>NW_021163049.1:487500-1745000 GCF_004324835.1 Dendronephthya gigantea
TTGCCAGTTGAGAGAGTGCTAGGCATTCAGTGGTGCATTGAGGTTGACAGCTTTGAATTTCGTATCCTGCTGCAAGATCGACCTTTGACAAGAAGAGGGATCCTGGCCACGGTCAGCTCAATTTATGATCCAATGGGCTTCGTGGCACCCATCATTCTGACAGGAAAGAGGATACTGCAGAATCTATGTCGTGACAAGCTAGACTGGGATGATGAAATTCCTGACAGCATAAAGATGCAATGGGAGAGATGGCGAAAGGAGTTGCACTGTCTGAATGAATTGTCCATCCCCAGATGTTACAAACCAGTTGATTTTGGCGAAGTGACCTCTGCAGAACTCCACCACTTTTCAGACGCAAACACTGTTGGATATAGCCAATGCTCATACCTTCGATTAAAGAACGCCCAATGCAAGATACATTGCTCGTTGGTTATGGGTAAAGCAAGAGTGACTCCTGTCAAACCAATTACTATTCCACGTCTAGAGTTGACAGCAGCGGTGGTCTCTGTTAAAGTAAGCGAAGTGATAAAGGAAGAGCTGGAATATAGCATCACAAAAGAATTGTTTTGGACAGACAGTCAGATTATTCTCGGATATATTGGAAATGACACCAAAACATTCCATGTATACGTTGCTAACCGTGTTCAACAGATTCGAAGCCAAACCTCGAAAGATCAGTGGAGATATATCAACACGAGTTCTAATCCTGCTGATGACGGATCGCACGGTCTTACCCCCAAACAGATGTTGAAGAACCCAAGGTGGATCATGGGACCAGAATTCTCATGGAATTCTGAGGAAGATTGGTTGCCACAAAAGGTGCTGGATATCTCGCCAGAAGATCCCGAAATCAAGAAAACCTCGTGTTATGCCATAAGTACCGAAGAATCGTGGAGTCTTGCAAAGGCTCTTGAATATTTTTCGAACTGGCATCGCGCAAAATTAGCCGTTGCAGCTTGTCTTCGCTATCGACAGAAACTCTTGGAGAGAATCAAGTCAAAGAGATCGAAAGTGAACATTGATCTCAATAACCAAGACGAAAGAAAGTCTCGTAGTATAGCACCTGTGATGACAGAAGATTTACGGCAAGCTGAAATCGAGATATACAAGTCCGTGCAAACTATTCACTTTCCGACAGATGTTGAAATTTTAAAGATGAAGACAGATAAAAATGCTTATCAAGGTCGCAGAGCTGATTTATCTTCAAACCAGATGGTGCCAAAGTCGAGTCCGCTTTATCGTCTTAACCCCTTTAAAGATTCGGATGGTGTTTTATGAGTCAGTGGTTGTATCCAGCGTGCAACACTTCTTCCCGACGTTAAATTTCCCGTGATACTTCCAAAGAACGGACATGTTACTCAGTTGATCATAAACCGCTATCACGAAATAGTGGAACACCAAGGACGTGTTTTTACACTCAATGAAATCAGAAGCAACGGTCTTTGGATCATTGGTGGCTCTTCTGTTGTCGCACACCTTATCTCAAAGTGTGTATCATGTTGAAAATTGAGAGGAACTGTACAAGACCAATTCATGTCTGACCTACCTGAAGATAGATTGGAACCAGCACCCCCATTTACCTATTGCGCTGTTGACTATTGTGGACCGTGGTACATTAAAGAACGACGCAAGGAACTTAAACGTTATGTTGCACTTTTCACATGCATGGCCTCTAGAGCGATACATTTGGAAGTTTCTTACACTTTGGAGACAGATTCCTTCATACAAGCGTTACGTCGTTTTATTTGTCGAAGAGCTCCGATACGTCAGATTAGAAGTGACCAAGGTACTAACTTTGTTGGTCCTCAAAAGAAGTTACGAGAAGCATTAGAAGAAATGGATCAAGATAAAATTCGCGGTGAAGCTCTTAAATTGAATTGCGACTGGATCGAGTTCAGAACGAACATCCTGAAAGCAAGCCATATGGGAGGAGTCTGGGAGCGTCAAGTTAAGACTGTTCGAAATGTGTTAGATTCCTTAATGCAGAAGAATGGAACTTGCCTGGACGATGAAGCATTTCGCACTTTAATCTGTGAAGTTGAATCCATTGTGAACTGCCGTCCTCTAACAGTAGACAATTTGAACGACCCGGAATCATTATCCCCTCTGACACCAAATCATCTACTCACAATGAAAACAAAGATAGTATTACCACCACCAGGCACCTTTCAGTCCGACGACAAGTACTCGAAGAAATAATGGAGAAGAATTCAACACCTAGCGAACGCATTTTGGATACGATGGAAGAAGGAGTTTCTTCAAAACCTGCAAAAGAGACCAAAATGGAGTAAACCTCTGCGCAATCTTCAAGTCGGAGACATCGTCCTGTTGAAAGACGACAACACAATCTGAAATAAATGGAAACTTGGAAGAATAGTAGAAACATATCCAGACGAGATTGACTTTGTTCGAAGTGTAAAACTCGCTATTGGAGACGCCTTACTTTCTAACAAAGGGAAAAGATTTGGAACTCAATCAATTCTAGACAGACCAATTCAAAAAGTAGTACTTTTAGTACCAAAGGAACATTAACAAACAATTATTATGGATACGAATTCATACAAATCAAGAGATTTCCGTGGGGGAGTGTGACCGCCACGTATAATTATACGTTAGGTTTAATTTTATGCATAATTAAGCGGTTAATCATGCATGCATAGGTTAGGTATATGTCGCAACACACTTATATATATTTTTTGTTGTTCACGTTGCTTGACAGTAACGAACGTTAAGTTAAGTAAGTTAAAGTGCACGTTCAATAAGCTTGAAAGCAAGTTAAGCCATTAAAGTGTAAGTAGCAACACATATTTACGTTGCCCGAGAATTAAAGAGAAGTTTATATGGTATCAGTAAATTGCTGTTGTCTAATCGCTTCACGGTGAACGAATATCAAAATTAAGTTACAAAATTGCTTTGCAAAATATATATATATATATATATATATATATATATATATATGTATATGTATATGTATATGTATATGTATATGTATATGTATATGTATATGTATATGTATATGTATATGTATATGTATATGTATATGTATATGTATATGTATATATATATATATATATATATATATAATATATATATATATATATATATATATTTATATACCGGGTGTCCCAGAAAAAAGTACTCCGGTTTGATTATTAATAGCTTCTAAACTAGCTAAGCTATTAAACTGAAATAACTTTCACTAGATAGAGGGAAGACTAACTTAGATTTTGATTTATTACAGTTGTATTTTACTTTAAAATTTACGGAGATATCAATGTTCAAAATTGGTAGCATATTTCTGGATGTGTCTAAATTATATTGATTAACATTTGATACGGCGTTTTTTGCATAATTTAGACACCTCCAGAAATATGCTACCAATTTTGAACATTGATATCTCCGTATATTTTAAAGTAAAATACAACTGTAATATATCAAAATCTAAGTTAGTCTTCCCTCTATCTAGTGAAAGTTATTTCAGTTTAATAGCTTAGCTACTTTAGAAGCTATTATGAATCAAACCGGAGTACTTTTTTCTGGGACACCCAGTAATATATATATATATATAATAATATATTATATATATACATATATGTTTATATATATGTTATATATATATATATATATAAAATATATATATATATATATATATATTTATATATATATATATATATACGCAATTTTTAATGACTGTTTTAATTAGGCTTGCCTTAGCACTATCATACGTAATACAACAGTAATGCATTGAGGAATTATAGCGGCCGGGACTTATATCTAATCAGTAGCTAATATTTTGTTCGTTTTTCCTTAAGTTTAAGAATATCTTTAATTCTCCTTGGCATACTTGCAATTGTCTTATCTACATATTCTTGTGAGCCAGACCAAATGTTCAGCTTAACTCTTTCGACAAATTCATCCCAGGACTGGTGTATAATGTTCTTCTGCAAGATTTCTGCTTCGATTCTTTTTCGAACAATATGGAATAAATTTTCAATCGGATTCAAGTCAGGTGATCTGGCTGGAATAACTTGCATGTTAGCTGCAATAGATTTTAAAGCTTTTTTCGCAGCAGCAGAGGTCTGTGAAGGATCATTATCCATTACAAATAATTTCGGTTTGGTATTATCGTTTTTTGTAATTTCAAATAGAATGGGGAAATGACAGTGTATAAAGCGTGCAAAATATGGGCCGTCCATCTTTACATATGGTTCTGTGCAAATAACACCGTGCTCATATGCCATAGCTACAAGCAAATGCAATCGTTTACCGCCAGGAAGTTCTTTACTGCCTTTGGTAGTTGATAGCAATCCTTTGCTTCTTTCCGCCAAACACGGTTTTTCGGTTTGAGCAGGTCACTCAGTGGATTGCTTTTGTAAATGAAGGAAACACCATCCAAATAGAAAGCTACATCTGACGTCCAATAATCTTCATGTTTGGTTGCCATGGTTCACACAAATTTTCGGCGTATTTTTAAATCTTTATTCGTAAGAACACCTTTCTTTCGCCTGTGATAATATCCATATCCTAGCAGTTCCACATCCCGAAGAAATGTTCTGTAAGTCACGCTTGTTGGTGAAATGCCGCTACATTGAACTACCTTCATAACTGTGCAGTTTGGACTTCTTTCGTGGAGTTGCATAATTGTTCTCTTCAGTTTATGTTCATCTTGTTGCATTAATGTTCTTTTTCGACCTTGGCGAGACTTTTTTAACTTATCGCTACCTTTTTTTTCATTTCAAAGCTTTTAATGACTCTAAGCACACTTGACTTTGACATGTTTGTTTCTAAAGCAATTTCACGATAAGAATATTTGAATTTGCGCCTTAATAAGAGTGCTAAAGCTCGTTGCTCTGGGGTTAAGTCATGAATTTGTGTCATGTTTGTACGTTGAAATGAAAATATTGTCATGCAATATAATTAAAATTCGAATTTATTCGATGTTTAATTAGCTTAATTGCTTCTTAATACTTGCTAAAAATTTAATTAAGTTACAATGCTTGGTTTTAAAGTTACAGTCTTTTAAGTGCCCGCGGATAACGCAATAAAATACTCGGACAATCAGCAACATAAATATTGGACTGTTTAGCCTGGAAAGGCAACATTTTCTCCCTTCCCCCCTTTTTCAACGTTGTATGCCGAAATAAACCCTTTACGGGGCAAGCCATTGCCTTGGATTTGTTTGCCAACAGTTTTTTCACCAGAAAAAACCAGGTTTTTTTCACCAGAAAAAACCAGGCGGTACGCAGAATCTTGCGTAGTATAATAACTCTCAGATTGGTCGGCAGGTGCAGTATTTATACTAGCCAGATTGACCAATCTCGCCAATCCCGAGTGCTATTCAAATTAGCTAGAACAAGTCTATCGTACAGCAACAAACACGCTCAAAATGGCGGTGTAATAGAACAAACCACAAATATTACAAACCAATTCTGTTCATATCAGAATATAGATGTATGTAGGCAGTGTACACATGCATAATTTTGCATTATGCAAGTTTATGTTGCTGGTGGGAATAAGCAAATAGCACTGGTTCATCCAGGCGTTTTTCAAGACTTATCTGTCCACTCCTGGTGTACAGTGTTAAAATTAACTCAAATACTATATTTCCATGCTGAAAATATTAGAATTTGTTAAAGTAGAAATTGCACTGAAAAAATTTCCTTTCACAAGACAGTTATTATTTATTGAGAGAGGGACCAGTAATTAATTATACAATATTTCTAGTTTCTACTACCTTCAACCTTCCCCATATTGCCAAGCGTATGCAAATATATTACGGAAAACATATTTGTAATTTGCAAACTGTCTGATTTTTCTGTAGATAGTAAGATAAACTAGAACTTACTATTACGTCACATTTTACTAAATGAGAGAATATGGCATAGATTCGAATCCATGCTAGTGTATTTACTATGAGATTGGAACGTAAGATTCCAATGCGATCCCAGAGTATAATTAACAATACGAGTGTAACTGGAAATGAATGAAGATAAACTAGAATTCCAACTATGAGATCACATTTTACTTAATAGAATTTGGCATAGATTCCAATCCATGCTAGTATAATTACTATGAGATTGGAGCGTAAGATTCCAAGGCCATCCTATATTATAATTAACAATACGAGTGTAACTGGAAATGAATGAAGATAAACTAGAATTCCAACTATTGGATCACGTTTTACTTAATAATAGAATTTGGCATAGATTCCAATCTATACTAGTATAATTACTATGAGATTGGAATGTAAGATTCCAATCAGAACCCCGATTATCATTAACAATACGAGTGTAACTGGAAATGAATGAAGATAAACCAGATCTCAACTATTGGATCACGTTTAACTAAATAATAGAATTTGGCATAGATTCCAATCTATACTAGTGTAATTACTATGAAAATTTCCTTTAGGAATTTCAAATTCCTATAGGAATTCCTATAGGGCCAAGATATTCCTATAGGAATTCTGATAGGACCAAGATATTCTTTTAGAAATTCCTATAGGACAAAGACATTGCTATAGGAATTCCTATAGGACCAAGATATTGCTATAGAAATTGGAATAGGATAAAGATATTCCTATTCACTATTTTCACTAAATCCCATAATACTATGCACCTGTGTAGTTTTGTAAGGGCTTGGTAACCGCTGGGGTACAATGGGGTACCATCTTGATTGCTGTGCATATAGCATCATGGGATTTAGTGAAAATAGTGAATAGAAATTCCTATAGAACCAAGACATTCCTATAGAAATTCCTATAGGGCAATATATATTCATATAGGAATTCCTAAGGACCAAGATATTCCTATGGAAATTTCTATGCAAATATGCCAATAATTCCTATAGGACTAAGAAATAACCACAGAAATTACTATAGGACCAAATTCCTTGAAAATAACTTGTTAGAGGCAACAAATCTTAAAAACATCACTCCACGATTATTGCACTGCAAGCATTTGTGACACAGTAAGCTGTACAGCCTTTTCTTTGCCAACACCAAAAACTCCATTTGCAAAACATACATCATTAGAGAAATGTTTTACATCTCTCAGCTTCTCAAACAGACTGTGGACATATGGACTAGTTTCCTCAGTGAAACATTCTTTTGCCAGTTGAGGAATCTTCTTCGATAGCATGTAAAATTCAACAATTTGCTGCGGGACATGCTGGGTTCCATGGAACATCTTTTGCAAAACATGGTTGTTGGACTCAAACATGAAGGCTGCAGATGACCATAGAGGACCGCAATTTCTAACCCACTCAGCAAGGTGTACCAATTGATGCATGTTGAATGTACTGCTTTTTAGACCATAAAAAACCTCTGTTTGGATTACAAATTTGGTCAAACAAACTTCTGCAGAATTGATAGCTTCACTATTTATAGAGTCACCAAGAAGACAGTAAACTCCATACACGAACAAGAAGAAGTGTTTCAGGTATTGTGGAGGTAGTATGCCATGGAGAACAACCAAACTATACAAAATGAAAGTTCTCCACTCCGATGCCTTCCAGAACTTTCTATCGCCAATTGATCTTGGCGCACGACTAATTTCAATTGGCACATCAACAGCTTGCAGCTTGTTGTCAATTTCCTGCTCTCTTGTACCAATGTAGTAGCTCTGTCCATGATGTTTGCTATCCATCCACAGGCTTACAAATTGACGAGTGACTCCCAAACAAACACAATGCATGAAGTCGACTGCAACGCCTCTCACTTGGTCAAATGAGGGAGGAACTCCAATCACAGATGTACCTTTGACTCCTTTAACATCATCAACATTGTGGATTGCGTCAAGACCATACTTTATTTGGTTTTCAGTTATGCGCATAACCGGAGGGCCCCTATAAGGGTAGTATCGTGTTGGGGGGCAAACATTGTCAATTGTTTCACCGGGAAATTCACACCAATCGCAACCATGTTTTCCGTTAAACTGCTTCAAATTTCGTACAATAGCTCTCGCTGGCGAATCTGCAGAAAATACATGTGCAAAAACCTTTCTTGGACGAGCTTCATCTTCAAATATAAACCCGTTAGTCTCAAGTTGCATGCAATCGTCAGTGAATGGGGTTAAGAACGTGTTCATTGCAGGCTTTTTGTTACCAAACCAGAGTCCGTTAAGAAGGACATTCTTTTCTCGCAGATGTGGAGGAAGTTCATTCACAACACTCTGAATTGGCCAGATTGAATAGTTGGAAGACTCAAAAATAGGAATGCCATCTGTGTTCCAAGTTAACGACAAGTGGTTATGTGAGAAATTATGTTGCTCTACCAACTCATTGTAAAGTTTCCCTGAAGTAATATCAGAAATTAGGCTTGCATCCATGTTCTCTGGAATAGTATGGTTAGTCAAATAGGTTTCCCTGAGCTTCTCATCACGTAGCAAGTCTTTAATCTGACTTTCCATTGGCAAATATAAAAAATACTTGCGATTTTTTTTGCACTCTACAGCATCAAATCTTTCATTGCAAGAATCACAGTTCCGTTCAACAGTGCTCTTGCAAAAATAAAACAAGCATGACGGACAATAATAGTGAATCTAAAAGGGAAAAGAACTTATTTACTTGTACTGAACAAAAAGGTACATGAGAAAATGGGTGATCAATGATTAACCTGAGTGTATTACATTTTATTACACCAAATAATGGGAAACATTGTATTCAAATATTCAATTACAATAAAAATGACTTGCATAATTGGAAAACGTACAAAAAACCGCATAGAATATTTTTAATCAGACTGAGTTTTTTTATTTTTCAAATATTTTTCGTCTTCGAGTTTTTTGAGATTTCAAATGTGAAAATTTGACCAAAATGTCATAATAGAGATTGAGTTCTAGGTCAAAAACACGTTTTTGACAGGATAAAACTCGAAAATAATGTGAGATATTAAAAAAACTCGCACAATGGCCCACAGCCTAATATGATCTTTTTTATTTACCCACAAGCCAACTACACCTACTCACGAGTTCCAACTACACCTACTGTGGCATAACCTGAACATTAATAGTAAAGCACAATCATGTGACAGCAATACAATAATTATTACCTGAAACACTCCAGTATCAAATGCTTTAAAGAATGTGTACTTTGTAGAAGGTATTGAATTGGGAAGAAGAACATTCAACAGGATCAACAAATCATTAAGAGCCTCATGTGTCAAATGATGCCGAGTTATATATGACAAAACAAGAAGAAGGCATTCTGCTGTGGTCACATTTGCCCCTTGATACAAAGGAATGCTTTTGTTGAGTGGCCTCTGTTGAGTAACCTAAAAAAAAGATAGTATGTTTACAAAAGGTCTATTGTGACCAGCCCAGGTCATGACATGGCCAGGTCTTTCTCCTGACCCTGCCTATTTTGTGGTTAACCCATTAAATGGCAGAGCTTCCCCACTGACAAGTAAAAATTGTCTGGCGTAAGATTAGTAAAAAAAAGGAAGTAGGGTGCCTTGGGGCACATTGCCCACCTAATGGGTTAGTTAGAGAGATTGTCAGATTTTGTGGTTAACCAATTAAGTGGCAGAGTAGAATTGTCTGGCATTAGACAAGTAAAAAAAATAAGTAGGGCACATTGCCACTTAATTGGTTAAACACAAAATCTGACAATCTCTCTAGTTAACCACAAAATCTGACAATCTCTCCAGTTAAATAAACAATTCCTACCAGATCATTGAATGGTATTCCAGCAGTTGGTATCCCAGTATCTTCTTCAGTGTCATAAATAACATCTCCATCCCATTGTGATATTTCACTTTCCCACGTGACTTGGATCCTAACAAAAGTAATTTAACTTATACTACATACATGGTAACGTGCGGATTGTTGGGCTACCTATGCCCACACTTTACATGTAGGTTTTCACAAGCCCCTGCCTGGAGTGTCTGCAGTTGTTGATGATGTCATGATTTTTTTGCAGACAGGCACATTTCAAAATAATTTCTAATAGTAAATGTGGCATGTATGCTTTAAATATACACTGAGCTTATATTCGGGCTGGTATATTTATTTTTATTCCAAAACCATCACCAGACTGAAAAAATATGTGAACTAATGAACATGAATAAATTGTTAACGACAGCCAAACTTTAAAACCAGTCTGAGTGATTGGCAACAAAAATTCATAGTTGTGGCATATGAATACTAAACATATGAGAATAATAAATCTACCTGACAGTCACTGTCATGTGTATCTTCACCATGATTTACAATGCTATGTTCGTGTTTAAAATTTATCACAGAATTTTTGTCAAGGTCTGAGTTTCTTTCGACAATATCACCATGATAAATTACATCCTCATCAATTTGCTCAATACGCCTTTTGCCCCTCTCATACAATGTGGATTTAGGAACAACTACAGTTGTATCTACCTCGTACTGTTTATAAGGCCCCCTAAGAGGCATTGTGCTTGTTTAAAACCAGTGTATGAGATAATAATTTCAAGATATAAATTTCAATTTACTATTGCGATAATGCCGATTTTGAAATTCTGAATGTCAATTATAGAAGGCAACTTTAGCCTGTTCGTGGGTTAATTTATGTGCTTACTCACAACAAGATTTGATTGGTCTGTTCTATGGCAACGCATCTGCTAGTAACCAATCACAACATCTGTATTTTAATCTATGCTGAATGGTAAATTCCCAACATTCCTTGCCGACGAGCAAAATTCAAGCACGTTTTCGAAATTTACGCTATGCGGTATTGCCTAGTTGACAGAAACATTTTAGCAAGAGCTCTTGAAAATTTGTGAAATAATCTCCTTTTTAAAATGAAGTTTGCTGTACTTGAGTTTTGTGAAGATCATAGTTGCGAAGTAGGTTCAACTAGCTGGATTGTGAATCGAGATGAAACTGCTTTCAACAACGAAGTTTGGCTGTCGAACACAGAAGTAAGAGTAGACTATGGCAAGCCATACTGGACAAAAGCATACCGAGAATTGTAAATGATAGTCGAGAAGTGCACACATTAGTTGAGAATTGAATACTATTGTTGAGAAAAGTGCAATCAATACCCCAGAAATTTGTACGTGACGCTTGAGAAGTGTGCACTATAGGTTAGTAATGCATACAATGGGTAAGAAGTGCACGCAGTGGTTGAGAAGTTGCACGCGATAGTCGAGATTTTCGCCTGTCCTGTGGGTCAGCGGTTACCAATAAAAAATCGGATATCTCCGAACATATTCGTCGTCGGTGATCGGAAAATGTCGATGTGGCTTTGATAAAATGTGTACTAGTCTAGCGCCGTTTTACGAATTTTATTCAAATTTCAACAATGTCCGTCGGTCCTCGAGCTTGTTGTTCATGTTACTGAATTAATATGGCTGAAGGAAACCGTATAAACCAAGACAGGGAAGTGATAAGAGAACTATTTTCAAGAATAACAGAGTTGTCGAATGCTATACAACCAAGGCAAAATCAAACGCAAAATGCTGGTCATAATAATGGCCAAAATGAAGTGGAGGCAGAAGTAAGATGCGTTTTTACGAGTCAGAGCTCCAATGGTCGAAGTTCAGCGTCCAATCAAGCAACTACCTCACCTGGGACTGGCAGTCGATATCGACCTTATGCCGTGCGGCAGCATTTTCCCCAGCGCCGCAATTCATCATCTACTGCTCGGAAACGCAAAGCTAATACAGCCTTAACCAAGCCTTTTATGCGAGATTTGATTTTGCTTAGTGGTCCACGTGACAATATTGTTCCGAGGCAAGAAACTCGTCTTGCTCTGATGGAAAGGGGACATATTATTTCTGGAGTTCAATTCACTAAAGGGCAGACATCTATGGAAGTTGAAAGAACAATCTTAGAGTCATTTGATGAGAAGATACCGCTTGGAGTGGATATCGAATTACTGGTATCTGTCCACTCCTCACTTGTTGTTCCAGCTTTGGCACCAACACAACCTGGAATAGATGGTTCAATCCTTCAACGTTTATACAGAGGTAAACCTGTCTATATTTGCCCAAACCAGCAATTAGTGGAAGATTTGGGACCTATTACATCATTCCAGGTATTTATCATTCGTATTTGACCAACCTGTTAAAACAGCCTCAGTCTCACACAGCCTCATGTGTAAAATTGTACAAATTATTTAACAATTAAGGCTTGTAATCACCGAGCCTGAGGCAACTAATTGTTTTAAATGAAATATAAATTTCAAGTTGTTTACGAATAATTAGTAATTATTTGAAATTTCCTATTTGAAATATAACAACAAAAAGATAAAGTCACCAGCCAGTGACTATCACTTCAAAAACAGTGAGTCTTGCCCAATCAGAATGCAGGGAAGTCAATAGTCAACTTATACTAATTAATTATAGGTTTAGTGGTAGTCTGTTAGGTGCATTATTACACTCTAATTGTTACGTTTTTAGTAACATATTAAACTTTATTTTATGCAGTCAAATGTGATTGTATGTTTTTAATGTCTTCTAGAAATCCTAGATAAATACTATTTAGACATGTTATTGGGTTTTTTCCAGGATAATGCAGATCAGGCTGTTGACATCACAACAATCATCACAACATCAACTTTGCCCAACACTTTCCATCATCAGTTACCTGTTTCATCACCTGTAACTAGCACTTCATCATCTGAGAACTGTGGTCAAAGTTTTAATGCAATATCAGTACCACAACCCCCTACCAATGGTCAACCAGACCCAAGCCTAGCAACTAATAATACATCCCCAGTAGTCCTAGAAAGATCATCCAATCTTGAAGATGAAGCAAATGACATTGTTGACAACCCATGGCACGATGATATACTTGATGGTATAAAGATATACATATTGTATGCTTGCAGAGTATTCTAAAAAATCTAAAAAACGCATCATTTTTTATCTTTGATTATAATTATATATATGTCAATTGGATTCTTTGAATTTATCATTGCTCTGACTTTTGTTTATGCTTTATAGTAAATTAATGTGAGAACATATTTTGTAGATGCTGATCTTCAGTTGATATCAATGTATACTTCGGAGATTCCTAAAAGAATAACTGTTCATCGGAGTACAATTCGCAAGGATTTGATAGAGATTTTTTCTGATCCAGCCATCCTCGATTGGTGTCTTGATGTAGTGGTAATTGATCACCGTGGTGAACCAGAATCAGGAAAAGGCAAAGGTGTTGTCCTGGATGTGCTCACTCATTTTTGGCACGAGTGTTTTATTTCACTTACTGTGGGTAGAAAGGCCAAAATCCCGTTTATTCGCCATGATATGCAAAAGCGAGAGTGGGAGGCTGTGGCTTGTATACTGGTCTATGGGTTAAGAAAGTACAAATACTTTCCCGTTTAGCTTTCATTTCTATTCATTGCCTTATGTTTATAGCAGAAAATGCGGATGCAAATTCAAGACCATGTTTCTTGCTAGAGAAATTGGTCGATATTCTGAGTATTGAACAAGAATTTCTTTACGAAATTGTCTCAAGTTTTCCTTTTGGCGAAGGAAGAAACCTGACACCATTATTGCCAAGCATATAATGCATTTCATAAATAATTTATGAAATGCATTATATAAAATCATTAATGGTCATTTAAATTATAATGATAAATTATAATTAATTTAATATTTTGTGTTTTTTTGATAATTATAATTCATAAGCCAGTTGACCAATAATGATGCAAACCAAATTTTTTCTTATAATTGATTTATGAGAATATGACTACACTTAGCTAGTTCTTTCACTTATATTACCAAACTATATTATAATATTATATAGCCACTGGAACAACAGCAGCAAGTAACACCCACTGTTGAAAGCCCTTGGCCACAATTGTCCAGTCTATTCAAAGTGAAAAAAAAAATTAAATCAGGTTATGTGTTTTTGTGTCTTATTTGCTGCCCAAAGACACAAACAGTTTCAACAAATCACACTTCTTCAAGCAACTTGAAAACGCATTTGTTGGTAAGTTAGCAGCGATGCCAATATTGATCATATCTTTTTTGTGGCAAAGCTTATCTTCGTAGTTGGTTCATAGTAAGTTTATCGTTTTTTAGAGAAAACATCCTCATAAAGTCGAACAATATACCGAGTTGATGAATACGGCAAGGTCATCAAAGCGAAAAGCAAGTGCGTTTGAGGTTTCAACAAAACCAGCTAAACAATCCAAGCTTAATCTCAATTCTGTAAACAATGTGAGCCAAATAACAGTCAATTCAGCTATCCTTGAGTTTATTTGTGGCGCGTGCATGCCTTCTTCCATTGTTGAAAACCCATCGTTTCGTTCACTTATTAAAACCTTACAACTAAGTTGCACCGTGCCGACTCGCAAAACAGTGAAGTTGAAACTTCATGGCATGGCAAAGACAACAAAAGAAAATCTTTGCAAGGAATTCTTAAATGTCACTCATATAGCAACAACAACAGACTGTTGGACATCCAGCGCAAAGTCCTATATTGGCGTGACAGCACACTGGTTCAACAAAGATCTTAAAAGGCAGTCAGCAGCTCTGGCCTGTAGACGCCTTTGGGGCAGCCATTCATATGATTTGTTGGCAAATTCTCGGAACGAAATTCATTCAGAATACGGAATTCGTTCTAAGGTTTGTTGTACGACGACTGACAATGGTTCTAACTTCCTAAAAGCTTTTGAAGTGTTTTCTTGGCCTGAGACAAGTAAAACTGACGAAGCTGATGATCATGGTGACAATATAAATGAATTGGATGATGATAGTCATGAATTCAATGCAGTAAAAATTGACAATATATTAGACCTTCACACAAGAGCAGACGAAGAATACAATCCTTTTCCCCTTCCTCCACACCATCGATGTGCAAGCCATACTCTGAATCTTGTTGCTACAAGTGATTGCAGGCAAGCATTTGATAATGCCACCTATAAAAAGCACTATCGCAGTGCTTTGGCCAAATGCCAAGCATTATGGAATAAGTTTGGGCGTTCTGCCAAAGCTAAAGAAGCAGTTGAAGAGCTGTGCGGACTTCTATTGATACGTCCAGTGGCAACAAGATGGAACTCGTTGTTTGATGCTATCGAACGCCTAATGCAAATGAAGAAAACAAAAGGCGAAGCGGTCCTGGATACCCTTTGTGACCGACTGGATGTGCCTCGGTACGTTGTATGCCTATGGCCATTCTTTAGTTGCGTATTTAATGTTTTTTTTTGACAAAATTCAATTTTCTCTGTAACACTGTAAAATCTAAAATAAATGCTTCTGTCATGTATTTTATATTTTTGAAACTACTAGTACCTAGTTATTACATAATTGGGGTACTTTACAGTTTACCGTACCCGAGCAATTCAACTATTTGATTGCGTGTATTTTGGTGGCGAGTTTTTTTTATTTTATTGCGTGTTGATGGTATATGCGTATTCAGTGATTGCTCGGGTACAGTAAAGTGTAAAATTTTCCAAAATTGCTAATTCTGTTTTAGTTCTTTTCAAATGTAGTTTTAAAGCCAACGAAGTGACTTTTTTGAGTGATTATGTCATGATGATGAGACCTGTATGTCAAGCTTTGGATATCTTGCAAGGAGATAAAGCGGTCTCAATGGGATACCTCATACCGACCATCACCATTCTAAGAGATAAGCTTATTAAAAAGAAAGAGAATGCATCCTGTGCTGCAATAGTTGCCCTGGCAGATGCCCTCATCAATGGTTTGGACCGTCGTTTTGCCCGCTACCTAAATAATGGAGAGATGATCGCTGCTGCTCTTCTCCATCCCTGCTTCCGAAAAGGTTGGCCTATTAATGACACACAGATGCAAGCAGGTAATTTTTACAATGCCATGCACAACTACTAACTATATAGTATATACCAATACCAGTCTTCAAAATTCTCAGTACGTTTTGTGTATACTGCATTTACAGGCTGAGAGTTTGCTTGATCTGTTTAGGTAAAGAATACATTTTAGAAAATGTGGTCACAGAAGACGATAGCAGCCATGAAAACAACAACAACTCCGCTATGTGTAACTCTAATGATTCTGACAGCGACGATTTCTTCGCAAGACAAAACAACACGGCCTGCAACAGCAAATGTGTGCTTATGGACTGGCTAAGTCGACCTCCATCAGAGCACCTGGTAGTCGAGGAATTCACCGCATTCAAAGCCCTACTTCCGCTCTTTATAGCCACAAACACTGGAGCCTCTGTGGAATGTCTGTTTAGCTCAGCTGGACGTATATTCCAGCCAACGAGGGTAACTTTAACGGACAGTAATTTTGAGAATCAGTTATTGGTGTTTTTAAATAAAAAGTGGCACTTCTGAGTTCAGACCACTCTGTATACTGTAAAGAATATAGTGCTTACACGAATGTTACTTTTCGTTTGTTGGTAGTCGTAGATGAATTTATTAAAGCTAGATATATAGCATAGCAAAATAGTTCGCTACATTTTTTAAGCAGTAGCTGTAGTCAGTAGCTAACTACTTTTTTTCAAAAGTAGCAGTAGTTGTAGCTGACTACATATTTTTGAAGTAGCTGTAGTTATAGCGAATTACAAAAATTTTGTAGTCAACCCACCCTTGATAGTTAAGTGCTCAGCCAAATCTGAAAAATAACTTTCTGTGACATATACTTCCTGTGACATTTTATAGTTGTCATATCAATTTTTTTAGAAATACTAGACAAGTGCAGTCAATTTATTGCACAGAAACGTTTAAAGGTTGTTTTGAATTTCCTGTATGCAAATCGACGCACAGAAGCTTCTGCATATTAATTAATGTTTAATTTGCACTCTTTATAGAACTGCAATATTTTAACACATATTTATTGTATGATTTATTTATTAAATTATGGACAGATAGCACATCTATAGCAAAATAAATTAGTTGGAAAATGACTTGACTATTATCTTTGTTTTTATTCTGTTTTCCGTTCATTATTTCGAAAAGAGCTAATGTTGGGATTTCACTAGCTATAGTCTTCCTTTTTCCTGAGTTTTGCTTCATTATTTGTTACAGAAAGTTAATATATGTTTTGTTATTTGTTCCATAATATGTTTAATGTATGAAATCCTGAAATATTGGAATTCCTACAGGATCCTTTTGGATATCCTTTAGGAATTCTTATAGGATCCTTTTGAATATCATATAGGAATTCCTATAGTAATTCTTATAGTATCCTATAGGAATTCCTATATGATATCCCAAAGGATCCTATAGGAATTCCTATATGATATCCAAAAGGATACTATAGGAATTCCTATAGGATTTCCTAAAGGATCTTTGGGAAATCCTAAAGAATCCTTTTGGAAATCCTACTGGAATTCTTATAGGATCCTTTTGGATATCATATAGAAATTCCTAAAGGAATTCTTATAGGTAATCCTATAAGAAAAGTCCGAAAATCCTTTAAAAATTTCTATAAGAAATCTTATAAGATATTCTATATGAATTCCTACACGAATTTTTATAGGAATTCTTATAGGACTTTTTCGTAAGAGTGGAACGTAAGATTCCAATGCGATCCCAGATTATAATTAACAATACGAGTGTAACTGGAAATGAACGAAGAATTACTAGAATTCAAACTATTAGGGCCTGTTTACATGAATCTGGATCAAAATGTTAAGTCAATACCTGTTTACATAGAAAATGGGTTAGAGGATTGGAATTTACGTGGGAAATTCAATTCCAGGATGGCAATAATAGCAGCAGTAGTTTTCTTGTCAGCTCTTTCAACACTTGTACACCTTAATACATGCATGAAGCTACTCATTTTGCAAAGAATCATTTTGAGAAAGAAAAAGGTTGGCATGTTTGATGAGGAATACAATTGCACGAAAGCATGAAATAGTGAGATGAACAATAATACGTAAGAACACATGAAATAGTGTACAATGTTGAACAACAGAAATGTCTGACATATAATTAACTTTGGTTTACTAGTACAAATGAGGGGACCATGCATAGTAAAAGTTTAACATTTACATTTAAGATAATATAAAAAACTTCAATAATATACTGTATATAAATACCAGCAGCCTGTTCTTCAACACTCAACAGAATTTAAAAACACTCTTGTAGAGCTTATGAATGATTCAGTTTCAATAAGAGAATATTTAGCTTTTCAAATAGATTTAAAAATCTATTTGTCCCTTTCAGGTTTGAAAATCTCATTTGCTTGAACCTTAAATGAATAGAACTGTTTTATATTTGGAAGTTATCCATTGTGTAAGCTACACAGTAAACAGGCTTCAAACAACTGGTGCCACAATCTTATAATGTTAACACAACATTTAGTTATGTTCATTGATATCCAAAATAATATAAATAACCTCAGCAACAGTAAACTATATATACCAGTAGTCCAGTGCTTTCATAATCTCTTTCTTGATTTGGGATTAATTGTGTTGTATCAAAATGGTATCCGTACTGGCTCATATGAAATTGTGGTTGAGCAAGGGGCATTGCATTTCCATGGTTGTGCATTCTATCAGTTAAAACATGCATGGTAGTTGCCAGTGTGTTGCATAATACTGCTGTTGAATTGGCCATTGATTTAATTGCTGTTTCCAGTGATGCATCTTTTTGGTTCATTGCTTTTACCATTTCTTGCTGGAGATCAAGTTGCTCACGAGAATGCTGCAGCAAGATATCTTGTCTTGCTTTTTGTGTGAGACCCTTTTGAAGTTTTTCTTGCTTATTATCAACAAAATGTTTTGGTGTCTGATATGACTTTTTCCTCTTTGCACTATTGGGACCACTTTCACCTTCATCAGAATCAGAATCCGCTTCAAATAATGTGGTTGATAAGAATTCATTTTCCTCCACGTCTAAATCATTCGTATCATTGGCATTACTTGTAGATTGAGTCTCAATTCCAAAATCAAGCGGCTCTGTCCCAGCTGAACCACTGATCTAAATCAGAAACGCCAACCTACCATAATTTTGTTAGGAGGAATTCATCTTGGACGGTATCGAAAGTGTTTGAGAGGTCCAGTGATACAGCACCACACATGTTTCCATTTTCCATACTAGTAAGGATTTCATCTGAGAACTTAATCAATGCTGAAGTAGTGGAACGCTTAGACCTAAAACCATATTGTACATTTGTGATAAGAATATTGTCAGTTAGGTGTTAGAACTAAGAGTGCACGGCTCTTTCCAAAACTTTACTTAAAGTTGATGCTAAGGACTTTGCCACTGATGTAAAATACGAATTTAATTCCATAAAAGAATGTCATCTCCCTTACTATCATTAATGAGATCAACAAAATATTTTGATTTGGCTGATTTCATTTCACCGTTCACCGAATTCTGTAACCTTCTATACATACTCCAATGATAGTTTGAATTTGATCTAATAGCTTTACAATGGTGATAATCTCTGTCATGCATGGCTTCTCTTATTTTGAAGGATAATTAAGGCATTCTATTGCCCTGAATGCGCCACTTTCTGATTGGTGCATGTGCGTCAGCAACACCAAGGAATAATGTATTTCATGTTATGACCGCATCGTCTATGTTTGTTTCATTATCTATGACATGCCAAGGAACATGTTCAAGATCAATAAGGAAAGAATCAGCATTAAAATGTTTGTAAGAGCAATATTCAATAACTTTAGGTACAGCCTTCCTGACACCGGTTTTTAATGTACAATAAATGATCACTCATTACCATTGGAATCATGCCGGAATCAATGATGCGAAGCTCATTATTAACATAGATAAGATCAATCATTGTAACACTGAAAGCAAGATGCCACTGAAGCCTGACAATAACAGAAAGAAGTCTACTAAAGAAGAAACTGACAAGAAAGGTAGAACACATTTTAACATAGAAAGCATTAATGCGTATATTAAAGTTCTTTTCCAAATCTCAAATATATAGTGCAAATTGTACAGTCAGTGCCTGTGAACGAAGTTGTATAAAAAACTTCAAACTTGTACATACCAGAGTTGCTAGATACACTATAATTTAATCATACACAAAGTTCAAAAAAAAGGTCATAGATGACTGTGTTTGGTTTATGAATTTATTCTTGCAGCCCAGGTATGAATAGGGTGTGTAGAAAAGTAATCTAACCTTTGAAATTCAAAGATTATATAAAAAAATTAAAATGTTGTTTTGATTAAGTGATATGACTTTTAGCTTGACACCCTATATAGCCAAGAGGTTTTGATACTTAGTATATACCCAAAATATATTTAACTATTGGTATATGCAGGGGTATTTCTTTCACTATATTTCTATAGATTATTAAATATGGTCTGGTGCTTGACATATTACGAATAAAATAAAATATTTAAAATACCCTGGAGCCACATGTAGATTGACTTTGCAATGCTGACCTCAATGTTTTGTATGGCTGGTAATTCCATAGTATTAGACCTTGTTTAATTGAACTCATTCCTTGTTTTTACTAATACAGTAGAAAACACTGAAATCTTAATGGATCTGAAGATGATCATAGTGATGAACAAACTGGATGTAGAACCATCTTAAAAAATAGAAAAAGAGGCAGACAAGGTAATTGGACAACAGAGAGCTAAATGATTTGATAGATATTATTACCAATGATGAATGTTATAAGAAGAAACTCATCTTTAAAAATACCAAAAATCAAAAGAATGCTGCAATTTATGAGAAAATTCTCATCGGAGGAGAGGAATGTAATGCTACAGTACCACAACTAAGAAATAAGTTTAAGAAATGTGTTGCAGAGTGCAAGAAGACCGCATTAACAATTAAAACTGCAACAGGTATTGAACAGTTTCAGGAAGATAAATGTTATGGTAATTGGTTTAAGGTACTCTTTCAACTTGTTAAAAAGAGAGACTCATGTCAACCAGAACAGGCTATAGAACCATCAGCTTCTTCTATTGAAAGTGGATCAAAATTAGAGGATGAATCAGGCCATAATAGTGAAACAGCCAAGCGGTTTGTCCCTGTTAGAGCCAAGAAGGCTAAGAAAGAAGATAATTTGCAGTCCACACATGACCTGATTAAGAAAACACTGGAAAATGACAAAACTGATAGCATGCTTCAGCTAATGAAAGAAGAGTTTGAACAGTCATGACAGCACAAATTAAAGCTTTTCCAAATGTCACTTGGGTCAAGCAATAATCAAACCCGACAGCCTTCAACTGATCCTTGGCAAGGCTTACATGGTGTTCAGTACCAGCCCCCAATTAGTCCTCATCAAAATACATGGGCAAGTAGCTATTCAGGTAGCTCTATTTTCAATCAACCATTGCATGTCTCTTATTTCCACACATCATCACAGAATGATCAACGTCCAAACGAAAATATTCATGATAGTACAATGCACTACCATACTCTATAAAAGAATTTCATTAACACATATACTGTGTTAGCATGTGCTTGTTGAGTTTTAATGTTTATTACAACAGAAACTTATCTGAACTATTTTTATAACACTTTTAAGTAACTTTAACAAGTTACTTAATTAACCTTTCCAGGAAGATCTTGATTCACCATTTTTGGGATATTTTCCTGTAACTGACGTGAAACTCTTTGTTAAAACAGTATTTTAAACTTTTAACTGTAAATCAATGCACAATTATTATTCTTACAGCTATACCTATATAAAGTCCAACATTTCACTGCTTGGTATCCCTTGTATTGAAAAGGCAGTTCCCCAAAAATGGCTGCATGTGAAAGGTTAATTTAAGTATATAGATGTTTCTTCTTTTTTTTAATCATAACTTTTGTTCTTGGTTTTGAATAAAGTAACTATGCTTTGTTCTTCTCACTGTAAAACATGTTTTTAAGAGCTTCTCGGTTTTTGCTTTCCTCTACTGAATTGTTCTTTAGTTCAACAGCCCAACAACATGGAAACTGCCAAAACTCCTCCATTTCAACCAATTTGTTTTTGAACATTGCTTTACTTGTTGGCAAAAGTTTAGCCAATTGTGTGTGGCAACATGGCGTTAGGCGGCGGCATGAGAGCTGTCACTAATTTCATTATTTTAATGATCTTTTCAATTCATATAAAAGCTTTAAACGAAAAGCTTACTAGCTCTAAAGGTCCTGATATATCTGGTGAATTAACGTGTGGAATTCTGTTGAGTACACCAAAGATACCTCAACAAAACCATAATTCTTGTGTCAACAATGGTCGCCATTCAATGTCAAGTCCGGGCAAAGCAACAATGTTTTTGAACAATATGAAGATATTTCTCCTCTCAAACCTAATTACGATGGCTGGGGATGTTTCGATCAACCCTGGACCAACATCGGTGGATGGTATCAACAGTAATGCGACCTGTCCGGAGAGCTCATTTGTGTTTACGAAACCTTGAACACGTAAAATATCAGTAGCTCACCTAAATGTAAGAAGTGCTTTGTCTTCTTTGGATGAAATAAAGATCCTGCTTGGCAGTAAGTCTTTGGATGTGCTGACATTGAGTGAAACCTGGCTGAACGAAGCAATCGACGATGCAGAGCTTATCATCGACGGCTATACATTGATCAGCATACATCAAATCTGTTTATGTGTTTACTGAAAGACCCGATCTCTGTTTAACTGATTTGGAAGTGCTGTGGTTTGAACTGCATATTCCCAAGTCAAAATCTATTTTAATAAGCTCCGCTTATCGACCTCCTAATAACTCAGCCAACGATACGTTTTTCAACAATCTCAAAAACCAACTACAAAATATACCTATGCAACAGGAATATATGATTTTGGGGGACCTGAACTGTGATATGACAAAAAATCTGCCACAAACCAGGCGATTAAAATGATTGATGTATCGCTTCCAACTGACTCAGTTAATTCAACAACCAACTAGAGTATCTGAAACAACTGCTACCCTAATTGATGTTATTTTGTCTTCAAACCCAGAGAAAATTCTAAGTCTAACGTTATGCATTTATCCATTAGATCATTCACTTGTATATACGGTTCGTAAAGCTAGGGCTATAAGTTGCAAATTGCCTCGAGTGATATTGTTTAGAGGTTATAGTAGATTCAATGCTGAAAGCTTCCAAACCGATTTACAGTCCGTCCCTTTTCACATTATTGAATCGATAGATGACCCCGACACAGCATGGTCATTGTGGAAAGATATGTTTACCGAAGTTTGTGATAAACACGCACCCATTATGCAGCGCAAAGTACAAGGTAAACAATGCCCATGGCTATCTGAACATCTCAAGGAACTAATGCGTAAGCGTGACTATTTACACAAAAAGGCTATTAGATCTTGTCAAAACACGGACTGGGAAGCTTATAAAATATCGAGAAACGAAGTAAATAATGATATCTGCTCGGCTAAAGAAACCTATTACAAGTCTAAACTTGAAGAAAATAGAAATGATCCAAAAGGTATTTGGAAAATTATAAAGAAGATTTTGCCACAAAAAAATAAAAGCCCTGCAAATGTAATGGAAATCAACGGCGAATTGTGTTCAGCTCCCTCAATCATAGCTAATCAATTTAATGAATATTTTACCACTATTGCCACGAAATTATGCAGTTTATTACCAAGCCGTGAAATACCAACAGAACAGAACCATGATTGTTCCTTTCAATTTAAAGCCATAGAAATTATATCCGTCTTAATGAGGTTGAAGCAATTGAAACATAATAAATCAGCAGGGATTGATCACATTTCAGGACGCTTGTTGAAAGCGGCATCTGAGATAATTGCCCCCTCGCTGGTATACATCTACAATCTGTCGTTGGAAAAAGCAATGTTTCCACAAGAGTGGAAAATTGCTAAAGTCACACTACTTTTTAAGTCAGGAAAACGTACTTTAATTGAGAACTATCGTCCAATTTCAGTCCTTCCAACTGTAGCGAAAGTATTTGAACAGGAAGTCCACCAACAACTGTATAATTTTCTAGAAGAAAACCAAATTCTCCATCCAAGCCAACACGGATTTAGAACAAGGAAATCGACACAGACAGCTCTCTTATCAGTTGTGGATAAGTGGTTGGAAGGCATGGACAACAGCCAAATATCAGTTGTTGTATTCTTAGACTTAGCTAAGGCATTTGACACCATTAGCCATGCTAACTTACTGAGAAAATTACGAGCAATAGGAGTTTCTGACTTGGCTCTTCAGTGGTTCTCCTCATATTTAGAAAATCGCGAACAACTAACAACCTATAATGGAGTGATGTCCCAAAACACCAAATTTCGTATGGAGTCCCACAAGGATCAGCTTTGGGTCGTTGTTATTCCTTATATATGTTAACAACCTACCTGATTGTGTAAAGAACTGCGAAATTAATATGTTCGCAGACGATACGGCTCTGTTTTTTACT
The DNA here is from genome assembly GCF_004324835.1 of Dendronephthya gigantea. Lineage (NCBI taxonomy): Eukaryota > Metazoa > Cnidaria > Anthozoa > Malacalcyonacea > Nephtheidae > Dendronephthya > Dendronephthya gigantea. Next base: position 511,710 of record NW_021163049.1, read on the forward strand.
GGTCGTAGTGAATCGGAAATTGAACTAAAACTCAATTCTGACCTAATCTTGATCTCGGACTATTTAGAAGCGAACAAACTCGTGATAAATACGACCAAAACCGAGTTTATTATGGTGCTTGGAACCCATCAAAAATTAGTCAACGTCCGACCGCTACAGATCTATTTCGGTCGTTATTTGGTTAAACAGGTCGAAATGACCAAATATTTGGGAGTAACACTGGATTCTCATCTATCATGGACACCGCATATAGATAATCTCTGCAAAAAGATTTCTTCCCGAGTTGGTGTTTTGAGACGAATAAGATCATTTCTGGATAGTCCATCTGCCAGACTTGTGTTTTCATCTACAATTCTGCCTTTATTTGATTATTGCGACTTTGTTTGGGATTCGTGTACGAGTAATTCTAAAACCAAGCTCCAAAGGTTACAAAATCGGGCGGCAAGAATTATTCAAAGAAAGAGCAACTCAGTACCATCGGAGGATGTTCTAAAGGAATTAACCTGGTGTAACCTTGAAACAAGAAGAACATTTCACAAAGCAGTTTTGATGTACAAATGCTTAAACAATCATGCGGAAGGTGTTAATGTAAGTTTAAAAAAGCACTTAGAAATCCATAATCATAATACTAGAAGGAGAAATAACTTTAGGTTACCAAAACCTAGAACTGACCAATTAAAGCGTACATTTAGATACTCCGCTACCCAGATATGGAACAATTTACCATCGGACTTGCGAGAAAGAGATAGCCTACCGTCTTTTAAGACATCTGTTTTAAATTTTTTAAAATCTACGTCATAGTTATTGTATACTGGATGAACGCTTAGGACTCTATAGATTTTACCGTAACATAGTATTAAACGATAGTTGTAATAAATTTATAATATTATCTGATCTAATTCCAGGGCCCCAAGGGAGAACAGTTTTTACTGATTGGGTCACCCTGGTTAAATAAAGCTTATCTATCTATCTATCTAACTCCACAGACACTCCACAATTGCTAAAGAAACTTCACAAACAATATTACGCACTGTAGAAACCCCCAAGGCCGGACATTTGTAATATTGTCTCCCCTACAGAGGCGATATAAACAAATAGCAAGTCTTTCTTCAGGAGTCGTAGGTTCCTTGTTGATGTTCTGCCGTTCTAGTCTGCTCCTGATTGGTCGTAAGATATGCTGAAATGTCTTTTGCCAAATTTGCAGGGTCTTTTTGAATCTTGCATCATTGTATGTATCCCATACTGTTTGCCACCAGCCGACCTGTTCGATGTCCTTGAATTGGTGCTTTCGAGTTTGCCTGCATTAGCCACATCAGTGATAAAAGAATATTTAACAACATATTCTTCCTCATGACAAGAAAAGACATCATATTAAACAAACGCATTGTTCTCCTTCAATTGGTTTCAATCAGTTTCCAAATAGCAAATGTTTTCATGGAAAACACCTGCAAAACTTCGCCATTCTTATTTTTTTAATTTCTCCAAATTTGATTTCCCGTGCTAGCTTGTACATTGTTGACGCTTATTACGTTCACAAAACCCAGCAAAAATAATTTTGCACACCTAAATAAGTTCACTCTATAAATCAGATGCTGTGCCCAAATGAATGAAGTCGAACCAAATTACTAATAAGTTCGGCACATGAAAAGCATGGCGTCTAAAACTGGCCTAACTATAATTTATTGAATGATCTTCATCTCATACATTATACAGAAACATGCGTCACTGTCCAGCTTGCAATTAAAATGTTCAGACAATTCACCCAACCAGTAGGCTTAGTTACCTCAATGATGACATTATCACTCTTGCTTATACAATGGTAGAATATGGACAGGAACAGTGAGTGGCAGGTGGATTACCGGCAAGAAGTTCTCAAATAATTGGATATGGTATCTCTTGCCTGTGAAGCGCCCAATCTTATCAAAACAATCTTGATAATGACTCAACACCAATAGTTTTGTCAAATTACCCTCAAGCTACATCTTGTACCTGGTCACTGGTGAATTTGTCACTGTTATTGACTGTAATAATTTAAGCAACCTGTTAAAATTCTATATAATCTTTCATTATGTTATCTTGAGTAATTTGAATGCCGGAATAGCAATTTAATCCTTATGGTTGTTTAGAAAAGGTGCAAAAATAAACCTATATTGTTAGTCAGCACATACAGAAAAATTTCTTATTGCTCACTGATGTTCCTGAAATATTGTCAATCAACAATGATTCTCTAATTTGGAGTACAGTGATTCTTTGTCTGGAGCATTATGGATGGATCATAACAATGAGCTATATGTTACACTTGAGCACGCCTTTTAAGAAGTATTTCATGCTGGTAATTATAAAGAATGTTTACTTACTATTTGACAAAATGCTGTTGCAATTTTAACGCCATTCCCAAACGTATTTGAAATTTTTTATTCTCATTCGAGAAATATGCATGGAATGCTGGCTGCAATGGGTTATAGTGTTTTAGTTTCTATTGAAGGAATTCAAAGTCTTGTGAGGTTTTTCCATCACAGTTTTAATTACCCTGGACAAAATAGTCAAAATACTCCTTTTAAGATGAAGGGTGTTAAATGTCATAGGGACACTTTATTCCCAAGCTTGAATAACACAGCAAATAACCATGAACAACAAACCAAACAACAAGAGTCTGTTACAGAAAAGGAAAATAGACTTGCAGAGAAGGGAAAAAGACAACAAGAGTCTGTTGTAGAGAGAGAAAAGAGAGAAAAGACATCAAACAAAGTAAAAGGAATCTGTTGTAGAGATGGAAAATAGACTAGCAAAGCAGAGAGGGAAACAAAGAGAGAAGAGACAACAAGAATCTGTAGTAGAGAGAGAAAATAGACTAGCAAAGCAGAGAGAGAAACAAAGAGAGAAGAGGCAACAAGCAAAGGAACAAGAATCTGCTGCAGAGAGAGAAATTAGACTAGCAAAGCAGAGAGAGAAACAAAGAGAGAAGAGACAACAGGAATCTGTTGTAGAGAGGGAAAATAGACTAACAACGAAAAAAGAGAAAAGAAACCAAGGGAGAATAGGCTTCAAAACCAGCAAGAAGCAAGAAGGTTGAAGAAGGCAAAATGAAACTGTTGAACAAAGAAAACAAATATTAGCAAAAGTAAAACTGTATAAAGCAAATAACAGTAAATGTTTTGTGAAAAACAAACAGTGGTCCCTAGAAGGTTCTCAAGAGCATCATATTAATGATAACAATGTATTATATAATAGTTTATTATTGTTTGTCCTCCTGATAGACGTCGATTGTGCAATCCAAATTCTACTAAACATCTACAAGGTATTAAAAGTGTCCAAAAAATTAAATGGGTCTGTTTGACATGTCACAAACATCTCAAAAAGGATAAAGTGCCACCATCTGCAATTTCAAATGGCTTAAAGTTTCCAGAAAAAACCGACTCTTTTATTTAAATGAATTAGAGTGTAGGCTTAGAATTTAAATGAATTAGAGTGTAGGCTTATAGCTCCAAGATTAGCATTTCAAAAAATAATGCGAGCTCCCAGAGGAGGGCAACTTAAAATTATTGCTAATGTTGTGAATGTACCAGCAGACATATGTAATACTGTTAACATGCTACCCAGGTTACCACAAGAAACTGGTACTATTAAATTTCAATTAAAACGTTGACTGCGATATAAGGGTTCAGCCTTGTTTTTGAATGTAAGACTTAATGTAAGACTCTGTTAACAGAGTGATGCAAGCTGCAGCTTGGTTGGAAAATAATAGCGAGCTATATCGAGAACAAGGAATAACTTTTGATCACCACTGGCGCCTAATGATGACAATGAAAATACTACACTTGATCAAACTAATTCAGCATCTTCAGAAGATGAATGGAGTGAAGATGAAGCACACATTCCGGCTGGTGTGACAGACAGATGATAGTGAAAGACAACATATATACAATGTTGCACCTGGTGAAGGTAGCAGAACACTTAGTATATTTAGAGATTGGCATTCAGAGGAATTCGCTTATCTTGGAATATTCTTAGGTTGTTCTGGTCTTTCGGGCCCCAAATACCGTTGGGCCTTTCTCCAGCAGCGAACCAAGTTAACTAATACAAACGTCCCTCTTTGTTTCTAATTCATTGAGTTTTATGTGTTAAATACATGGTAAAAACAGAATGATCGCTCACGAACCAAGGTTTTTTCAGAAAACAACGACGGGCGCCCCCCCCCCCCAGTATGGCTTCTAACAGCCAATTACGAGGCACAAACCGCTGAATACGTGTGAAAACACCGTTCAACAATAATATTAATAACTCAAGGCCGAATGGCCAGAACACTCCTCGTACCACCAAATTTAACGTTAATCTTTAAAGTCGCTTATATAAGTTAAGTTCGTGGCTAGGTCTAACTGGAATCATTTCCCAGTTGCTCGGTGGTGCGAAGAATGACAATTTCATTCACTGGTCGTTAGTTCCACGGTTGCAGCGGAGTTGCTTTACGGGACCGCGAATTGCCATGAACCTTCTCAGTGAGTTGATAAAGCTAGACGTATCCATAGACTCTATTAGTTCGATATGAATAGCTGGAATCGCTAAACATGTAAAGATTACTGCCCAACGTTTACTTTGTGCGGCCCCTCCTCTTGTGCGGTGAGTGACTACTTGCCACGGCCCGAAAACATCTATACCAACGTTCGTAAACGGGGTGTTGGGGAGACTCTTTCAACTGGCAGGTCGGCCATCAGTTGGGTTTGATACTTGCTCCTCAGCTTTCGACATTTGAAGCACTCTTGTATGATCTTGTTAACCAATCTCTTTCCTCCAACGATCCAGAAACCTTTGGATCTAAGCATGCCTTGTGTGAGGTGTCGTTGACTCCCTTTGATGTCTAGTGAAGATTTGACAGCTTTGAGTGCCGATAATTTGCGCTGCTTATCAGCTTTGCAAGGACACTGACCAGCCTCGACCATTGTGAAAATCTTTTGAACTGCTGTGTCCCAAGCGTGCCTTTTGTGGTCAGGATATTGGTGGTATGAACGCTGACGTCTGGTCGGACTTTGGGGTTGGTTGCACTGCTCACTACCTGGGCTTGTTGGCAGGTTTTGATCTCTTTTGGGATCTCTTTTGGGAGACTGTCCTTTCGAAGAAATGAGGGGCCTTCAATCCAAATGGAGCCTTGGAGAACTTTAGGATCTACCGAGCGCGTTCCTAAATCTGCAGGGTTAGTTCCGGTAGGTACGTAACGCCACTGCTCCGGGTCAGAAGACCTTCGAATTCTTTCCATTCAGTTATTGACGTATACGTAAAATCGCCGTTTTTGATTTGCTATATAACCCAGTAGAACTCTGCTGTCTGAGTAATATGTTACAGAATCCAGCTTTGCGACTCGTTCGTCTTGGATGAGATCCGCCAACTCTACCGCGAGGACAGCAGCGCAGAGTTCTAGACATGGTATTGTCGTGGCGCTGGGCCAACTTGCCCTTTCCAAGAACGAAGGAAACTTCTGCGGAGCTGTTGGAATGGATCGCTTTGAGGTAGGCGACGGCAGCAATTCCAGTTGTTGATGCGTTGCAGAAAACGTGGAGCTCCAGACGGTTAGCCTTCTTGAGTGATGTACTTGAGAACGCTCGTGGCAGGTTCAGTTGTCGGAAGTCGGAGAGTGACTTGCACCGTTCTTTCCAAGCTGGCTTCATTTCTTCTGGAAGTGGTTGGTCCCATTCTTCTAATTGTCGTTCTTTTAAGTGATTTGTCATGGACCTGAGGAGAAACTTTGCTTGTATAGTCACCAGTGCAACCATGCCCAACGAATCATACAAGCTGTTTGTTACGGATAGCACACCACGCTTTGTGAAATCTTTGGGTGACAAATTCACTCTGAAGGTGAAGCAGTCGAAGTTCAAATCCCAACATACGCCAAGCGATCTTTGGACTGGAATGGTTTCCTTGCTCATATCGAGGTCTTGGAGACCGGTCGATCTATCTTCTCTGTGAAAGGCAGCGAATACTTTGGGATTGTTCGAACCAATTTTATGGAGACGCAGATTAGCGGAGGCCAGCATGGCTTGCATACGCCGCATCAAATCTATTGCTTGATCGCTGTCGGGAGTAAACGTTAAGCCATCATCTACATAGAAGTTTTTGTCTACGAATTCTTTTGCGTCCTGTCCGAACCGTTCCTGACCGTCCAGCGTTGTCTTCTTTAAACCGTATGTTGCTACCGCCGGTGACGAAGTGTTACCAAATAAATGGACTTTTATCCGGTAGTCGATTATGACCGCTGTTGGATCGTTATTTCGAAACCACAGAAAGCACAAGAAATCTCGATGCTCTTCCTTAACGAAGAAACAATAGAACATCTGCTCGATATTAGCTGTGATTGCGACTGAGTCCTGCCGGAAACGTAGCAGTACGCCCCAACAGACTGTTCGTAAGATGTGGGCGAGACAGTAACAATTTATTTAAGGAGATGCCTTCGGTTTCTGCAGCCGAATTGAACACTACCCTGATTTTTCCGAGCTTTTGCGGGTGGTATATACCGAAGTGAGGTAGGTACCAACAGGGTTTATCTGACGTGAGGTCAACTTTAGGGACAGGTTCGGCCAGGCCGTTATCAAGAACTTTCTTCATAAAGTCAAGGTAGTGCTGCTTCATTTGGGGTTTTCGATCCAGCGTTTTTTTGGTACTCTTGAAGCGTTTGCTTGCTTCTGTTCTGCTGTTCGGTAGCTCATTTACCTCGGATCGGAAAGGCAGGGGAGCACTCTAGTTGCCTGCCGAGTTCTTTACCATACCTTGTTCCATAATCTTAATGAATTGTTGTTCCTCAACCGAGAGTCCGGGTTTGTTGTCATCTTGGGTTAGTGTAAAAAAGGCCTCCCCCAGGCTATCTTCAGATTTTCCTTGGGCAAAAGTGTTCTTTTTGTCGACGTCTTGTCCTGATTGGGGGCGAGGTCGAACATGGAACTTGTTCGGACATGGCTCGAGAATGGACGGTCAGCCACTGTGAAGTACTTGTGTCTTGAAGGTGGAAATGTCGCTAGGTTTGTGTGCACCATCCAGGCAAGCTTCTTCCATGATGACCCAGCCGAGGTCTAGATGCTGGGCCCATGGGACATTGCCTCTGCCGTTGCAGGATTTGTGAACTTTATGTAAGGGTGGAACGTCTCTTCCTACCAGCAATAGGATTTCAACATCTTCCTCTACTTCTGGGATTTTATCAGCAATCTTTCGAAGGTGGGGGTGTGCTTGGGCTGTAAGAGGGGTGGCAATCTCACTTTTATTATCTGGGATAAAATTGCATTCTACCAAGCTGGATAGCCAAACGATCAGGTTCCGTCCAATGTCTCAATGACCACGTCCGTTGCTCGTCTTCCCTCCACCATACTCCATCCAGCGCATGTTTGTAATGAATAGGTGAACATCTCTCTGTCTAGTTACAGCATGTCGAACAACTGCGATTTCGCCAGGGAACAGTTACTTTGATTGTCAATGACTAAGTAAGCTTTAACCTTTTTTTCCGGCTGACTGTACGCGTAAACATTGGCAAGACATATCTTGGAGCACGACTTTCCTCCGGGTTGTTGGCCGCAAACCTCGGTGCACTTTGGGGCCTCCTCGCCGTCGCGAGTAGCCTCTTTATCAACCGGTGGCTGTCTTTCGACTACAGAGGACTCCTTATTTTCTGTACAGGGACTGTACAGTTCTTCGCCATGTGGTCATTCGAAACGACGCACCGATTACACACACTGTACTTCTTTAGGAGCTGTTTTCTTTCTTCCATAGGCTTTGCTTTGAATGCTTGACACTGGTTCAATGCATGTGGCTTCTTGTGGACCAGACACCAGCGGCTCAGGTTGGATTTCTGGACACTTCCACCCGTGCGCTCATGTAGGTCGACCTTATAAGTTCGTCTTACCCGATTCTGGTCAGCCATTGGAGGGACGGTTTTTCCGGGGTGTTTAAACACAAATTCGGATCGTTCTTTTCTCGAGATATGTCATCCATGAACTTGACGAATTCAGCAAAGGGAGGGTATTCAACAAAGGGAGGGTATTCAACGTAATGTTTGTTCATGTACTGAAAGGCATGTCGTTGCCACCTTCCTTGGATGTCTCCCGGCAATTTCCCAATGAGATAGGCTCGTCAAGCACTCTGAGCCCTGGTAGTGTTCCATCGCTTTTGGCACAGTGTAGCTCTAAAAGTAGATCTGAAAAGTTGGAGTACCCCGTCCTCTGGCTTCTCAATATACACGTTTCTAATTCGCTGGACGAGCTGCTTGGAGGTATGTGTAGTGTACTCGATTAGCAGGGAGAGCTCTTCGCTGGGCGAGATAGGCACATTCTTAATCATGTTCTTAAATGACGCCTTCCAAGTATGGTAATTCACTGGGTTGTCGTTGAACTTCTCTATTTTATTCGCGATTGATTCTCTGCGAGCCATGAAGTCCACATAAGCTTTCATCGAGTCTGTACTTGATCCGCCCGGATCCTGTGGCTAGAACTCTTTAGCCGAAGGTCTGAGGGTGGACGTAGTTGAATCCGGGTGGTGGTCGGAATTCGGAGGGTCAACTGAAAGTATCCTCTGAAGAACAAGACATTCCTTTGACGAAGATTGGGGGGCCTGTGGGGCAGGTGGTGGAGTTTGTTGTGGGGCTTGGAAGACCTGTGGGGCAGGTGGTGGAGTTTGTTGTGGGGCTTGGAAGACCTGTGGGGCAGGTGGTTAAGTTTGTTGTGGGCTTGGAAGACCTGTGGGGCTACTAGTATTAGGCAGGGTGGTTTCAGGGCATTGTCTATAAATGTACTCTTCTACCCTCTGTCTTGAGCTTACCCCAGGCAACTCACTTTCTAGATCCTGCAGTGCACTGTTTGATCCCTATTTCAAGTTAATTGCAGTGGCTTTCGCCATGGCTATAGCTGCTTCTCCCTCCAGTTTGTATCTTATCGTAGGGAAATTTGACAACTTCTCCAGATGTGTCTTGACCAGTATTGCATTACACCCATATCTCTCATCGAGCCTTTTCCAAAGTTGGAGTACCCCGTCCTCTGGCTTCTCGATATACACGTTTCTAATTCGCTGGACAAGCTGCTTGGAGGTATGTGTAGTGTACTCGATTAGCAGGAAGAGCTCTTCGCTGGGTGAGATAGGCACATTCTTAATCATGTTCATGAATGATGCCTTCCAAGTATGGTAATTCACCGGGTTGTCGTCGAACTTCTCTATTTTATTCGCGATCAATTCTCTGCGAGCCATAAAGTCCACATAAGCTTTCATTGAGTCTGTACTTGATCCGCCCAAATCCTGTGGCTGGAACTCTTTAGCCGAAGGTCTGAGGGTGGACGTAGTTGAATCTGGGTGGTGGTCGGAATTCGGAGGGTCAACTGAAAGTATCCTCTGAAGAACAAGACATTCCTTTGACGAAGATTGGGGGGCCTGTGGGGCAGGTGGTGGAGTTTGTTGTGGGGCTTGGAAGACCTGTGGGGCAGTATTAGGCAGGGTGGTTTCAGGGCATTGTCTCTAAATGTACTTTTCTACCCTCTGTCTTAAGCTTACCCCAGGCAACTCACTTTCTAGATCCTGCAGTGCACTGTTTGATCCCAATTCCAAGTCGATTGCAGTAGCCTTCGCCATGGCTATAGCTGCTTCTTCCTCCAGATGCAGGCTTTCCATCTTTGCCTTTTCTTTTCCTTTCCTCCGAGCCAAGGCCATTTCCTCCTGCTGTATTAATAGGTTAGATCGCAATTCTGCTAACGATCTCTGCTTCTGCATTTCAAGTTTTTTCGTGGCGTCAGTGACTGGAGCCGGCTCGTGCTTGGGCCCGGACTGCGACTGACGACGCAGATGATGCGCGAGAATTTGATAGAATAGAACCCAGTTCTAACATCAAATCCTTCCTTGTCTTACTATACTCTGATAATAATGACTGTACGTAGCTTTTGTGGTTGTTCATTATATTATCGACTTGTTCCTGTTCAGTCTTACATTCTGTAGTATTTCCGAGGACGAGAAATTCTACATACGAGGGCCATGTTTGCTGAACCTGGTGAAAAGCAGCTCGTATTTGCTTCATGGCAGTGTCAATTTCGGTAAGAGAATCGGGTGTATCTGCGTATTGAGAAATAATTTGAAAAAATTCACTTTCACTTTGACTTTCACGTTCACTTTGAAAAAGCTAAAAAGGATTTGTTTTCTCTGATTCGGCAATTGGGACCTGCATCATTATTTTGTAGTTTTTCATCTCATGGAAACAAAATGGAATCATTTACTAAGAATTCTTGGTAAGCTTATCGACCATAAAGACTATAGTGATAAAGAATTAGATAATTTGAATTAGGGTGAAAAATGTAGACTGATTCAAAGTGACCCAGTGACTTGTGCCAGACATTTTGATCATCAGATTTTTAAAATATTTTTTAATTAGTAAAATTGCCCCCTTAGGGAAACTTAAAGATTGGTTTTACAGGGTTGAATACCAACAGAGAGACTCCCCTCACAACCATATGCTCATATGGCTTGATCATTCACCTGTATTGGGTGTTGATAAAGATGAAGATGTGGTGAATTTTATTGACCAAATAATAACTTGTAGAAAGCCTGATAATGATACTGAATTATTTGATCTCGTGAACAGACAAACTCATAGACATTCTCACACATGCCAAAAGAACTCAGAAAGAGATCAACGCAGATACTTCATCCACTTGATAATTGGAGAAGATAAAACATTTGATCAACTTCTCAAAGAACTACATGTTTCAGAATATCAATATATTTTTGCTATTTGATCATAACTAAATTCTACAGCAATATTTCTAAAAAGAAGTCCCAATGAGTTAAGGATTAATAATGATAATTCTGCTTGTCTGCGAGCATGGAGAGCTAACACAGACATTCAGTTTGTTCTGGATTTATATGCCTGTGCTATGTACATTGTTTCCTATATTTCTAAGGCTCAAAAAGGAACAAGTGACTTGTTCCATAACGCATGTGCTGAAGCTAAGGAAGGTAATTCCAGCATCAAACAACAGGCTTGTGACATTGGCAACAAATTTTTAAACTATGCTGAAATAAGTGCACAAGAAGCAGTATACATAATTCTTCAACTTCCCATGAGGAAATCTTCTCGAAATGTTGTATTCATTAACACATCTCCCCCAAGTGATTGTGTTGAACTGTTGAAACCTCTAAGTGAGATTGAGAAGATGTCAGATGAGTCTGAAGAAATTCACTCTGGTAAACTTTTGAAAAGATATATAGAACGACCAGTCAGTTTGAAAAATATTACATTAGCTGACTGGGCAGCTTGGTACGACTCATGTGGGCTGTACAAGTATCCCAAATCTGTTAAAAAATCAGATATTAACAACTTTCCCGTGGATGATGATGATTTAGGTGTTGAGAACACTAAAAGTTGTTTTTCTTCTAAAACTCAATCAAAAAAGATCACAAGCAAGAATTATCCGCAGTGTTTCGTTTAACAAGCAATCTCGATCAGAAAAACACTATCATGAGTTGATCATGCTTTTCACTCCATGGAGAAATGAACAAGCTGATTTAATGGGAATCTACTCTTCCTATGAAGAACATTATGAAGCTTGTCATGATGAGATAAATGGACAAATGCAACAATATGCAGTTTGCAGTGAAGACTTGAATGAAATTAAGCATCACTTACAAGAAGTGATGAAGATGCCTATGACACAGTAGCACCAGTTACACAAGACACTGAAAGTAAAGATGAGAATGAAAGGAACACAGATACACATCCAGATTTAAATTAAGCATATGATGTCTCTGAAGACTTGGGTATCCCATGAAGGTTACCTAGTAATGAACCACTCATTTTAAATGAAATGCAAGATGATGAATACCAAAGTTTGGTCCAAATGCTAAACAAGAAACAAAGGGAGTTTTTTTATCATGTTTTACATTTAATGAAGATATCTGACAATCCACTTTATGCATTTTTAAGTGGAAGTGGAGGTCAATTTATCAAGCTGCTTTAAAGCACTATAACAAACGGGCCGGTGAAGCCTTTTGTCATGTTCAAGTATTATTGTTTGCTCCAACAGGAAAGGCAGCTCATCTAATTAAAGGAAACACAATCCATAGTGCCTTATCAATTTCAGCAAGCCAATCGCTTAAGAATTATAAACCACTCGACTCTGGCAGATCGAACACTTTATGATGTGAGCTGGGTGCATTAAAGTTGATATTACCTGATGAAATATCAATGGTTGGAAACAGTATGTTTACAATACAGTTAAATACAGCATAATTTACATACGCATGTAAATTCCAGTTAATGAGGCAATGCTTTGAGGAATTGTTCTGTACATAAAACGGCAATAAAGTAATAGGGTACACAGCATGTGGGTTCAAAGTTCACTCACACTGCAGCCAGGAGATCAAAGGTTGTAAGAGCATAATTTATTGTGCATGTGAAAGAGAATGAAAAGTTTGTGACAAAAAACCAATCAGATCGCCGCGCTATTGCCTCGAACAAATCCAAACAATCACAGGCATTACTAGGGGTTAGAATAATAGACCTTTGGCATGCGCAAATCTATCACTCTATGCTAACGTCGAGACCAAGCACTACGAACTCGGAAAGAAGCAAAATAAAGAAAGGGAAAATAAAATCTGCATATTTCGCGATGCCTCCCGTTCGCCGTAGCAAGGGAAGAATCTCTGCCAACAGGGAAACCTCTATCGAGCAACTACTGCTTCGTTGTTTCAGTGGCAAATCTGTAGGATGTCCGCTCGCCCGAAAATAATTCACACAACATCTGAACTTCTCCAGAACCAATGCCAACATGGTACATTGTTCAACCGAAAAATTCCCTAAGTTGTTACTCTCTCGGATGGCGACTAGGGGATCTATTGCGCATTCTTTCATTGCCTGTGACTTCCCTGTGGTCGGAGGTCCTACCACAACAGAGTATAAGTTTATTGGCATTTTATGACTTGAACTACTACAAACTAAACTACCATTTAGGCCACTGATGAAGGCGGTTGTTGTCAATAAACATGGAACCATATATCCAATCGACGAGCTTATTGCAATAGCTTGGTTCTGGATAAAATTATAGACGTTTGTCGGGAACACATCCTCAAACAAAAAGGGAAGCGAAATAAGCCTCCGGTGTAAACTGTAAATCACACCAGGTTTTTTCGTGTTGTTTCGTCAATTTCGATAGCTTTGACAAGAACATTTTGAAAGCACAGCCTTACAAATACCAGTACAGTAATACAGTCGAACCTGTATTAAGCGGCACTACATTAAGCGGTCACCCTTTGTTAAGCGGTCATGTGACAAAGTCCCAAAAATTTCATAATATAAATACTATTTAAGTGACCTTTATTGAACGGTCACCTCTATTAAGCGGACGCGGTCACCTTTTCCACAGTCCCAAACATAATTTTTTATTGTTTTCAAACTGTATTAAACGGTCAGTGGGATGTAACTACAGTAAACATAATACAATATGTAATTAAATCTTTATTCGGCAGTATGTCAAAGTCTATAAGTTTTGTTTATCTCATTACTCAAACTTCAACAGTGTCAACAGTATTTTCAGTTTGTGTGAACGTATTATTCAAGCAATTTAAATTTTTCTTGTGTCAACTTTCCTTTCAGCCACTGACACGAAAATGTATCTCCATGAAAGTGATACTCGCACGGAATTTTCAAGCCATAACCACCTCCTCTGTTGACACGCTTTCCTTTGATGATTACTTTGCCAGAGTTTGTCTGCCGTTTTAAAAACTTTGTCAGCCATAGTGCCATAAGTTTCGGGGCATGTCCAAGTACATCAACTTGAGAAATAGTATCCTCTAGGTCTGCGGTATTATTAACTCCTTTTTTTCTTACGATTGCAACAGCGTTTTCATCTTTCTTGTTGTCTGGTTCACGTTTAAGTGGATATTCCTCATTGAGTTTTGGTTCCCAGTTGTCCATGTACGCATGATATCCCTGGATAAATGAACTAACTCGAAGTGTTGCTCTATTCCGTTTTGTGTAATTTGTGGCGTAATTTACTTTAGTCTCAGATTCTGCAGCATGCATGTTTATAACCAGAATGTCAATTTAACCACGTCGCCATATTTAATCGATGAGCAATATAGATTGCTCATCGATTAAATATGGCGACGTGTGTAGTGTCTAGCCATTTGAACAAGACACAGATGCACACGGATTCAAACACTGACTAGTTGTATTATAAATGCCTCTTATTTATATACATCCAAGATTGCATATCTAATTATACCTATACCTGCATATCTAATTATACCTAATTAACATCACAATCCCTTCTTTTCTCAGTATTCTAATTGTCCATATTTACGTAATAAAGCTAATAAATAATATACTGTTTTTTTTTCCAACGGTTTTTTCCAAAAGTTTATCTACATACCTACATGTCACTTTTTAATATGCTTAAGTACCTAAATTGAATTATCGCACTGACTTCATGCATTACTTATCTAATTTATACAACCAATATCATAACTAATATCGAACTATCCAGAACTATAACTAACATATGAACATACGTAATCCTTAAACCGTTCAGGTGCACGACATACCCTCTGAGGTCTATTAGGTCTATTAGAAATATTTACACTACTTTCCTTACTGTTCTCTTGAGACCTTCTCTCTGTTTCTTCCTCAGCTTCCTGTTCCTGTACATTTTCTTGATTTTGCACATCCTCTTCTACGTCAGATGATTCCACTTCAAATTTCTTCACATGAGTTACATTCCTTCTATACTGAACTCCTGTTGAAGATTTAACTACTACTTCGTTTCCACTTTTATCCACAACTTCTAATGGTAATAAAAACACTTCCATTCACCTTACGTTTATCTTTTGTCCCCACTGCAAAAGCATATTCATCATCATCGTTGATCTGATCATTAATTTTACTTTTCGCCGCCGTCAAAATTTGTTTGACACCAGGATGCTTGCTCTGCTGCCCATTTCCTCGGTTGGACTGTGTCCTACAAACAACAGCAAAATGTCCTATTTTGTTGCACTTCTTACAGGCTTTACCCACAGCTGGGCAGTTTTTATCTCGAGCAAAATGTCCATTTCTACCACATCGGTAACACTTTTGACCTTGCTTACTATTGTTAATATTCTCGCCCTTTTTCCCTTTCCATCCTCTGCTCCCAATAGTGTTAACTTCCCCACGCCGATCACTCTCCATTCGTCTAGCTTGCATTTCACTTGCTTCCATCGACCTTGCAACTGTCTGTATATCATCTAATGTTAAAGTCTTGCCCATTTCTAACAACTTCCTTCTAAGTTTAGTTGATCTACATTTGTCAATGACCTGATCTCGAATATGTTCTTTCTTGTACTCTCCAAATTCACAATTATCACTTTGGCGGGTCAATCGAATAACAAATTGATCGACTGTCTCAGATTCCCCTTGGAACATTTGTCGAAATTCATGTCGCTCAAACGGCACATTGATCTGAGGTGTAAAATGAGAGTCTAGAGTTTTCATAGTTTTTTCATACTCATCTGTTTCGTCTTTACTCCCACTAGCCGGTTCTTCTAAAGTTGAATATACTTCTTGAACATCCATTCCTGCTGAATGGAGTAACAAAGCTTTCTTTTGCCTCGGATCAGTAATTCCTTTGCCATCAATATAGAACTGAAATGCTGTTTTCCACCGCCGCCATCTTGGTCCTACACTCGTCATATCGCCAGTACAATCAAACGGCATCACTCCACTTACTCCTAGGCTTTTCGCCATAATAATCAAATATATTTATACTTCAGGCTTTAAACAAAATCCTCGTCGCCAAATGTAGTGTCTAGCCATTTGAACAAGACACAGATGCACACGGATTCAAACACTGACTAGTTGTATTATAAATGCCTCTTATTTATATACATCCAAGATTGCATATCTAATTATACCTATACCTGCATATCTAATTATACCTAATTAACATCACAACGTGGTTAAATTATAGCAGTCATATTTGTCTTATTCTTCTTTTATGGTTGATCTTTGGCGGTCAGCTTAACGTCAAAGACGATCAGTTTAATGCCAAGTTTCAAGATATTGATTTTTTATGTGCGGCAAATAACACCATTCGTGAGCAAATCGAAATATCCATTGGAAGTTTTGAGAAGCGATGTCACATGAGCGTTGTGGAGACGCCTTCGCGTGAAGTTTTTATGGCAACCTGTTGTTTATTTCGCAGGTCTGCTATTGCTTTTTGTCTTATCTATTTGGCGAATGATGTCGAGATGAACCCTGGACCTGATGTCTCATGCCCAAGTCTGGGGAACCTTACTCGTGCTCGTGGCTTGAAAATTGCCCATATTAATGTCAGAAGTATAATGGCGAAATTGGACTCTCTAAAGTTGCTTCTTGCTAAAAAACCTATTGACATCTTAACAGTATCAGAAAGCTGGTTGAAGCCTTCTATTTTGGACAGTGAAGTATCTATTGATGGTTATTCCTGTGTTAGAAAAGATAGGTTGGGCAAGGTTGGGGGAGGAAGTTTGATCTATGTTCGGGAGGGTATTCCGTTTCGCTTTGTTGTCGAGCTTAGTCTTGCTTCAGCTGAACTTTGCTCTATTGAAATCTTACGTCCTAAAGCTAAGAAGGTTATTGTTTGGTCTATTTATCGCCCCCCAAACGGCAAAGTCGAACAGTTTGTTAATGAGTTAAACGAGCTTCTCCTGAATGTCGCGGACAAAGATGAATTATTGGTTTTGGGTGATTTTAATATCTCGTGGAATGCAAAGTCTGCTGTGGACAAGGCATTAAAACGTAAATTGAAAAACTTAGCAAACGGTCATGGCTTGGAACAGATAATTGATCAACCCACGCGTGTTACGGAAAAATCTTCAACCGTGCTCGATTTAATATTCACAAATTTTCCGCATCGCATCATTGACCATGGTATTGTTGATCCCTCATTAAGCGATCATTCAATGGTTTTTTGTGTTGTTAAGGCCTGTGTTATTAAAGCCCCAGGAAAAACTATTGAGTTTCGTTCCTATAAGCGCTATCAAAAACGAAATTTTATTCAGGATTTGCGTAGTGCTGATTGGAGTGTTGTTGATGATGAGCCAACTGTTGATTTGGCTGTCTTGGCCTGGAATAATTTGTTTCTGTCGATAGCTAATAAACACGCGCCTATCAAAACAACTCGAATAAAAGGCTCCAAACTTCCTTGGCTAACAACAGAGTTGATGGATGCTATGCGCAAACGTGATTTTTATCGTAAAATGGCGAAGAAATCTAACTTGCAAAGACACTGGACATTGTACAAGGACTTAAGAAATTTTGTTAATTCAGAGGTCAAGAGATGCAAAGCTGAGTATTATACAAGGCTAATTGATGAAAATAAACAAAACCACAGTGCTTTATGGAAAACACTAAACGAAGTTACATGTCGTAAGAAATGTGAATCTGTTTCCTGCATTGAAAGCGATGGTATAATTTATTCCGATCCAAAGTCTATAGCTAACATTCTGAATCAGCACTTTTCATCCGTAGCTTCTATGTTAGCTCAGAAGTTTAAGGAAAGCCTAATCATATTATTACCATCAAGTTCGACTGTTACTGCTGATGACTCAAACAGTACTTTTACTTTTATGCCCGTACCAAAAGAATTTGTCTTGATGGAACTGAAACGACTAAAGACTAATAAGGCGATTGGTCTTGATGGTATAAGCGCGCGGTTGCTGAAAGATTCTGCAACTGTAATTTATAAAAGTCTAACGACTTTATATAATCGATCACTTGAGAATGCATCTTATCCTGCAATATGGAAAAGTGGAAAAGTCGTAGCCTTATTTAAGTCAGGAGACAGCATGGCCTGTAATAATTATCGACCAATTACTATATTACCAACAATGAGCAAGATCTTGGAGCGTGCAGTTCATCGACAGCTTTATGATTATATGGTGGATCACAACATTTTAACATCCAAACAATTTGGTTTTCGCCCAAAATTATCTACCGTGTCAGCCCTTACACATTTCACTGATACTATTTTGCATAATCTTGATAATGGCTGTATGACTGGTGCAGCTTTCCTTGACTTGTCGAAGGCGTTCGACACGGTCGATCATGGTCTATTGATAAAAAAACTCGAGGCAATTGGTGTGAATGTACATGCTATTGAGTGGTTTCGATCCTACCTAGAGAATCGTCAGATGAGAACGTTTGTCGGCAATGCCCAATCTGCGGGCTGTGAAATTTCTGTTGGAGTCCCCCAAGGAAGCATTCTTGGCCCTCTCTTGTTTATCCTGTACATAAACGATCTTCCAACATCCTTGAGTAACTGTGATGTGATGATATATGCTGATGACACTGTAATTTATTATAGTGGAAATTCCGTGAAAGAGATCCAAGATAAGGTTAATGAAGATCTTATCAAGTTAGCATGTTGGTTCAATTCTAACCTCTTAACTCTAAATGTCGCGAAATCTAAATTTATGATGTTTGGAAGTAACCGTTCCAGTAAGTTCCGGGATGTTCACAAAATTACAGTTTATGTCGGAGAAAATCAACTGGAAAGGGTTGAGTCATTCAAATATCTTGGCATTACAATTCACCAACATATGAAGTGGGCTGATCATATTGATGAAATTAGTAAAAAGATAAATCAAAGAATCGGTTTAATACGAAGAATAAAGACCCTTTTACCCGTCTATGCGAGGAGAACCTTGTATATGAGTTTGATAGCTCCGTTATTCGATTATGCTGATACTGTCTGGGGAGACAAAAACAATGACACTCTAATGAAAGCCCTACAAATTCTACAGAACAGAGCAGCAAAGATAATCTTGGATAAGCCAAAGTATAGTTCAGCAACCGAGGCACTTACTCTCCTTAATCTACAACCCTTATTAGAACGTAGAAAGTCCCACCGTCTTACTGCGATGTTTAAGTGTTTAAAGAGTGAGAGCAACTTTCCTGTTGACTTTGTAATGAATAATAATATTCATAGTCATTTTACCAGATCTAGAAATAATATATATTTATCGAAGGTAAAAACTAATTGGGGTAAACAAAGGTTTGTTTACCAGGCTGCATGTGAGTGGAACACTTTACCTGAGAGCATAAGAGACTGTCAGAGCTTACAACTTTTTAAATCTAGGTTATGAACGTTTTACTATTTGCACTTTTTAACTTTTTAACTAGTTTTAATAGATGTAATATAATAATTGTATTTTAGCAGGGCCCTACTGAAAACCGCTTTGGCGATGTAGGCTCACTGGGTAAATACTGTTATAATAATAATAATAATGTCGGTACAGTTTTGGTAAAAATGAATGAGCTGGTAGATTGCCAAAATTGCGTGTCAAACTTCACTGCACTTCCTTAGTTCATGTTTGGCCAGACACAATCTGGCTTGATAAAATGTTTTTCTGACGATGTCATAAGCACCGCTATGGCGCTTTGTCAAAGTTGCTCGGGAGAAACAAAATATCAATGCTTACTTTGTCAAAAACCGACCTGCAATCGCTCAACTAACTGTTCGATTGCTGCATCCGAAGAATTACCGGGATGGAATGCTGGTGTAGCAGTTGGCATATGTATACCTTAGTGAAGAAAGTAGAGGAGTTGTCGGCAGCAAACGAAAAGAAAATGTAGACTTGAAACCCGACACAACTATGAAACATAAGTCCCAAGCATTAAAACCGCAGGCACAGAAAAAGCGCAAGTGTTTAACCCTTCAACAAAGAATGGAAGTGGTTCGCTATTCGAAGGACAATCCGGGCAGTGGATACAGAAAAATAGCCGAGCACTTTGAAATAGGCAGAACGCAAGCACAAAAAATTATTCAAAATAAAGATGCTATAATCGCCTCGTATAAACAACGTCAGTCCAGTTCAATAAAAAAGAATCCGTGTCGGAAAGTACATCAATGTGAACGAAGCGTTATGGGACTGGTATTTGATGTGCAGAAACTCGAACATACCTATTTCGGGACCGATGCTTCAAGAAGAAGCTCTCCTAATTGCTGAAAAATTAGGTTTTCTGTGTCGAACAGCTGGTTAGAGTCATTCAAGAAACAGCATGGGATTTGCAATATGTCAGTGGCCGGAGAAGAAGCTGACGTTAGAACGGAAACTGTTGAGCCTTTTGGCGGGGATTACCTGAGAAAACCCTGAATGAAAAGGGAAAGCGTTGCAGCGGTGGGAAAAAAGCAAAACAACGGAATACGTGGGCTTTTTTTGTGAATGCTGCTGGGGAAAAGGAGGACCCTATTGTGATTGGAAAGTCTGCAAAGCCTAGGTGTTTCAAGAAACTGAAAGATGTCAAACGTCCGTATAAGTGCCACTATTTCTCAAACCAGAAAGCTTGAATGAACTCTGAAATAATGAACTCTGTTCTATCGAAGTTGAACAAACGCTTGATCAGGGAGAAGAGAAACATTATTTTGTTTATGGATAACGCCCCATGTCATCCTCCATGTCTTGAAGGGAAGTTTCCCAACATCAAAATTGTATTTTTGCCGAAAAATACAACATCCAAGACGCAACCTTTGGACGCTGGGATAATCGCAAACTGGAAGGTAAAGTACAAAAAGTGACTCCTCCGATATGTATGCTCCAGAGCAGATGGATCGATTAATGCATCAGAAATTGTTAAGTCGATTAATGTTCTCATGTCCATTGAATGGGGGAGACAAGCATGGGACGAGGTTTCCAACAGCACCATCAAAAAGTGCTTTCAGAGCACAGGGATATATCCACTAGACTCAGTTGTAGAAGACGATCCATTTGAAGGTGAAGAGCTGTATGATCTGCAAAATCTTATCAACAGATTCAACGTACAGCTAACTGCAAGTGAATTTATTGCAGCGGAAGAGGACATTGAAGTTTGACAGCTCCAATCCAAACTGGAGGAATGATCTGCGTGACGAACTGCTTCATCACGACATAGAGGACGAATTGTCAATCTTAGAAGACAAAGAACTACCAATGGGACAACAGGATGCAGAGTGTGGCATGGAAAGTGCACAGTCATCAATTAAAACAGTGCGAGAAGCGATGGAATTCGGTGATGAATTGCGAAAATTTGCTCAATTTAACGAGCACCAAGAGCTTTCGCTTGCTATGTCAAGGGTGGATGACTTGTTGAGTCAAATTAAACTGAGCAGTCCGCAACAACAAACAAAAATTCATGACTATTTTTCAGCGGTTTAAGCTTGACATTTTTATTGTACAGTACAAGTAGTCTCTAATTTGTAGACTAAACTCAGAAACAATTTAAAGTTTTATATACTTTTTAATTGGTTACTTGGTATGTGTAATGAAATGTATTACTGTTGATTCCAAATTTAGTTATAATAAATATTATATTAAGCTGCGCGGTGATTTCTACAAGACCTGTATTAAGTGGTCAACCTGTATTCAGCGGTCACTTGCAAAATCCCCGAGGGTGACCGCTTAACACAGGTTCGACTGTATACACTGATTTGCATATTACTGCATACTACGGTAAAATGGACCATGCATTTATTCCTGTCTTAATAGCTTTAAATCATACATATAGACTTTATAGTGGGAAAATTAAATGAAATATAGTAATTAGCGGTTAAGTAATTCAAATTGAGCGTTTTGCTTTACATCCGGCTTAAACTTGAACAAAAGCTTGATTTCATTAGAGGGTAAACTAATGTTATAACCTAATTACAAAATCTAAACCAAATCTCTACTTTACAGAAACAATACATACCTTTTATATCCCTACAGCAATTTCTAAATTCTAAAACAAATAAGTACTCGATAACCTGGGAATTACTTTTTTTCAATTCAATTCACATGTCATATTGTCATATCCATAGCAACCATTTCATTATTTACATACGCCAGATTTGCAAATAAATATTTCAGTGCAGCGACTTTTTCAATAATACATTCACCTATGTATACCGTCAGAAGAACATGTACCATTGGTACACAAGCTCTAACAAATCCCACGAACTTAATAGATAAGGCTGTACAAATATCGTCTAATGACGGCCAGAGTTACAATAAAGGAAACAAGTTGAATTTCTGACTTATGACGACCTTGTTCAAAAATAATTGGATCAACTGATCAAACAATACGCTGGGCAAGAAATAGGTCTCATTGCATCTAGAGTTGTTTGCCCTAAGTGTGAAACGGAAATGAATCTCGTATCTTGCCAAGATCTCTCGGATGGGTTGAAATGGCAGTGCAGACAAAGATCACACAGCAAACACCAAACAACGGAGCAAAGCATTCGTAAAGATTCTTGGTTTGAAAACAGTAATATGACTTTAATTGAAGTTGTTAAATTCACATATTGGTGGTGCGCAAATCTTACTCAAAAACAAATAATTCAACAGCTAAAAATACGTCCAAACACTGCAGTCGACTGGTCAATGTTTTGCCGCAAAGTTTGTTTGACAATTATCAAAAAGAAACATCAAATTGGGTATCGGTAAAAGAATTCAAATAGATGAAACAAAAGTCGGCAAGAGGAAGTATCATCGAGGCCATTTAGTCAAAGGCCAATGGGTTTTCGGAGGCATAGAGGAGCAATCAAGAAATTCCTTCATCGTACCAGTAGATGATAGATCCGAGACAACATTGCGGCCTCGCACAAACTTGGATATTGCAGGAACAACTATAATCCGATTGCTGAAAGGCTATATAAATCTCGAGAATTATGGATACATACACAAAACAGTCAATCACTCACAAAATTCGTTAATATGAAGGTGACCAACAATAATAGAAGGGCATTGGCGTCAATTAAAATCCAACCTACCTACACATGGGCGAAAGAAAGACCATTATGTGTCATACTTCGCAGAGTTTATGTGGAAATATAAGCATCACAATGACGACTGCTTCCTAACCTTTCTCCAAGACGTGAAGAAACTATACAATCCTACAACTACCAAATAAATGTAACTCAACCTATGAAATGATGCAAACAATTTCGCTGGAATAACTATCTTGTCTGAAATTTCATAAACAATAATATGCATATTAAACGATATCGGTATTAATAGTACTTATTGAAACTACTTTGTGTAATTACATGTAGCCCCGTATCCACATAGCCAATTATATTTATATGCTGTTTCTTATGCCACGGTATTCTATAATTGTACCAAACAAATGCCTACTATGGACAGCAACAAAATCCAGTCGGATTTGCAGTACCAATTTCCGTTCATCCGATTTCATCATCCAACCATCAGACAATGGCTTGCAGAATAAAACATAATGCTATACCATCGATTTTTCCCAGTCCATCCTCAGATGCACATGGCATTCAATTAAATGTCCGAAAAAGGCTGGAGAGTCCATGTGATCTTGCAACCATTAACAATCATGTCGACTGAAGAAAAAATATCACATGACCATAATTATTGTAAGTCTGTCAATGATATTGATAAAACGATCCATAAAATTCCTGAAAGGCCAGACCTAGAAAAAAAATTGAAGAGAAAAATTAGATATTTGCAGCAACAATTAAGAAGAAAAAGCTTTTTCCAAGATGCTAATTTCTTTCATGGTCAGTTTCATTCCCTACAACTATCACTATTCAGAGACACAAGAAACAATGTGGAAAGGGCCCCATGTGGAAGACGGTACTCTGACCTTGTAAAAGAATTTGCAACCACACTGAACTTTTATTCAGCAAAGGCCTAT
This sequence comes from Dendronephthya gigantea, assembly GCF_004324835.1. NCBI lineage: Eukaryota > Metazoa > Cnidaria > Anthozoa > Malacalcyonacea > Nephtheidae > Dendronephthya > Dendronephthya gigantea. Next base: position 535,351 of record NW_021163049.1, read on the forward strand.
CAATATGTCCGATCAATTATTCCACTACCACAGCCTTCCTTCATTAGGAAATGGTCAAGTTCAATTGAATACAAGCCAGGTTTTTTGCCTGAATCTTTTTAGGAAATAAAAAGAGAATGTTCCACAAAGCCAGATTATGCAGATTGCTTCTTTGTCATTGATGCTTTATCAATAAGAAAACAGATGCTATGGGATAACAAGCAAGATAAATATGTCGGATTTGTGGATTATGGACAAATTCCATCAACAAAACCAGCTACTTTGGCATCTGAATCAGTTATCTTTCTATTAGTTGGAGCCAGATCTCATTGGAAGTGCCCTATTGGCTATTTTCTTGCTGATAAAATATCAGCCACAGAGCAAGCAAACCTAGCAAAAACAGCTTTGGAGATGGCAGCAGATTCTGGTTTACGTGTTTGGTCAGTAACAGCCGATGAAACATCAGTGAACATCAGTATGTTCAAAGAGTTAGGATGCAATTTTACATCATGTTATGATTCATTTGTAACAAAGTTCAAACATCCCACTCGAAACTATTTTGTCTATGCAATACTTGACCCATCACACATGTTAAAACTAGCAAGAAATGCTTTGGCAGACCTAAAATTCTTCAAAGACGGTGAAAATAATTTAATCAGTTGGAATCTCCTTTCTTCACTTCATACAATTCAACAAGCTGAAGGACTTAAACTGGGAAACAAGTTTAGTAGCAGGCATTTACAATTTCAAAAGAACAAAACGAATGTTTCACTGGCAAAGATATTTTAACAAAGCAGAAGGAAACTAATCTATTTATCAGTGATATATAATATTTAATGTCTGTTTAATATGTATTTGCTCTTAAACCGTATATAGATATACTTTGTAGGTTTTTATAGTGTATATATAATTCATCAATATGTATTAGTGTATATAATCATACTATATATTTTAAGTAATCTTATAGATAGAGGGCCACTAGTTTATCTGAGACTTTAATGTTACTTTCAAGCGTTTACCCTAATAAAGTCGCTTACTTACTTACTTACTTACTAGCAGCACAGACATTTAGTTCCTCGGTGGCAGACGCCGTAGACTTCCTTTGTTCATCAATGAAACTTGAAGAATTTCAGGATGCAGAACCAACTGTGAAATTCATAGGAACAATTGATAGACTGTTCGACTTATTAACTCACAAAATCCAGTAGCAACAGGTTTTAAACAAGCACTGCGCCCAGAATCGAGACAAATGTGGGAACCAATCCTTACAGACTCAGCACTTTACCTGCTTAGCTTGAAGCAAAACAATAATCAAGCTCCATCGGTACATCACAAAAGGAAATCCTTCACTGTTGGATTTGTAGCAGCAATTAAATCAACCATTGAAATGACAAAGGAAATGTTCTCTTCAACCCATCCATTTAAATACTTGTTGACATATAAATTCTCCCAAGACCACTTAGAACTGCTTTTCTCTTTCATAAGATCAATGGGTGGATGGAACAATAATCCTAATTGCCTCCAACTCTAGTATGCATTACAGAAAATGCTAATGCTAAATGCAGTGACCTCTTCCAAAAATGCCAATTGTTAAGGACTGGATGAAACTTCAACAGCAATTATACCATATTTTCATATGAGAAAGCACAAAGCCCCCTTCATGAATCCAACACCACAATTGCCACAAAGGACCCCGATCCAACACCAGAAGAACTGCTCAGTCATCAAATGGACAGCCCATCAACCACAGAATTTGTCTCCAATATCCTCTTCTACATAGGAGGCTACATAGTTTCAAAAGTCATTGACAAAATCGGCTGTTCGTCTTGTAAGACTTGTCTTATTTCTCACTTTGCTGCACCCACCACAGACCATGACTATTGTGCTATGAACTACAACAGCATGGTGTCTGCTTCTGCATTTACACTATTTAGCAATTATGATGGCTTACAAATCCCTTTTCAATCTGTGTACAATGTAATCCAGTACTCAGAGAAACTTTTTAAAGAACGAGTGGCAAAAACCGATTACCAAAAGACAACTGAAATCAAGCTGAAACGAAAACTGGTTTTGATCGTTTTTAATCACTTTTCACGGGAAAGTACCCAGAAAATATTTATTGATCATGAAGACGGATTAAACGAGAGTATGCATACTGGTGATCACAGAGCAAACCTTATAAAGATAATTGCCAAAAGATACCTTAGATTGCAGCTTTACACGCATGGCAAACGTTTCAACACGGCTACAGGAAGTGGGAAGCCAACAACAAGACAACAACTCACAAAGCTAATCTTATTTAATGGTCAATAGACTGAGATCAACAATGTATTTATCAGTATTTACATCTCAGCTTGAAACATTGTTGTCTTTTTTAAACAAATCTTTGTCCTTGACAAACATAATTTCGAGCATAATATTTTGTGTTTGGTCGATCAACTTTTCGCAACAATGACTTTCTTGTTCCTTGTCAAAGTTGTACAGATGTCCATGATTAATTTACTTTGGATAATATTTCTTCTTAAATTGATTGATCGCAAATATAGGATAAAAAATCTGAAAAAACCCTTGCAAACTATGCTTTCGTTTAGCTTTTCCTTTGATCTTCTGTAAAACCCTGTGAGAAAAAATGCAAACTGCCCTCGAAATACCTGCGAACAGGCCAGAAACTTGGCTTCACCGATTAATGAGTGTGCTGGTATACAGTTATCATTCCAGTTCTTTTTGAGTTCACTGGACCCAACCAATCAAACTAACGACTTTTAGTCACATGACCTTTCGGTTTTAGTGAAAAGACCCACTGTCCCACGATGAGTAAGGCGATATTTTGAAACGCTTTATTTATACTGTCTTTACTCGCTCTTTAGATTTTTAGAACCTCAGATGCGGCGCTCTTTGATTTGGACATTTTAAGGAAAACAACCTTCCAAAGAAAAAAAATTTATTGCAAATGCCACCCTCATTAAATGCAGCAATGGTAATCAAAAAGCGTTTCGCAGTGGTGTATATTTAGCCAAAATATGCGAGCCTTTAGCCTGGCAGATCGCTAAATGTGCCCAATTATGCCCATGTCACCAAATAAGAACTGGCTGTCACAAATTTTTATTTGGCACGCAACATGTACCTATTTTTTTGTTTGTTCCCAAGTTGTTTATTCTTGATGCACTAAAAATTAGAGCTTGACAGTTGACAGTGCTGTATTTCTGGGTAACACTGAACCACAGTAATCTACTAATCCAATTTGGATAGTTTAGGATTGCAAAACATACTTTTTCTTTTAGGGCGTCTGCCTTTCAGTGCTTATAAGTTGCACCAACCAGAGCCATATTTTTTAAATGCTAGACACTTGCATGTCTGTAGTCTGATTGACTGATGGGTTTTAATCCGTTCTAATCAAAGTGGGAGGACTTCAGAATATATATGTTAACTACAATTTGGCTTCTCTCAGTCCTAGGGTGGAGAAAGCTGTTGAGAAGGCAAAGTTGCAAGGAAGCCAGATTTTCGATAAGAAGTGGAATTATTACTAGCACTGCTGAACTTAATGAGAATGATTTGGTTTCTGTCCCATGTTCATTTGACATGGGTTGGCAAAAAAGAGGAAAGGGCCATGATTCCTTGACTGGACAAGCTGCAGTAATGAGTTTGGCAACAGGGGAAGTCTTAGACTACACAACATGAGTAAAGTTCTGCCGTTTTTGCAAGTATGCTAACAGAAACAAGATTCCAGTGAAAGCACATGACTGTTGCAAAAATCATGTTGACTCCTCTAAGGCAATGGAGCCCTCTGCTGCAGTAGAATTGTTCAATAATGCACCTAAACAACAAGTTCAGTACTCTACCTACACTGGAGATGATGATTCCACAACAGAGGCACATATCCGCCAAAGAGTAGAGTACAAAGTTGAAAAACTTAGTGACATTGTACATATGAAAAGGTCACAAGCTATACGCCTATATAATTTGAAGCAAAATGCCACCTGACCAATTACAAACATAAGACTCTTCCATATGGTAAGGATCTGTTTGGTGAAAACTTAATGAATGCATCAAATAATATATTCAATGACTATTGCACTGAGACTGTGGTGAACAAAATAGCACCATGCTCAAATTCACAGAGAAATGAGGCCCTAAACAGTCTTGTTGGATCAAAAAATTAGATTTTACGGATTTTCCAAATGTACCTTTGAATTTTTCTTATTTCCCTTGGTGAATAGGCTTGAAATTTCATGCAATAAATGAGATTGGCTTTCCCTGATTAAAATACCAAATAAAAAAAATCAATCGAAGGAGTATTTTTTAATAACAATTTTGAACCTTTATGTTCATTACAGAAATTTTTTTTTTTAATTTTGGCAATTTCTCTTCGACTTCGATTGTCGAATTTAAACTAGGGATCCAAGGATAGTGCAAAGTTTTCATGCCCTGTAATACCTAAGCAACCAGACGTTTGTCCCAACATAAACATTTTGACTTATGCCAGTAAAAATATAATGAACTAGGTTAAACATTAATCAAAAGGAAATTACTCAAAGTACTCAAGTTACGTTAGTTGCGGATACTGTCACTAATAAATTATAATTTTAGTTGCCCATGTAAACCTAACCTCTTAGCTCTATTTATGGAATAAACCTTCCAAATTATATTTGTGTTGAATTGAATGCTCATAATTCATAACATAAGTTGATAAATTGCGTGGATTCTCAAAGAATTGCTCGATTTTTACGCCTGGAATGTTTTGAAGCAATGCTCGTTGCTCCTTGTTCCTTTACATCGTGAATAAAGTTCAAGTCTCGACAGCACATGCGCAGTTGCGACGTGTAAGAAAGAATCAGGTGTTCCGGGGGGTAATTATGCGCAAATCCCTTTAAAACAAAACCCAAACCGTGGAAAAGCAATGCTTCAAAATTTACAGTAACCGCCAAAATTCCTCAATATTTTGGTGAACTTTGCAAAAGGGGTATAGTGCATTAATAAATAAAGCAAGTTAAACTGATTTAAAAACTTTAAATTACTGATCATATTCAAAAAGGTACTATACGCATAAATCAACCTACCCCCCGTAAAGTTTACACTATGACTGACTGACTGACTGACTGACTGACTGACTGACTGACTGACTGACTGACTGACTGACTGACTGACTGACTGACTGACTGTCTGACTTACTGACTTGTTTGAATTTTCGCCACTCATCACAATACTGCAAAGTTTCTCAAACTTTGCACTAAAAATGGAATAGTAAGGTATTTAGTTGCAATTGACGTTGTATATTGTATATAGCCATCTGATACGCTGTGTTTTATTCGTTTTTAACAATTTTAGAACAATTTACCTTGTACCTCTGCATGTAAAATTGTAGCTGTTTCGAATCCCTCTACACTGGATTTTCAACTTGCTCCGACGCAGGAATTTCCGGGTTATAATCCGCAGGTTCTTCACCATCTGACTTTGATACCACTGGAGAAATAGAAATTGCTCAGAGGTCTATTTACAGTTTCGTACGATATAAAATAGTTTTTAATATAATATAAAAAAGTTTAAGCGAACCAAAATATTACATTAGAGAGATTAAGATACCCCGGTTCCGGTGTATGGGTACCGGGTGATATACACGTACCCGTACACGTAAATGGGGGAACGACTTGTAACTTAAGAAATCCAAGATATTCCGGGTTACGAAAAAGATCAGAGAATGGTAACTTTCGCTGTCGAGTTTCACCATAGATTGTTGAAAACTTTGACAAGCGTATGTGCATTATTTATTTGGGCATGATGTTGAAGTATTTCACTATTTAAACGGCCCACAAATAGTAAACAGAAAACACCCATATATGTGTTTGTCTTTTACGTGTAGACCATGGTTTACCATGGGGAAATGGGTAGAAATTACGGGTAAAAATGCTGACATCAGCAACAATTGGAAAACAAAAAACAAACAAACAGAAAACAAAAACTGATTAGTATTCTATTAATAAAAAATTCAACAAAAGAAATGCATTTTCGGGATAAAAAATTCCGTCATGTGGAAAATCGCCTTAATGAAATTCGGAATTACACTATATAATTATTAATCATAACAAAATAAGAATAGATATTGATTAACAGTTTTGCATACCAAAATCAACCCAACTCAAAAATCTATCATCCAAAGTTGTTTTCATGAGTTTGAAAACTTTGGAGTTGACGGTCTTTGTATTTCCTTTTTTTTTTAAATCTTGAAGGGTAGTTTCTTCATCCTTGGCCAGACTGGAATGTAGAGGCCCAAACCTTCACATGTCCGGCGCACAGTGGTGCTGGCCGGCGCACAAAACCCCAAAGTTGCCACTTGGCGCACAAGTTTGACAAGAATTACCAAGATAGAAATAATAGAGAAATGTTAGAAATATTAATAATATTGAATATTTTTTAATAGTAAAATTTATCTACAAATACTATTCACCTAGTTAAGTTTGAATATTTGGCTGCATACTGTCATTACTGTACTGTCCAGTACTGACGCTGGCAACAGTGTATTTTGTGTACACAATAAATTAACTAACATAAAGTAGTTCGAATTTCGCTGAAGACCGCGGGCGCTGGGGGACGCGTTATGTGTAAATTTGAGCTTTTGCTTTCTTTTTGTGGTGTTACCTCGTGGCAAAGTATGTAGTTAATTCAAACCAAATTAAGGTACGTTCATTTTACTATACTACAATAGCATTGAGATAGATAGTAAGATAGATAGATAAGTTTTATTAAATGGTAGTTACATTGCAGGTACAACTGAATTGCATAACTTTACAAGTGTATAAAGTCGTACAATAACAATATAGATATAATAATACATAAGAATACTAATATTTATCTTAATTTTATTTACGATTATGTACAGTGAAAACTACTAACTATATACCACTAATACAAGTATTGAAATCATTATTGCGATTGTCAATCAATTGTTTCATAAGAACATTTTAATACTAACACACATATGACATATATGATATAATAATTTTAATACACATATAATATAATCATGATATAAACAGACAACTTCAATGAATATTCTATTTAAATACTTTTTATTATATGACTAGCTATTTCATAACAATAATTACTATAAAAACTACTCATGACTGTCTTATGTAAAAAAGGTTCAGTTATTTCTAACCAGTGACCAGAAATTCTTGACAGTTGCCATTATTCTAATTTTCAATTAAAATAAAATATATGGTTATGAATGTATTACTGAGAATTATAAAATATTGTAATGTAAGCCATTAAATGCTGTAAACATTAATACTAAAGGCTAAAATGGAAGCTAGCAGGGTCATCGATGACCAGGAAGACCAAGGCAAGGACCAGGATATGGTCGTGGTACCAGATGAAACAGCTGTGAGTGATGTCACTGAGCCTGAGCCTCTTGCCAAGAAAAAAAAAACATTTACAAATATGTCAATGTTGCCATTTCTCGCTGGTGCTAGTAGTAGTGGAGCTCCAAAAGTAACAACTGCTTTGCCAGTAACAAACAAGAGGGATTATTCTAAAAACAAGCATGTCTGCTTGTTGTGTGCAAATGATCCAAATTTGAAAAATAAACAAATTGCAATTTTGTGTCGTGGAACTCTGAATCAACTCCAAAGACACTATGAACGCAGACATCCTGACAAACATGTGAACTATAGCCAATTCTCCAAGGAACAATTCAAAGATGTTCTGCCAATTAACCATGCACGTGTACCTAATTACATAAGAACTCTATCAAACCAGAGCTCCAACTCCAAGTCAAGCAATGAGAAGCCCTCAAATCGTCATGGTGATTCATCTACTCAAGTACCTGATAAATTCAGAAACTGAGATACTAGTGGAGGCCACAAACTGAGATACTAGTGGAGGCCACAAATGACCAATATACATGTAGTATTAGCACTACGAAAGTAACTTCCAGCAAAGATAGCAATGAAGAATCTCCAGGGCCAGCAAGTGGAACAAGGCAATTGGTACAAGAAGGTATTGAAAATTTTGTTCGAACTATGAAGCCAGATTTTGAAAAAAAGGTTTTATGCATGTTAGAGACTCTGAGTAAAAAGGTGGATTGCTTGAGCAAAACACCTGTGCATCGTCCCATTGCTGCATCATTGCCCTCATCATCCTTTTCAACGGAAATGGAATCTTGCTATAAGAAGATGAAGGAATGGAAAGATGTCAAAAACATTGTCGAACTTGTTAACAGCATTGAATGCCTTTCCTTGTCCCCATTAGCGAATGATGAGGATGTCCAACTGTTCCAAGGGGGTGGTGCTATTCTCAGATGCGAAACCTGCTTTGTTCTACACAAGGATAAAGTCAGTAAGCTAACACCAGCTAGAGCAGCTCAGAAATTATCTTCCCAGTGCAACAGTATTTGCACTGGTAAATACCTGGATGAAAATAAGATGTCTCAGCTTATGTCACGAAAAGGAGATTATTGGCGAAAATTGAAATTGAAAAGCAAGACACTGCAACACATGATCTGTGCAGCTGATGGCCAAACTCACTTTAGAGCTCTGTCAGTAATTAGTGAGGATTCCAACTTGAAGAAGAGATACTATGATGCTGCAGAAACTCTGCTTAAATGTGCAATCATAACTGTAAAGTCGAAGTCTGCTGCATTACACTACGAAAGCCAGATTGCGTTTGCCTATGCAGTTGGTGCACAAGTTGGCCAATGTGGTCATTCCAGGAAACTTTTTCCCGACCTTGTAAAATGTTTGCTTGTTGTTGTCAATGAGAAAACAAAGGAAGAAATCTTCAAATGCTTGCCGAGTACAGGATTTCCACCCCACTATTACATGACGGTTGATAAAGCAACGGTGAACAAGCGGTCAAATCAAGCTGTTTTGATCTGTCCCATGCTTTCTGGTTGGAGGGTGGCAATTGCAGTAGCAGCCCCCGAAGTTTACACTAGCGAGGAAGATGGTGGTGTACATGGAGGAAAGTTGAAAGATTCTGCCAATCAAGCCTTTGATGTTCTAAAGAAAGCATATGGAAACGCAATACTGGATCATTTAGTTGGTATGTATAACATATACTCATAGAAATAATAGACCTAGAATGCGTGCTTCTGTCTTTTCTGTCTTCTGAATGCAAAACCATCCTTTGGACCTGTTTATTACTGACACAGAAGTGACAGAACTGTTTTGAAGTTTTCGCACTCATCATCAAATCCAATATGGCGGATTTATAAGGGCAAATTTTGGACCAGGCTAGGTTACCAAGCACGCATTCTATGTCTATTATTGCTATGCATATACTTCACTCCTCCCATTATTTAGGATTAAATTAATGTTACTAGAATGTGTATATATATATATATATATATATATATATATTAAGGTGTCTCGGCAGATGGAGTCTACCAAGCAAGTGGCTTCCAAGATGCGGTTGGAGAAGCTGCCAAAGATTGCAAATACCTTAGAAAAGTTCGTTGGGATGCAGCACACTGGATTGACTTGGCTGTTGGTGATGTCAAGGAAGGCAAAATTGGAATGTCAAAACAGTTCTTCTCGAACTTCATTTCACGTACAAATGCATTTGCAGATGCGTTAAACAGAGGGAAAGGTCAGTTACCATTTATCTTATGCAATTATAAAACGATTAGTTAGTTAATATTATATATTAATACTATTATTCATTAACAATATACTTCCATGTAGGACGAAACATACTAGAATCCACGGCAAAGAAACTTGGTGTTCGGGCAACAGTTTCAGCTGTTTACTCTCAAACGCGTTTTGCCAGTTCTGTGTTTGTTCAATGGGAACGTCTTTACAAATCCTACAGACTGTTTGTTGAAGCTCTAACGGAAGCATAAGATGAAATGAATGACGAAGATTCACCATTGCAATATCGGGTGAAAGGCGAGGTTAGTAACAGATTTTAATTTCATTATTTTTGCCTGCTCTGTATCCTTTTTTCTTGATAATCATTTTTTTGTTCTGTATTAAATAGACTTTGAAAACCTGCTCGAATAAAGAGCGTTATAGTGCTGATAAGGGTTTTTAGAACACATCATGACCTTTTGTATTACTCTTTTTTAGGACTTTGTAGCAGATTTACTACTGTTGCTGGACTTATTCGAGCCTGTGGCAACAGTAATGATCCAACTTCAAAGCATCTCTGTTCCGGCGTGGAAGAGTTATAAATGGATAAGACAGCTAATTGACTGGCTTCATTGGGCATCTTATAATTGTCATGAAGGTGGAAACTTGGATTTTTTTCCCAATGAAGGAAAACGCTGAGGTAATGTGGTATTATGAAGTGTGTTCACTCATAACATTTCAAATACTAAGAATAAATCATTACGTAGGACATCCTAGGAAAAGACCCAGAAAGTGAAGATGTATTGTTAAAAACTGTGTTCCAAAAAACCGAGCTTCGTGTTGGGTGGAAAGTAACTGGACAAGAGGTAACCGAGAATTCCAGTGGGAAAACCCCGAAGAAAACGACCATAGTTAACTGGGAAGAACGTAAAATAGAGGACTCCTTCGCAGATGTGAGGAATTTTGCCATCGATCTTGCCAATTCATTGGATGCAAGAGTGGAAAAGTGTCTTTCCAATGCTCCACACAATTTGCAACATTCTTTGATATCAAAGAAACAACGAAACTCGTGTGCGGAGAAAGGCTCAGTTCTGGAAGGGTTCAACTGGATGAAGGGCAACTCAAAGTACATGGAGTAGATGAGTTCAGCACCTTTTTCGAAGAAGTATGTGAACTCAAACACATAAAGGAAGCTGAAGACACACGCTTTGACTATCGAATGTCGGCCAATGTTCTCCGAGATTGGAAGAATTGGCGAATGCCCGCCACCTAGTATGGGATAAAGACATGAAGGCAACGTTCCTCTTTTGCCTTGCTACTGCTGAAAAGAGTAGCTTACCTACCTCATTGGCTGCTGATTGTGATGGAATGTTGGTGAAATTACAAGCTGTGCAGCAACCACCACACAAGATGTCAACTCAACAACTGTTCCAGTTTACATATGCTAATCACGAGCCGTTTGATGCGTACATCGTTGAAACTGAAATCGTCCATGTTTTATACACCAACAAGGTATTATACTCGATTATGGGATCTGTTGCGTGTACAGCGTTCGATGTGGCAATGGCCTTGGGAGGCTGTGAGGCTGTGGTAGAAAGTTTTTATAGTGTAATGGATACACAGAGGCAAGTCTCCCAAGGTCATGTCACGTTAGAAGATAGGACCCTTGTTGACTGGGCCATGTCAAATGTGTTGAATGCAACAGATGTAGTTGCTTAGTTGTAGTTGTTGGGACTCTCGCGTCACAGAGTTGGCTATTTGAAAAACACGTCAGAAGAGTCATACAGAGGAAGCCAAGTCCTATCTCGTCTTCGGAATGAACATGGCCGGTACCCGTTTTTGAAATAGAACTGTTCATTTATATCCACAGGAACAATACAAACCGTCGATGTAGCACATAGTTTTGGATTAGTTGACAATTTCAATTTGGGATTTTTCTTCATATTAAATTTTGTCGTCATATATAGATTAGATTAAGGCGTATTTAATTGATTTAAGTTACTCGGTTACTGTAAAATGAGTGTAAATATAAATAGGAATTAGTTTTTGCTGTCAATATAATAGCAATATAGACCAATTAGTATTGTGTGACCATCACTCAGTGACACTCACTGAGATTTGTGTGGCATAATGCCAGTGCAATAACTGCATCGCAAAGAAACTTTTAAGGCCTATTAAAAATATTTCAGTTTTTCATTGTTTGTTTGTAATAAAATTGGGTATCCAGAGAATTAAAATCTTTGCGGAACATCTAATTATTTGCGCAAGAATGAACGACACATCAAGTCATATGGTATGGTTGAATTAAACACCGAAGTCACTGTCATTTGAAATCTAAAACGACAGCGCCGTTCCTGCCTTTTTTAATAGGTCTAACTTTTGATGTTTCGACTTTCGGCGCACCTGTAATTTGTCTACTTTGCTGTCCGGCGCACAGAAATAAAAGATTCCAGTCTGGATTCTTGGAAAGTAGTGCAACTTGGTTAAATCCAAGATCCCCCACCAGATCTTTTACTTCCTAGATGAATTTAAGAAAATGTAACAATGAACAATGGAGAAATCTAAACAGATTGTAAGACGTTATATAACACAAATTAATTGATATTATTAAAAAAAATCCAATGGACGAAACCCCTATTAAACTAAATTTTGAACCAGGAAAATTCATCAGCACAGCTGAAAAAAGCAACCTAAATTTAGTAAAACTGCAAACTTTGGTTGCAAAATATTGTAAAATGTGGGAAATATAGTCATGCGAAATTGGCAAATTTTGTACAAATTATAGTATATTACCTGCGGAAAAATATTACCACTATTCCAAAAAGTGCTAACGCTTTTCTGGGCGTAATACTAATTTATACAAAATTTGCCAGTCTCACATGGCTATACTAATCCTAATACTATTCTAATTTTACAATATTTTGCAACGAAACTTGAAGAATTTTCGGTTACTTTCCTAGTACAAAATTTAGTTTAATAAGGGATTGGTCCATTAATATAGCGTATTAAAAATTAAGCTATGATTCTAATTAAAAACTAATGTACAACACCAACAAGACACTAACATATCGCTCAACATAACATTACGTCACATAAGCTTTGTTATAACCTAATTATCAAACATTTTTTGCCAATAATTAACAACCATTTGTATTCCAGCCATTTTTAGGGGGTGGTATTCACATTTACATTCAAATCCTTGCATTCCACGTCTGTTTACGTGCACACAATTATAATGTGTGGCATTATGAATGAACATTTATATTTGCTGCAAGCGTAGCGAGTAGCCCTATATTGTTGAGAGGCATCTCGATTTCAGCAATTTTTGTTTGTCAGGATGATTTTGAGCAAACATACCATGGTACTGCGGTTTCATCCTAGGAAGACAATGTTCTTTTATGAGTTTGTCAGCGTTATTATTTGCTCACTCTTTGTCAATCAACAGTGGATCCCACCCATTGTAGATCAAATTGTTGCTGAAGGAGATTAACTTCATCTGGATGCTTTTGCGAGTAGGTCCAAACCAGACACAGAGAAGTTGTCCTTGAACTACCTGCCCCGCGAGATTCAATGGCGCCTTGACGCAAATACTATGCAAATTTATACAATCACTAGCCAAACAAACGATTCGCTTATTTGGGCTCAATCGAAGACAAATTATTTGCCTCTCTGGGCTGATTCAGATATTGAGTCGCTTCTCAGGGTGACTAATTCTGATCTACCGGTGATAGATCAAAACTCGCGAAACAACACACCTTTATGGTTAGTAGATTACAAAGAATTTTATCAAGGGAGAACTATTAATGCGTTTGACAAGGATGAAAATCACAGTTTGTATTATACATTACGTTCAGCTTTGATGAATGCTTTCGCAAGCAATGATTATGCATTCATAATATTAGAAGGCTATATTATGGCTTTACAGATGGTATTTATTTGTTTGATTCTCATTCACGAGGTGTTTGTGGTATGCCTGATTCAAATGGTACTGCTGTCGTATTGAAATTCACCAATATTTTTATGCTAGGACAGCATTTGTATACCCTCTCATATGAGTTAAATAGTAAATTTTTTGAGGTTGTACCTGTTAAGTTTCACGTAGAGCCTCATGCAACTGATGCACCAAATGTAACAAAGGTGCAAAATGAAACTGAAAGTCAGAGACAAAATAGGCTTCAAAAAGCTAGAGAATATAAGAAAAGAATTATTTAAAATGAAAGCAAAACTGACAAAGAAATCAGGTTGCACAAAAATAATGCACTTCAGAAAAGAAAAAGGTCAGAACAATCTTGAGAGGAAAAAAAGGCTTGATAAAGTCAGGAAAGGTATGAAAACGAAGCGTAAAAGAAGTCACCAAGTACCTGTACTTTCTCAGGAAGATTATTTATAAAAGAATTTGATTCTGCTAAACATGGTAAACTACATGAACAAAGTTAGGCTAAATCATTTATGTCAAACTTTCATATTTCAATTAAATTTGCCATTTTTCAGTGTACTGTTTACTGTCATGAGGCATGGCCGTTAAAATCAAAACTTAGGTCACCAGACACTTACATATGCTCACAATTTCCTGACTGATTGCCATGCTAAATAGTTGGCGAGGAAGCATTTCCGAGGTTAACTATTTCCTTCACCAACATTCTTTAGGTAGGTTTCACTCAGTTGCTCCCAATATTCATGACTAAAGAATTTGCAGCTGCTGCACTATAGGGCTGTTTATATGGAGACCGGGCTGGCCCACTTGCCAGGCCAGTCCGCTTAGTGGGATGAACTTATATTACGTTTATATGAGAAAATTTCATTCTGGCAAACGGGATAACTCTTTGCGCCTTTATTTAAAACAACAAAATGGCGCGCCCGAAAATTGTTATTGCTTCTTTAATTGTTTCGATTCTTGCGAGTTTTACAGCTATAATGCTGCAACCTCATGGTCATATTTTTCTTTGGAAAATACACTTGAAGCAACAGGAAAACGCTATTTGCATGCTTTTATTACGAAAGCAAAGTTATTGGCGTCAAAAGTGGAAAAAGAGTCATCAGAGGTATATCAGACAAAAGAAACGCAGTTGTTGGCACAAACCTGGACGGACAGATTTATGGTGGGAGAACATACTCAATAAAATTTCTCCAGAACAGTTTTGGTGTAGCTGTTTGTACTACTTCATGTGTCATACATCAGGTTTGTACTGCTATCTCAAAACATCTTGGGCCTAAATACCTCCACCTTCCAGTAAATGATGAAGAAATGAGAAAAACTTTTGCTAAATTTGAGTCAAAATTTGGTATGACCCAAGCTTTTGGTTGTAGCGACCGCACACACGTTCCAATTCAATGCCCAATAGAAAATTGAATACACGTTACAAACAGTATTACTCAATTAATGTTCAAGCTGTATGTGACTATAAAGAATATTTTATGGAGGTGGAATGTATGTGGCCTGGAAGTGTACATGATGCCAAAGTCTTTGCAAACTCGACCATTAATTATAAATTAAGAAGAAATGCCTTACCTAGCACATTCCAGTATCCTGTTGAACGTTGTGAAAAGATACCGAATTATCTCATTGGTGACCCTGCCTATCCCTTAGTTCCATTTTGCATGAAGGAATATGAGTCATGTTCAAATAATGAACAAGTCATTTTCAACAACATCCTCAGATCAGCTAGAAACCCTATTGAATGTGCCTTCGGACGCCTTAAGGCAAGATGGTCTATTATAACAAGGAAAATGGATTTGAAGATTGATATGCATGGTGGTATATGCATGTTTTGTTCTACACAATTATTGTGAAAAAAATCATTCATATATTGATAAAGATCTGGTACAATTTCAGTTGAATCTCATAAAGCAAAATGAAGCGTAATTTAGAAATATCCCAGACCCAATATACTCACTTAATGAGGGAGAGGGTGATGTTGTCAGAAGAACTCTTACAACTCTGGTTCTTAAGAATATATAACATTTAAATTCCCGCTATATAAGGAAATTAGCTACGGCATATTTGGGAAGAGCAAACAGAAAATTAGCAATATTTATATTATTTACACTGTCTAGAGATAATAGGGGTAAACTTTTTTATAAAATCCCAGTTATAATTGAGTTATTTAAGAAGATACCATATAGCTAGTCTTTCTTACTCAAATCTAAACAGAACAGTTAATAAATTACAACTCAAGTCATTAAACAAATAAAACACCTTGACATCACTGTTTATGTAGTTATCAGAGTACATATCAAACCCTTGTCCAACTATAAATCTAAAGTTTGAAGTGGCAAAAATCACCTTGACCTTGAGCTTTGACACTGTCAGAAAATTTGCTGAACGACTCAAGCATAACATCTGCTAAGTCCTTTTTGAACTTGGCAGCAGATAAATTCTGTTCTAAATGTTTGCGCTTGTTGTCAATCAGCTGAGGTACACAGTTTCCCTTTCTTTCACTTACCCCTGGCGTGTTTATGCTGGTTGATTCTGCCACACCCATATTTCCAAAATCATCTTCTTTGTCAATTTGCCCAGCTTTTGCTCCTGTATTAAGTGGCTGTCTCCCTAAGAACCATGCAAGGCGTTCTGGGTTGAAAAATAGATTTCTTATATATTTTTACCATGAGTTACCTATACCGTAAAAGGTATCAAACATATATTAGAATTATTCAATTTAATTTTTTTCTTGAGTTATGACAAATTTTTTTTTTCGCGGTGTTGGGACTGAAATTAGACCCCGCAAATCGCGACAAAATACGTGCAATGTTGTATGTCATTATTCGAGAAGTTTCGTGTCAAATTGAAAACAATTTTCAGCAAGGGTACACAAACTCTTGCTCTTTCAGAATATTGAAACAAATTTAACGTGCAGCTTGTTTTAAAAGTACTAAGCTCCGTCCAACAAACCTATATTTTCCTTTGCTGAACAATTTATAACTAGGAACAAAATTGAAATTAAAAATTTTCAAAAGTGGCACCTAGTTGGTGTCTAAACCACTTTTAGGATTAAACTAGAATACTTGAAGTTGAATTATCTTCAATAAAACTTGTCGGTAAAAGCAATAGTAAGGTGTACTTAGTTGGTCAATAATGGCTATAAATAGAACTATTGTTTACTTTGATGATGACCGGAAGTTGATTCTCTGCTCTCAGTACATACAAATCTAAAGCACTCAGTACATAGAAATTTAAAACAACATAAGAATTCATAGAGGTTCACGATTGTTTGGGTCTGAAACGATTCCAAGAAATAAATTTGCTTGAGATTTTTAATCTGCGATGATCGAAATCCATATCCGTTGTCTTGGATGATGCCGTAAAACGTTGCATCGCATTGATATTGTAAGACCGCCTCATATAATTGTAGCTCTCTAAAAATCAGGTTACTCTAGTCCTGTTCATTCGCGAAAACCATTCAGTTCTTTTTAGGAAACAATTTTGCATTGGCTTCAACCAAATGTCAAAGTTAATTTGCGTTTTATTCGTCTACGACATCTGGCAAAGCTTTGCCGCTAGTTAACTGCCTTTTCCTCTTCTCCATGTGAATATCTTTCAATTGATATTTTAGACTCTCTTTGTCTGTTTAAAAAATTCGACGTATATTCAGTTTCATTAGTTGTCGACTAGCCTATGTTATTAGTTCGAAAGAGTTCATCCGCATCTGTAGAGTCGATTAATCAGAACATGAACAGTGCTCGACCATGGATGATATTGTGTCTACAAGTGTCTGTTTTTTATCCTTTGATTTGAACTGAAGTTCAAAATGTGCACAAATTTCTTTCAACATCGCTACTTTAAAAACAGATAGCTTTTTTTGTTTGTACATGTCACATAAGTCATACGAATCGTAATATATTGGGTGGGATATATTGATCTCGGCGATGATGTTTTCCCTAAGCGCTTTTCTTTCTGCATTCTCCTCAAAATCATCCTCATCTGTGTCTTCTTCTTTTGATGTGTCACCTTGAAGTTGCCTTTTTCTTTGCTGTTTGGCTAACCTTGAAAAAAAATCCTTTTATCTGCTGTTTATTCAACCACTCGTCCATGTTGAACATCCTTTCTCCACTCTCATCTTTTGCAGCTCTTATATCTTGAGAAACTTGTATTGGGTCCGCTCTGTGTCCAGTTTGTTCTCCTATGTCGAATTTTGCAACTAGGTACTTCTTTACTTTTTCTGAAAATCAAACGGATCCTGTTTTTGGTTGGCTTAAAGCCCAGCCCATCTCAAGACCGCTTCCTTGGCTTTGTTCGATACTGCTCTGTGTTGATACTTGCACATCCTTGGATGTTACTGTTTTAAAACCGTTGGCCCATTCCCTTCTGAGAACATCGTAAACGCTTTCATTATTTATGAAGCGACTATGCTGCCCTATGTCCATATGTAGCTCTAAACTTTCAAAAGATTTGAAAACATGGTTGCAACCGGGCTCAGCGCAATCGTAAAGACCCTCAAATTCAGTATTATTTGTACTTGTTTCAACTGCGTTTGCTTTTCTTAATTTTGTCTGTCTTACTGAATTGATGCTTTGAAAAGATTCTTTTACTTGCATCTCTGTATTTCCTTGGTGGCTGATATAAAACGACTTACTGGGCACTTTCTTTCCACTTCCCACTCCAAACGCTTTCCATACTCTGATACCATCTTTCTCATAACTAAAGTTATGATATGTGCTAAAGTTTGTTTTCTTCTTTACTTTAAGCTGCTCCACAGAGTCATTCACTTCATTGACCGATGATGAGGCTCCTTTGACTGGATGTAAATTTAGGGCAGTGTTCATGTCAGCGGCTGTAAGAACATTGTCCTTCGTTACAATACTTTCGAATAGATGATTTTAAGGGGCTGATAATGCAATCGCAAATGTCTTTACCTTGTTGAGGTTCTGAGAAATCGTAACTGTTGACTAAAACACCAACACGTTTTCCAATGTCTGCCATTGACGCGATAAGAAGGTTGTTGTAATAGCACCCAGCTTCATCCGATCTGAGGTAGGCTTTATTCACAAGCAGAAAATTGGATTTGACAGTTGAAAGAAGATTTTCGAAAACTGAAGCTACAGCAAACCAATCTTGCAGGCAAGAATCGAATAAATGGACATATGTATTCACAGTGATTGTTTCTGTTGATGAGCCTTTGTAAATGACACTACTCACATGCCAACTGAGCCCGCGCTTGCCGTACCAATCAGACTGTTTTTCTCGAAATCTTGTCTGCTCGAACTTCATAGCCCAATCAGCAACAATAAGAACACTGGTCTCGTCAAGGTTATCCAAAGCCTTTTGTTTTGCTTTCTCTTGATTAATCGAGCGGAGAATGTGAGATTTCCACTTCTGTATGTGGTCGCTGGTTTCCTCAAAGTCGTGGATCAGCTCTTCTTTAAGATCTTTTGAGCAAGAAAAATGCTTGATGTTATGGACCTTGTCACGAATCTCCTCGACAGTAGACTTCAAATTCTCACAGTTCTCACATACCATTGTGTGTCTGTGTGAACATTTCACCTGGAACTGCTTCCCTGAAGGATCACTTAATGCAAACGCTCTGCAATGATCTGCACATGGACTTTCACTTTCCTAACAATGTACTTTGTAATCCGTTTTAATGTATTGCCTTGCTATTTGCAATATTTTAATTACTGAATGCGACCATTTCATAGAAACACCGAAATGAACTAATCGCAGATCTCTTCTATTGTCGTAAACGCTATGCATCCATCTGCTGCAGTATTGTCTAAGCCCTGGAGAGCCTTGCGCTGTGATAATTCTCGCACTTCGAGAATCCTAAATAAAGTTGCTCGACTCAATGGCTCAAAACCCTCCTCATTACAAAATTCTAAATATTGTGCAACCATTGTGGATCTTGTTACTGTGCGGACAACATTGGGCATTTCGATCGTTTCTCCATTTTCAAGTTTCAAGTTTCTTGTGCCAAAAGCAACGTCTTGATGAAAATATGGACGATTTGCAAAGTCGATGAAGTGATCTACTTTATCCATGCTGAGCTTGACGCGATGTTGCTTTATTTTCATTCTGAGTTCACCTCAGCACCTTCTTTCTCCATTCTTTCTTTATGTATCTGTCGGCACTGTCGGCATATCGCTGAAGTATTTAATCAAATAGGCTATAACAATCTTAACATTTAAGCTTTGAAGTATATGCAGGACTACAAGGAACTTGAGACAGAAACTATTTGCACAGTTTTTGCAAGATAACCGAGTTTCCGAAATCATCATTAAAGTGCTAATCAAAACATTAATAGTGAGGAAATATTAGCGTAATACTTACGAGACCCTACTTGAATTAGTTTTCCATAAAGATTAAAAACGGTTTCTGACAATGACACATTGAAAACATCTCTCCCGGTACACGCACAAACAGGACCCGAGTGGATGGGATACTGGCATGATCTTAGTGATCTCCAAAATCGTCCTAAATTATGACGGTGGGACGGGCAAATCGACATGAACTTAAACGGGTTTTCTGTAATATGAAACATTCCCGCGCGAACAGCAATTAATTCGTTCTCTGTCAAGTTCGATTTAGAAAGATGGCAGCTTGATAGTTGACTACTCATGTCTTCATTGCATTCAAATAGGCAGGTGATATCCTGTAATCCGCGGCTTTTCCCACAAGCAATCCCACCAACGCCAACAAATGAACAACTTTTCTCCATAATAATAGAATAGTATCCAGAGCTTCTTCTGTCGAACAAAACAGGCTCGGTTGTCATTAATTTGGACATAAACGAGTACTGTATATTACTGAATATTTCATTACTTACAGACTGCTGTAAAAAAATTTACTAACCTCTGATATTTTTGACGTCAAGTTGGTCACAAACTCCATTTAGAATAATATGGAACGTTCAATTATTATTTGAAGGTTAAATTACTATTTGATTTTGTTGCGACAATATAAGCGTGTTTCTATTTTTGGAATTAGTGAATATTTAACTTGGATTTGTATATATTATGTTGGCATCAGGCATGTAATAAGTCAAATTCGATACAATAAAATGTGAACGTTTTCTCGAAACCTAAAGCCCAACAGGGGTGCTTGTCATAAAACATAACATTGTAAACAATATTTCATCTCATCAAACCGGCGGAATATTAGCACTGGGTTATAATGGAAGTAAACAATAGATCTATTTATAGCCATTATTTATGAATTATTTACACCTTACTATTGCTTTTGCTGACAAGTTTTATTGAAGATAATTCAACTTCAAGTATTCTAGTTTAATCCTAAAAGTGGTTTAGACACCAACTAGGTGCCACTTTTGAAAATTTTAAATTTCAATTTTGTTCCTAGTTATAAATTGTTCAGCAAAGGAAAATATAGGTTTGTTGGACGGAGCTTAGTACTTTTAAAACAACCTGCACGTTAAATTTGTTTCAATATTCTGAAAGAGCAAGAGTTTGTGTACTCTTGCTGAAAATTGTTTTCAATTTGACACGAAACTTCTTGAATAATGACATACAACATTGCACGTATTTTGTCGCGATTTGCGGGGTCTAATTTCAGTCCCGCACCGCCAAAACAAAAATTGGTCATAACTCAAGAAAAAAATTAAATTGAATAATTCTAATATATGTTTGACACCTTTTATGGTATAGGCAACTCATGGTAAAAATATATAAGAAATCTATTTTTCAACCCAGAACGCCTTGCATGGTTCTTAGGGAGACAGCCACTTAAATCACATCCTACTAAAGAAGAGAATTTGGCTCCATTCCATGCTAGTATAATTACTATCAGATTGGAGTGTAAGATTCCAATTTGATCATCGATTATATTTAACCAAACAAGTGTAACTGCAAATGAATGAAACAATACTAGAATTTCAAATATCAGATCACGTCCTACTAAAGAAGAGAATTTGGCTCCAATCCATGCTAGTATAATTACTATGAGATTGGAGTGTAAGATTCCAATCTCGTCCCGTTTCTATTTAACCGTACAAGTGTAACTGGAAATGAATGAACATATAAAAGTATTAAATCACGTCCTACTAAAGAAGAAAATTATGCTCCAATCCATGCTAGTATAATTAGTACGAGATTGGAGTGTAAGATTCCAATCTGATCCCCGATTATATTCAACCAAACAAGTGTTACTGGAAATAAATGAAACAATACTAGAATTTCAAATATTAGATCACATCCCACTAAAGACGAGAATTTGCCTCCAATCCATGCTAGTATAATTACTATGAGATTGGAGTTTAAAATTCAAATCCGATCTCCGATTATATTTATTAACCCTTCAAGCGTAACTATAAATGAATGAAACAATACTAGAATTTCAAATATTAGATCACTTCCTACTAAAGAAGAGAATTTGGCTTCAATCCATGCTAGTATAATTATTATTAGATTGGAGTGTAACATTCCAATGCAACAATACTAGAATTTCAAATATTAAATCAGGTCCTACTAAAGAGGAGAATTTGGCTCCAATCCATGCTAGTATCATTACTATGAGATTGCAGTGTAAGATTCCAATCTCGTCCCCGTCTCTATTTAACCATAGCATTGTAACTGGAAATGAATGAAACAATACTAGAATTCCAAATATTACATCACATCCTACTAAAGAAGAGAATTCGGCTCCAATCCATGCTAGTATAATTACTATGAGATTGGAGTGTAAGATTCCAATCTGATCCCCGATTCTATTTAACCAAAAAAGTGTAACTGGAAATTAATGAAACAATACTAGAATTTAAAATATTAGAAAACGTCCTACTAAAAAAAAGAATTTGGCCCCAATCCATGCTAGTATAATTACTATGAGATTGGAGTGTAAGATTCCAAACTCGTCCCCGTTTCTATTTAACCTTACAAGTGTAACTGGAAATGAACGAGACAATACTAGAATTTCAAATGTTAGATCACGTCCTACTAAAGATCAGAATTTGGCTCCAATCCATGCTAGTATAATTACTTTGAGATTGGAGTGTAAAATTCGAATCCGATCCCCGATTATATTTATTAACCATACAAGTGTAACTGGAAATGAATGAAACACAATACTAGAATTTCAAATATCAGATCATGTCCTACAAAAGAAGAGAATTTGGCTCCAATTCATGCTAGTATAATTATTATCAGATTGGAGTGTAAGATTCCAATGAAACAATACTAGAATTTCAAATATTAGATCACGTCCTACTAAAGAAGAGAATTTGGCTCCAATGCATGCTAGTATCATTACTATGAGACTGGAGTGTAAGATTCCAATCTCATCCCTGTTTCTATTTAACTGTACAAGTGTAACTAAACATGAATGAACATATAAAAGTATTAAATCACGTCCTACTAAAGAAGAGAATTATGCTCCAATCCATGCTAGTATAATTACTACGAGATTGCAGTGTAAGATTCCAATCTGATCCCCGATTATATTCAACCAAACAAGTGTTACTGGAAATAAATGAAACAATACTAGAATTTCAAATATTAGATCACGTCCCACTAAAGACGAGAATTTGCCTCCAATCCATGCTAGTATAATTACTATGAGATTGGAGTGTAAAATTCGAATCCGATCTCCGATTATATTTATTAACCCTACAATTGTAACTGGAAATGAATGAAACAATAGTAAAATTTCAAATATTAGATCACTTCCTACTAAAGAAGAGAATTAGGCTTCAATCCATGCTAGTATAATTATTATCAGATTGGAGTGTAAGATTCCAAACTCATCCCTGATTCTATTTAACCAAAAAAGTGTAACTGGAAATTAATGAAACAATACTAGAATTTAAAATATTAGAAAACGTCCTACTAAAAAAAATTTGACCCCAATCCATGCTAGTATAATTACTATGAGATTGGAGTGTAAGATTCCAAACTCGTCCCTGTTTCTATTTAACCATAGCAGTGTAACTAGAATTGAATGAAAATATAAAGGTAATAAATCACATCCTACTAAAGAAGAGAATTTGGCTTCATTCCATGCTAGTATAATTACTATGAGATTGGAGTATAAAATTCAAATCTGATTCCCGATTTTATTTAACCATAGCAGTGTAACTGGAAATGAATGAAACAATACTAGAATTGCAAATATTACATCACGTCCTACTAAAGAAGAGAATTTGATTCATATCTATGCTAGTATAATTACCATGAGATTATAGTGTAGGATTCCAATCTCATTCCGATTCTATTTAACCATACAAGTTTAATTGGAAATGAATGAAAATATAAAACTATCAAATCACGTCCTACTAAAGAAGACAATTTGCCTCCAATCCATGCTAGTATAATTACTATCAGATTGGAGTGTAAGATTCCAATTTGATCATCAATTATATTTAACCAAACAAGTGTAACTGGAAATTAATGAAACAATATTAGAATTTCAAATATCAGATCACGTCCTACTAAAGAAGAGAATTTGGCTCCAATCCATGCTAGTATAATTACTATGAGATTGGAGTGTAAGATTCCAATCTCGTCCGCGTTTCTATTTAACCGTACAAGTGTAACTGGAAATGAATGAACATATAAAAGTATTAAATCACGTCCTACTAAAGAAGAAAATTATGCTCCAATCCATGCTAGTATAATTAGTACGAGATTGGAGTGTAAGATTCCAATCTGATCCCCGATTATATTCAACCAAACAAGTGTTACTGGAAATAAATGAAACAATACTAGAATTTCAAATATTAGATCACGTCCCACTAAAGACGAGAATTTGCCTCCAATCCATCCTAGTATAATTACTATGAGATTGGAGTGTAAGATTCCAAACTCGTCCTCGTTTCTATTTAACCATACAAGTGTAACTGAAAATTAATGAAACAATACTAGAATTTTAAATATTAGGTCACATCCTACTACAGACGAGAATTTGGCTCCAATCCATGCTAGTATAATTACTATAAGACTTGAGTGTAAAATTCTTGTAGTATCATTAATTGTAGTATCATTACCATGAGATTGGAGTGTAAGATTCCAATCTCGTCCCCGTTTCTATTTAACCATAGCAGTGTAACTAGAAATGAATGAAAATATAAAGGTAATAAATCACGTCCTACTAAAGAAGAGAATTTGACTGCAATCTATGCTAGTATAATTACTATGAGATTGGAGTGTAAGACTCCAATTCTATTTAACCATACAAGGGTAATTGGAAATGAATGAAAATATAAAACTATTAAATCATGTCCTACTAAAGAAGACAATTTGGCTCCAATCCATGCTAGTATAATTACTATCAGATTGGAGTGTAAGATTCCAATCTGATCCCCAATAATATTTAACATAACAAGTGTAACTGGAAATGAATGAAACCATACTAGAATTTCAAATATTAGATCACGTCCCACTACAGACAAGAATTTGCCTCCAATCTATGCTAGTAAATTACTTTGAGATTGGAGTGTTTTATTCGAATCCGATCTCCGATTATATTTATTAACCCTACAAGTGTAACTGAAAATGAATGAAACAATAGTAGAATTTCAAATATTAGATCACGTCCTACTAAAGAAGAGAATTTGGCTCCAATCCATGCTAGTATCATTACTATGAGATTGGAATGTAAGATTGCAATCTCGTCCCTGTTTCTATTTAACCATAGCAGTGTAACTAGAAATGAATGAAAATATAAAGGTATTAAATCACGTCCTACTAAAGAAGAGAATTTGGCTTCATTCCATGCTAGTATAATTACTATGAGATTGGAGTGTAAGAATCCAATCTCGTCCCGGTTTCTATTTAGCCATACAAGTGTAACTGGAAATGAATGAAAATATAAAAGAAATAAATCACGTCCTACTAAAGAAGAGAATTTGGCTCCAATCCATGCTAGTATAATTACTATGAGATTGGAGTATAAAATTTTAATCTGATCAGGGATTTTATTTAACCATAGCAGTGTAACTGGAAATGAATGAAACAATACTATAATTCCAAATATTACATCACGTCCTACTAAAGAAGAGAATTTGACTCCAATCTATGCTAGTATAATTACTATGAGATTATAGTGTAAGATTCCAATCTCATTCCGATTCTATTTAACCATACAAGTGTAATTGGAAATGAATGAAAATATAAAACTATCAAATCACGTCCTACTAAAGAAGACAATTTGGCTCCAATCCATGCTAGTATAATTACTATCACATTGGAGTGTAAGATTCCAATTTGATCATCGATTATATTTAACCAAACAAGTGTAACTGGAAATGAATGAAACAATACTAGAATTTCAAATATTAGATCACATCCTACTAAAGAAGAGAATTTGGCTCCAATTCATGCTGGTATAATTTAAAAGTTAAACGAGACTTACCTTAAGTTGAAGTTTGACTGGAATTCTATCCCATAATAATAGTAACCAAGGACTGACATGAAGAACGAACGCAGGCTCAGCGGGAGTGACGTCACATCATTGCTTTTAACCTACTCACAGTAACCAAGCATAAAAGAAAACAAGGAGAAAAAGGCTACACTGAAAACCCCCAAGGGTGGGATGGTGGGTTTGTCAGTCCTTGGTTACTATTATTATGGGATAGAATTCCAGTCAAACTTCAACTTAAGGTAAGTCTCGTTTAACTTTTAAATTCTATCCCATAAATAGTAACCTGCGGACTGACATGAAGTCTTCAAAGCTTGCGCGGTATTCTGTGAGTACAATTAAAGAGGTTAAGAGACATTATGAGAATTAAAGGCTATTTTAATAATTTTAAATATCACAATCACCAACCAACTAGGAGGGATACACATAAATTATATAACTCTATTCTATAACACTCTTATGATAGAACCGTTTGAAAGTCATTGCACTACTCCAGCCTGCTCTTTTCAGAATTTCGTCGACTGGAATACTTGCTGCAAAAGCTGCTGTTGAAGAAGCGTGTCGCGTAGAATGTGGTTTAAAAATAGAAACATCGATACCTGCACCTTGTAAGACTATTTTAATCCATCTAGCTAAAGTTTGAGTCCCCACAGGCCGATAAGGTCCCCACAGGTCGCAATAAACAAAGTTTCGTTTTGTCGTAAATCCTTTGTCCTTTCCAGATACTCTTCTAAACACATATATGGGCAAACATCAGCATCAAGAGTATAACGGGGAACAATTACAGGTGGTACTGAATAATTAGGTCTGCTTTGCTTTACATGCTTATCAAGAGCAAAAATGAATTGATTCTCAGATTTCACCATGCATTCAGTATTAATGTTTAAATTAACCAAAGTCTGTTTTCGCTGAATGGTCACCAAGGCCAACAGCATAACCAATTTGTGACTGAGTTCCTTAAGGCTCAAGCTACTGTTGGGAATGAATGTTTTTAAATACTCCAGAACTATCTTGACATCCCAAATTGAATAATGCTTATTCGAGGGTGGTTTTCTTTCAAATGCTCCTTTTAAAAACCGACAAACCAAAGGGTGTTTACCTACTGGATAATTATCAATAGATATAAAGCAAGATAAGGCCGATCGAGCTGTGTTGATACTGGAATATGATAAGTGAAGCTGGGTATACAGAAATTCCAAATCGTGATTCAAAGTGGGGGAATGTGGAGAAATCTTCCGTTCACCACAGAATATATGCCATTTTTTGAGACAAACCGCATACTGTTTTTGCGTAGCAGGTCGCCATGCGTCGAGGAGAACATTGGTAACGTGTCTAGAAAGGCCCTGGCTTTGGTAATGTTGCCTGACACTGGACAAACCATCAGCCTGAGCTTGTTCCTCATGCTGTGGACCTTGTCTAATGGATGAGTCAGTAGCTCCAATTGTGGAGTCCATATCAACAATTTTGGTTGATGAATTAACATTTGAAGGAGAATAGGGTACCAAGTTTGTGTTGGCCATGCAGGGACCACTAATACTCCTTCCGCCTGATCCTCCGAGATCTTCCCCAGGCATTTTGGAATGAGGCTAAATGGGGGAAATGCATAGAAATATTCACTTCCCCATGCTATACTAAATGCATCCACGATTGAAGCATGTGGATCAGGATGCCAGGAGGCATAGCGCTCTAACTGAGTATTTAACTGGGAAGCAAAGAGATCAATGCTAAGTCGCGGGAAAATTGTGTGAATGTTTTGAAAAACCTGCTTATTAAGCTGCCATTCATGGTCTGAAAAGTGTTTTCTGGACAGGGAGTCTGCTATTGCATTGGAGTACCCTGGAATGTAGGCTGCTGTAATCCAAATATTCTTAGGAATACACCATCCCCAGATCTTATTTGCTACTACATCACAGGCAACCGATTTGCATCCCCCCATATGATTAATGTAACTGACAGCAGTCTTATTGTCTAACTCAAATCTTACATGCACTGAAGATATGTCCTTAAAGAATATTGTCAAAGAAATAAAAACAACATAAAGTTCCCTTACATTAATATGTAGGGTGCGCTGTTCATTTGTCCACAACCCTTGAGATTGTAAAGTAGGATTCGTTGTACAGTTTACGCCCCAGCCAAGATCGCTAGCATCTGTCTGAAAGGAATGGGAGACTTCAGGATGACGTAGTTGCCTAACAGCTTGCATAACATTATCTATCCACCAAGAAAGATCTTGTTTTGCTGCATCAGATAAAGTCATAAAAGCATTATATTCCCCTTTATTTAGTGCTAAGGCCTTGATTTTATCGCGCTCAAGATTGCGATAATGCAGTCTGCCAAATTCAACACCAGGAAGGGCAGAGACAAGTGACCCAATAACACTTGCTATACTTTGAATAGTGCTGGATTTCATTTGCATAGTCCGCCTACATAGATCTCGTAAACGTTCCCTTTTGTCAAGAGGGAGCTTAACAACCATATTCCGACTATTGATTAGAAACCCTAACATTAAAATCTCCTGTGACGGAGTCAAAACACATTTGTCAGGGTGCACATATAAGCCTAGACTGATAAATAATTTTATGGTATCAAGTATATTATTTTCACAATCTGAAAAATCTTGGCCTTGTAAATAGAAATCGTCAATAAAGCCACTATTTATGTGTCCTTTTTGCCGGAGCGTAGCTAGAACTGGTTTCATGACCTTGGTGAATATTCTGGGAGAACTAGATAAACCCATAGGTAAGGCGTTAAACTCGTAAAGCTGATGTTCCCAAATAAATTTTAAACATTTTCTCTGCTCCTGAGAAATCGGTATACTATAATACGCATGTTTTAAATCTAGAGAAGCCATGTAACAACCAGGTTTTACGAGATTGAGGATTGCAGCTAGAGTATCCATCTTGAAATGTCTGTAAAGAACAGTTTGGTTGCAATGTTTGAAATTAAAAATCAATCTATGTGAACCATCAGGTTTTGGAACTGTGAAAATTGGAGATATACATTCTCCTTGAACATGCGTAGATTTGGATATTACAGCTAAGTTAAGTAATTTCTCAACTTCCCTAGTAATATTCTGCTGTTGTTCTACATTAAATTGTTGATGCCCAGGTTTGCTATACAAAGAAGGGTCATCAGTAAACTCAATGTGACAGTGTTGGACATAATCTAAAATTTCAGGATCAGAAGTAATTTTGCGCCACATGGCAACAAAATTCTTAGTATTACCTGCAGTAAAAGGTAACTGATTAGAAATAAGTGTATCAGCCTCAGTTAATTTAACATACCAATTGCGACTGGGCTTCTGGTTTGGAGCCTTTCGCTCGGTCTGGGGCGTATTCGGAAAATTCTGACGCTGTGGAAAACTGTTATAAGAGCCTCGGGTATACCTGCCACGAGTAGCACCACTACGAACTCCTCTGGTATTATATGGCTGGAATCGCTGGCCTCGACCTCGGAAAACTGGAGATGGACCTTTACACACTTTATGTTTATTAAGTTCAGCCATTTCTTTAACACGCTTAGCGGTGTCCCCGCCAAAAAGAAATTCATCAGCAGGACTTGTCGTACTACAAAGTCCCTTTGCAAACTCCGTCTTAAAATGTGGTCTGATAGCATCACGACGTCTCTGGTTGAGCTCGAAATTTGCAGTCATAGCCAACGTGATGCCATCTAAACTTGTAGTCAAAACATCTTTTGACACGTTAGCGGATAGTAATGAATTAGTTACCTCGAGTTGACAATTGATAGCGCCTAACAAGGCAGCTTGGGTTGTTTGAAATTTTAAATCAGTGCTTCGCGCTCTACCGGGAATTTCATTCCAAATAGTTGTCTCGCATTTAGGTAACCGTATTTGAACATTCTCAGGTGTATTATGGCGTTTCATGATCGCTTTAGCTTGTTCCTGGCTAATCCGCTTCAAACGTAATTTGTCAACAATACTGCTAACCTTTTCATTAATTGTTGGACCTTTGACTTCAATGTTAATGTCTAATTGTTTGTCATACTGTAAAATCTCACACTCATTAGCATCTGCAACAACATTTTGACCAAGCTGATTCTCAACCATTGTTTTGTCCGCCTGAATTAAACTCTCAATGTCTGCTTGAATATCGATATTCTCAGGATTATCTACACCATCATCAGCCGGTGTAGATTCAGTATCTACAAAGCTCTCTTCATATTGATGTGAGAAACTTGCGAAATTCTCATTTAATCGATTCAAGCTCATCAAGATAGCGCGGTTGACTGAACTTTGTTCAGAGGTATCAAGATCGCTCACAGGCTGATCTGAAGTACGTGAACTATGTTCCGAACAGATGCTCACACCGGAGGCATCGGCCATTGCCACTCTAAAGAAAGAACGGCAACTTATAGGCAAATAATGGCCATATTGTATTTCTTAACCGAAAGAATGCCTGTGCAAGGCAATCTAGGTGAAATTAATATACTGTGACTCGTACAGAGATCACTCACCGTCAATCTTAACAACTATATCACTCATATACTTACCTAACTACAGTCCAAAGCAAAATTGAAAAAACAACAAACATCAAGCGGTAGCTCAATTTTGACGTCCTCTCCCAACGGATGATCCTCGTTCAATAATGTTGTGACGTCACTCCCGCTGAGCCTGCGTTCGTTCTTCATGTCAGTCCGCAGGTTACTATTTATGGGATAGAATTACTATGAGATTGGAGTGTAAGATTGCAAACTCGTCCCCGTTTCTATTTAACCATACAAGTGGAAATATATATATATATATATATATATTTTATATATATATATATATATATTTATATATATATAATATATATATATTTATAAAATCAAATATTAGAAAATTTTGAATATATTGTTCGCTATATATATATATATATATATATATATATATATATATATATATATATATTAATATATATATATATAGCTTGCCACACTCGTCAGGTAAATAATATAATATTACAACAGCACGACGGACTATATACAGGAGATGCATAATTAATTAATTAGATTCCATTAATTAATTTGCATCTCCTGTATATAGTCCGTCTGCTGTTGTAATATTATATTATTTACCTGACGAGTGTGGCAAGCTATAAGCTTGTCATACGAAACAGTCCTGTAGTAAATAAAATTTCGATGAAGTAACCTGCGTTTTCTCATCTTGTGTTATGCCGCTCTGCATTAGCATTGAGCACTCTACCCAGACGATTTTGTATGCGCTAGTTTCTATCTTCACGATAGTTTCTATCACTACACCTGTATATATATATATATATATATATATATATGTATACAATTTAATGTTTTCATTACAATTTTTGAATGAATAAGTTGCTACTTCAAGTTTCATGCAACAAGCAATCATCAGGCAACATACTTATTACGGTTAAGGTTTCAGGTATTACTACTTGCGATGTATTTGCTAACACATGTTCATTTAAACTGTCCAGCGTGGAATTTGCACGCGTGCACACGTTTTGTGAAAGGTTCACTTTTTTTGTTTAAGTTAGACCTAGAATAACAATTACATAGTATTTGCAATTTCTCCTCTAAACATAAATTACACAATTTACCTCCAGCCTTGATTGAATTTGCTAGGGAAATGATAGACCACTTAATATTATATTGTTTTTCATTTTGTAGCAATTTCCAAACATGCTTAGCTAGTTCCGTTTGTTTTTTGTATCTAATGTCGTTGAATGACCTCTTGTGATTTCTGTATCTCTCTTTAAATGCTGTCCCTGTCATACCAATGTATGTTTTTGTTTTCTTTAAGTCTTCGGCTTCCACCTTGGCCTTATAAACTAGATTTTTTGTCAAGAACATCCTATTTAGCGGGCACTTGTTCATGTTCCTGCAGTTGCATAGGTTTTCATTTTTGTTGCCGTTGTCCGGTTGTTGGGAGAGATATTCTTATTGTGCTTTGATATGAAAGATATTTGCGTCATATCAAAGCACAATCAACTCGTGCTCAAAGAATATCACTCCCAACAACCCGAAAACGGCAACAAAAATGAAAACCTATGCAACTGCAGGAGCATGAACGAGTGCCTGCTAAATAAGATGTGCTTGACAAAAAATCTAGTTTATAAGGCCAAGGTTGAAGCCGAAGACTCGAAGGAAACAAAAACATACATTGATATGACAGCGACAACATTTAAAGAGAGATACAGAAATCACAAGAGGTCATTCAACGACATTAGATACGAAAAACAAACGGAACTAGCTAAGCATGTTTGGAAATTAAAACAAAATGAAAAACAATATAATAATAAGTGGTCTATCGTTTCCCTAGCAAATTCAATCAAGGCTGGAGGAAAATCGTGTAATTTATGTTTAGAGGAGAAATTGCAAATACTACGTAATTGTTATTCTAGGTCTAACTTAAACAAAAAAGTGAACTTTTCACAAAATGTGTGCACGCGCGCAAATTCCACGCTGGACAGTTTAAACGAACACGCGTTAGCAAATACATCGCGAGTAGTAATACGTGAAACCTTAACCGTAATTAGTATGTTGCCTGATGATAGCTTGTTTCATGAAACTTGAAGTAGCAACTTATTCATTCAAAAATTGTAATGAAAACATTAAATTAAATGCTCTACAAAATTGTCTTGTATTGAGCACTTTCTATTCTTGAAAACGAGATTACATTATATATATATATATATATATATATATATATATAATTATATAATTAGATATATATATAGATATATAGATATATAGATATATAGATATATAGATATATAGATATATAGATATATAGATATATAGATATATAGATATATAGATATATAGATATATAGATATATATATATATATATATTATAGATTATAGATATATAGATATATATATTATAATATATATATATATATATATATATATATATATATATATATATGTATATATTGTTTATCAATAAATGTTCTCTGGATTTAAAATTGTTTTTTATTGAGCTTTCGACTCGGTTCTTCGAGTCTTCTTCAGAATATCTAAATTATTTACATGTGTATAGCTTTATATATTTAAGTTTCGCGCTGTTCTTTAAGACTCTGTATACGTTGAGAGCATCTGATTGGTTGTTTTGAAGTTGATCTGATATGAGTGGTAGTTGAGGGATGCGTTGTCATGGTTGACTGCATTTCGTTGTCAGGGATGGTCGCTGTGGAATGATTAGATTGTTGTGTATCAGATGCGGGTGGATTTAAGTTATTATTAGTTACATTAATGTGATTATTGATAGAGTCCTTACATTTTGTCTTAAGTTGCAGGTAGACTCCAGGAATATCAATATGTCTGTTAATAGTATTGTCGTCTGTACTAAACCAAGCTTCTTTGAATTCACGTGCGTGTTTTGTTTGTGCTCGTCCCAGTAGTTCAGTTTTTGTCCAGGCGAAGGTGTGAGAGTTGTCGTATGTGTGTACTGCGGGTAGGGATTTAAGGTCGTGTCGTTTTATAGCGTTCTTGTGTTCAGTTATTCGGGTTTCAATTTTCTTCGAGGTTTGACCTACGTATCGTTGTGGACAGTCTTTGGAAGGAATCAAGTAGATGGCATTTCTTGTTTCGGTGGTTGTCGTTTTGTCTTTGTGTTTTGTGAAACATGACCTAAGTTTGTGTGCTGGTTTATGTGCTACGTCAATATTAAAAGGACGAAGTAGTCTGGCAGTCATTTAGATGTGCTCTTAATGTATGGTAAGGTAATTGTTTTATTTGATACTTCAGGTTCTCTTTGTGATTCATTAATTTCATTAGTTTGTTTGTTACTCAGTTTCGTTAGTACTTTGTTAATGAAATTTGTCGGGTAGTTGTTCTTTTTGAAAGTTAAGTACAAGTATTTGCGTTGCGCTTGTTTCGCTTCTTCTGTGTTACAGTGTGTGTCTATTCGGTTAAATAACGTCCTAATGCAGCTTATTTTGTGCTGAGTTGGGTGGTTACTGTTAAAATTTAAGATTTGATCAGTGTGTGTTTTCTTGCGGTAAACCCGTGTGTTTATTGTTCCGTCATTAGTTCGTGTTAATAAAACGTCAAGAAAAGCAAGTTGGTTGTTATGTTCTTCTTCTTTGGTAAATTTTATGTTTTCAATCGTTTGGTTGATTTCGCATAAAATATCGTCAGTCTTGTCTTTCTTTACCGTTGCGAAGACATCGTCAACGTATCTGTTCCATGATTTGATGTTATCGTTATTGGTGACCGATTTCTTCTCTAGATCTTGCATGACTGCTTTAGCAAGGAAACTAGAGAGAGGAGATCCCATAGGTGTGCCTGAAATTTGTCTGTAGTAGGAGTTTTGAAAAGAGAATTCCGTAGAAAGGCAAAGATTAAGAAGGTCAAGAATGTCGTTTTTGTCTAAATTAGTTCTGCTTTTCCATGTGTCATTGTTATTAAGTAGTTCACTTGTGATGCGTTTGGCTGTGTCTAGTGGTGTGGATGTGAAAAGGGAAACTACATCAAATGATATCATGATTTCGTCAGGTTCAAGTTTGAGGTCCTTAATATTATTTAGAAAGGCATTAGTGTTGTTAACCGTATGAGGTGATACTTTAACAAGAGGATGAAGAACCATGGCGAGATATTTGGATAACTCGTATGTTGGGGAGCCTGGAAGAGACACGATAGGTCTTAGAGGGATGTTCTTTTTGTGTATTTTAGGTAGTCCATAAAACTTTGCGGTGGAGGCATCGTTTGGTCGGATTCTGCTATAGTTGCGTTCATCAAGCTTGCCTTTGTCTTTAAGTTGTTTTAATTTCTGGTTAATACGATTAACCGTCGTTTTGTTTGGGTCAGTGTCAAGTGGTTGATATGTTGCCGTGTCTTTTAGTAAAGTGTTTGCTTTATCGATATAATCGGATTTGTTCATAACTACAGTCATTCGTCCTTTGTCAGCTGGTAGTATAATGATTTCTTTGTCATCTTGTAAGTCTTTGATTGCTTTTTGCTCATCAGTGTCGAGGCTAACTGGTCGTTTATTAAGAAGATTAGTTGTTATTTGATGGCGAATACGTTCTTTAGTTTCATCAGGGAGTGAAGTACTTTTTAGTGCAGATTCAAGGTCTGCGACGTAATCTAATGCGTCGGCGTCTTTGGTATTGAAATTTAACCCTTTAGCTAAACTACGAGTTTGTTGTTCAGCGAGAGATCTGTCTGAGATGTTTTTAACCCAGGCGTCAGTGTTATTATTGGATTGTTTGTAGGATCTCGTGTTTTTTAATTTCCTTTCGAGTTGACTGCGTCGTCTCTTTCTATGTTCGTTCGTCGTTTGTTGAATGGCAAGACTTATCGAGTTTGCATCCATCTCAGTTGTATCCTTTATAACAGCAGTACGATATCCCTGTAGTCTTTGTCGATATATTCGTAAGCGATTGCGAGCATCTGATATTAGTACATTTAACATTCGACGGCCATTAGTTTGCGCGATTCGTTGAGCGTGAGTGGTTCTTATAGGTGGTTGATAGTTGATACTATTAGGTAAAATCTGTTGTTGTTTACACTTGTGTAAAAAATTTAGTTGAGTCGAAAGCTCAATAAAAAACAATTTTAAATCCGGAGAACATTTATTGATAAACAAATATGCCTGGATTACAAATTTTTAAACATATAAAAATGACATATGGGATAGCTACTCTCAAAAACACCAGAAAATGGGAATTATTTGCGCACAAAGAGTCATCAGCATTAGCGCAACTAAATTTCATTAACAAAGTACTAACGAAACTGAGTAACAAACAAACTAATGAAATTAATGAATCACAAAGAGAACCTGAAGTATCAAATAAAACAATTACCTTACCATACATTAAGAGCACATCTGAAATGACTGCCAGACTACTTCGTCCTTTTAATATTGACGTAGCACATAAACCAGCACACAAACTTAGGTCATGTTTCACAAAACACAAAGACAAAACGACAACCACCGAAACAAGAAATGCCATCTACTTGATTCCTTCCAAAGACTGTCCACAACGATACGTAGGTCAAACCTCGAAGAAAATTGAAACCCGAATAACTGAACACAAGAACGCTATAAAACGACACGACCTTAAATCCCTACCCGCAGTACACACATACGACAACTCTCACACCTTCGCCTGGACAAAAACTGAACTACTGGGACGAGCACAAACAAAACACGCACGTGAATTCAAAGAAGCTTGGTTTAGTACAGACGACAATACTATTAACAGACATATTGATATTCCTGGAGTCTACCTGCAACTTAAGACAAAATGTAAGGACTCTATCAATAATCACATTAATG
The DNA here is from genome assembly GCF_004324835.1 of Dendronephthya gigantea. Lineage (NCBI taxonomy): Eukaryota > Metazoa > Cnidaria > Anthozoa > Malacalcyonacea > Nephtheidae > Dendronephthya > Dendronephthya gigantea. Next base: position 571,458 of record NW_021163049.1, read on the forward strand.
TAACTAATAATAACTTAAATCCACCCGCATCTGATACACAACAATCTAATCATTCCACAGCGACCATCCCTGACAACGAAATGCAGTCAACCATGACAACGCATCCCTCAACTACCACTCATATCAGATCAACTTCAAAACAACCAATCAGATGCTCTCAACGTATACAGAGTCTTAAAGAACAGCGCGAAACTTAAATATATAAAGCTATACACATGTAAATAATTTAGATATTCTGAAGAAGACTCGAAGAACCGAGTCGAAAGCTCAATAAAAAACAATTTTAAATCCAGAGAACATTTATTGATAAACAAATATGCCTGGATTACAAATTTTTAAACATATATGTATATATATATAGTTATATATATATTTATATATATTTATTTATTTATTTAATCTTAAAACAGTATTAGCTGCTACTTAAAGTTTCATGCTTCTTGCAATCATCAGGCAACTGTTCATAGTTCAGTTCAGTTTGGTCACGCTACTCACTAACGGTTTTTTAACGCACATGCGTGTCCATTGGTTTCGTACTCGCTCGTGAATTTTCCCGCGTGAAATTTTTCTGCATGGCGGCATTTCGCGAAAAGTTTTGATCTTCGATTAAGGCTTTTCTTTGTTTTTAAAAGACACAACTTTTCCTCGGTACATAGTCTGCAGTGTTTTCCGCCAGCCGAATAAGCTGGGGCACGCTTTAATATAGACCACTTTATTGTATAGTCCTTCCCAGCGTTCTTTAATTTCCATACATATTTGGAAAGTTCCATCTTGTTCTCGTATTGTGGGTTGTTAAACGACTTCTTGTGGTTCCCATACCTCTCTTTGAATCTGTTTGCCGTCATGCCGGTGTACTCTTTCATGTCTTGACTGTCATTTGTTGTTATCACGGCCTTGTAAACAATGCTTTTCGTTTCGCACTTTCCTTGGAGTGGCATTCGGTGAGCACTCTACATTTACACAATTTCTCGGAATTTTCCGCTGAATTTTCGGTTTTCGCAAGAACGTGTTATTGTGTTTTCGAGATAGAACTCTTGACATTTTCCATGCAGCTGTAGCTGACCGTGATGAAGTTACGGTTAAAATCTTGTGTAAAGGGTTGGATTTAGGAAAGTACTTATCAATGAGGCGAAGAAAGTCCCAAGCAATATTTGAGCGTACTGTTTTACATATTGAACCAGATTATGTTTCTATGCCGTTTCTGTGTAGTTGGTGTTGGAAGATTATCTGGGGAATATCTAAGCTTGTTCTTGTAGTTACTTTGATGTAGAGCTGTTTCGTACACGCCGGCAACCGAGTCAAAGGCTTCTTTACTTTATGACAGGGATGATATTCATCTGTTGATTGCTGCTGGAAGGTGCTTAGTAATGCAGGGTGGGTGTTTGGAGCGTTTGTCCACGTACAATGGGTCATTGTCAGGTTTCCTATATGGCAAGTAGCTCTGGTCTTTAAGGTTAAGTGTCAGGTCAAGGAAGTTCACAAGTTGATGATTCACTTCTACCATTATTCTCAAGCCGAATTGCTGAAACTGGGCAAATAACTCCTTCCTTGCTTTGTCTGCCAACCTACCGCTGGTGCTTCTTATCAGGGCCAAAAACCATAATCACGATACAGTCCGATGTTTTCTGTGCCAAATTTTGTTGAGAGTGTATTCAACACAAATAAACCAATTAGCTCACACACTTCAGCTCCATCATAGCCACCCATGGTGACGTCGAACATAGTCTTACTGTCCTTTTTCACCCATGATTTATTCGTGTTAAAAAGTAGAGAATTTCGTGGATGCTTTATAATGGCAACGTGTTTGTTTGGTATATCAACAAAGGATTTTGCCCAGGAAATTGCCTTGTCAAAGAGTTCTTCAGTAATAGAGGGGTAGAATTCTACGATGTCGAAGGAAACAAACGTATAGTGGGGTTTGTTATTGTTTACAGCATCAAGAATAACTTTGCTCACTTTTCCAAGCTCGCTTTTTGCGGGGTTGATCAAACGGCCTTTTGTTTGAGAGTCAAAGTTATCCTTATGATCTTTCAGGGTGATGAATGCTTCTTTCTTTGCCATTATGTCAATATGGTTTCCAATTCCTAGATTGCTCATTATCCCTTTCAGTTCCTTATTAATTTAGTCTGTGATGTTTTCATTATCCGTTTTATAAGATTTTGTAACGTTTTCGGTTAACAGCTTTGTGTATGTAGTTGGCAGAACTTCTTATATATTGTTTGTCTTATCAGCGAACACAAACATATTCTTAGATGAATTAACTTTCTTGATATCTTCCGTGACTTTATTTAGGAAACAATCATTAACTTTACGAAACGAAACCTTGTCAATCATTTGGGCTAAATTGTCCTCGAAGCTTTTCATTGCGTTAAACTACTACTACTTCTACCGGTTCAACAACTCACTAAAGAACATCAGCTTACCAACACAGAATCAGTACCGCAGACGACGTCTTATTGAAAAAGTCAAAAGTGTAGTTCATCGCATGAGATGGAAGGCATATTTCTTGGAGAACAAAAGTTTGCCAAGCGAGAAAACCGCATTTGTTTCAAAGAAATCTGCACCTTCAATTAACGCAATGAAAAGCTTCGAGGACGATTTAGCCCAAATGATTGACAAAGTTTCATTTCGTAAAGTTAATGATCCTCTCCCAATGTCAAGTAAAGTTATATATATATATATATAAATGGAGAGTAAAGTCATATATATATATATGACAAAGTTTGGTTGCGTAAAGTTAATGATCCTTTCCCAATGTCAAGTAAAGTTAGATATATATATCAATGGCGAGTAAAGTCTATATATATATATATATATATATATATTAATATATATATATATACCGGCATCGCAAAGGCATGGGTTAACTTAAATTTCCATCAACTGTTGAATTTAAAGTGTGTATAATACCACTCAAAATTAAGACCCTTTAAAACCACTAGAATATTCCGACATTGAGTGAAGTGCCAAAAATCATTATTGATTGACCCTTATCTATAGGATAGTCTTATTTTTTGTATAACATTTTTTCTATCTTGTATTTTCTAAACTTAATTTTCATTTCTTTGAGTTACATACCTCTCTATCATCATCCAATCATATGCTCTCATTGCTGCCATCAAAATACTGTACTTACCATAAATTGGGCCAGTATCAATTACTGGTAACACTTACTCCAAGTCGAGGCTTTTCCCCTTTGTCACTCTTAAGTTTTCTTTTTACTTTAGCTGAGGATAACATAGTGGGTATACTTTCCTGGTCCTTCATTTTCAGTAGGTTATTCATCATCTGCTGTGAAAGAATTAATTTCTGATATTTCTCTTCTGTTGTAGGTTCTGCTCTCCCACTACTAAATCTTATGGTACCAAACTTGGTGTCTTTATGAGCTTTTTCCATCTGTCCATCACTGAAATTTTGTAAATAAATTGGTAAACCAAGAAGTTCACCATCTTGCCTTGCTACTCAATATAAAAACCAGTGTAAGCTGTGATCTGTTTTATTGTGGCAGTTACAGTCTTAGTTCCAAATATTTGAATATACTAAAACCCAAGAAGGATTCTTGCTTGTAAATCAAATTCCTTGCCAGTCAGTCCATCTGACTGATCTTAGGCCATCACTGTACATTACCCACATTGGGGATACGAGATTGCAAAATCGCTAAATGCGAAAACGAGGCCGAGCTCACGCAAATGTCGGGACAAATAAATATGGCGGCTGCCCATATGACTGAAATGACAAACTTGGCTGTTGTTTTAGAAGATAATTTGAAAGAAATTGAGTTTAAACTTTATTGCGGCATCGACAGAACTTGTGTGCCTGAAAAACTTGCTTTGGGTGACTTTTTTAAAGAATTACGAACAAGGAAAAACCTACTAATTCAGAAATACAAGGCCAAGGATGAAAGAGTTAAATTGCATCGCGAACTAGCGTTAGAGATTGACAAACTCCACTCAGTTGTCGTCAAGGAGGTACGTTACTGGATGAAACTTCTAAGTAGGAGGATGAGGAGAACCCCAAGAAACTCACGTCCCTACAGAATCGATATTTCGTATAGAGTGAGCGACGAAGTGTTCACCTATATCTTGAAGTTCTTGACCTGTGTTACATGCTATGGATTGGAAGTTGAACATTTGCAGAAAGGTAGAGTCAGTTTTGTCAAAGTGTGGTACAAAAAAAAATGGAATTATTTTTAAATGATCTCATTGGCGAGAATCTCCCAGTAAAAACTGTTAAAGGGTGCAGATTGCAAATTTTGATTTCCCGTGAGAGATTGTTTACAATAAAATACAGAAGGACATCTGAAAAACTTGAGATAAGCTGCTACTATGGATTGTGGAACCAGTACCAAGTACCACAACATTTATGATGATATATATTTGGTGGAACTTCAGCACATTGTCATACCTGGACAATGTCAAATGTTGGAATTTGTTGTGTGATGTGCTGTAAGCTTTTCGAGAAATGTTCAAAGGTTAATTAACTTGGTTTGTTTTGGTCTATAGCTTCATATTATAAATATTGCTTAATTAAGTTACCAATGCCATAAAATCATCTGTTATGTTGCAGTCAACCAATAAAACCTAAAATATTGAAGATATTTTCATTCTGACTTTGATTCCAGTGTTAGCTATAGTTCATACTCATTGTCCAACACTGGATGGGCTATTTTAACCCTTTTACTAGCTCTGTCTAATGCCAGATGATTTCATTCATCAAGAGGAGAGTGCTGCCACTCATTGGGTTAAAAGCTATTTAAATTTTTTTGGATTGTCTTTAACCCATTCAGCGGCAATGCGCCCCAGTGCGCCCTACTTATTTCTTGGGTTAATCACACTCTTTTGACAATTATGTATTTAAAGCTTTCTTGTCCTAAAAGTCTCACTGCACTCTAATTAATAAAGATGTAAGGTATTTAGGTAACAAATCATGAGAGTGATGCCAAAAAAGTGTTCTTCAAAAAAGTCTTCTGTCACGTTTGTGACATAATTACCAAAAGGGTGTATTAAAGTTTCAAACTGGGGACAGGTATTGAATAAAATTAAAAGTGAGTGTAATCTATGCCCGCAGTGGCAGACACTTGGAGAGCTAATAAGTCCCAAATACATAAGGGCTATTTTTCCACTCATTAATTGAAAAAGCAGCTCGGATGCTTGCAGTGAGTGCTTGCATCTATTTTCAGGGGGGAATACAGTATCATGTGATGGGGTCATTTAGTGAGGTGAATTGAATTGGCTATGATTTTTTATTTTCAAGTACACCACCCCCCTGATCCCACCCCCCACTGGCACACAAACTTTAACACATTCAATCTGATAGTTTTAAAAATTTATTTCAAATAGCACAGTATATAAATAATATATGTACAAAATAAGTTATTAAGTTAATGGTGAATAAATAACATTTTCAAAAATATTTAATATGCATTAAAATATATATAAAACAGCTAAGTGAGTTTTTTGTTTAATTCAGTAGCAATACTTAGAAAAGAGTGAGTCAAAGCACTGGATAACAAAGCAAAACACAAGTTAACAATCCAAAACCATCAACAGTAATTCTAACCCATCACTCACTGGCCAACCCTGGGAACAGGTTAAAAATAACTTTCTTGAGCACAACACACTTGCTCACATTTTTCATTAACAAAGAATCACAGTATGTGCATTTCCCATCTTGTGCACTGATTGGCAAGCCACAATAGCAAAATGTATCAAGAGTACATCTACTTGGGATATAAGTGGCCTTCGATTTATGGTAATTAATCAAACATGGATTTTGTTGCCTAAGCCAGATCAATGACATGTGTTCATGCATAAAAACTTTCTCCCACCTGTCCTTGACAAGAGCGAAATTTGCATAGTTAGCTAATCTCTGATGCTTCGCCTCCCTTCCTTGCATCGTGTTAATACCAAGACCAACACCAAACTTTTTGAACAAATATGAAGAATGGTAGGGAACACAGAAACCAACAGTCCACATACTCAGAGTGACATTGCCAAGGAAAAGAGAGCTGCAGGTAAAATATTCTGTGCAATTTTCCTCTAGTTTAAGAAGACATGTTTCATCAATACCAATGATTCTATTCATAGCAGAAGTTATGTCTCTCAACCTTAAGCCAGAATAAGCAAGAGCATACAAATTAAGGTTTTCTTTATCTCCACTTATATCTGGGGAAACGATTGCATCAATTACATGCATAAAATTGCTACAGAACTTACGGGTCTCTTCACCTGTGAATCGAGATTGAAATCTACCTCCTTCCTTCACATTACATTCCCTAAACCATCTAACAATTTTGTTGTAAAGCTTACGACATTTAAGTTTATTTCTAATAGCTCTAAGGTAGCGCCTGAAACAGGAATCAAACGGTAACATATATACATTACTAACACCTGAACCAATATTGGAACGTTTTAATGCTATAGTCATAGCCTCCTTGTTCCATTGCTGCCAGCAATTGTTACCCAAATGTAGTGGCTCACAAACAGCCTTATTGATAACTGGACCTAACAAAGGTTCAAACTCCTGTCTTGAAGCCTTATTCGCAATGAATTTTGTTATTAAATTTCTATGCTGTTTGACTGACTTCTTAGTTAACGCTGTGTGCTTGTATGCACTAACCTGCTTGGCAACATTAACCCTATCTATGTATGACCAAGGATTCCAAGTACAAGCCGAGCTTACTCCTAAAGAGCCTTCAACATTGCCTAATTCATGAAGTGATACATTTGCAAAAGTTGAGGGGAATGTGGCTGAATTTGACAACTCACCACTAAATGTTGCCAAAAATTTCATATCTGAAGGAACTAGTTCAAAACAAAATGTGACCTGCATGTCTTCATGACCCTCAATAGAATATACTTTCATTTCAATACTTTCTATTTCATTACGAAGCTGTTTTGCATATTTTATCATTGCTGGGTGTTCCTCCTTACAGTTTGCTCCTAATATAAGAAAGTTGTCATCACAACTTGCAACCCGAGTTTGCACGTTAAGGAAACTAATCAGCCAAGCAGTAGCCTGATTTTCCTTTCCAAATGGTGCACCGTCACCACCTATAGCAACCAAAAATGAACCAGGTGCCCTACCAAACCACTTAAGAATTGGGATGGTTTTGTCAATTGATAGGTAGAATTTTGCCACTTGAAGCAAACGCCACTCAAGGTCAACATAACACCCAGAAATATTACGTCTTCCAATGCTTGAAGACTCTGAACTATCGTCATCATTGTCTTCAGTGTCAACATTTGGGATGGCCTTCAACACACCAATATCAATTGACCTAATAAATCTCATTAGTGCTTTATAATCTAACAACTTAGGTATTAATACCCCATTAGAAAGTCTAGACCTACACTTTTTGGTGTTGTTTAGTTTAAACATCAGCGAACTTCTAATACTATTGTATTTAGTTTTACTAATCAGCCCTCCTCTATACAAGGTCAGGACTGAACGATTAATATTATCGTTACACTTCTCAAAATCTCTTACCATACCATTCACAATATGGGGTATTACATTGCAAGAAATTGTTCTGGAATTTTTTGAAATTTCCTTTAGTTCTCGGTCTTCTGCGACAGTAACCACTGTATTGAACAGACCATTCAATGCTGCCTTTCGTTGTTTTCCAGGGGATGCTTGGGAGTTGCTGTGGATTTCCTTTGCCCTCTCCATTGTTTCATATCTTCTTTTACGAGCTGAACTTGGGGGTAAGTCCAGGCAGTCACTGTTTCCATCTTTGAACTCAGTAGGCTGTCTTGATTTTCTGCCCAATGGAAGGTGCAATTTTTCATTTTCAAGCAAGCCTCTCTACAAATGTGACAAGATAAAACAGAGCTTGACCACAGAAGGACTTTGTGTATTTTCCTTGACATGGAACAAGTTGCACGCTGAGGTGGCCAGCACTTGATGAGGGCAATGTTCACATGTACTTTCATCAATAAATATTAAGTAACTCAGTCTTCAAGTATCACAGACAACTGTCTCAAACATTAACGTGCCACCATGTGCCTACTTTGGCGTTTTATTCTGTCTAATGCCAGATGATTTTTCTCCTTAAGATAAGAGTCAAGGTTTACTGCCTTTTGATTGGTTATCAACAGGCAATAGAAAATTACTCTATAGCTAGTCTGCACAAACCATGAAGTCAATGAATATGAAACATACTCTTCACAAATAAAATCATCAGAGGTTATAGAGAGTACAAAAAAAGTAGGCCGAATAAAGGCACTTTGTCCATTTGTCGCTTTCTCAATGTAGCATATATTAGTAACCATATGCACTTCTTGTCTCCTTTTGTAACTCAATCACATAATATCTTGTAATATATAATTCTATATGTGTTTCAGTTACACAATAACACAAGAAGTTCATACCAAATAAAACTGTCAGATGTCTTGAACATAAACATACCTTGCGCTTTGCCTGAGTAATTTTGTCTTCTAGATCTTTGCATTTGTTTAGAACACTCGTTAATTCTTTTGATTTGGCCAAAGCAGTATCATTTGCCTCTTCCTTAGCGATCTTCTCAGCCTTGGCATAGGCTCCAATATTGAACCGACCTTTTACTTTATTAACGCTACAAATACCATCATCGGTACCTCTGAAAGCCGTTGGTCTAAATCGCCTGTTCAATAACAAAAATCAACACAACTTAGTCAGTAGCTTGTCAGATGCATGTAATACAATGCTATCGTTTTATTTTTTTAAAAAATGACAGAAGACGATTACCCAAAGCACTTTTATATGGTTATATATCGACTATTCAAAGCAATAATAAACAGCAAAAAATACTTACCAATCGGGCTTTCGTTCATGGCAAGATACTTGACAAACTACTACCATGATATGTCATTCGAAAGCTCTTGTTGTGAAGAAATCAAAGATGAACTTCAAATTTGAGCAAAGCGAACACGCTTGAAGTAAATTGCCCGGATGTAACGCCCACACAAACCAGCGAATTGTTGATAAAGGCCACGCAATTGTCCCGCAATGTGACGTCATTGTCACAGCTAGCGATTTCGCAATCTCGTATCCCCAACGTGACCAGTATATCCAATGTAAGGCCATCAAATTTGGATTCTCGCAATAATGAGGGGCAAACTTTAAAAAATGCGATTACTTCATCTTCACTGATTCATCTGTTGAATCTATATATGGGTGGTAAATAGTAGAATTTTTAATTAAAGTTAAATGCTCTTGCTCTGTGTTACGATATTTTTAAGCTTAATTTTAATTTGCTAAGGAAGAAGCAATATCTCAAGAGAAGTGAGTGTAGGCTGTTGACGTTCTTGCAAATAACAGAATACATATAAATACGTAACGAATAAAGATATGTATTAGGCTGTCTTCCATAAAAACAATAACTTGCAAAGAAATTATTAAAAACATACAACATTCAAAATGCAACTGAAAATATGTCATTTTTATACGAACCCAACAACTGGCAAAAATAAAGGACTATTAGTGTCTTAAAAGTGTGTCAAAATTACAAGGTATTATTTGATATAAAAAAACAAAATCTACTTGAAAGCCAAAGCAAAAGTTTAAAGCGTACACTAGTACGCTTCACATTTACGCACATGGTAGTGGGAAAATAGAGTAGTTAGATTAGGTAGATGCAGAAAAACTTATAGCTATAAAAAAATTAACTTTTTTCCAATTCTGAAACAATTTTTTTAAACCACAAAAATCCGAAACAAAAATCAATAAAAAAATATTTTGACCGTGCATGTGCGAAGACTGGGGTGTCCTCCAATAGCTCCTTCAACTAGCCTTTCTCAAGATGACATTTTGGGGTACTTTAAATTTTCTGAAATGGGTTTAAAAATAATGATTTACATAAAAAGTATTTTCCTTAGAATCAACAGACCATTGGAAAAATAAATTCAGCCTAAAAATAAAAAATATTCACCATGACAAGGTCTTACACTCACAGTTTTGAAAAAGTACCCTAAAAATGGTGGCATATTCGTCATTGTGAGAAAGGCTGATTTCCGCCATCTTTAGCTTCACTTTTAGGAACCAAGTTACTACTCCATATATATATATATATATATATAGAGAGAGCTCACTGGGCTGGATCAGTGAACTCAAATGAACGCTCACTCTGTCGGAAGTTTGAAGCCAAGATGGCGGACACTGAAGCCTCTCTTGTAGGTATAATCTAGGCCTCCACTTGGAAATTTGGTAGGTAAAACTGCAGCGATTGTGATTTTACCTTTTACCAAACTGCAGCTATTGTGAAATTTCCACACCAGGGACCTCGATCATACCTACAAGAAAGGCTTCAAATATTTATATATTTTTATACGAACATTTCATGCAGGAAGAAAATCTTTAAAAACTGCCCCTTCCTAGGATGATTTGTAAAAATTAAGGACTTTATAGTACTTAAACTGTTTCAAAATTACAAGGTAAAAAACAAAATTTACTCGAAAGGCAAAGCAGAAGTTTGAAGGTGTACTTGTACCAGTGAACTCAAAATAAGACTGGAACGCTCACTCTCTGGTTTTCCCTTATTAATGAGTGAAGCCAAGATGGCCAATCATTAAGCTTTCTTGTATGTATGATCCAGGTATCTAGCATGGAAATTTCAATGGAGAAATCATAATTGTTGCCATTTTATTTACGAAATTTCTATGTGGAGGCTGGGATCATACCTTATTGAAATGGTGGTAAACAGGAGACATACACGAAAATGCACTTAAACACAGGTATTGCCCTTGTTTCACCAGATTATTTGAAGGCAATGACAGATTGTGCTATTGACTGGGCATTTTCATCCGTGTGAACGATTGGTACTGCAGCAACTGTGTTAAAGATGAAAATTGTGTCCATCTACCGACCAATCAACGGTTTGCTGGATAATACAATTCTGATATTGCACAGGACATTTGAGAAGGCAAGAGAGGAAGGCCACTTTATATCACGTGAACAAGTGCTGCAAGGTCAATGCCATCCAGAATATGGAGTCCTAATCACTTTGTCCCATTATTGGTAGCCAAGGAACCACTGATGATGACCTTCTCAAAGCAGAACAATAGCTATTTGGAAGTGGATGAATGAGGATGTTTCTGCCGAAAATCAAATGTGCAGTGCAGCAATGTTATATGTAATAAAAAATGACTTACTTGGTGTTTAACAGAACCTTTGTATATATATATATATATATATAATAAATTATATATTAATATATATATATATATATCATTGTACAGAGAGTAACACTGTCCCCGTCAAAACTCTTTGCAAGTCAAATAAATGGATGATTCAACATCCATCATGATTAATTTCGAAAGATAAACCAGATGACTTGGTATGTACAGCTTGTGAATCGTCCTTAAAAACTGGATTATAGCTTATATGAACAAGATACTAAGAAATGTATAAATTTGATAAAAATGGCACTCTTCTTTCATAATAATTAAAGGTGTAGTTGTGCTTTGTCAACATTTATTAACAAAGAAACTCACCCATCAGACTTCTAACTTTTTCATAATCACCTACAAGATGTCATAATCATCTATGAAAATATTTTCTCTGTCAACTAGTGTAAAGTTTGTTTCACCTTTCGTCACTACTGTCGGGTTATATATCCAGAGACAAAAACACTTATATCTACACAGATATATATATACACAGATATATCATTACCAATACAGTAGTCAACAGCCTGACCGGAAATATCTATTGTGAGTCGTGACAATGGGGGGGGGGGTCTGATATTGGCTGAACGTAAGTAGAAAGAATTGTTGGATCAATCACCACTACAAAGGGTTTCTTTCTCTGTTCTCCCCTTGATCTAAGTTGTTTTCTGACATCTCTTGCTTAATTTCTGGTGATTTTGCATGGGGGGTTAGAGATGGCTCTTCATCATCATCACTTTCCATCAAAAGCTGTTGAGAATATGGTTTTGCAACTCTCTTACTGAAATACCTTGACCACAACCATGGCATTTCTCTGTTACTTCTGAAGTACTTTCTGCTACAATTGGTGCTATAGATAGATTTCTTTAAATAGGTTAAAAATAGCAGCCTTCTCTCAAAGCAGTTCTTCATTCCGTTGTTCCTCCTGAGGTGCTAGCACTTGTATTCACGTTCCCAGAAGCTATATGGCCTTGCTTGCATAGCACTCGGAAGCGAATTCTGTCGCCGATCATAGCAACACCAAGCCGAATTAATTCACTATCTGAAAGCGACAGTGCTACTTTTTCGTCAATTCTTTCATTTGTAAACTTCTCTATTAATGCTGAATGTGCCAGATCTTTCAAAATACGCTCTATATAATTTTATTCACCATATTGTATATTCATGAAAAGATTTGGACTAACATGAACTATTGCCAAAAAATTAAATCTATCATAATAAGGCTGCAATGAGCACAGTATATAATGATATAAGTACTGCGTATAATGTTGAAAGTACAGCATATAAATAAGTAAGCACATCCGCACCTCGTTTAGTGATATAAATACTGCATATGGGTCATTCCACGCCAAATCGATTAAACTTCCTGCACAAGCATTGCAGATAGAATTGATTTTTGGTACACTTTTAGATCATTATATAATTAGAAATTGTGTGAATTTTCGATAGATAAGATTAAGTATTTGAGGAAATATAAGCAAAAAACTGCGTGATTGCTAATGACGGAAGTCGCGATTTTTACAGAATTTGTAATTTCGGCACAATTTGTACATCAATATCTCGCTGATCACTCATCGTACTAGCACGAAAATCTGTACAATTATAAATCTGAGACTGTTCTTTTAAACCAAAGCATCGTTTGATATTTGTGATGAAGGATGTCGTAAATAACGGGGAATGAACATGCGGGCAGATTAAAAGAAATACAAATTTGTCGTAAATTTAAACTATAATATCTTGGTAGGTATATGTCTAGATTCATTCATGTTATCCACACATGAAAATAAGCCTTCAAAGAATTCGTGTTAGTAATAATAGCCCAGTACAGTAAGTCAGACATTAAAAATACCGATTTAAACTGCGGCAATATTGAGAAATTCCTCCTTTTCGACGGGGGAAATCAGGATGTGGGACTCTTCGAACAAACTCAAGTTTTCGCTGTATTAAAGTAGATTTTATGTTAAACCTGTGGTAGAAATTTCATTATTGTCCTCGCACTACTTCGATATTAACGAGCGATCTAAAAATCGGTGTTTTTCCACTAATTGAATTCAAATGTAAACAAATAAATTATTCTAAATTAATGATACTAAATATAGTGATTTATTAACTAAAGTGACATTTGTGTCAATTTCACCAAAATTCATGAATCATATCTCCATTATGAAAGTACTGGAACGGAACATACTTCTATGACTATAAAGAGTAGTTACAATGCCTGTCCATCTTTTATGTACACATGCATGAATCACAGAAATATATAACAGAAAATTAATATTTAATGATTATAATTATAATAACAATTGTGATGTCATAACCATACTTGGTGATGTAATATTTAAAATTAAACATTAAGTGTTATTGTTTATTTAAAACAAAGGTTATTTATAAAAGTTCGTAAGCTATAAATATTGGAGAAATAGAGATTACATTTCTTAGTAAAAATTATTTATTTATATCAAATGGCAAGCAAGCTTGAACCTTGTTCAATAGGTCTTTTACTCGGCTCATGTGAAGATTGCCACAAGACTATATATACAAGGAAAGTTGGAACGAACAAACTAGCAGTTCTACCGGCGGACGACGTCGAACTAATTATACGAAGGAGCGGTTTAAAGGCAGATAAAGATAGCGTTATTTGTTTTCATCATGAAATGGTTTATTTACGCAAGTATGAATTTTTGCAAAAAAATTGTTGCGATCCCTTTGAAATGCACCCAAAAACAGCGAGAAAAAAGTCTTTACGTACAATAGATATTGCAAACGCGGACAAAGTTAACAAACTAGTTGTGAAAGATATCAAGCCCGGTCAAAAGCTGTGCCCAAAATGTTCATCTCATCTTAGAAGCATCGATGAAGGTTGCAACGAAGAAGATGAAGATTATAAGCCTGAAGACGAGGAAGATTTACATGATCTTGCCGCTACATTTAGCTCCCTTGGCTGCACTCCTGTTAAAACTAAATTCTCACAGAAAGACCGTGTGGTATATGCCAAACGAAAGGCTCAAGAAGCGCATACAGCTATTACTGAAGAAGTTGCCCGTCGTTTAAATGTTGATTCAGACGAACTTCAAACGTGTCAAAAGTGCAGAGACCTTGACGCAATTGTAGAAGGGATCAAAGAAAAATGCTCCACCGCAGACATGGAAGCTACATTAAAACTTATCACTCTCGCGCCGCCTTCTTGGACGATAGAAAAAACTGCGAACGAATTCGGGGTGTCTAAATTCATGGTGAACAAAGCACGGAAATTGAAAAAGGCGAAAGGGATTTTACCGAATATAAGCCCTACAAAAGCAAGGAAACTGTCGGAAGAAAGTAAAAAGAAGGTTATCGATTTTTACACTGACGACGAAGTTTCACGAATGTGCCCAGGGAAGAAAGATTTCGTTTCCGTTAAAAATTCAGAGGGAAAACGAGTCCACGTTCAAAAGCGACTCTTACTTGCCAATTTACGAGAATCGTATTTGTACTACAAAGAAAAATCAAATGGTGAACACGTTGGATTTTCCAAGTTTTGTGAACTTCGTCCGCGTTGGTGTGTTACCGTTGGAGCAAAAGGTACGCATTCCGTATGCGTCTGTGAATACCATCAAAACGTCAAGTTACTGCTGGATTCTCTCCCTGGTCCAAAACTTGATCATAAATCCCTAATGCCGAAACTTGTTTGCGATGTCGGTAAAAGAAACTGCATGCTTCATCGGTGTGAGAAATGTCCCGGATCTGCCAGTCTCAGAGAACACCTTCAGTCAATTTTTTTGGAACGTTCTATTGAGGACGACGATGAACTAACTTTCAAGCAATGGACGCACGCAGATGGCACACGACTTATCACAAGACAAGAACTTGCACGTGACCTCTTGGAGGAGATTGTTTTGCAAATGAACGCTTTAACTAGCCATAGCTTCATCGCGAAGGCACAAGCAGCCTACCTATCAGAGCAAAAAGAATCGTTAACTCGTGGAACTGCGGTCGTTTTACTTGATTTCGCAGAAAATTACTCATTTGTTGTTCAGGACGCTGTCCAAGGTTACTACTGGGACAACAGTCAAGCTACACTGCATCCACTTGTCACATATTATCGGAAAGAAGATGGCAGTCTCGGTAACGATGAAGTTTCTGTGTGGTTAGCGATTGTCTGAAGCATGATGCTACAGCTGTGTACGCTTTTATCAGCGTTATTATTGCTCACCTCAAGAAATTTATACCAGATCTTTCGTTGGTAAGGTACTTCAGTGATGGAGCTGGAAGTCAGTACAAGAACTGTAAGAACTTTTAAATCTATGCTATCATGAGGACGATTTCGGGGTGAAGGCAGAATGGCATTTTTTTGCAACAAGTCATGGGAAAAGTCCATGCGATGGTATCGGGGGCACCATTAAGCGTTTAGTCGCCAGAGCTAGCCTTCAAGCAACCACGGGGAATCACATTCTCAATGCTAAAGAACTCTTTTCATGGGCAAAAGCTAACATTTCGGGAATCGAAATGTTTTTCGTAAGCACTGCGGATATTGAGAAATGGGAAATGGTCTTAAAGCCACGTTTGGACAACGCCAAAACTATAGCAGGAACAAGGAATCACCACAGTTTTGTTCCAGTCAGCTCTGATTCTTTGCAAATCAGGCGAATTTCAGCAGATGTTGATGGAACATCCGTTAAAGTAACAAGTTTGTCCCATCCTCAGGCACAAACTTCTCAATTGTTCACACATGGTCAGTATTTAGCTGCCGTTTACGACAAAGTCTGGTACCTGGGTGTCGTGGAAGATATATCGCACGACCATGAAGACGTCCTCGTAAACTTCATGAGATCTCGTAATCCCGGTACTACAATTCACTCATTCGTATGGCCATCAACAAGAGATGCATGTTGGATTCCTTTTGAGCATGTCCTATGTACCGTGCAAGAGCCTTTGCTTATTACGAAGGGTCGAATCAAACAATATAAACTTAACAGTCCAGCGATTGATATGATCGAAGACAGATTTAACAAATTTTCAGATAGTTTCTACAATTGACTCAGGCGTTGCATTGATATTCACGCTGACTGGTAATGATTTAACCTTGAGAAAACCAGTTTGTTCAAGACAATCGCCAGGCGTTCTCCAAAAACAAGATCTGAAGATCACGATAGCTTTGGCGTAATTGACATGACATGCATTATGCATGTGTACATACAAGTTGAACACGTTTTGGAACTACCACTTATAATCATAGAAGTATGTTCCGTTCCAGTACTTTTAATATTTTCGAGTTTATTTGATGAATTTTGGTGAAATTGACACAAATGTCACTTTAGTTAATAAATCACTATATTTAGTATTCATTAATTTAGAATAATTTATTTGTTTACATTTGAATGCAATTAGTGGAAAAACACCGATTTTTAGATCGCTCGTTAATATCGAAGTAGTGCGAGGACAATAATGAAATTTCTACCACAGGTTTAACATAAAATCTACTTTAAAACAGCGAAAACTTGAGTTTGTTCGAAGAGTCCCACATCCTGATTTCCCCGTCGAAAAGGAGGAATTTCTCAATATTGCCGCAGTTTAAATCGGTATTTTTAATGTCTGACTTACTGTACTGGGCTATTATTTAACACGAATTCTTTGAAGGCTTATTTTCATGTGTGGATAACATGAATGAATCTAGACAGATACCTACCAAGATATTATAGTTTAAATTTACGACAAATTTGTATTTCTTCTAATCTGCCCGCATGTTGATTTCCCGTTATTTACGACATCCTTCATCACAAACTTCAAACGATATTTTGGTTTAAAAGAACAGTCTCGGATTTATATTTGTACAGATTTTCGTGCTAGTACGATGAGTGATCAGCGAGATATTGTTGTACAAATTGTGCCGAAATTACAAATTCTGTCAAAATGGCGTCTTCCGTCATTAACAATCACGCAGTGTTTTGCTTATATTTCCTGAAATACTTAATCTTATCTATCGAAAATTCACACAAATTCTAATTATATAATGGTCTAAAAGTGTACCAAAAATCAATTCAATCTGTAATGCTTGTGCAGGAAGTTTAATTGATTTGGCGTGGAATGACCCATATGAGGATGTAATTACCGCACATAATAATAAAACTACCCATATAAAGGTATAAGTACCATGTATCATGATAAAACTACCGGAGATAATAATCAAAGCACAACATATGATGATGTAACTACTGCATATAATAATGAAAGTACAGCATATAATGATGTGACTACAGCATATAATGACAAAAGTACGGCATATAATGTTAAAAGCACAGGATATAAAGATCATTGAGCATGGAAGCAGCCATGGCTTTCAATATTTCAACCTTTCTGTGTTTCTAAGTTTCTTTGTTTCTGCATTTCTATGTTTCCATGTTTCTGTGTTTCCATGTTTCGGTCTTTCTGTATGGAGTTAGGGAAGGGATAAAGTTTGTATTCATGTTGTAGGGCCAGTTTCCACTTTTGAGGGGCGGAACAAGTTCTCAATCATTGTTTGTCAAATGCATTTCACGTCTTTGACTTGTTGTTTCACATTTTAACACACAGTTTAATGTCTTTCCCTTCATAAGTCACATCAAGGAATCACATTTCATTTTGTCAAGTGGTGCATCATAAATTCGTTTCACATTTCAAATTGCCAGGTCGCTACATTCATATTTCCAACACATCCTCACTCTAAGAATACCTATTATAGATATATGTCAAATATCGTAAGAATATGCATAATACATAGTTCAAGCCTTAAACACTTGTAGGACCCAGAGCCCAGAGATTGGTCCGCGTATGTTTATTCATAACATTGATTCATAATCATAACCGCGGAATTTGACTGCGGAATTTAATCCTGGCACAAATTGTGCAGCAAAATATAAATTCTTAAACAATATTCACCTGAAATTCATCTGATTGTGTTATTATTTTATTGAATGGCAAATGTTAACACAGAAAATGCACAAATGCAAATGGTATGATTCTTTGCATAATAAATTTGCATATACTGATATAAATAATCGTGGATATAACTCATACAAGTACTGTATGTAAATTCGATACTCAAATTGCCTTTGCATAACAGACCAACCTTTGATTTCGGCAGAAAAAAGGGGAATTTCTGAAAAGAGCATACTGACCTTAGTAAACCTGCCAAGTTTGGCTGAGAAATATTGTAGTGTACGGAAAATATAGCCATGCGAAGTTGGCAAATTTTGTACTTTTGTATACTTATACTTTTGTATTATCACTATTATGACCGGAATACAGAAGTATACAAAAATTGCCTACATTGCATGGCTATATTTTCCGTAATACATCACATTATGCAGCTAAACATGGCAATTATACTAATTTCATTTTAGGTGTGATGATTTATTTCCTTCTTGTTACCTAGGTCATAAGTTGGTTTATTATGCAACTGGTCCATTTATACTGTCATGCATAAGCCGGACAGCGTTTCCATTTCTAAGGAAATTTCCTTAGAAAAGTGCTCCACCATGGGGGAGAGGGTAATTATTAATTGCATAAATTATACATTCTTTTCAAAAGTTCTTTGTTTCTCCCTGCTCACCAATCCCATCCCTGTGCGAGGAAAGCAATATGCAAATAAATTATGGAAGCCCTGAAGCCGGATTACACTGTAAACTTCTAAATACAGTTGGTGTAAACTTTAGGGTGTGTTCATAGGCAAAATTATGTTCTGAAAGATGTGTGGCAAATATGTATAGCTTGGCAGTTTGTTCGGTGTTGAGCAGTCTGTTTTAGTTGGTTACTAGAAATACATACATGCAGTAACCCCTCGCTATTCCAAACCAAGTACACAATTTCCTGAGTTAAGGTGGCTCCCTACAGTTCTATGGTTATATCGCGGTAATTTTGTCGCGTGCGAAATAGTACACGCAACACGTGTGGCTGATGTTGCACGCGGGGCGGGTTTTTTAAAATTGTGCGAGCAACCTCCCATAAACATTTGATAAACACGCGCGGGCCTTCGCGGGATGTCGACTGGTCGCGCGAGGAAATTGAAACCCTGATTTTTGTGACGTCATAAACATAAAAATAAATGTATTTTTCTCGTTTTTCCTTCGGTAAATTCTTTTCAAACTTTACACAGTTTTCTGTAATCTTGAAATGCGTAAAATGTGCAAGTTTTAAGAAAATCGTACGAGCCGAATTTTTTTAAATTAAGAAACAGGATTTTTGAGGATTTAAAAAAAAGTGCTCGTACGATTTTTTTTAAATGCTAACATTAGAAAGAATTATGGATAGGATTACTGTGTGGGAAAAATTAGAAAGTTTTATCGAAGAAAATTTCAAAAAGTTATCTCAGAATCTGCAAATTGGCTCTTTTTAAAGTCGTTATGTTACCATGGCAACGAAGATATTTTACGAAATTTTATATATTTCGTAATTCGCAATATCATAGCACTTATGTGGCCAAGTTTCGTGATCATACTTTGTAAGATGATAAAATAATGGTCTTTCGAACACAATTGCGCATTACACAATCAAAACTGTAGGGAGCCACCTTAACCTGACCTAAACTTATATTATGAAATGACACAAAACTCAAATCAGTCTTAATATATTTTAGCTATATACCAAGTATATTATAGCTAATGTTTCCATCATTCAATACAAAAATAATCATAAAGCTAGTGTAAATATTGCCCGTTTAATTTTGCTGCATTATACCTTGCCAGCAATTAAGTAATGGTTTAAAATCGAAGTTTCAAACGATTAAAACAGTACAAAATCTTCACAGACAAAGAAAAACTTCCAAATTTAGGCGACTTTGGATTCCGCTATGTTCTCTCGGGTCCCGGGTGTAATTCCTAATCTCCGGCGGAATTAGTACCCTCGCACGGTGCTCCGCACCGGCTCGGGGACAATAAATCAATAAATATTAAAATCCAAGGTACCTTTCACCAAGAGTTTACAGCATTCACAGTGTAAACCAGACTTAAGAATAAAGATATTTGCATGCATTTCTTTACCATTGTACTTGTACTCTGTTTTGGTGAGCACAGAATAGATCGCCAAAACGATGCCTAAATTGTCATGATGAGAGGATTCACATTATGAAATATCCAAATGCTTCAAAGCAATTTGATAAGCTAAAATATCAGGTAAGGGTAATCAATGAAAGATATCAGTAATATAAACCACATCCCCAACGAAAACCCTGGATATTTAAATATTTAGGTAACCAACCATAACTATTAAGCGTCTGTTAGTTAACCACTATTTAAAATATACAAATAATCTATCACCTACCTTTTAGATATCATTAAAACTGAAATTTTCCCATTTTGAAAGTGCATCACATATAGACTTGTAATGCTCTAGAAAAATGAAATTATAAAATGAAAATTAAATAAAGAGAAAGTTTAATTAATGGTGTTATATAAAAAATGTAATGAAATTACATGGCAATCAATTAATATTGCATCTTTAGACCCACTAAATGGTAGTGATCATCTGAAACCATTATGATCAGTAAATATGAGTTCAAATTTGCATCTAGCAGGACTAAATTGTTAACTAGGCAGTTTATAGCTTGCCTCAGATGACTAGTTACCTCCAGTGACCTTTATATTAATAACTTAATTATGTTTAAAGACAGGTTACAGTCGCTTCTGCGCATGTTCGAAGTGTGCTCACACTTTGTTTTGATTCTTGCAATTTGAAAACATTGCGCAATATTTAGTACTCACAATTCCGGCAAGATGGCCGACGCACGGGAGTGAAAAATTTTATTGTTCCTAACGCTTACTAATATTCTCGTCAAAAGAAGCGACACAGTCATTGAATCAATTTCATATCTAAAATAGATGCGTCTGAAGTGTATTTTCGTGAATATGGCTTCAAACAAATGTTTTAAAATGAAGCATAAAGATTGAAGTGCAACATGTCTGTGGAACGAATCCTTTATCCTTGATATTTATTACTGGCTCGCATTTTGACTTGAGTTTAAAACTATTTGTAATTTGTTACTGGGAAGAGCGAGTAATTGGTGGCAAGTATCGGTGTTATTGTTGGCACGCGTGGGATCAAGTTTTCACAAGTATTTCCGGCGCACAAAAAACTTCCTAATAATAATGCTTCGCAGGCTAGTCTGAATGTACGTACGGAACAGTTCCAATAAGTCATGAAGAGTAAAGACGTATGTATCTTCCTTGATGGAACTAAACGTGAAGGTACAGTACTTGTGGATTGACGGTTTTTAACTACGTATTAAATTTTATCTAATACATCTGCAAGAAATCAGCTTATATAACAACCATATATGGGTCATATGGGATCACCCCTCACCATAAACTAATGTAAAAAAATCTCTTGGTAAATGACTGATATTCACTGCTTGTATTAAGCTGCATTGTTGAGTATCTTCCATATTTTTAAGGTAACATGCATTTTAAAATCTCAAATTTATATAGTGGAAAATAAATCAAAGTGACTATATGTGAAATTATTATTTTTCAACAAAT
Organism: Dendronephthya gigantea; assembly: GCF_004324835.1. Lineage (NCBI taxonomy): Eukaryota > Metazoa > Cnidaria > Anthozoa > Malacalcyonacea > Nephtheidae > Dendronephthya > Dendronephthya gigantea. The sequence continues at coordinate 593,089 of NW_021163049.1, forward strand.
CTTTTGATCACAATAATACTATATGTTTATTATATTTCTTAATTATATATTGGAATGAGACTAATAATTATAATTCTTCTTTAGGTCCAGTTTTTAAGGGCTATTGTTGGGAGCAATTAATAGAAAGATTGGTTTTACAGGTTACAACAGAAGCAGATTTCACAGCAAACATATCCTGACGTCCTGCCACCTTTAATTAGAACTGATAAAACCCATCAGTCAAGTAGACTACAGACATGCAAGTGTGCATCATTTAGAAACTATGACTCTGAGTATGTGGGACTTATAAGCACTGAAAGGTACTCCACAAGTAAATTTTACAATCCTAAACTGAACTATCCAAATTGTATTAGTACATTACTGTTGGTTCAGAGTTACCCAGACATATAGTACCATCAAGCTTTAATTTTTATGTATCAAAAATAAACAAGTAATTTCAGACAATAAAAAAATCACTGCACTAATTGTTGTGTTTGAATACTTCTATATTTGAATATCTGATATATGAATTTAATGGCTTGCTCCTTATGAAGTAAAATACTACCAGACTTAATCCCATTAACATGCTGAGGATTTTCATTAAAATTTATGATGGTAGCAAGCAAGGGAGGGTGTAATATATGTTTTAAGCATTGCACATTGAAATATATATAAGTAACAGGTGCCAATTACCCAAGTTTCTTCTTTTAAAATATCTAAGACAACCTCCCTTTAGTGGGGAGATCTAACTATCTGTAACACATGGTAAAGGTCCAGAATGTTTTAGGATTGCAACAGCCACATTTGCTACACTGGAACACTTTCTGGTATGGTTGATAGTTCCACCTGGGAATTCATTATTTGTCATCTTCACCAAATTCTATCTATAGCCCCTTCCTTGCAACATGATTGTCTTGCTCATCTCACAGGTTTTAATTAGAGCATAATTTTGAATCCTGCAATAACAATGTAGTATGAAGGTCAGGCAGATGTATTATATAAACTTCTAATTTCACTTGAAATGAGCTCACTATCATCCTTTATCCAAATTTAATAATCCAACAATCATAGTAAACATTACATCATTTATATGCAGTTTTTCTGTTTCAAATTAAAACAAAATCTCTACAAACTTACCATCTGGTCACTGCTGCTCTCCCATCTCCTTCGATGCATGTGTTTGGAAAAAACTACCGAAGATTTAGTTTGTAAACGGTAGAAATTTCGCTCTTTCTAAAACCAAAGGATGCGACAAAAACACCAATATGTTTTATGGGCTTCTTTTGAATGTTTCATTATAAACGATCACACGCAAAAAATGCCGAGGTGACCCACGATATATCCTCGAATGGTAGTTTTTGAAAAGATGGAATTCCTTGCCATTTAAAAGACAATTTTTGAATCTTTTTATAAAGCTCCACTCCTGATGCATCCTCCATTTTAATTTAGTTTTGTGGATACTTTATGTTGTGCAAATGAAATGGATTAAGACCAAAACAAAAAATGTAAACAAAGCTCGCTCATGCGCAAAAGCGACTGTAACCTGGCTTTAAAAATTATCTGGTAGCTAGTATAGAATAATTTTCTATAACATAATTATGGTATAGTACTCTGCACACACAGAGTAAAACATTTAAATGAGTGTGACATTACCTTAATTGACACATTTCAAGTTTGCAGACCATTAATTTCATATAATCGTATTAATTTCATTTGTAGAAAAATATTTATTTGTGTCGTGTATAAAGGAACAGACCCATTAGTTACTGGGCAATGAACCGAAATGCATCTACCAGTCATGGCCAGATATCACGGACAAAATGGGGGCTAAATAGATTTCTTATGCGGACAATTAACTTATTTTACAAAACCAAGATGGCGAATATTGTATGGTATTCCATTCAGGGGCGGATCTAGGATTTTTTTTACGTAAATCAAAATTTTCGTAGGCCAATTTTTGTCGCCAATCGTCCTCCCCCCACCAGATTTATGAAATTTGTGAGGCTTTCCAAGCTTAATGCCAGGTTATAGTCTGCTAAATTCCTAGGGCACAGCTATTGAATGCCACAAAACATTGTGTAGGCACTGAAATGGAAGGTTTAAAACGGGACGTTTTGTGGGTATAAAATGCATGTTTTTATAGCAATAGTCAAATCTCAATAATGGTAGAAATTTACATCTTCGAACAGACCTCTCAAGAAATTTTCAGCTCAAAATGTTATTGTCTAGTGAAATGTAAGAACACAGGTTTATTACATTATCATTGAATTTGGTCAAAGCGAAATTGCTTTATATTTATATATTATAATGATTTCGCAAATATCCATAGCTTTCTAAATCTTTCGAACTGCAAAGTAAAGATTATTACACTAGCTCACAATCTATACAATGCCAGCAAGAAGAATCTGGGTAATGCGAATAATCAATACAACAAATGAGAATATGAATAGGCTCGAAATTCTAAATCGATTTGACGGGCGACGGGCGAATGCAAATATATGCTAATAACAGCAGCCTCAAAGCGGACAAAGCCTAGGTAAAATATATAAGCTAACAATAACATAGTTAAATTATCGGACCATTGTTTACATGAACTTATAGTATTATCAGAGTATAGTTTACATAAACATCAACATTGGATAATTTACCTTATAACAGAACACTTCTCAATTTGTCGAACACATGCGAGTATATTTAATACGAAAACATCCATCTCTCGACGACATGTTATTTAATAGTGTCATGAATATAGCGCCCGCATAACTGCTCTATACCGGTTTTTTTTTTGAATTCCCTTACAAAGAACTATACATTCGACTGCAAAACACGGGCTCTGATCGGTCATGATCGGTGATATCAGTCACGGTCAAATATAAATGCATAATATAAATACATAAGAGATGCCTGCGGAGGTGGCTAGTCTCTGACTCTGATCGCTTGATCGGTCGTGATCGGTCAGGAATTAAACAGCCAATGAGAAATGAAGATCAGACCAACCTCCAAAACGATCACACTTTGTGTCGCCATGGAAACTATCGATCTGACCAATCAGATTGATGAAAAACACCCATAACCAACCTCTAAAACGATCAGACCACACCTCCAAAACGATCACCATTTTTGTCTCCTTGGAAACCACCGAATGGGCCAATCAGATTGACCAGAAACGATCAGGCCAAACCTCCAGAACGATCACGATTGTGCAGTTTGAAATTTGAATTCAGAGCGGGGATATCAAAAGAGATCAGTGTTACTTTAATTCATTCGGCCAGAAAATTAATTATGCCGCTGCAAATTTACAACTGGACTGCGTTCGGAAAAATAAATATTATTTCACTTTCATTGAATTAAATTAGTGCGGAATTTTTACGTTAGTCGCGTGATTGGTGTGACTACCCCTAGATCCACCCCTGATTCCATTACCGAAAATATAAAATCGATGCGCACAATAAAATGTATAATGATTTGCACGTTCCACACGTCTAGAAATAGTGTAACCTACATGAAAATATAGTTGTTCTTGAGGGTTTTGACGTCTCATGATTTGCCATTAGCCGGCCCAAGTTAGGTCGACTCAATACATTCCCACACAATATAAGCTTCTATTAAATTCAGCAAATCGTCCCTACTCACTCACATTTGGTCTATTATAGCGCTGTTGAAAAAGTTTGCCGACAACTTCCACACGTCCATATTTGTTGTACGATGTTCTATCTGCCACTGCGTATAAGTTTTAAAACACCAGAGTTTTTAGCTAAGCGGCCCCAACACTTTAATGTTGTCTGTTTTAAGGTAAAGTAAAACCTGAAATTCCAGACAAAAAACCTCAAAATGTTGCCAAATACAATGCAGAAAATGCCTTTTTGCTTTGCCATTTTATAATAATTTTGAAGGACAACCGCTGACTAACAACTGCGTGGGAAACAGGCTCCAAAACAAAAGAAATTGCGCAAAATGCAAATATATTCAAATTTTTTACGTCTTCTAAAGTTTGGAAAGTTGTAATATCTTTGTTATAGTTTTGAGAAATTCATTCCTTCAGTTTTTCACTTAATAATCATCTATCCCTGGATCAGAGCTCTACAAAATGTCTGATATACCTCCAGATCATTGCATTTTAAAATGGAAATTATGTATTGAGGAACCCTCATTAGCATATGCAGGAAAAACTAATGCAAGGCCAGTTCTTTTCGCAGTGGGGATTCCATACCCACTTTTTGTCGACCTATTCAAACTTTCAATACCTGGGGATGTCTTTGGAATTGCAAAAGACAGAACTATCAGAAATGAAGTCAACACCTCTTTGGAAAAGTTTGCAGGAATGGTAAAGACTGCATACAACAAGGCCAGGAGGGGGGGGGGGAGAGAAAGGGACTTAATTCCAAAGTTAGAAGATTTCAAATATTTGAAGAGATGGTAATTTCTGTGAAGGATTTGCAAAGAGAAAATGAGAATATTTGTGATGATCTAGAAAAGTGGAAGAAAAGTTACAAGAATCTTCAAGAAAAAGAGAAGCTTTATGTGGAGATGGTTTCTGCTTTGAAAGAGAAAGATGAAGAAATTAAGAATCTGCATGATGTAAACAAGGAACTACTAGTTTATATTTACCGCCTTGAAGAGAAACACAATTTTGTAAATAAGGGCAAGGATAGGGTTAGGGGTTAGGGTTAGGGACCTAAGAACTCTAAAAACCTTTCTGTCAAGAGCAAAAATAGCACTCTGCTTTATGAAATCATTTGGTCTTGAGTTAACAGAGCTAAAAGCTGTGGAACAGCAGACGGGTATAGTCCATCGTCTTAGTGTTGATGACATTATTCCAACTGATGACAGCAAGGGCTTTGACAGCTTATCAAGCCAAGGCCAAAATACAATAGAACAAGTGTTGTTCTTGAATGACAAATTTTGCCTTGGAGATTCATTTTATCATGAACTCACAATGATCATTGATGGGCTTCCTAAGTCATATCTTGTTAAACAGAGAAGAGGGCAACTCAATGACATCAGTAATGTTGTCCCAACTCCAGGTAATGCTGATGGTGCCCAAATATCATTTACTGATATGCTAAAAGCTCATGTTTAAGAATTTGTTAAATTACATGATGAAGTAGATTGGAGTAAAGAGAAAATGAAAATAAAACTCTCTGGTGATGGGGCACGAATGACAAGAAATTCAAGTTTTATTTTGCTTTCATTCTCTACTACAAAACCAAGATGATGTGATGTCTGCCAGTGGAAACCACACATTTGCTATTGTTAAGGGGTCAGAAAGCTATGAAACACTGAAAGATTCATTTGGAATGATTTTTCAGGAGATCAACAACCTAATCCAGGTTAGTGAAATCACAATCAAGGCCGGCGAAAGGGGGGGGGGCAAAATACTCGGGGCCCAGAGAGCTCGAGGGGGCCCGGAGGATAAGTCGCTGGCATTGCCTTTTTACATAATTATGCTTTAAATGAAGTATGGCGTGATTACCCGCTGACCATAATATTGCTAAAATCAAGAACTGCCTATTTTCTTGTTCTTTTTGTTCTAAATGAGGTAAGTAAACTTAATTTTTCTTCGTTTTCGTTCCTGTTACATCAGCTAGCATACTTATTATTTTGCAGACCATATGCCGGAACATTGCCTTCGTTTCAAAATAAAAAAAATGGGCTGCGTAAAGCTAGACAATGTCATTGATTAATGATTATTATGCGTCTTGTAGTTAATGGCTTATATATTTTGGTGGGTTAAATTATTTAAATTTGAAATTATATAAATTATACATATTTGTTACGGGCCTACGCTCCGTTATGTTCAATCGCCGCCATTCGACACACGCAAACACATACTTTATCTGATACGGTTTTCTATACAAATTTTACATAAATTTACATATATATACAATTATTTACAAACAAAACACACCAAATATAAAGCGTATAATAAATCCTCTTACCGACTGTGTCGATCTACGTCTAAGAAATGTTTCGAATATGAACAAATAATCGGTTTTATCCTTCGCCTCTTGGTTTTGTTTCTAACAGATTTTGCCCCTCTTTTCACGTGTCCCTTCCGAAATCTTTCCTGTACGTTCTGACCGTTCTCAAACTAACAATAAATATTAACTAATTTGGTAGCTACACCGACCCCTAAATGAATCATTTACACCTACATTCATTTACTAAACTATCCTTTAGCTACCGAGTCAACTTTGTCTTTATCAGTCCCCTTCTTTCTTCTTCCTCAATATCCAACTCTAAACAACATAACTTGGTAATTGGCCTTCGCAATATCGTTGTCGTCGTCTTGATTTCTCCTCGCCTTTTCCTCTTCGCTCTCGTTACTACAGTTGAACTTGTCTTCACGTCTGCCGCTCGAACTAAACCGTCTTTCCCCGGCAACACTTCCACGACTCTGCCCAATGGCCATTGTCCGCGTGAGTAGCCCTTGTCCGCAACTAAAACTAAGTCGTCGATCTTCAAATTAGGTCTTATAGTGTGCCATTTCTGTCGCCGCTGTAGTTCTGGTAAGTATTCTTTAATCCATCTGCTATAGAAAAGATTGGCCATATATTGGACTTGCCTCCATCTTCTTCTGCCATGTTGATAATTTTCGGTAAATATTCCAGGAGGAAGGATTTGTCCTGGCCGTAACATCAAAAGGTGGTTCGGTGTTAGGGGTTGGTTATCTGAATGATCGTCGCTATTCCGTGTTAATGGTCTACTGTTAAGTATGTTAGCCGTTTCCGCAATCACTGTTAGGAGGACTTCGTCGGATACAACTTGCTCTTTCAATAAAGCTTGTAAAACTTGCCGGGTCGAGCGGATTATGCGCTCTCACACTCCGCCGAAATGACTTGCCCCTGGAGGGTTGAAGAGCCATTGTATCCCTTGTCGTGCACAGAAATTCTCGACTTTCTCCTTGTTCCATTCTTCTATCGAATTCTTCAGTTCTTTTTCCGCGCTGGTAAAATTTGTTCCGCAATCACTTCGGATGATCTCTGGACAACCGCGGATGCTGATAAACCTTCTTAATGCATTTATCATAGAGTCAGTATCGAGTGAATGCGCTATTTCTATGTGTACAGCGCGGACTGTCAAACAAGTGAAGATACAACCGTACCTCTTTACTCGACTTCGCCGTTGGCTAACCTCCAAAGGTCCGAAATAATCTACCCCCACAAATGTGAAGGGCGGTTTGTATGGTGTTACTCGTTCTTCCGGTAGATCTGCCATTTGTTGCTCGATCGGTTGGCACTTCCTCCTTTTACAGTCTAAACATTTTCGAATGACGCGCCTAACTGCTGTTCGTCCCTTGATAACCCAAAAACGTTCTCTTAGGGTGCGGAGCACAGATTCTTGACCCATGTGCCCCACTTCATCATGACACTCCTTTATTATCAAATCTGTCACCGTGTTCTTGTAAGGGAGGATGATGTGATGTTTTCCTTCACTCGGAATACAAGCGTGTCGTAATCGGCCGCCCGCAACGAGCAGTCCGTTTTTCATTTCGGGGGAAAGCTTATACAACGATACGCCCATTCTTTTTAGCGCCGTCATTGGTTTTGCCTGTTCCGCTGTAATTATTCCTTTCACTTCTGGAAATGCCTCCTTTTGCACTTGACACAGAATCGCCCGTTCTGCTACCCGAAGCTCGTCCACAGATAAGTTTGTTGACTTCAATTCGCCCTTATCTACTTTGCTGTTTCTTGGACTCGTTCGCTTCTTTAAGTTCTTCAGCAAGAATGTTCAATAACGTATAAGCCATGCCACTCCTCTTTTCAACTTCCACCAACTTGAGTACCATTCAATCAGCGCATGAAATGGAGATTTCTTAACCATAGTGGTATAAATCAGACTTTCTTTCCTCACTTCCGGATCGTCGGGTTTGATAGGAGGAATCACGAGGTTTGCTGGCCAATCTGATTCGCCTTGCTGTAGGAATTCTGGGCCCTTTAACCATCGATCGGTTTCCATTATGGCATCTAGTTTCAAACCCTTCCATGCATCGTCTGCTGGATTCTTATCGCTACTAACATACTGCCATTCGTCTTGAGAGGAACCATTTCGTATGACTGTGAGCCGATTTGATTCGAACGTATGGAATCTTTTCGTCTCGTTAAAAATACATTTCAAGACGGAGGTTGAGTCTGTCCAATATGTCACTCGGTCAATGGGAATTTCTAATTCTTCTCGAATCATCTTGCTCAATCTAACGGAGATTGCTGTTAATTCCAAGCGAGGGATCGTTATCTCGCGAATGGGTGCTACACGGGCTCTTCCGACTATAAATGAGACGTGAACGTTATCGTTTATATCTACGACGCGCAGGTAAGCAACTGCACCATAACCCACACGTGAACCGTCCGAGAAGAGATGCAATTGTGCTTCCTTGATATTCCCCCCTTCATTTGGCTTGAAACATCGTTTAATTCTGATCTCTTCTAATGATTCTGATGATAGATCCTTTATCCAGCGTTGCCACTGCTTTTTCTCTTCCTGTCCGATGATCTCGTCCCAATCCAACCTTTGCCGACAAAGGGTTTGCAATAGCAACTTCGCTTTCATTACATAGGGTGCAATGAAGCCTAATGGATCAAAGAGGGAACATACGATCGATAACACGTTTCTTCTCGTCATCGACATTTGGTTCGCCTTCGTTACCATGCTATTCTTTGCTCGCCACACGAATTCGTCGTTTTCCACATTCCACTGGAGACCAAGTGTTGACTCCGTTGGGAGGTCCTCGATCTCCAAATTAACCATTGACTGGGCTCTTTCTTTCTCGGGAATTTCTGAAAGCACCTTCCGATCGTTACTAACCCACTTCGTCAATCTAAAGCCGCCTTTCTTCATTAGTTCCATTAACTGTGTTGCCAGCCTGATAGCAGACTCCGTATTACAAACCGATTTCATTAGATCATCAACGTACATATTTCGTTCGATTGTTTTTACAGTTTCCGCATCATATTCTTCCTGATTCTCGCATGCCGCCTTCTTCACACATAGATTAGCGATGCAGGGTGACGATGTTGCTCCAAACACTTGCCTTACCATTCGATATTCTTTTGGCTCTTCCTTGATATTTCCATTCTCCCACCAGAGGAAACGAAGTGCGTCGCGATCCTTTGGGTCTACTCCGATCTGGTGGAACATAGATTCTATATCCGCTACTAAGGCGACGCGTTCCTCCCGAAATCGTACGCCGACAAAGGAATTTGCCATATCGGGACCTTGTAATAACTGTTGATTCAATGATGTTCCTTTATATTGGGCAGTGCAGTCAAAAACCACTCGCACTTTCTCTGGCTTCATCGGGTGCACAACGGGATGGTGAGGCAAATACCAAACCGGACTATTAACAGGTGTTAATTCTTCTAGTGGGATTCTTTCGGCATAACCTTTAGCCATGTAATCTTCCATCGTTGTAGTGTACTTTTCCAGGAGTTCACCATCCTTCCCTAATCGGTTCTTCAAAGAATAAAGCCTTCTCTCGACCATCTGCTTGTTGTTTGGCAGATTAGGCGAGCCCCTGCGCCATGGCAAAGCCGTTTGATAATGACTATCTTTCATCGTCAATGATCTTTCTATTAGACTTAAAGCCCTTTGATCCTCCACTGATGCTTCCACTTTGATATCCGCTGATGTATCTCCAAAATCAGTATTCCACAGCCTTTCGAGCTGTTGGGTTAAGATTTGATTACTATTTGGTTGAACCTCTTCAAGTGCCTCCCAGTTGTTCAATTGTTCGGGTTCCATGTACGCCAGCTCACCGCAGCCTTTCATCAGACGCTCCTCTCCTTGAAGCCTAATCGTACCAATCGAACTATTCTGTGAATGAGTCAGGTGTACTGCGCAAGAGGGATCTTCTTTCTGCCCACCGACTGGGCCCATCACCGTCCATCCGAGACAATATTTGATTGCTACAGGATCTGTCTCTCCTCCCACCTTGGAATCCAATTGTAAGAACAGATTTGGGTGCTCCTTTACACCTATCAACAGCATTACCTTTCCATTCTCAATTTTTGGTATGCATAAATCACGGAGATGGGACCACTTGCTCAGATCCTCTCGCCTTGCAACACAGCTTGTTGATATAGGCATCTCTTTCACCGTCTTAACATCCGAGAACTCCACTGTAAAGGCTTCATCCATTGATTTCACCACGATATTCACTAATTGACCTTCCACTTCGCTGCTTCCGGTCATACCCGTCAACGTATAGCTTATTTTGTTCCCGAATAAATCGAGCTCTTTCGCTAATTGTTCGTGGCATAAAGTCACCTCTGAATCGTTATCCATTAGAGCGTATGTATTCACAACCTTGTCTCCATTCGTTGTTGACACTTTGACAGGAATAACTCCCAAACACACCTTACTTTCGCTGCCTTCCCTCGTCGTTGCTGTTAACTCGCCAGTCCTGTCGCCGACCCCAGTTTGACCATCTCCCTTCTTCGCTTTCTCGTCTTGCCGAGCATTGCTTTCTGTTGAATGTTCTCCTTCTTTGTAATTCTCCTTTTGGTTTTTACCGGTGAGAGGTGACTTGTCTTCTTCGTGCATTAAGGTGTGATGCTCGCTATTACATTTATCTACGAGGCACCTAAATCTCGTTTTTGGGCAGTTTTTAGCTATATGTCCTCTATCAAGGCACTTGTTGCAAAGACCATATTCTCGAACACGTTTTCTCTTCTTCGCATACTCCAGTTCTTTAAATGCATTACAATGCCACACTCCATGTGGTCCAGAACACATAATACATCTTTGGGTCGTCCTTTGGGAGTGCCCAAATCGCTCGTCATTCTTCTTCTTCTCGCCAGTCATAAAGGATCTGTGACTGTTGCCGTTCTTCGTCTCGTTTCCTTTAGCCTCTTTCGTGTTCCGATATTTTAAAATTCCTTTTGCCATATCACTCCCAAATTCATTGTCCACCAACCATGCTCGTTCCTGGACAAACTTTACCAATTCTCCGTACGATGGTCGACGTCCAGATTCCATCAATTTTCCTGCTCGCTCCGTCCACTTGGCTCTTAGGAACATAGGTAATTTCTTTACTAATTCTCTAAGAGTGCTCATATGGTTCAAGTCTGCTGTGTATTCTGAGCCCATTCCAATCAGCGTTCTTTCTGCTGTAGTTAGATGTCTCGCAAATTCCAATAACGATGGTCCGTCGACGGTTTTCAAGTCGGGCAATGTCATGAGCTTCTTTACATGAGCCTCTGCAATGATATGTGGTTTCCCAAAATTCAATTTCAATGTCTCCTTCGCCACCTCGTATCCATTCTCGAGGTTAATACAGCTTTCAATCGCCTCTCTCGCCTTCCCAACGCAGTGTTGTATTAACAACTGCAGCTTTCTTTCTTGGTCAGGATTATCCTTTTCTAGACAAACCTCGAAATTACGTATGAAGGTTACGTATCTCTCAACGGGTCTCCATTGAACCTCAAATACTCGATTCTTGGAGAGTTAACCACATGTCGCAACGCCCCGACTATCTCCTGATGATACGACTGACTTGACACGGGTTTCGTACCAGGTGTTTCTGCCGGATTTGGAATTATCTTTTGCTGGTCTGTTTGTTCACTCTTAGGCAAAGGAGGGACATCCACTTCTGTCGTAGGTAGATGTTCATCCTCAAATTCTGAAGCGACCTGATAGGATACAATAGCTTTCTTGGCCTCCATTTGTGCTTCCATGAGCTCTCTTTTTCTTCTTAGTTCTTGCTCTTCCCTTTCTAAGGCTTGCTTTCTCTTTATCTGCTCTAAATTCAACTTAGCCAACTCCATTTGCTCCTTTCGTTTCGATTGTCGCGATAACCTTGAACTTGTCTTACTTCCAGAACTATTCTTACTTCCACAAGATTTACCGCTACGAATTTTCAAAATATCCCCCAAAGTTACTTCCGTCATACTGTGCGGTCGGGCACGCCATTCCGTTATAAGATCATCTAACTCTAACCTTTGCCTTTTTTGTTCTTCGTATATCGAATCTGCAAGGTCTTGATCACATTGTCTCTCCAATGACATACTAAATTTCTCGTGAATGTCGACAAAACACTTCCACTTCTTATCGAAAGTTTCGATTTCCGTTAAAATTTCCTTCGTGTCATCACTACTTCCGGTTAATAAGCAATGAACTCGCTTATACGCCCTTGATAATTTCTCGATCTCAACAGCTCTCGCTTCGTAAAGTTCGTGCAGTTTATCTCGCAAATTCTCCGCTTTATCCAAATCTAACTCTCCGTCGCCAAATTCAACTTTCTCGCCGTCCTGATTTCCATTTTTACCGTTCTTTGCCGCCCACAATTTCTAACACTTTTACTTTAGACTCCGTTGACATGTTTCTTTCTTCGCCCCGCTAGTCAAATTACTTGGGTTCGTATTATTCCCGATTTAAGCTTTACCAATCGAACAAAAAGTCGAAAACTGTTACGGGCCTACGCTCCGTTATGTTCAATCGCCGCCATTCAACACACGCAAACACATACTTTATCTGATACGGTTTTCTATACAAATTTTACATAAATTTACATATATATACAATTATTTACAAACAAAACACGCCAAATATAAAGTGTATAATAAATCCTCTTACCGACTGTGTCGATCTACGTCTAAGAAATGTTTCGAATATGAACAAATAATCGGTTTTATCCTTCGCCTCTTGGTTTCGTTTCTAACAGATTTTGCCCCTCTTTTCACGTGTCCCTTCCGAAATCTTTCCGGTACGTTCCGACCGTTCTCAAACTAACAATAAATATTAATTAATTTGGTAGCTACAATATTATAGACATTTATTGTCTATACTATATACTGTAGTATTAACTCTATTCGGATCAGATTTAGCTCCGGAGCGTGTAAAAAAGATACGGTTATTCGCGCATTGTATGTAAATCAGATAGGTGCTATTATATACATACATATAGTGCATGCATTATTGTATTATTATGACTTCACTCTGACATATAAACTTTATTATATTAGAATGTTGTTTATCTGCCTGCATGTTTGACATACTGTATATAGACCAAATTACTACAGCATGCAACAGTTTAACAAGATATTTATTTTTAGAGAACTATAGTCATATATTATGCTAATTAAATAAGGTGCCCTTCCATAAATAAATACTAACTTCTGCATTGATTGCAGATATTTTAAGAAATATAGGTAATATATATGTATCGTTCCTTCTCTGAGCTTGATGCACTACCTATGTGTTTACACAAGGTAAAGGTGCAATAAATGACAGAACCTTACCATGATAAGTCTGGAAGTAAAAAACAAGAAAGAGAGACATGCAAGATTGGAAAATGAGAAATGAGGCCAGACCTCACTTTCTATGTTCTTTATTTCAAGCGGACAAAGTCCTAGTAATGATGACTCAGAGTTAGACACAAGTGTTTCTTTTCACCATGAAAACTGTACAACTGATTGTTCATTGGTTACAGTTGAACAAGAAACTTCAAACCTTTGTAGTGTAACAAACAATAATAGTCGAGAAAATTCTCCCAATGAAACACCCAATCAATCTAGTTCTGGCGAGTGTTATAGCTTATCATCAGGCAATTCACACGCATCCTCTAAAGTCATTACTTCTGCTGTAGACAGTGATGGGACTGAAAGCGTTGCGATAACATGTGTTGGTCAACTGCGTGATTTCGATATTGGGCAGTTGGATGGAGAGATCCCAACTTCAATTCAAATCCACACTGCTGTGCATATGAGCCATTTAGAACATTTACTGATTTTCCTTGTGATGAAACAAGGTCGCGCTTTTCCTTATTCGTTGTTGCACACTCAGTTAAACAATGGGGGAAAAATCCTTCGTGACTGGCTAGTATGGAGCAGAAAGAAACAGTCACTTTTTTGTTTCTGTTGTCGTCTCTTTTACAGTGGTCCAAAGCAATCACGACCAGCACTAGCTCAGGCACAAGGCATTAGTGGAAACTGGCGAAAATTGTACGAAAAAATACCTCAACATCAGGAGAGTACTGGTCATAAGTCATGTTATGTGGAGTGGCGAAAGTTAGAAAAGGCCATTGCAAAATCGGCAACAATTGACTAATCTGGAAGAAAGTTTTCAGAGCGAATTCTTAAAATGGAAGCTCATTCTCGTCAGATTGTTAGATATTACCTTGTTCATGGCTGAGAGGGGCCTCTCTTTTAGAGGAGTTAACGAAAAGCTTGGTGACCCGTGCAATGGTTTGTTCCTGGGTATTTGCAAGTTACTTGCACGCTATGATAAAGTATTAGAATTGCACTTAGCCGCTGTGAAAGAGGCTCAAGATTGTAATTGTCAGATGCAAGTCACGTACCTTGGAAAGAAAACTCAAAATGAGTTTATTGAATGTTGTGCCAACGCGGTTCTAAAAAGGCTTTTGAAGGAAGTCAAGCTTTCTAAGTATTATTCAGTAATCGTAGATGCCACTCCAGACACAGCATGCTTTCAGCAAAATGTCTTTGTTCTACACTGCGTTCTCTGCAACAGCAAAAGAATATATGAGGTGCAGGAACAATTTCTGGATTTTGTAGAAAATCACGGAAGACACAGCAAAACAGGGGAAGCTCTTGTGTCCATGATTATTGATACTTTGAAAAAACACAGCATTCCCTTCCAAAATTGGCGAGGACAGCGATATGACAATGCGAGTAATATGACCACAGCCCATAAAGGTGTGAGTACTCGCCTTGAGAAGGAGAATAAGCTTGCAAAATTTTCTCCTTGCGCAGCTCACAGTCTTAACTTGTGTGGTACTCATGCCGCAGAATGCTGCAAAGATGTCATTACATTTTTTGGTGTGTACACAATGTTTCACGGATCACCAGAACATTTGGAGCTTTTGAAAGATATTATTGATGATAGCTTACATCCTTTTTCAAGCACACGGTGGTCTGCAAGGATTCAGAGTGTTCGTCCCTTCGCTGCTCATCTGTCTGGGTTAAAAGAAGCTTTAATGTCTCTACAGTTTAAACTAACAGTTCAAGCTAAGGCTGAACTTGAAGGGCTGATAAGATATTTGTCGTCTTTCAAGTGTGTCCTTATGTCTTCAATCTGGTTCAAGGCTTTGACAATGATTGATAACCGAAGCAAGATTTTGCAAGCGCGAAACGCTACCATAGATATTGAAGTTAAGAATATAGATGGTCTTGTCAATGATCTCGAGAAACATGGTTGAGATGGTTGATGGAGAGGTGGCCCGAAATTCTAGCGGAATGCAAAGTGGTCACGGAAAGTTTGAGAATCAAACTTTGGCCTGCCAGGTCAGATAAAAGAAAGGGGAGGCGGAAGAAGTTTTTCGCGATGCATCAGACATTTCTGATGAAAGCGAAGAGGAAGGGGATGAGGCTGATTGCCACTATACCGCATACGAACAGTTTAGATTACAAGTTTTTTAAATAATTATCGAGAGTTTGCTGAAAGAAATGAGAAACCGCTACAATGTGGTTCGCAGTTTAGAAGCAAAATTTGCCTTCCTTTGGAAGTACCTCAATATGGAAGAAGAAATCATTAAAGAACAAGCATTGTTATTTGTTCAGGAATATGTCGTTGATGTGTCGGGAGACCTTGTTGGCAAGATCTTGCACCTAAAATCTATCCACAAGGACAACCTTGGCAAAGATATAATCCCTCCTCTGGGTCTTCTAAACTGTCTGGCAGAAGAAAATCTAGAAAGTCTCTTCCCAAATATCTGTGTGGCACTGAAAATTTTCTGTACATTACCTGTATCTGTCGTTGGAGCAGAACGTTCTTTCAGTGGACTTACCATTCTAAAGAGCGACCTTCGGTCTATGATGGGACAGCTACGTCTATCGTCGTTGGGTATGTTTTATTTTAATCCAGCCTTTGCCCGTCAACTAGATTTTAATGCTGTTATAGATGATTTTGCAAACAAGAAAGCCAGAAAGGTCAACTTGTTATCAAAGTGACTCTGTGATTACTGTATTTGCTGTGATGTGTTATGTTAACCCATTAAGTGGCATTGCACCCCCATGCGCCCTGGAATTGGCAAGTGGGTAAGTGGCATTGCGCCCTCATGCGCCCTGAGCGACGCTGTATTTCTATTGGTCAAATATGAAAAAGATGCATTGTTTGTTGCCTAGCAACTGATACCTATAAAATCCCCAGAATCCGCTCTTTCAAATGAGACCTAGTGCAAGCTTGTACAAGTAATATTGTCCAAGAGTGTTTTAAACCGTGCTTTTGCGAAAAAAATTGAAATATGGCTGAAGCGCTTCGTATGTTCGATGGTAGCGAAGAAGAAGATTTTGAGGGCTTTTTGATCGACAAAACAGTTGAAGAGACACGGCTGATCGCAGCGGGAACATCGGCGATTACGTGGCGAGAAATAGCGGGCGAGTCAGACGAAGAAGAAGATTTTTTCGGTTTTTCGGACATCGAAGTAGAAGAGATTGAAAGCAAGAGCGATAGCGAGAGTGATAGTGAGATAAGTAGCGACAATTTTATTAATAATTTTGAATGGAAAGATAGTTTAGGTAGTGTAAATATTGAAGACTTGACTGCCGACTTTGGTCCTTGTCATGGGTTGGGTCAAGATGCAACCCCTAAAGACTTTTTCGACTTGTTTTTCGGCGATGAATTTCTTGACCATGTTGTGCATGCTACTAATTTCTATGGTCGTTTAAAAGGTGACCAAAATTTTTCGACCGACCGCGATGAGATGTCTGCATTTTTTGGATTGAACGTTTTAATAAGCATCAACCGCCTACCCAGAATCAGTCTCTACTGGGATTCAGATATATTTTTGGGAAATCTTGGCTTCAAAACTACAATCCCTTTGAGACGGTTTTGGATTTTGAAAAAATATTTTCACATTTCGGACCCGCGGCAAGAAAACGCAACCGATAAACTTACAAAAATTCGGCCCCTGATTTCAAAGCTCGAAAACGCTTTTCAAAATGCTTATGTACCAGGAAAAAATATTTCGATTGACGAAGGTTTGGTGAAATTCAATGGTCGTTTATCTTTCAAGCAATATATGCCTAAAAAGCCAAACAAATTCGGTATTAAAGTTTGGATGTTAGCCGATTCGGATACCTACTACGTGCCGCGTTTTCAAGTTTACTTAGGTAAACAACAAAATGACAACGAAAATGATGCGGAAAAGGCGCAAGGTCTCGGTTTCAAAGTCGTTGATTTTCTGGGAAAACCCAACTTTAATGATTACCGACATTTCTTTTTCGATAATTATTTTTCTTCGATCTCCCTGCTTCAGCATTTGTTGGAAAACAAAACTTACGCATGCTCGCTTTCCTGTCGATTTTAAAAACATGAAACTCAAGCGAGGTGAAATTAGAACTAGGCAAAATGGTAATTTGGTTTGTTTGGTTTGGCAAGATAAGCGCTTAGTTACGATTCCTTCGACCAATGTCGATTTCGGCCCTTTGGATGAGCGCACTGGAAAAACAAAAGCGTGCCGAAAGAAGAACGCAAAAAACCCGCCATCATATCTGTTTACAATAAGTATATGAACGGCGTGGACGTAAACGACCAATATAGGAGCTACTACCCTGTCGGATCTCCATCAAAAAAATGGTGGAAGTATTTGACTTGGTTTTTTGTTAATATTTCAATCGTAAACGCGTATATTCTCCAAAATTTGCAGACTGATCGACGCAATCGGTTGAAACACTTAGAGTTTCGGCTTGCCCTGGCAAGGCAACCTATTTTGACCTATAACGGCTACAAGAGAATTTCTAGCGGTCCGACTAGCCGTAAAAAAGAAACTCCTGTGGGTCAAAATGTCAAAGGCCATAGTTTAGTGACGTCTTCAGAGCGAAAATGAGCGTGTGTGATGTGTGCTAAAGTTGGAAGAAAGCGTGCGTCGGGTAGAACTTTTGAGAGCGTTTATAAATGTGCTCAATGTAATGTAAACCTTTGTAGATTAAGAGCTTGTTTTAATGAATGGCATGAATAAATTTAGTCTAATTTATAGACAAAATCTTCTATGGTTTTTATCTTGTTTTAAACTAGTAGTTATTTTCACAAGGGGAGTGCTGGCGAGTCTTAAATATATATATATATATATAGTCTTATATATATATACATAATATATATATAGAGAGTAGATGAAATTATTAATTTTATCTACTTAATTCGCTCTACTTACATCTTATAGTATTCAGCACTCTTTTGTCTTTTCGAACAACAAGATTATATATATATATATATATATATGCCTGCGGAAGTTACGCAACAAAATGTGACAACGGAACGCGGATACCCTACCCACGTGGGATAAATGGGGGACTTCAAGTACCTAGGGCTCTTTCAATGACCACGCAGCCGAAGACAGCCTCGTGGTTTTGTTCGATCATGGCCGAGTCAAAGGAAAAAAATGCACCAGGTAAGCTCTTTTCATTTTTGCATTTAAATAACTTGTAAACGTCGACCTTTGAACGTAGCAGCCTTTTCAGGCGTGAACTGCAGAATATTCTTAATCTGATTTTCGTACGCATTGATGATTGATTCGTACAACATCCATGACTGTACTCAGGTATTTGCTTGGAATTTGGAAATGACAAACCTTGGAAATGATATACTTGAAAATACTATAGCACTTCAAGTACAACCCAAAATAATCAGTGTGGTCTTCGATTTTTGAGCTGTTTCTTTTTCGAATGCCGCAAAGCTAAGTAGCTGAGTACATATTCCTTGGGAGTGATCTTAAACTCTGTCCTATTATTATAATAATCATAGTGTAGTAAACAATAAATATTTTGTAATATTTTTTTATTTGAACAGGAACTCATTTGAAACTCGAAAATTCACTGGACTGTTTTGTACACAATGTCTCTCCAGTTAAAGATGCAGCTGGGAGCAAACGAAAGTACTTTCATTGTACTTTACAATCTGAAAACAAAGTTGTCCGGGCAGTTTGTTTCTCTCCTGAAAAACAAAGTCACTGGAAAACCTTCGAAAAAACCAAGAGCCCAATCAAGCTGCAAAATTTTCAAATCTCTGATTCCCGATACAGTAGTAGCAGGCAAGATCTGTATATTACAAAGTTCAGTAAGACAACACCATTAGAACCAGAGCAAATGAATTTGGATTCTCCAGAATTGAGTGCAACTGGTACTGCGATCAACTTGTCTTCCGTCCATAAACTTGCACTTGAGCAGCTGATAACAGTGAAAGGTGAAGTAGTGCAAATGTCTAGCATCAAAAAGATCAATTCTACTTCACAGGGGCATCTCAAAAAGCAGGAGATACTAATACGTGATGGAACAGCTTGTATGAAAGTTGTGTTGTGGCAAGAATATGTAGATACTGTAGAAGCAGGCAAGACATATGAATTTAGTAATCTGCGAGTCAAGCTGTCCAAACATGAGAGGTACTTGAATACACCGAAATCTGAACACTTTACTGCCACAGAATGTCAAGCTTTAGCTGATCTTGCTGCCATTGATCCTGGCATACAACTGGAAGATGAAAATGAATCTACAGTGAAGGTGAAAATACTTGGAGTGAAGAATGCATATAAGAAGTTGTGCTGCATCATGCAAGAAAAAAGTTCGACCAAAAGAAAATAGCAAAATGTTGATGGTGTGCGAATCATGTGCTCTTACTCAGTCTGTCACAAGTTGTGAGTGTTCCTGGAGTTTACGTCTGTTTGTTCAAAATACAAGTAGTTCTAGTAACCGAATGCATGTAAACATGCCATCTAACCTAACAAAGGAGCTGGTGTTAAAAATTGCACCTACATTGGACTTTTCTTGTGCATCAGAAGATGACTTGGTTATTGCTATTTTAGATAGTAATATGAAAATGACAATGACATATAATACTGTGTCCTTTCAAGTCACTGAAATTGACATTGATGCATGAAAAATTCAAGACTGAGGAGTGTTTTATATTTTTATTCAGTTAAGGTTTTCCAAGTTGAACCTGTTTTAGTTGAAGTTTTCAAACATGTTTTTGTGAATTTGCAGTTTATTTATGACAAATGTTCTTGTCAATAATTTATTCTACTTATTGTATAAAACAATAATTAAACATGGTTCATATTGTTGAAATGTGTAACTTTTTCTTTGTGAGAATGACAACATTTTTTCTAGGATTTTAGTATCCTTTATTGACTCGACATAATTATTGCATTAATGCAATAGGTAATTAACATGGTTTGGATAAAACATGTATGAGTAGATTTTTCAAAACCCAATGAAATAGTAATTGTTAGGTGTTACTAGTTGGCTTGGATAATCTGACAAGTTAAAATATAATTACTTACTATTACTTATTAAAAGTACTGCAGACAATGTTGGAGATTACATTTGTTTGATATTGCAAATTATGTGACATTCAATGCAGTTTTTTACTACCCATCCCAGCCACCTGTTATGCAATAACAACAATGAAAATATGCATATAATACAACTGGTAGTTCTCAAAAGTTGTTAATTATGTAATGTTTTCAGTAGGTTGTCACAATTTTACTCCATTTGTTAATTCCCGATGTCTTAACTTTGGATAGGGTCATCACTCATCGGGTTTAATTAGGATAGGTTGTATAGGGTAAAAATGACATCACCCATAATCAACTCATGGAATTATGTATGACAAACTACAAAGAGTATGATACAGTAAATTGAGAACTAGGTGCTTCATATAGCTAAATTATCATAACAAAAAATTATCCACCCAATGGCAGTTTCACTTTCTAATAATTATTGGTATCACACAAATATATTCAGCTGTTCATATTATAATGGTCTTTCTGCTGTTTTCCCACTACAATTTCAATAGATGAATAAACCAATGAGGTACTTGCATATATATTAATTGATTTATAAACTGTTGCTGTATACTGGTGCGGCTGTCAGGCAAATGTAACACATCTTTCAACACTGGCAGTTGCGAATAGTCACATTGATGAGAACTTTTGCAGTTCAAGAACTATAGGTTGTTACTCTTGCAATTGTTCACTTTTTTTTGCAATCATTTCCATTGAATTGACAATGTGATCAACAGTTCAAGTTAAAAGATGTATCCAAAGTGACATAGTAGTGGTGCCTGAACTGTCAATGTAGCATGTCATAAATAATACTATCACCACCAGCATCCTAATCCCGTAATTGTAGCAAATGTTGACCAATTAGAAATTGTTTAGTTGAATGGATGTGACTGCATCAGTCTTTGTGTTGAAGTAGGCAGCATAGTAATTCTAGTTATCGCTTCATCATGCAATTTCATACCATATGGGACATCTACAAATTATACAGAATAACATACTTTAGTAATAGCCAAAAGATATATGTAGGATTGAAAAATTAACATTGAAAAAAATATCAACTAAAATGAAACATTCAAAGATATAACAAAAAATAAGTACTTACATTCACATGTTATTGGTACCAGCTGACATCATGAATTACTATAAATAATTCTGACGCACAAAAGAGACAATATTATAACATGGCCCGGATAGTATAAATTAATAGAATTATTATAAGTAGTTGTATAATACTTAGTATAATATTGTATGTCTATGTATATGGTACAACTGTCTATGGTACAACCAGTGCATGTAATTTCTGTGGTCCAATTATCCTAAGCAACCATTGTCAAAATGTCAACCATACTTAGTTGATTAGTGATATGCACTGTAGGTTACCTGTGCCAAGTTATCTAGCCTGCGTTCTTCATCAAGCCTATGCTGTAAGTTTGCTGAGGACTTCAACTTTGACAGTCTTTCATAGGACATGGGTTCAATGACACATGAGGATAATGTTTTCACTCGGCTGATTGCAACATAAGAGACTCCAGAAGTTTTCTCTGATTTCCCAATATCAATCCAAGCAGTTGGAAGTGTTAGTCCTTGGCTCTTGTGTATTGTGAGAGCCCAAGCAAGTCTGAGAGGTAATTGTTGCCTCTCATGGAAGCCGCCTTCTGCCTGTGAGGATACAGTTATGGGACATATTGGAACACACATTGGTTGATCGTCAATGAAAGCAGAACCTCTATAGTTGTCAAATTGGACCATGACTGCAATAGGTAAGTCAGGTGGTTGATTATTGTCTTTAAAGATAAAATCAACAACTGTCCCTGTAGCTCCATTACAGAGGCCAACACTGGACCACAGGTTCATGATCAACATAACCTTAGCACCCTTAGCTAGGAACACAACAGGTTCTAATCCAAACATATCATCTGAGGCCATCTTTTTTGCCTTCGCTGAGGAATGACGTGCATTAATATGAGCTGTTGGTTGCTCAAGTTGTATGAGTTGCTCATGATTGTAATTCGCAACTTGTTCATTGCTATAGTAAAGTCTAGTAGCATGTTGAAACTGAGACAAAGTTGTGATATTTGATGGTTGACGTGTCAAAAGTAATTGCCAGTCATCAACAGTTGACTCTCCTTTGCGAAGTCGTAATAACAATTCTCTGAACTGGACCTGTTCAGGACTTACCCCTTGTACTCGCTGATTAACAGTGAGTTTTACAACCTTGTCAAACATGCGATATGCTTGGTAACCTTGTTCACCAACCTTATTGGATGGTTTAGCATGATACAAAGGCTTGTCAGCCGCTGCTGGTAACTGACCTGGGTCACCAGTTAGTATGATAGATATTCCTCCAAATAGCTTGTCGTAATGACCTGTTGCTTGCTTGCAACGCTTGTCTATCCAGCCAAAAGTAACTTGGCCCAACATAGAATACTCATCAATAATAATGTAATCAATGTCCTTAAGATCCTCTTGTAATCTACAAAGAGTTTCACCTTTGAGGTCATTCTTACCCCTTGGTCCTATGGGTAACTTCAATAATGAGTGTACAGTTACACCATTGATATTATAAGCTGCTTTACCAGTTGTAGCAGTAACTGCACATTTACCTTGTAAAAGGTTGTGAATTCCATTAATTAGGTAACTTTTACCTGTACCTGCAACACCATTAATAATTAGGCACAGAGGTTCTTTGTCATGTGTTAGGTCATTAGAATGACTTTGAACAATGTTGTATGCAACTTGTTGCATTTTACTAAAACTGTCAATGTCAACAGTTTTGTATTGTTCAGCGACATTGTAGTTCTCTTTTTGTGTTTTTATCCATGTTGGCATTTAATGGATTTGCTGTTCAGTGTAACTGGCTCTGTCAGCATGCCAGTCATGGGTTGACTCTGGATTTTGCTCAGAGTTTGCAAAAGCAGCGTTAAGGTCAGATAGTATCATCCACTCCTCACGGATTACTTCCTGCTCCTCATCAGGAGCTTCTTCATCTGGTTCTTGACTTTGAATGACATTTTGTAATTTGTCAAACCAGTCTGGCACATTGGCTTGTCCATATCCTGTTTGCAAGAATTCATGCCAGCAATTAATAAGAACTTCGTTGGTTTGTTCTTCATCACCCCATGCATTGTTAGGATTACCTGTCCATGGTTTGTACCTTAACAGTTGGTACTTGCAGTTAAGTCCAAAATTTGGTCCTTTTGGGTTTGGAAAATATGTTGGAAATATTCTTGGTATGACATTTTCTGGCAATTTTGTCAATTCATCATTAACAACCTTGTATGTTGTAGCAAATTGAACAAAGTTCATTTTGTGTATTTCAGGTGAAGCGCTATATTGTTGACAGTTAGCATACACATCAAGCAGTGAGTAATCAGTGCATGATTCACCTTCCTCAATACTGGAAGTATCTCGTACTTTACGAGAACCATTCAAGCTTACTGGTATCACCCTAAATGATGAGCTATGTAGCTTTATTGACAACAAATGATGCATTGTTTCTTGAGCTGCATAATCTCTCTCGCCAAGTGATTTCATGACTACTTTCTTAATAGCTCGACGAGCATCAGTCGTACTATCAACATTTTGCATAATTGAATTGAATGCTTGTTTTAATACAGGTGACCTTGGTTCACCTTTGGCAGCATACTTGGTAAGATATTCAACACACGCATAGTGGTCAATGACAACCTGGATATCACAGTTAGCCCTCCACCCTTGAAGCTGTACTTGTTGATGGTTATTTAACCTTGTGTCATTTCTCTTAGTGACAACTTTTGCCCTGTAATGTTCATTGTCACCTTTAGTGTGAACTTTTTCAAATTCTAATTTTGTCTTTGGACAATGTTGCATCGGAAAATGGAATCTACATTTTAACTCTCTTTCATTTGTCTTCTTCCTCAAGCAATAGCTTGTACTACAACGAGTATGTCGTTGCACTATGTTTAACAGATTTACATAGTCTGTTTGCTTATCCCAGTCAGGAATGTCATTATGTCTTCTTTGACAAGGGTGAATCTCTGGTCTTATCCACATATCCTCCTCTGGAGGGTTAGGGTTCATGGTTGACATCAACCAATCAACATATTGACACACAGTGTCAGCAGCCACCTGACCAGCTTCAATATCCTGGTCTAATGCTATAGTGTCAACACACTCATTTTCATCTCTACATTTCTGTGCTAAGAATCCTTTCAAAGCAGTTTGGGTAAGCTCACACAAGCCTGGGTCATTATTCAGCTTGGCAGTGCCATGGCAGTGAATACTACCTCTACCTTGGTACTCATATCTGAACCAGTGCCATTTTGCACCAAGGGTGTTGTAAAGCCAGTGCTTCACAAAGCTTTCTAGTCGTTGGGTAAAAAACCAGTCAACAACGTGCGGATTGTCAATGACATTTTGTCGTCTTACTTGTGCACTGCTCAAGTCAGTTTCACAGTCAGGATGAGCATTAAATAATGCATGCAATTCAGGCCAATGCATATCTGCGGAGGAAAAAGTAAAAAATATTGTTGGAGCTCCAACATTTGTAATAATAGCTTTCAGTTCTTCTCTTACTTTATTCCAGTAAGCATCAGTGCCAGTAATATTGGCCACATATCTAGACACTTTAGACATAAAGACATTTACACTGTTATTAGCTGCCATTTCACGCAGTTCATCAAGGGTGAGATGTGCTTCACCTGGGTTTTGTTTTAAAAAGATTCCACTCTGTTGTAAGATTCGCTTTCTCTGAATCATGTTAAATGCCCAGTATGCAAATCTGGAGTGGCTAGCAAAACGATACACCCATTTACCATTGATAATTGCTGCATATTTTAGCAGACGCTTTATTTTTTCCTGAAAAGGAACATCTCTGAGAAGACCATTGTTAGTAGGGTCACCTTTCCCATCAGGAAATAATGTTGGGAAAGCTATTGTGGCTAAATGAGAGACCTGATATTCATTTACAGGCTCCTTGCTAAGTGATGGCCATGACATTGCCTCATTTTCAGCAAGCTGATTTCTAACAGCTTCAAGTTCCTGTTGTTCTTGCTGACCAACAGGTTAAAAGCTACTCATGTCAGTTGAGTCATTGTAAACAACATCCTCTGAAGAGTTGTCAGCAGGGGGACCAGTGTCTGGCGCACAATCATCTGAGACTATGTCATCATCAGTCTCGACAGTCATCAACTCTGGTGGCACACCATTTTCAGGTAAGCTATTTAATCTATGCTCATTAATTGTTACTTCGGAATAAAGTGGATTATTCCTAATTAACCAAGCTAATGCATCTTGCACTTTTTGCTTTCGTACATTCACATCTCTGAATGTGTTGTCTTGACCTCTGACTTTCACAATAATTACAGCCAAATCTTTGGGATATCTTGGCAAAGTAGTTGCCAGTTCAGTAACATTTTGGGGCAAGTTAATACAATGCCCAGAATACCCACGTTGACCACCAGGTTTAACATAGACCCTCATTATTGGCAGAGCTCGAGCAATCAACATTTCCTCAATTTGAGTCAAATTGTGAAGTTCAGGTGGAACTGGTGAAGGAATAGTAGAATTTTCATATTAAATTTTTTTTGGATCTTTCTTATCTCTACAGCATCGCGAGCACACATAGGGTGCCCTAGGTTTTGATTTCAAGGGCCATGCCTCTTGACAAACAGTACATTGACTGACAGTATATTTCAAAGACCTGTGGAATTTATTCATGTTGTCATTTGCCCAACGTTGTTGTTCAATACCACCATTAGCAGTAGTGTCAAACGTAGTTAAATAATCATCTTGATCTACTACATCTTGTGGCTGAGACATACTTGCTCGTCTTTTTTTTGACAAACTTTATTATTGTTCCTTCTAATTTGCCTTTCACTGTCAGATTCTTTTGACAGCTTTATCCTTTTGGATTCCTTATCTTTCTCCAGTCTAATTTGCCTTTCACTGTCAGTTTCTCTTGACAGTCTCCTCTTTTTTGACTCATTCATTTTTTGTAGTCTTTTTTGTCTGTGACTGTCAGTTTCTTTTGACAGCTCATTTTGTACAACACATGTAACACCTTTTATTTCAAAAGGTACCATTGTACCATCACCATTTAAAGACAACTGGAAATATTTGACCAAATTTTGTAATTGTTCAACACATGTTAAAACACAGTAGCCATGTGAACAAGGCATGCCATATCGATCTCTTGAATGGGAATCGAAAATTTTAAAAACCTCAGGAAAAGGTCTCAAAATTGCCACAGTGTTATCACCTATCGTAAGCAAAGCAGTTTGGTAATTTAGCAATGAGCTAGAAAATACCTCATTGAGGGCCTGCCCCAATGTAACAAATGGTTCCTTGTTTGAGGTCATAAATAAACCACCAGAAAATGATTCACTATATTCTAAATAGTATGTTTTATTGTTGACTGAAACCATTCCAGGTAAATCAGTAAGTAATAAGAAATCTTTCTTAACAGATCTACTGATGCAGCTATAAAGATTGTTGCCAGTAATTAATATGGAGTTCAATACTGAATTATCCCAAATATTTACACAACTTTTAATATTGTAGTACACAATTGAAGTTAGCGACATCGCAACACATTGCTTCCCACTATTACACCCGAATCTAGGGTCTCCTTGACTAAAATCAGCGAAAATTGTCTGATTGCAATCAACAACTTCATGTATAGTTGTTGGCCCTGGGTTCTCTTCCACGTTATTGGAAAGTTTCAACAGTAATGTGGCATGATAGCACATCATCTGAGCAAACCACACATTGACTTCATGATTTTGTTGGTATTTAGCATGGTATTTAGTAATGACTCGTTTCAAACAAGGTAGATAGAACACATTTAAATAAAAAATAATCAACATGTGATTCCAAAATTTACCTTGGAGTCTAGCTGAGGCAGCTCTTGCTTTGATAGAGCCATCGTAAGATCCAATTCTGGATCTGTATATTTCAAGGGAGACAGACATGTTGTAGCGTCACAGCAGCTATTATTCAATATAAAATTGTATCTTTTGAACAGTGTCAAAGGTTGCGTTATAGCACACACAACAAAATTTGGTGGTTGTGGTATAGCACACACAACAAAATTTGATGGTTGTGGTATAGCACACACAACTGAGTCTGTAGCAGTTCTGATCAAATGATACGCAATTCTATGCGTAATAAATACGTCTGACCACAAACGGATCAGCCTAAGCACAATCACTTGTAAAATTGAGCTTAGTTTAATACGACAAATCTTCGCAAAATCTCGAGTTGCTTCGTACGTTTGTGAGTCAATATCGCAAAGATGGCGTCCTACTCGCGGGAACTCGCGGCGGTAGTGGGCGGTGGTAGTCCTAGAACCTGCGAAGTGGGTAAGAAAAACCCAGCCGCCTGCGTCTACCGAATGACAAAAATCGAGCCATCGACTCAATATACGTGCCCAAACCCCCAACTTGCGCGGCTGTGTGTGCTTCCACAGGCTTTTCTCAAGAATAGGGAGCTAGCAAAAAATAAATAGTTTATATAAAAAACAAAAAACTGGCCTTTTGCCAGGCAGTTGCCAAAAAAAGAAGCCCTGAAATGCAGTTCTTCTGAAAGCCGCGTTATAGCACGCTAGTAAAATCTCAGTGTTTTTCCCTCAGAGGCTTACTTATTTTACCCAAATTTATATTATATCAATGATGAATTTTCTGTTAATATAATGAGCTCAAAATCAGTGTTAGACAACCTATATTTATAGGTCAATTTTGGCTATAAATATTTTTTTCTTTGGTGCAAAAAACTATGCCTCAGAAGTCACAAAATAATTTGAAGCAAGTCAAAAATCAACTCTTGAAAAAAACTTTTTTTGATTGTTTAGCAATGCAAAATCTTTTATATTTAAAATCCAAGCTTTAGAAGTATTTTGAAATATAAAACTCAAAACAAAAATGGTTGAAACATCAAAATTTTAGGGAAATCTGGCTTTTGAATATTCATTACCCAAAAATAGCTCAAAAAAGTTTTAAAAATCAGAGATGTGGAAATTGTGCTGTCTTGAAAATAATTTTTTAATGGATGTTTCCCTTATCATTTAAATAAAAATTAAACCCTAAATATTAATCTAAATGTTTCCTAAATTTCAAGAGGTTTTATTAATTTGGCAATGAGTAACAGCCATTTTTGTGAAGGCAGTCATTAATTCCTAAAATCGGCCATATTGTTTGCAACTTAGTGGGGTAGAACTATTGCAACAGTCTGCAACTTAATGAGTTAACAATTGAATTTATTATCCCGATTTAATGTCAAATTATTTTTGTTATAAACAAGCAGAAGATTTACTTACAAGTAAATACAGTAAATAATAGTCTCAACTCCTGAGACTTGAGAATCGTAAATGTAATCAATTATGTAACGATTGACGTAATATGTTAAAAATACATGTATCAAAAAATAGACTGGATATTCATATTCTTGTGTAACACTCCCCCCCCCCACTTTCCCGAATTTTTAAACACTTTTTGGAAAAATTCACGAACAATATATATCCCGGCCATCGCATGGGGGCATGTGGTCAAAGAATACGTATTATAAAGAAGTGTAACTAGAGATTATTTTTGTGTCCTCAAATTTCCCCCAAAGGTACACGTCATGTACACGCCACGACACTTGCTGCAAACATGGCCGCCTAAATTGGCCGCCTATGGCGTGGGCGCAAAACAACTTGTTCTTTCAGCGCCGCGAGTTTTTGTCGTCTTTATAAATCGAACTTTTTGAATTGAACTACTTCAATCGAGGATGTTGAAAACGAAATTCACAAAAAGAAGGTATGTATCATCTATCAGATTAATTTCTTAGACATTGACAGAATATATTGTGTTATAATTTATAACATTTGTATTTGGTATATAAAAACAATCCAACTTTGGACTCCCAGTATACGTATTGAACATTTTTGCTAAATACTGAGGCAAATATTCATATGTACAATCATAAAACGTATTTATATACTTCCACACCGTCATTACTGTCATATAGTTTGAATGTCATTCAGTTTCTTTAATATTTATATATAAAAACATTCTATATAGAATAATATCTTAAAAGTCCTTTAAAGTTCAATTGAGTGCTTTAATTGACAGCTCCTGCTATTACTAATTGCACTAATAGGAATAGGAATGTACAACTCCCTACTATACAATTCAAATGTATTGTACATTTTCAAATTTCAAGCATGGAGTTCATTACATATATTCATCATACATGATGTCCCAAAAAGTGACACTATATAATTTTTTATGCCTGAGTGCTATAGTATATCTTCTTGAATTTGTAAAAAAACTCCTATATTCTAATAGTATTCAAATACCGAGAAATCTTGGTAACTTGGTTCAACTAGCAAAGAAAATAATAATTGTTTTAGCACAGATTTAATGTTTTAGGCTAAAGTTTCATCAAATATTTCATTGCATGTAAGATAATTTTTATAGTGTAAATTTTTTTGGGACACCTTATTACATTGCTTGTCAATATTTATTAATTTATGCATTTTAATTTCATATCCAAATATGCATAAGGCAATGCACAAGTGAAATGTTTTACAAATGTTGCACCTTAAAATATTTTTTGTTTTTGCCCTTTGACTTTGGCAATGACAAGGCTCTGTTTCCGAACTTCAAGATGTAATAGATTCTCAACCTGAGATAAAGCCGAAGAACATACTCTTTAGGAAAATTAGGACAAGGAACTGCCAGACGTGGAAGGTGATCAAGCATCTCAATTGCAACACCTTTCTTCTTCATAATAGTGGAAAATAACTCCATTATATTTGTTTCAACAGCAGTGATATACTGTGTGAAATGATCTGCTGGTACGGTTAGCCCACCAAATGTCTTTGTTGAATCATACCCCTTGAAATAGCAAAATAGTTTACTACTGCTATCAAGTTCATCAGTGACAAGGTTTGAAACACAACATTTATGTTTTTTAAAGCATTTGGTAATAATGTAGCCAGCTACATATGTGATGCCATTCATGATGTCACCAGCCTTGCTCTGATCTGTATCAATTGCAAGATCACGGTAGTCGGACTCATCCACTTGGAAAGATTGATCTTGGGACTGGGCTTCACTTTCCTTTGAAATCCTTTTAAGAGGAGACTTGAGTGACACCAGGATGCTGCCATCATCTGCTGCGCAATTCCCCAAAGACTGCTTCAAGTAGTGGTCATAAAATAGCTTTCTAAAAGCGCGACAAAACTGGATTGGCGTAGGATTGTCAGCATTGCCTCCTTGCTGACGTATAGACCCAAAAAAGTTCTCAACAGGATCTTGGTTTAGACGCCTTGTCAACAAAAACTTGACAGATGCCGCTTCAAGCTGCCTCCAAAGGAGTAGCGTTCCTCGCAATGTAACTCTTAAGGCATTAAGACATTTCAAGAGGTTGGTTACATCCTTGTTGTCTTTGCTGATTACTTGAATTTTTGGGATGAAGCCAATCATTTCTTCCATGAACTCTTTGTGTGGTGATGTTGGTGTCATAGCTCTTTTGTATACTTTTGGGCTTTGAAGGGATGAGCTATTAAGGCAGTCAAATGTTTGGTCAAGCTTCATCAAGAGCTCTGCGGTACCACATGCGGTGGATGGTAGCTTACCAAGACTGATATAGGTTGAAATAGCTGCAGCAACTGTGTGGCTCAATACTTGAGTTGCCAAGTTCACCTTCATCTTTTGAAATCCGTTCGGTTTCATATGCTTGTCTGTTAATTTAGGACATAATCGAACTGCCAACTTGCTGTCATTGGATAGAGGGCTTCAACATCTTTCCAGCTTGAAATTTTCCCGTTAAAATGGAAATTATGGTTCATCATGTTGTTTCTGATGGCTTTCATTATGTGCGGCGGGTCGTAGATGTAAAATATCTTCCTTCCATTATGCATAAACCAAGGTTTGGTCGGTGTGATGC
This sequence comes from Dendronephthya gigantea, assembly GCF_004324835.1. Classification (NCBI taxonomy): domain Eukaryota; kingdom Metazoa; phylum Cnidaria; class Anthozoa; order Malacalcyonacea; family Nephtheidae; genus Dendronephthya; species Dendronephthya gigantea. The sequence continues at coordinate 624,212 of NW_021163049.1, forward strand.
CAAGTGCATTGATGAACTTTTGGAAATTTGAACCCAGATCGGAGATGACCGCCACAACATTCAAACCAACAGATTCAAGTTTATCAAGCAATTCAAAAAGCTTCCTCTTGACCATTTCACTGTCACAGCTGCCGTTGACAAGGTAATAAGCCAGGGGCTGCTTCCAATTCTCTTGAATCCTGCATGCCATGAAAACCAGTGCAGAATCTGCCACAAGATTTCCTTTCGTGTCACCATCATCTTCCAGGCCAATGATTTCGTCTTTTGCTGAGTCGTAGTACAGGTGGGACTTTATGGACATTTCATCTAGTGCTAGGGTACACATTTTGTTTGCGTTGCTCATGGATTTAACCTTGGTCTCGATAACGTTGAATGCATGATCTACTATGCCTGGTTTTGCTGGCAATCCTGATACCCATTTTAGTAAACTTGACTTGGAAGGAAGGTAGAAGCACTTTGAAAGGAATCGATATGCTTTGCCACTAATGTGGTAAAGGGACAATGCAAAAGCCTTCATCTCCAGACTGTAACGTTGGCCTTTCTTGCAACGAGAATGCAGATTTATTTGCATTTCCACAAAGCTAGCAATCCTGGGTGGTAAAAGGTTGTGGATAACTTTCATCACTGTCCTCTTATCTGTATTACACAGTTTGCCTTTCTTCATGTTCATGTTCCGTCGGATTCTCGATAACTGTTTTCTTTGCCGGTTTATCACTCGTTTTAGGGCTACGTTTTGTTTTCGTAGGGAGTCATTCGACATTGTTTGATTTGTCTGGCATTGTGTGTCTATCGACGGAATGTATTTTCTGGTATCTAAAGTGTATTAATGTTAAACATAGCCATAAAATACTGTCGAATAATACTTCTTTTACAAAGGGCTTTTGATTCAAATGCAGAATGAAGAATTATGATTTTTTTATGGATTGGATTACCTACTTAACCCAGTTACGTTATACAAAATTATAATCCTGTAGCTACCTTCAAAACTGTCAATTTTGAAAGAACATTCACCCAAATTATACAACGTTGTAGCTGGCATGTTGCTGACTATAGAATATATAAACGTTTTGATTAATATTCATTGATTTTTACAGGTAATGTTGTTGGCTGAATTCGAGAAGTAAAATTATTGTTGTATTAATGTACCTTCAAATACATCGTCGTTTATGTCCTCGATCATCACAGATGAACGCTCTGGTGTTTCCAGGGGTCTAAACGTCTCTGCAATTATTTACGCAAACGTTTATCCATAGTTAATTTTGAGAACTGTAAGGATTATTGACATTGTTGTATTCATGTACCTTCAAATACATCGTCGTTTATGTCCTCGATCATCACAGATGAACGCTCTGGTGTTTCCTGCATTTCAGTATCTAAATTTTAATAAGACTTTTGAGCTAGAGACTGGAGTAAAGTATGGAAAAAACTGATCCGTGCCATAAAAATTTTTATTGCATGGTAAAAATGCTTATGTTGAACATACACTTGTGGGTCGCAACAGGGCGCTTATTCAGACTCTAACAATGTTATGTAAGATTTTAATAGTTTTGGTGTTTTGGGGCGACACCCTGGATAAAATTATATTTATAAGGAACATAATTTGTTTGTATGTATTCAAATTTGACTTGTTAACTTAAATAGCCTCATTTATACCATAATATAATATAAGGACACAAAAATAATCTCTAGTTACACTTCTGATAATAATATTCTTTGATAATATGCAGCATATATTGTGATATATATATATATATATATATATATATATATATATATATATATATATAAAGAATTGGTTATTCTATATAAACTAGAAGTTACTATTGCAAGGGGAGTGCTGCCAGGCGCAAAAAGCATTTTGTACAAACAACGATCGGTGATTACTTTAGCACAGACACGGTTAATAAACATGCTGAATTTCATCCTGTTATTTGCTTTTTGGTTGCTTTTTTCTCCTGTTGTATGTAAAGTAGATGAGTTATGAATGTCTTTTATAATTTGCTTCAATGAGCAACCATAATGTTTTGTGCTTGAATACGCTCAATATCACATGCGTCAAGATGAGAAATTTGTCAAAAAGTATTTGACCGTGCAAAAGCAGCCTTAATCACGTCAACTAGACCAGCAAGCATTATAAAAACAATTCAACATGAATCATGTTGAATTGTTTTTATTTACATGATTGCTCTGATGAAGGCTTGCAGTTTACAGCCGATCTGAAATTTAAGTTGTATTTAACGCTTTAAACTTGGAATGTTTTTAACTAGATCAGTTTCAAAACTTAAATATTTTATCATGTACTCTACTGGTCGCCAGAATAGCATAATAGCAGCATATACATATATTCAATTTATTTTCAAGTGAGATTTGTTTAGAGGTTGCTTCAACAACAATTTAACCTTTGGCAGATAGCTGTTTGTCATCAAGCTTCAAGTTGTATCCTGCTTGGAATTAAATTGGATTATATATGAATTCAGATTTTGTTCTTTAGTTCTTGTTGTTTTAGCTGGGGTAGAAAATAATTTGTACTATAGAAAAAAATAGTTTCAAGTGGAATTTGTTAAGAGGTTTTTTACTTTTATTTTAACAACAATCATTGGCAGATAACTGTTTGTCATCAGTAATAATTGAATTATATAGAATTCAGATTTTCTTCTTTTAGTTCAGGTTGTTTTACTTGGGGTATAAAATAATTTGTGTTGTTGAAATATATAGCTGTGCTGTTTTCAATACAAACTGAAATACATGTTTACTTTTTATTTTTTATTATGTCCACACTATGGTTGACTCCATTGGACCAATCCTGCGGTCATTTGTGTAAAACTCTTAACTTCTAAATTGTAGTGAACTCCAAAATTCACAATTCTTTTTAGCTAATTTCTTTCCTAACTATACTTATACATAACTGTTCTTTATACCACTGGCTCTGGCTCTACCTTTCTGATGTTAAACAAAGTAACAGAGTACAAAAGCAGCTATAGTATATCAAATTGTTACCATTGATTGAAAATCAAAACAACACATGCTAAGCACTTTTGCAACATGTTGTCAAATTAAAATAAAATTATATTTGGTACTATATGCACATACAAAAGGATGAAACCATATAGAAATTATTACAAGCAATGGATTCCAAATGTGGTATGCCTCAAACAAATTATTAGTGAAAAACATGTAATGTCTCCGAATAATTTTATACCTCTGCCCTGTTGTACAACTGAAACATTTTCATTGTTGCTAATAATTTTATTTTGTACAGGCTATATCACAATCATTGTCCACGGAGAAAGATAATAGATCAACATCTGGGTCTAGAACAATTAAGCCACTATTTAGAGCTGTTAATTACATTATTTTAGTTGCAGTAAGACATTCAAAGTTGTTTTTGATCAATCTACACATTTCTTTTTAGCTAATTTCTTGCCTAACTATACTTATATATACATAACTGTTCTTTATACCACTGGCTCTGGCTCTACCTTTCTGATGTTAAACAAAGTAACAGAGTAGACAAAAGTAGCTATAGTATATTAAATTGTTACCATTGATTGAAAATCAAAACAACACAATCACATGGTAAGCACTTTTGCAACATTTTATCAAATTAAAATAAAATTACATTTGGTACTATATGCACATATAAAAGGATGAAACCATATAGAAATTATTACAAGCAATGGATTCCAAATGTGGTATGCCTCAAACAAATAGTGAAAGACATGTGATGTCTCCCATAATTCTATTCCTCTGTCTCTGTACAACTGAAACATTTTCATTATTGTTAGTAATTTTATTTTGTACAGGCTATATCACAATCATTGTCCACAGAGAAAGATAATAGATCAACACCTGGTCTAGAACAATTAGGCCATTATTTAGAGCTGTTAATTACATTATTTTAGTCGCAGTAAGACATTCAAAGTTGTTTTTGATCAATCTATACATTAGGGCCATTTATACGAGCGAAATAAATTGCGGCCTAAATAAACTTATAAACCCAGCCCTTCGTAGAGCTCATCCAAAATAAGCCCCAGCATCAATTTAGACTGCAAAAACTGTCTTGGCGGCCGGGACTTGCGACAGCGAATTTCAGTCGTTTATACGAGTGTTTGCATGCGATGATTGGGATCAACTGGCGATCAATAATTTAGACAATATCCCATATAATTTAAGCCGCGGCTTATTTTAGCTCGAAATAAATGGCTTATTTTCGCTCGAATAAACAGCCCTATTGCTTACTCTATATTGAACACAAAATTGACAAATATGTTCTTTACTTTGATGTAAATCAGCCGTATGGAAGGGCCTATTTACAAAATTTTCTTTCGATATTTAGCAGCATATGGGTGAAATATGAAAAATGGACGCTCCCCCTCATTCCGTAAAAAAACCCCCCGGAAATCTGTGACAGACAGAAGGACAGACAAATAATCGAGATTTCGACTATATATACGTGCAAGAATAGTGTGCTGCCGCGCTTGTGCACGGCAGCAATTATTGTGAAGTGTGCCCTTATTTGGCAAATATATATAGTCACATGATGCCTACGTGTCTGTATGTCATTATGAAAAATTAATCACGCTGTCTGTCCTTGTCAGTTAATTCGAAATGATGGCTTCCTCTAGAACACTTTCATGTTATACATATTTCGGGTATTTTAAAGCATTTGATGGAAAATGTCGCTGAATTTTGCCCAAGGGATAAGGTGTTGTGCAAATTTTTGTGAGAATAAAAAAAGTGAAAGGGGAAAGTTTTGAAATCCTGAAACGAAGCATTCGAGGTACGTTCTATGCATGTCATAATATTTTCTTCTGGACTCGGTCGGCAAGGCTTGTTTTCGCTCTTATACATGCTATATTATGAAGCAAAAAAATTATAAATATATTGTCATGCAAACAAGACGGATTAAAAAGAAAAAAACTATTCGTTCGAACTTTTTATATGATCTTTTGAGTAGTTTTCAAAGTGAAAAATAGAGTTCCATTTTTGAGTACTATTATTTAAAATTTACCGACCCAAGTTTGTCGAGGTTGTTATATTATATATAAAGTGTATTTTTTTTTAAACTGACATACAGCATAATAAATTATATATACCTGTGGCTGTGTTCTTATAGTCATTCCAGCTAGTTGTACATTTTTAGTAAGCGTTTTTTTAAATATTTCGTGTTTAAACCATCATGAAAAAAACATTTTATGACAGACGTAGTGTAAAAGCTGAATTTCCACTCTCTAAAGACTAAAATGATTGTTTTTCCAATCGGTTGCAGGTTGTATATAAGACATGTTTATACAGTACGCTAGTCGTAGAGGCAAATGACTGCATGTGAAAGTGACAAATTGCTGCATGTCATACAAGGCATTTTGAAAGCTATTATATTCGTTGCAGGGCAGGACAGTCTAGTATAATTTGACCGTAATTTTGTATATATTATCTGTTACAAACGCTGTAAAATGACACGCACTGTTTTTGTTTATATCTACTTGTAAGTAATTCGTTTTGTCCAATAATGAAATTCACATACCGTTATTGGCGCTGTTTAATAGTTCTTCATTTTCTGCAAAGACTAACTTTCGTTTGCCATAAAATATTGATGGAACAGTGCTTTCTTGAAGTCTATTTCTTTCCTCGATATTCACGAAACAAATATTTTCAAAATGGACCTCACATAGCTTGCAAATATTATAACGATACTTTGCATTTTTCTTCGCCAGGTCATACCTACCACAGGCAATAACCCACTGTTCTGACCTAAGATAATTTTAGCAAAGATATACCGTTGTTTTTATGTCTTTAAATAGTAAATATATTTAGAACAGCTTCTGAATTTTAGTTGAAAAGTGAAAACATAAAAATGCGACATACAAATTTACCTTATTGGGTTTTTCGGAAAGCGGAAAAAATGCAGGTTTTTCATTACCGCTTCATTATTTTTACATGTATATGCTGAGCACCAAGTTGTGCCTGCCTTTCTACGACTTTTTTTTCTTATAATTTCTGCCATTTAGCCGATATTTAATTGTTAACAAATAAGTAAGGATATAAATAAAATTGAAATTTGAAAGACGACATATATAGACACAATAGGAGCAGAGTGCAGAGGGTATAAATTATAAAAGCAATTACGTAATGACAAATGACGAATATCCACGCAATCTACACTTGCCAGCAAGATGGCTGCCATGGGACATTTTTGTTAAGAAGATGGACATCTGTCCTTCCTTTATCTATGATGTGGTCATGAAGTTGTTCAGGGCCGGGGACTGGGTCTCGCTGGCCTTGATCACAATCAATAACTCAAGATTGAATCTTGAGTTCTTCCTTGGGGGAGACAAGAAATTCCTGCTCCTCATGCTGGGCATGAAATCAGCAACATCAAATTTTGCATGTGTTTGGTGCAAAATCCACAAGGATCCCCAGTGTGTAATGGACAAAGACTTTAAGTATTATAACTCTGCCCCCCTCAAACACACACTACAACAAGTTATTGACATGGCAAAAAAGAATGGTTCAAAGGACAGGTATTCTTGTGTCAATGAGCCACTTATTAAAATTAACTTGGATCATGTTGTACTGAATGAGTAACATTTATTACTAAAAGTAATGGATGTCTTATTAAACAATATTATTCAGGAAGTTATTTGCTGGGATATGAAAGAAAATTTTAACAAAAAAAAATGTGAAAGAAATTACACACATCTCATAAATCTTCAGGCAACAATTAGATTGATGTCCAATACCCGTGATCGGTGTCCGATGGAGAAATCCATCATACATGTGATACCGATCGATCCGATGGATAAACTTACTTACCGTCGGAAAATGTTTGTACGATGGATGTATACACCTAAACAAATACAGCATAACCTCATTTATGATATCCAGACTATTACAACAGCCCAGCATGAAAAGCTGGGCCAATATAATTTAAAGCACTTTTTTTTCTAAGTGTCTATTTTTCAAAGACAAATGGGTACGATCGGATCGATCGATCGGATCCATCGAACAAATGTGCTTACGGTCGGACTAAAATTTTACCGATGGCAAAATGACGTCATTTGAAAAGCAAACGGTTGGAAAGTAAAGAGCCTGGAAAGGAGGCTATGTCTCTGAAAGTGGAAATGTCAGACGGTCCGATCGATCAATCGGATCAATCGGACAAATGTGCTTACGGTCGGAGAGAAATTTTACCGATGGAAAAATGAGGTAATTTGAAAAGCAAACAGTTAGGAAATAAAAAGCCTGGGAAGGAGGGTATGCCTCATTGAAAGTGGAAACGTCAGACGGTCCGATCGATCGATCGGATCCATCGGACAAATGTGCTTACGGTCGGACAAAAATTTTAGGGATTTGGGATAAAAGAAGGAAAGTTGAATGGACATGATTACTTGAAAATACCCATTCTCTGCCAAGACAAGCCTTGTTTTGTTGCATAATCTAATGCTTTTGACTAATAGCAAGGTCAATTGAGCAAGAATATCTAATTCCCCATGTCTATTTCTGATAAATTAAATATGTAAATAACTTAACCAAAATTAGTACTCTTTTGAGAATTTTTAAGAGTTGTGGCTGTTTTGGCAAAAATGGGTTAAGTTGTTGTTAGGTAATCACTTTCATTGATTTGTTCATGGATGTACAAATAGATATTAATAATATAATTATAATGCTATCTTACACCTTGGGTTTCCCTTATTTCTCAGGGCGATATCTTGGGCTCGGAATAATTTGCCCATACCTAAGTTCATATGTCTTTGGGCTCCATGACAGAAATGGTCTAAACTTAATGGAAAAGTCAACTGCTAAGCCATCTCCCATGCTATCCATTACTCTGTCCCAATTATTTGGAAAATTACAAGCCTGAAAATCAGACTTGTGTAGCAGCACAGCACCTCCGTAACCCCATGTGACCTGAAAGGTATGAACATTATAAGTATGCAATTTTAATGATTATCATTAATTATCTTCTCCAGTGTTAATGGTGAGAGCTGTTTATCACATCCAGTGCAACTGTATGTGAAAAAAATACAAATCAAATCTTCCTGCAAGAAAACATTGAAAATCAAGATAAGCTGATAGTAACTACAATTTTAGAGCACATGATGTAGTGCACACTACTGTACACTATACACAGCTAAATTCGTACCTTGGGCTGTTATAAGAATGGACATTTCATTAGAAAGGATGATAGAAAGTGTATCCTGGTCCTTGCAAAAAATACAATCTTTACAAAATAAAAATGGAGCATATCTTCCTGTAAAAAAGGTAATAATCAGTCTATTTTATATAGTATTAGATTACTTACCAGTACTTGTAGTTTACCTGAAATGATTGCATGAAAAATAAATGCATGCATAGCAATATTTATTATTGATATATTTCACAGTCTCTGGAACAAGAATATCAAGAATATAGTCGGCATCTGAACAAACCAATGATAATTTTTGGATTATTAAATTTACAATAATCACTTACTGTTGAAGCCTGGAGATCCATCTGGCAGGACTGTTTCAGTTGGAGGAACTGGTTGATTCCATTTATCCAAATATCACGGTAATGCAAAGGTTTTATCTCACGAGCTGTCTCATCACAATTATTACAGAGTAATGCATTTGGTCCACAGTGGCGACACCAAACAACAGCTCTGTCTTCTCTGCACTTGAAGCAAACAGCCCCAGTTTTAGGAATTGCATGACTTTTTAAAACAGCAGCAAATATAGCAGATCTACTATTTTCCATGCAGCATCCACAGACTGCATTCTTCTTGTCCACATGGACTGGGTACTGTTCTTCATCTCTTGGGTCAAACTTTCACAATTTGCTATACAGGTGGTCAAATTTTCTACAAATTATAAATAATAGACTTTGCGTATGATATGCACAGTAATGCTTGCACGCCGGTATTGAGTAGTTGTAATAAATAATAGTAATAAATTAAATATATAGGGATGAGACTAACTTCTTTGTAGAGAAGCATCAGATGATTCTTCATTAATGATGTCAAAATCAAAACCACTATCTGATTCAAATGGGCAAAGGTCAACGTTGTCGCTCTCTAAAGATTTACTTTTTTGTGGGTAGCCTGCGCATGCGCGGCTAACCACTATGTAGTCGAAAAAGTGTCCGGATGTTTGTGTGTGGGTGCCACATCTTCGGCAATCGTCGGATATACGAAAGATGACGATTGCCTATTGTTCTTCTACTTCCGGAAAATTTCGTTGTTTCGAAGAACGGAAGCAACCGAAGTCATGTTAACGTTAGTCAAATATTAAAGCGAAGGTGACTAGGTCTAGGTGAGTACTTTAAAGACGAAAAAGCAGTGATCGGTGAGCGTTGAATCTACAACTACAAAGTTACACTAATAGAAAATAAATAAACATTACTTTATTCGGCAAATGGCAGTAACAAGTTGCCCTGTTTTATAAATTATAATGCAATATTTCACCTGTCAATTTCTTGCTTGTGGACATGCAGCTATTAAACCAAATACATGACCTCATTGCAAATTGTAGTAACAAGTTGCCCTGTTTTATAAATTATAATGCAATATTTCACCTGTCAATTTCTTGCTTGTGGACATGCAGCTATTATTAAAAACCAAATACATGACCTTATTGCAAATGGTAGTAGCAAGTTGCCCTGTTTTATAAATTATAATGCAATATTTCACCTGTCAATTTCTTGCTTGTGGTCGACATGCAGCTATTAAACCAAATACATGACCTTATTGCAAATGGCAGAAACAAGTTGCCCTGTTTTATAAATTATAATGCAATATTTCACCTGTCAATTTCTTGCTTGTGGTCGACATGCAGCTATTAAACCAAATACATGACCTTATTGCAAATGGCAGTAACAAGTTGCCCTGTTTTATAAATTATAATGCAATATTTCACCTGTCAATTTCTTGCTTGTGGACATGCAGCTATAAACCAAATACATGACCTTATTGCAAATGGTAGTAACGAGTTGCCCTGTTTTATAAATTATAATTCGGCAAATGGTAGTAACAAGTTTCCCTGTTTTATAAATTATAAATTATAATGCAATATTTCAACCGTCAATTTCTTGCTTGTGGACATGCAGCTATTAAACCAAATACATTACCTTATTGCAAATTGTAGTAACAAGTTGCCCTTTCTTATAAATTATAATTCGGCAAATGGTAGTAACAAGTTGCCCTGTTTTATAAATTATAATGCAATATTTCACTTGTCAATTTATTGCCTGTAGACATGCAGCTATTAAACCAAATGCTTTGGAGTTTAAAAAGAAGCTTTTATTTGAACATAATTAACAAAAACATATTTCTTTAAAAAAAAACACTTTTAACGCAAATACGTACATTTCAACTGAACAAATATCTTGAAAATATTTTTCAGATACATATATGAGTCCTTTAAAATTGTTTTGCTGAAATGTTTGAAACAATTTTGGACTCTTTAAGTTAATAATGTTTTACAGGCTACCCACATGTACGCATTGCGTACCTATTTTTTTATCTATTGTACCGGTTAACTCCCATAAGTTTTCTAGACTAGCCTCCAAGGAAAACCTTGTTGTGATGACCGCTTTGACGATTTAGAGCACTCTTTGGCTGCTGCCGTATTGTGTGATATTACCATATGCGCATATAAGCGGACCAATCTCTGGGCTGTGGGTCCTACAAGTGTTTAAGGCTTGAACTATGTATTATGCATATTCTTATGGCATTTGACATATACCAATAATAGGTATTCTTAAAGTGAGGATGTGTCGCATCCAGCGGTTTCATTTCACCCTGTTGAATCTTACAATATATCGTGGTCATAACTTAGAAGATCGACTATTCATTAAGAAGTGATCTTTTTTTTCCTATAGAGATATAGCCTTTGTTTTAACTTTTAGGTATGAAACTTAATTCAAAGTGAATATTGTTCTTAATATTATATATTTAATAGTGTAGTACCCTAGTTTCTCCTTGTGATAATTTTGAGCAATTAATTTGTAGTACCCTAACTGAAACTTTTGGAAAGAGTATAATTAAATAATGATCACTGTTACATTGGACATGTATTATTCAAGTTGGAGCAAGGTATTCGAATTAGTATATGCAGTGATGAACAACATTTATGGCAGCAAGTATTCTCTGAGCATCTACTTGACTCACTTCTTTTTGCCTTTAATATATTGAGTGAAGAAACTACGGCATCTAATTCATGTTCAACTATGTCAGTAATAAAACCAGATACAATATCCAAATATTCAGTTGGCAGACCAGCATTTGAAATTCCTAAAGAAACACTTAAACTTCTCCTTAGCTATTGCTTTACTTTAGTTAGAATTGTGGAAATTTTAGGCATTAGTGCCAAGACAGTAAGTCGGAGAAATAAATAATTTAACTTAAGGGAAGAATTACCCAAATACACAGATATCACAAATGTCGACCTTAATAAAATAGTGTCAGATATTTATAGAGAATTTCCAAGTTGCGGCATAACAAGAATGAAAGAATTCTTAACTGCAAGGGGTATAAATTTGCAATGGGAGTGTGTCAGATTCAGGGCCAGATTAACCATATGGCAGAAGCGGCATATGCCACAGGCCCCGCAGTTTTGGGGGCCCCGGAAAGTGTCACCGGCAAGTGGGAGACGGAAAAAGGGCCCCAAAACCACATGGCCACAAAATAAAATGAAGTGACTCCAAAAAGCGAGGCCTCAGGAATAAATTAAAATGCTTTTAAAGCTTATATTAAGCTACCGAGCAAAATAAATGACGCAAGGCCTTAGAAAACAAAAGGCTAGGCCCAATAACCAGATTCGACCCCAGAGACAGCACCCCTGCAACCAGATTCTCACAAGAATATTTTAGGGTAATGGGAAAATTTAGAAATTGAAAACTTGAAATGAAGGGAGGGCTGCCCAGAAGGGGGGTCAAAGGGAGCAATTTGCCCTGGGCCTAGGGTTGTAAGGGTCCCCAAAAACCCACCAGAATAAAATTAAACTGCATGTTGTTGGAAATATATAGTCCTCTTTCAGAAAACGTCTCAGGTTATTTATAGTTTAGGTAATGCAATATTATATTCAATGTTGCAGAAATCTCACCTACAAAATGCAGGAAACCGCATTTGCTGCACTTATTAAAACTTCAAAATTTTCTTTTGGAAGAAAATTCCCCTAAAATCCCCCCAAACCCCCCTAACACTCCTATAGCCCCCAAAATCCAATTTGCTTACACCTCTCAATAATGTTCTGGTCATGCATTATCGCGCTACAGTAGTACAAATTGCAATTTTTTGTGGATTTTAGTCCCCTAACGAGAATTTTACCCCGAGCCCCAAAAATTCTGTGGCAGGCCCTGAGTAAAGGCTTTGATGCTTTACGGGATTGAGGGGCCCTGCACTGAAAAAATGCCACGGGCCCCGCGAAAGGTTAATCCGGCCCTGGTCAGATCATCACTTTGAGGAAGAAGTTGACATTGAAAATTTTGACGTTGCATGGTTTATGCTGTCAAACACTGCACAAGGCCTTGATCGTGGCAGTTTCATAGCAGGAAAGAGATGCTGTAATAAATGTATTGAAAGACTCTGGCGCAACATCTTTTATGGTTGTACATTCATATTTTACTGTGTTTTCTGCTTTCTTCAAGAAAATGGTTATTTAGAGATTGATAATGAGTTGCACATATTTTGTTTACACTATGTATTTCTACCTAGAATAAATCGACATCTCATCCTTTTCAGGAATGGATATGACCATCACCCATTGAGGACTGAATCGAACATGACACCAGTGACAGTATGAACAAGGGTGCAACAATATGAGGAGCTCTTTTGGTTTGAATATACAATGGCAAGCTCAAAACAACCAATTGTACTTGCAAAAAGTTGGAATTTTTTGTTTGTTTACATACAAATGTATAAAACTTAGCAGGATGTTGGTGATTAGATTTGCTTCAAACCTCAATGATGAATCTTAGAAATCAAATGTGCTGTTGATAAATCTTTATTTACTCTGATAACAAATACTATGTATCATGAAATACTCAAATAAAAAGGCTAAATTGCAAAATACCTGTCTACCACATCCGAACAACTTCAATTGTGTATAAATGAGACCAGTCAAATTTCGGTGGTGCTCAATTCTGTCTGGTTAATCTGTTCACACAGGGATTGCACCAATTCTTGTGTTGGAAAATATATATATGAACTGGAGCACAGTCCGAAATTCATCTATACTCCTGTGTCACCAATGACTTATAATCAAATTGAGTTTAATTAAACACGCTTCAACACTTATTGTGTTGTTTACAAATTATAATAATATTCAAATGTAATGCACATGTTTTATTATTATATAAAAATATGTCTACTAAGGTACATGCTAAAATTAGTAATATTAAATCATAGCCTATATATAAATTTATCCCCGGTAATAAGTTGTATTAAAATTATGCCACTCCAATGTTCAATCCCTTAACAAAACCTATATCCCAATTATGCATGTGGGTATTTAACTGTAATGATCGAGCACTGTTTGTTACATGAGTTTGAGCTTCTAAAAATTTCCATATATATTTTTATATCTAAGAGGAATGTTTCAAATAGGTCATTTCCTATGTGTTCATAGCACCAAACGAACTCAGCTAAGTGGGATGAAAACAAACATTTTCTTACACCAAATTTGGGAAATTTAGGCTTAGCCTGGCACCAATGACCTTCAATCTTGTTTGTGTGATCCCCATCTTCGTTTACAAACTCTTTCGAGTTATGCTTCTCAAGGTTAACATATGCTTTCCAACAGTCTTGTTGTACCCTTTGCTATGTGGTAACCCAACTCATCATTTCACCACAATGTCCGCATTTTCTCTTTCTCGCAATTATCTTTTCATCTATAAGCCACCCAATCAATCTGTTCTTGTTACACAATATTTCTTCTTTGAGGCGATCATATGTCCACTTAATGTCAGCTTTGTTTTGGCTATATTTCTCGTAATTTTTACCCTCACTAAGGTATTGTATACCGTAGTCCACTCAGGTTGGGACTTGTTCCTGACACAGACTTGAATCCCTTTCTCCATCTGTTAAAGACCTTGATTTAGAAGTTTGTATCGTGCGAATGTATCAACTATCAACGTGTGTCACATTCTCAAAAAAATGTTTTCACCAATTATTGCAATTAATCATAAACTGTCAAAGAGGCATTTCGCATACTTTTTATGCAAATGAAACTCACCATTGTGCTGTAAGTAACATTTCATTGTTACACCATCCTACTATACAAAAGCGCAAACAAACAACCTTTGGCCTTTTTCTCACCCAACTTCATCTGATTTGGTAAAACACCTCTCAAAGAGCGGTACTGGATTTACCGTTTTGCCAGAAGTTTCAGATGTGTTAAATAAATTGTTAAAGTTGGACAAGGATGCATGTTCTGGTTATTACATGGTTTTATGGGAACACTTCTCAGGTAAAGAAGCTAGTTTCACTATGCAATGGAAGATGCGAAAGATCAAAGAAAACACACCTTTTTCTATCCTTGGGTGCACTCAGATGCCTAACACCACTAAACTTGTTGCAAGAATGGACAAAGGACAAAGGCAGTTTCCTTAGGTTATAAGTTTAATCCTTTTGGATAGGTATATAACTGCTTATTATATCCTCTTAAAAGCACTAATTTTTCCAGTTCCTCAAGTCCATAATGTAATCCGGAAAGGCAAGTGCAGCAAATGTGAAATCAGGAATTCTATTATGACCGATTTTAGCCTGATGATGAACGTAAGGGTCTCTAGATCTGCCAACCCAACTCATGTGTTTGTTAAGAAAACACCCGGCCAGTTTGTTGAATGGCCTGGTGATTTTTTGTGCACAAGATCTGATTTTGAGAACAGTTATCATTGTCTCTGTCACAAAGCAATATCTGCAGGCATTCTGAGTTTGTTTGTTAGCCAGAATTTGCTCACAGACAAACAAGTATAAAGAGTATTGAACATATCAATACGCAGATCCATTAACATAATTTAAAAGCCATACTTTGTTTTATACCATTTTGAAAAATAGTTTATTAAAAGAGTAACAACATTTTGCCTCATTGTCAAATAAATTAACTACTACACTTTGTATCCACATATCTTTGTATCCACTAAAATACACTTAGTGTTTATGGAAGGTATTCTATCCAAAATCACTGTTCGCATTTTGCACTGTAATAACCACATCTTGTCTTTATAAGAAACCTTATTCTGTTGTGATTCATTAGCGTTTTGGAGTGGTCGTCTATAAATTTGTATTCCAAAAACACATTTTGTATTAAAAGTTTGGCATTCCATTTTCACCACAATGTATTCTGTTTTGCAGAATTCCATTGTGATTACTAACATTATTTGTGGCACTCAGAACGCAAAATTGATTTATCTCCCGCAAAAATTGAATAATAAGTTATTTCCTGCAAAAATTCATAATTATTCTACAGCATGGCGGGACAATGGAAGGAGCCGCGAAGCAGCTGCTTTACTTAGACTGGCTGCCAATTTATTAAATCCTAGCAATCAAAGTTCTAGTGGAGTCAATATTGTTCTTGCAAAACGCATCAAACTAAATGTGCATGGACAGTCTCAACATTTTAACCCCTCAAAAAAATTGGACACATGATTTTTTTTGCTTGGCCAACCACGAACAAAGATGTGTGCCATCCAGGTTGGAAAAAATGAAATTGCAAAATGCTGGTCTTGGTCGCACACAAATTACTTTCTATAAAAACGATGATGCCACAAATGTAAAAGTAAAATTAGAAGCTGCTTACCCTAGATTGACAGCTGGAGGGAAATTTGAGATTTTAAGAAGTGGTCTATCTCTAAAAGATCCTTCATAAATCCGGCCTCAAGTTGTGATTATACAGTGTCATTTCTAAGAGATAGTTCTGGTCTTGGACAAGCCATTACATACATAAGACCCATTCAAGCTGATCTGGATACTATTCCTCTTGAAACGATTGCGAATCAGACAAGCGAAAATCACACAATGCAGGTAAATTTGCTCATGTACAACTATATCTTTCATTGTTAGGACGTGTATGATGTAAACAGTGACAGTAAAATTATGACTTTCCTCCATTGTTTAGGAAGGAGCCAATGGCCCAACAGTGAAATGCTTAAACTGTTCTGAGGAAATTCCATTAAACTTTATCAGATCTCACATATCTGAATGTGGGACACAAGATGAGAATGAGAATGTAAGAATTGTTTGACACATAATATACTATCATGATTAGTATTAGTGTTAGTTATTAGTTATTAGTTGTTAGTTATTGGTTATTATTATTTTACCTCTTAAGTGAGATTTGCAACTATATTATACAGAAAAATTGAATAAGGTTTTCATTATTATTATTATGTTGTTTGTTATTGTTGTTGTTAGTATTGTTATGGTTATTGTTATTATTATTATTAAAAACACAATAAAGTTTTCATTATTATTATATTCAAAGTATTTAATTTTAAAATTAACAGTTAAGGCAGGTTTTTTTGTGTATCCCAAACATGTTAATGTTCTCAATTTCAAATCAGCCACAGCCCACTGTAGTAATTTTAAGCTGATGATATGCATATTTTTAGAGCATGTTAAATTACAACAATACTTACAATAGGTGAGGTTGATTTTAATTTGAAAGGTTATAGCTTTTATGACACACTCTCAATAACTAATATTTTATTATCATATCATAATATCATTTTTGTACTTATAGGTAGAAAAGGACAATGAAGTATTGCAGTCACCAAACTTGAAGGAAATATTTCCTGACATATCAAGTGACGAAATTGAGATGGGCTATTGAACGAAGTGGTGGTGATATTTTTTCTGTTGCTAATTCTTTGCTTGATAATAGTAAGTAAAGTAGTCTGATTTTACAAAAGATGAAAACCTGGTTATATTCTGCAGTAGCTTTTATGAATATTTCTTTTATGAGATTTTTGTCAAGGTCAAAAAATTTATCAGAAATTGAGATGCCAGACAGTGTAATATATGATCCAATTATTAGCATATCTGAGGTTGTTGTCAACTATTTGTTATCTGAGACCACTAATGAAATCCCACTGTTAGAAGTTGCTGACATATGTTGACTTGCGAGTTGCATTGGTTGAAGTATGAAATATTCATGCAATAATGTTGTAATCTTTGGAATTTTCGTACTTTTAAAATTTTTCACTTTAGTTAAATAAATTGGATAAAGATAAATCTGTGCCCGATGCATTAAAGGATTTCCTTGCTACTTACAGAGATGAAGCATCAATATTAGATACATCGCTATCTGGTTCTAATAGGCATATCATTGCCCAGTAAATCATGCTCCATAATGGGTAACCGGTGTAGTGGTTTGGCAATGTTTGCGAATCCTGGAACAAATCGTCTATAGTAAGTACAGGGTCCGAGAAAACTCTTTGCTTCACGAACACTTGTTGGCTGTGGCCAATCTTGAACCGCTTTCACCTTTCCTTGATCCGCCGATATTCCACGTTCGACACGGAGTAACCCAAGAATTGAACTTGCTCCTGGAAGAGTTTACATTTCTCTGGATTTAGTTTCAGGTTCGTTTGTCAAAGTTTTTCCAATACTCAACGCAAATTCTTAATGTGGCAGTCGAAGTCGGCAGCGTGAACGATAATATCATTGAGATAAACGAGGCACGTCTCCCAAGGAAGTCCTGCCAACACAGCTTCCCATGAGCCGTTCGAAGGTTGTGGGGGCATTGCACAATCCAAAGGGCATCACCTTAAATTGCCATAAACCTTTTTCTGCAGAAAATGCGGTCTTCTCTTTCGCACTCGGCTCAAGTTCAACTTGCCAATATCCACTTTTCAAATCCAATGTTGAAAACCAACTGGCACCATTGAGAGCATCCAGGGTCGCGTCAATTCGTGGTAGTGGGAACGAGTCTTTCCGAGTGATGTCATTTACAAGACAATAGTCTACACAAAATCTGGTGGAGCCATCTTTTTTTCTAACAAGCACAACAGGTGAGCTCCAGGGACTGGTGGAAGGTTCGACTATGCCCTGCTTTTCCATATCCTCAATGGCTTTGAACGGTTCTTCTCGCTTTGAGACTGGAACTCTTCTTGGTGGTTGCTTTAGAGGCGCAGCATTCCCTGTGACGATGTTGTGTTTCACACCTGTGGCACGTCCAAGATTCTCTGATCCCTTCAAGAAAACATCTTGAAAACATAGTAGAAGCTCCGCCACTTTCTCTTTGTCCCAATCACAAAGATTTTCCGTGCTATTTTCATGCAGGGACTGTAAATAATCTGGAACAGGTTGTTTGTCCCAGGTTTGGGGAAATTCCTTTTCTTCGTTAGCCATGTCCGTGGGCGTTATACTCTCTGCAGGTTCACAAACAGCTATCTCAGTTTCTTTCTTTAGTTTCTTCTGATTAGATGACAGGTTTCCAATCCTTATAGGGATGTAATCTTTGTCCAGGTCGAGAACGGTTCTCCCAACAACAATGTTGCCGTCCTTTCGTAACACCACCTCGATCACCTTCAAGTTTAGTGGGAATGACCATTTCGGTAAATGGTGGCGGTTTTACAGCTTTATCCAAGACTATTCTTAGACACTTAAACTCCTCTCCACCGACTTACAGTGGAATTTCCGTTTCACTTATTCAAAGTGTTTGTCTTGGATAATCAATGATACAACCTTCCTTCTTCAAAAAGTCCGCGCAGAGGATACACTCTTCTTGAATATGAGCAACCCATACATCCAATTTAGAGACCGTTCCGCCCAACTTAATTTCCAGAGCGACTCGTCCGATAACGGGATTATTTGTCCGTCTAAGCCTCTTATAACTCCATCAGTAGACATAGTTTCTACTGCTGTGGCAGAGTCCATTCTATGAAATACTCGAGAACTTAGTATGGTCACATCAGCACCAGTATCTACTACAAACTGACAGGGTGTATTCTCCATGAACCCGGATACCTTTAAAGTTCCACCGCAGACTTTTATTTCCATACGAGCCTTTTTATTTTCCACACTGGTCGAGCCTTGGCCCTCTAGCCCGACCACTTCCCGTTTCCCGGCCGTGGTTTTTCAGAAGCTACATGCCTAGGTTTCTTTGGTTGCTCTTCCTTTTCTTTCTCTTCCTTTGCTTTCTCCTTTCTCGTTCGTTCTTCACTTTCTTTTGGACAAATTCTCTCCAGATGACCTGGTTCACCACATGACTAACATTTGGGGGGTGCGGATGCACAAGATGGACGACGTCCTTGATTCTTTGTTAATTCTTTCAATAGCCAATTAATCATTAATTCAAGGCCTTTGCTACTCAAATTTCCATTATCTTCTGGAGGGACATCTTCGTTGACTTTACACATGTTCAAAGATGGTCCACGAGAAGTTCTATTTCGGTCACAAGAAGTTCTATTTCGGTGAGGAGAAGCCAATTGGAAAGATTCCAATTCCAAGGCATTTTCCAGTGCTACTTAGAGGGACTGTGGTCTTGCTTGACAAACCTTTAACCGTACGCCTCATCCAGTAGAGCATCAATAAAGTTATCTTTAGCAATAGTATCCTGAAGGTCTGACAAAGCATCAGGGTACGCAGCCCTCGTTAGAGTCTCAATGTTCTCAGCTAGCTCTGGTAGGGACTCTTCTCTGCCCCTTGATCGGCATTTCAACTTAGCACGGGCCAATTCTGATTGATGAGCCATCCCAAACCGTATTGTAAGAGCAGTCACCAACAAGTTATAATCCCGCTGTTCTTTATCAGGCAGACTACCCAATACCATCGCAGCTCTCCCCTCCAACGCTGTCGCCAGAAAAACAGCTTTAACGTTGTCCTGCCACCCATTCATCTCCGCAGCAATATTAAACTGAACTTGAAATACTTCCCAGGATGTTTTGCCACTAAACTTCAGGGCCTCTTTAACTTGCCTGCCGTCTTGAACCACAAATTTCGTTGAAGGACAAATCTCGTCTGCCCGTTTTTATTGCTGTAGACTTGGCTTTTGGAATATCTGATAAGCAAAGTTTACTAACGTCATTTATTTTGCCTTGCAAATCAGTCACAGCTGACTGCAGTTCCTTATCGAGGCCCCCTACAGCGCTAAGCAATCCTTTAAAACTCTCCGTATAATGCGTACGAACACTTTGAATTTCTGCAGATGATGTTTCATCAACTTGACGTTCTATCTCCTCATACGAACGCGTTGAAGCCGTTAGACGTTCAATATTTCCTTGTAGAATGTTTATCCAAGTCGGCTTGACGGTTTATCTGTGATTCTAAACGCTCAATTCGCTCGGCTAACACACTATTTTCCCCCAAGACTTCCTTATATAATTCTTTAAGTTTGTTTTCTTCGTCTTTTATCTCGCCCAATACTCCCTTCACAGCGTGCAGCGTTTCTGCAAGGCCAATTCCACTCACTTCGTGTTCACTTAACCACTCGTCGCCACAAGCGACGAATTGATCAAACTCATCCATTTCTCCTTGCTGACTTCGAGTCACCGGTATTTCGATAAATATAACACTGAACCAACACGAGTCTCAATTAATACAAATAAACCATTTCCTGCCACCAATTTGTAACGTGCTAGTCCGACATGAGTTTCACAACAACAACTTTTTTACAAGCAAAAGAACCCATATTTATACAAGTGCCCACCTAATTTGCCATTCAATTAGAGTATATACATATTTACATATTACGTGAAGCATGTCACGCCACAATATGTAGATTTGTTGACAGAATTGGTACTGATGATATTAAGTGTTAGGTTTGTTAGTATATTGACAATGACATTACAAAATACTTTTGTTAAGTATATTAGCAACAAAGCAAAATGTTTGCTTGACATGAATACTTATGTAGTCTTATTAGTTAACATGCACCGAAGACCGTAAGTGACGTTATATTCAGTTATGCAAATGTACAAATGTAAAAGTTCTAATTGTGATTGGCTAGATGTATAATAATTGCAAATGAGACGATGTATGCATGTAAGCATGTTGATGTTCGTTTAAAGTAATTAGTTGATTACAATGTTTTCAAAATTTGTTATATTTTTGGTATTTTCCATAAATTTTGTAGCATAGGATTGTCGACAAAAATCCCAATATACTTGCACCTGACACTATTAATTTTTATATAATCGTCACGAAACATGCACAACATTATGAAAAGTTAGAAAACAATTATAACTCGCATTCAATGCCGGTGTAAATTTTCATCTCATAAGATAGATCAAAACTATTAGTCCTTTAGGACATGTTTTCTCTCAGCACAATAAATATGGAAATATAAAGCAGTATTTAACCAACAAACATTTCTCAGTTAGAATACCCATAGATGCAATAATATTCAACCTTTTTAAAACAGTCTTCCTGTCTTCAATAATATGTGACCGCGAGCATGTAGAGGGCACAAATTAATATGCGAAGTGGAGAGAAACTTGCTTCAGAAACATTATAGAAGGATGTTGTGGTAAATGAAGTCGTTGGGGAGGAGTGGTTTGAACAGCTTCCAGCAGATGTCAGAACCCTGTGCCAAAGTGCCAGAGAGTGAAACGTTGTACGTCAAAGAGTTCGAGATTTAATATAAACAAAAATATTCAGCTTGCGTCGAAAGAACTTATGCAAAATAGCAGTGCAAACTAATTTTCGTATATGGATATATTACAGCAAACGTTAAACCGAGTGCCCAACTTTTTACGGTAAAGAACGAATTTGGTAGTCTAAGCCAATGGGGAACAATGATCCCAAGTTACAAGTTTTTCAGTGCACAACTATTTGAGCACTTCAAAGTGTGTTTATCAATTATCGCATTTAATATTAATTACGTCATAAGTTGGGTTTTCTTTTTACGGGAATAGATTTGAACTGAGACACTGCAATACTCACAAGATTTCTGTAAAGATTATTAATTCTGTTATGTTTCCTTAGTTGTGACATCATCTAATGTTATGTCATCTGCTATGGATGAATTGAAACATTTCAAAGTAAATGTCTACACCATTGTAATTGGATGGCCCTTAAGGGATTAATAGTGTTTTCTGGTTCTGCCTGATCACTTTCACTTAAGACAACATCGGAATTGGGAATAAGAACTTGTTCTATTGGATCAGTTTGCATCAAGTTTGGCATTGGTACTTCCATCATATAGTGAAGAATATGTTTGACTATTACCGACTGCTTTCTTACCCTTCACATTTAAATAAACATCAATAACTTAGCAAAACAAATATTAGCATAAAATAATAAACATACTATGCGATTTGCCTACCTGCTGCTGCATGAGTCATACTGTCTGAGAAGCAAGATCCCTGTATCCATAGTTGCTCGGGTGATAAATTTCTCTCTGTTCTAATTGATGATCTATTGTGACCTTGTCAAAAGACTTCCAAATTTCTGTTAATGATAGGTTCAAACACATAAGTTCAAAGAAAACAGATGCTTGTCACTTGATGGATCCAACATTCCATATGATAAAATAAGGGATAAAATAAACTAGTGCAAACAATAAAGAGATCACACCAAAAACATTAAATGTGTTGGTTGTGCACGCTTCTTCCTGTTATGTGACGCCCAGGCCCTCGTAGAGGATGGTTTAGCATAAATCGAGCAATGCCCACATTTTCTCCACCCTTGTCGGTTCTCACCCTTGATGGCAATCTATATTGGGCGACTGCAGCTTGAAAGAGATTTAACACCGTTTCCGCTTTGTTATTTGTACTACATTGCATAAATACAAGTAAACACTAGCCGCCATCTATGCCAGCATGAATGACAAATCGCCACCTGAAAGAGGTTAATACAATCAGGAGTAAGGTAGGTTACCCATCTCCATCACATCCAAAAATAAACTGTAACTGTTACACCAATATCAGTTATTTGTGTGTACAGCATGTTCTGTTGATTGCTTAAGTGAACATATGATTGAATCTCTGAACCTAAAAATTTAATACTTTACCTAATCAATCTAACCTCTTGATAACAACAGTCAATTAAAATATTTAGCTACTTTTTTGATACATCTGATACGTAATGTATTTAATGACTAATAATAACATTATGCCTCCTTAAAATAAACCATTCACTGCGTATACAGGTATCTGCAAATCCACAAAAATATAAAGCCACCTCTAGTTTGAGAATCTGATCTATTTAAACTAACTGTATGCCTCATTCTTAAATTAAGCTGTTCACTGGGTATCCACATATCTGTGTATCCACTAAAATATAAAGCTACCTCTAGCTTGAGAATCTGATCTATTTAAACTAACTGCATGCCTCGTTCTTAAAATAACTGTATCTCACGTTCTTAAAATAAGCTGTTCATCACGTATCTGCGTATCGACTTAAATAAAACGCTAGCTCTAGCTTGAGAATCTGATCTATTTAAACTGCATGCCTCGTTCTTAAAATAAACCATTCATTGCGTATCGACATATCCACAAAAATATAAAGCTACCTCTAGCTAGAGAGTCTGATCTATTAGCTTCTTCATTATAGATGTGGTTTCATCTTCTTCTTCACCTACTATGTAGGAGTAAATATGTGGAGCCAGGAAAGGAAAGCCAATTGAACTTCTTTGAAATAATGCATGGCTTACAATTATGCCAGTTAGCTGAAACAACATGCCTTTTGTAGCGTCTTTGATCGGAACCATATTCTGCTCAATGTCTTCAAACAATTGAGCCTTAACCTCATTTTGAACAAGTGAAAAAAACTCCACCTTCATTGCACCCCCATGAAGACCCTTCCATCGTTAAAGGAGACACAAGTTCTTTTCGTAGGATTTCTGGTTTTGTAAGAGATCTTTTATGAAATTTAACAACATTCATTCACAATGTCTCATGATCAACAAGTATGTTTTCCTCACCAGACAATTCATTTTCATTTACAAATTATTCAATTGAATCTTCTAAAGATAAACTTTCCTCATTCCAAATTGGTATCATATTGTTCTAATACAACTTCAGGATCACTTTTCTCTGACATATCGTCAAGATTTTCAATGCCACTATCAATATTAATAGAAGAAAACTCTTTAGAATGCTGACATAAAGCAAATATTGGAATTTTGCATGTTCCACATTCAGTCAATGGGCTAGTTGGGCTAAGTGATGCAGTGACTTTTTCAACTGATAAAGGATCTTTCATGGGCCATGAGTATATTGTTGACCACGCATTAGCTCAAATGCACCATCTTGTGATCTCAATTTTGAGTATTCAGTTTCTAAAACTGACTTCAACTTTGCAAAACCCGTATTCTTGTCAGGGAAAACAATAAATTCTTTGAGGGCTGATAAATGTGTTAGGGAAGAGGTAATGTTCTGATTGCTTTTAGCCAAAAAGCCTTTTAGCTGGTCTTGAAGGTCTTGAAGAAGTAATCTTTTGCCCCCACCACGAAGACTGGGAAAGGCTTGGATAAAAGAAAATGTATTGAGCATATTTAGGTTAACCATAAGCCATGAACTTTTGCTTATGCCCACTTTTTTATTTTAGTCCACTCATCACTTTAAGAGATATCTTATCCCCATTCCTTATCTTTTAGAAAGGCTTCAGTCCCTTAAAAGGGGAGGGGGGGGGGGCGTTAATTTGGTTTATGTACCTAGAGAATGTGGAATGATGTTACATCCTAGATTAGATTACTTTGCCTTTTACTTTAATAGCAACTTCTTTTGAGAAGCAAATTTAGTTTACTACCCTTCATCTGCTTTAAATCTCATATTAATATTTCCGAAAATTAATATTGAAATCTAATTTTTTAATACTCTATGCTTCAACTTCATGTGCATAACAGTAAATAAGGTTTCAATCCCAATTTACACAGATTTTAGCTGCCAGGATGAAATTTAAACAGATTTTTTAAGTCTAAGTGACTTTTGCAAGTAATAAAATGTGATTTTATTGATTACATTTTGAGACATTTAGTAAGGTATTGTTAAATGTTATGTAAAATATCATAAAAGATTGCAACTTTTATGTGAGCGGTCGGTGAAAAACGTAATGACAATATTCTTTTATTTTCTTTGTAGTTGATAATTTTGCACTTACTGAAAATTTCTCTTAATTGGTTGATTATATGTTTCTGACTCTGACCTGGATCAGGTCCTGATGTTGTTATAGCAGAACTTGGTGTCATAGCAGGACTTGGTGTTATAGAACCTTGTGTTATGGCATTTGTGTGCGAATTTGTGCTTGATGTAGACGGACTTGAGCCCTGAATCTGCTTGATCGCTTCTCTTAACACAGATACCTCATGGGTAACATTTAGCTTTTCCGCCATTTTCAGGAAGAAGGCTAATTATCATAGGAATATTGGACATGAAGTACATACAATTTCTAAAAGGACAGATCCGCTGGCCATGATGCATCATGAGATTCAAAACAACGAAATAAAACTGCTGTGCGCGAAATATGAATGTAGTGACACAATTAATTGAAACGTGACACAAATTTATGATGGACGACTCAACAAAATGAAATGTGATTTGTGGATGTGCCTTATTAAGGAGAAGACATGAAACTGCATGTCGAAGGTGTTAAACTACAAATTGAAGATGTGAAATGCAGTTCAACAAACAATGATCGAGCTTGTTTCGCCCTCAGAAGAGGAAACTGGCCCTACAACATGAATATGAGTTTTGTCCCTTACCTAACTCATAACATATTTCTGTGTTTCTATGTTTCTGTGTTTCTTAGCCTCCTGCACAGGCATCTCTTATGTATTTATATTACCTATTTATGTTTAGCTTGGGTTAGCTGGGTCGGGAAGCGAGAAAAAAGTGTACCTGTCATAAATCAAACAGCATGGATGTGTCACTGTACCATGTGAAGCTTTGAAAATGTCTTTTACAGTAAATATTCTTTGCCGATTGCTGGCAAAAAATGCGCTGAATTTAAATAAACATAACTTCAAAAGTTTTTTTTTAGAATTTCTGATATTCACACCCAGCACCAAAGACTATCCTAATTTCAAATTATTTTAATTTGGTACTATTTATGGGCTTTGTTTACATTAAATGTTACCGACGTCAGACGTCTGAGTTCATGTCCCTTGCTAAATAACCTTTTTTCATTGCCCTTCTCTCAAAAACTAATCTATAATGTTTTAGTACTAAAGTATACTTTGTTGTTTATGTTACAAAATACTTAAAATATTTGCAAAAATGTCTCCCGGGGAAAACCCAACAAAAGCTTTTGTTTTGAAAATTCTGATCATTATGTACTCTACAACCAGTTAATTCATGCAAACATTCAAATACAGGTATACTTTTAGCATCCTATCATACACTGAAATTAGCACTCTGCACATTTTGAACTACAGGGTGTCCAAAAAAAAACGAAAACTATTGAAATCACTCATTGTTAAAATTTGAATGCCATGTTCACGAATTTCAGCCCGTGGGGATTTAATGCAACTTATAAAATGCTAAATGCTTTGTGTCACTAGAGAAAGGGGACATGTCGAACGTCTATGGCGCTTTATCGGGGTCAAAATACCATATATGTAAATTTGTCGATGTCTATGGTTAGTATATATGAATTTGCCAAAGAAACTGTGTGAATACTGCGAATTCATCGAAGATTTGTAAATGTCATGTTTGTATTCATCGAACGTGTAAATGAATCATCTGTACGAATTCATCGATACAGTGAATTCGTCGATAGTGCATTGCGAACTTCAAAATGAGCCCACGGGTTCGATTCAATATATATCTATAACATGAAGTATAGTCTTTTGGCGTAACGTTTTGCAACCTTGTCGTTTTCCATCATGGAAAATGGCGGACGAGGATCTTGATCTAGAGAGACTGAATACAGGACTGAGGCATTCTCTTCTTGACCTTGGGAGAAGATTAGAGGCTAATCCGGACGAACATGTGGCCGACTTTGTTATGTTTCGGTTAGAACAGATTCTTGGCCACGTAGTTCGCATTGGTGATCGATTTACGGGAGTTCGTGACAGCATTACAACAGCAATGCTTATGTTGAATTCTTATTTTGAAAATACGAGAAATTTTGTTAACACGGTAGAATCCACAAGTAGTGCAGTAGGGAGACCGAAGTTTGTAATTCCCAGGGAACAGTTGGTGTATATGTTAGAATATGATATCTCATTAACGGATATTGCACATGCACAATAAAAAGGTGGCTACGAGAATATGACATCACAGTCAGACATGGAGATGTTTTGAGAGATTGTGAATTAGACGAACATGTTAGAGGAGTACAAGCAGAGTTCCCAAATGCTGGTTATCGACGAGTATACTACCAACTTAAGGCAAGGTCCGTTAACGTGACACAGTCGAGGGTGCGAGAGGCGATGCATCGTACCGATCCTGAAGGTGTGGCGATGAGGTGGTTGTTGATAACCCCAAGAGCAGTTTACAGCGTGAGGGGTCCTCTGTCATTATGGCATATTGATGGAAACCACAAACTCATTAGGTAGGTAATGAATCAAATGAGAAGTGACATAGGAGACTATTATTATTATTTGACCTGACGACGTACCCCCTCCCTATGGCTCTATAGATAACGGTATCATACAGGTAATTTTTTTACCTGCATGCTGATTCCTATGGTCAACTCCATCGGGTAACAGTAAAAAAACTAGGATTTCCTACCATCATGGTAATGATTCCTGAGGGGTCCTGTTTCATGTATTCACTTCTGGCCTATATTACGATCTACATATAACTCCCTAAGTCACATGCAGCCCACATATATATACACTATTACACTAGGACCCAGTCCGTCACTACATTATAATGTTACATCCTTTGTTCTATACAAGTTGTTAGTTTTTTTTTTGTTTTTTTTTAAACTAAAACAAAACCGTAACGTTTCTTTGTTGATTCCTAGTTCAGTTCATTTCGAAATCTCTAAACCGTTCTGGCAGTTTAATACTTCTTCCCGAGCGTGTTCTTCGCATGACCTCCTCTGCCCGGTCTTGTCTTGGTTCAACTCTGTCCAAGCCCTCCAACGGACGGCACTGCCCGGTCACAATCAGTGGTTCTTGATCGTCTTGCCCCCGAACATCTACTTCGCGACCCATCAGAGGTTCTTTCGGAGATGCCGTCGATTTCTACAATACACCTTACCACCCTCAGTGACCACCTCATACGAGCGAATTCCAACCTTGCGCTGTATTTTTGCCTTCTGAGCTCCAGTTCTCTCTTGGCTTGCCGGAACTATTCTCACTGTTTCCCCTCGTTTCAGCTCGGTTAAACCTCTCGTACCTCGATCATAATACTTCTTTGCCCTCAATTGACGTGCCTTGATCTTCTTTATTACGTTATTGACTACTTTCGGGCGTAACAGTGCCTTGGTGGTTGGTAAAAGCGACTTTGTGCGTCTGCTCATCAAACGTTGCACTGGGCTGCTTCCCAGCGACTGAGTGGGAGTATTACGATAATCTAACAACGCCAGATATGGATCACTCCCAGTTTTCTTCGCTTTTTTCATCAACTGTTTAGCATCCCGAATTGCCCTCTCAACTTTACCGTTGCTCTGCGGGTATCTTGGAGATGATGTGACATGCTCGAACTTCCACAATTTTCCAAAGTTCTCGAACTCTTTAGACGAAAGCTGAGGTCCATTATCCGTCATCACTACGTCTGGAATCCCAAATCTTGCAAACTGGGCTTTCAGCTTACGTATCACGGCCTTCGATTTCGTACCCTCCAACAGATCAATTTCCCAATAGCTTGAAAAGTAGTCAACCGTCAGCAGATAATCACGACCATTGAACGTGAAGATATCCACTCCCACTTTAGACCATGGTCTTTCCGGAGGATCATGGGGATGCAGCGGCTCTTTTGACTGTTTACTATCGAACGCCCGACAAGTCTCGCACTGTTGGACATATGCTTTCACTTCGCTGTTCATTCCAGGCCAATAAAGGCACTCTCTCGCTCTTCGTAAACAGCTCTCGATCCCCATATGCGCTGAATGAAGACGTTTGTTCATTTCTTGGCGCAAACTCTTTGGTACGACCACTCGTTGTCCCCGAAACAGCAGCCCATCTTGGGTAGACAATTCGTCTCGCATCGACCAATAAGGCGTCACCTGTACTGGTAACTGCTTCTTTTTCTCTGGCCAACCGTTCCTTACCACTTCTATCACCTTTTGCAGCTCGCTGTCGTCTACTGTATGAGCTTTAATATCATCAACTCTGGCCGCTGAGATTGACAAGTATTCTGTCATGTTGACTGTCTCCACTTCTCGCTCAAACGCTGTCGCCTCTTCTGGTGAACCATGCGCTCTGCTTAGAGTATCGGCTAACTCCATTTGTTTTCCCCTTCGGTAAACTATTCTCACATCATAGAGTTAAACCCGTAACAGCATCCGCTGCAATCGCTTATGCGTTTTGTGAAGTTCTTTTTTTACAATCACCTCCAAGGGCTTATGATCCGATTGCACAGTCACCGTCCGCCCATACGTATATTGATGAAACTTCTCTAGACCATACACCACCGCCAACAGCTCTTTTTCAATCTGAGCATATTTCTTCTTTGCTTCGGATAATACACGACTTGCATAGGCTATGGGTTGACCATCTTGTATCAAAACAGCTCCAAGTCCTGTTCCCGAAGCGTCACTCTGTACAGTTAACTCTTTCTCCGCCTCATAATATTTCAGCACAGGCGCTTTGGTTACCAGCTCTTTGATCTTCGCACAGGCCTGATCATGCGTGTCTAACCAGGTCCACTCTGCATCTTTGACAGTTAACTTCCTCAAGGGCTCGCAGACGTCGCTCAACATAGACAAAAATTTACTGAGGTAATTCACGAACCCCACCAGTCGGCGCACACCAGCAACATCCTTGGGTTTTGGCATCTCTAGAATGGCTTTAACCTTTTCAGGATCAGGCTTCAAACCTCCGTCCGTTAGTAAATGTCCAATAAAGGGCACTTCTTTTCCTTTAAATCTTACTTTCTCTTTATTCAATTTAACGTTACGCTCGCGACATCTTTGCATGAGTGCGCGTACCTTCTCATCATGATCCAAGACTGCCTCTTCATCGTTTTCACCTTCTCCAAATACTAGTATATCATCATGTATGGATATGACCCCTGGCAGACCTTCAACCACTTGCTGCTGGCGCCTTTGAAATTCTTCTGGGGCAGATGCCAATCCGAACGGTAATCTCAACCACCGAAATCTTCCAAACGGCGTGTTAAATGTTGTAAGAAAGCTACTCTCATCATCTAACTCGACATGCCAGAATCCGTTACGTACATCAAACGTGCTGAACACTCTAGCTCGGGTAATCTCAGGTAATACTTCGTCAATCGTCGGGATTGGGTAGTGACTTCTTTTCAACACTTCGTTCAGATCTTTAGGATCTATGCAGATTCATAAACTGCCGTTCGGCTTCCGCACCACGACCATGCTTG
The DNA here is from genome assembly GCF_004324835.1 of Dendronephthya gigantea. Taxonomy (NCBI): domain Eukaryota; kingdom Metazoa; phylum Cnidaria; class Anthozoa; order Malacalcyonacea; family Nephtheidae; genus Dendronephthya; species Dendronephthya gigantea. Next base: position 654,581 of record NW_021163049.1, read on the forward strand.
ACACCCACGACGTTGGACTGGTAAAAACCCCCAACCGTTCAAGTCGAGATAATTCCTCTTTAAGCTGCTTCTTGAGTGCTGCAGGAACTCGTCTTGGTGGGTGAACGACAGGCTTAGCAGTTGGGTCGATTTCTAGCACGTACTTTCCGTCAAATTTTCCAGTACCAACAAACACTTCTGGAAATTCCTTCACCAACGACTCTTTGGTTAGCACTGGAACAGATTTCGTCTTACCATTCACTGCCATGATGTTTTCATATTTAACTTCTATAAGATGCATTTCTTGAACAGTGCTGCTTCCCAGCAACGGTACAAATGACGCCTCTATGACAACAAAATCCACTTTATAACTTTTACCCGTTTTTGGATTCATAACAGATAACTGACATTGTCCTATTGGCTTAACCATAGACTTGTTGTACATTGACAAAATTTTGTCTGTTTCCTGAAGCTTACACGATCCCACCGACTTTTGAAGGACTTTAACTGGCATGACGTTACATGTTGCACCACTATCTAATTGGAATTTCACGGGTCGATTTCCAACGTTCAGTGTGGCGAAAACTTTCTTTGAAAAACACTCTTGCGACACAGCATGCACTTGCGATATACGTACGTAATCTACCGTCGCTAATTCGTCAAACTCTGATTCGCTATCACTTTGAACTTGATTAACCCTCGATTGTCTACGTTTTGTTGTTAGGCATTGTGCGGCAAAATGATTCAACTTATTACACTTTAAACACCTTTTACCAAGCGCGGGGCACTTTTGTTTATCTCGCTCATGCTTTCTACCGCAGTATCTGCATACTATGAAGCTTTGTTCCACTTTCTCTCCACTGCCTTCTCTATTTGCAAGTTTGCCTTCGCCTCGTTTAAATTTTACACTGTGCAGTTCATCATTAATTCGCTCTGTTTCATGGCCTCGAATCATTTTTTTCCTTTCCTTTGCGAGTTCTGAAGCCCGACACGCTTCTATGCACTTTTTTAGATCTAAATTTGCATCTTTAAGTAAATTCTCTCTTAACTCATTAAGTTGCAGACTGTTGCAATAGTTCTACCCCACTAAGTTGCAAACAATATGGCCGATTTTAGGAATTAATGACTGCCTTCACAAAAATGGCTGTTACTCATTGCCAAATTAATAAAACCTCTTGAAATTTAGGAAACATTTAGATTAATATATAGGGTTTCATTTTTATTTAAATGATACGGGAAACATCCATTAAAAAATTATTTTCAAGACAGCACAATTTACACATCTCTGATTTTTAAAACTTTTTTTGGCTATTTTTGGGTAATGAATATTCAAAAGCCAGATTTCCCTAAAATTTTGATGTTTCAACAATTTTTGTTTTGAGTTTTATATTTAAAAATACTTCTAAAGCTTGGATTTTAAATATAAAAGATTTTGCATTGCTAAACAATCAAAAAAAGGTTTTTTTCAAGAGTTGATTTTTGACTTGCTTCAAATTATTTTGTGACTTCTGAGGCATAGTTTTTTGCACCAAAGAAAAAATATTTATAGCCGAAATTGACCTATAATATAGGTTGTCTAACACTGATTTTGAGCTCATTATATTAACAGAAAATTCATCATTGATATAATATAAATTTGAGTAAAATAAGTAAGCCTCTGAGGGAAAAATACTGAGATTTTACTAGCGTGCTATAACGCGGCTTTCAGAAGAACTGCATTTCAGGGCTTCTTTTTCGGCAACTGCCTGGCAAAAGGCCAGTTTTTTGTTTTTTATATAAACTATTTATTTTTTTAAAACAAGATAAAAACCATAGAAGATTTTGTCTATAGATTAGACTAAATTTATTCATGCCGTTCATTAAAACAAGCTCTTAATCTACAAAGGTTTACATTACATTGAGCACATTTATAAACGCTCTCAAAAGTTCTACCCGACGCACGCTTTCTTCCAACTTTCGCACACATCACACACGCTCGTTTTCGCTCTGAAGACTTCACTAAACTATGGCCTTTGACATTTTGACCCACAGGAGTTTCTTTTTTACGGCTAGTCGGACCGCTAGAAATTCTCTTGTAGCCGTTATAGGTCGAAATAAGTTGCCTTGCCAGGGCAAGCCGAAACTCTAAGTGTTTCAACCGATTGCGTCGATCAGTCTGCAAATTTTGGAGAATATACGCGTTTACGATTGAAATATTAACGAAAAACCAAGTCAAATACTTCCACCATTTTTTTGATGGAGATCCGACAGGGTAGTAGCTCCTATATTGGTCGTTTACGTCCACGCCGTTCATATACTTATTGTAAACAGATATGACGGCGGGTTTTTTGCGTTCTTCTTCCGGCACGGCTTTTGTTTTTCCAGTGCGCTCATCCAAAGGGCCGAAAACTTGGGGCTCGGGATCGACATTGGTCGAAAGAATCGTAACTAAGCGCTTATCTTGCCAAACCAAACAAACCGAATTACCATTTTGCCTAGTTCTAATTTCACCTCGCTTGAGTTTTATGTTTTTAAAATCGACAGGAAAGTTCTTCCTGTTGTGGCGCAAGGTCGAGCATGCGTAAGTTTTGTTTTCCAACAAATGCTGAAGCAGGGAGATCGAAGAAAAATAATTATCGAAAAAGAAATGTCGGTAATCATTAAAGTAGGGTTTTCCCAGAAAATCAATGACTTTGAAACCGAGACCTTGCGCCTTTTCTGCATCATTTTCGTTGTCATTTTGTTGTTTACCTAAGTAAACTTGAAAACGCGGCACGTAGTAGGTATCCGAATCGGCTAACATCCAAACTTTAATACCGAATTTGTTTGGCTTTTTAGGCATATATTGCTTGAAAGATAAACGACCATTGAATTTCACCAAACCTTCGTCAATCGAAATATTTTTTCCTGGTACATAAGCATTTTGAAAAGCGTTTTCGAGCTTTGAAATCAGAGGCCGAATTTTTGTAAGTTTATCGGTTGCGTTTTCTTGCCGCGGGTCCGAAATGTGAAAATACTTTTTCAAAATCCAAAACCGTCTCAAAGGGATTGTAGTTTTGAAGCCAGGATTTCCCAAAAATATATCTGAATCCCAGTAGAGACTGATTCTGGGTAGGCGGTTGATGCCAATTAAAATGTTCAATCCAAAAAATGCAGACATCTCATCGCGGTCGGTCGAAAAATTTTGGTCACCTTTTGAACGAGCATAGGAAATAGTAGCATGCACAACATGGTCAAGAAATTCATCACCGAAAAACAAGTCGAAAAAGTCTTTAGGGGTAGCATCTTGACCCAACCCATGACAAGGACCAAAGTCGGCAGTGAAGTCTTCAACATTTACACTACTTAAACTATCTTTCCATTCAAAAATATCAATAAAATCGTCGCTACTTATCTCACTATCACTCTCGCTCTCGCTTTCAATCTCTTCTACTTCGATGTCCGAAAAACCGAAAAAATCTTCTTCTTCTTCGTCTGACTCGCCCGCTATTTCTCGCCACGTAATCGCCGATGTTCCCGCTGCGATTGGCCGTGTCTCTTCAACCGTTTCGTCAATCAAAAAGCCCTCGAAATCTTCTTCTTCTTCGCTACTATCGAACATACGAAGCGCTTCAGCCATATTTCAATTTTTTTCGCAAAAGCACGGTTTAAAACACTCGTAACTTGGACAATATTACTTGTACAAGCTTGCACGAGGTCTCATTTGAAAGAGCGGATTCGGGGGATTTTATAGGTATCAGTTGCTAGGCAACAAACAATGCATGTTTTTCATATTTGACCAATAGAAATACAGCGTCGCTCAGGGCGCATGAGGGCGCAATGCCACTTACCCACTTGCCAATTCCAGGGCGCATGGGGGCGCAATGCCACTTAATGGGTTAAATTATCATCACAAATTCCACAAACAATGCGGTCACGCACCAAGGACTCTGAAAGCTGTTCGAAATTGCATGTGGCCGCTAAAATCTTTAACTCAGTTACGAACTTCTCTATCGATTCATCGATTCCTTGCACTCGCGTAAAGAATCTATATCGCTCAACTGTCTCGTTCTTCCTAGGCCTACAATATTCTTCCAAGCCCTTTAATATATCCTCTACTGTCCGTTCCTCTTCGCTACCTTCAAATTTTAATGTATTGTAAATCTCTCGACCTTGACTTCCAATAAGATAAAGTACAAGTTTCACCTTAGTGGCATCTTGTTGCCCGGCCATCGCCAGCTCCAAGTATAACTCCATTTCTTCCTTCCATCGTCGCCAGGTCTGCGGTAAATCATTTGAATCAAAATCCATTTGTCCCGGCGGTTTTAATTGTATCATTCGGACTTCTCCAACAGCAGTTTTCGTGCTTGTCGCCATTATATAGCTCCCCAACTTAGGCCTGTATTCAAAAAGCTCACTCACACTCACACCTGAGTCAGACTGTAGTGAGGTTGACTCAAGTATGGTTGAAATGTGAGTGAGGGTGGAGTATGAGTGCAACGTTACACTGCGTGAGTGTGCGCTCATCCATTGGAAAATCGTGTCGATTTGTATTCATAAAGCGCACTCGAGTATGACTTATCCAAGTAGAACTGTACAATGACAATTAGGATAATACAGCTATTTCAATTAAGGTTGACAATTGTACAATTGAGGGTAAAGGACGTATGGGAACATCAATTTCGCAGTTCTAAGTAAGGTTTATACATCGGTACAGCAACGATGAAATAAAATATAATGTTTATATAATCCCACGAGGCCTCTGATTTGTTAATTAAACCCATTCAATCTAACTATAGCTCGTGTTGTACATGTGACGAATGTCTGTGACCTCCGTAATTTAAATAGCTGACTATTGGTGTATAGGCACACACAATTTAGTGAGAACCAGGCAGTACAAGATGTCGCAACCTAGGCAGTTTTACTCAGAATTAGAAAAGACTCTGTTAATAGAACTAGTTGGAAAACCCAAAGATGTTATCGAAAATAAGAAGAACGATTATAAGACAATTAGACAAAAAACCCTCGCGTGGGAAGAGTTAGCACAAGAATTTAATTCCCAATCTGGTGTTACGAAAAGAGATTCGAAGCAGTTAAAGAAATGCTGGAAAAATGTGAAGGCCCGTGCCAAGAAGAATCTTGCGAAGGAGAAGAGACGTGCAAAATTGACGGGTGGTGGTCCATCGTGTGTGCAACAAGAAGACGAGGATGCGGCCGTAGCCGCTATTATTCCCAATCAAATAGACAGCCTTAGCAACCCGTTTTAAGACGATAATTACGTCGCAGGTAATTGAAGTGCACAATAAATTATGCTTGTAATATGTGATCGGTGTTTTAAAATAAGCCGTCGAAATGTATTTATACGTTACAGACAACACAGATAACGAAAGTGATAATTCACAGGCGTCGAGTACAAATGCGCAGAACCAACAGCAAAAATCATCTCTCGTCGTTGAGGCGGCTCTGAAGGACTCAGGCACAACAAAGCCAAGAATATCAGCAGCGCAAGAAAAATGTTTGAAAATGCAGACATCACAGCATGAAGCTGAGATGGACCTCTTAGAACTCCAAAAAGCCAATCTGTTGATGCAACACAAAAGAAAAATGGAGGTGTTAGACGCCGAACTTGAATATTGGACGTCTGTGACAAAGGCAATGAAGACAACAGACGAACAACAACGGAGACCAAATACAAGATCAAAAAAATGAAACAAGAAAGATATTTATGATTAAGGATTGTTGTGACATAGGCATGCATATGCACGAAACGCTTGGCAGATAAGATTGAAATGCAGACGTTTGTTTACTGACTGTGCGGAGATATTTTGAACTATAGATCGTTTCAGACGATTTTCTACCTTAACCATTGCCCATTTACATCATTTTATATTTATAATAAATACACAGGGCAAATCATAACAAACGAGACCTTTTCAAATTCAAATTAGCCATAATCTCTTGTAGTAATTGGAAAGTTATGTTCATTGGAGAATCACGAATGACTACAATAGATTGTTTATGGCTAATGTGGCTATTTGAAAAGAGGAATGGTTTGTTGCTACATCTGTAGTGTGTAACATGAACTATGTAGCTCATGAAAGTAATAGACGTGTGTGTCTTGTATGTTCCGCACGTACAACGTTGTATGCAAATTTTGCGCTATCCACTTTTGTAGGTTTTTATTGTCTATGTGAAATGTTGACGTATTAAATTTTCGCGCACAGCATGTCCCAAACGTCGTTCACCAGCATGTGCATCAGGTAACTCATCTTCCGCAAGCAGCATATCATCCGCTTCATCAAATGGATCATTTCGGCTGCGTACAAAATTGTACAAAACGGCGGTTGCGACAATAATAGTTAAGGTCGTTTCTAGTTTCGTTCTTAGGCACGTTGATAAACATGGGAACATTCTCTTCCATATGCCGAACATTCTTTCTACTGTATTTCGTGTTCGTATATGTGCAATTGTATCGGCGTTCTGGTTGAGTTTGCGGGTCAGCAAGAGGTGTCAGGAGATATTGGCGGCACGGATAACCGCTGTCACCCAGCAACATGCCATCTATGTCACCTCGTTCAAACTGAGCACAAAGACGACAGTTGTCAAAAATTCTTGCATCATGCACACTACCTGGCCATCGGGCAACAATGTTCTGAATTTCTAAATTAGGTCCACAGACAGCTTGCACATTTATCGAAAAGTATCCCTTTCGATTCCTAAAAAGTTCCGCGTTCACTCCCCCAGGACTTGTATTTTAACGTGCGTACAATCAATAGCTCCCACAACGCCTGGAAATTCAGAAATTCTCCAAAAATCTAATTTGACAACATTCAGCATATCGACAGGAGGAAAACAAATGTATTGATTCTTTAAACCGGCAATTGCAACCGATACACGTTTGATGATTCTACTTGCTGATGCGAAATGCCACACAGGTCGCCGCAAGCTACTTGGAACGTTCCCGTAGCATAAAATCGAAGAGTCAACAAAAGTTGTATATCGGCTGGAATAGGTCTTCCTCTCTCATTAGGTGCATATAACTTGTCTCTGATTAGGTCAAGGAGTGCACGAAATCCATCCTTTGTTAACCTGAATCGGGACCGAAATTGATCATTATCATAGTTGTCATACTCAAAATGATATATTTTCCTCCTATTTAAGTCGTTTCGTGGGATATTGTTCACTAATTCTAACCTTCGTAGCCATCGATCCGCCATATTGTTATACGTTTGTTCACTGGAGTGTGTCTGAAGGGAGGTATACCCTTCACTAACACTCCACTCAAAAATAGTACTGCCCTTAAGGGTGAGCATTGTCTTTGAATGCTTGGAGTGTGAGTGTAGTCTTCTACCGGACAAGTGTGAGTTGACACCTGATAAGTGCTCACTTGTCCTTACTAAGGTTGAGTAGCAACTCATTGAGTGTGAGTATGAGTGAGCTTTTTGAATACAGGCCTTAGACTTTCACACCTGACACCATGTTTCATGTATTCACTTCTGGCCTATATTACAATCTACGTATAACTTCCTAAGTCACATGCAGCCCACATATATATACACTATTACACTAGGACCCAGTCCGTCACTACATTATAATGTTACAGGTCCTCTGTAAGAAACCAAAAATCCTACTTTCCGAAATTTGAGTATCATTTGCCCATATGGGGGTTGGATAGCAAATGGTGTCCCTGTATTCAGTATCATGATTTTACAAACTATTACCTAAACCCATTGTAGATGGAGGATTGTAGTTCATGGTGGCATTGATGGCCAGTATACCTGAAATGTGGTACAAGTAATTATGCAGAGACTGTGGTGCAATTGTTTGAACAAGCTGTTTCCCAATATGGTCTGCCATCAAGGGTGAGGTCCGACAAAGGAGGTGAAAATGTCCATGTATCACTTTACATGCTTAATCATCCTCTCCGAGGACCTGGTCGTGGCAGCATGATTGCTGGCAGTGAATTGAACGATTGTGGAGGGATGTGTTTCAGGGTGTTTTGTATATTTATTACAGTCTCTTTTGTTATTTGGAGAGTGTACACATTATTGATCCAGGAAATAAGACCCACATGTTTGCCCTGCATTTTGTTTATGTACCACGCCTTAATAGGCACCTGGAAAATTGGAAATCTGGATACGTTCGTCATAGTATCAGAACTGCTGGAAGCCACACTCCAATGCAGTTGTACATCTTGGGTCTAATTAGAATGCAAGGAAATGGGTTTACTGAGATGGATAACTTTGAAATCATTGATGTAAGTTCTGACTATCAGTCAAATGTATCACAATGTATTGCACTAACTCTATATTTGTATGATCTCAATTTAGGGAGATTTTGAATCATATGGCATTGATTATGATGGCCCTGTGCCGTTAGATCCTGATGATGATGGTGTTGTGGAAGTTCCAGTTACCAATCAACCTTGTTCAGATGAAAGGTACCAAGAACTCCTGCTACAGATAAACCCACTCCGCTATAGTGATAGCTATGGCATTGACATTCTCCTCGATGTTCTTGCCTTTTTGGGATAATTTGCCATTTTACCAACTATATATGATCAGTCCTGTATGACCAGCAGCTTCAATCCACAAATCTAACATTAAATGCAACTCTAACCATAATACTTTTTATATTCCAACTTTAATAATAGCCTGTACAGACAGTTTTAAAAAACACTAAAAGTTTGATACACAATATCGCAGTTTCGACTGCACATCCTACTACGCATCCCAGGGTGAGACAGAAGTTGGTTTCAATATCTAACAATAATCTAGAACTGTATTGTCACCAAATTTGAAAATGTAAATTAAGATGTAAATCATTGCTGCACTCTCTCCTCAATGTTATGAACCCAAACCAACTTCTGTATCACCTCAGAATGCATAGTAGGATGCACAGTCGAAACAACGATTTTGTGTATTGTCAATGAACATACAGTAGAACATAACATAGAACAAAATAACAAATCTAACCATAATCCAGTATTATATCCCAACTATAACAATATTAGCCAGTTTTAGAAAAAAACACCAAGGGTTTGATTGTCAATTAATGTAGAACATAAGCTACATTGTATTGAATGATGCACCATTGTCCATGATAGCAACTTGCAAAGCTATTTTAAAGTCATCATAGTGTCCAACATCTCCTGGCAAATGTAATGACTTTGTGCAAGTAGAGGCAAAGATTTCTCCTCCGACTGCATCAAAATGCACATTAATTTCATCCACACATGCCAGACTTGAAGTCCCAGTAACGAAGCACAAAAATTGTTGAAGTTCTATAGAATAGGCAATTTGTAGTTCAGGACTCTTGGTACAGGATGGAAATGATCATATAACTTGCTCTGTCATGCAGTGCAAATATGTACATATGGTAACCTACAATAGTGATTACACTATATTTACTGTGATCATTATAATAAACACCACCAAAATGATTTTGAATACTGGTACACTACCCTGATCACTGCTTTCATCAATAAAATACTGTAGCATTTCTTCAACAACATGGTCTCCATCAAAAGGGGGAAACCTCAGTTTACTCTTGACAGAATCAGGATTGAGTGCTTTCTCCATCCAAATGAACATTGGAGCCATAACATCCGGGTGCTTAGCAATCATATCTAAAGTGCCAAGGGTTTGAAGACCCTCCTTAAGTTGGTCTAGAGCCACTTTCCTTTTGTTAAGAACAAAATGACCAAGTATGCATTGAACTATTTCATGTTTGTTCTTGCTCTAGATAAAAAGAAACCATGTAAGGGTAACCCAATATATATCAATTGTCAATGTCTATACTGTGCGTACACTTGTCATAATTTCCATACAGGTACACCAATAATTAAGAAAATTCTATGTGTTCCTATACAGTACAACATAGAAAGCATAAGTGACAGTTTGTGGGAATGAGGAATAATCATTACACCTGTAAGTCAGTCTCTGCAGAGGCTTCTATAAATTAAAATAAAAACGGCACGGTAGGGTTATATATGGGGAACATGGGATAACAAGAGATAATATTGGGGGGGGGGGCATCAAGGTGGGTGGAGCAACTCATGCAGCTGCCCACACACCCCTGACTCAAAAGCCTCTGCAGAGGAGAGTGCCTGCAAGTTACTTCAACTTCTTTCATATTATTGAAAAGATATTCAATTGTTAAAGCCTATACCTACAGGTACTAGGTACACAATATGCAACTAAGACAATATGATCAATATATTTTCCCATTTGCAAGTAGTGGTCTGCAGAATACTGTACAGTATAACAAGTTGGCTGACTGGCCTGGTGAACATTTTACCGATAAAATGCATGTGCTGCCAATATCTGACAAAATGTCAATAAAGGCACTGTCATGATTGAGAGCTTCAACATCCTCGTTTGAGTTTGCTTTGACAATCTAAAAACAGATTAATATTGTTCAAAATTGATGGACAGTTCTGATTAAAATTTAAATATACCAGTTTTAGTATCTGCTAATCAGGCATGATGTTTTTCTTGGGATAAGAGGACATGTACACTCCAAGAAGTCATTTATGGTTTTGCATCCCTTTAGCAACTTGAAATGATAATGAAGTCTGCTTGAGTTGGTCTCTGCTTGGCGGTGTGAGTGTTACAGTTATATGATATATAATTTTTACATTAATTGTGCTTATTAGAAACTTATAAATATATGACCTTATCTAAAACCAATGCTGTATCTGTATTATGCACATGAGAAATGTCAGTATATGATATGCATTTACTGAAGTCCCTATGGACAAAATACCAGTAACAAGCTGGTGAGAGTCTGGGAAATCCTATTCCACACTGGGCAATCGAATGGGCCATCATCTTTCCCATACACTTCATAACACCAGAAAAGGCAATCCGGCTACTGTAAATTGGTAAAAGCTTCGTAGGAGGCCCCTCAAACAACCTGAAACCTTCCTCTCCTTTTGCCAGTTTGGCAAATGTTTTTTCAAAAAACTCCTTCCTAGGACCCCCGGTATCGACTGCTGGTTGATTCAAAAAGGTTATCCTCAGTGGACGGGTAGCATCAAAACGTGGATCTTTATAGATGGCCATAGCATCTGATACCAGGCTCTCATCTTCTGTTGATACTTTTAATCTTGGACCAGTTAGTCCTTTTCCCAAAGATTTAATGATTGATGCAATATCTAAAAAATATTAATTTCCATCAAATCCTGGCTTTTACGGTAGCAGTCCTGGCAGGGAATTTTGATTTCACCTTTACTTCATACAGGGTTTGAATGTACAGTAGTTGAGGAAAGTGATGTGGATTTTTTTGCATCACGTTTGCCAGTTTTGTATATTTTTATGTCGAAGAAATCAGCACCACTGTTATTTCCACAGTTATTTTTACACATCATTTTGATTATGTGATGCTCAATGTTTGCATAATACAAACAAACACAAAAAATTTGTTTGGAGATAGAAAGTAATACAACAGCACAGGAAGATCTGATATTTACAGGTGTGTGTAAACTAAAAATATCAAATATTCTTGCCATGTTCTTCTAGACTATCTTCAATTTTGTCAATAAAAGGACTAACAGATAATAAATATCTGTCAAGCTGCTCATCATCTGAGTCATCACTAATTGCCACTTAAAGGAGATTATTAACAAACAATGTTAATTGGCAACAGTTAATATGACTCACATAATTGCCCCAATAGGTAATGCTGTAGCTTGCTGGTATGTATGGTCAGTACACTACCTGAAACAGTTGGATTGTTAGTACATATGTACATTTCAGTTTCTTGTAAAGACTGGCAACCATTTCGGGCTAGAAAAAAAGGCTATAATTAAAGCTGTTCTACTTTATTTACCTTCCCATGGGTAATTATATTTCTATCTACCATAGATAAGATTTGGTCTTATGGTGCATTTGCCTATAGAACACATTAATAGGCATAAAGCATCCATGAATGGTCCAAGCAAAATGTCAGAGTCAGGAAGGCAATACCCTGTAGTTTTTACCTAACAGAATTTCAGCTGCTGCATTAACATCTCCCATGGCTTCAGCAACAGCAGACTGTAACACATCATCCTCCACACCTGGAAACATTTTCTGCAACTGTTTGGTATTTCCTAAGAAAAGTAATGGCATGTGCTTAATATTCTGATGCTTAACCATTAATGTCAGTGCTGGCCAGGGGATTCCCCTGGCCTATCAGTTAAACAAAATCTGTTAAGATGTTAGTTTTTGCTGGTCAGGTTTAATGAGGTGATGTTGTATACATATAATGTGTAATATTGTGCATTCCAGAAATTGTGTCATGATTTTTGGTTGGAAACTTATTTTCTGACAGGCACATGACAAAACCCATTCATGACTATGGAGCTCAGGACAATGTCAGGAAGTGCCTGAGTCCATAATTAGTATATCCATGATATAAGTAATACAGTATAAGTATAACTACTGTAAACATATAAAAATATTACTGAATCATATACCATTATTTTCCACATCCTCATCTGGCTCGCCATCATCTGGGTTGATGAATGAAGTTATTTGCATTTGCCCTGAACCATCACACCTAAGAAATTAATGCAGTATTTTGAGATGATACATACGAGGAAGAAAAGAAGACCTAACAAGCTGTCCATTTATTATTTCCGCATCTCTTTTCGATCTGCTATAAATATCAACAGCATAAATATAATTCAAATTTATACACAATGGGATCTACAGTCTGTACATTAGTACAATGCTCTAATGTCCAAGTGCTATATATTTTTTTATAATTAGGTTGTGAATGATGGTCATTGGCCATTTTCTAAGTCAAACAGTGTTCACAAGCAAGCAAAACACTGAATTTAAAGCAATTTCATTAATGCTGTATTATAAAGGATAAGGGCCAGGACAGGTGCTATAACAAGCTAGCAGTACCTGGAAGTGCCACCACCACATTTCTTCATATGGATTCTCATTTCTGACATTACAATCTCCTCTTTGCAGTTTACACACTTCACTTTTGGTGACTGATCCATGCCCTCAAATGAGACAAAGTACACTTACAGTAACTAAAGGTTATTTATCTAACCATTTAAAATGTTTTATAGAGGTTGTTATTTATTAACAGTTATTGTAGATTTATTTATTTAGTAAATGACAACAACTTATATTAGATACATGAACATGTACCAGCAAGTTAAAATTTCAAAGCAAAAATTTCAAGGGGTCAGTGTCGGCATCTTTGATCTTTTTTAAGGGGTAACATTTTCAAGGATGACCTACATTGGGGTGTGTGGATAAATGAAATGGCCCATGGAACACCCAGTGTGAGTGTAGAGAATATTAAAAAATACCAAATTACATAACCCCTTTACCATACAACATACCTTTGCCTGACCAACCAGTAACGGTAGATCCTTTTGAAGTGGTCGCACAAATGCTTTTGCCTGGCCAAAAGCACTCTTGATGAAACTGACAGTGTAACCTATTGGAGGACTTGGTACCTCAATCAATGCCTTAGAGTTGCCCTCAGCTGTTCTTAGGATCTCGTATCCTCCACCTTCCACTAGACTAGGGAAGGTTTCCAGCAATTTTTCATTGACATGTCTAGCATCCCCATCTTTTTCAAAAACTATTTTTGCCTCTCCAAGACCAGCCAAACTGAGACTTATTCTGTCGCTAGCAGTTGGAGGATGGGATTGGTTTACCTTGGCCAGACAAACAAATGCTTTTGTGAAGGTATTTTTAGGAGTGTACCCGGTCTTGGTGGAATATGGCACAACCCTCCCACGTGTTGAGCCAGAACGTCTAGGAGCCTGACGCCGTGTACTATTTGTAAGCGACGATGGAGGACGAAAGCCAAATATTCGTCGATGTTCATCCAAAGGGGTTGGGCGATTCATTCCAGAAGTATTTGTACCACTTACCGCAGCCTGGACATCAGCCGAGCCCGATGCAACACTACTAGTAGAACTAGAAGTACTTGCAAATCGCAATGGCGCTATTGCCATGGCTGTGGGCAATGGTGACATCAGTGTTGCATTTCCCTGAAACGATTGCGTTGTTGACGACTCAGACGTGTGTGGGTGCTCTCTACCACTGGAACCAATATCATTTGCAGATGAAATTAGTCTTTCTGCGCATTGTCTAAGAATATTTTCCATATTTATATTCAACAAGCGATGAAGCATGAAGCGGGAAACTGCAATGACAGTTGCAACCAGTCACAAGTCACTGGTCGCAACTCGCTTAGTTGACAACTGCTGTCTGAAACCCGTGGGCTCATTTTGAAGTTTGCAATGCACTATCGACGAATTCATCGTATCGATGAATTTGTGTCGATGAATTCGTATCAATGAATTCGTACAGATGATTCATTTATACGTTCGATGAATACAAACATGACATTTACAAATCTTCGATGAATTTGCATTATTCACACAGTTTCTTTGGCAAATTCATATATACTAACCATAGACGTCGACAAATTTACATATATGGTATTTTGACCCTGATAAAGCGCCATAAACGTCATGGTCCTTGAGATGCACATTTAAATAATGTTATCCATATTTGTAAATTGTAAATATTGTTAATAAATATCATTTTTGCAAACAAGCAAATTTTACAGCATCATATGCATGCTTATGGCAACCCCGATTTATACACTTGTGGGCCCAACAGAGTGCTTAGGCATTCACACTCTAACAATAGCATTGTTATGGGTGATTTCAATAGTTTTCGGGTTTTTTTGGGACACCCTGTAGGTGTATTATATTAAATAGAGCACTGAGTACAGGCAAAGTTAAATGAGACAATTTTCTGCGATACATATTGGGAGTAGGTGGTTAAGTCAGATGCACACAAGGACAATTTTAGTCAGCAAACTCGGACGTAAACTATGGCACTATCATTTAACAAATACCTGACATTTTCTTGTCATTGTTAGTGATTTTTCTTAGTTGAGAAAGATCAGATTGATTTGATCTGCTATTTTCAGCGATCTTACCTAGTGGTATACTTCATAGAGATAGAGAAGAGGTGCTGCACAGCACAATCAGTATGTCACACAAGCAACAGAGGACCACTGGAGCGCTGTAGGTTCCTCTGCCGCAATCTACTTTGGTGATTTCCCATATTGTAACTGATAATACTGTTGGCGTTGTCCTGCTTCAAGCACCTCAACCAGAACCAGAAACTTGGTCGGCTTCCACCTCTGAAGCTACAACTCCAGCAGCACAACTGCCAGTTCAAGGCAAAGATGATACACCCCTTGAGGTGGGTATCCTGCTTGTTTAATTGTTTTATACGCTGCATGCTGTCCTTTCTCTTTTCAAATGTTTCTCTATGTATCATGAAAAATTGTGTTTATAGCCTCGTGAACTGTGCAGTAGTCTTTGGCATTGTCAGCTGCTAGCTTTAGGCTAAACCTTTTCTTAGTTTTCCTAGTTGTACGGTTTCCCAAAGACCTGGCACACCGCATAGATTTTCCTTGCTCTGTGTGTATATCTTTCAGACCTTGTTTTTTGTGCATTATTTATGTAAATTTTAGTGACAGATGTTTTCTGTTTACGCCAAGATTGAATTTACCTGCCCAAATATTCACTCCAGCACGCCGCAAATTACCGCTCAGGCATATTCTTATAGTGCCTACTCTTGTTGAGTGGAGGTCTTGATGTTTAATTGTCTGCGCTTACCCACTTTTATTTACGTGGTATAATTTGTGTTTTAAATTGCTATAAATTTAGTTCTTGATTTCAAATATCTTAGCACTCTTTAGTTGATTTCATCTTTGTGCTTTTTTTGTAATTCTTCGTAAACAGGATGTTAGATCTGCACTAGTCAACCGAAACTAATTATCTTTTGTTTTCTCATTGTTGATCTAAATTTTCATGCATGATTTGCAGCCTATTTTGGCAGACGTGGTTAAATTTGAGTATATACCAGTCTAAAAACCAATAGCCTCTTACTAGCGTATGTTCTTGCCTTAGTCTTTCATGGCTTCTTGTCCCTTGGTTTACTCTTTTCCCATGGCGGTGCCTGGAGGAGTTCCTAATAACTCTTTCTGATTCCCAGGCGCCAAAGCGGCTATCATTGGGTGCTATTTACACACATTTGTAGGATTTTAAATTTCATTGAATAATTCCACAAATTTCCACCTTGGGATGGCGACCTGCACCATTCCACTGCAATCAGGTTTGTCTTCAATTGTCGGTTTCAAATGTTTACCTTGTTCCATTTTACCTGTGTGCGTAGCCATGCCCAAATTTTTTTTTGCTGTTTAGTCTAATGGTTAATTCGCCTTTGCTGGCATGTGAACATTATTCTGATGATGTTCTTTTGTTAATAAATTCAATTTCTGTCCACTTATTTATCACAGGGCATTTTACCATGTTTGCTTTAGTGCATTCAAGCCTTAGAAACGACCTTACGTCTTACGTTCTGAGTGCAACTACCGACTTGACAAGTATAAAGTGTTATCAAAAGCAGATTCCCTCTGTTGTGCCGCTCAAAACCAACAGCGTGCTAAAGCATTGTTTCTCAATGTAGCTACACAGAGTCTTAGGGCACATTGACTAAACCAATCGAATACTTCCACACTTACTTTTTGGCACTGTTCTCCCATAAATATTATTCTAAAGGTTCTGGATAGCATGGCTAAAATCGACAATGCCTTCCGGCAGATCTCCTCTGCTTCTACGCGTCACCAAAATCCAGCTGGTCAATCCCAAGGCGTAACTTGTTATTATTGTGATATCTCCGGCCACACAGTTCCCAACTGTTTTAGCACATGACCAATGAAGGCTCTGGTGATCACCCCCAACAAAGCTGATAAGTAATTCTGAGTGAGCAACTGCTTAGTTACTTCATAATTAATTTTAATTTATCATATCATATAATGTCTGTTGGATGATTAGATTGATTATTTATTTTCTCATTTTCTGTTCTTGTTTAGATTTTGAATTCTGTTACTATGTTATTATTATGTTATTATTATGTTATTATTATGTTATTATGTTATTATGTTATTATGTTATTATGTTGTTATGTTGTTATGTTGTTATGTTGTTATGTTGTTATGTTGTTATGATGTTATTATTATGTTATCATGTCATTATGTCATTAACATAAGATTGTTATCAACATGAGATTAACAGTATACTGTCGATGTTCATTGCACAGCTTGCGTTGGATAATTTAATGTCTTTGTACTTGTACCTGTAATTTCTACACATTCTTGTTCCTTCTCTAGCCCTAAGTTGAATGTTGTTGATCTTATCCTGACATTCCTGCTTGGAAATTCACCTCTAACTTCCAGCCTCAGGCGGTACAGAGAAATCCTATACATTGGGTTAATCTCGTTAATTAATTGGATTAATTAATTGCATAAATCTCAGATTGATCCCACCGGCAAAGTTCAGGAAGGAACACAGCTTGCGGAAACGTCTCTATTTGCCTTCCAAGACCCAAATAATTTCGTTGCTGGGCAGCTTCATGATCATTTCAATGCCTGGGCACGAATAACTCCTTAGCGCAGTGTAAAGATGCAACCACTGTCTTATATTGGATTACAGACTCTGTAAACCTTTTTTGACTTCTTCTTCGTTACAGGACCAACAATGATAAAGTCAAACACAACAAACTAGTGCCATATTGTTTGTTTATTGTTAATCGTAAGAGTACTAAAATCATAGTATTTGTGAATAAAGATATGAACCATTTGATACCTATAAAAAGAATTTTCTAACCTGTTTGTCAAAACTTGATTGAAACATCAAATCTGACAGTAATGACTTTTAGAATAGGGCGCTGCATATTAGCACAGTTTGACATCACAATATACAATTTGAGTAATTATTTCACCACTGCATGGATCATGCCAAGGCACATGCCAATAATTAAACTCTAATTCCAATTTGCACATTCACCATTGTCTTCTGTCTGACTTCCATGCAGTTGTGACATGTACTGGTAATTCCTGAAAAAGTCTATTGTGAAATAATTTCATTTAAAAAGCTTATCTAGTAGGTTCTTCCATTACAGGATAGTAGAATAATATATTGTTCTTATGTTGTTCCATTCATTAATTGAATTTGTTTTTAACTAATAAATGTGTTGGAGGCTAGATTGCAGAATACCTGTCCAGTAGACTTCTTTCACTGCGTAGCCATATTTTACGTGGCTACATAGATATGCATTCGCTGACAGCAAATTACATGTGCAACATCCCAGTGGGCTTGTTGGGCTTGTACTCAGTATGTTCAATACTTAAAGAAACTAAGTACGACCTCACAACAAATGTATCAGTTTTAAACAGTATGACTAATGGTGCTGAATGTATCATCAAGAAAATTGATTACCGCGTAGAAGGTTCATCAAGACCAAGTATCATCTGGGTTTCATTTCAAGAAAAACACATTGGGAATGATTATCGCAAAGAATACTCTTATCTTTACAATCAGAGTATAGAAAAAATGTGGGTTCCAATTTTTGAGATGAAACGACAGTTCAGAAGAAAAAAGATAAAAGTTCTTGGTAAGGAGTTCCCCTTAGGACCATCCGCAGCTAAAACTATTTACCGTTGGCAAGAAGATACAACATTAAATAAAGGTGTTCTTGACCTTCCTTCATTAAAGCGAGAGTACATGAATTACGTTGCACTTGGCAGACTTAGGAAGCATTTCGGGATTACATATTCTTAATTTGAACGAAAAGAAAATAGTTGTGAGCAAGAAGGTACAAGGAGAAATGACAAGACTAAGGCAAAATTGTGTACTTAAAAGCCATCTTCCCTTTCTCTATAAAGATAGTAGTGAGACATTTAAAGTATTGTTCTAAAATGTGAAATCATTACATCTTCACATTGCTGATGTTGCAAGTGACTATAATGTACAAGCAGCTGATATCAATATGTTTGTAGAAACTGCTCTATGTCGTGAGGACGACAGTGAATTATGTCAGATTTCAGGCTTTACAAGAAATGACTTCATTCCAGATGGTGCTAGAACACCTTATGCAAAACTGCTGTTTACCTAAAGGACAATGAACAATTAATGTCAGAACCTTTAAGGTGCAACTATAATCATGTAGAAATGACATTACTTGAAGTAAACCAACCAGTAAATAATTTACATATTGTTGGAATTTATTGCTCTAAATCAAAAGTAAAAATTGCAAAGTTCATTGATGCTTTAAAACATTTACACTCTACATATATAAATGATCCAAATACTCCTGCTATCATCATAGGCGTACGGGCCTGATCTTTTTTTGGGGGGCACACGATTAGTTTGCCCGACAGCACACTGACACTATTAGTTTGCCCGACCACTTTGCGTCATTCAGGGCCATTTTCCATTAGGCCCTCTTTGCCCGCGCGGGAGAATAAAGAAACAACCTTTTAAAATAATGTTCGCACAGATGAAACAGGGTCGACTAAAAGCGAACGTGATAATAATTACAAAGCAGAAAGACGTATACAAATTTGTTCAAGACTGCAGTGTTATTGTTTTTTAAAATGCGAGTATGATTGTCAACTGTCAAGGCAGTTTAGTCAGCAGAATCCGGTTCCAAAATCTCTATAAACACTAAGACAATGTTCAGTTTTCTAGGTTATAAACACTGACAGTCTGACACGATTTTCATGGTCTCCGAAAATGTTCGTAAATTGTGTGCATTTGTATATATACATTACGTCATGCTATATGCACGTCAATATCGCTCATTTTGTTGCCTCATGGCCCCCAAAATTAAAAGAAATATGTCTGTCGATTTTTTCGCTTCCCAAAAATGTCAATGACTTTATCAACTTCCTTCATTACACGATTCGTAAAGGCTCTTTCAACGTTTATAACTGCAAGGCAATTAAGCCGACTTTGCGCCATAGTGTTTCGAGTATAAGTCTTCAGTCTGCGAAGACAACTGAACGAACGCTCTGCTGAGCATGAAGTCGCCGGAATTACAGCCAAGATCTTGCATAGATGGAAAAATGTTGGCAAAATCTTGTCAAGCTTTTTCTCGGACATGAATTTTGCTAACGCAACAGGTGTCCTGTTTGTTTCACAAGGAGACTCCGAAAGGAAATTGGAAAATATGGTCTTTTCTGCTTGAATCAAATCTTTATCCAATTCATAAAACTTTGCAACTTTGTCCGCGCTGTTTTCAGACGGTTTGTCGTTCAATACGACATCACCAAGAGCGTACAAAATATCCTAGTCATCCACAGTGAATCTTTCTTTGATTTCTCCGATGACCATGTCTAAAGCTACGAAATACGTGTTTACTCGATGGTAATCAACAGCAGTTACTTGGTGAGTGTGACCTTCAGATAATTCGGCTGCAAGAGCTTGAAGGCGTCTCGATGGCTGGCGAATTCTTGGTAACGTTGCCTCCTTGAACGAAAATTCGGTATCTTTTGTAACATTCTTTATTTTGTTGCTTGTCAGTTCAACCATTTCCCACACAGTTTCGAAGCTTTCATTGTTTCGGCAACCTTGTAGGGCATTAATTGTTCCGTTTGCAGTTTTACGCGCACTGACAACATCCATAGTGCTACTTTGTAGATACCTACTCAGGGCATTTACGTTTGACAATATGACTTTCAGAATAACAAGACAAAGGACGAAGTCAAATTCACAAATGGCCTTAAGTAGCGAGTTCGCGTCTGATGAAGTTTTTGCATCTTTATCAGCTGTCAGTTCTAGTAATGCTTTGGTAATACTCTCAATTTGTTGAATAATAGCTTTAACAGACTCGTGACGACACGACCACCTTGTTTGACTTTGGGATTTCAATGTGAGTTTTGGTTCGCCGTCAACACAAACGTCACTAAAAGGACATGTCGTTTCGGGCTAGCTTCCAAATATGTGTAAATGGATTGCACAGTTCCTAATGTATTTCGTAGTGCTTTGATTTCGGATAGAAACCGACAAAGACTTCCTTTGTAACGCCATTTTTCAGGTAGCGAAGACAGACAGACACTTGTTCTCTTCGACTAATATCAGACGTTTCATCAACAATTATACCAATTTCTTTACTCTCGCGTGCTTCATCGGATATTTCTTCCAGCACTAAGTCACCTACCAACTCTAGAATCTCGTTTTGAATCGAGGGTGATGTCCACTGACTGTGTTTCTTAAGTTGATCTTCGAGTTTATCTTTAAACCAAGGAATATCTTTACTTCGTAAGTGCAATAGTTCTATAAAGTTACCTCGGTTGACATCAGATTGCTCCGCGATGCTACTTCTGTCTTCGTCGTGCCCTCGCTGCGCAATATTTTGTTGTGCAGTGAATAATATAGATTCAATTATGACTTTCATGTACTGCCTGTTTGCTTTTACTGTATCTTTATGGTGAGAGTCAAGTAGTTCAATGACTGATTGTCCGCTCCCAACAGTCTTTGAAAAATCCACTTCGTCATTGCCTTGACGTGGCACTTGCTTTTAGCGTGTTTATTGAGTCTTCCTGGTTTCTTCCAATCGCTGAATGAGAAATTACTTTCATCCATAAATTTTTGACATGCCCAACAAATGGCGTGATTTTCCTTTTGTTCAAAACTGAGCCAGGGGTGTTCCTTAAACCATTTCGCCTGGAAATCACGACTTTTGTTTCCATAGGTCCGAGGTGCGTACTGTTTCCAAATAGGCTGATTCGGAGAATCCGGTAAGGGATTTTTCACTTGACCAATGTTTCTTTTTGATGGTACAGCTTGATCAGTTTTACCTAGTTCCTCTTCTGTCTCAGACAAATCAGCATTTTCGTCAACCATTAAACCGTCGTTTTTATCTCCACTGTTATCTTTAAAAGTAGGCTCATTCCCATCCTGTGAACTCAGATTAACAGTAGGAACTCCCTCTTCTTTATCAGGCCATTGCAAAACAGAAATTTCTTCACTTATTAAACTATCGTTTTTCATTACCTCTGTTATCTTCAACTTCAAAAGCTGGGTCACTCTCGTTCTCTTTATCAGGCAACCGTAAATCAGGACATTCCACAATTTGCGTCACGTTTTCCTTTTCATTTTCACCCTTATCGTTAACTGCAAAAGCAGTGTTTCTGTGTAAATTTGATTCGTCAGTAATACTAATGGCTTCAGCATTTGTTGTCATATTGGTGTTTTTCTCTCCATGCATGATCATTTCAGGCTCAACAACAACCGCCTCGTTCGTTTCAGCAACCTTAGATCTATCAGATGCATCTGATGTTGTTAAATTGCTTAATTTGCTACGTTTACACAAAGAATCTAAAGTACGCTGTCCGTATGATGTTAGAGGTGTAAACGTCACGTTTTTCAATCCAGGATGAGAAACCTCGGCATGTTTTTTCCCATGATCAGAATCTATTTCTCCGTTGCAGATTGAACATCTTACACGAAACCGATAGTGCCGTTTTCGTTTTGTTTGTAAAGGTGTAGACATTTTTGCAATGGGATGGCCCGGCTGCTATGGATTGTTGGCGACTATATAAATAGTAACATTTCAGCGTTTGTAAAGAAACGCGGCCGCGTAGTGCGTACAGAATAATAAAAACCGCTGTTAGTGATGTTTATACGTGAAAATGTTGTTGTTACTTGTTATGGATAGTTAAAGTGCTGTTTTACTTCATTGCCTGTTTGCCGATATTTAACAGGTTTGAAGAATGTTTTTGGGTAATTGGGTTGCTTTTAGTTAGGAAGTTTTGTTTTTAGAATTTTAGTTTTTACATATTTTTGGTATCTTTTAGTTAAACCAAGAAACAACAGACTTGTTGAAAATCGTGTTTCGTTACTCAGTTAAGTCAGTTTAGCAGCCGATTAAGTAAGAAAGGTAAAGTTTTTTTACCTAAAACATGATATTTTAAGAAAAATACACGAGAAATAATAGGGTTCGATTTTGTGTGGTAGAGTATTTGCACAAAATCCCTTTCAAGTTTCAAATGTCACGTTGACTGTTAATTTTTAAATTACAAATAGCTAATTTTATCTTGTATACAAGATTTGTGAGAGCGCTAAACTTAACTTAAACATATCGATGTGGCGGCACAAAATACAGAATGTAAACATAAATACCGTAGTAATATTTATATTATCAGTAGGAGCATTGCATTTAAGCCAAATACGAATACTAACTTGCAAAACTGATAAGGTATAATCAACCAGTCGTCTAGACTCTACAACGCATGTTTGCAATGCGTACGAAAGAGACTACGTGTTTCATGCATATCACACTTAGTTAGACATGGCTGTGTTAAGAAAATAGAAATAAATAAATCACATCATCACACTTACTTTTCTAATAGGAAAGAGAGGCTTCCTGTTACTGGGAAAAATTGCTTCTTTTGAGCGGCTAGTCTATTCTTTAAAATGTATTCACGATATAGGCTAAAACTTGTTTACATTATTACATATTCCGCGGGGAAGAACAGCGAGCCCGCAAAACAGCCGTTGGCGGTCGTCATTCTCATTTAGAATACTTCATATAATTATAACGAACAAATTATTTTGACGATGAAGATATATTGGTACTATTATATTTTTAAAACAATATTTTCTTTTAAACCGCGGATTTCATTTGCTGTGTTTTTATAAACTTGGTGCTAGTTATCTTTTGCCCGAATGACAGATGGATTTCAGTCCAATTGCCCGACCGTGAAAGCTTTGGGGGAGCTTGTGCCCCCCCGTGCCCCCCTGGCCCGTACGCCTATGGCTATCATTCTTGGTGATGTTAACCTTCTTGAAAATTAATTAGACAAAAATACACTTAATAAATATTTAATTGAAG
Organism: Dendronephthya gigantea; assembly: GCF_004324835.1. Classification (NCBI taxonomy): domain Eukaryota; kingdom Metazoa; phylum Cnidaria; class Anthozoa; order Malacalcyonacea; family Nephtheidae; genus Dendronephthya; species Dendronephthya gigantea. The sequence continues at coordinate 678,238 of NW_021163049.1, forward strand.
AAAAGCAATACGTGCAACTTATTAACCAAGTGACAACAGACAACTAAAACGCAGATTGATCACATATACACTAATATCCCTGAAAGTGGAGTTTTAGAACCTTACTTTAGCAACCATAAGCCTATTTTCCTCTATTAATTTGATATTCTAGTTACAATAATAAATACAAATGCCCAAAATGCATGAGTCCTAAACTAAAAAAGTTACTTTTCAAAGCAAAGTTAAAGTGTCCACAAAACTAAATACACTGACTGAAAGATCCTTGCCCTTCCTCTAATTGGAGGGTCTATGTCCCTAATTCCATGGGACAGAAGAAAATTTCCCCATGGTGACTTTGAGCAGTTTTTTAAATGCCATTTTCTTATTGTCATTATGTTATTCTTATATTCTTTTTTCTTTATTTTAGTGACATGATCATCCATCGATCGTACTCAGTAAAGATGAATGTTTTATCCGCAACAAAGCTGCCTAAGAGCATGAAGGCAATGACTGAGGTATTGGAACAAACTATAACATTAACTTTCACATCTAATGACTTAAGAATGATATTCCTCCGCTGTTCAAACTCCTGTGTTGCAGTGATTTGAACCAAGCTAAGTAAGTGCTTATTTTTTATTGCAGAAAAATCACACAAAATCCAACTACTATCATTTATTGCATCATCAAGTCTAAATGATAAAATTTGGATTTTAGCTTTAATATCAACATACCACATCTACTTCTGGAATACACCCATCAATTGTACACTGTCAGCTATCAGCTGACATGAAAACAACCAAACTATGATCAAGTTCAATCATAAAGAGCAAATTCCACACAGGGTGAAACATAACAAGAATGCACAGGTTACACATAGAAGCCACAAGCAATTAATGCCAGAAACACAAACAGAATATTATGTATTGGTGAACTGTAAATTTCTAGAAACAGATTTTTCAGTTGAGAAAATAACTACGATTTATCTACCAATGAATCTAAGAGCGTAATTATTAATTTAAACTCTGTTATTGAAGAACCTCTTCTCTGTGTATAACTCCATATGTATCTTGATTTCTTTATGGCAAAAAGTGTGAAATAGATTAGATTGTACCACAAATTAACTTTTGCCACAAACACTGAATGGGGAAATAAACAATTAAAACAGTCTTGTCGTAATTGAAGATGCATGCAAGTGTGAAAGAAAGAAAGCAAATACACAAATGAGGAATTGGCTAGTATAGAATGACTTCCACAACATGCCAATGAAGAAATTGAGCATGTTACCCTATATGGTGGCATGATTTTGTCCAGCACATTGAAAATTAGTAACAGAAGAGTTAGTATGAAAAAAATTGGGGAGAATACATGTTTTATATGGGGGCAAGACACATGATAAAAATGGGCAGATAGAAAACAAAAAATCAAAACAAATTGGAATATACATTAAATTCCTAGAAAGATGCCTGATTGTGGGCTAAGAATACCCTGCAATGAGGGAAGTCTGATCAGCAACAAAAATGCATTACAACCAGTTTTATGTAAACAAAGAAACAGTAGTCATATTACCCTGGGTGAAGTAGCTTAAATGAAAGAGAGTCTTTCCTTTATAAGTTGCATTTCTTGTCAGTTATGGCTAAGGTGTTTGAAGACGCTGCCATGCTGCTCCCTGGTTATATTGGAACTTATCTACATCTCTATGCAGCGACCATGGTCTCTCTAAAGGTACTTATACGTAATATTTGTAAAGGAATGTTTAGTCATATCACTTTCTATTCTCCGTTCATTTAAAAGCTTTCCCTGGAATATTTCGACCTCATTTTGTCTAAAGTCACTTATCTTTTCTCAGTTGTTGTCTTTGTTTTAAAAGTCATTCCTAATGGCTTTAAATCGACTTTTACACTCCATTTTAATTTGTTGTCTCACCTTGTCACAAAAGCTTGTTATTAACACAGTCGACGTTTGATGCATATTGCCATTGATGCTTTAGTTAAACATATTCAACTTTTGGATTTTCATTTGTCTGTCGCTAGATCATATTTTCTTTTGGCTTGCCCAGTTGTGTTACAGCAGGATATCATGCATTTCATTCAGTCATTTAATTCTATACTTTATCTTTATTCACACCTCACAGCAACTAAAGCCTTGAAACTCAACTCATTGTTGACTGCTAATCACACCGCTTTTCGACTGCTAATCACACCAATCCTGTTAATCCCACCAATTTGGTTGTCACGAATTCTCCTCATTTTTACCTCTGTGGAGAGATCTGTCCTTGCAAAGGCCTCAAATTTGTTCCCAACCCTGGGTCCCATGACTTTTATACATCTAAAGCTGACACTGAATATTTTTTTGGCCGGCTAAACCTCAAGGTGCATTTTCCTGATTATGCCAAGACATATTTGAGGTTAGTAATCCTAAAAAATCCTCCTGGTCTCTTCCAGAAGGTGCATTTGGGTCCCTAGATTTTTGGACCAGGAACTGGTCCCCACACGCGGCTAATCTTGTTGTTGTTGTTATTGTTAGGGGGTGACGCTCTTTAAAAAAGCCTAAGGCTCCGTCAATTCGCATCAGATCGCAATTAAACTTCGCACAACTATCCTTAGCGATATTCCCCATCGATTGACAGAGTTATAATTTTGATTTTTTTATTTTAAAGCAATTTAGAAGCAACTCAAAATTGTAGCGTAGTAATCCGTATAGATTATATTCAATATTAGTATGCATAACTGAAGCAAGTTCAAATGGCTAAGGCTCCGTCATTTCGCACCAGATCGTGATAAAACTTCACACAACTATCTTAAACGTTATTCTCTATCGACTTAAGGAGTTAAATTGTTTGTGCTTATATTCTTCAGAAGATTTGCAAGCCATATCAGATTGTGGCGGGAGGCAAATTTTAATATTATCAATATTCATATACTATGAGTTCAAGCCAGAAGGTAATGTATTTTCTTTGTTTTGTACACAATATATATTCATGACTATAGAACCATTGCGTTGAATGCGTTTCTCTCTAGGGCATTACTTATTTTTTACTTATTTGTTTAGGCTTTGTCCAGCATACATAAAAAAGGACTCTAATGACAGTGGCACGGTGCACGCAACGCTAGCTTCTCACCAGCTACAGCGGCATAGATTAGGACATAGATGTGCAACTCGGCACATTTTAAGTGTCTTTGCAGACGAGAAAATGTAGAAAAACAACAATTTTAACAACCGTTTGCAAGATTGCCTAAGTTCATAGATATTTGAAATTTCATCCTGGAGAGAAAGATTGAATCTAAACTACACCAGTTCCTGGGCCAATAGTACGATCATACTTGTTTCATTAGACAATGTGAAATAGATCAACTTTCTAAATTTAGGCCCAAAAGGCCATCTAACTTCACCACTTTGGAATTTGAGGCTCTCAAATCTATTTGTGGTCGCACTGACATTGTCACCAAACCAGCTGATAAGGGAGGTGCCTTGGTTGTCTGGAGGGCTGATTTATACTGTGATGAAGCCCACAGACAACTTGGTGGCACCTCTTTTTATCGCAGGGTTGATGAGGACTTGGCATCCCATCACCAATCCATCGATCAACTGTTCATCAACTACTGGTCTCCAGTGGTGAACTTCTACAATCTTCACTCAACCTTCTTATGAACACCGCTTGCACTCCTGTCATCTACTTTCTCTCTAAAATCCACAAACTGAAAAACCCAGGAAGACCCATTGTGTCTGTTTGTGGTTGTCCCTCCAAACACAATTCCAGTCTTCTAGACCATGTCGACTATGTCATGGCACCCTTGGTAAGGCATTTACCATCCTATATCAAGGATAGCAAACGTGCTCTTCAAGTCATTGACAACATTCACTTTCAATCATCCCACAAATTCATTTTCACACTGGATGTCAAATCCTTGTACACTGTCATCCCACACCAGGATGGTTTGGAAGCCCTCAAATTCTTTTTAGATATACACCCTGATCTGAAACCGTCAACAACTGTTTTGGTCAGATTAGCAGAATTGGTGCGCACCGTTTGATTTTTTATAATGGCAAGTCATACTGATCATTATGATTGTTTAAAATCAATTTTCATGCATTTTAATATGGGAAGTAATAGTGTGAATGATGACATTGTTTCAGTTATGAATAAAGGCGGTGTTGCAAAAACAATTATTGAATGGTATATTTTTCTATTGAGTAGAAACAATTAAAGGGTGATATCTTCGAAGCAAAGTTGCCTGAAGGTAAAGGGGAAAAATTGCAAATGACACATAAATTAAGTTACAATGCTGCTTTTTCGGTTGGGGGGGGGGGCAAGGGTTCAGGGAACTTTTAAATTTTATTAGTAATTTTTCAATACTAGGGTCTCTTAAACGCTATTTCTTGCATTTTCAGTCGTGTTATTTCCGAAAGGTTATTTCCCGAAGGATAATTTATTTCGATATTTCCATATATATAATGGCGCCAAGATATATTTAAATTCAATTTGAAAAGAGCAAAGGTTTGACTTCCCGTTTGAGCTGACAAAATGTTAACACTTCATGTTATAATGTTATTCTTCACCTAATCAAATCTTACTAGAAATACATGCATGCAGCAATCCCTCGCCTCGGTTAAACAAAATTAGATAATGATTGTTAGAAATTTTATGTGGTTTGGGGGTTTTGGAGGGTACATGGTATCTGGTGGTATGTGAGAAATAGAAATTGAGAAAAGTATGGAAATATTTTTCTGCACGTGGAAACACTGTAGTCATAGCAACTCGCAACGGCCGTATATATTTTTAAAAAGAATCAAAATTTACCTTCATATTTTTGTGAAAAAATGGCAAAAATACGACAATATTCGTACCATTTTCTGGAAGTTAAGTTGCTCATCTATAGTCAGTGTTATGGTAAATTATTTTAATTATTAAATACCATGAAATATAACATCAGAAGTCTCATACAACGCTTCGACTGGTTTTTGTACGGGAGTGTTTTGATTTTGTTTTCTTTTTTCATTATGAAAACGGAGTTTATAATGTCGTTTATCACATAACACATTCAGATTTATAGTGAAATACATTTGAGAATATTAAAGTTGTGTTTACCACAAAATAATTACTCTTTAAAGCTGTGCCGGATGAAATATTATCAAGTGTAAAATCTTCCGACTTCATCATACACGGTGAATTCGGTCGAAAATTTGGTCTTGTTATTTGTTAAACCGTGAAAAGTCCTGACCTCATTTGAGTTTCCCTCTAATTTAGTAAAAATACATATATTCCATATTTATAAAAACATGAAATTTGTAAATTTCATCAAAATTTTGCCAAATGACAGTTATTCATTGACGTTTGAAAATACAAATTTTTGTCTCGACAAATCAAGAGCTTAGTAGTTCACACTGGCGCATGCGCAAAACGTAAAAGACCGTCCATGGCGTGAGGTCCATTGCATAATGGCGGACGACTTTGATTTTGCATTTGCATATCGTGGGTGTAAATATCCGAGCGGAATTAGTACCCTCGCACGGTGTTCCGCACCGGCTCGGGGAAAAGTGATCCTTAGAGTAACTGGGTGAACGACTCCCCCTTGTCCTCTCAGTCCAACCTTAAATCCCCCAGTCCTCCCCAGTCCCCTCCCTGGCGAAAAACAAGATTAACAAAACAAATTTTTTAATTTCATTATTTTTTTTGAAAATACAGTAAATGAATAATTGATTTTTTCAAGTCTCTTGTGTATTCTATTTTATTTTTTTTTCACTTTTTCTGCTTAATAAATGGTGATTTTACTGTAGCATTTTTACTCAGGCCCTCTGCATTTGTACTGTGAGCACAATTTTCACCAAACAAGCGAATTGTTAGTGGGAATCACATTGTTAGTTGGCTACACAGCTTACAAAAGTTCCTTTATTGGCTGATTTACGACCTTTCCAGCACATGTGTGAGAGCCTAGTGAATATTTTGTTAATAATTCGATCCATGTTTTGAATAGAGAAATATAATCCCTAGCTTAATCTAATCATTTCGTTTTAGCAGTTGGAGAAGGCTTACGTTTAGAAATATTCTTAATAGCTATCTTTCAAGCATGTAACTTTAGCTAGACATTTGTGAATAGGCTACCTATAAATAGGCTAACTTGGATGTAAGATTGACTAATCATGTCTTACAAATAGCTTTTTTTTCCTCTTGGGGGTTCCAAACTGATGAATATCGAAGAAATGAACAGCTAAATGCTATGAAAACAGGGTAAGCAACACATAACATGTGTAAAGGCTATTCTTTAACATATCAGGGTAGTTAATAGGGGTGCACCGGATAGTGATTTTTACTATCCGGCCGGATACCGGATTTGCCGGATATCTGAAAAATATCCGGCCGGATACCAGATATATAATTTATTATTATTATTTGAATGGCCGCAAGAAAGGATCAAATTCATTCTTTTTGTCGCCATCAAAACACGCATATAATATATTAGTATAGTTAGCTAGTACCTATACTGTATATATTGAGAATACTGTACTGAAAATATATTGAATACTGAAAAGTTCAAAACCAGAAAACCTGATATAGATATGGTTTATAGTTATACAATTTCTACATAGTAACATAGACATCACATAGGTAACAACTGACAATTCGGCTTGGAATGATTGAAAATTGCCAACGTATACGTATTGAACCGAACCGAGTGGGCGTATATGGAGGTCTGGGACTTGAAAACTTTTCCTTTTTCGACTCTGGCGTTTTGGCAAGAAGGTAAGAATTTAGAATTTGGAAGAAAAATTCAACATTGTTATGTTCATAATATGCAGTAGATAATAGATATCTTTGAATAACTTCACAAGTATTAAATTAATACTATTAATGTGGCTTATTGTGTGGTAAACTACTAAACTATAAATTGAACAGCATCTGCAATCATCTTTTCAGAAAAAATATCAAAACACAATGTCGAAATATTATTTCACATTTTGAGTTTTCAGTCATATTTATATTTTATTTCAATATTTATGTATTATTATTTAAGGGTTAGAGACTGTTGTGAGTGTTTTTGTTTACAAATAAACGCACGCGCCGACCATATAATGAACGAGAAATATCAATATTGCAGGAAGCCGTAGGCCGAGTGCAATATTAAAATTTTGAGTTCATTGTATGGTCGGCAAGTGCGTTTATTGTAATGAAAACACGAACATAAAGTCTCTAACACTTAATATACAATCTGATTCCTGCATTGAAGTTCTATAAAGCTTCTCCAAAGGCTGTCATTTTGCAATAAACCACGATTTTCATGGGCTATTGCAAAATAAACCACAATTTTCATGGCCTGTTGCCAGGCAACAAGAAACCACATGATTGATTTTGATCAATCGCGTGCGTAGATTTAGGCCAGTGCACGAAGATTGTATATTAAGTTAGTTTAAACTTTAAAACCACTTGCCTTTTAAAGGCAAAAGTTTGTGTAGTTTAATTCGTTGCTATTTAACTAAAAACAGCTTTTTAAACTTCTTTTTTGGCATTCAAATATCCTGAACCACCTTGATTAGGAATAGCGAATAGGTTAGTGTGTATAGTTGGGATTAACATTTGTGTTGAGGTTAGGATTGTCAGTTACTTTAGTTAGCACTACCCCAAACCATTATACATGGATTTATAACTGGTGCGACAGCTGACTTAGAACGTGCTGCCGTGCTTGCTGACCTTGGGAACTCAACATGAATCAAATGTACCTTTAACTCTGAATATTAATTTATCCCATATATAAGTTTCATATGCTTTGTTTGGGTAAAAATTCAATAAAATACTTGATATTATATTATTTATAGTTTAAAACAGTAATTAAAAAGTCGATTTGGTCAGACCTGATGACATCTGCTGATTCTGCTCCCAAGTCGTTTGTGTGGACATTGTTCCAAGTTCATGATGACGCTGTTGCAGAATGCCTTATTTGCCATAAGGGAACAAGAGGGGGCGAGAATCGGAAGGGCAGAAATCGTTTAGCACATCGCCTCTTCCCAACCATTTAAAGAAAAAACATCCCGGAGTACCAAAACGCCAAAGAAAATGCGGAGACGATTCAGAAGACAGCGCCAAAGCCAGGCTCAATCACTAAGCCAAGGGAGAAAAAGATGGCAGCAATGAGTAAGCAGCTTACCCTGACGGAGAGCTTCGCCTCAAAAAAGATCTGGGATATCAATGACCATCGATCGAAAACTATTAACGAAAAAATTATGATGATGATGGCATTAGACAACCAACCATTTTCCATGGTGGAGGACGACGGCTTTATTGAACTAATGGCACACATTCAACCACGATACATGTTGCCCAGCCGCCGATACTTTTCCGACACAATGCTCCCACAAGTGTATGAGAAGATCCAAGCTCTTGTTGAACAAGATTTGGCCAAGCCCAATGGAAAGTATCCATCCTTTACGTCCGACATATGGACCTGCTCAAAATCCAAGGAAGCATTTATTTCGCTGTGTGGACACTGGATTAAACAGGATTTTACACGTATTGATGCAGTACTTAATGGAAGTCATTTTCCTGGCTCACACATGGGAGTTAATATCGCTGAGATGTTCCGTACTATGTGGGCAAGTTGGGATATTGACGCAGCTCACCGACAGCTTCTGGTTCGAGACAGGGCGGCTAATATGTGTGTGGGCAGTGATTTGGCAGAAATTCCGGCTATTCACTGCACCATCCACTGTCTTCAACTGGTTATCGAAGATGCAATCCTATCCCAACGTGCAATCATTGACCTGTTGGCCAAATGTCACAGGCTAGTGACCCATTTCAACCACTCCGCTCTTGCTTGCACTGAGTTGAAGAAGCTGCAAGAAGAACAAGGCAAGGCCCCACTTTTGCCCATTCAAGACGTCCCAACCCGGTGGAACAGTGCATATCTGATGGTAGAACGTATGGTTAAATTGAAGCGCTCTATTCAGTTATACGTATCTGATCACAATGATCTACCCATAATCACTGCAAACGAATGGCAACTCAGTGAACGATTTCTTCTTATTTTGAAGCCTTTTTTCGATTTAACTAAAGAGATGAGTGCTGAGTATTCAATACTCTCTAGCGTGATCCCCAACATCACTACCCTTGAGTTGTTCTTGTCCAAGATAGGACAGGGCGATCAGGGTGTGCAGACCACCCGAGAATGCCTCCTGAAAGCTTTTCGGAAGAGATTCTTTTCCACCTTTTGAGGGTCCTAATGAACTGAATATCAGAAAGAATAGGTACTATGTCACTGCAACAATTGTCAATCCACGATACAAGAATTAGTTTCTTCAAGACGATCACAAGGAGAAAGCGAAAGCCTGGCTACTAGAAGAGCTAGTTAAGGTTCACCAAGCTCATCCACAAGAGAATTTGGAGGATATTCCCACCTCAGATGGCAACCAGATCGACAACTCTTTTCATGCAGGCCCTTCTGCAAAGAAAGCAAAGCCTGACGATCTTTTCAGAGCATGCTTCGATGAGATCACAAAGCAACATAAGGCTGCAGAAGTCACCAACTCGAACAGAGAACAGGGTGAACATATGTGTCTTGCGTCTGCTGCACAAGAGGTACACAAGTTAATGATGATGCCATTGCTCCCCCGAACTGCTAATCCTCTTCAATGGTGGGGAAAGGCAATAGAATTTCCACTGTTATGTGAGCTTGCACGCAAATTGCTATGCACACCATCCTCATCGGTAATCTCAGAAAGAATGTATTCGGAGTATGGAAACATCTTTGAGGAGAAACGGAGCAGACTTCTTCCTTGCAAAGGAGAAAAGCTTCTATTTATACATCACAATGGTTGTTCTGACTTTGAAAAACTGATAACGTGATGTAAATCTTAAACAATGAACACAATCAACTTTGTTGGTGGGAAGTTTGGCATGTTTTAGTTATTAAATGTTGTTAATCGTATAAAAAAAAATATTTACTTTAAATTATTTCTGTTTGTTTGAAATTATACTGTAGCTAACCATAATACCATAATGAACAATATTTAAACGGTAAATAAATCAGGTTGTTGTTTTGCTGTATTGATGATGTTCAGTTTTTGTTATTTTCATGTTTCAATTGCCAGAAATTCAGTACACCTCAGGGAAAACAAATTATCCGGTATCCGGCTGGATAATAGCAACTATCCGGCCGGATACCGGATAGTACGCTTTTTCCACTATCCGGCCGGATACTATATCCGGTGCACCCCTAGTAGTTAATCTTTGCTTTCCCAGTGGCATCTGACCAAAAACAGAAACAACTTGTTAACATTCATACCTTTTTTAAGTTGAGTTTATACTGCCTCATATATCAATGAAGAAAAGAAATTTCAGAAACCACTATTTCTATAAAATATAGAATATATGTAGATAATCTTGGAAAAGTTTATCGATGGGGAATATATTATATTAGTGGACACAATTAATTAGCATAATTCAACAATTAATATCACTAGCAAACTTCATTATTGGAGGTCAATTGACATAAAATTTTATAAAGTTGGAATTTAGGTTTCTAATCATTTAGAAATTAACACATGGATATTTGTACTAATGATTTGTACCAATGTTATCATAAGTCATCTAGTTAAAAAAGACAAAATTTTCTTCAGAAACAGTATCCAGGTTTCTCTCTAGAATATGATTGATTGGGAAGAGCCAGACCAACATTTTTGGTATATTAATCTGCATGGTTTCAATAACAATCAAACTGGCATGGCAGGCTGTCCCTAAAATCGGGCAAGGCGAGGACGACAAAAGACCTCATGGCCGGGTTTGGGCATGTTTTTTGTCAACCGCCCCTTTTCAGTCCTAGCGCAATTAGCCAATCCACGAACAGTTAATATTATAATAAAAAACTGCAATAACTAATAGCTGGGATATATTATTTTCCGGCTGTATGTTTACTTATGATTCAAAGTCTGGTTTTTCGATATATTAAGATTTCAAAGGAAACACCAAAGAACATTTAAACCAGGACAAAAGGTAGAAAATGTAAATGCTATTGTTGTTGTTTGTGTATGAGGCGACAGAATAGATGTCTGACTCTGTCATGTTTATATGTCGTCAGAGAATTTGTGCATCATATATTATTTATATATTTATAAATACACAATCTGTGAATGTATCAGTAATTCTTTTTCCCCAGTGAATTTGCCTGGCATTGAAAGTAGTGCATGAAATTCCTAAAGCCTCAATAGTTGATAGAAATTCTCAATGTAAATAGGTATGCGCTAGCCACGATCGTATAAATATATTGCTGTCGAGACTTGGCGACTTCTGAAACATTTCCATCGAAAGCATTTCGCCTATTTAAAAAATTTTATCTCTTATACAGTAATACAGCATGAAGATAAAATAACAAGAACACTACTACGCTTAGCTTTATATTTATATTTGCCAATATTTTCTTGCACATAAAGTAACTATAGTAGGTAGAAAGGTATCATAACTATTAGGTAGAACAGCTAAAACATGCTTCCCAAGGAGTAAATCATTAACGCTATCTTTTGCTCGCGTTTAAGAATCAGTTCGCATTTCGACTTTCAAAAATTATTTAGTTTTATAAGAGTGGAGCAAGCGCAATCATTCATAAATTCCACCAAGACCAGATGCCTACAAATTTAAACATTACAAATTAACAATATTTACCCTTGATTGACAGCGGATTAGACTCACAGCCAATCATCAATTTCTAAAATACATAGCTAAACCCGGCAAGCAGTCTTTTGCCATCCTGGCCTTGACAAGGCAAACATAACCTTATTTCTCTCTACGTAACAGATCTTTTATGACAACCTATGCATGCAAAGCATTTCAAGTATTTATGTACACAAAGAATAGAACCAGAAAAAGTTGTTATGTTGTTTACATTTTTTTGGCTAAAAATAAACAAAGTAGATACAGATTAAAACACACAAGTCCAGATTAGAATTAGTTATTTATCAATTTTATTTCTATATATAGACAACTAACACAGTAGCAATACAAATATATAGTATTTACATACAAGTAGGGTAATAAATACATTTGCAATACCTATACAATTATGATATGATATTCTCATAACGATATAAATAATAAACAATCACTGTGATTATTTATACTTTCTGATCAAGCTCAGATTTTTAAACTTCGCTTTAAAATATGTTGAATGAAGACAAACTAAAATGACAGAACCTTTAAAATGACAGAACCTTTAAAGAATTAAAATACAGCCGATTCATCACATTACACGTAGAACTTGCTGCAAAATGTTTATCAAAATATTTTTCTGCCATGTTGCTGTTTATCGGACAGTCCTTATGCTTTCAAGGCATGAAGGCAAATGATTCCATATCGAAAAACTTTTAAATCTAGCCTAAAAGTACAGCCTTGCTCCATATCTGTTATTGTCAGGCCTTTTTTGTGGTATTGTGGCCCAAAACTCTGTCATTTAACCCCAGAATCACACAAATTATCTCAAGTGATATGAACATATAATTTCAATTTCCCTATTTACACACAAAATTAAAAAACACGCAAAGTTAAAAACCATAAAGCAAAGTATCAAAATCATTTACAATAACAGGTTTATGATATACAATCCTATTGTTATGCAAGGCTTTGTTGTGTTCAAATATATGCATACTAGGTTACCTAAAGGCAGTGTGCTGCCTGTACTCGTTTAGAAATAGCATGCGCAAAATGCTTCCTTGCCAAACCTGCCATTTATATTTATTCTAGCGAAAGTAGCCTATGTGTAGACATAAAAAGAAAACGTCTGCACGCAGGCTGAGCGAAAATAGTACGACTCAGATTTGTATTCTTAAGACAGTGAACTGTCTTACTCTTAAGATTATTTCTGGGCAAAACGTCAAGCGGGCGATATTTTGCGACCGCTTTTTTTGAAAAACGTAACAGAACATAACTAATTGCATGAACTTGCAAAAAATTCATATTGGTTACACAAAAATTACAGTCAAATGTATACGACAATCAAGTGTTATACGACACTTCAAATTAGAATAGATCAAAGGTCAAATTCCAAATGCGCAAGGTATTTGTGAAACTAAAGGCCTGAGGCTTTAGAAACCTTAGATAAAACAATCAAAGAACTAACTTAAATACTTATACATGCTTTAGTTACGCCGCACAGGCGGCACAGGTTTACCCCAATGATAAAAGTAAAAGAAAATATATTTCAAACCCTTTAAAAAATGACAAAGCTACTATACAAGTGACAGCCAAATGTTATACGACACCTTAAAATCACAATAGATTAAAGTTCAAATTCCAAACGCGCAAATATTTGTAAAAGACTAAAGCACAAGATTCCAATTGCCAGGGAGGGAAGGAACGGCATTGTTCACCACGTCGCTTTGTGTCCGTTTATACAACAGTGATGCGTCATGTGAGCACACTGCACAATCCAAGGAACCAAAACGTCAAATTAGGATGCTGAGGCAGCAGCCAAAAATAGCATGCCGTCCGACCGCATTGCATGCAGGTACAAGTGAAAGAATGCATAAGAGCTACCACAATGCAATGCGCTTAGTAAAATCGAGATTTTCCCTCCTAATGTATAGATTAGGATCTGCTGCCTTGCTCGCTCGCTTCAGGCTCGCTCGCTGCGGCAGCAATTAAAATAGTTGTAAAAATAGGAAAGTAACTGACATGACAGGGATTAGTGATTGATTTTTGCCACAAGATGCCTGTGTAAATATAATCTTCAGCCATTCCCAATCATTAACCACTTTTCCTTTTATGTATGACATATTGTAGGAACAAATAAGTGATGAAGTGAAACCATTTATCACCCTATCAGAACTAATACCTGGATTAACAGTCCTAAGTTTTTGCTTATCTCAACTGTCATATGCATGAAAATGTGTATGCTGTAGCTTTATATGTTTGCTTGATGACATGTGCAAGTGTGCCTCAACCTTTACTATATTTACGTGCACAAAATCCAAATCTTCAGTGGACCAACGGAGCAACAGTCATGTGAAACGTTGAAGAGGCTCTACAATAAAAAAGACAGGACAGTAAACAACAAAGACTCAAAGAAACAGAGCAGATAAGGAAGAAAAATATTAATGAACTTTAGTTAATTCATTGTAAGGATCTACTGCATGCATAGATAAAAAATAGGTACGCCATGCGTACATGTGGGTAGCCTGTAAAACATTATTAACTGCGATAAAGTGGCAAGTAAATATCAACTGATGCAATAAAATATTATTTTCTAGTCTTTATTCTAATGCCATAGTGTTTATTTTATATTTTGACATAGGTAATTGGAACCATATTGTAGTTCTTATATAGTTATAAGTTAATTTGTAACAATTGTCTGAATTAAACACACTAGAGAAAAAAAAGGACGTTATGTGTATGTGGGCTAAAGGGGAACATAATGAGTAATTTGTTGAATAGTTAATTGTGAATTGAGGGGGGTAGAAATAGAAATAAAAATAACCAGATGGGGTGGTTTGGAATTTGTTGGACAACCACCAACCATGTGGTGTGTTTGAAATAAAATTTTTTTAAAAAGGGTTTTGTTTGTGTATGATGGGGTTCTTCAAGAAACTATGTAGTTGCGTTTGTAGTAATAGGTTGTGTAGCGTTACTGGTGGTGTCTAAATCAAGGTTATGTAAGGAGGTAGGTAGAAAAGTAAAGCAGAAGACAAGAGAGGCAAGCGTGCGAATCAGTATCCCCGTACGCGGCGTTTCATCCTTTTGCGGACTCGTCAGCGGGGAGCAGGGTTGGCTTTGTGTGAAAGAACAATGAAGATAAGAAGTGAGTAAAAGTGGTGTGTGTTTGTAGGAGAATCATAAAGAATCAAAGTAAGTTATCAAACCTGCATGAGAGTATATTCGTAAAAGGTAAAATGGTAAAATTAAACTGTGTGTCTTACCAAAGCTGTTGTTGACCTTAAATAAACCAACATGGTGAGCCATCTCAGGGTTGATGTGAAATCGAGTGTAATTTTACTTAAAAATTGTTTGGAATTGCTTGACAGCAGAGCTTGTGTGCGAGCTTGTATTCGTCCAAGAGGCTTGATCGAAAAGGGGTCAAGGATTGCATGTGTGTGCATAAAATGCGTTAATATGTTACGTCACTGAGGTCAGGTGTCAAAGTCTGTGTTGGGGATAGTGGGGGTTTACGTGTCAGTTATGGTTGTGTGTATATATATATATACAGCATATGGATAATGGATTGTACATTATATTACATAAGGATTGTTCAACGTGACTATATTATCCGTGACCATGTTCATGTGGTTTGATTTGAAGTGTATTTAATCCGTGTGGTTGAACATTTAGGTTTTGTTCGTGCATCCGGTCACATTTATGGCTTAATTCTGCTAAGGAAATATCACAAACAGGAAATAACAAACACAGAGTTTAAAATACAACATAAATCTGCACAAATCAACAACAAATGTGACACAACGACTGCCAACAACATACTACAACAAACAGATGCCATTGCAACCAAATACACAAAACAAGCCTGCCTAGCACCTCCCACAATCGCAACATAAAACTAAAACGACTTAAAAACACAAATACCAGAATCACTCCAACAACCTCCTCACCCCATAGGACACCATACAGAACAACCAGCCAACCAACCAACAAACCCACACACACACCGACCAACAGACACAAACCAAAACCCCTCATGCAACCCCACACCACCACAAACCCGGAACAACTAGCACAACAACAGTAACAAGAACACCACAACTTCGAATACCAACCCACTATTGACAACCTAATAACAACAGACACCGAACCCATCAACCAAACAACAATGAGCAACAATCAGCACCCCACATAAACATTCCATCTCACTTGAACTACAACACGCAACAACAAATCCTGGATTTTCTAAGACGCAACAAACCCACACACCACAAATAACAAAAAACCAAATAAAACTCAACACAGATACAAACAATTACAACAAAAGAAACATCCTAAAATATTTGAAAACACAACAGAACACAAATAACAACAGACACAAAAGCAAAAATAAACTACATAAAAAACTCAAAAATAACTCCCAACACAATACTATTGTTAACCTCTCTAACAAACCAATCTCACATGAAGCACAAAAAACCCTGTCAAAAGGTCTTACCTTTGTCCCGACACCGAAAAACACACCATACAAGACCATATATGACTCTTTTCTGAAATATAAAAACAGCATGTACAATAAATATTTCTTCAGAAACAGAAAGGACACTAAAAAACATCCATTTAAACTACCCAGTAACTTCACAGCACCAAACCCCAACAACAGCAACCTGTTAAGATACATATCAAATGTACTCTACGATCTCAAAACTGAATTTGGAACACAAAAACAAACTAAAAAACCAACATATCCTCACAAAGCCTCAAAACCATCCATGATCTGAAAAAGGATGATGATATAATAATCAAACCAGCAGACAAAGGAGGAGCCATTGTGATATGGCCAATGGAAGATTATCTTACTGAGGCATATAGACAACTTTATAATGAGAAACACTACCAGAAACTAACACATGACCCGACCCCTGAAATTCTAACTGAAACCAAAACCCTAGAACTCAAACTCCACAAATCTAAGGCCATTGACAACACAACATTTAAATATCTCACAACTGACAATAAAGCCAGGACACCACAACTATACCTTCTACCCAAAATACACAAAACTAACATTCCAGGTCGACCTATTATCTCTGGTTGTGGTGGACCAACAGTCAAGCTTTCTCAATATGCTGACCATCTACTCAAACCACTCCTACAACACATACCATCATATGTCCAGGACACTACAGACTTTCTATGCCTGATATTTGCTCAGAATAACACACTACCAGACAAGTTCATACTTATTACTATTGACGTAAGAAGTCTCTATACCAACATACCTAATGATCAAGGCATCCAAGCCTGTATAGACATGTTGAAAGAAATCAACACAATTACCCCTGAAATGGAGAAACTAGTTTATGACATCCTATCCCTTGTACTTAAGAAGAACGCCTTTGCTTTTAACAACGAACACTTCCTACAAATTCACGGCACTGCTATGGGATCACCAATCCCAGCTAGCACATAACGTTATCACAACGTTATATTTTGGTTGTATTTTGGTTAGGTCGGACCTAACTAAAATATGACGTTCCCACAACGTTTTTAATCTTCCAAATGGGAGATCAAGTTACAGGTGGCAAAACGTGAACGTTGTAATAACGTCGAATCAACGTTATGACAGAACTTTTGACATATGAGCATCAGAATATCGTAAGAAAGTTTTATCACAACGTTCAAATAACGTTTTGAAAAAACCAAACACCGACGTCGTGTGAAGGTTTCGTGGTTACGTTTAAAAGACGTTGTTTTGCAACGTTCAAGTAACGTGTTGACAAAACCAAACACCGACGTTAGGAAAATTTTTGCAACGTTGTATTAAGGTTGTATGTTGGTAAAGTTAGACCAAACCAAAATGCAATGTTTAGACAAGTATGTCCGTTTAGTACAACACCGCATAAGAAATATGGTTCTTACTCAGTCACTCCGATCTATTTCAGAACGTTTACACAACATTGAAAGAACGTCTATAAAGAAGCAATATAGATCCAGTATTAAAACAGTTAAATCTATATATATTTTTTAAACGTAAGCGCCAAATAATAAGAAGTAGTATAATAAGAAATAAGATTGTGACACATGAATTGATTTGACAGTGCGTTTCAATTAATCGACATTAACAGCAAATTTGCGCTAACGGCATTACTGAACGTTTATTTTTACTAAACGTAAATGTTTTTATCACTTTCAACGCGGCGTTTGATTTGTCAGAGTTGCCCGATCAACGATTCTGATAAATTAATAATTACCCCTGTGTGCCCCAGAATTTCCCTGGTGCATGACGTCATTCATGTTATGCATCAGTGCGCGAGCACGTGATAACTGCCAACAGAGTTGCAAATCGTGTTTACGTCTTTACGAGTGAATATTCAGAAGGAGAACGTTGTGATCCAATCTGTAAGAATCTGTTTGAATCAGTTGGTTAGAAGAAACTATACTAGACAAGGTTTGTTAAAGTTTATTTATACATTATATTTTTTATATTTTAGATGTTATAAACATTTAGGATTATAACAAATCGACAAAAACCGTCGACTAGTCCACTCTAGAGAACACCTGAACGGTTTGGTATATTATAGCTAGTAAATTCGGCAAACAGCAAACTATGTTTATAATTGGTATCTTTTTGGGAGTAAAGATATTGCTTTAATTGCTCTTCAAATGTTTATGTTTGCTGGAAGAAACAGCTATCTTTATTTGACCATATAAAGTATAATTGGGAGCTAACAATCAAAGGTATACTAGTATTATCACTCACAGCTCCCAATTATTATGTTGTATACTTTAATGGACTGTTGTTGGCTATTGTGAGTGTTCACTAATATTAAATTTTATTGTGCTGGCGGCAGTCAATTTGTCTTTGAGGTTTTAACTCAGTGTGTGGCAATTTCACTGGAAAAATGTGAAAATTGTATGGCCCCTAATTTGAAATAGAATGTGTTTTTTTTAATTATATTTCGATACTGAAATATATGGATTGTGCAGATTTGACATTTTGTCCTCAATGTTTGACCTTTGTTGCCTATTTCATTAAGTTATTGAGCTGCAATGTGCCCCAGTACTGGTTTCCTTTAAAGTTGCTTTTACACAACCAAATTTTCTTTGACAAATATCTGATCCTGACGCATGTGATTGATTGTATTCAAGCACAAAACCATATCGTTGCTCATGCAAAGCAAATAATCAAGGAAATTCATACTCATCTATTTCTTTACATGCCGCAGGAGAAATTTGTCAAAGAAAATTTGGTCGTGTAAAACCAGCCTTACTGTTTTACATGCCTATGGCCAAATGATTTTGCTCGTCAATGGGAAAGCTCTCTGTAGCTTAATAGGTTAACAAAAAATCTGACAATGTCTCTGTAACGTAACCTGTTAAGCAACAATCTGCCCAGGGGCACTAGGGGCAGTGCACTGGGCCAGTGCATCCTATTATGTATCTCTGTTTACTTGTCAGTGACAGTTGGGTATATCTGCAGTTTAATTTAATGGGTTAATATTATATTACTGTAGTGGGTTAATATTATCCGACTGTTGTGGGTTAATATTATATGACTAATTATTTGACATAGGTTAGTTGAGTTTTATTATTACACAGGGTCTGAAATTTGTGGTACACTAATATCCACAGGATACTGAAATTTGGTTTTGGATACTAAGTTTATTTTAATTATATCCTAATGGGATACCACATTTTTAAAAAGCAGGCTAGCATTTAATGTTTTAGCAGTCTCCCAACATTTTTGTTCACTGTAGCACAAGTCTAGCTTTCAACATTATTGCTTTATGTAGTCCATTTACCATTCATTGTCAATTTGCTAATTGAATTTAAGACTGGACTATGAGCGTCTCAGATGAAAATCAAATTGCATGGCAACAGTAACATACTTGAGGTAATTTAAGCCTGGTTTCCATATAGTCGTAAATGTGTCATAACTGTATCGTAAATGTTATTTTATTCAATACCAATCCAGGTGAAGTGATTTTGATTAATTTTAAGTTAAGATTTGAGTGCATATCAATAGCATTGCAGTAAATATCAGTAAACTTGATTAACTTAGACTGTAATAATTAAATTCCTTTAAGGATTCTACTATTATTAAACATAAAATGCAATGGATAAAAATGCTTGACCAGGACTAAGCCTTAGAATGATTTTGAGTGTGTACCTAGAATACAAGTTGAGAATCCAGATTTGGGATACCAGATTATCAGGAGGGATACCAAATTTTAAAACCTTTGTATCTATGTTGATACTTGAAAAAAATCAAATTTCTGATTCTGATCTTACTACAATGTGTTTGGTCATTGATTGCTTTAATAATGACATACTTATTTGTATTTAGTATTATATTGATATATTCATGTAAAATGTTTTGAATGCAACAGAGTTATTAAATCTAATCTAAATAACTGGCTGGGAGGTTATAGACATCTTGTCATCCTATAATATTACATCATTAAAGAAATAAAGAAGAAACCAGGATTTAGAAGTACTGTCCACCCGAAACTATGTTTCTGTAATTTTATGCACCCAGGTGGATCTTGGATTTGCCGTTAGGAGTTTGTTAATAATGTTCAACTTCCATTTATAAATATTAAAATTTTGTTTCATTTGGTCATTCTACGAGTCATGGACATCTACTGTATATCGCTATAATATCCTAGCCTGTTTTGGATAAAATGAAAGTTGCATTGAACGAGAAACTATCTATGTATTTTCCGATATCAAACCAATCAGGGGCTGCATATTGACTACCCATGTACCCATGCAATGTATTATCAATTTGCTAACATGATTCACTTAATTCCATAATCCATATTTTGTAATTAAAGATTTTAATATGTGCTTTAATAATCTCAATTTTTATAGATTTTCAAAGGTCTGTTCTTGTCAAGCTTGATGCGATGCTTGAAAACCAACAGGAAGCCCTTTCCTTGCTAAGGAAATTAGTGGGTGCATCTAAATCGCTGGGTGGCGGTGAGCTGTTAGAGGATGTATTAAGAAAACAAATGGACTCCACTGACGATGTGCAAGCAGTTTGCAACAAGCTAAATGAGAATGACTCTTTCAAAGCGAAAATGGTAAACAAAAATGTAAAATAACTTGGTCCTTTCATTTTGAAATCGTCATCAATGTGGCATTTATTTATGTTTCCCTTGTTTTCCTGCGCCTTACTATAGGTCAAAGTTTTGTCAGCTTAAAGTGGACATAATGTTGGAGACACAACTAGGAGGATTATGGCCAAACTAGGGAGCAACAAGTTATGGTCCCAATACAGTATGAAGGGAAGAAAAGGAAAAATGGCATTTGAGAAACTTTCATTGTGTGGGGTTATAAAAAGTATGTATGCATGTTTCATTTCATAATTAATGGTATTAGCCACTAACCTGTACAAAATACAGTGTCCACTGCAGCATGGGTTTTTTCACATAGGCTAACCGGATCAACTTGTAGGCGAAATAGGTAGTAATTCGTGTTTGTTTTTTTTTAACAAAAGAACTTACAGTACAATTGTTTATATTCATGTCATTTGCAGAAGCCTGCATGAAGGTACACCCCAAGGCAAGCGAGGTTGATATTGAAGAGCAGCTGAAGGAGTGTTTAAAACACGCGCCGAATAAGCCTGGAGGGTCAAGATTTGAAGTATGTTTAACCTCCTTGTTGATTTCGTTTTTTAAAACATGTTCTGTATTAGAAACCACTGTATGGTTGTAGTGCGACTGATATGCAAAACAAATAGAAACTTGTATGTCTGTTATGAAGAATCTAGCTAAATGGTTAAATTGCACACATAATTAGTAAATAATTTCTTTTTACAGAAGCGTGCACCGTTAAAGACGATCACTAATAATGAAGTTCAAGAGTCGGAATGATGTACCCTGGCATTAGCTAACAATTTAGTTAAAGGGAATCTACGTAAGTAATTTTTGTTTATCTATGCTACCTTAAGTTAGAGAACTTCACTGGAAGTTCTTTGGACAGTATCTTACATGTAGTACTGTCGAAATTAATTGTGAACGTCATGTATATTAACAATGAAATGGAAAAAAGTGTAAACAAACGTCAAGGTAGCGTAAACAAACAAAAATGACTGTAGATTCCCTTTAAACCTTTTCTGACTGTGTTCCGATTGATAGCGCATGTACGCAGTTATGGTTATATTTGACGTTTGTGTCTTTGTTTGCATGAGTTTTGCTCTTTTAATAGTAAACAAAATTGTGTAGAGCGCTATTACTATACAGTATGTATATACTTTGTATTTTACTTTTGGTTTAATTTGTGCATCCCAAATTCTGAAATTGCCATGTTCACAATTAAGCGAAATTTGGAATGGTTTTGCAAGTTAAACTGTAAAGTATAACTGCTTGAAGTTCGTAAAACTATAGTAAACATATTCATATTTGGTTGATAATATTAATTTAAAGTCACAGTGTAAGCATTTTTATCAAACTGTCGTGTAATTAAATAATGTATATATTACTAGGTTTTAACATTTATTCAAGATTATTGTATAATATATACCCAACTAATTTTGTGTGAATATGTGTTTTATATTCTTATTTCTTACAGTATAAAA
The DNA here is from genome assembly GCF_004324835.1 of Dendronephthya gigantea. Lineage (NCBI taxonomy): Eukaryota > Metazoa > Cnidaria > Anthozoa > Malacalcyonacea > Nephtheidae > Dendronephthya > Dendronephthya gigantea. The sequence continues at coordinate 700,425 of NW_021163049.1, forward strand.
GCCATTGCAAACCTCGCCGAACGGCGTACATATATAGCTAGGTTGTCGAAACGTTGTTCGATCAACGTCGTGACAAGGTTATCTACGAACGTTGTAGCAACGTTTGGCGAGAATTGTTTAAAACTATATGAAGAATTAAATGGCTTTAGTTAATGTCGAACCTCTTTGTGTATAATATGTCTGATGTCATTTAAAGTATGTCAATCATTAATAGGTAATATATATATACATCGCAAGAACGAATATCAGTAAAGGCTGCAAGGACGTTGTGCCAACGTTAATTATAAACGTTGTTACAAAGTTAGCCTAAAACGTTGTTGCAACGTTTTTGAAAGAATTGTTTGAACCTATACATAATAGAATGTCTTTGAATAACGTCAAAACGCGCCCTGTCTATATGTATATAGTGGTATTTTAAGTATGCCAATCATCTATATGTAAAATAAATCGAAATAACATATATCAGTAAACGTTGTGAGAACGTTGTGGGAACGTTCATTGTAAACGTTTGTCACAACGTTGTAACGACGTCCGGTGGAGTCTACAAATTTCCGTTTTGACAACGTTGTGACACAACGTTTTCACGACGTAAATCTAACGTTTGCAAAACGTTGTCACAACGTTATTGTGCTAGCTGGGATGGCACCTACCTATGCAAACATATTCATGGCAGCACTTGAACAGGAGCTCCTCCAACAAGCTCCTGAAAATCTTATACCTATTGAATGGATAAGATTTATAGATGACATATTTGCAATTTGGACACATGGCACTGACAAACTGGAAAAATTCCTTAAATACATAAACAATTCCCATCCTACCATCAAATTTGACTTTTCCTTCTCTGAGGAATCTGTCAACTTCCTTGACACAACTATCTACAAAAACAAAAACAACAAACTAGAATCAGACCTGTACATTAAACCAACTGACAAAACCCTTCTACTACACAAAAGATGAGGAGTCTATGGGAAGAACCTCCAATTGTAGCCTACCAATGTAATACTAACCTGAGAGACACACTTATCACAGCAAAACTTAATACCAGACACAACACTAACCAAACATAATAACATCCCATAACCCAAATCCCTCAGGCCTTCCATCAACCCCAAACCTAACCAAAACCAACCAAAAACCTCCACACCACCCTAAACACAGAGATACAAAAAAATTTTGACCACTCCCAATTGACATTGTGTCTGAATACCACCTTGAAAACACCAGAGTGGATATAACAAACCAAAGAATTTACTGGGACACACTGGGTTACAAGTGAGAACATGCAAGAACCAACACATGACAAGCAAACCCTACAACAAAATTACATGACCTTAACCAGTCACATGAAATCTGGCATCCTGGGCATCCTGCTGACATAAGTATAGAATAACTTTTTTAAAAAAAAAATACTTGTCCTTAGCAGAATTAAGCCATAAATGTGACCAGATGCCCAAACAAAACCTAAATGTTCAACCACACGGTTAAATACACTTCAAATAAAACCACATGAACATGGCCACTTATAATATAGTCACGTTGAACAATCCTTATGTAATATAATGTACAATCCATATGCTGTATATATATATATATATATATATATATATATATATATATATATATATATAGTAATTCAAATGCATGACAACGTCTACATTGACTTCTAATTACCGATGATAATTCAAACACCAACTAAATAATGATATCTATATACCTACAACCTTACACTCACAATTATATGCACGTTTCACAAGCTTATCATAAAACTTCAAAATACAAACCTTAAAAACCTTGACTACTTAAAATTGATAACCTATTCACGATTGAAACCCTCACGGTTGATGCATTGCCAAACATCGACCCACGGACGTTTTTAGGACCCGGGGTAGTTTACTACCCACAGATGATGATAATTCCTCGCCAAAAATACAAAACACTACAACTATACTTTTTTTAATTAATGACTACGGTGATAAAACAAAACTTCAACAATTATAACCAACCATACTACATGAAGTACAACCCACGACCAAAACACATTTAAACCTCGGATGTCCACACACAACCATAATTGACACGGAAACCCCCACTATCCCCAACACAGACTTTGACACCTGACCTCAGTGACATAACATATTAACGCATTTTATGCACACACATGTAATCCTTGACACCTTTTTGATCAAGCCTCTTGAACAAATACAAGCTCGAACACAAGCTCTGCTGTCAAGCAATTCCAAACAATTCTTAAGTAAAATTACACTCAATTTCACATCAACCCTGAGATGGCTCACCGCGTTTGTTTATCTAAGGTCAACAACAGCTTTGGTAAGACACACAGTTTAATTTTACCATTTTGCCTTTTACGAATACACTCTCACACAGGTTTGATAACTTACTTTGATTCTTTATGATTCTCCTACAAACACACACCACTTTTACTCACTTCTTATCTTCATTGTTCTTTCACACAAAGCCAACCCTGCTCCCCACTGACGAGTCCGCAAAAGGATGAAACGCCGCGTACAGGGATACTGATTCGCACGCTTGCCTCTCTTGTCTTCTGCTTTACTTTTCTACCTACCTCCTTACATAACCTTGATTTAAACACCACCAGTAACGCTACACAACCTATTACTACTAACGCAACTACATAGTTTCTTGAAGAACCCCATCATACACAAACAAAACCCTTTTTTAAAAAAATTTCAAACACACCACATGGTTGGTGGTTGTCCAACAAATTCCAAACTACCCCATCTGGTTATTTTTATTTCTATTTCTACGCCTCTCAATTTGCAATTAACTATTCAACAAATTACTCATTATGTTCCCCTTTAGCCCACATACACATAACGTGCTATTTTTTTTCTCTAGTTTGTTTAATTCAGACAATTGTTACAAATTAACTTATAACTATATAAGAGCTACAATATGGTTCCAATTATCTATGTCAAAATATAAAATAAACATAGTACACAAGCTATATATTATAATATTTTATTGTATTAAATACATTTTAGACAGATCAAAACATATATAAGTATTTTTACAAGAGATAGGACATGAAATTTTTGCAGAATAGGTGAAGAGAACAAAAAAGGCAGTAAGGTTCCGGGATGGTGGCACACATCATCTGATAACATAAAGCTTAGTTAAGAGGGAGAAAAAGAAGGTTTAAGACTTTTTCAAATTATTTCGTTTTGATATCCTTTGATTATCAGCATGTCTTTGTTACATACAAGATTGGTTATTTTGTTGATAAATAAATGTTATAGTTATGTTAATATTCAATAAAGATTAAACATTTTTGTTCCAGTAAGATTATACCACTTGTTTTCCAAAGTTTATTGGCAATACGTTCACCATTATAACTGAAGATGATAGTATGATTTCATTTTTCCAGTAGGAAGGTACAGATGTATGGTGGCCTACGTGTGCCACATTGATTTATTTCGTCAATAATATTTTTCTTTTATTTTTGTCCTTTTCTTTTAATTTATTTTCAGTTTTTCTTTTTTATTTGTTTTCTTTAAATTTGATTTCAGATTGTTTTTGCTTAAAAAATGTTTAAAAAATTAAAAAAAAATTGATTTGGAAAAAACGCCGTGGCCCAGGCGTGCCATCGGCCCAGACGTTCCATACGTGACCTTTATATTCATGTATTACATGAAGTATTTCTAGGATGAGCGGTTGTTTTAGAAATAAACATGGCGGCCGCAGAATGGAAGAATGACCAAAATTTGAAGCAAGAAATAGAAGACTATGTCAGAAAAAATTACCAGCGTTTTGAGATATTAAATTTTATGAAAGAAAAATACCCAATGTATCCATGGAGTTTACGTAGTCTTTGCCGCAGAATGGCTTTCTTTAATATAAAGTATACAAATTACGAAGTTGACGCTGATAAAGTTCGTGACGCAGTAAGGAAAGAGATGGACGGTCCCGGCCGTTTACTCGGTTACCGTGCATTGCATAGGAAGGTGCGCGAAGTGCATAAACTTAACGTACCTAGAAACCTTGTTTATGCAGTAATGAGTGAAATTAATCCTGAAGGGCTTGAAGAAAGGGGCAATGTTGGACAAACAAGACGACCAAAAAGAAACAACTTGTTTGTAGCTGAGGTAAATGTTTTTTTAATGAGGGAAAAGTTAGAACTTAGAAGATCTATGATTGAATGAGTCTTTCCATTCTAGGGTGCTGACTTTACCATGTCTTTGGATGGGCATGACAAGTTGTGTGGATTTCAAAAGTCCATGTTCCTGTTATGTATATATGGAGGGCAAGATACATTTAGTGGGAGAATAAATCTGCTGAGAATCTGGACTACTAACAACAAGCCTGAGGTCATTGGCAGGTTTAATTATGACTATCTTTCCGAGACACAAGGTAAGTTTATGAAATATTATTATTATTTATTTATAAGAATTCACAGCCTCTGATTGGCTAATAGTAATAGCCATGTGTTAAATAGTCATGTCCAACGTGTGATAGCATAACATGAGATAAATGGTTGTATCACACATTATGATGTCAGACCAATGGCCAAGACATCAATGTCCCAAAGGAGGGGAATGTGAAATTGACACAAATTCAAGTGAACAATTGAAAGCTATAATGTTCATTCTTTTAAATAAATAAGAAAACAATTATTAAATTCGGTTTTCACATGATAGAAGAATTATGGAGTTATTGAGCTTGAGATACTGAATTTACAACATACTGTCCCTTTCAGTTCTTCCTAAAAGAATCCGTGTCGATAAAGGAACAGAGACTGGAAAAATGGCTACAATTCATTGTTATTTGCAAGAAAAGGTTGGAAATGAAGATGCAATTGAGACTGTTTTGTATGGGCCATCAACACAAAACAAAATTGAGAGGTGGTGGCAAGAATTGTTAGAACGTATGGAGAGATTTTTTAAGGATCAATTAAAAGAGCTAGTAGAGAATGGGGACTATGACCCATCAAGTGAAAATGACAGGTAGATCATCCATATGAACTTAGATTCACAAAGATACAAAGAACAAATCTAAATATTATATATTTCAGGTCAATGCTTGCATACATCTACATACCAGTTGTCCAAAAAGAATTAAATACTTTCAAAGAAACAGTTTGGAATAACCACAGAGGCAGAAAACAACGAAATAAAGCTTTACCTGATGGGATTCCGAACCACATCTATGCATTTCCAGAGCAGTATGGGGGTGTTAAATGTGGTATTCCTATTGAAGTTGAAGATTTGCAAGAAGTTGCTGACGTGTCAAATATTTTAGATGGCACAGGTGACTATCTGGAACCAGAATTTTGTGCTAAATGTGAAAGGATCTTTCCTGAAGTCAATGAAATTGCACCTTCTGAAGCATCAGATGCATTTCTGACTTTAAAGCAGAACTTTGATGAATCAAGAATACAACCAAATTCCAGCGCTTCAAACTTTTAAGAATAGTAATAAGTTCATCACTGTATAAACATAACAATCCATTTTTAAAATATTGGTGAAATAACTTGAACCCCTCCCCCCCCCTTAATTTTGTCCATACTACCAGTAGTTACATAAACAATAACATAAATTCATAAAGTTCTATGTGATGTCACTTGTCCAAAGATAACAAAGTGCAGAATCTGTTGCATTTGTGTTGTGAAAAGAATGTGTCAATTGCAATTGTCGACAAATTACCAGCACAAAAGTAGATGTTATTATCTGCATCAAAGAGCTGTTTGCTAGCAATTTCAGGATCACATAAAGTATACCCTACTCCTTGTAAATCTACAACTAGGAGTTGATTCCCTGACTTAACAAATGAATAATGGGCAAATGCTTTTGCTTTCTGTGAGATCTGGGTATCAATATCACCTTGCACTATGTCACCAGTGTTATTAATGTACTTGACAAACGGTCACAGACTCATTGTTAATCTTTGCGTAGTACAGCTTAGTATAGGTAAAGGTATTGCCAAATTCTGGAGGAGCCTCATCATACATAAGAGGAGAGAAGTGCCTTGCTAGGGAATGCATTTGTCCCACTTTCCTTGTATGATCATCAAGTGATTTAAAATGATTCAACAATTCTTGAACTTTGTCAGGCCTGTACTTTTTCACTACTAACTTCCCACACAACCCTTTTAAACCGGCAACCAAGAATGCATCGTGACAACCACCTCTGGCAAATTTCTCGACATCTATCAACAAGACTGCTTCAAACGGATCTCTCCATGATTGACTTTCCACATTAAAAGTTTCTATATGCACGGTAACAACATTCTTCTTTGGTGGGATCAGTTTTCCCATAAGTATGAGTTGACTCAATGAGACTGATTTAGGAATTGCTGATGGTGTAACTTTACTGGAACTGGGCAAAGACGGTGGTAAATTACAACCAGCTTGAGACTCAGAATCACGGATGGTGATGGCATTACTGGTCTTTTTATTCTTGGATCGTTGGATTGCTGTTGATTCTGACCCATTTTCAACAAATCTAATATGAAGGAGTTTCCAACTTTTGATTTGACCAACATTTGTATATGACGGCCCCCTTTCACCAGCAAGAATATCGCATTGTTGCATTTCATCAATTTCAAAGTGATCTTGGCACGCTTTTTTAATATTTTCCATTGTTTTTTCTTTGTGTTCAAACGGGACCATTGTCAATGGACCAATCCTTGTATATTTTTGCGCTTTCCCTTCCACAGTAGCAGATAATCGCTGCACTGTTAAATATTCTATTTCGTCTTTTCTCTCCTTTTTTCCCATTCTTCGGTTTGATAGCTTTTTCTCTATATCATCCCAATGTTTTCGTTTCGACATATTCAAATGCAAATTTTAATATTTGCACATAAATTTTAATATTTCCAAATAAAAAAACCCACGTTGGTTTGAAATGATGGATCAGTGGTAAACACTGGATGTAAAGCTTTGCATTACTTTGTACGCTAGCCTATTGCCTACACTTCATGTAATACATGAATATAAAGGTTACGTATGGCACGTCTGGGCCGATGGCACGCCACGGCGTTTTTTCCAAATCAATTTTTTTTTAATTTTTTAAAAATTTTTTAAACAAAAACAATCTGAAATCATATTTAAAGAAAACGAATAAAAAAGAAAAACTGAAAATAAATTAAAAGAAAAGGGCAAAAATAAAAGAAAAATATTATTGACGAAATAAATGATGTGGCACACGTAGGCCACCATACAGATGGTTTGCAATGTTGATTACAGATAACTTATCAGCATCAATTAGCTGGACGTAATAGCACCAGTTTGTAGGTCCAAAAAATCTGTGTGGCTTTTTCCAAGTTTAAATTTATCAGTTGACAATATCTTATCACTGTGGTAATCAGTCCGACAATCAGTCAACATTCAATGCCATCATTCATCATTCGTATAAATGTGTATTGCTCAGTAGTAGTTACCAGGAAGGTATGAGTAGCATTTACTAGTAAGGCTACCAGAAAACTTTTTTCTTGTTTATAGTCACATATATATAACAAAGAGTCCAAAATTGTCTCAAACATTTCAGCATAACAATTTCAAAGGGCTCATCTATGTATCTAAACAATATTTTAAAGGTTTTTTAAAAAAATATGATTTGTTAGTTATGTTCAAATAAATGCTTCTTTTTAAACTCTAAAGCATTCGGCTTAATAGCTGCATGTCCACAAGCAAGAAATTGACAAGTGAAATAGTGTGTTATAATTTATAAAACAGGGCAACTTGTTACTACCATTTGCCGAATAAGCTAATGTTTTATTTATTTATTAGTGTAACTTTGTAGTTGTAGATTAAACGCTCACCGATCACCGCTTTTTCGTCTTTAAAGTACTCGTATCCGCTTTAAAATTTGACAAACGTATTAACCTGACTTCGGTAAATTGTTTGGTGGCTTCCGTTCTTCGAAAACAACAAAATTTTCCGGAAGTAGAAGAACTACCGTTCGTCATCTTTCGTATATCCGACGATTACTGAAGATGTGGCACCCACACACACACAAACATCCGGACACTTTTTCGACTACATAGTGGTTAGTCGCACATGCGCAGGCTACCCACAAAAACTACTCAAAAATTTGGTGAACGGCCTTATGAATGCTTCTTCACAGGAACCATACGTCCAGTATATTCCAATAGGGTTCGTACCAACAAGTCAAAGAAGTAGCTGTGTAAATATCCTATAGTAATATTGTATACTGTATACTTCAGAAAAATAAATTAGGCATTTTTAAGTACTAATAGAAGTGAATAAGTTTTGCTTTTGAATAAAATGAACTGACAAAACTTGTCCCAAAATCATGTTAAGTTTTTTAAGACAGAACGACAAAATGTGAAGCGAATTTCTTTCAAGAAGCCAGGAGATACGGGTTGCTTTGCAGTTGTTGCTCGGCGTTTACTGAAACCCAATCTTCTGAAAATTGACTGGCACCATGTATTGTGGAATTCCAGGATTCCTCCGTTCTCTTTTAACAAAGACCGATCATTAGCCATTACTATCCCCTTCGCTATGGAAATAGCAATGTTGTAATTGACAACACAACCGGCCGCTCTCATGCTTTTGATCATACCGATAACTTTCTCATCAATGTTTGTGGGTAACAAAGTTTTTGCTCTGTGATGCTTCCTTGGCAATTGGTCGAGTTCGGTGCTTTCTTTTCGATCTTTGTAAGACTTCACAAGTCCACGAACAGTAGACTCTGGTACAGAATACTTTCTTGCTGCCAGCCTTATTCCGTGCGCAATTCCCTATTTTGCAATTTCTGCTTGTTGAAAAGCATCATATGCCCCATATTTGACCCTCTTTTTCTTTGGTTCTGGAGCGTCAACAGATATTTGCTCTCTTACTGCAGCTTCTTCGGCAGCATTTAGTTTGCTGTTTAATGATGCAACAGAAATATCGTCCTGGGAGACTTTTTTGAACTATCGTAACAGAGCCATGTGCGTTGATTTCCCGCACAAGCTATTCTCTGTTAGCAATACTTGAACGGAAATGTTTGACGTTTAGCCAATTAGTTACTAATAAGGAAGTAAAATCAGTCAGTAAAATAATAATAGAACATCAAATGACATGTAACACCTAAAGCAAACGCGACTGCTCATTGACTGTTCTGTTGTGTTGGAAAAATGGAGGGCATTTGTGTAAGCTGCAATGAGTTCACAAAATACACATGTTTAAAGTGCAAATCATTTGTTTGTAACCGAGGAATCCAGTGTTCAAACCCTGCATCTGAAGACTATCCTGGATGGAAAAGTGGTTCGAGTGTTGCTTTATGTGAAGCGTGCGATGGGAAAGAAAAGTATGCATCTAACTGCATTTATGCACTTGATTCACTTCAAGAAACCTACGATTCAGAAACAGACGACTCTGATTCAGTGAAACAGAGCACCAAGAAGACATCGTTTTCCCTGGCTTGCGCATCACGAGGTTTTCATGAATACAGAAAAATTTGGGCTCCAAGGATCAACCAGCAGTTAACAGTAAAGCCAGAATCGAGGAACCTATTCGACCCATATGCTATTGGTCTTTTTACCAAAATCAGAAGCAAGATTGAACCATTATCACTGGTTGGACATTTGCCTCGAGAGATCTCCCGATTTTCCAAGTTTTTCATTGAATATGGGGGCAATATAGAAGCAAATGTGTGTGACATTAAATTCCGTCGATCTCCATTACCACAGGGAGGCTTGGAGATTCCCATTACCGTTACAGTCCTGAAAAACCATGCAAGTCAGAGGATCTACAGCAAAATGCAGGCATTCATGAAGGAATACTACGTGGAACCTGACAATATCCTGACTGAAATTGTCCAGGATGAAGATGAAGATATTTTTGACTTTTAATGCTACCAGGACAACTTAAAACATAAGTGAAATGTGTTTATGCGTTAATAAATGAACCGATTTGCATTATTGACAATGAGTGTCTCATATTACACCATAATTACCTTTTCACACGGATTATATTTTGCGCAGTACTAAAAATCGTGCACTCAGCGCTGCGCGAATTCTAGTACTGCGCGAATTTTAATACAAGTAAGGTATCTAATAATGGAGAGTTTATGCATCCAAAATTTTCTTTTGTGCCATGCAAGTACTGGATTTCATTGCCATTGGTTCTTCGTTATAGTAGTGCATTGGTTTATTTGTATCCCACCTGTGGTCTTTATGCACTTTGCAGTACAAATATGCATATTATGCCCAAAATCATGAGAAGGAACTTCATATCTCCACCTAGGAAAAATTTCCAATCGACATTTTCCCCATCAATCAGCATTGACCCTTTGTTAATCAGTTAATTTACTTCACTGCAAAACTTAAAGAGATTTTAATGATTTTAATTTTTTGTACTCTTTGGGACAATCAATAATTGCTACTGTCCTGTTATGTTTAGATGACATCACCTTCTCCTCTAACTGTAGCATTGTGAATGACATCATCATGAAATTTGTTGTCCTTGACATTCGGACTCCATCACCACACAGTTTCACTTGTATTTTCTTCCCCTTCAGTTCTGGTTTGATATTGAGCAAATCTTTAATATGACTTTGTAATGTAGAAGTGAAATTAAGTGCAGCACCTTGATACTTCCCAGGAAGCCTTTCCTTGTTCATTTCACTTCTTTTCTGTTTAATATGGTATGACTTGGGTAACCCCTCACCCTCTATCACAAGCTCACAGTTAAAAGAGAATTTTCTCAGGTTTCTTTTTTTCAGGGTCTAGTAGTCGCTCATAACCCGGGCTATTATCTGGACTGCCGGTTTCGGGGAAAATTCATTTTGTGCAAACTGTCACCTTCATCTTTGAATTGGATTTCTTTTAAGTCGAGTCCAAAACTCTTACAAAACCACAAGCCACATTGTGCTCTGTTAGCAAGTGTGGAAAGTTTTCTTTCTTGTTTTTTTGGGCTAAAGTCGTTTATATTTTTCCCTTGGCAGTCGAGAAAATTGTTTCTTTCAAGTATTTCTACATAGGAGGCCATTTCTTTGTTGACATTCTGTAAATCCACAATTTCTTTTTGTAAATTACTCACTTCATTATTCACAGCCTGATACAATTCTTCCTTTTCATATCACTGTACTTCTTCCATTCTTCTGTTTCATTTTTACATTCTTCGATCTCGGATTTTAATATCATTACTGTATCTATCTCACTTCTTTGTATGCTTAATTTGTACAACTTGTTTAATTTTTCTTTGTTCCTTCCTTTGGCTTTCCTACAGGCTTGTTTAACCACTGCTGCATTATTGGAGAGGAGGTTTTCTACACGAACGCAATCTTTCTTTACACTAAACCAACATTCATCGAATGTTGAGTTTTAAAGATCAATATAGGTGGCTTGTATATTTTCAAGGTATCTCCACACAAAATTATAAGTCGTTTTTCTGAGGGACCAGTTGCTTTGCATATTGAAGAGGAAACTCCATGCTGAAAGTCAATTTCCATTTTATTTTATTACGATTAACTAATCTGAGATTATCTGACATCTTTACATGACCAGAACCATTGTGATGATGACCATATAAACTTCCAAGGAACCAGTAATATGTGTTATCCTATAATCCAAATAAAGTGTCCAATTTTTGTGACAATACCGCAGATGAAACAGAGTTTTTTTTCAAATTTCGCGCACTTTACCGCATTATTTGGCTTTACATTTGCATATGTTTGCAGTTTTTGTACACATATGGTATAGTAAGAGACTGGGAAGCATAATAAATTTCAAAACAAATATGGCGAAGAAGGGAGTATATTGTGTATATTGAAATTTTATTGCAAAATTTCTTACAATAATAGCCGATTGTAGCGTGATAAAATTGCTATAGTTTAAAGGATTATGGAACCAGTTTCTTGGGGAATACAGTTAGGTTTTTTGGCAAATATATAAACTTTGAATGTTATTGAAGCAATTGTGATGCAGAGGAGAAGATTTCACTTGATGTATTTCAGCAAAACAGGCAAGGTTTGTTGCATATATTGTCATATTCGCATACAATGTATTGCAATTTCTTGCAATATCTACCATTTTGACCCACATTCCTGGCAATGTTCAAAAACAGAATTTCCTGCCTTCCCCAGGGGCCCAAAATTTGGTTTGTAAACTTGAACCATCCAAATTTCTCCAACACGATCTCCGAGTTAAATTTATCATTATCATTAAATGTTAACTCTAATTTATGTTCATGGCTGATGCAGCAACAGGGAGGTTGTTGACGTTCTTGGACAGTCATTGTGAATGCAATGTTGGCTGGCTGGCTGGCTACTCATTTCGAGCATTTCGATTCATCATCAATTTATGTTGAAAGATATTTGTGTTGACCACTTTTCTGAATCCACTTTCTTGGTCTATAATTTAACAACACCTGAGCGATTGAGCTATAAGTCGAGCAGCAAGATTTGACAATGTCGAGGAGACAGAAAAGAACAAAGTGGACAGAACAAATGAACAAGGATTTATTAGAGTGCAAGGAAAGAGCACAGAAATTATTATCGGTAGAAGATTCGTCGCTTGTGAACAAGACAACGGGCAGAAAGATGGGCTACATACAGTTGATGAAGCAATTCTGGGATGACCGAGGATATGAAAATTTGGGTCTAACAGGACAGAATTTGCGAGATCGAGCGTTGCGGCTTGAAAAGACCCAGATTTGTATATCTAATGGTCGTAATGGAGAGTCAAATGTAGCTCGCGAAGACGAAATTGTTGAAGAAAGCGGCGAAACCACGCAACCGAGACCGGAGTTAAATTTACATTTACATACCATAACTATTCAGCAATGCACAGAAGAATTAGGAGACAATGAGAAGTGTTCATCCTACCCTTTGTTGCCAAATTTGCCTGAGATTAATGTGTTACCTTCGCAAATAAAAGAGAAGATATGGGGCAAAATAGCATATAGAAAATTATGCTGTGAAGTGAACGAAATATACGACGAGATTGTACACTTTCGACGAAATATTTTTAATATACCATCCGGTAGAGCTGGCAAGGATTTCATAATCGAATTATCATTCTGGCTAAAACAATTTAACTCATGTTCTGACTTAAACTCGATTGCTTTAAAAGCTTTTATGATACTTCCTTCGTTAATTTTACAGAAGCCGTCCGCAAAGTCTAAGAGCAAAGAGCATAGCTCAGCTATCACCCGCCGACTACTGTTATGGAGACAGGGAGACGTATCGCTGCTGATGAAAGAAGTGAGAATTATTCAAGAGAAATTCAAATCTGCAAGAAAGGCTAGAACTGTCGGAGAAATCTCAAAAACGTTCGCAAAGTTGGTCATGCAAGGAAAAATTACAGCAGCAATAAAATTGTTAGAAAATGAGAGCTCATCTGGTTTATGTTGGCTTTCGCCAGAAGTCATTGAAGAGCTTAAACTGAAGCATCCGACAGCAGCAGAGGTAGAAGAAGGAAGTCTTTTGTACGGCCGATGGATTATGTTCCGCCAAATATTTATGACCTCATTGACGAGCAGACCATCAAGAATGCAGCAATGAAAACAAAAGGCTCGGCAGGGCCCTCAGGAATGGATGCCGAACTATACAGAAGAATCTTGTGCTCAAAAAGCTTTACGACTGAGGGGAAAGTTCTTAGAGAAGAAATAGCCTTCATGACGAGAAATCTGTTAAAGTCTTCGTACCAGCCCTCGCTGTTAGAAGCCTTCACAGCATGCAGATTGATCCCGCTCGACAAGAATCCTGGAATCAGACCAATAGGTGTAGGTGAAGTACTAAGACGAATCATCGGCAAAACTGTGTCAGCTCTTTTCAAAGAAGATCTAAAACAAGCAGCGGGCCCGCTACAAGTTTGTGCTGGGCATAGCTCTGGAGCTGAAGCGGCAATACATGCAATGAGTGAGGTCTATGCTGAAGATGAAACAGATGGAATACTTCTGATTGACGCAAATAATGCGTTCAACCAAATGAATCGTTCCGTGGCAATGCATAACATCCAGATCACTTGTGCAGAAATCTCTCAGTATATCATCAACACCTATAGAGCTCCTTCCAGGCGTTTTATCTGTGGAGGGGGAGAAATATTGTCTCAAGAAGGCACCACACAAGGTGACCCTTTGGCCATGCCATGGTATTCAGTCAATACATCGACCATCATTCAATCATTGAGACTTTCTATCCCTGAAGTCAAGCAGGTTTGGTTGGCTGATGATTCAGCTGGAGGTGGGAAGATATCATCGCTATATAGGTGGTACCTTGCTCTACGCGAAGAAGGAATGAAGTTTGGATACCACGTCAATGGTTCTAAAAGTTGGCTGATTGTCAAATCACAACTACTGGCGTCTGAGGCTGAGCGAGTGTTTGGAAGCGCTGTGAATATAACAACAGAAGGAAGGCGTCATCTGGGTGCAGTAATAGGATCAACAGATTACAAAGAAGAGTATTGCAACGAAAAAGTCAATCAATGGAGGAAAGAAATCGAAGTATTGTGTGATATAGCTAAAAGTCAGCCACACCCAGCTTATGTCGCTTTCACAAAAGGCTACAAATCAAAGTTTACATTTTTTATGCGAACGATCAGCTCCTTTGAGAATTATGTGAACCTCATAGAGGAAGTCATTAACGAGTTATTTCTCCCAACTCTGTTTGGGCAAGAGGAGCCTCTGTCTGGAGAACTGTATGAAGTCATCACATTACCTACTGCACATGGAGGTTTAGGGATACCCGCATTAAGTGAAGAAGCGCCACAGCAGTATGCTGCATCAACATCAATAACACGCCCACATGTGGAGGCAATTTTATTTCAAAGCACTTCAATGCCAGCAAGCACAAATGTCATCAAGAACGAACAGAAGTCGATCAAGAGGCAGAACGCCAAAGAAAAAAGAGACCGTATTGATGAGTCTCTTTCAGCTGATCTCCTAACACATGTTGAGCAAGCGCAGGATAGAGGAGCAAGTTCGTGGTTAAATTCGATACCAGTTGAAGAACAGGGTTTGACCCTCAACAAAGAAGAGTTCAGGGATTCATTAAGAATGCGGTATAACATGCCTTTGTCTGATCTGCCAAGTCAATGTGTATGTGGGGTTACATTTTTCGTAAATCACGCTTTATCCTGTAAGAAAGGAGGTTTTGTGGCCCGAAGGCACGACGGTGTCCGTGATCTGCTGACAACGTTGCTTAGCAGAATATGCAATAACGTTGAATCTGAACCAAAGCTCATTCCATTGGACAATGAACAATTTCGTTTACAGTCCACCAACAGGAAGCCCAGAGGCGCGACTAGATATCAAAGCCGGCGAGTTTTGGGCTAGAAGAGTTACATCATTCTTTGACGTCCGTGTAACGCATGTAAACTCCCAATGTTATCAAAACAAAGCCACATCCGATATCTTTAGGGAACAAGAAAACGAGAAGAAGAGAAAATATCAACAAAGAATCTTGGACGTAGAAATGGGCACCTTTGCACCACTGGTTTTTGGAACGAATGGAGGAGTAGGAATTGAATGTGAGAAATTCTTGAAGAATCTAGCGGATAAATTATCGAGAAAAAATGGAGAAGATTACTCAACTGTGATTACGTGGATTAGAACTAGATTGTCCTTTGAAATTCTGAAATCAGTGCATTTATGTACGAGAGGTTCAAGAACGCCATTTCGTGCGAAGGACGAACATATTGACGATTTCAAATTAAACTCTATAACAGCACAAGTTTTTTAAAACTGTCTACGAATTTTACTATAGTATAAATTTTTAGCTTTTTGATTTTGCACATTAATAGATGTTAGATTTTGTCTGCGTTTGTTATAAATGGATATGGATTAGCATTGTGGTATATATAGTTTAAATGTTTTTTAACTGTTATATTTGTTATTATAACAATTTTATCACCAATATGTACATAATTTTTAAAATAGATTGCTATTATTTATGTTCATGATAATCAAAAATTCAAGTCATGTGCAAAACATACAGTAATTTTGAAACAAATGCGCAGCACATGCTAATGTTTGTTATCAACATGGCGATGAATTTGACGAGTGGTAAGTAAAAGTATATGAATAATTCATAATGATTTGCTTAATCGGGCATTTGTGTTAGGGTAGTTTCTAAAGGGTATACTTTTTTAATACACTGGGTAGGTTTAATTCTTGAGTTGATTGCAAGGTTGATCCTTCAGGTTCGTAAAACATATGAATTGAATTTTTTATTTACATGTCATAGATGCACTTATACGGTGCGTAAAATCTTGTTTTATATTTATAGAATAAAAAATCTTGTGTGAATAGGCACTATTAATAACATGGATGGATAGACTTATTTCATTTTGTGTGCTGCTTTTAGTGCTTTAATTCCAACCAAGTCCATATATATATCTATATATATTATATATATATATAGATATACATATATATATATATATACATATATATATATATATATATATATATATATATATATATATATATATATATACATATATACATATATAGAAAAGATGAGTGCCCGCTAGCTGGAAAATGTCTGACCAAGAGCCTCATTTACAAAGCCGAAATAACATCAACGGAAGACGGAAAGACGCTCTCGAAGTATGCATGGAAATTGAAACAAAGCGAAAGAGAATTCACAATCAAGTGATTCCTTCTAAAGCATGTCCCTACATTTAGAGCTAGTGGGAGAAGCTGCAACCTTTGCCTTGAAGAAAAGCTGTTTATTTTGAAAGCAGACAAAGACAGAGTGCTGAATAAGCGCTCAGAGTTATTTTCTAAGTGTAGACACTGCTTTAAATACAGTGCACGCGCTAGTATGCTATCCTTATGCATCAGAAAAACGGTTAAATGTATCCATTCGCCTGATGATCGCCTTGAGCGTGAAACACCGTGTAGCGATGACAATATTCTTAGATTAAACATTTATATATATATATATATATATATATATATATATATATATATATATATATATATACATATATATATATATATATATATATATATATATATATATATATATATATTTAAAAATTTGTAATCCAGGCATATTTGTTTGTCAATGAATGTTCTCCCGATTTAAAATTGTTTTTTATTGAGCTTTTGACTCGGTTCTTCGAGTCTTCTTCAGAATATCTAAATTATTTACATGTGTATAGCTTTATATATTTAAGTTTCGCGCTGTTCTTTAAGACTCTGTATACGTTGAGAGCGTCTGATTGGTTGTTTTGAAGTTGATCTGATATGAGTGGTAGTTGAGGGATGCATTGTCATATTTGACTGCATTTCGTTGTCAGGGATGGTCGCTGTGGAATGATTAGATTGTTGTGTATCAGATGTGGGTGGATTTAAGTTATTATTAGTTACATTAATGTGATTATTGATAGAGTCCTTACGTTTTGTCTTAAGTTGCAGATAAACTGCAGGAATATCAATATGTCTGTTAATAGTATTGTCATCTGTACTAAACCAAGCTTCTTTGAATTCATGTGCGTGTTTTGTTTGTGCTTGTCCCAGTAGTTCAGTTTTGTTCCAGGCGAAGGTGTGAGAGTTATCGTATGTGTGTACTGCGGGTAGGGATTTAAGGTCGTGTCGTTTTATAGCATTCTTGTGTTCAGTTATTCGGGTTTCAATTTTCTTCAAGGTTTGACCTATGTATCGTTGTGGACAGTCTTTGCAAGGAATCAAGTAGATGGCATTTCTTGTTTCGGTGGTTGTCGTTTTGTCTTTGTGTTTTGTAAAAGATGATCTAAACTTGTGTGCTGGTTTATGTGCTACGTCAATATTAAAAGGACGAAGTAGTCTGGCAGTCATTTCAGATGTGCTCTGAATGTATGGTAAGGTAATTGTTTTATTTGATACTTCAGGTTCTCTTTGTGATTCATTAATTTCATTAGTTTGTTTGTTACTCAGTTTCGTTAGTACTTTGTTAATGAAATTTGTCGGGTAGTTATTCTTTTCGAAAGTTAAGTACAAGTATTTGCGTTCCGCTTGTTTCGCTTCTTCTGTGTTACAGTGTGTGTCTATTCGGTTAAATAACGTCCTAATGCAGCTTATTTTGTGCTGAGTTGGGTGGTTACTGTTAAAATTTAAGATTTGATCAGTGTGTGTTTTCTTGCGGTAAACCTGTGTGTTTATTGTTCCGTCATTAGTTCGTGTTAATAAAACGTCAAGAAAAGCAAGTTGGTTGTTATTAAGACTTACAAGATGACAAAGAAATCATTATACTACCAGCTGACAAAGGACGAATGACTGTAGTTAAGAACAAATCCGATTATATTGATAAAGCAAACACTTTACTAAAAGACACGGCAACATATCAACCACTTGACACTGACCCAAACAAAACGATGGTTAATCGTATTAACCAGAAATTAAAACAACTTAAAGACAAAGGCAAGCTTGATGAACGGAACTATAGCAGAATCCGACCAAACAATGCCTCCACCGCTAAGTTTTATGGACTACCTAAAATACACAAAAAGAACATCCCTCTAAGACCTATCGTGTCTCTTCCAGGCTCCCCAACATACGAGTTGAGTTATCCAAATATCTCGCTATGGTTCTTCATCCTCTTGTTAAAGTATCACCTCATACGGTTAACAACACTAATGCCTTTCTAAATAATATTAAGGACCTCAACCTTGAACCTGACGAAATCATGATATCATTTGATGTAGTTTCTCTTTTCACATCCATACCACTAGACACAGCCAAACGAATCACAAGTGAACTACTTAATAACAATGACACATGGAAAAGCAGAACTAATTTAGACAAAAACGACATTCTTGACCTTCTTAATCTTTGCCTTTCTACGGAATTCTCTTTTCAAAACTCCTACTACAGACAAATTTCAGGCACACCTATGGGATCTCCTCTCTCTAGCTTCCTTGCTGAAGCAGTCATGCAGGATCTAGAGAAGAAATCGGTCACCAATAACGAAAACATCAAATCATGGAACAGATACGTTGACGATGTCTTCGCGACGGTAAAGAAAGACAAGACTGACGATATTTTATACGAAATCAATCAAACGATTGAAAACATAAAATTTACCAAAGAAGAACATAACAACCAACTTGCTTTTCTTGACGTTTTATTAACACGAAATAATGACGGAACAATAAACACACGGGTTTACCGCAAGAAAACACACACTGATCAAATCTTAAATTTTAACAGTAACCACCCAACTCAGCACAAAATAAGCTGCATTAGGACGTTATTTAACCGAATAGACACACACTGTAACACAGAAGAAGCGAAACAAGCGGAACGCAAATACTTGTACTTAACTTTCGAAAAGAATAACTACCCGACAAATTTCATTAACAAAGTACTAACGAAACTGAGTAACAAACAAACTAATGAAATTAATTAATCACAAAGAGAACCTGAAGTATCAAATAAAACAGTTACCTTACCATACATTCAGAGCACATCTGAAATGACTGCCAGACTACTTCGTCCTTTTAATATTGACGTAGCACATAAACCAGCACACAAGCTTAGATCATGTTTTACAAAACACAAAGACAAAACGACAACCACCGAAACAAGAAATGCCATCTACTTGATTCCTTGCAAAGACTGTCCACAATGATACATAGGTCAAACCTTGAAGAAAATTGAAACCCGAATAACTGAACACAAGAATGGTATAAAACGACACGACCTTAAATCCCTACCCGCAGTACACACATACGATAACTCTCATACCTTCGCCTAGACAAAAACTGAACTACTGGGACAAGCACGAACAAAACACGCACATGAATTCAAAGAAGCTTGGTTTAGTACAGACGACAATACTATTAACAGACATATTGATATTCCTGCAGTCTATCTGCAACATAAGACAAAACGTAAGGACTCTATCAATAATCACATTAATGTAACTAATAATAACTTAAATCCACCCGCATCTGATACACAACAATCTAATCATTCCACAGCGACCATCCCTGACAAAGAAATGCAGTCAACCATGACAATGCATCCCTCAACTACCACTCATATCAGATCAACTTCAAAACAACCAATCAGACGCTCTCAACGTATACAGAGTCTTAAAGAACAGCGCGAAACTTAAATATATAAAGCTATACACATGTAAATAATTTAGATATTCTAAAGAAGACTGGAAGTACCGAGTCGAAAGCTCAATAAAAAACAATTTTAAATCCGGAGAACATTCATTGACAAACAAATATGCCTGGATTGCAAATTTTTAAATAAATATATATATATATATATATATATATATATATATATATATATAAATAAATGTTTAATCTAAGAATATTGTCATCTCTACACAGTGTTTCACGCTCAAGGCGATCATCAGGCGAATGGATACATTTAACTGTTTTTCTGATGCGTAAGGATAGCATACTAGCACGTGCACTGTATTTAAAGCGGTGTCTACACTTAGAAAATAACTCTGAGCGCTTATTCAGCACTCTGTCTTTGTCTGCTTTCAAAATAAACAGCTTTTCTTCAAGGCAAAGGTTGCAGCTTCTCCCACTAGGTCTAAATGTAGGGACATGCTTTAGAAGGAATCACTTCATTGTGAATTCTCTTTCGCTTTGTTTCAATTTCCATGCATACTTCGAAAGCTCTCTTTCCGTCGAGTATTGGATATTGTTCAGAGACTTCTTATGTATGGCAAAACGTTTCTTGAAGTCTCCTGCTGTCCGTTGATGTTATTTTGGCTTTGTAAATGAGGCTCTTGGTCAGACATTTTCCAGCTAGCGGGCACTCATCTTTTCTACAACAGTTACAGTGATTCTCTTTGCGCTCATCGTCTCGTTTTTCTAACACATGATGGTTGTGGCTTGAGATAGCATTTTTGATGTTGTTCATGCAGGAGTAGCTGACCTTTACTGTATTTCGATTAAAGATTTTGTGGAGCCGCGATGTTTGAGGGAAATGTTTGTTGATCAATTTCAGGAAATCACGGGCAACGTTTGACTGTACATTTTTGCTAAAGGGAGGATTGAACCAAATGACTTTCCGTTTTCGGTTGTTACTGTTGGTTGGAGTTTTGGGTCTGGCGGGGTTGGTTGTGTAATGCAATTTGACGTTGTGGTTACTGCGGTTGAGTGCATTCTCATAAAATCGCGCGGCGGATTTGAAACTTGTTTCATCGGATGATAAGCACGATAAGCGTTTGTTTATCGATTTCAGTAGTTGTTTAATGGTGGAAGGAGGGTGGTTTGATCGGCTATCTCTGTAAATAGGTTCGTTGTTTGTATATTATATATATATATTATATATATATATATAATATATATATATATTATATATATATATATATAATATATAGGAAACAATTGTAACTACCACGGCCAGAAGTAAAACTAAAAGATTTTATTAAAAATATACTAAGCTTAAATTTTCGGCCACATGCCGCAGAATTTCTGAAGAAGGCTGCGGCATGTGGCCGAAAATTTAAGCTTAGTATATTTTTAATAAAATCTTTTAGTTTTACTTCTGGCCGTGGTAGTTACAATTGTTTCCTATATGTCTTTGCTATCGAGCAGTGTGGGAATACTTGTTGGTTATATATAATATATATATATATATATATATATATTATATATAATATATATATATTATATATATATATATATATATAATATATATATTATATTATATATATTATATATAATATAAATATATAATATATAATATATATAATATATATATATAATATATATAATATATAATATATATATATATATATATATATATATATATATATATATTTAGCTTAATAAAATTTCCGCTTAGGGTTTTGTGTTGTACAGTAGGAGGTAAAGTTATCTTATCAAAGCCTTGTATATTTTCTGAAAGCACTGTGATCACATAGAGGTCATAAACAACAGTAGGGAAAGTCCATGAGAAAGTTTGTAACATGAAAATGAGGCTCAATAGCCAAAGCCATGTTCCTTCTGGCAGCATGTCTTTGTCTTCAGTGGCATAGCGAAGGTCTTGATTTTTGGAGGGTGAAACAAGAATGGCATAGGTGTGACTTTTATAAGACCACGAGGTTTGGAGGCATGTTCTCCATGAGAAATAGAGCTGATAAGAGACATCATTTGCTCTAGCTGGCTTGCATTTTACATCACCTACATAAAAATGGCTGTAACCGAGCTACCAGCTCCTAGCTAGAAGTCTTATTGGAGGGGGCAATATTCTTATGCCTGACTGCGTTCTCCCATTAAACTTCTAGTAGCTACAGTCATGTAGTTAACACATTTGAGTTTTTATATTTGTTATAAGGAACGTCTAAAACATAGGTTATTACATGTGTACAAATAAAACAAATTATGTGCATTCCTGTACACCAATAAGCTTTTTTCATGAGGATCATATTTTGCTGAGTAGGTATTCAAATTTGTGCACCTAGGTATGTGCAATTTTAGTACCACAAAATGTTTATATTACCATATACACATCATATACACCTTTACCACGCTTGTTCTTGGCAGCTACCTCTGTAGCTCAGTGGTAAGAGCATTGCACCGGCATCGCAAAAGCGTAAGTTCGATTCCTGCCGAAGGACCGATAGTTGACTCATATTTCCATCAACTGTCCCAGGCTTGAATTTGAAATGTGTAAATTCCACTCGAAATTAAGACCCTTCAAATCATTAGAATATACAACATACCTGTACAATAAAATATGTGGACTGTATACACATAGCAAATAATGATATCTCATTAAAATGATATCTCATTAAAATGATATCTCATATTTTTCCCAGACTCATCACAAAGGAAAGGACGTGTTTTAAAGGTACCCAATTGAACCTTACTGTTTACTTACTTTTCACCCAATAGCCTTGTGTTTATGTAGGAACTGCTTGTTGATGTTTTGTGCTTAATAGGGTTAACATTATTTTGTTATCAAGCCAAAGATCAGGCATAACTGGTATATTGTTTAGGAAAACATGTATGTGAATATAATCTATATTTGTCCCTAATGTAAGCAAGGGCGTTGGGTGATGGAAAATAATTGGTAAGGTCTATAATAAGTAGTGTATCTTCTAAGGATAAGACTTCTATAAACCTAAATTAACATGACCTCAATTTGTAAACATGTAGAGATAATGATTGTTCAATAAAAATTTTATGGTCACCATCATGGTTGTTATACTATTTCTGCTTTGCATTGCAAGTTGTGTTAAACTGAGCGATATTTTCATGCACCGTGGAATAAACATGAGTGAGGGCAATTTGGGGGGGGGTGTATATTAATATATTTATGCTCACATGCCATACTAAAAATGATGACTTAGGCGAGTTAGGTAGACAAGGCAAGACAAGTTAGGTGGTCAAACAGTGCCCAAAGCGATTGGTGTATGAAA
Organism: Dendronephthya gigantea; assembly: GCF_004324835.1. Taxonomy (NCBI): domain Eukaryota; kingdom Metazoa; phylum Cnidaria; class Anthozoa; order Malacalcyonacea; family Nephtheidae; genus Dendronephthya; species Dendronephthya gigantea. The sequence goes on from NW_021163049.1 coordinate 723,740, forward strand.
TGCTTCGTGTGTATTTGGCCTGATAGAAAATTATAGAGTAAAAAATCGCCAATAAATTGCAGCAACTAGACCAAAATCCTGGTTTTTTAACTTGCCGATAACTGTCTGTCGGCGATGTACTTACGAATGGTTGTTTGTGATCATGGTATTAGACCCGTTTTCCACTAGGCGAATTTGTTTGCACGAATAGGCAAAAAGTATGAAGCGATCCTAGCCGTAATATATATAGGAATAGACTATAGCAACAAGGTAACAATGTCAGTCTCTTTGTACTGTGGCCACCAAGAAAAGTTGCTGACAAAGACGCTGCGGTAGAGAAAATTAGCCATATTTTAAAATGTGATGTTTAAAAACCCCCTGGTAATTTCTATAGACATGCCTAGAATGTGGATTAAGGCAGCCTGTGGCCAGAAGAAAATGTGCTGGTGATGAATGTGGTGTTCTTTTTCCAAGAAAAGTTAAAGACATGAAAAAAATTAGAGACAAAGGAGAAACAAATATAACGGATCAACGAAAGAAGATGGAATCACATGTTAGTTGAGTGCTATGCTTCTCCAGGCTTAAAATTGTTTTTATGTAAAATTTTGCAAAAATGATATTTTTTGCTTTCAGGATTTAAGGATTTATCCTTAAATGAGAGTTATTTTCATACTGACTGCTAAAGGTAATATCTAGTAACATTTATTTTGTTACTTTCCATTCTCAGGCAGATGTTTTAAAGATTCATCATAATTGTGACACTGTTATCCTGACGCATCGTAAACATGCCTTGGGATACACAGTTTGTTTCTATGGTACGGAAGGATTGGGACAAGATTTTATTGGGACCAGTTGTTCTGACTGATCGGCAGAGGGACAGGCTATTGTTGATCGTTTTGAGAGATATATGACAGGTATAAAGTAATGTTAACATTTTTCACTTAGAACACATTAGAACAGAAATGGTACAAGGCTCCCAACATGAGCTGCAGTTGCATCATGGCATTTTAGATATATATGATAGCATGAATATGTGATAGTGCTACTCTGACTCACCAACCAGGAAACCTGAAAAATTACCTTGAACATGGTGGAAATCAAACCTGCGGGAATTTTGACCTAGCTAGTAGCTCAGTTGCAAGAGATTGTACTGACTATTGACGAATGAGCTTCCAAGTTCTGATCGATTTTATACCTCAACTCTCCTTTTTCGCCCCCAAACAATGTCGCATTGTGTGGGGTGATGTGGGGAATTCAAAAGACAAAAAAGCGATTTATACTTTCACAAAACACCTTAATATTAATAACTATCTAAGGGTGCGATTTTAAGAAGAATCCACCGTCGTTGTGGAATTTGCTGCAGTAGTATTCTTATTATGTCATCATCTAAGAAATTACAAAATCATCATGCTTCAACATTTTTAGTGGGAGACGGGTGTTAGCAGTGTGCCAAAAGCCCTACTACCCCTAGGGTTTTGACAATGGCATTTGTGACTCACTTGGAGGATATTTAAGACTATGATTAACTTGTGAAAATTGGCTGTACATTGTGACGAAAAAGACGTCAGTGGTCAATAAAATTTGCATTTTCTTAAATGGAGTTTCTGTTTTTCGTCTTTTACATTTAGGGAAGAAGAAAAAGCTATCTGAAGAGGAACAACAGCAGCAGGAACAACAAAAGGAACAACAGCGGCAGCAACAACGGTGGCAGCAACAACAGGAACAACAGCAGCTGCAACAACAACAGGAACAACAGCGGCAGCAACAACAACAGGAACAACTGCGGCAGCAACAACAACGGGAACAACAAACAACAAGAACAACAGCGGCTGCAACAGCAACAGGAACAACAGCGGCAGCAACAACAACAGGAACAACATTGGGAACAACAACAACAGGGGCAGCAACAACAACGGGAACAACAACAACAGCGGCAGCTCCACCGCCAGCAGCTGAAACTGACCATGCCAAACCTAAATTACAGTCCTAAAGCTGGTAAGTTAAAGCTCTTTTTTATTTCATGTAATAATAAAAAAGTTGTAGTATGTTTTATTGTTTGCCAATCACATTATAGTATTCATTGCATCCCAACTAGGCGACAGAGTAATTGTCATTGGGCTTCATGAAGAAACCGTAAAGCTATTTGGCACAGGAGTTGTTATGCCAGGAAGACAACTTCACTTGCGACAAATTAGGGATGACTCGTCCAAAAACTTGCTTTTACGAGCATTACTTTTAAAGATGGCAGAACATTTTTCCCGGACAAAAATGAAGAGAATACTCTTGTCCTTGGTCAGTTCTAAGAATCGCCACACAAGTACTTATTTCCTTTACCCCACGTATGATGGTTTATAGATGCTATAGAACTTTTTTCATAATGACGTCAAACAAAGAAAAACTGATGTTACACGAAGTTTGATTGAAGTTTGTCAATCAAATTTGTCAATCAAATTTCATGCAACATCTCATTTTCTGCGTTGGTGTCATTGGGTTGGTTGCACAAGCTATGTCTCACACATAAACAGTTAACAATTTCACGAAATATGCGTCAGCGATGTTCCCTATAAGATCCATTGTGAATAATCATTTAAGTAATTTATATATTTCTCGGTAATTAACCAATTATATTTTTCATTATTGGTTATTCTCAAAATGTTGTAATTTGTAAAATGTTGTAAAAAACATGTCCATATTTTCAAAATATACTTTTTATGCTCTGCGCAGCGGATATGTCTTGTACTGCGACAAGTCCTTGTAGTATTTTGCACATATATCACAGAAAAAAAAGTCGTAACAAATGTGTGTTGCCGGGCTAACCCAATTCTTGCATTTGCAATCAAATTAAGATAAATCACACTTCTTTCTGCAAAACAGGTGAAAAAAGACATCCAAAGGCACACATTCACATCCTCCACTGGTTTTATTGCATGTCAAACGATAGTCCACTTGCCTTCCAATGTTTGGGTACATTCCCAATTAACGGTAATAGCTCATGATTTCTGCCTTATGACAGTAGACACTTTCAAGGAATGATAAAGAGAATGACCCAAATACTTGTTGGCACAACTTTGAATTGAAATAATCAGCGACAGTCCCTTTATTGCGAGTAAAGCATATAAGTGAGAGGACAGCATAAGGCATCGTGTTGTGAATTAAATAGCACACAAGTGTTGGATTTCTTTTCTTAGAACTGTGATTGGCTATACTTAGCACTTCTTCATGACATTTGACTTTCCTCTCTTCCACTTTCACCATTGGCGTTTTGGCTCTACTATGCAAGGCAAATGAAGGGGCAGTAGTAAAAATGACCTTTTTCACAGCTGGAGTACGTTGTGATTGTGTGAATAAACATCTTTTCGCACCTGCTACAGTATTATGCGAAGCTGAACTGGTATCCTCCATATCATGCTCCACATCAGAACTCTGCTGTGCCTTCCAATCTAATTGAAAAATTAAACGAGACTTACCTGGAAGTTGAAGTTTGATTGAGATTCTATCACATGATTATGGGAGGCAGGAGATCACATGAGATAGCACAGCGAATGCGTCAATCATTCTTGGCAGCTTGTGGGTGTGCCAGTGTAACAATATGGTCGAGGTATGGCAATAACCTATATGCCAACCAGATGCCCACAACACTTTTGTATTGGGAGGGATAGAAGGGCCGGGCATGTGATCTCCTGCCTCCCATAATCATGTGATAGAATCTCAATCAAACTTCAACTTCCAGGTAAGTCTCGTTTAATTTTTCAATTCTATCACATGATAGGGAGGCATGGAGATCCCATGAGACTTTAAAGCCTAGCACAACCACATGTATGAAAACCCGATGTACACTGTAACATAATATCAATATATTTGACTAAAGTGTGCAATAGAATATACAGGAAACCCCACCAAAGTTGGGGACAAACAACAATTTAATCAACTTTATACAGTTAGGAAACTTTGGATGACAGCAAAGCTGCACCCATATCACCTGTGTCTGTGATAGGTTTATCATAAAATCTTCGGAATGTATTCTCTGACTTCCAGCCAACAGTTTTCAGAATAACATCGAGTGGGACTGCTGTTTGTTTAGCTTTCGATGCAGCAGCAGCTCTTGTACTGTGCGCTGTGAACATTGCTGTATCAATCCCAGAACTTTCAAGCACACTCTTTGCCCATCTGGATATGGTATCTCTAGACACTTTATGGTGCGGCTTTATGTAACTAATGAACAGACTTTGTTCGTCCTTTCGCATTGCCTTGGTTCTGTCCAAATATTCCCCCAAAACGTCTAGGGGACAGATCTTTTTGTCATCCTTGTACTGAGCTATTAAAATCCTGTTAGTGTCATTGCCCGGTCTGCTTGTTTTAGTGTGACATAATATCTTAAATTCACAAGATGTTTCCTCCATTTTCATGCCCTGTAAGCTAAGCAAGTGGATATCCTGTCCTCGTTTACCAGTTACCAGCAATAATAACATTACCAATTTTAATGTCAAGTTTTTAAGTGTAATTTTGTTATTAGGATAGAGTGTGCCCAAATAATCCAGGACCTTAGAAACATCCCATATGTGGCTGTATTTAGGTGTTGGTGTTCGCGATTGATAGACACCTTTGATGAACCTGGAAACTAAAGGGTGTGTCCCAATGCTAGTGCCATTGTCTAATTCTACAATAGCACTAAGTGCTGACCTTGCAGTGTTTATTGTAGAATAACTTAAACCTTTCTTGTACAATTGCATGAGAAAATGAATGACATCACTTATATTTGGTTGACAGTAATTGATACTCCCTTTACCACAAAAGTCCAGCCACTGTTCAATGTATGTCTTGCATTGCTTCTGGGTGCCGTGTCTCCACGATGCCATGACAAGTTCTGTTGCGTCTGCAGAAAGGCCAAATTTTCTGATGGTATTCCTGAGAGCGGACACACCATCAGATGCAATGTTTTGTGTAGTGGATGTAGCTGATCCCGCTGAGGATGTTGAAGCAGCTTGGGACTTGGTGGAAGTACTCGCGGACTGTCGTACAACAACTGCAGGGCTAAAGGGAACCATGGCTGAGTTGGCCAAAATGGGACAACTAGAATTCCCTTGGCTTTGTCTTGTGAAATCTTTTGTACACACCATGGCACTAGGCTAAAAGGTGGGAAGGCATAAAATGTAAACTTGCTCCAGTCAAGAGAGAAAGCATCTACATATTGGGAACCTGGATCTGGTTTCCAGGAGCAATAAATGTCTAGCTGATTGTTCAGCCTGGTTGCAAAAAGGTCAATATCTAAATGAGGGTGTGATTTGGCTATAGTATCAAACACCTCCTTATCAAGAGTCCACTCATGTCTGTATGAGATGTTGCGCGACTCCTTGTCTGCCCTAGTGTTCTCTTTACCAGGTATGTGAACAGCAGACAACCAAATTGCTCGTTTAATGGCCCATTCCCATACTTCAAGAGCCAATGTATTTAACTCAGGAGACTGAGTTCCCCCCATATTATTCACATATGACACTGCAGTGGTATTGTCAATTTGAAGCTGAACATGAATATTGCTCTCTTTTCTAACAAATGACTTAAGAGCAAAAAATGCAGCCAGCAATTCTAGTATATTTATGTGAGCTGTAGCCTCACAAGATGTCCATCTGCCCCCAACGGTCTCATCCATGCACACTGCCCCCCACCCTTGCTTTGAAGCATCAGACTGTAAAATAATACTTGGATTAGGGTGAACTATGTCTCTTTTACTATGAGACATGTTTTGAATCCACCAATCAAGTTCTTTAAAAGAGTTAGGTGAGAGTTGCATGGTTGAATTGTAATCTCCCTTGTTGTGTTTAAGGGCTAAAGTTTTGTCCCTCTCAAGAGCCCGATAATGCATAGGCCCATATTCCACTCCAGGGAAGTTGGAAACCAGAATGCCAATTACTTCGGCCACGTCTGAAATCAGTAGTGATTGTTTGTTTTTTAATTTAGTACCTGCATGTACTGTTTTGGCAATCTTTTTGAGTGTGGGAGAAACAGTCATTGTACAAGAGTTTAACTGAAACCCCAGAAAAACTAACTGTTGAGTTGGTTCAAACGCAGATTTGTCATCATGCAAACAAAAGCCCAACTTGCTGAACAAGGACACCGTTGCATTAACATTGTTGGTGCAATCTGGAGGGTTGTCACCCTGCAGGTATGAGTCATCAATATAGCCCAAATTTGGGTATCCTTGTTCATGTAATGTAGCATACACTGGCTTCAAAAGTTTGGTAAAAATGCGTGGAGCACAAGCAAGCCCATTCGGTAGGCAGGTATACTGATACAGAGTTCCATCAAACATGAATTTGAGAAACTTTTGGTGTTCAGCATGCACTGGGACTGTATAGTAAGCATCCCGTAGGTCGACAGAAGCCATGAAACAGCCAGGCCTCATCATTTTAAGCACCGCATCTAAGGTGTCCATTTTGAAATGGTGGTACTCCACAAATTCATTAAATTGCTTCAGATTAAGTATTACACAATGTGAGCCATCACTCTTAGGTCTAAGGAAAATAGTGGAAATATATTCACCAGGCTCATGGGAGGATACTCTGATCACCCCTTTTTGGAGCAGTTTGTGAATTTCTTTTTCTACAACCTTGTGTTCATTGCGATTGAATACACTAGGTCTAAATACTGACTGAAAAGGCGTTCTGCCTTCCGTAAAATCTATTTTTACCCCAGCAACATACTGTAAAATTGTTTGGTCAGTTGTAATTTCACGCCAATTTTGCAAATAGCTGGCCAACCGGCCAGCTGTAAACACTGTATTTTTACATACCTGTTTCAAATTAGTGTTTGTATTTGAGAGTTTTAATTCTGCTTCGCAGCTCTCTTCATTTTTGTTTTTGGATAATGGCCTCTGGACAAAAAATCCCCGTTTGCACGCTGATTGGTTGGAAATCTACGATTCCCACTAGAATAGGGCGAATAGCGTTGTCCACTGGCACTGTTATTTGACCTGAAGCTTTGCTGTTTCCCTCAAGAGCCGCGACGAACTCTCTTGGCAAGTTTGTTAGCGTCAGCAATGTCCTTCGTCAATTTGGAAAGATCCCCAAACAGATATTCTGACGGTGTCTCGAGTGTCGTGGAACTACACAGAGAAGCATAGTCCTGGTGCAGGTCATTTTTCATTGCCAGACGTCTTGCGACGTTCATATCATGAAAGCTTTGCATTGCCAAAGCAACTGCATCAGTCAACGCCGTGACAAGCTCCTTGTCCGGTTATCGTTGTTTTAGCGCCAAATCTGTCGCTTTGATTGTGGCGGCAATCGACCCCACAAGGGCACTTTGCGTTTTTTGTGCTCTTGAATCGTGTGTTCGGATTTGGGCCGATAGTTGAGACCAAATCAATGGATTAACTTGTGGTGTTTTCAGATCTTCGATATTTTGAGGGCGCGGGTACTGCCCAATCTTTTTCTGAAATTTTTCGTCGGGGAGCTTCTCTTTGAACAAGCTTTGCACAATGCCAGCAAGGCCCTCATTTACAGGCTCACCCGTCAGCTCATTGATCTTCAAATCAAGAGCAATGTCAGTGAGAACATCTGACGTTGATTGTGTTTCGGTGAGTTTCGATACACGAGTATCTAACGACTCGTTGTCTCCATGATCTTGTTCTAACTGCGTTAGACCTGTCGAAAATTGGTATTCAGCTTTTTTCAGAGGCAACTGCGTTGCCTTTATTACCATTAAATAAATGCAAATGAAGGTTGTTTTCGACAAGTTATAATATAAATGTCTTCCTCGATCGACGACAACATGTGCAATGATTGACGCATGCACTGTGCTATCTCATGGGATCTCCATGCCTCCCAATCATGTGATAGAATGAACTGCTTGGAAGGCTTATGTGCAAGGGCTTGTAAACATATGTAATTTCACGCTCAGATTTTTGTTCACCAAGTCTATGGACCATTGCCTGTGTCATACCTCTATGGCTGTGACTTACATGGTTGTCTAACCGCTTGTAATTTTTGTTGGGACCCAGCATACACCACTTTTCCCCTACCCAAATTTAAAAACATTTAAAAGCATTTAAAAATTCAGAGAATAATAGCTAATTTGAGTGTTTTTTAGGATCATAATAGGGCACATGTAGGTGTGCCAGATCAATGAGTTAATTAACAGTAGAATTGCCAAGTATGATTGTTTGGCATTGAGGAAAACATTTGAGGAAACATCGTGAAATACAAATGTTTCTGCAACAATGTTTTGTAGTTTACTCAGGGCTTTAGTGTATTATATCCAATAAATAACCCATTGAGTTACATTGTGGTCTGATGCACACTCCTTTACTTACCTTGTTTAATCCCAGGTGGTTTTAATGTTAAGGGAAGAGTGTTTAATCGATTAAATATATGACCTTTCATAAAGATGCAAATATAAAGTAATGTGCTAGAAGATTTGTTTACATTTTGAACTGACTCTATATCTATTTTATTGTATACATACCTAATTAATTAAGTTTTGTTCTCTAGATGCTTTTTAATCAACATATTAACAATATTCTATTAAATATTGTACTCTTGGTAGTCTGACAAGGTGGAGTGGTGGACACAAACAATCGCAAACACTTGAATTTGCTTGAGTCCATACACAACAAAAGCCTGAAAAGCAGTTTATTATGCACAAACGCACACCAAACTACTCAGATAATTTGAGCAAATCTTACCCTTACGGTTTGACAAGTAAAAGTGCTTGGCCTACTTTAATTCATATACTGGTAGTTCTCGACCACAAATTTGCATTTGGGCGATTAAAGCCATTATGCTGCAGTTCATGAATATTTCATTACCTTTGACGGAAACAGCGTCTTATATCTTCCCATTTTGTCGACACAGATATGTAGATTTACTACCAATTACCCTTATAACCGAGAAAGGCGAAACAGCGGAGACTTTTATAAAACATACAAGCAAAATTCCTGTGATTTCCCGCCCAATTTGTTTTGCGCCTGACTGAATTATTATATATTAGAAATTATTAACCATGCGCCAAGTAACATTAAATTCGGCATCTGAAATTAATTTCAACGTCTTCTGAGAATACAATGACCGCACTGACTATGGTGAAAAACAACCCTAAAATTAGATTTTCTGGATTTTTATTGATTATGAAAATATTTTTGGGGTAAAATTTGTCATTGTCTTCTGAGAATACAATGACCGCACTGAACATGGTGAAAAACGACCCTAAAATTGGATTTTCCGGATTTTTATTGATTATGAATATATTTTTGGGGTAAAATTCGTCATCGTCTTCGTAGAATACGATGACCGCAGTGAACATGGTGAAAAACAACCCTAAAATTGGATTTTCCGGATTTTTATTGATTATGAAAATATTTTTGGGGTAAAATTTGTCATCGTCTTCGTAGAATACGATGACCACACTGAACATGGTGAAAAACGACCCTAAAATTGGATTTTTCCAATTTTTAATGATTATGAAAATATTTTTGGGGTAAAATTTTTCATCCTCTTCTGAGAATGCAATGACCGGACTGAACATGGTGGAAAACGACCCAAAAATTGGATTTTTCCGATTTTTAATGATTATGAAAATATTTTTGGGGTAAAATTTGTCATCGTCCTCTCAGAATACAATGACCGCACTGAACATGGTGAAAAAAGACCCTAAAATTGGATTTTTCCAATTTTTAATGATTATGAAAATATTTTTGGCGTAAAATTTGTCATCCTCTTCTCAGGATACAATGACCGCACTGAATATGGTGAAAAACGACCCTAAAATTGGATTTTTCCAATTTTTTTAATAATTATGAAAATATTTTTTGGGGTGAAATTTGTCATCCTCTTCTGAGAATGCAATGACCGCACTGAATATGGTGAAAAACGACCCTAAAATTGGATTTTTCGGATTTTTACTGATTATGAAAATATTTTTGGGGTAAAGTTTGTCATTGTTTTCTGAGAATACAATGACCACACTGAACATGGTGAAAAACGACCTGACCTTTTTTTTCTTCCAATTTTTAATGATTATGAAAATATTTTTGGGTAAAATTTGTCATCGTCTTCTGAGAATACAATGACCGCACTAAATATGGTAAAAAAGGACCCTAAATTGGATTTTTCGGATTTTTTTTTACTATGAAAATATTTTTGGGGTAAAATTTGTCAATGTCTTCTCAGAATACAATGACCACACTGAACAAGGTGAAAAACGACCCTAAAATTGGATTTTTATAATTTTTAATGATTATGAAAATATTTTTGGGGTAAAATTTGTCATCCTCTCCTCAGAGTACAATGACCACACTGAACATGGTGAAAAACGACCGTAAAATTGGATTTTTCCAATTTTTAATGATTATGAAAATATTTTTGGGGTAAAATTTGTCATCGTCTTCTCAGAGTACAATGACCGCACTGAACATGGTGAAAAACGACCCTAAAATTGGATTTTTCTAAATTTTATTGATTATGAAAATATTTTTGGGGTAAAATTTGTCATCGTCTTCGTAGAATACGATGACCACACTGAACATGGTGAAAAACGACCCTAAAATTGGATTTTTCGGATTTTAATTGATTATGAAAATATTTTTGGGGTAAAATTTGTCATCGTCTTCTGAGAATACAATGACCGCACTTGAACATGGTGAAAAAGGACCCTAAAATTGGATTTTCCGGATTTTTATTGATTATGAAAATATTTTTGGGTAAAATTTGTCATTGTCTTCTCAGAGTACAATGACCACACTGAACATGGTGGAAAACGACCCAAGCCCAATGTTGGGGGCAGAGTTCTGCTATGTTGATTCTGAGATATTTGTACAAGTTAATAATAATAGATATATTTGTAATAGTTAATTGTCTACTACCAGGTTTGCTACGTATTTTTATTTTATACGCTTATACTAATAGTATATACAGGTTTTCAAGGTAATTTTATACATGCTGCGACTTGTCTGACTATATGATAGAAGTGCATGGATATATTCATATGACCATATATAAACTAAAATAGTACAGGAACTTCATGATATATATGCAATAATATCCTAAATTAGTTTATTACCAAACCTAGCATGAGAGATGAAACTCAGTAACCAATATATACAGGGACGCCTGTGTTCATATATTCATGTTAATAGGTCATGAAAACAATCACTTTCAATAGAAACTAAGAATGCCGAACGTAAATATATGAATATAACCCCACCCCCCACCTAAAGACGTTGCGGCATTATACATTGTATCCTTTCCCATGCTAGCTATTACGGATGTGACTTCACTGTGAAGCGGCATATTATTGCTAATATATTTTGAAGGCCATAGAAGTCATAAATGATCCAAAAGTTCATATAAACGTGTTGTTAACATTGACGTTATCATCGTTTAAACCAAATCGACTATCGACTTCCTCATCATCTTCTTCATCATCTGCTACGTCACTGTCGTCGCTGTTATAGTTCCAAAAATAATCATCATTTTTTGTACTGAGATCAGCTTCATTAATGTCAAAATTTTCATCCACATCGAAATGAGAACCAGCGAAAAGCTCATCCATATCCGAGTAGTCTCCCAATGTTATCTTCTCAAAGTGTTGAACCCCGCAGTGTAATTGGCTAAGACAGTGGTCCTTTCTTCTTTACTGCCCTTAACCCCAGAAGATATGGACTGGAAACTTCATCAACATTATACCGTTCTGCCTAAAAGAAGTTTGAAGAAAAAATTCTCAAATCTCAAGGTGCGATTAGTAAATAAGAAATTGTGGGTTATTGATAGGTTCAGCTGAAAAGGTCCTTTGTTCGATTGTATTTCTCCCTGTATTTTTAGTAGTTTTCTTATCAATGAACAGCTAATTGGCTAAACTGGCATCCCACACTCTAAACAAATGGTAACCTATATCTTAATCCAACCGGTTATAATGCAACTTGGAGTGTGAACCTAAAATGTGTTGTTGGTTCCTTTGCTGAGCTAAAATTTCACGTCATTAGGTGTTTCAGTGATTTTCTAGTCATGAATGAATTTTGGTAAGATGTACACACGGCATGTTTCTATGATTGTGGATTGCTGTCAGCTTACCGAAATTGATGCCACTTCATCATCCTGTACGTCGACAATGCTTTTACAGTTAGCAGCATCTATAAATATTTAAAGTTGATAAGAAAATTTGCAATTATACAAAACGCAAAAGGATCGTTCAAAATATAGTTTGAAATATATACTCACATTTAAAATGAATATATATTCCTTGCATCCTTGATAAGCACACAATCAAGAAAGCCTAACCGGGCACAGGTTGAATATTATGGTCATGCATGCGTACATGTAGAAGAATAAATGCATTTAATAAAGCAATTCAATCAAGCTTTGAATGGATTTACAAATCGGCAAATGGTGTCTAAAAGTATTAATTTTTAACATTTGAAAATTTGTCAAACATAATAATACGATATGAACATACAGGTAGCAACGTTGGGAATGCTTTCTAGTTGTCGGTTAATTGCGAGGATTTCACCGGAAAGAGTGTTGTAAACGTGTGTTGAATAAAAATTGAGAAAACGTTCCATCTCAGTTTTAATCAGTTGTATTTCTTCTTTCCATCTTTGTTCAATCAAGTACTTCTTGACAACCGTAGCCTCAACACATAAAGGCACGCCTAAAAGTGAAGAAATATGAGATGCAACGAGTTATGCTTACATACATACATGCTGACATGCATGCCTGCTAGCTTCCCTATTGTTTCTAATATACCTTTTTCAGTGCATGGCATTCAATCATTTAGCAAATTTGTTCATGAGAAAAAATGAAGCGATGGCCGTATATATTCTTGCCAGAAGAGGAAAGTGTCCTGGAATCCTCTATCCAAGGGAAGTTTCCACTCAAAATGGCTGAAGAGTAGTCAATGGAGTCACCGCCCTGTAGTTCACTATACTGAACAAGTAAACCCTTCGTTTGGTCCCTTTCCTTAACAATTTTTCGATGTAGTTTAGTTCTTTGTTTCGATGTATCTTAAGCAAATAAAAAAGTAATTATCGAGCTTTCGACTCCAAATTACATGTATGTACTGTATTTTAGGTTTAGTGCTGTTGCATGTTTAATAATTTGTACAGGCCGAGATCATTAATATTGCGATAGTTTAGAAGAACCGTACCAGCTAGTTTCGCAATATTTGATGTCTTCTTAACAACAGAAAAGTACAGCATTTCTATCTTTGTTTGTAGAGACTTAAGAGTTTGTTGGGCTAAAAGCTCTTTTCCTTTCTTCAAAACTCCTTGCAGATCAAGCTGATTTTCGATCTTGTTTTCTAATTCGGCCGTTCTGTTGCCTTTGGCTTGAACATCCTTTAACTTGTTTATATACGAATGGTACATATTTTGGTAGGTAATAATGGTACCTATTGCTGTAGCTGAAGAATTTTCTAGACCTTCGATAATTTGAACCTGTCGAAAATGTTCACACACGAGAAAGTACTCCTCTTCAACAGTCAGGTATGTTCTGGATTCAGATCTTAATTTTTCTTCTGAAAAGGACAAAAATGGTAATACACTGTAAGAGACTTACAGCATATTGTTCATTTATAAATAAATAGGCCTGATATCAACCGTATTTCAGTTGTTAAGTTAATGCTTCTTTTATATCAATATGCAAAATTATTTTGAGAGTGTTCGACTGATATTATTTCTTATTACCTCTGGCAATTTTTTGCACGTCAGATTTACACTGGTCAAACTGTACATTTTCATTCTCCAACTAAAGATCGTTCACCAACTCCTCTAACTGCTCTGTTGCTTTTTCTGACATTTTCTTAGCATATTTTTAAGGAAAAACACACACACATTTTACCGTGACTTGATGCAACGTTATACGATAACTTTACCAGCAACTTGCGAATCCTTTAAAATTCAGTCCAATGTTAAAAAAGAACCATTTGTGGAGATACAAAATGTCAATCTATATACATACTCGATAAAATCTTTTACATAAAGTATAAACCATATTTTTTATTTTCCTTTTGTTCCACGCCCTTGCGCATTACGTTAATACTTCATCACGACCTATAGAAATAATAGAAAATTTAAAGCTACACCTGAAGTGGGGTACCAGAGAAGATAGATTTTTCAATACGCTTCTTGGTTGATATTATAGACTAATTGAAAAATACAGTATGAACATTGACGTTTCCATCAAACGTCGAAGTTCTTGTCAATTGCGTACTAGCCAGCACACAATTCTTTAGCAAACAAGGGAGGGAGCTTTTAGGTGCAAACACTGGATTTCTGCAAATTTCAAGACACAAACCTTCAGGAAACATGTACTTTGTTGTGTTGCCAAACCTAGAAAAGTATGAATTAATCTGTTCGACTTCTTCTCATGTAGCACATGCCGCTTCCTCTTGCTAGCGACCTCCCCAAAGTACCTTTAATAACGTAAAGATAAAACGAATGTTGAATTTCAAAATAATATACCCTTTATATGAGATAAAGCATCAAGAAACGTGGTATAAATGTTTAAGATAAACACCAAAATGTTTTAAATCACGAGCTCTATCAAACTAGCCTACTTGTGGAGCCCTATTGCAAATTTGAGTTTTCCGCTGTTATCCCTACTATCATACCGGATTTAACAAATATCTTATTTCAAAATCACTTCAAATGTTTGAAAATTCACTCTTTGAAATAGCAGTAATGTATATATCATGGTTACAATAATATTACCTGACATGCCCAGCTATGTGCTTTGGCATGCATTACCGAAAGTGCTGGTTTGATGTTGTAGCTACTAAAGTCAATGTCCGATTTCGCTGCCCATTTCCAAAATTTGCACATGATATCCTGCCAAAAAAAGGTCAATGGTTTTTCCAGAAACTTCTTCAATAGAATGTAATGTGCATAGCCATATAATTCTCCTTGGGTCATGTTGACAGCAAACTGAGCAATGGAATGCCTGCAGCCAGCGATGTCCAACCCAGTTTCGTCAAGTTTAGCATTTTAGTGGTGTTTGTTTCAGGCAGCCTTCCATGCTGTGTGTCCGCATTTGTTGCCTTTCATGTCCTGATGTATAAAAAAGGAAATATACTTCAAAAACCCTATATAATAAACTCTAGCTAGTACATTAACAATCATGGCAAAAAAAAGAAATTAATGACTCCAGTTTTAGCTTACATGCTGCAGCAACAAGCCAGCCTGAGGATTTTTTTCCGCTATGTAAATTTTGAGTTATTATATAATTATTTATGTCTTTAGAAATTCATTGTTTTCACAGTCAATGAACACCAAAATATTAGCATAGCGGGACAAATCGTCAGACTCAGGCTGGCTACGTTACTGTTACCTGCACATACAGGTACCAACTGCATTTTGTATCCTACTTATTATAGCTATCAAACTCTACAATTACTGTATGGTATTACCGCACCTGATCTCCCTGATGCTTATACAATGCATTTAAGTGAGACTGAACGCTTTCTTTTTCAGCAATGAATATATCGCCGTAATAGCACTTGGCCCGTGACCTTAATGAATAATGAGAATAAAATCGTAACAGTATTCCACAAAAAGAATATAACGAGAACCTCAGCATTTTGAGTGAAGGCCATAACAAGTTATTTATTTGTCTTGGCTCTAATGGCACAATTACTGGTTTTACTTTATATAGCATTGTCAAAAATCGTCATTCTTAAAAGTTAGAGCCCCAATTATGTAGATATGGCATCAAAAACTGCACTTACTTGCCAGAACTTTTGTACCGGTAGAGCTTCATATTCCCATCTACATGGCAGGAATGTTGTTCTTTCTCACAACATGGACACTGCAACTAATTAAACCCAGCTAATGTTTCTAGTTCATACTGACAATACTTCCATTCTTTAAAGGCAGCTGAAAATCATCATCCTAATAATGAAAATTGAATATGTATCAAAAAATAAATATATGATAACAGTTACATAGCAAAAAGAACTCAAACATTCAGAGCAAATGCCCCAACATTTTAAGCAATTATGCTACAGTGAACAGGGATGCATTTAATTACATATTAGTGTTAACTGTCAATAGGTAATACAGTATTCTTACTTGGAAGAATCAGTAGGAGATATGGCCTAACTTTAATACTGAGACAACAATAATTCAAACCCTCTATTTGCCACTGTGATACTTTAGCATTTTGCTCTGCCTAATATCAAATTATTGTACTGTAAATATAGCTCACTGCAATTAATTAGTTTATACATGTCTGAATGATCATACAGTACAATATGGGAATTAAAAACTACAAATAACATAATTTACCCTTCCTTTCTGTGTTGAAAACTCTCCCAGTCCTTCCAAAAAGCTCTTTTGTGAAGTTCCTTGCATCTGTTTCTGGAATATGTCCCAAATACGGAGCACATCTTGATGAAATATGTAAGAACCTGATTTCAAACTTCCTGGCCAATATCCATTTTTTATCATACAACAGTAATCATTCCATGGTTCATAAACAACATCACAATTGGTGCATTGGACAACACACTTATTAAAGTCAAATCGCCCTATTTGAACAAACAAAATGTTACAAGTTGATACAGTCACCAACAGCACTTAACACAGATTCTCAATCAGCAATGTTCTGACAACACATAATTCTTAACCCATGGAGTTATAAAAAATCTTCAAGAGGACCATTAATTTGAACCCCACCCTGATGCGCACTATTAATCGAATCTAGCAATCGAATCTGTTTAATGATTCTTTAATGGGAAAAATATAATGCTGTACCCAAAGTTAAAAACCTCATGTAGCATGGCAGGATCATATAAAAATATTCAGACTAATGACTAATCATTTGGATGAAAACCCCACAATAATCAAAGTAATCATAATTTGTTAAGTAATTAATGATTGTAAAAGACAGTTTTTTAAATAAATTCAGATATGTAATTTAAGATATATACTAACCATTAGTGGTTATGACAGCTACAGTTTCCTTTTTGGAAGTAAATATCAAAGATTCTGGTGTCTTGCATGAAGGGCAGTTTTCATTTCCAAAAGGCAATATTCTCTCTAAACAAACAAACATAATAAAACTACAATATAAAAGCAATTCATGTTATACAGTACTATTAGTGCCTGCTTCGTAACTCATTACTAAAATTGTCTGGTGTTAGCCTGAACTGAATTTTGAAGGGTGTTTATCATGGATGAGTTAAGGTTGCACATAAAGTAAAAGAATGTATACATAAACCTGATTCAATCTTTGAACAATTATCCCATTTTTCCATTGGTGAAGCAGAGTCAAAAAATTTCCCATTCCAAATTTCTCGGTCATGAAAAGCTATTTTCTCATCACAAACGTCACAAAGAATAAATGATAGACCACACTGGTGACAATGAATTTGTGCATCCTTCACAAGGCAAGAGTCCTGAACATTTCTCTGGTTGTAAATGTTCACCAGAAATAACACAATTAAATATTATGTTTCTTGCTTTGGCCCAGTTTTCATGAAAAGCTGTCATTCGTTCTTCCCAGGTAGATACTTTCTTGGTAATAACAAGAGAATCCAATAATGTCTTGCATCTATTAGCTGCGGTAAGCAGAGTTTCTTCATCTAAATCATAAAATTTTATTTAACTGTTTAATAAATATCAGATTATCCAGTAAGAACATGAATGCAGAAAATTATGCTGAAAACAATAAAAATGATGTTAATTGGGGTATATTCCATTAAATTAAATATTAAATTCCTGTATTGCTTGTTTGATTCATTTTCTTTATCCCTCATTAGAATGTTAATTACTGTATTCATAAATACAGTGTGGTTAGTGGCGTAAGGGGGGGGTGTCAGGGTGTCAAGTGACGGGGGGGCCCTAAGCTTTAGGGGCCCCCGGCAAAAATGAGCATAAAAAATTAATAGTACATTTCTGTGGAATTAAAGTAAGAAAATTAGATACGGTGCTGCTACCTCTATCTGAGTTTCTCATAAATGATATGTCATCATTTGACGAAAAACAATGCTGCGTAGGCAGCGCAGCATGTCAATTAGAAACATTCAAATCTATATAACCGATAAAATGAAGTATTTGATATTTTTGGTTAATACAGCTGAATTGAAGGTTTGTAGTCTCTTGAACTCTCTTCAGCGATGGCGTTAACGACAAAACATCAAAAAAGGTAAATTATTTATGATCTAATCCTTTGTAATCTGTCATGCATATCATTTTTGCATAAGTCAAAATTAGCAATAATTCCTTGTCTGGCATGACTCTTATAGATCTTGTGAATGACTGAATCTTCAAACAACTGTACGAACAACTGGCCTGTAACAATTACATTAGAAAAAAGACAAAGAATCGACTGCTTTTCAATATTTTTTATTTATATATACAAAAGTCAAAGGATGCAGAAACTAGGTTTGATACTTCGCTTGCATTTTCTTCAAACTTTATATTAAATACTACATTGTTTTATCGAAAGCAAACATGAAACGAAAGTATAAATCAGGATCTGCAAAAAGAGCGGAAAAGAAATATTGAAATAGCTAAAAAAAATACAGCCCCAATAACCTCATACTTTGAAAAAGCTGAAAATGTTGAGAGTGATGTCTGTGGTGCTGAAGATAATCCATCGACGACTACGATTTCCGTGGCTGAAGAAGAATCTCAATTAAGTACGTCAAATCAAGATGTAGACAGTGGGAGCATCGACAAAAACGCGGAAACTTCTAATGATCAATTAGGACTTTTTAATCTGGCCAATAAATTCCCTACAGACAGAGGGCACTTCCCATCTTTAATTGAAGATGGGAATTCAAAGAGATGTATTCTAAATCATGGCCCATGCAGACCTGATGGCCCATTTACTGTGGAAGATGAACAAGGTAACATAACCACAACCTTCAGTTCGTCATATTATCAACTTCACACCAAGAACAAAACTTGTCCGAGATCATGGCTTTGTTATTCACCAATATTAGGAAAACCATACTGTGAAAATTGCTGGCTTTTTGCTGATCAAAATCATGAACGTTTTACATTCCAAAGTGCATGGGTAGATGGAGTTCAGAGCTCAAAAAAACGATTACCAGCTAAAATTAGTAAACATGAAAACTCAAAGCTTCATATTGAAGCATCTGCTGTGTATCTTAGATGGAAAGAAGGAAAGACAATAGATGATGAAGCAGAAAAGCAGAATCGACGTGAAACTAATTTATGGGTGAACATTTTGAGAAGGGTTTTGGGTGTAATTCTTTGTCTGGCTTTGTTAAATATTGCTATGCGAGGACATGATGAAAAAGTAGGAGGAAATTTTCTGGGTGTAGTGACAATGTTAAGTGAATTTGACACTATTACAAATGATGCTATGTCCTTACCAAAGTATACGACTCGATACATGAGCCCCAAAATCCAGAATGAACTGATCCTAACAACATCCCAGCTATTGCAAAAGTCTTTGGTCACTCAGATAAATGAATATCCATTTTGGTCAATTGTGCTGGATACCACAAGCGACATAAACAGAGTAGATCAGCTCAGTGTCACTATCCGATGGGTCCAAATATTGAGCGAGAGTGTTTCAATTAAAGAAACTTTCCTTGGTTTTTATCGGTAATTGACGGAACGGCAGCCGGCCTCGTAAAAACAACATGCAAATATGTCAAAGATATTGGAATTGAAATGGAAAAGCTCCGTGGTCAAGCTTATGAAGGGGGGAGTGTCATGAGTGGTGTTCACAATGGTGTACAAAAGCTGATAAAAGATCGTTCATCAAAGCCTGTGCCATTCATTCATTGTGCAGCACACAATCTCAACCTTGTAATAAATGATGCCGTAAATTCCGTAGTTGATAACGATAAATTTTTTGAAGTTATTCAATCCATTTATATATTTTTCTCATCGTCCATCAATCGGTCAAGAGATTTACAGTTGCTTGCTGTTAATTTGTCATTGTCTTTAAAAAAGCTCTGCGTTACTAGGTGGTCGACATTTTGAAGCGACTGACAGTCATTTCGTTGACCAGCAAGGAAAAAAAAGAATGTGATGAAGCAGTTGGCATCAAAAAGAATATTGAAAAAATTTATTTTATCATAAATCTAGTTTTCTGGGAGAGAATTTTGACGTGTACCAACTCCGCATCAAAAGAATTGCAATTGAAAAGTGTCGACCTCAGTGCTGCTTCGAGACTTTCATCCATTAGTTTGTCAGAACTAAAGTATTTACGAGATTCGTGGGAGTCCATTCGAATGACCGCAAATGCCCTTGCTGCGTCATGGGGCATACCCATTGAATTTGAGAAACGACGTAAGCGTGGGGTAAAACGATTCTTCGACGAATTAGCCTCTGATTCTAGGATCGAGGATTCAGAAAGAGCTTTTAAAGTAAACATTTTTTACAGAACAATTGATGTTGCAGTGACACAGATAAAAGTGGGTTTTAAAGGAATGCAAATGGTCGCAGAAAAATTTGATTTTCTATTCCCAAGAAAGTTCGTCAAACTAGAAGCTTCCGAAATTAAAGAAGCCACCTTGAATATACTACGTACGTATGGCGAAAACTTTGATGGTGATGACCTGGAAAGGAGGTCCGTTCATCTCAAGTTGAATTTCTTAACGAACTAAATGGGGAAGACGTTACCTCGGTGTCAAGCATTCTTGAAATAATTTACAAAGCCATAATTGCTTTTTCCTTTCCCCAGTTGTGCAAATTGTTATTGCTATTCCTAACAATTCCCGTGACAGTAGAAAGGTCCTTTTCAAAGCAGAAGATCATTAAATCCTACTTAAGAAGTTCTATGGCTCAAGAGCGCTTAGATGGTCTAACTTTGATTTCTATAGAGAACGAAGAAATAACTCAAACATTAAAATATGAAGTTATCAATCATTTCGGTGGCTCCCTACAGTTATATTCTTGTAAAGACTGGGAACTAATTTTGACATATGTCGACGTCAGCGCGCGTTACTCATCCACGCAAATTACGCGCGTCTCGCGGACCGCGCGGGAAATTTAAAGTACAAGTGTGTCCGGAAAATTTTCAAAACAAGATGTCTTTTAGATTTAAAAATCGTGTGTCTTCAGGAAAGTTTGGGACAATTTCGGCAAGAAACATCTGCAATACAGCTAGGCTTCGCGAGGGCTATTATCGTTGGCGTCAAAAGCGTCCTTTGGAAGTAAGCGAAGAGAAAAGCGACCTATCCGTGAAACGGGTTTATACGAGATCGGCGGCGGTACGTATTTCTCGGACAAACATTAAAAGCTATTGAATTTTTATCAATTAACTCAATTCCACACTGTGAAAATTCTTTCCTAAAATCAGGACCATGAAGAACTCCAAGAAAATAGGCCACACGGCTCACGCATTTTTGACCTTGATATGTTATATGAAGAGTTAAAGACATGTAAATTTTGCATGAAAGGTAAACAACAATTTATAAGAGCATTATTTGTGAAAGTTTTTATAACATGCATTGCTCATATCTTATTTCTATACGGGTAATACAAATACACTTTAAAAATATACAAATATACTTTATTATAACATATATCTGCATGGTATACACAATATCACAAGTAAAGAAAGTGGCACAAATTACAGGTTATTACAAGTATTTATTACATTACATGTAATTTATTACCTGTAATATACCAAAAATTAATTCCCTAAATATAGAATATACTATACACAAACTATTTAAAATTATATAGAATTTTATTTATTTTTTTAGGTCCAATGTCAATTGCAAACGCAGTGTCTGAAAAGTGTTTTGCTTTGGCAACTCAGTTGATCATTAAATGTGAGTTCTGTGGAGGAAAGAATACAATAGAAACCAGTGGTAAACACAAATCTGGCAAGTGTGGTCCTAGTGCATATGACATCAATTCTAGAGCAGCATTGGCAAGCTTGCACACAGGCATAGGCAAAACACATCTAAATAGCATTCTGTCAACAATGAACATCCCTACAATGAGCCGAGCAAGTTTTAAGAATCGAGAGAGAGAAGTTGGTTCTATTATTGAAGGTGTTGCTAAAAAATCATGTGAAGATGTTGCCATTAAAGAAAAAAATAGTGCCATCTTGATGGGGGCTGAACCAGATGAAAATGATCTTATTCCAATCAGCGTCTCTTATGACATGGGATGGCAGAAGCGGGGTAAAGGCTTTAACTCAAATACTGGTCAAGGTGCTGTTATGGGGTTGGATACAGGCAAGATAATTGATTACACTACCAAAACTAAGACCTGCAGAATATGTGAACATGCTGCAAAAAGTCATGAACAGCCTAGACATCATGATTGCTGTAAAAACCATACAGGCTCGTCTAAATCGATGGAACCATTGTCGGCTGTTGACCTGTTCCAGAATGCCACAAACTATAACATTAAATATTCTAAGTACACTGGCGATGATGATTCAACAACAGAATGTTATGTTCATGAAAAGGTCCCATATGGCATTGAAAAATACAGTGATATAATACATATCAAACGCTCTCTAACAACCAGGCTATACAACCTGAGTAAAAGCAACAAATTTATCAATAGCTCACCATTATCTCAAAAAGTCATCAACTACCTGGTAAAATGTTTCTCAATTTGTGTCAATCAAGGAAAAGGAGATCCTAAATCCATCCAAACCTCCCTGAAGTCCATTGTTCCTCATGCATTTGGCAACCATGATGAATGCAATGATGAGTGGTGTGGATATAAACAGGATCCAGTTGAATACAGACACACCCATCTACCACATGGTAAAGATCTGTATGGAGATTGTCTATACAATGCTTTAGTGGAGTTGTTCAGCGAGTATTACAGTGATAAAGTCGTTGAAAAGCTTGCTCCTGTGGCAAACTCCCAGCGCAATGAGTCATTCAACAGTGTTGTTGGTTCAAAAGCCCCAAAGATTCGCTTCTACGGTGGAAGCAAAAGCAACGATTATAGAGTAGCCTGTGCGGTGGGCCAAACCAACATCGGCCACACTTATATCAATCGAACTCTGGAGGCAATGGGTGTTGAGCCAGGAAGTATTTGCACTGACCACAACCTAAAATTGGATAAAAAGAAAAGTAATGATAATGTTAGAAAGAAAACAATCGAATTCAAAAAGCAGAGAAATCAGCTGCATTCAAGGAGGCTATCTCATAACAGTAGAAAAGAGCAACAAGAGGGAAAAACATATGAAAGTAATGTGGGCCTCACATTGGACAAAATGTCAACAATAACATCAACAAGAGAAGCACCTGAAGTATTCAACATTTCTTGTGTATCAGACAAACCTTTCAAAACATATGAGAATACAGTCTCTGAGTTTACACCCAGACCAACATGTTCCGATATTGTTTACCATGATAACCTATTCTACAACATAATCATGTTTGATACAGAAACAAACGCGACCGGAAGAGCAGCCGAACTATGTCAATTGTCAGCAGTTGATAAGTATGATCATTGCACATTTTCAGAATATATTTTGCCAAATACTGCGATAGACAAATACTCTTCAAGAGTCAACAAGCTGACGATTAGAACTGTCAATGGTCAACGTACGCTTTTCAAAGAAGCAGAACAGCTAACAACACTCACCTCATCAGAAGCTATCTCCCGTTTTAGTTTATTCCTGGAATCATCAGTTGAATATTGTAAAACTTTAACGGATAAAGATGTTTGTACCATTCTTCTCGGCCATAACGCGAAACGATTTGATATACCGGTCATACTTCGCAACAGTACGAGTTCATTCCATGACAAATTACAGTCATCGGGAGTTTTATTTGGTGAAAGTCTTTCCATCTTTGAGCAATTAGCACGAAACAAACATCCTTCCCTGCAGCAAGCCAATGGTCAACCCTGCGCACTAAACCAGACTGCACTGTACAGATGCTTGTTTCAAGAATCCTTCGAAGCACACGATGCCCTTAAAGATGTCAAGGCCCTTCGAAAAATGCTATTTCACTCCAAATTGCAGCTCTCGGAACAGTTTATTGTCGACCATTGTAAGCCGATTTCTTGTGATTTTGCTCTAGAAGATTTACATTACTTAGACCGACGACACAAGATCTTGAAGTCCATGGAAAACAAGCTTTATAATCCATCAGGCAGTGGCGTAATAACAAAGAGCATGGCGGAGAAGATCGCTGGCAGTGGTTTAAGCTACGAGGATCTTTTACAGCTATTCAAAAACTTTGGTAAACCAGGACTGATTTCCATCCTTTCGAAACCTCCAACGGAAAACGACCCAGAATGACAAAAACTGCTCGAGTTCTCACGGCAATACAACGGCATTTCGAATCTAAATTTTCACATGAGCAATGACACGTTCGTCCCGCGTGGAAATTTAACGCATGCGTAAATAGCGATCATGTCGAATCGATATTTTGCAAGTCATCGCTTGGCCGCGCGAGTACAAAAGATGGAAAATACAGGGTTTCCTTCGGTGAATTTTTTTTTTAATTTCATATAATGAAAGAACATAACGTTCACTGCAACATATCAAATTTTGGAAAAATTTTATAAGACAGAACAATTTTAAACCAAGAAATTCTGTAGCCGAAAACCTACCTTGGAAACTCCATTTCATATTTTCACATATTTAAGAATATATAAAAAAAAGATTGTATGCACATTTTGGCGAAAATTGACTGAAGGAAATTCAAGATAATCCACATTAACTGCGATATATTAGGAAAAAAGCTTTTAGTTAAAATGTCATTGTTGCCATGGCAACGCTATATTTGTGAATTTTTTTGGATATTCTCATTGTTTAACACAATAGTTGTTGTTATACATGCTTCATAATTTCTTTCCAACATTTTATTAGTCGCATTAACTTGATAAATCGCAACGCATAAAAATCCCGATGAAATTCCGTAACTGTAGGGAGCCACCTTAATGCCAGAAGGAAGAGCGAATTTTCGTGTTCATAAAGTGTATAGGGTTTTTCGGACGGGAAATTGCCAGTTAATTTTTTATTTAGACGTTGTGTTTACACGTAGGACGCATAGCGGCATAATCTTAACAATGTAAATAGCTTTTCTGTAGCCAAAACATGCAAGTGAAGATTGCCATTATAATATATGTTGACAAAAATTTAGCCTATTGACCTATGTGGCCTATTGACGGGGGGCCTCAAGGGGTTGCGTTACGCCACTGAGTGTGGTATACCAAAACTGTTTACAGCCATCTTTACACTGACACACATTCATATTTTGATATTTTGCAGAGAAATGTAGAGTCTTATACACAATCCTGAGTTATTATAGTCATTATGAAGCAAAGATCAGATCAAATGGAAAAACCATTTGTAAGGCTACAGTGTGAATCATTATAATAAAAAAATCAAACACTGTATCAACAAGGATATCAGCACTCTTTTAAAGTTCTTCAAGCATCCATGGTATCACTGTATACAAATGCATACCTGATACAAGACCTTCATTTGGAAGATTATCAGGCTCAAACATGATATCTCTTGCTTCGTTAGAAACTAAATGAAAAATATTAGTCAGAAGAGTCGGACAGTCAGTGCAGACATAAAAAAATAAGATACAGAATAATAGTTGCATTGCTATTGGACGAACAACTGAAGGACTGACTCCATGCTTACTTGGCTACCCTGTATTGCCGTAAACACTTTTCTACAACTAAAAGAACTAACCTTGGCTTCTGGTTCTTCTAGACGGGTCATACATTCCTTCAAAATTACGAAGGCCTGTTTGAGGGTGAGTTGTTATCTCAAACCGAACAGGATTTTGTCTTTTCCTTCTTTTTGATGTTGATGAAGTATGGTCCGTTAAAAGATCACTCACTCGCTTTAGTGCGTCTTCCGTTGTCAGGTTTTTCTTCTTCTTTAAACGCACAGGCAACACCATTTCGACGACGGTCAATCAAAACTACTCACAACTCGTCGTCGGCCATGTTGATAACAAACATTAGCATGTGCTGCGCATACGTTTTGGAATTACTGTATGTTTTGCGCATGACTTGAATTTATGATTATCATGAATATAAATGAGAGTTAACAAATTCTAATATGCCCAGAAGCTCATTATTCCAGCCACAACATTACAAACAGGGACAAGCTGTAAAAACAATGTTAAGTTTTGTGATGTTGCCATCTCTCTATCTTGAGTCAGAAGCACAACATATACAACCTTTACATATACAGCTTTTTCATCTAATGTATTTGTTACAGAGTCACTTGTATTTATATGATTACAGCAATTTGGATTAATCTATCTTTACACAGTTGTTTTACTATAAATATAATACAGTTTTCATAAGAGATTGAATATACACTTTATGGTATGGTATGCGACTGTTCAGTCCGAATATCCCTTTTTGGTTACATAGTTTTCTCTACACTTATTTATATGTATGTATTTATATCTGAATCTATTTTCGATTACTGGGGTCTTATTTTGGTTAGTCTATATGGCTACTCTTTATTACGTTAATAATTTCTAGTCTATTTTTGTTTAATTGGATATATGAGCACATACTTTAACACTCCCACTTGCTCTTATGTTCTCTTAAACTCAAATCAATTTTATTTTTCTAACATGACAGTCTTAAACCTATTTAATTAACTTACCTTTACTTGTTGGTTTGGTAAACACATCAGCTACGTTGTCTTCTGTTGGACGTACACCAGACTTATAATTGCGTTCGACGAAGGAGAACGCTTCCTAATCGTGACGTCACGGCTGGATGGTGTGTCCTTTTGAGATTTTTGGATGTAACATTTGCCTCGCTTTCGTGTATATGGCGGATTTGCCTCGGTTTCGTGCTGCGTCTTAATTCCCATGTGCTCATCTTGAGTTGATTTACATATATCGAAGACAAATTTCAGGATTGCTGTTTTCGGCTTTTATTGTGAAGGTAAGTGGAGTTTTGTTATTTTCTTTACATATGTCAGTGTTAAGTATGATTAAAGATACTTATCAAAGCATCAAGAATTTGTCTTGCGGTGTTTTATCGACTTGAAATCCAACATTTCAATTCGCTATCAAACCACATGCGTTTTGTCCGCTAGAATTCGCAGATTTAACTTCGCTCTGCTTAACAAAGGGTTTGGATGCAAGTCCATTAATTTCGTCATTGAATGCTGAAGAAGTAAATGTTGTCAAGCATTTGAATATGCAGAGTTGTGTTGAAAAATGTGAGTTTCAAAGCATGAAAAATAAATACACAAATCCCAGTTATTTGGCTGGGTTGCCTTTGGGCAAAAAGACCATGTCTATAGTAGGTGGTCACACAAATAAATACACAAATCCCAGTTATTTGGCTGGGTTGCTTTTGGGCAAAAAGACCATGTCTATAGTAGGTGGTCACACAAATAAATACACAAATCCCAGTTATTTGGCTGGGTTGCCTTTGGGCAAAAAGACCATGTCTATAGTAGGTGGTCACACAAATAAATATACAAATCCCAGTTATTTGGTTGGGTTGCCTTTGGGCAAAAAGACCATGTCTATAGTAGGTGGTCACACAGATAGATACACAAATCTCAGTTATTTTGTTGAAACAATGAATTTATTTAGTAATCATACACAAGCAGAGCGAAGTTATCTTTTGCCATGTTTTATTACCAAAAATTACATGTGTTACCAATGAAATTTCTGATGCTTTGATAAATTGTGTTGGAACCTTTGTGAGAGAAATATATTATAATAAATTATGTGGTGGTATGTATTCAGGTGACAGCAATTTTCCCTGGAATAAGTTAGCTTTAATAGGTCGAGTGCCATATGATTGTGGAAGTTCACCTGGTGATTGCTTTTTTGCATCCTTAGCACATGGTCTTTATAAAAATCCTGATTGCCATCTTGATATTCGTAGTGCAGGCATTACACATTTGGTGCATAATCCTGAGTTATATATTGAAAGTCTTGCAAATATTTCATGGGAGAATTATATTGAAGACATGTCACAACCTGGAACATGGTGTGATAATATCATTATTCAAGCAGTAGCAAATGCTTTAAGCTGCACTATTCATATTACTGATTCCAGTCCAAATGCTAATGGAACCATTGTAAACCCAATTAGTGTACACCAGAGGCAAAAAATTGTATTCCTAGGTTATATAACTGGTGTACGTTATGTTTCCACTTTACCAAATGAAAGTGTGGGTAATCAGACAGATAGTAAAGGAAAGGAAATGCTAGAGAAAAGGAGAGTTTATGCCAAAAAAAGGCAATCTGATGAAACTGCGAATGCAAAAAAAGATTCGGCTTGACAAAGTGGCAGAGCAAAAAAAATCAAAAAAGGCTAGTGAAACTGCACAGAGTGTCACACAGTCTAAATATCTAAATGAATTTGATGCTGTGAAAAATGGACCACTGCATGATCAATGTTGGGCAAAATTTTATATTCCAATACACAGTTTGCAAAGAGGCATGGCCAATTACCACTAAACCAAAATCCCCTGGTAGCTATTTGTGCTCTCGCTGTTCTAGGGATAAAAACACACCAAAAAAATTTTCTGATGCTAACAGCATGATTCCAGGACCAGTACCAGTTGAGTTGCAAGGCCTAACTCAAACTGAAGAAATGCTCATTGCTCGAGCTCTGCCTATAATGAGGGTTTATATCAAACCAGGTGGGCAAATGGGGTATTCAGGGCATTGCATTAATTTGCCTCAACATATCGAAGAGATTGCATCATTTCTGCCAAGATATCCCAGGGACTTGTCTATTATTGTAGTTAAGATGAAGGGTAAAGATAACACATTCAAAGATGTTAAGGTCAGAAGAGAGAAAGTGCATCATGCATTGCTATGGCTTTTGAGAAATAATCCGCATTATACTAATGTGACTATCAATCAACATGCTTTGGAATCACTCCCTATTGATGGTGTTCCATCTGATATAATGACAGTTGCGTCTGATATTTTATCAGATGAAAATATTTTGCCTGACTTAGGCCCTTGCAGTGATAACAATGAAGACAAAGTCTACAATGAGACAACAGAAACGAGTAGCTTTATGCCAGCCTGTGAAAAACAGAAAACAGAAGTAGATGCAATAAAAAATCAATTATTTCCAAATGAGCCAATGAACTGGCCCACTATTGATAACTTGCCTATAAATGAATATCAGACATCATTTCTGGCTACATGGCATTTCCTACATTATTTCCCACAGGTAAAGGGGATCCAACAAATCCATCACTTTTAAAGGACATTCCCTTAGGTGAGAAAGTAAAGCATCTTGTTAAATTTGCTGAGCAGATTAATGGCAAATGGATTTTCCGATTTGCCAGTCATCCTAGGTTTTGTTATTGGGCATTTAATATGATACAGAGAAAACGAACCTTGCAACAAAGTGGAATGTTTCTTAAGCAAAATCCAGGTGAAGCTCACTTGACAATAGATGAACTGCGTGAAATGGCAGCAGGTGATAACAGTAATGCATTTATTTCTAAGATATCTCGATATGTAGCAAATATTGCTGGCTCTAATGCTTACTGGTATAAGGTGAGAGAAGATCTCAAAGCCATTGTCACAACTGTTGGGACTCCTACTTTTTTCTTTACATTTTCTTCGGCTGATATGCATTGGCCAGAGTTGCATAGGCTATTAGGAAATAGAAATGGCACTAGTGAAGAAAGGCTACAAGCTGTGATAAAAAATCCACATTTAGTAGATTGGTTTTTTACACAAAGAGTAGAAAGCTTTATCAAACACTGGTTGTACAAAACACTTGATGCAAAGTGGCACTGGTATAGATTTGAATACCAGGCAAGAGGAAGCATACATTGCCATGGCATTGCTAAACTAAACAACGACCCTGGTTTGTGTGATCTCACCAAAACTGCCCTTAAAGGATTCCTAGCTCAAAAATACAAAGATGAGAACAAAGATAAAAATACATCTGAACTTGACAATGATATTATTGGTAACAAAGCTGCTGAGACAGCTTGTAAGTATGTTGACTGGTTGCTTTCCACAGTTAATCCAAATCCACCAGACAATGCTTTATGGGTAAGACCAAGAATTCATCTATGTCAAAAGGATTATCAGGATGTTGCAGATTGTGATATGCATGATGATTTTTGTGATCTGTTAAATATGGTTCAGCGCCATACACGTTGTAGTACTAGCTATTGTCTAAGAAAAAAGACAACAGATTCTGAACCAAAATGTAGGTTCAATTTTCGAATGGATACATGCTCTAAAACAAGGTTAGACTTTGAAGAAGTTCATACTAAAGGTAATGAGCCACAATATAAGGCAAGAATTATTACCAGAAGAAATGATTCTCGGCTAAATAACAGCCAGCAGCTTCAACTACAAGGTTGGAGAGCCAATTGTGACATACAAGTAGTCATCGACCATTATGCTTGTGTTGAGTACCTCACTAAGTATGCTGCTAAGGGTGAACGCAGAACACCTATGCTTAAAGCAGCATTCAACAAAATCATGAATAATGCTCCAAGCAATGATAATCCTCACAAAGCTATTAGAAAAGTTGTTATGAAAACTATTGGTGAAAGAGATTATGCTACACAAGAAACAATGCACCATTTGCTCTCACTAAAGCTTCACAGCTCTAGCTTTAGAGTAATAACAGTTAGTTTAAATGGCTCTTGTAGGATTAACACATCAACACAAGAAGCAGACGTTTGCTCAAGCAATTCTCTTCTTGATGTCTATGCTAATCATGCACAATACAATAATGCAACTGTTACAACCAAATTAAATTTTGTTCAGTTTGCAACACAGTTTAGGGTTGTGAATAACAAGCTAACCAGACTTCCAGATGATGTTATTCCTAGAATTTTTCCAAACTATTCATGTAATCCAAGAGGGTCAAATTTTCCTCAGTATTGCAAATATCAGTTGTTAAGATACAAGCCTTGGAAAATAACACAAGAAAATGCTTGGGATGATGAAGAACCATCAGATGAAAACATGATAAATAAATGGCAAGAATTTCTTCAGACAGCATATGCAAAGGAAAATGTCCCTGACTGGTTTGACAAACTGATGAACAACCTGAAAATATTAGTGAAGAGTGGATGATCATATCTGATTTACATATGCCTTTCTCTGATTCATGCCAAACAAATGTAGAAATTGCTTATGAATGGAACAGTGATAGGGCTAATTATTCTGAGCAACACATTGGTGAAATGCCAGTGTGGATAAAAAATATGAGGGAGGGTAGTGATCAAGTCACACATGAAAACAATGAAAACATAGATGTTGATACCTTCAGTGAAATGCAAGAACTTGCATACAACATTGTCAGGTCTCACTTTAATGACATATCTTTAAATAGAACCCCACTTGCACTCATTATTAATGGAGTAGCAGGTACTGGTAAGAGTTACCTTATAAATGCTATCCGTACACTGCTTGGTCCCAAATGTGCAGTCACAGCGACAACTGGTAAGGCTGCCTTCAATATAAATGGGGAACAGTGCACTCTCTTTTAAAGTTGCCAGTTGGCTCAAGGGGTAATAAGAATCTTACAGGCCAGAATTTGATTAGATTACAAGAGTCTTTACATAACATTGATTATATTGTAATTAAAAGGTGCAAAAGTAATGCTCACAATGAATTTATGGCCAGCAGTGGGTCTTTGCAATGGTGCAACAGGGACTGTCACACATTTTATATATCAGAATAACCATCAGCCACCGGACCTGCCAATAGCAGTCATTGTTAAATTTGATAATTACCGAGGCCCATCGATTAGTGAGACACTTCCATCTTGTGTGCCAATATGTCCAGTAACTGCTTCGGCACAGTTACCTGATGGTTTCCATGAGAGACAACAGCTTCCCCTTAGATTAGCGTGGGCAATAACAATTCACAAAAGTCAAGGACTTACTTTATCTAAAGCCTGGATAAATATTGACAAAACAGAAAGAACGCCAGGAACCACATATGTAGCTCTTAGCAGAGTGAAATCATTATCCTCATGTGTTATTGAACCAATAAGCTATCAACGATTAACAAGTTTAAAATCTTCTAAAACTTTGGAGCATCGACTAAATGAAGAAGTCAGACTTGATAAAATGGCTGAAGTAACTTTTAACCGATTTCAGTAGGTGAAATTGACCTATACGTCTATTTCATAAGGGCCTGTATATTACTATCTGAAAATTATGATCGCAACATACGCAATGTTTGTTGTCGCAATTATTTGTTCAATTTTAATTTGTCCAACAACTGTCTTCATTGCATGCCTTGTTTTCTGGCTTCTAGGTAAGGTTCTGTTACTGTTTATGATAATACTAAAATGTCCATTTTACTCACCACTGTTTTCTATTTTTTATTTAGATTGTTAAACCTATACTGCTATTTGTGTCGTTCTTCAATGGAAGATTCTAACAAGACTCCTCAAGGTATGCAAGTTACAAGTTCACTCAGTATTTATCACGTAGAATTGAAGTGCATGTTATAACATAAATAAACCCAAAACATAGAACTCGACACATCTTCAGACCAAGAGGTGGTTTACATAATCACGTTTAGCCGAGATTCAACGAAGCGGGAGATGACTTTGAGGTATTGAAATGAGCATATAACATGATCCTGGCAGTCGTGTAGTCATCCTAACAATAGCATGTTCTTGTTTGGTGTCATAAACACTTATTTCAATACCTCAAAGTCATCTCATTCTTCCTTGAATCTCGGTTGAATGTGTTTATGGCTGTAAATAGTAATATGTATTGTTTTTCTTAGCCCTCCCGGAAGATAAAACAATGAACTGCTACCTGCATAACGTATCAGAGGTGAAAAATGCTACCGGATCGCAGAAAAAGTTTTTTAACTCCATTGTTCAGGGTAGTGACAAAGCAGTCAGAGCAGTTTGTTTTTCACCCGAAAAAAGGCCCGAGCTTCAAGCAATTACAGCAACAAAAAGTCCCGTTAAACTTAGGAATTATAAGCGAGCTAATAGCGGCAATGATGACTTAACAATAACGAAGTTCAACAAAATCACCCCTCTGGATCAGAACAAAATCAGCTTTCCCCATTTGGAAGAGCTATCAGCAGCTACAGTTGGAAATCCTGTCAAAATATCATCAATTCCAAACCTTGCTTCTGAGCAACTCATCTTTGTCAAAGCGAAAGTTCTTAAAATTTCTGGTGTAAAATCTCTGTCAACATGATATGGGAAACTGAAAAAGCAAGATGTCATAGTTGGAGACACAACTGCTCACATCAAATTAGTTCTCTGGAATGACCACGTAAACTCTCTTCAACAAGACAAAACGTACAAACTAAAGAACGTGAGAATCAAATCTACAAAGTACGAGTGCTACATTAATACTCCAAAGAATGAAGATTTTAAAGTAGAAGAAGTCGAACCATTTGAATTACCTGTTGCCGTATATGAAGATGAAGTTGATACCTTGATGAAAGTAGACGCTGTAATTATTGGCGTTCAACAAGCCTCCAAATTGTTGTCTTGTAACGGCTGCCAGAAACGTACCGTTGAAATAATTAATCGTTTGATGCAATTACCATCAACCTGCGACGTTTCCTGGTCTTTGCGTCTTCTCCTAAAACCACAGAAATCCCAAAAAAACCTCCACCTGAGACTTGACAGTAATATGACTCAGACTCTTGTGCAACTACTCGATCTGACTTTCGTATTGCCATCGACGACAGAAGACGAGATTATTGTGCTAATCCTGCAATCCATAAAGTGTCTCAAGTTTACATATGATTCTCTAACCAACCAAGTGACTGAAATTGTCTTCTCGTAAAATTGACTTTATGGGACTCCAACTTGTTGAACTTTGTTATATACTGTTAGGGTTGCTGTTGGAAAACTTTTGGTCTTTGTATGAAGTTGAACACGATAAAGTATTGACATTCTTAAAACTTAACAACATTGATGTTAATGAAGCCAGGACGTTGTTGACTTTGTAATTCAACATTATTAAAGGTTTATTGTTGTGTTATAACCGGTTAAAATTCCCTTGGAAGTTGAATAGGCCTCTACAAATCCCATTTTGAAAACAAATCGCCAAGGGAGGGGGGAGGTCTGGACTACAAAACAACATTAAAGGTTAGCACTATTTTCCATCCAACAAACTGACTTGATGTCATTCTCGGAAGATGGAAGAGGTGTTCAATGGCTATGTAACTAAAACCCTACTGTTATTCTAACCGCAACCCTAACCAAGTTAATAAAAAATCCAATCGAGTTTTCTGGATTGAAAATAGTGCTAACCAATGTTGAACAGCTGAACAGTACGCTTATCTAATTCAACAAGTCAAAACAATTCTGTAAACAATTTAAAATTCACTTCGAACGCACTTCACTAATCTTTGATTAATTCTAGTACCTACTTATATCTCTGAGCGGATGAAGTGGTATTTGATGTCAATATGCTTTGACCTTTGATGGTGTATGGGGTTCTTAGCTGATGAGGTTGATAGCCCCCTGTCTGTGTCA
The DNA here is from genome assembly GCF_004324835.1 of Dendronephthya gigantea. NCBI lineage: Eukaryota > Metazoa > Cnidaria > Anthozoa > Malacalcyonacea > Nephtheidae > Dendronephthya > Dendronephthya gigantea. Next base: position 758,085 of record NW_021163049.1, read on the forward strand.
AACCACATAGCCACCTGCAGAACTACACTATTCTCACTCATACTTACCTTCATGTCTATACATAATTGTCTGATAAATTTTGCTTCTTGGACGGCATTTGCTAAAGCAATGTATTCGGCTTCACATGTAGACAATGCAACCGTTGGTTGCTTACGAATCCTCCAATATATAAGGGGGGCGGTCTCACATAACTGGAAGTTGTAACCCATTCAACTTTAATGGTTTCTCTGACTTTCAAAACACTAAACCTTGTTCAGATGTTCCCTTTAAGTATCTTAAAACATGTTTAGCCATAACAAGGTCCTCCCTACTTGGCTTAGCCATTTTTTGTGATAATTTCGTCACAATGAAACATAAATGAGGTCTGGTTCCTGTCATTACATAGATCAAGCTGCCTGCGATTGCTCAATACTCATGTGGGTCGTCTAGCTTGGACGACTCTTCATTTGTTGACCACTTATCGATTCCTAAAATACATGGCGTCGGTTTGGGTTTGCACTCATCCATCCCAAATTTTACTAAAACTTTCTCAATATATTGAGTTTGATTCATTTCGATACATGCTTTGTGCGCTTCTTTGTCGCATTTAAACTGAGTCCCCAAGAACCATGCCAGCTTACCGAGGTCTTTCATCTTAAACCTGTTATTCAGTGATTCTTTTACACTTGTCAACAACTCTAGGTCAGTGGCTGCTATTATAATGTCATCAACCCAAACAATTATTATTATGCACCTTTTAGCATTGATTTCTCGCATATATAGACATGCATCAGCATGTTATTGAACGAATTTCTCATTTTCCAGGTATTCATGCAACATGTTGTTCCAATTCCTCCCACTTTGTTTTAGCCCATACAAAGACTTATTTAATTTGCACACTAAATTTTCTCCATTTTCGCCGCGCTTTTCAAAACCTTACTAGCCATTTACTAGCCTCGGGCGATTTTACCGCCTGCTGGTAATTCACTGGAATTTCAGGCACGTTTACTATCTTGTAGCAATAATCTACAGAGTAACTTACGTCATCTACAACATACTCGCTTAAACAACTTGGCTTATTCCTAGCTCGTGTCAGGTACCTAGCTTGGTTTTCATTGCTACTTTCTCCCACTGTTTCCTTAACTGTCATGCACTGTAGTCTCCTCTTTATCTATTTCAATTGGTTCCCTATGAAATACCTCCTGGTCAGTGGTAACTTGATCAAGCTTATCCATGAATTTTACACATCTGACCTTTTCTAATTTGTTTGTTTCCGGGTAAAACACTAAGTACCCAGGACTTCCTCTGTTGTATTCCAGGAATAATAATACGGCATATCTCCACAACATTTTGGGTAATTTTCCTACGATTAACAGGCATCTTGTCATGCTGAATAAACCTCTCCATGCACGCTCTACCGTGCCTATATATATATATATATATATATATTCATACATACATATACACATACATACATACATACATACATACATTCATACATACATACATGTATATATATATATATATATATATATATTGTTTATTGTATATTGTATATATTGTAAAATATTGTATATAGAACCCATGTTTTTATGTTAACGAATATATATATATATATATATATATATATATATATATATATATATATATATATATATATATATATATATTGTATAATATTGTATATAGAACCCATGTTTTTATGTTAACGAAAATATAATAGTTTTTTAGTACACTAGAATAATAATAATTGTATAATAATTACAATTAATAATTACTATAGTATTAGCAATATTAACTACATGTATTGATGAAAATAAAGTTGCCATTGGTTAATTAAAAAAACAATGCAATAGACACTGCAAAATTGGTTAACAATTTCATTCAATGTTTCAACTAGGTTTCAGTCATCATCAGGTGACTGTAAGTTAGTAAAAAAACCGAATAAAAATGTTAACCATCTTTGGAGAGTCTCTTGTTTTGTTCTTTTTAATGCATTGGTAAACTGTAAGTAGTTTAGTCAAGATGTTCCTTTCTTAATCAATATGTACATTATGTTTCACAGCACTACATATGGTTTTTATATTTGTTCTTAATTGGGAACTATGAAGTGCAACTAGCACAATCACAAACTTCACCACAAACACTACAACAAAGGTGTTTGGGAGAAAGTGGTTTAATGTACCTTTCATCTGTGTCCATTGATTTTAGGAACATATATCTGAGACATGTGCCTCTGTTTTGACAATAAACTCGAATATCTTCTTGCATCCCCGGTTTGTTTTTTGCAACATCCCGATTATTGTAATATAGGACTGCAGTTGCATGGTTTCCATCTCTCCCAGCTCTTCCAGTTTCCTGAACATAGGCTTGTATTGCGTTTGGTGGAGTGATATGCACAACACTCTGATACCTTTGATATCAACACCCACCCCCAAGGCTACTGTTGCAAATACAGGATGTCCCAAAAAAACGCAACCACTTAAATATGCAAGAATATTAATATTGTTCGGGTTTGCACCATAGTTCAGCTAAAGTGACTTCTAGCATTGTAAATGAAGGATTAAGAGCCATTTTCAATTCCCAGAGGTGCTTATCTATTGCGCTTTAAAGCTGTATTAATGTTCTGCAAGTGGTTACTTTTTTTTTGGGACACCCTGTACAACCCTGATTGTGCTTCCTGTAGGACATGTCAACTGCTTCAAGACTTCATCTTTCATCTCCTTAGTTTGAGGCGAGTGAAACTGTGCGAATAATCTGTTTTCAGGAATTGGTGTGCTTCCCTTGGGATAATATTGATCACATCCCAGAACAAATTCAAACACTTTATATGCAAACCCACACCACTTCAAGGGGATGTAGATTATTGTCAAAGGATAGCACAACTGCTGTTTTTTCAAACCTTCAGCTATAGGAGTAAGCATATCTGTGAGAGAATCAATATCAGGTCCAGTTCTAAAATGCTTTTTGTATGTTATATTCATGCGATCAGGATTGCCAATGATCTCCACACATGATTTTAAGCCCAGGGATTTTTTGATGAAATCCCTATCATATCGGTTTGCTGTTGCAGTCATGGCTATGACAGGTACATTTAAAAATGTGGCACACAAGGCACCCAGATTTCCATAATCCACTCTCAAATCTTTACCCCTGATAAAAATATAAAACACATTGAAATTATAAATATATACTATAAACTTGAAATTGTAAGACTTGTTTGATAGGAGGAAGTTGTGTAATATACGATGTATTTTATATATGAAGAAAATTATATATATACAGTAATAAACACTTACCATTCTAAAATGCAATGGGACTCATCAACAACAATTGCACAAACGTTCTTTTGATACACAATGCTTCGCATCAATCTTCGTCCATATAAACAGGAAACAAGCGACTCAGGATGTGCAAATACAATATTATAATATCCTTCTTCAAGTTTTATTTTGTCATTAACAGGAAAGTCACAAACAACATCAGATCTAATGCCATCATCTTTGTCTTCCGCATCCTCAGAGTCTTCTGCTGCTACGTTCCTAACATCGAGGACTGATGCACGAATTATGCCCGCATTCAATTGTGAAATCTGGTCTTTCATTAGAGCATTTAAAGGCGACACGACGACGATTATAGAATCAATGTGTTCGGTGAATTTGGCAACACCGTTCTTAGCCGCGAATAACAGAGCAGGAAGCAAGTAAAAAATCAATGATTTACCGTATCCAGTTGGTAAAACCGCAAGAACATCCGAATTAAAAAATACCTTTTCTAAGCAAATCACCTGTTTTGGCTTTAACATGAATTCGCTATACAAACTATTTTGTATTGCAAATTGCAAACACGAAAGGAAAAGCCTGCACTTAGAGTTTGAAAACATGGCAACAATACATATGGATTAACCAGTAGGATTAACTACCCCCCCTAAGGATAAAATCATAATTGGAGACACGTGACCAAACAATACCAGGGTCTTTTCTCAGCGGGTGTTCCGCCCAGAGTGAGCACAGAGAAAAGACGCTGGGTACGAGGTTGACCTTACAGTTTGTTTCTTTTTTCAAGCAATAGGATCATGTAAAATATTCCAAAACAATGATGAATACATGGACCGAACACAATGATGTTAATGATAGAGAAAATGTTTTAACTCTAGAAAGCAGACATAGCAGCAATAGATAGGAAAAGCCTAGGGAGAAGAGATGGACCTTTGAACTTGGAATAAATGTAACTGAAAAGTTTTTTTCAATAGTTAAAGTGCTTGGAGAAAGGCTATGGAATCAAGGACAAATGCACTGCTTTAAGCATTACAAAGTTCCAGTTTTAGATTTCAGCAAAAGATTTTATACCAAAATTGCCCAAATGGCCAAAGGGCAAAATCTTCTCCATGTACAGTCAAGCACAGTAGGATAATTTTTTCCAAAGATAATTGGGCTTCAAAGAGAACTTATAGGTAGGCAAAATTTGTATTTGGCATCTGATATTTTCAATCTTCACGGGAGTGGTGTGATGACAAAACGTTTGGAGCTGTGTTCAAAACAGAGTTGTTTTTAACACAACTCCATTCCACAATGAATTCATGTTTAGTGTAAATTACACATTCAAGTGGAAAAGCTAGCCTTGGTGAAAGGCCAACTCTGCAAGTAAATCAAAAGAAAAACCTTGGTCTGCCAATGCCAACACACAGGAAGGATAATGAGGAATTGTTTGGCATACTTTGAAATCTGGACTCGGACTGAAAAAAAAACCTGTTACAAGCCGGTCCTTTTAATTACTAATGGCTGTGCTTTGGCTCAATTCGCTCGCAACAAAGTCTGTGAAACCGATTGCTTTTTAATTATTTATTCTTTGATACTACACTTATAGTTAAACAATTAACATCCATGACTTTTGATATATAATACTACTTAAACAGTTCAACTTATCTGTTTAAGCACAACTCTCGATATCTTGACAATTCTGCATTCTTTCTATCGTAATGGTTCACTCTTTTCTTTTGGTTTTTGGTTCTTTTCATGTTACTTCTTTGATTTTGTTTTCAAAGCAACAATGCTATTCAGGCTAGCGCCTTATGGTGTTACAAGCCAGTCCTTTTAGTTACTAATGGCTACGCTTTTGGCTCAATTCATGTAATGGGATTGGGCAATAATTTGAATCTCCACATATTAAAACACTATTGCCTGAGTAAGACCTTTCAGAAAATGGCAATGTGTTAGTAAGTATCAGTGATTGCAAAGCACCAGTATGACATAAAATTTTGATTGGTTTATGCACATTCAACTGGTCTTTTGAGAGTGATATAGAATCGTCTTAAGTAAAATGGCATAAATGAGTCCATGACAGGATCAACTGGAAATTTAACCTCACATTCCTTGTCTGCTTTGGGAAAGGCTTGGTATGGCGCATTCACATTGTGCAAGTCTGAATTTGTTTTGGAAATAAAGCCTGTCAGTTTTCGCAGTGGTCGATTCATTTTTAAAGAATAACACTCTGATCGAATGCAAACTTTTCACTTGCAATAATCACAGCCAATTGATTTAAACAGCAGATTATAATGGTAATGGTATTGTCAGGGTTTCATCCCTGAAACGGCTTGGGTGATGGGAAACATTTATTGTCGCTGAAATGGTTTTGGTAATTCCACAAGGAGAGAAGGATGTTATTACTTTTTGAGGTCATGGTCGAAAGCTTATGGGTCAGCGAGAAGTTATCCACCAAACGTGCTGCATCATTTAGCGTTGTCACCTTGTGATCGTTTACGAAGGTTCGAGTATCACCACTAAGGCAGTTTTTAAATTCTTCAATGAAAATAAGTTTACATAGACTCTCTCAATTGTTGTTTGTGTTTTCTGACCCACACCATCCCTTAAAAAGCTGAGCTTTCTCTTGGGCAAATTCAATGAAAGTTTTGTTACCAGTTTAATTTAGATTACGGAAATTTTGTTGATAAGCTTTGGGGAACAACTCATAACCTAACCTAACCAACTTAAAATCAGTTCCTTCACATACTACCATAAGTTTCAAGCACCATGTTACAAATGAAACAACTTATAGCCATTTTTGATTGGTTAATATTACTTAGTTGTAAAACAGAATTTATTTATTGCATAAGCAATGTTGTTTTCAGTAGTTTGAATACACTGTGCGGGCCCCGGTTACCTGCACATGCTAGTGCAGTTATGTAGTGAAACTTGTTAGTCGAGTTGATTTTCAGTGAGGTGCAAGTGGTTCCTCATCAATTCTCCATAGAGAAGTGCTGTCTTTTCAAGGTTGAGTTTGTTGAAAACCCTTGTTGTCATAAAGCTACCTGCTATACCTGTAGCAATTGTTTTACATGTTGCCGATTTTGTGAGGTTAGTACCTTATATGGCTATAACTAAATCTTCTCTTTTAGTCAAATAACTTGTAATCATAGCAAATAGAATATTTTCTTATCAAACTTTCCAGGAGCATGTTGTTGGGCAGGTAAAATACACAGCTGTCAAAATGTGTGTTCTATGCAACAAAAAGCCTGTGGACACAATATTCTTACTCTGCTTTCATCTAAAAAGCTTGTAAAGGTACTATGATTTTGCAAGAAAACATGTTGGCCTTCGTCTTGCCAACAACCTGCTATTTACACGATGTTGCCTTACATATCTCATTGAATCAAGTGCAATGGTTTTAGAGTGCTGAGCATTTGAGCTTGATGAAATGTTGGCTGTCTTTGTTCCCGATGAGAAATACATTTGCTCTTTTTGGCCCGCACCTAGTTTACTTATAGCACACTTTCGGTAGCGAAACATATTGAGTTATTTGGCCCACATATCCTTTTAAACCTCCAGTTATTTCATGCTTGTTTACTTTCTAAAAAAAAGAAAAATTCTTGCAATGTAGCAGTGTCATATCAAGTAAAATTTTGTACTTGTCACAGCTTGGTTAATAAATAAATAAAATTTCACTATAGTAAGGCCTTTACTATATACAAGATGTGTTTTAATTGTCTCCCGCACTGTCAACTTGATATAGGTGAAGGTAAAGTTGAGGGTATGAAAAGTGTTGAGTGTAGAAGTTTAGGGTAAGAAAAAATGTCCAGGGTTAAATCGAGAGTAAGAGAAAATGTTTAGGGTAAAAATCAAAAGGATTGCTGTATGTTTTTTGGCACTGCATTACAACTCTACATACAAGCTGACCTTTTAAAAAACACCTTACCACATGCATCAAATTACTTCGCAATTTTCTCCTGTGTCTTTATCTTCGAATATGTTGCAAAATGTAGAGGGAAGAATTTAAGAATAAAAATTTAAAACTTCGTTTAAGCTTTTGCACTTTTTGGGAGATTGTAGACTACATATACACTGATATTTTGAGAACATATTGACAAACATTGCATGAATGTTTTATACTTTTGCATGTAGACCGTAACTTCAATTCATTCACTTTCAGGCAGGTATAGAAATTTTGGGCCTTGTTGCCAGCATCCAGCTAACTGCTCAACGTCATCTGCCACGTTATCTTCGCTTGGAATGTGACGCCACTGTGATGGGTCACTGTTACGGATGGTTTGAATGTCTGGGACTGGCTTCTAATCCATGCAAAGACTATCTGACTGTCCGTAAAAAATATTATTTTCTCAACTTTATTCGCGTTTCTGATTCCATTGACGTTCCAATATTCGCGTTTCCGATTCTATCGAACTTTATTCCCGTTTCAATTCTTTAATCTTGATGCTAGTGCTGCTGCTTGTAGTAATTCTAAACTTGGTATGGATAACTCTTTGAGGGGTGCCACCCTACTCTTGGTGCAACAAAACATACTTCAAACTCCCTTTCATTGATCGCCCACTGAACATACGCACACATTCCAAATGCTTCTCTTGAGGCATCCGAAAACAAGCACAATATAGCTGCTCTGATTACTTCTTGTGGCATCAGGCTTCGAGGAAAGATTACATCATTTAACTTTCCAAATTGAGCAAAGATTTGTAGCCACTCCGTGCAGACGTTCGAGGGTAGTTCTTCATCCCAACCGAGTCCCAATTGCCATAAATGCTGCATTCCTATTTTCGCTCTTATGAAGGTGGGGGCAATACCTATGGGATCATATATCCTGGCGACGTATCTATCTCTTAGTCAGCTTGGGTCCATGTGTAGGTGACATTTCTATTATGTCAGCGCCAAAATATTGAATGTTAAACTGTCCATTTTACCATCCCATCCTACACTGAGAATCTTTTCTGGGCCTCCGCCTTGTGGAAGCTTCAAACTGAACGTTTACTGAGCTGATTCCTTGATCTCGACATTGGGTTGTGGAGTCACAGTAGAGATTCTTTTGCGCATGCGCCGGATGTATATTGAATGCTCATCTCGATTTGTGTCTGTCAATCGATTGATCGACACTGGCGGAGGGAATAATTAAGGAAAAAGTATACACTGATAAAATGGAGAGGGAAAACCCACCGCTACCGCCATATGCGTGCACAGATTATGATTATCAGATTTTTTTCCCGGAAGCGAAAGGTAAAGCAACCGAATGTAATATGTTAGTGTCTAATATTATCACATTATAACCGAGCTTTTGGGTAAAGTTTGAACTTTGAGGGCTGAATTTCTATTAAGTTCATTGCCTTAGAATTTGTTCCTTTTTAAACATATTTTAAGGTGGAATATTTTGTAAATTGGAGCGGTTATAGCTCTTTGTCCAACAGTTGGGAACCGGAAGAAAACTTGAATGCTTTTGCTTTGAGGTATAAAGACTTTAATAGACTGACTTGTGTTATTGTGCATTTGCCTGTCCTGATATTATAAAGTACTATGACATTCACTCATGTAGGCATATGGACTGTATATTAACAATATTTAAAACAATAACATCTTGTTGTAGAACGTTTTGGAACCCTCATCCAACTGCTGAATTGGTTTAACTTGGAGTCGACATGTTACACTCTGCAATTTTAGAAAATTTAAAGTCGAAAAGTCTCTCACCTACCCTGCTGCATTTTAGGCATGACGTTTTTAGATATCTATTTAAAGACAGGGGTGTAGATAGTGAGGACGGAAGGCATCTGCTACTTGGGAAAGAAGATTTTGGTAGGTGCAAGCTACCTGAACAATGGGACCAGATTTTGGACAAATTGGGAAATGGAATAAGGGTTGAATTTCCAGTGAAAGCAAGGCTGTTTCTTTTCAAAGAGCCCCAAAACCCACAAGGTTATTGATGGGAAAATTTTGTTACAGCCACAGTATCAAATAGAAAAACTTTCTATTAACTGTAAAAAGCAACCATTTGTTTGTTAATGTGTAAAATAATAATGTAAATAATAGGAATTAAAAGTGCTACCTTTCTGTAGCCTGTGATGTAGAGTTTACACCACTGTATAGGGTAGGTTATCATGTTATCATGTTAGGGTGGTTCTGATTGATTAAAACTTTATTTTAAATTGTATTTCCCATACCGGGCATTGAATCAGGCTATGTGGCTGAAGACCACAAGCTCTGACCAGTAGACTATAAGGGTTATAAAATCTCTTGCACACATACTGGTTAAACTATGATCAGTTTCTCACTTGAAAAAATAGAGAGAAAAAGAGAAAAATATGACATGAACAACCTTTCACTGTATATGTTTTAGATATTTTTCAAAAAACATTGTTCAAGTCATACTTGTTTTTTTCTTCTTTTTTCTTTCTTCTAGAAGCTGGTACTCCCAGTAATCAGTGTTTTTCTTGTTGTACACTCTCTTTGTACATTCCTGATTTCTTAAGTCCCATTGTCTTGACTCGAGTTTCAACACATCTGAAGCAGCATTCCAATTGTTTGATTTTCTTAACACTATGCCTCTTGCCACATCATTGTTTTTTTCAACACCTTGACCACTAAATATTTTTACATTTTTGTATGTCTTTAGAAATATTGGCACATGATAAACCATGGCTTGCATGTAGGGGGTGACTTTGCTTTTTTTATAACCAATACATTTGTCTCCTAGTTTGACAAAAAGATTAACCCACTCTTTTGCTTTACCAAAGTAGGTTTCAATCATTTCGTCAGAAGGGGTTTTGCAAGTGATTATGGAATAAAGGATGAAGAACTTAACCCAAAGGTTTCTCGTTTCAATTTCCGCTGCCGGGCGGACCAGACCGTCAAACTTTTCTGGAAGTTCTTTCAATAATTTTTTCTTGTCTGCCCCCAAAAGACTTGTAAAATCATAATTGCCCGTTGCTTTGCCATCTGGATTTCTTTTTTCCCAAATTTCAAATGAGACGCCACAAGATTGAATTGTGTTTCTTAACTTATCCAAATGAATAAGTTTTTTATCCTGCTTTTTCTTATTCCAGTTGTCAACCTGATCCCATTGCAGAGCTTCAGTGACTAAATTTTGTATCAAAACATCCATGATTCTTAACAGCAAATGCAATTCATCTAGTAGCACATGATCCAAATCAATGTTTATCAGGGGTACATTCACAGAACAGTAATTATTTTTTTCTCCTACCAAATCATTCATTTCCTTTAATGTGCGTCGGAGATCTGGGGAGCTATAATGGTTCAATTCATATGACATGTTCCACCTCTCCTCCTTATGGATTTTGCACCAAGCACATGCATAATTTGAGTTGGCTCCACTAAGACCCATCACAAGTAGTATAAATTTATAGTCGCCCCCAAGAAAGAATTCTAAATTTACTGTATTTTCTCCCAGGTCTATTTTTTTCTCTCTCACCATGTCATTTATGTCACTGAATACATTTTTAAAACATTTCTTTAAAACATCATAGTCCTCTTTGCCTTTCACAGCAGCTATAGTGTGATTTCCCCTTGCTGCTAAAACATCATCCGAAGATTGCAAAATGGCAAAACTCATTAAAATTAAATTTGAACTTCTAGTCATATTTGCCCCATCTCCAGAAATTTTGATTTTTATTGTTTCATTGTCTTTAACAACATTTGGGTGATTCATTGTATATGCTTGTATCCAGCTTTTTAACAATGTTTTGAATGACAGTTGCGCTCCATGATCTTCTCCAGGTGTAGAGGTTATGTGATACATCTTGTTAAGTTGGTCTCTCCTTTGCTTAACTAAATATGACCTAGGCAAGCTATCCACTACCATAGCTATCTCGTGATAAAAAGCATCACCAACACAAAACCTGTCCAGGAGAAACAGAACTTTTTCCACCTTTTCGTTATCATCATCTGAAAGACAATCAAATCCAGAAGCATCATTTGTATGATCATTACTATTATTTTCAACAAACAAATTATGCCTCACACTGGAGTTGATTTCTTTAACAACCATGCTTTCCAATTCCAACCCAAAAGATTTTGCGAACCATAAGGCAGTTTCGGCCCGAGACAAAAATGTTTTGAGAGTTCTTGACTTTTTCTTTACTGTTGAAATATCTTTTTCCTGATGGTGAATTTTTTCAGATTTTTCAAGAAGGTCAATATATCTCAGTAGTTCTTCATTTTTTTATTCCAAATTTTCAATAACTTTCTTTTTTCTTTTACAGCCACTTCCATTTCGTCATAAAGTTTTTTCATTTCCTGCTCTAAATTAATGTTCCTTTCCTTCCAATTTTCAAGTTCATCACAAACAAGTGCATTATCTTCCTTAAGTTTTGAAATTGAAATAGTTTGTCCATCAAATATAGGTGAACTGGGAAAAATTCGATGGCAATGTAAAGTTAACATTCTCCTCCATGGAATCCTCACAAGAGCAGGTTGTTTGGAAGGGCTTTTTCAGCACCACCAAATTGTACCAGGGTTTTAAAAATGGGAACAGGATATCCACAGTGAACAATATATCTCTGCTTGTAGATCTGGCAGCATATGTTAATGAAGGCCTTCCCACAACTAATTTCCATTGCAAATAAGTATGCATAGAGCACAAAGGCGGAACATCCGACATTGCAAACACAATTATTAAACAATTCCGAGATAAAATAGACCCTTACAGCACACAGTCTTGATTAATGTTAAAATTTAAAACGCTTTATACAATAGTTTTCAACTTCAAAACTTCAAATTTCACGCGAAATAAACATTTTCTAATTTCTTTATGAGCTCTCAGATAATAGCAACCAAACCCATTGTAACATAGCAACAGCTAAAGGAAAACAATATGGCTGACAAGAAATCAAGAATGCAAACTTTTACCCATAGTGGAAAGTTTGTCCCAGTTGTCGCAGGAGATCTCCCGCAGGCCAGGTCGGACAGTTTGCCACATTACCGCAATGCAACCCCGATCAGTTTGGCTGCCCGCCTCTGCCGGACTTACTAATTATTATTTATTATATTATTTAACCAGTTGGATCAAATGACACGTTACAGACTTCAAGTCTACAGCACACTACTTAGTACTTAGTACTTATAAAACTAGTTAACACTTAACATTAAACAATCCCAATAAAGAGAAGAGTTTCATTGGTAATTTTATTTGGTGTAAATACAAATATAATGCCAATTTAATTGTCAACTCCATTGAAAGTTCAAAGTTGCCATTCAAGTATCAGCTAGCGGGTTAGGACAACAAGCAACACGTTAGGGCCTCCACAGACTAGAGATTTTGTTGTCAACAACTATTTGTGATCGACAACTAAAAGTTATGGACAACTAAAAAACGTTTTTCTTTTCGAAAAGGGAAACTGCGTAGTTGTCGAAAACTAATAATTGTCAACGGCCTCATTTTTTGGTGTTTTTCTAGTGTGTGAAAACGTTTTTTTTAGTTGTCGACTGCTTTTAATCTCCGCACTATTTGGGTTGCTAAATCAGTATTTGAGCGCCAGTGAGTGGAATCCTTTATCGGACTTATTTAGTTGTTGATAACTTTTAGTTCTCGAAAACAAATAGTTGTGAACAATAGTCGACAACTGAATCCCTAGTCTGTGGAGGCCCTTAGTTGCTTTCTACACAGTACTGGATCAGCTGATCAGCTAATATGAAATATGAATTATTAAATAATGACTAAATAAGGAAAGGCAAGCGAGCTTCTTCGTCACTCTTCCGCTTCATTACTTTGCTCAGGTTAGTTCCTGGGCCATAAGTCGCTCTAGAGCTCAGAATTGGCCACCGATGTTTTGGCAGTTTCTGATCCTTGTCACCTTCATGGTAAACGTTTGCCACTCCTTCCACAATTTTGTCAGCTTTAAGCACACCAGGCATTAGCCAATCAATTTTAGTTCTAAATTAACACACTTTTAGTTAAATTAGTGCGGCATTTTTTTCAACAGTTCAGTTAATAAAAATATAACATATGTTCTGAAAGGTTCTGATAGGGCATTCAAAGCTTCCTGTATGCAGGCATTAAATACTTGTATGGACTATAGTGCATAGATTTTAAAAGGCATTAAAAATCACCTTAGCGACAATGTATCCTTATTTTGGCCACCTTCCATGGCTTGTGACTTCATAACACAGTACAACGACTCTACAATTGATTGTGTCGATCCAAGTGATAAGGCTATATCGATGGAAATGCTCATCTCCACGCCAACCATCTTCTGTAATGCCTCATTAACATACAAAGATCTGTTTTGAAAATAAATAATAATTATACCATTATACCATTCATTCCAAGTGCCAGTAAATCAAAATATGTCTTAGAATACTCTGGGTTAATTTACCAACCTGTACACCTTGCACTCGTCAATTTGAACTAAGAATTCTTTCCTAGCTCTGTCACTGCTGTCAGCGCCAACAACAAAACTGGCTTTGAACAGATTTGGTAAATGGTACTTCTTCTGGTAATATGATGTCTTCATTAGCTCAAACTTCATTAATTTGGCTTCACCATCAATTTCATCAGCCAGACTTCTTTCCTTATACTAAATACAAGGTATAAAAAATATGGCATAATTAAATTTATATCGTTCACCATTGTATGGAAAATCCAATAAAGTTACAGTCAGTTTGAATTATAGTTGTTGTTGGTTGTCATACATTTAAGCCACTCAGAAAGGATAGTGGAATAAATGGGGGACCACAAAACACTTTTTAAGGTATTCTTTAGATTGGTTAGGATCTGCTCACTGTAAATTTTTTTAAGCTTAAGCTCCGCAAAATGATTCTCTGCCAGCTGTTTTACATGATTTAACGAACAAACGTAGGCGTAGAACTCTCTGAAACTCCCCTTCCCATATTCCACGAACTTTACTTCCTCATTCAAATAAGGGAAACCGTTTTCTCTTCGGCTACCAACAAGAAGACTGAAAATGGTATCAATGTTGAGACACGTGAGGATTTTCTGTACGTTTGACAAGCATTTCTCATGGCGTAGTTTCAAGGAAGCTGAGAGGTCCACTCCCAACTGCTGAAGATCATTTTCAACATCCTTCAGATCGCGTGCTTCCCAGAGCACGGTTTCTAACCTGTCCTGTGATTCAGTGGAACTAACACTTGTTTCTTTAACTAACCAACCGTCAAACTAAGATTTGTGCAGCTTTCAGGGGGCGATTCTATAGAGAGATAAACAAAAGCATCCAAGTCCGCCTCAACCTTAGGATACCAGGTATCAGCTTTCCAAATAGGTACCTGCAGACCTTGCAAGTCGACAAGGTACGTTACAACCGGGCCGAGGACATCAACACAACCGCATAAATCGGCAACAAAATCTTGGCCACACATTTCCCAGGTTTTCAAATCAAACGTGGCATCGGTTTGGTGCAGTTCGGTGAAGTTGCAATGTAAACATGAAGCGACGAAATTAACTTCTTAAATTCATGGAGTTGTGAAGTCGAAAATCTGGTAGCGCAAGTACGACTGGTCAACTGAAAACTACTCTCCATTTCGTTTGCTTTATTTCGCGCTTCTGCTAGTGATTTCCCTCTCTGGAATATCTTGTGAATTGTACAACTTCTATTGATCAATCGTTTAACGAAGGCCTTAGACTTTCCCAATTTTCCTTCCATGACATCTTCAATAGACAAGTTAACCCAATCTGGCGGGTCCCAAATAACGTAGAAAAATGGAGACGATGGTTTTTGTAGAAGATTCTTAAGTTTAACAGCAAAGCCTTGAAATCATATGAATATCACATGAATGCGAAATTTATCATATGTTACATTAAAGCATACGTTACACGAATGCGAAATTTCATGTACTGTTTGACATACCTTTTGCTTGATATTGTCCGTCGAGTACGCTCCCTTGCCATGAGGTGCTCAAAATTTTCCCCAAATTTGGATGTGCTCTTCTTATTGTATCGTACATATTCTGAGCCAGTTCAGGGGCACATGCTCCTGTGACGCTATCTAAATCATCTTCGCAGCCAACGTAAACAGCAGGTGCTTGTACAGCAATGGCTTTTTTATACCTATTTACAACAGTGGTTATTATAACGCCTTGGTTAATAACACGGTGAATGGTTGACTTGTCTGCTAGAGCGCAGAAGTGAGGGGGCAACAGGGTGTTTTGAAGTGGAGTTAACATGTATTTTTCTATCTCCTTGTCCAAATATACTTCCGTTGCCCTTAGGATCTCGTTAAACTGCTTATAACTGTGCCCGATTTCCCCCATATCGGATCCAGTTGCAATATGGGCTGCTATTTGAGTTTCAAAATGAATTGCAGCACATTTCGATTTTAAAACTGACAGTGCAACTCTCACAATATTCTTTGTCACATTTAACCCTCTACTTTCCAGTCTATTTCTTGAAAGTTTGACCTAAAAATGGGAAAATACGTCACAGACATATCCTAATACTAGGAAGCAGAAACTACATGTGGAGAAATTGTTCACTTAGAGCAAAAACAAAAAAAAATGTGAGCATGCAGTACCTTTAATGCTTCAGCATGTGTTTTTGCATTATCACCAACACATCCAAGATGATTTTTGATTCTGTTCTTCAAACGATACCAGTAATCATTTTTGCCTTCAACAATTTGTGCTACAAATTCCGATTCTAAGAATAGGCCACTTGATATATTACTACCATATCTAAAATGAAAAGCATTCTCTAACACACATTTTACATTGTTTAATTGGGAAGTCCTGTTGTGTACTGTTGCCATTTCCCTTGAAATCGAGGAAACGGTATAAACATCGTGAATAGTAAGCTTATATACATACTTCTTTATATGTTTTGCAGAAGCTTCTCCATGATCATCTGTTTCCAGTACTAGAGGATCGCACTTCCTCAAACCATTGTCATGTGAACAAAGATAGTCAAAGCAAACCTGGCACCTCACACACCCCTTTTGTCCATTAGAGATAGCACCTGCAAAGAATCGTACACTTGGAACCTTTGTTGTCAGATCAATAATGTTCTCCAGCTTACTCCAATCAACATCACTAAATTGGCTACCCTTTGACTGTTCTTGCAACATAGTTGACATTTCTGGAATTTCAAGTTTCTTGGACTCTTCTACCTTTGTAGACAACTTATTTAACATGAGAATTACTTGGTCCATTTTGGCCCCTAAGGAACTGGTTTCTGAATTGGTGGCCTTTCTCTCTTCCAAGCTGTACAAAATTCCTTTGTCTGACTGTACTTCTGATTGCATTTTCTTGTTCTCATCTACTTCTGAGTAACCCAAATCACTAAGTGAATGTCTATGAGACATTGGTTTCAATTGATCTTCCTGTCATTTTCCCCTTGTAGATGCCTTTGTGTATGCAATCATTGCTTCTTTAGCACATACTGCATCCGTACTTACAAACTGAATGAGATTACCATCTATGCCATCATGTGCAGTGGAATTATGCCGGTCCTTTGCTTGTTTATCACTACGTGACAAGTAGTACTTGAAGGGAGACATAGTTTTGTCAGAACTAAAATGGATTTGAAAAAAAATATAGCACTACCAGGTATAAAAATTCAACACTAATTTTGATCAATTTTCTCTAAAACTTTCAAAAAGTAGTCTTGGAAAATAATGCTAGAATTTCAATAGTACTTACTTGAAACAGGATAAGCATATGCATCGTTGTTTTGAAGGTGGTTTTGGTAAATATTTCTTTTTCCTGTGAAGTTCCTGTGAAGGTACCAGTGACAAAGATCTTTTCTTGCTAGTTGATGTTCTTTGAAAAAAGTTAAGCATATTGTATTGGCGCTTATTTGTTGGCTTCTCCAATGTTACATCCTGTGTCAGTTCCAGCTCTTTATTCTTGGCTGTAACATAGAATTAATTAATTCACTTCAAAGGCATAATGCAGGATACTGCAATAAACATTATGAAAAATAAAAATAACAAAACTGCAAGATATTTTAATAGGTTACCTTGGCATCCACTGCAAAACACAGATGCCCCATACCCTTCATTAGGTCCTGGTTTACTGCATGGTTCTATGCTGTGGCATGGTTTTGAGCATGAATAACAGTAATGACTTCCATTGTAATCCTCATTACATGAAACACAGATTTGTTCTGTTCAAATTAATAAATATTGTCAATGTCGCATTGGGCCATTAGCCAATCGCCATTTGTCAAATAATGACAAATAATGTCAATTGACAAGTATAGCCCAACAGGCAACAACGTTTCTACGAGTCCAACAATAGTAACAACATAACATGATAACAACAATCACAAGTCAGTCAAGTCACAACATTACATTAATAGAAAGGAGCAGTGCCAGCGCGCGCATCTTTTCTGCGCATAACAAAAACGTAATCGGAAATTGTCGGAAATGACTCGGCAAGGTGTTAGGAGCGATATCGATTATCGAATATCGATCTGAGAAGCAAACACTCAAACAGAGCAAACAAGATTCGAGAATGGTAGGTAAAAATTTGCATTTATTTGCATATATGTATATTGTATAGCCTAATTGTTGAGTTTATTTTGTTCTCGTTTCTATGTAGACAAGCCGTTGTGATTGCAAGAGTTCTTGCAGTGTTAAAAGGAAAGATAATGGGAATCGAGGTTGCCCTTGCAAAGGGAATAATGTGACTTGTTCAGAAGAATGCAAATGCGGTACTCGAAAAACACCATGCAGGAATAGGGTAAGTCTGTTACTCCAATGATAGATTTCGTTGAAATGATGGTACTAACCTAATAAAGCCTTAAATTGACGATTTTTTTATAGACAATGGCAGGAGATTTGGAAAGGGAGCGAGACGATAGAGGCAACGCAAGACAGGCAAGCGGAAAAGACCAAGGAACAAAGAAGCAAAGCAAAGCAGATCGAAAGGTTTTCGTCTCACTCACAAGCCAGCTGAATCCGAGGAGACGCAGAGGAGAAGGAACACAAAGACGTTAAGGTATTTTAAAGCGTATATTGGACTTATTGGTTTAAACTTTACACTCAAATGTTTGTAATAGTGTTTGTCTGAAATAATTTAAAATGAAACTTTATTAATATTGGATGGGCATTATACCAGACATCTCCGAGTCCAGTTGTATACCTAGATATATTTCCCTGATAATTTTCATGCTATTATAGGATTTCATTGGGACATTAGACGATGCTTTGGTCAGAAAGCTGGCTATTCGAAGTTTACGGAGAGGGATAGGAAGTATGGATTACATACACAGCTTGATTGTTATGGAGGATGACCTTGACGAAAACAATGACCTTGGGGAGTTTTCAACAGAAGAACCAGCTACTCAAGGACCCAGTGACTTGGAAAACCAGGAGCCAGAAGATGATCCTATGGTGGATAGTGTAGCAGATTGGTGTGTTTGTGGCAAATGTCGTCCTATGCCACAAGAAATTGAGAATAAGTGTTGCAATTTGAGAAAATGTATTACACTGTCTTCTCGATTTACAAAGTTGTGCCTGGACCCTGATGTGCTAGAGTTGTGCATCAGGAATACAAGTGACATCAGGAATGACCGGGAAGATAATAGCACCAGGGCTTTTCGCAAAGCTGCTTATCGACAATTTATTCTTGCCCGTCATGGTCATCTTGGGAAAGGAAACAGACGAGTGTGCCCATCATGTGTCGTGCTGAAAATAAGGGAACGTTTTCCTTCTGTCACAGGGGTTTATATGGGGTATAAGGAACACTAGCAATATAAACTATGTAATATGCACAGCACATTTCTACTTATATTAAACATTGGTACGGTAAATTATTTTCTTTCAATCAATGATGAATTTACTCAGTATCAATTGAAATTGGAGAGGAATTGTTTTATGTAAATCAGTACCCAATTATAAATATGATGGTGTACCTGGAAGTTCTGGCCGAGCTAGCAAGTTATTTCATTTCTATGATTTTTCAAACCCATATAAATTTAAACATCCTTACAGCTGGTCCCTGTATCCTACACCATCATCCCTGTATCCTACACATCCATTTTGTTGACTTTTTAATGCACAATTCATGGAAACATTTTGGTATAAAAAGTGACACCACATGGAAAACAATTATGCATGTTTTAATTCTGAAGAATAAAAAAATATTTACAGTTATATACAATGCATGTATTTCTACTTTTGAGTAAATCTACTCCTCCGGGCAGAAATTTCCCTTGTAGGAGGTGGTGGGATATGTGCAATTGTTGGTGAAATAAGAGCAGGGTCACTCAAATTCAGATCGACAACCCGGTCAACACTGTCAGGATCCATTTCCCGTCTCCTTAGGATGTGTGAAATTATGACTGGAACATACTCATAACCCTTCTTGCAATTAACTTTCTTGTTATCCCACTGCCTTGTTCTGGGATTATATTTCCTGGTTACCATTCCCTCGCCAGATGTGGTCTTTTTCTGTGGAAGGTTGACATGGTAATTCCAGTCAATGGCTGTGAGTTGCCGTCTTGCTTTATATGCTGGATACCTAGAAATTTCCATTTTGAAACAGATTATTAACACTTAGCAATAAATTTTAGTTGTGAACAACAAAACTACCTACACCAAGCAAAATAATTATTCTTACTTGCTCAGGTTAGCCCTAACAATAACTCTGCCAAACGGGCAAGCAAAATTATGCACAATGCAATTGGTTGGCAATCGGAAAAGCTGTTTAGAAGATGTGTAGGACTACTACAAAAACTTACTTGAAAGGTGTCCGTTTAGGAGTGTACACCAACCCAAGACTGTTCGCACACTCAATACCTCCAGTATGCCTACAGCATTATAATAAACATTTATCTCTTCTGTATTTTTTCAATGAAAGTAAATTATCATGTTAGTAATAAAAGCAATCCTAGCTAAAAACAATGTACATATGTTACTTGAATCGTGTATAATACTTGAAGCTGGCAAGTAGTTCCGGATTCAGGACAATTTTTTGCAACTCCATAAAGTCTTTGTCTCTACGATCAAACCATGGAAGACTTTCGTCATGGTTGTAATCATCATCATCATGATCGCATTGACCCCCCAACCACTGGTGTACATTACAAATATGATGGAGCAATCCAATCCATATATCCTAAACAAATGTTCAATTCAATATTCTATTGACAGAATACATAAAACTCATTAGAAAAACTTCTTGCACTGTAGAAAGTAAATGACACATTGACTGACAGAAACATCTATAGTAATAACTTCAGGAATGAATGTGGTGTAGAGGGAATTGTGCAATGTGTATTAGACAAAGTGGAATAACCAGGTGAATTTAAGTTGGTAATTCACATGAAAAACCATTGAATAAATACCTTCATTCGCTTTAATGCTTCATCATCAGAGGTGGTACTATCGCGACACGTACTGGAGCAATACCAGAAATGTCGGACTATATGACTTGACCAGTCTTTAATTTTGTGCATGGATTTTGGTTTACTTAACTAAAATTTACACCACATTGCCATAAGTCAAAGTCATAGCACTCTGCCTGTCCAAACAAGTTTTTTACATTTTACAGTATTCGGAAAAATTACAAACCTTAGCCAGAGATTTTTTTATGCTCTTTGACTTATGCCAAACATCCAAGCTATGCACTATGTTTCCATATTTGGATTCTGTAATGAAAAAAATTCATCATTAAACAAATATACGTAAGCATAAATACAGAACCACAGAGAAGCATGGCAATGTCATCAAACAACATCTAATTCATATAAAGCTCACCAAGTAATGCCTTCACAGATGTGGATGCATCAGTCACTAACTCAACCACATCAATTTCTTGTGTTAGCCGATCTAGACTTCGTCGTACCGCCTCTTTTTCCATATTGGTGGAGATGAGACCAACATGCCTCTTATCCAAGACTTCAATGTCAATAATGTAATTTGAATCTACCTCCACCATGAAGTAGCAAAGATTCTTGGCATTGAAGCCTGGCGAGTCACATTGGCCATCACCACCAATAACAACTTCTTTTCCAGAATACTCCTTCAGGATATTGCTTCTCATGTCACTCCACCAACGGTTTATCTCTGGTATTAAGTATAGTCGCTGGTATCTGTAATATGTTGACTTGGACAGAAACTCTAAATTCAAGAAACTTGCCATCCGTTCCACTTTGGCATAATTACTACCAGATAATATCAGCGATGCAGCTGTCTGAAGATCGTTGACATAAATATCATTGACTTGGTGGGAGGAAGAGAATTTGTATCTGTGACCAGAGGAACATTCACAGTTCACAATTAGTGTAACGCCAACAAGGTGATGTCTGATGTTGGGTAAGGCAGTACATCCAGGGGTCTGGCATCTAGCTCGAAATACTTCAAGATGTAAATTCAGAGAGCAGACAAATTTTCTTTCCTGAACCATGTTGTACTCTTCTTTCATTCCATATACTCTATCCCCTCTGCTAAACTTCTGATGTGGACCAAAAGCGAGTGGAGTGGCATTGGGTGACTGTCGTCCAGCACTAATGTCTCTTTGCTCTATAGGATCTACACTGATTTGCAGTGAATCATCACCATCTGACTGTTCTTGCTCATCATCAGACATTGAGAAAAGGTCATCATCATCAGTCATATCACCTTCAGAGTCCTCATCACTACAATCTCTTATAGAGCTACAGTAAAAGCAAAACAAATAGTTATGCTGTAATGTACCTAAATCCAAGGATTTTCTCTACTGACTATACTTCATGCATATATGTGACAAAGTGTGGTTTGAACACACACACAAGCTCCTCAAAACACTTTGATTAATTCTAACAAGGCTATAAAATTATATATTCACATGATTCAGTATGTTATTTCTGGACATATTCAGTGAAGATTGAAAACTGTCCAATTTACAATTTGTAAACAAACTCAGTATGATATGCTTGTAACATTGAAAATTTCTTACTCTGAATAACTTTGCCTTTCATCATTCAAATCTTCAAGTGCTGACTTGGTAAGCTCATCTAAGCTAAAAAGGAATTACACATATATATCAAAGCAATTCCATTGTATAGCCTCATTGCTAAAATGGATGTTAAATCATACCTTGCTAAAATAGAGACAGTTGATATAAAACATAAACATATTTATATACCTGATATCCTCTTCTAGACTTGACAAACTACACTCATCATTTGATTCCTCATCATCAGTGAATAGCGACACATTTGTTTTATTGAGGTCAACAGAACTAGAGCAAATTCAAATAGCAATTCCCAATCAATTGTTGACACACACATACATACACACATATCCATTTACTAACTATATCCATATATAAACTATATCCATTCACCATTAAGCAACACAATTTGATATCTATTTATTATCTAACTAATCTATAACATTTCACATGATTAATCATATAGTATTCTATTATTATTATTTATTATTATTCTATTGTTTGAATATCTATTTATATTTTATGTTTTATACTGTATTCCAATTATTATGAGAGGTTACATCCCATATAAATCAGTACCTCTCAACAACACTTAAATTTATATCTCCAGTAGTTTCTGTTTTCGAAATCTCATCTGCCTGATGTTGAAATATGGGAGATACCGATGGTGAACATGTTGGGAGGCATTCTGTAGTCTTCAGAGGGGTGGATGTTTCCAGACCTAAAACAATTCACCTTCATCAGGCATATATTTTTCACTGTATAATATATAAATATACCAATTTGTCAAAATGCCAACAAGAATGAGGGCTAAAGAGACAATAAGGCCAAAATTTTAAGCGACAAGGGTCATATTACTGTGTGATTGCAACTTCCAGACAGCTGGACATTAACAAGGAATGTAGGCCATGTGCTCATGTATCAAAGCATATACAGAAATGGAATTTATAATATCATTGAGTAAATTCGAAGCTTTTCTAAATTGTTTAGCGTTTTGCGCTTGTTTACAATTTTTCTTGAATTCATTAAATATTAATACCTTGAGTATAAACATTTACATCTTGTGATTCCTGTCGCTTGCCTTCGCTCAACTTCTGGCCCTTCGACCTTTCGATATCCGATCTAAAATAGTTAAATTACACCAATTTGAACACTTCCATACCAACATCTAACCCATTTAACCCAGATGAAACACATAAAACACATTAATCATACCTTCTTCGATACTCTAAAGAGAGCAGATGCGCGGCGAAATCGTTGTCGCTACACGACTTGTATCCAGCCGCGATTTTTGCCTCATTCCACGTTTTAAACATGTTGGCAGACAAGTATATTTTGTTATGTTCCCTATTCCAAGCTTTTTTTCTTTCATTTTCACTAGAATACTTTCTTTTTCGCCCTGAACTTTCGCGTTTGCCTCCATGCGCTCCGGATGTGGACGCTATCTTGGATACATTAAACTTGAAAACGTCCGCCGACGTTTTCAAGTTTAGCGATGCGCAGAAGGGATGCGCGCGCGCTGGCACTGCTCCTTTAATAGAATCATTAGAATATCTTAATTTAACTTTTATACCATCGTGATTTGAACTGATTTTAATTTTTTGCTGACGTATTATCATTATTATGTAAATGATGTAATTTAATTATTTAAATTGCGTTGTCATTGTGTGTGTGATAAATGATATTAAATGAATTATTTATTGCAATACAGAATACAATTCACAAAGTCAAAATGTCAAATGTGGCATTTTAATAAAGGAACATTTTAAATGCCGAACTTTTGCATGAATGTAAGCAAATAAAACCAAATATTAACGATTAAATTCAACAATATATTACCTTTTAAGTCGTCTAAGACTAAACGATCGTCGACGCCCATTGCCATCTTCATTTTGAAATTTTGAATAAATTAATTTCTCTCTGCTCCGCCCGCGGCCCGCTGAACCATCCTGCTGCCAGCCTGCCTAAGGACTAAGGCCCGCTTGCCCCGGTATCAAATATCGTGGATTTAAGTGATGCATTATTGCCAGACACTTTACAGTCTTTACTGTTTATAGTAAGTGTAAATGTTAAAATGTATAAATATAAAAGTGTCTACTGTCTACCGCAATAATCCACCGCATGCCGCATGGCTAACCTGTCTATAGCCGCAATTTTCTACCACATTTTATCTTTTACGAAATAGCCTACCGCAGGAGATCTTCCGCTCAAGTGGCAGACTTTCCACTATGGAGTTTTACTCTGAAATTTTGATGTTTTTGTACGAAGTATGATGTCTTTCTACTTCAAAATTGGTCAAGGACAGCTCCTAAAAATCTGTGAATTTTATCGCTTTGGGGAAAACACTGGAATATGTTTTTACCCTTCATAAACGTGCTAAAAATAAAGATAAAGTCTGTACGAACAAGTTCAGATATGCACATCTGCAGATACCAGCACACAACAAGTAAAAATTGGAGCTGTAAGGTACCTAATATCAATAATTTAGCAAATTCGCATGCTTTCCTATACGGATTTCAAGGTTAAAATATTGTTTCTCGGGAACATAGTTTGGCAGTTCTAGAATTCCCCAAAATTTCAGAGGTAATACCTCGATAGAAATCATGATGATTTGGATATGCACATTTAGCATTTTCGATTCACAACTTATTTAAAATGCAAATTTTAATGATTTTCCACTCTAATGTTATATTAAGTCGCCATATTGGATTCTACAATAAGGCTAAAAAGCGCATGCTTGGCAGCCATGTTGTCCGCCATGTTGTCCTGCATTTCTAGCCATGATGCATTACATTTGATACAAAGCAATCGCAAGCAAGTGATATAGACAGACAAATTGGGCTACAAAAATGTAATGAGTCTTGTAAGAGAAAACTGTCAAAAGAAAATGATAGTGAAAGACAAATTAGACTGCAGAAAAGTAATGAGTCTTGTAAGAGAAAACTGTTGAAAGAAACTGACAGTGAAAGCGAAATTAGACTGTAGAAAAATGAGTCTCATAAGAGAAAAGTGAGAAACGAAAATGACAGTGAAAGAGAAATTAGACTGGAGAAAAGTAATGAGTCCCATAAGAGAAAACTGGCAAAAGAAAATCACAGTGAAAGAGATTTTAGAAAGAACAAGGATAGACTGTACAAAAAACAAAAAAGAGCAGAGAATGTGTTCCAACCAAAAGACAAAATAAATAAAAATGATTATTTAAAAAAAAAGTAACACCACTGCTAATGGTGGCATTGAACAACAATGTTGGGCAAAAGAAAACATTAATAAATTTACCCAGTGTGCAGTTTGCCATGAGACATGGCCTTTGAAATCAAAAGCTAAGGTATCCTATGTGTGTTCAAGATGCCCTAGAGACAAGAAGTCCCTGAGGAAGTTTTCATGTGAAAATTCCATGATTCCTTTACAAGTCCCACAGGAACTGCAAGATTTTACTCAGGTTGAGGAAATGTTGATTGCCATGCCATGCCAATTATGAGGGTATATATTAAACCTGATGGTCAACATGGTTATTCTGGGCATTGTATTAATTTGCCACAAAATGTTGCTTAACTAGCAACAACATTGCCAAGAAACCCTAAAGATTTGGCCGTAATTATTGTTAAAGTGAAAGGCAGAGACAATACATTCACAGATGTCACTGTCCTGGAGCAAAAAGGGCAACATATTCAAGCTTGGTTAATTCAGAATAATCCACATTATTCAGAAGTGACAATTAATGAAGATGCACTAAACAGTTTACCTGAGAATGGTGTACCACCAGGTCTTATGACTGTTGAGACTGATAATATCATTGTCTCAGATGATTGTGCTCCAGACTTTGGACCCCCTGCTGACAATTTTTCAGAGGATGTTGTTTTTAATGAGTCACATGACATTAGTAGCTTTTCACCTGTTGGTGAACATGAACAACAGGAACTTAAAGCTGTTAGAAATCAGCTTGCTGAAGATTAACCATTGTCATGGCCATCTCTTAATAATGAACCTCTAAATGAGTATCAGGTCTCTCATTTAGCCACAATGGCATTCCCATCATTTCCTGATGGGAAAGGTGATCCTACTAATGAGAGCCTTCTCAGAGATATTCCTTTTCAGGAACAAATAAAGCATCTGCTAAAATTGGTTGAAATTATTGATGGTAAATGGGTGTACCGTTTTGCTAGCCACCCCAGATTTGCATACTGGGCATTTAACATGATTCAGAGAAAGCGAATCTTGCAACAAAGTGGAATTTTCCTGAAACACAACCCAGATGAAGCACATCTCACCCTTGATGAACTGTGTGAAATGGCTGCCAAGAGTTAGGTATCGAGATATGTTGCTAATATTGCTGGCACTGATTCTTACTGGAATAAAGTAAGAGAAGAACTCAAAGCTATAATCACTAATATTGGAGCTCCAACTATATTCTTTACCTTCTCCTCTGCAGATATGCATTGCCCAGAATTACATGCATTATTTAATGCTGATCCTGACAGTGAAGCTCCCTCAAGCACTGCAGAAGTTAGACGACAAAATGTAATTAACAATCCACACATTGTTGATTGTTTTTTTACACAGCGATTAGAAAGTTTGGTCAAACACTGGCTTTATGCAACACTTGATGCCAAGTGGCATTGGTTCAGATATGAATACCAAGGTAGAGGTAGTATTCACTGTCATGGTACTGCCAAACTAAACAATGACCTGGGCTGATGTGAGCTAACTCAAAACTGCTTTGAAAGGATTCTTAGCACAAAAATTTCAAGATGAAAACGAGTGTGTTGATACTACAGAAATAGACCATGATATTCAAGCTGGTCAGGAGGCTACTGACATTGTGTGCCAATATGTTCATTGGTTGATGTCAATCATGAACCTTAACCCACCAGATCAGGACATGTGGGTAAGACCTGACCTCCACCCACAATCCTGGTCAAAACATTGACGACACTCAGTGTTAATTGCCACTACAGTCAGTAGTCACGGAATATATTTCAAAATTCTCCCCCTTTCCCCTACAAATCAATGTTGGGTGATGTTTCAGAACTCATTCAAGTATTCAGCATGGGCTCAACATTGATTAGGGGGGCGAGGGGGGAAGTTGAGACAGAAATGTTGATGTTTTGCATAAAAAACTACAAATCATTTTGAGTGTAGTCAATGGTTTTGGCCAGGATTGTGGCAAATCATAAATTTGATTTCTGATTATAAAACAGGGATTCAACGGGTTTTGAGATACGGATGTAAATGTTGAGCCATTCAGCGTGAGTCAGACACTATTGCCCAAACACAAGGCAGCTAAATTAGCGAGACGAAACGCGAAAGTGGCATTAACACTGTCAGGCAGAGCTTTACAGTATAAAATTGAAAACCAACGGGGTATTGATGAACTAAAGAAGTAGTTTCAGTCATTAAAGGTGTTTACAACAGTTTAGTAGAGAAACATGAGAAATTTACTTAACTTATCGAAGAAGACACAGAATTCGAAGTGGAAGAGCCCTGGCTTGAAAAATGTAAACAAACATATCTAGCTTTGGAATAGACCTTTTTATAATGATGTCAAACGCGGAAAGTATGATGTTACATAAAATTTGATTGGCTCCACAAAACTATTGAGATAATCAAACTTTGTGTAACATCATACTTTCCGCATTTGACATCATTATGAAAAAGGTCTATTAAGGGCTAATGAATACATGCAGGAGATATTGCAGAAAGAAGGAATTGTGGGAAATGAACAAGCTAATAAAATGAAGCTGCTATTAGAGTTAATGATGAGACAGGCAGAAATACAGACGGAGATACAGTACACAGTATAATTGAACCTCAAGTGGAAACACAGAATAATGAAGAGGAAGCAAGCAATAATTCCATCAAGCATATTATTGGCTCCAAATGTAACAATAGAGACACAATTACTCTATTATGCACCGTGCTGAGTGTATAGCCGTTAGAAATGATTAAAGGTATTGGAACCGATTACAAAGCAACTTGGGATTATCGGAAGATCCGCGTTTTTGTGAGCTAGTCCATCTGATAAGACAAAGTTACAACACAGTAGGTTGTTCCTTCCTCTAATGTGTTTACATTTTCTTCCTATAAGACAAGCTTAATGGAGCTGGTTGGGGACTACCAAAACAACTTCTTGCTTTTCTAGACTTTCCTGGTTTGCAGTTTGCACATGCTTAATGCCAGTAACTTGTTTGGTATGTCCCTTTATTGATATCAGCTGGTGTGATGCAAGCTTATCTAGGGATGATATGGTAGGGATAAGCCCTCCTGCAGCAAGTAGCTGGTTGTGCTCAAAGTTAATATCACCAGGGTTTAATGCAGTTAACTTTGTAGATTTCTGTCTTACAATCTCCTCTTTTTTACTCAACCCAGTTTGAGTCTTGAAATGTTGAAGCTTCACTGGACTTTTAACTTTCTCTAGTGTTCTTAGTTCAGAATGTTTTTTCTGGGGAGAAACATAGTCCCCTATAGGACTTGTTTTCGGTTTAGAACAGACAATTAAAATTTTTTTTCAGTTGACTGTGCCTTTTTAACAGGCGAAACCCCATGGATGTAGTAGGTCATGTTTGCGTTTGGTGAAGTAGATGTACCTAACAAAATGCCAATAATTAAGATTTTGTTGCATAATGTCTTGCATTTCACATTAATGTACCAAGACCAGTGCGCAATAAATGTAAATCTCATTTGAGAAATATGAATGATTGTTTCAGATATTTAGTGTTCTTTACCTTGTGGTTGTGACTTCATATAAAAACAAGTGAAATTTAATGATCATAATTAGCCGAGCCTGACCATAACGGTCGCATTTCGAAGGTAAATGGTGCTTCTACTAAGCACATGGCAATCGCAAAATCATGAAAATGTCTCCATCAAAACTTTATATGGCCATGGGGTATCTCTTTCGGTCAACATTTTGGATAATTTGATTAAATGTATGTTTCAGTACAGGTGATCTTGGTTCACCTTTGGCAGCATACTTGGTGATATATTCAGCACAAGCATAGTGGTCGATAACAACTTGGATCTTTGTCCTGTAGTGTTCACTTTCACCTTTACTGGGAACTTTTTCAAATTCTAACTTTGACTTTGGACAATGATCTATTGGGAAATGGAATCTACATACCAAGTCACTTTGATTTCCCTTTTTCTTAAGGCAATAGCTTGTACTACAATGAGTATGTCGTTGGACCATGTTTAACAAATCTACATAATCTAACTGCTGATCACATCCCAGGATGTCATTATGCCTTTTTTGACATGCAATCCTGGCCAAAACCATTGACTACACTCAAAATGATTTGTAGTTTTTTATGCAAAACATCAACATTTCTGTCTCGACTTCCCCCCTCGCCCCCCTAATCAATGTTGAGCCCATGCTGAATACTTGAATGAGTTCTGACACATCACCCAACATTGATTTGTGGGGGAAAGGGGGAGAATTTTGAAATATATTCCGTGACTACTGACTGTAGTAGCAATTAACACTGAGTGTCGTCAATGTTTTGACCAGGATTGCAGGTTTAGACCGAACCCATAAGTTATTGATTTGGCATTGTATAAACGCTTTTATTCTATCCATAAATTGCAACATTACAAATTACAAGGAAATAATACAATTATATAGTTAAATTTAAGCTTACTTCTGTTCCCGAATCCCAACTTTAACAATTTTTAACATTCACTGGTTAGCAACTTTTTTCAGACTCTCCGGTTAGCACTGTTCATAACATTTAAAGTTCCCTTCTCATTTAAAACACCAATTCCCTCCCTAATTTCTACTTTTTCAAAAAAAATGTCAACTATCAGTTTATTATGTCTAATAATATTATGTCTCCATTATGTAAGACAACAAAACAAAATCAGTTGGGAAAAATCACAATACTGTCCTTCAAACCAATGTTCAAGAAGCTTGATGACTTTCACAATATCCAAGCTATCAGGCATCCAACTAGTGTAAAATTTAGTGATGCTTCCCACATGGCTTCAAACCTCCTAGAAATCCAAAATATACCTGCAATCCTGCTTCCAAAAAGTCAAGACAAAAGACATAGTATAGTCCTAGTTTGTAAGGAGGACAGCACCATCACTTGCAAAGGTGGAATTGACATTAAAATAGTACAGGATGTTATGACAAAAGCCTTGGGAAACCACTCTGTTACTTCCCTGTGTTGAGACCGTCTAATGTTATAGTAATAAACAAAGCACACTCATGCTGTTTACTTGTCGAAGGAATCTATTCACATTATCAAAAAACCCTACTTAAATACAGACCTACTAATTACCATATTTGATCATGCATATAATTATATAATAATTACTCAATCCTCCTTTTTCCAGTTCCTTAAATATTGCTAAACAATTTTGAAAATTCCTAATTGTACCAATATTAATATCTGTGCCTATGTAACCTACTTTATAATCTACCATATAATATTGTTACTTCCATATACTCTCATTTAAAGTTTTAATCACTTTTTTCTATTGTATTTTATAGTTTTCTAAAAACGTTCTAATCAGCTTCTTATAAGTTCACTGAGTATAATCTCTCAAATGTTGAAATACGTATTCGTGTCGATCCTCTAATTGGTGGATTTACCTCTTGATTAGTGTCCTCTACATCATATCTTACTTCATTGTTAATTAACTGTTGATCTATTAGTGCCCTCTACATCATATCTTACTTCATTGTTAATTAACTGTTGATATTCAATTTCTTCATTGTTGATGGTGGTACTTGTGATTCACCTTTCTTTAATTCTTCCATCTTTGTTTCTTCTTTGTCTATTTTATATTTTGACATAGGTAATTGGAACCATATTGTAGCTCTTATATAGTTATAAGTTAATTTGTAACAATTGTCTGAATTAAACAAACTAGAGAAAAAAATAGGACGTTATGTATATGTGGGCAAAAGGGGAACATAATGAGTAATTTGTTGAATAGTTAATTGCGAATTGATGGGCATAGAAATAGAAATAAAAATAACCAGATGGGGTAGTTGGGAATTTGTTGGACAACCGCCAACCATGTGGTGTGTTTGAAATAAATTTTTTTGTAAAAAAGGTTTTGTTTGTGTATGATGGAGTTCTTCAAGAAACTATGTAGTTACGGGTGTAGTAATAGGTTGTGTAGCGTTATTGGTGGTGTTTAAATCAAGGTTATGTAAGGAGGTAGTTAGGAAAGTAAAATAGAAGACAAGAAAGGCAAGCGTGCGAATCAGTATCCCCCGTACGCGGCGTTTCATCCTTTTGCGGACTTGTCAGCGGGGAGCAGGGTTGGCTTTGTGTAAAAGAACCATGAAGATAAGAAGTGAGTAAAAGTGGTGTGTGTTTGTAGGAGAGTCATAAAGAATCAAACCTGCGTGAAAGTGTATTCGTAAAAGGTAAAATAGAAAAATTAAACTGTGTGTCTTACCAAAGTTGTTGTTGTACTTGGATAGACCAACGCGATGAGCCATTTTAATAATTAAAGTTGTTGTGAAACTGTGTAGAATTTTATCAGAAATTGTGTAAAAAATTGCTTAACAGCAGAGCTTGTATCCGTTCAAGAAGCTTGATCGAAAAGGGGTCAGGGATTACACATGTGCATAAAATGCGTTAGTATGTTACGTCACTGGGGTCAGGTGTCAAAGTCTGTGTGGGGGATAGTGGGGGTTTATGTGCCAACTATGGTTGTGTGTGGACATTGAGGTTTAATTGTGTTTTGTTCGTACATTGTACTTCATGTAGTATGGTTGGTTATTATTGTTCAAGTTTCATTTTATCACCATAGTCATGAGTTAATAAAAGTATGGTCAAGTTGTTTTGGACTTTGGTGAGGAATTACAATGCAATGTAGAGTACATTTGATATGTATTCTAACAGGTTGCTGTTGTCGGGGTTTGGTGCTGTGAAGTTACTGGGTAGTTTAAATGGATGTTTTTTAGTGTCCTTTCTGTTTCTGAAGAAATATTTATTGTACATGCTTTTTTATATTTTAGAAAAGAGTCATATATGGTCTTGTATTGTGTGTGTTTAGGTGTTGGGACAAAGGTAAGACCTTTCGACAGGGTTTTTTGTGCTTCATGTGAGATGGGTTTGTTAGAGAGGTTGACAATAGTATTGTGTTGGGAGTTATATTTGAGTTTTTTATGTAGTTTATTTTTGCTTTTGTGTCTGTTGTTATTTGTGTTCCGTTGTGTTTTCAAATATTTTAGGATGTTTCGTTTGTTGTAATTGTTTGTATCTGTGTTGAGTTTTATTTGGTTTTTTGTTATTTGTGGTGTGTGGGTTTGTTGCGTCTTAGAAAATCCAGGATTTGTTGTTGCGTGTTGTAGTTCAAGTGAGATGGAATGTTTATGTGGGGTGCTGATTGTTGCTCATTGTTGTTTGGTTGATGGGGTGAGGAGGTTGTTTGGAGTGATTCTGGTATTTGAGTTGCTAAGTCGTTTAAGTTTTATGTTGCGATTGTGGGATGGTGCTAGGCAAGCTTGTTTTGTGTATTTGGTTGCAATGGCGTCTGCTTGTTGTAGTATGTTGTTGGCAGTCGTTGTGTCACATTTGTTGTTTATTTGTGCAGATTTATGTTGTATTTTAAACCCTGTGTTTGTTATTTCCTGTTTGTGATAGTCAATGGTTACAGTCAGTAGTTCTTGTGAGGCATTCATTAAGATGTCCTCCCATCTTTGTCATAGGTCTTTGTTCAGGTAGTGTTTGCTTTTGTGTGTGTGATTTCTAGTCCAGGGGGTAGTGTCTGTGCTTTTTTGTGTTCTTCCAGTGTGTGTGTCAAGTGTGCATTTGAGGTTCGATAATTTGGTTTTCTGTGTGGTCATAATGCGGAATGTTTCCAGGAGGTGTGGTGGTATGCTGTTGGGGTTGGGAATGGATTGTGGTTGGTCATTGTGTGGTGTGGTGTTGGTTGTGATTTGGGGGTTAGTTGTGATTTGGGGTGTGTTGTTTCTCTCTTGGTTTTCGTCTTCTGTGTTTAAAAGTTTTTGTTTTTCTTTATGTAGGCCTTCTATTATTGAATCAGTTTCCTGATCGGATATGATCAATTTGTGGCCAAAAATAAGGGAGGTGTCCAAGTCTGTTATGTCTCTGGTCAGTCCGTAAAATTCATCTATCTGTTCGTCAGACATATCAGAGTGAAGTGGGGGTGGTTGGATTGGCAGGGGTAGTGTCAAGGATGGGGATTGTGTTGTCAGGGTTATCAATGGATTTCTGGGGGTCGGGGGTTTTGGTCGGGTTGCTTTGATTGTGTGGAATTGAATGGGACTTCTTAAATTAGGTTATCTTTTGTGGTATAGTTCCATTTAAGTAGTGATCGTTGTGTTTATTTATTTTGACATAGGTAATTGGACCATTGTAGTCTATATTTATAAGTTAATTTGTACAATTGTCTGAATTAAACAAACTAGAGAAAAAATAGGACGTTATGTGTAGGTGGGCTAAAGGGGAAACTAATGAGTAATTGTTGAATAGTTATTGCGATTGAGGGGCGTAGAAAATAGAAATAACCAGATGGGGTAGTTTGGAATTTGTTGGACAAACGCCAACCATGTGGTGTGTTTGAAATAAATTTTTTTTAAAAAAGGGTTTTGTTTGTGTATGATGGAGTTCTTCAAGAAACTATGTAGTTGCATTTGTAGTAATAGGTTGTGTAGCGTTACTGGTGGTGTTTAAATCAAGGTTATGTAAGGAGGTAGGTAGAAAAGTAAAACAGAAGACAAGAAAGGCAAGCGTGCGAATCAGTATCCCCGTACGCCGCGTTTCATCCTTTTGCAGACTCGTCAGCGGGGAGCAGGGTTGGCTTTGTGTGAAAGAACAATGAAGATAAGAAGTGAGTAAAAGTGGTGTGTGTTTATAGGGGAGAATCATAAAGAATCAAAGTAATTTATCAAACCTGCGTGAGAGTGTATTTGTAAAAGGTAAAATGGTAAAATTAAACTGTGTGTCTTACCAAAGCTGTTGTTGACCTTAGATAAACCAACGCGGTGAGTCATCTCAGGGTTGATGTGAAATCGAGTGTAATTTTACTTAAGAATTGTTTGGAATTGCTTGACAGCAGAGCTTGTGTTCGAGCTTGTATTTGTTCAAGAGGCTTGATCAAAAAGGGGTCAAGGATTACATGTGTGTGCATAAAATGCGTTAATATGTTATGTCACTGAGGTCACTAAGTCTGTGTTGGGGATAGTGGGGGTTTACGTGTCAATTTTGGTTGTGTGTGGACATCCAAGGTTTAAATGTGTTTTGGTCGTGGGTTGTAGTATGGTTGGTTATAATTGTTGAAGTTTCGTTTTATCACCGTAGTCATTAATTAAAAAAAGTATGGTTGTAGTGTTTTGTATTTTTGGCGAGGAATTACAGTGCAATATCATCATCTGTGGGTAGTAAACTACCCTGGGTCCTAAAAACGTCCGTGGGTCGATGTTTGGCAATTGCATCAACCGTGAGGGTTTCAATCGTGAATAGGGTTATCAATTTTAAGTAGTCAAGGTTTTCAAGGTTTGTATTTTGAAGTTTTATGATAAGCTTGTAAAACGTGCATATAATTGTGAGTGTAAGGTTGTAGGTATATAGATATCATTATTTAGTTGGTGTTTGAATTATCATCGGTAATTAGAAGTTAATGTGGACGTTGTCATGCGTTTGAATTACTATATATATATATATATTTATATATATATATATATATATATATATATATATATACAGCATATGGATTGTACATTATATTACATAAGGATTGTTCAACGTGACTATATTATAAGTGACCATGTTCATGTGGTTTGATTTGAAGTGTATTTAATCTGTGTGGTTGAACATTTAGGTTTTGTTTGGGCATCTGGTCACATTTATGGCTTAATTCTGCTAAGGACAATTATTTTTTTAAAAAAAAAGTTATTCTATACTTATGTCAGCAGGATGCCCAGGATGCCAGATTTCATGTGACTGGTTAAGGTCATGTAATTTTGTTGTAGGGTTTGCTTGTCATGTGTTGGTTCTTGCATGTTCTCACTTGTAACCCAGTGTGTCCCAGTAAATTCTTTGGTTTGTTATATCCACTCTGGTGTTTTCAAGGTGGTATTCAGACACAATGTCAATTGGGAGTGGTCAAAATTTTTTTGTATCTCTGTGTTCAGGGTGGTGTGGAGGTTTTTGGCTGGTTTTGGTTAGGTTTGGGGTTGATGGAAGGCTTGGGGGATTTGGGTTATGGGATGTTATTATGTTTGGTTAGTGTTGTGTCTGGTATTAAGTTTTGCTGTGATAAGTGTGTCTCTCAGGTTAGTGTTGCGTTGGTAGGCTACAATTGGAGGTTCTTCCCATAGACTCCTCAGCTTTTGTGTAGTAGAAGGGTTTTGTCAGTTGGTTTAATGTACAGGTCTGATTCTAGTTTGTTGTTTTTGTTTTTGTAGATAGTTGTGTCAAGGAAGTTGACAGATTCCTCAGAGAAGGAAAAGTCAAATTTGATGTGGATGGGAATTGTTTATGTATTTAAGGAATTTTTCCAGTTTGTCAGTGCCATGTGTCCAAATTGCAAATATGTCATCTATAAATCTTATCCATTCAATAGGTATAAGATTTTCAGGAGCTTGTTGGAGGAGCTCCTGTTCAAGTGGTGCCATGAATATGTTTGCATAGGTAGGTGCCATTGGTGATCCCATAGCAGTGCCGTGAATTTGTAGAAGTGTTCGTTGTTAAAAGCAAAGGCGTTCTTCTTAAGTACAAGGGATAGGATGTCATGAACTAGTTTCTCCATTTTAGGGGTAATTGTGTTGATTTCTTTCAACATGTCTATACAGGCTTGGATGCCTTTGATCATTAGGTATGTTGGTATAGAGATCTCTTACATCAATAGTAATAAGTATGAACTTGTCTGGTAGTGTATTATTCTGAGCAAATATCCGGCATAGAAAGTCTGTAGTGTCCTGGACATATGATGGTATGTGTTGTAGGAGTGGTTTGAGTAGATGGTCAGCATATTGAGAAAGCTTGACTGTTGGTCCACCACAACCGGAGACAATAGGTCGACCTGGAATGTTAGTTTTGTGTATTTTGGGTAAAAGGTATAGTTGTGGTGTCCTGGCTTGATTGTCAGTTGTGAGATATTTAAATGTTGTGTTGTCAATGGCCTTAGATTTGTGGAGTTTGTGTGCTAGGGTTTTGGTTTCAGTTAGAATTTCAGGGGTCGGGTCATGTGTTAGTTTCTGGTAGTGTTTCTCATTATAAAGTTGTCTATATGCCTCAGTAAGACAATTTCTTCATTGTTGATGGATGATTGTTGACTTGTGATTCACTTTTCCATCTTTGTTTCTTCTTTGTCTTTGTCGTTTCTTCCATTTAACTGTTTAAATCTGGATGAGTCTCTGCACACTCTTTTACCATCAGTTATTCTTCTTGAAAATATTGTAGATCCCTTGATATCTGTAGTGATGTACATGTATGGTTCATACATAGTCTCTGTTTTTCTCTTCTCTCTTTTTAGAACAACTGCATTTCCAATTTGAAATTTGTGCCGTTTTGAATTATGTTGTTTATCATGATACAGCTTTACTTTCTTCTTGTAAGTAGTGTCAAACTCTCGTGTTTTTTTATCTTTCGGTGATAATTCTACAGGAAAGTGGTCCTATTTTGTTTGCACTTGTCTGTTCATCAATAATTCATACAGAGTAGCTTTAGCAGCTGGATGTGGTGTTGATCTGTACACTTGAAGCATATTGTAGGTTGCCTCATGTAGATCCAACCCCTCCTGAGATGCGATACTTGCTGTCTTATTCACAAGCTTATTAAACCTTTCAACTTGTCCTTGGGCTTTAGGATGTCTCGGTGTAATCTTCTTATGCTGAAACCCCGTCACCTCAGCAAATCGTTGGAAATCATTTGAATTGAATGAGGGTCCATTATCATTATCAACTCTCTTTGGTATTCCATATGTTGAAAATATCTTCTAAAGTGAATCGCCATTTTCGAACATTTTAAACCTCGCAAGGAACACGTACATCTCGCACATGCACAAACGTCTTTCCGCGGTGTTTGCAGCACTTGCAGCCCTTGCAACGCTTTGTTTGATTGACTAATTCATACGTATTTATGAACACAGACAAATGTTGGCATTTAATTGAATTAATTTAATTAACCCAATTGTAAGTTTTCGTGAAAGATTTTTGCAGTATGTCATGATTGCACCACTGTACTTCAAAAATCTGTCTTTTATGTCCTGTATGATATTGCCATCTTTTATTATCCGGACAAATTCATGACGGAACTAAACAATTTGTAAAGATTTATTTCAGTACAGATTCTTACAATACAACTTTTATCAAATTATTCGATGTTTATTTAATACTTGGATACTAAACAGTTTACAGGAGCACAGAAAAGTATAAGACGCAATTTTAAAATAATGGCTTGTGTTAAATAACCAACTTAATTGCCATGAAAGTATTGAAGCTGGCAAATATGAGAAAGATTGTTCAAAGCTACAATCAGTGACATAAATATTGGACCGCTTAGCCTGGAAAGGCAACATTTTCCCCCTCCCCCCCTTTTTCAATGTTGTATGCCGAAATAAAACCTTCACGGGGCAAGCCATTGCCTTGGATTTGTTTGCCAACATTTTTTTCACCAGAAAAAACAACATTGAAACGGGGGAGGGGGGTTACGAGTTAATTTTCTAAGATCACGTAAAAATGTACTCTGTCTATACAAGTGTCCCAAATTTTAATGTCACTGATTGTCTGAGTTTTTTGTGTGCCTTGCTTTTCAGTGGTAACTTGTTAGTAAAATTTCGATTGAATAGTGAGGTCCTATAAAATGCCACACTTTTTATTTAGTCATTGATTATCACATAAAGATGTGACTCGCAAAACTGTGCCCTTTAGCGTGTATTTTCTGGGTACTAACTCGAGATGATCGGTAACGCAAGTAAAAACGCATGCACTCTTTTGCATGGTTATTAAGTTAACACGCTGTGATGCTTTTCGACGGCCCTATGCCAAGTGTCTATTATATATATTTCCCATTGAATAGCACATCAATTATATACAAAGTGTCTGGTTACAATAAGTTATCAGTATACATAGCTACACTTGCGTATACATCGCACGCATATATTTCTTTGTTCAGAAACATATAAGTTGCTATACTTTCATTTCGCATGGATCTACTTAACTGCTATAACACAAGCAGTTCTTCATCTGATTCGGAAGAAAGCGAGCTAGGTCGGAGGGAAATTCGAAAGGTGTATTTGATCACATACAGTCAAGCCGACAAATCAAAAATTCCTACGAGGAAATTATTCGCCGAAGCGGTGTTAAAGGCATTCGATGGTGGTTCTGCCAAAGTCCTTCACTGGTGTTGCTCGCAAGAGTCGCACAAGAAGTCTGGAGTACATTATCACATGTGTTTGAAGTTAGATAGAAATCAGCGCTGGCTACGTGCAAAGAATTTCCTCCATGAACATTATCGCATTTCTGTCCATTTCTCGAGCGTTCATGCAAATTACTACACGGCTTGGAAGTATGTGACCAAAGAGGATAAGAACTCTGTTGAAAGTGAAGGGCATCCTGATTTGAACGACAGCGAAGGTCCGTCGACATCGAAAGCGCATATTGCAAATCGAACTCGGAGAATGCTACGTACGCATCAAAGTAATAGACAAACTGTACAACAGGACACTGGCACTACTCAATCCAGCGATGACGAAGACTCAAAAGAAAAGGGAACGAGAACATGTGTAAAGAAGCGAAAGCGCTTGAGTGCGTACGAAGTCGCCGAAATAGTTTTAAATAAAGGACTTCAAAATCGCACGGAACTTTTGGCCTTCTCCAGCCAGCAAAGAGAAGAAGGGAAGACCGATTTGGCTGAGTTTATTGTAAATCGTGGCAAAAAGGTGGTTAGTGAGGTAATTGCAACTGCTTGGGAGATTGAATCGGCACAGAAAACACAAGAAAGACGAGATAAAACCCGCATTGAATTACTTCAAGATGCCCGTCAACTTGGATGCACATGCGATACTTGTGATGAATGGCATTACTGTGCGTTGCAACTTTTAGCAAATAACAACATCTCTGTGGACAATTTTGCTAACTGCGTTAAAGATTTGTTAACGAAAGGCCGTGGGAAGTTCTGGAATATTATGTTGACAGGCCCGGCGAACTGCGGTAAAACGTTTCTCCTCAATCCGCTGAACAAAGTATTTCATACTTTCACCAATCCGGCATCTACAAGCTTTGCATGGGTGGGTGCTGAAAAATCCGAGGTCGTCTTCCTCAACGATTTCCGTTGGTCGCCACAGATAATCGCTTGGCATGATCTACTTCTCATGCTCGAAGGTCAGTTGGTCCATTTACCTGCGCCCAAGTGTCATTTCGCCCACAACATTGTGTTCGACAAAGACACGTCAAGTAAACACCAACTTGTCTACGTCAAAGGCGGCATTGTAGACGAAAGAGAGACAGAGATGATGGCCATAAGATGGAAACTGTTCAATTTCAACAGCATCCGCTCTACAGGATGCACTGTCTTGCTTTTCAAACCGAATTATATGAACAATCTAATTGGTAACGAGTAATCGGGGGAAGTCTAAATATAGCACAGCCACGCATGCATGTTAACCGTATACGTATCCACAAGTAACCGACTTTAGGCATTCAAATATTTTATATAAAATGCACAGTTATTTCGCACAAAGTAAACACAGCTTTCTAACGTTACACACACGTGCTGAATTTGATATTTGTTCACAAATTATATGCATCATGGTGCAAGTTACCACAAGTAACCACAAGTAACCATTGATGTAGATATGATTGACTTTATACCATTGTAGTTTTTAAACGGATGGTTACTTGTGGTTACTTGTGGTTACTTGCGGTTACTTGTTCAAACAATCTATCATTTTTAAGAGGACAAATGGTTACTTGGTATAAATATCGGTATTTGGCCCGTATACTAATAGATCTATATGAACTTTATATATAAGCATGCATGATATGCATACCGGTATACGCAATTTTTTATGACTGTTTTAATTAGGGTCGGCTAAGCACTATATGTAATACAACAGTAATGCATTGAGGAATTATAGCGGTCGGGACTTATATCTATAATCAGTAGCTAATATTTTGTTCGTTTTCCCTTAAGTTTAAGAATATCTTTAATTCTCCTTGGCATACTTGCAATTGTCTTATCTACATATTCTTGTGAGACAGACCAAATGTTCAGCTTAACTCTTTCGACAAATTCATCCCACGACTGGTGTATAATGTTCTTCTGCAAGATTTCTGCTTCCATTCTTTTTCGAACAATATGGAATAAATTTTCAATCGGATTCAAGTCAGGTGATCTGGCTGGAATAACTTGCATGTTAGCTCCAATAGATTTTAAAGCTTTTTTCGCAACAGCAGAGGTCTGTGAAGGATCATTATCCATTACAAATAATTTTGGTGTGGTATTATCGTTTTTTGTAATGTCAAATAGAATGGGGAAATGACGGCGTATAAAGCGTGCAAAATATGGGCCGTCCATCTTTACATATGGTTCTGCGCAAATAACACCGTGCCCGTGTGCCATAGCTACAAGCAAATGCAATCGTTTACCGCCAGCAAGTTCTTTACTGCCTTTGGTAGTTAATAGCAATCCTTCGCCTCTTTTCCGCCAAACACGGTTTTTCGGTTTGAGCACGTCACTCAGTGGATTGCTTTTGTAAACGAAGGAAACACCATCCAAATAGAAAGCTACATCTGATGTCCAATAATCCTCGTGTTTGGTTGCCATGGTTCGCGCAAATTTTCGTCGTATTTTTAAATCTTTATTCGTAAGAACACCTTTCTTTCGACTCTGATAATATCCATATCCTAGCCGTTTCACATACCGAAGAAATGTTCTGTAAGTCACGCTTGTTGGTGAAATGCCGCTACGTTGAACTACCTCCATAACTGTGAAGTTTGGACTTCTTTCGCGGAGTTGCATAATTGCTCTCTTCAGTTTACGTTCATCTCGTTGCGTTAATGTTCTTTTTCGACCTTGGCGAGACTTTTTTAACTTATTATCGCTACCTTTTTTCTTCATATCAAAGCTTTTAATGACTCTAAGCACACTTGACTTTGACATGTTTGTTTTTAAAGCAATTTCACGATAAGAATATTTGAATTCGCGCCTCAATAAGAGTGCTAAAGCTCGTTGCTCTGCGGTTGTCATGATTCATGTCATGTGTCGTTCATGTTTGTACGCGTTTAAATGAAAATATTGTTACGCAATATAATTAAAAATGGAATTTATTCAACGTATAATTAGCTTAATTGCTTCTTAATACTTGCTAAAAATTTCATTAAGTTACAATGCTTGGTTTTAAAGTTACAGTCTTTTAAGTGCCCGCGGATAACGCAATAAAATACTCGGACAATCAGTGACATAAATATTGGACCGCTTAGCCTGGAAAGGCAACATTTTCCCCCTCCCCCCCTTTTTCAATGTTGTATGCCGAAATAAAACCTTCACGGGGCAAGCCATTGCCTTGGATTTGTTTGCCAACATTTTTTTCACCAGAAAAAACAACATTGAAACGGGGGAGGGGGGTTACGAGTTAATTTTCTAAGATCACGTAAAAATGTACTCTGTCTATACAAGTGTCCCAAATTTTAATGTCACTGATTGTAGCTAAGTTGGCACTTATCCTGCAGGGTTAGAGCTACTGATTTTGTTTGAGTATTCCAACATTTATTTCTCTTCAACATTTCAAAATTTAAAATAGAAGTATAATGAAGGTTATATAAACGTTTTCAACTTAAAAGTTTAGCCAAACTAACATTACCCAATGAGACATGCTTGTGAACAATGGCGCACTTCCAATAGCCCTATACATAACATAAACATGAATTTTCTGCAGAAGCCTTCTCTTTTGAGAAATATCTTCCTTGCTATATTGAAGACTTACTCCGTTGACAGTGGTAAGAGGTTGATATCTTTGTATAATTTCCCTAAATGGAATGGATTTCGTTAATATTTCTGCTCTTCTGTGCTCGTAAGTTATTGCCATTAGCTGTTTTATTTTTCCAACATCTTGAGAGTGAGAGGGACTCCATTTCCATGGAAACAACAGGAATTTCATTCCAAAAATCACCCTTATTTGTTCTCTCTATGACCTGTGTTTCAGTTTTTAGAGTATTTGTTAACTTGGACTCCGAGGAAGCCACCAGCCTTCTTTTCTTGGCATCATACTTTCTCACATGCTTAAACCTCCTTTTTTGGCTTCTTCTCACGAGCTCTTCTTCTCTTCTTCTCTTCTTCTCCTTAAAAATAAAGCAATATTAGTTATTGTTAACTTCAAATGCTGATTGTAGCTCTAACAATAACACTAACACAAAGCACCAGGATTGAATGATTCTCAATACAGAGTTCAAAACATGGACAGTAGGAATCATATTTCATTTACTTAACCCATTACCTGGCAATGCTTCCAAATGCAATGTACTTCTTTTTTTTTCAAATCCCAGACGATTTTACTTGTCACACGCTTGGCATTTTTGCACGCTAAATTGAACAATTAGAATGTGCCGGGTTTTATTGGCGGCGTGCGACATTTTCTGAAGAGTGGTAATGAATTTGTCGAGCGGAGAATTCCTTATATTCGGCTATGTTTTTCCGGAGCGCTTTCTTCGTGAGGTGTTTGGGGGTATAATAGTGTTATAGAGGGTAACAAGAGGTTTATTTTGATATCAATATTGCTATGGTAACGGCAAATGTTTTGCTTCAAGCGAGCTTCTTGTCAGAGGCATTTGGCGCAAATGGCGTCGTGCGGAAATTAAGTTTCAACAACCGCATATTCGGCTTGTATAGCATTCTTTGTGTGAGGTTACTTTTGTACGTTTTTGGTATATTTTACAAGCCAAGGAACCAATCTAAAATCGTATGTTTTTTTTGTGACAAAAATGAGCTAGGAAACTCAGAATCATGGCTTTTAGAAAGGCATCTCATTCCCGTAGATTCAATGTTGGGGAACATATGCGCAACAAAAGACTTGCATGGCAAGCTGTGGAGACTAAGCAAAAAAAAGCAAAATGCGTATCCCAGAAGCTGAAACGTATAGATGATAAGATAAGAAACGTTTATGCGTTTGTTTTTATATATTTAACTTGTATATTTCGTGTTTGACTTGCCATCTTTCGTGTATATGATATGGACTTGCGGCTATAAACCTGATCGACTTAAATTTCCATACCGATTTTCTATATTTCTGGGCCATTTTGCCTTTTTAACTTAAGCCTATTGTATGTTAATACAATTGATAAATTTGTTATATGCATATATTTTCCTAGTTTGCTAAAATTTGTTGAAAACTTGACATTACTCCACATTGTGAGATGAACTCTCAAAAACCTAAATTTATGATCTTTAACTCACTGAGCTTCAATGCTACTAATATATGTTTTTTATTACCTGTTTAACCCAGATGATTTTAGTTGTCAGTTAGGAAGCCCTGCAGTGTAATGGTTCACTAAAAATTAGTCAATATTTATTGTATATTTCATATTTGTCAATATTTAACTCATTAGGCTTTAATGCAGTAAATGCACTCACATGCAGTGTATACCCTGCTTATCTAATGCCAGAATGATTGTACTTGTTCTACTGAGAAAGCTCTTTTTCAGCTTAGTGGTTAACTAAAAAATCTTACTAGTGCAACATCTAAGTGCAACATACTAAACAAATCCCACATGATTATATTTCTCAGTAAGGTTACTCTGTAGCTACATAGGAGTTAATTTATAATTAACAGAATCGAACATTTCTGAAAGATTAGATAAGGGCCTTTAGTGGGTTTACAAATTTGGATTTTAAAAAGGATTTGTGGCAACTTTTTAGCATATGAATATCTGGGCATGTCTTTGTCAACACCTAAATCTACATAACAATATCTCACAAATATATTAATATGCTTAATAGCTTGTGATTGTAAAATCAAAATATGCAAGGATAGCTCAAATAGTGTTATAAATTAATGGTCTTTGACATGTGAATTAATAATTGATGATTGATTGCAGAATTGAGATAAGTTTTAATGACTGGGAGTAATGTTTATCATGATTCATTCTATTTATGGCATGTGTCATACTCCAAATTGATGCATAAAACAAATACCCTGTCATGATTGTGATATTGTTTCTTATTAATGTCCAATATATTTTATTAATATATTTGACTATGTAAACATACACAATTGTGTATATGAAGAATTTTACTATAAAGCAGAAATATTTAGCACTGTTATTAGTTTTGATTATTGTTCTGATTAGTTGCTGTC
This sequence comes from Dendronephthya gigantea, assembly GCF_004324835.1. Lineage (NCBI taxonomy): Eukaryota > Metazoa > Cnidaria > Anthozoa > Malacalcyonacea > Nephtheidae > Dendronephthya > Dendronephthya gigantea. The sequence continues at coordinate 802,457 of NW_021163049.1, forward strand.
TCAAATGTATTTACAATATAACAACACTTTATAAGTGGGCTTTAACCAAATAATGTACAAATGTATAATATACAGTAACATACTAACTGTGTATGTAAGCACACTGGAATATGCTAATACATCTTAATAACAACTCTGAACAATGTCGGCCGCACAACATTGATCAATCCTGTTCATACAATATTGCATCAACCTGATCGTTTTTAAGCGTGCACTGGTTACTATAATAGTTTGACAAAGTATTGAGATCAGTACTATTAGTTTTGAATAGTGTTCTGGTTACTTGCAATGTCTTAACCTAAATGTATTTACAATAGAACAACAAATATGAACAGTAACACTTTACATAACTGTGTATGTTAAACACACAGGAATATGCTATGCATATTTTTCATACATCTTGATTATTAGTGTATTATTTTGTAATTTTTACATGAAGTATGTATGTTTGATTTCTATTTTTAAAATAGATATATTAAGACGAAAACTTGTGTTGTAAACCCATACTCATTTGTATAAACTCTTCAAAGCTCCATGCACTCCACTAGTATTCAAGTATCCACTAGTATCCAAGGGTTAAAAATCTTAGTGCATTCTAGTTATATTTTTCTGAAAAAGTGCTGATGATTTTTCTTTTCAATGGAATCTTAGAGGACCATTGCAGCCTAATGATAGACAATGTCATGCAGTACCATTTAGTTGTTCATGCATGAAAATCAAAAAGAGGACTATCAATACATTTTAAATTTAATTATTGTTTTTTTATCTTAAAATGGTGGCAGAAGAAAATTGTTTTTTTCATCAAATTGTTGGGGGTGGCTGTGGCAAAAAAAACAAAATTGTGTTTGGTTCTTGAAATTATTTGAGTTGTTTGATTTACTATCTGGCAGCAGTTTGATTTTCTGACTGGAAAAGCAACTGGAAAACTAGTCATTAGAAGGGAAGTTCACATTCACTATATTAGTCTGCTGGTTTGCCTTCAAAATATTAGTACGTAAATCTATGATTTTGGAGGAAATATCCAGCTATATAAGGATTATTACTTTCTTATAGTTAAAAAGGAATATAGAGCTTTGAGATGGTTCTTAACAGTTGTGAAAACTTGAAACAGTTGTGAAAAAATTACTTGGCAGATTCTCCATGCATGCAAGTGCATAGCTTGAACTTGCTTAACACTTGCCCCAGTGACAGCCTCCGCATTACTACATTCACGCTCAACTGCCAAACTCTCAATTGCCTCCTGAACTTTTGTCAAAGAGTTTGACGGCTGTTCAACGGCGTTTTCGTTGACTCAACACTTCTTCCATTGAAAATCGCACATTTGAAACAGCCGCCATGTTTACTTAATCAAATATTCTTGGGCGGTACACCACTGACCCAAATGAACGTGGCGCAAACATTTTGAGGGTATACCGCATGCCATATTGAATGGCAAACTAGCGATTTCGCATGCAAAATACCAAGCGTGTCAATGAGGAAGCCCTGCCACTTAATGGGTTAAATCTATTAATCGGACAAGTTTGCCAAATGGGGATGGGGCTCAGTGCTATTGAGTAGGTGTCTATCTCAAATGCATCTTATTGCTTACATTGCACCGCAGTGTGCGATTAATAACAAATTGAACATATTATTTACTGCAATGCACAACTCATTCAGATGACTGTATTTCTATTTATATTTGATCCCCACTGAAATCTATGATGTCATATGAAACCCAAGAATACCCCTACATTCATGATCTCTCTACAGTATTTAGACACACAAATGTAAATTATAAAATCTGCAACACCAAACCACTGCCAATAGGGTCTTTTAAATGAGGGTACTAGCTCGCAAATTGCTGCTGCAACTTGGTTTCTCTCCGCCTTGTTGAGGCAATAAACTCCATTCGATGAAATATTGGTACAGATATCTCTCAAAAATTCATGCTGTGGGGAGGTGGGTGGGGTTTATTTTTGTAGTTTTTGGTTATAGTTACTTTTGAAACGCAGATATATGTATTACTGCCTTTCGATAGAGACCTTTAAATATTTGACCGGCGTTGTGGACGCATTGGCCGAGGTCTTGCGAATGACCAATGCATGCATGGGGAGCAGGCAAAATCCTTGCAGAAAAAAGGGGGCCATTGTTCAAGTCCACGTGAAGGGAAAGACCGTCAGGGGAGATTCGATTGGCCGTAACACAAGTTTGCATACGTTGTTCACATGCTAAGATGCCAGAGTTCGTTCAGATTTTGGACTTTATAACTATTAACATGCCTGGTAAAGACTGCCTTGTTCTATTGAGGCCTTGACCTTGCCCGGGCTAAAATTAGTGCATGCGATAACTATGACAGCTAGGCCAGAGATGGTCCATATGTAGGGTGAAATAGGACCTTCTAGAACATATTACTCCATTAACCGCAAATTTATAACTTGCGTATAAATTTTTTATATAATATTCTGAAGTGTTCAAAATGCCAATTTCACAATGGGAAGGAGAATTCAAAATAGAATCAAAAAGTTCTTTTAAACTCTTTAAGCATCAAAGTTTCCCTATTGACATGTAAAAGCGTCTAGTATTTGTCAAAAAAAAATAAGCAGGGTGTATTTCAGCGCAATGCAAGTTAATGGGTGGAATTCATACATCCAGATCGCTAAGAAACTCTCTCCTTCCCCCTGACTTGGGCATTGTGATGTCCCAAGACTTTACATCACGACCAGACTATATATTTCTTAGTTCTACACAACATGTTTTATAATACATAGATGTCTCTAATTATGCATATATATTAAAAACTCACTATGATTGGTCGCTACATTCCTCCCTTTTCAGTTCCGTAAATGTTCCCTATATACTTCATCAGTCATCATCTCTAATTAGTTCTAATTCATCTTTAAATCACTGTACATGCTACTAATGTTAATAGATATCAATAACTATTCCCCTTAAATCATTTAGTGATTATCCTGATTATTTATATATATATATATATATATATATATATATATATATATATATATATATATATATATATATATATATATTTTATAGTTGTTTTTTACACATTAACTTATGACTTCACATTAACTTATGACTTTACGTAATCTTTGTATTTTCCTGGTACACAGTTTTCTTGTTTCTTGTAGATCTTCTTGGTACAATTTGTTCTACTTCATCTTCTCTTCCTTCTTTATTACTTTTGATTTGCTCTGTAACTGTCTTTTCTTTGTATTATTTTCAACACCATCTCGTCTTGGCCTGTACACTGATGGTAGTGTCATTGGTGGTTTTTCCTGACATGCTGCCAAGTGTAGAGTTCTCAACAATTTTACTTTGGACGCGTCTCTGCATCTAATTTTACCATCGTTCAGCCGTGCAGCTTGTATAGTTGATCCCAGTACTCTTGTCATGAGATATATATATACGGTTCGTACGGTGTATCTTTCTTTGCTTTCTTATCTCGCTTGATTACGACCACGTCTCCCACCTGGATTCGATGCTTTTTAACCCGATGTTGTTTGTTATGATATTCTTTCCGTTGTTTCTTAAAGAGCTCATCACTCTTCTTTACTTCTTCATAATTGATGTGTATTCTCTAGAAAAAGATTCCAATCTGGTTTGGACTCGTCAATTCATCATCAACTCATATGGTGCTAATTTAGTCGCAAGGTGAGGTGTTTGTCTGTAGGCTGGTAGCATATTAAAGATAGCGTTTTTTATATCGATTCTGGCTGCATGTGCAATCTTGGTTGTCTTGTTAATTAGCTCATTGAAATTCTCAACTTGACCCTGGGCTGGTCTAGGCATTATCTTTTTATCATAAAATCCCATTTCTTGGGAAAACTGTTCAAACTGCTTCCCATTAAACGGTGGACCATTATCTGTCTGCAATGTGCGTGGAATACCATGGGTTGTGAATATCTTCTTCACCTTCTTGATGACTGGACCTATTGCTGTCAATGTTACCATGGGATAGCGTGAATACTGATCAATTATCACCAATGCATACTTGTTATTAGGCAGTGGAACACTGAAATCAGCTTCCACGATTTCCCACGGTCTCTCCGGAAGAGGTGACTTCTTTGCTGGTTCAGTGTGGTGCTCGTCCGAAGCAATCTGACAATCAAAGCATGACCTTGCTTATGCGCTGTTTGGGTGATCCTCTGTCACTGTGACTCTGGTGGTACAATTCTATCGATCCTCATAATCACTCCATCAAACAGTTCTGCACATATCTCATAATACGGTTTAATCATCTGCTTGACATTTTCCCATCTTCCATTTTGGATGGTTTCAGCAAGTAACTTACTGTCCTTATCATCTTGAGTGGCACTCTTGATTTTATCCCAGACTATCGCGTGGTCAATGGGAACTGCTGCATAAACGTGTTTCTCTGTTCAATCTCTCTCGGTCGTTTGCAAAGGATGTTGTGATAGGTAATCAGTTACGTTCGTTTTTCCTGGGATGCGGATGGCATCAATCTAGGTGTTGCATTTTTAAAGCGATTCTCTCTATTCGTGGTGGAATTTTTGCATTTGGGTTGTTTAAGATTGGTAACAGAGGTTTGTGATTGGTTGCCAATTTGAATTTCAGTGCTTCAACTAAATACATACTCAGCCGATGTGTTGCAATTTAGCCACAAGAGCCTCCTTTCTATCTGTGAGTACCTCTTCTCCGTCTTGTCTTCTCCCTGCACGTCTTGAAGGTGTGCTGCTGCTGTGTTCCCCATACAAATTTCACGTTTTCTTTCATTACCTGTCTCAAGGGTTCACATCTGCTTGAGAATCTTGATATATATCTTGATGTATATCAAGTATGCAACCATCTGTAGAAATGATCTCAGTTCCTCTTTAGTCCTTAGAGGTGCACATGCATTTACAGCTTTGACTTTCTCAGACATAGGCATCAGTCCCTCAGCAGTAAACAAGTGACCATGGAATTTGAATTAAATATACAGAGCAGGGGCGCCGGAATATTGATAATAACGGGGGCAGATCTTCAGATATTCGTGTTCGCAGATCGTAAAAACAATTGATTTCAAAAGAAGTTGATAATGCAGAACACGAATATATGAATATCTGCCCCCGTTATTATCCATATTCCGGCGCCCATGATACAGAGTGTATGAATATCCGCTCTGTTTTACAACACATAAGCCATTTTAAATTTCCACAGGCCTAAAATCTATTATGGTTTAGCCCAAATGTTTTTAAATTTAACTATTTGAAATTAATTAACAAATGAAATGGGCGATATAAGCATGTTTTAATACTTGTGCTGTGTTACCTTTAGAAATCATATGCAATAATATATCGATAATAAATAGCATGCCAAAAGTACTTACGAATCAATAAATATGTTCCCCCAAGCCAAAAGTACTTCGAAATCAATATATATGTTCCCCAATTCCAGAAGTTGTGCAACTGTTAGTGGTGTGCATCCATGTTAGTTCGTTTCGGTCATCCGACAATCACCGAAGATGTCAACACACACTAATAGTTCATAATCGTGATCTGTTCACTTATCCGACGATTTCCGAAGATGTGGACATTTAGATGGACACAGACACTTTTCAGCTATAACATAGTGGTTAGCCGCGCATGCGCAGATGCCAGTTTATGGTTAGAGGTGCACCAAATACATTATTAGTACGGATAATAAAAACCTTATTGAGGCAATTCCTCCAGAGCAACAAATAAACCATTCTTTTGATGCTGTTCGATTAAGTTTAGATTGAATTGGGGTAAGAATATATTTAATACATGTAGATTCTGGTCCTATTTTAATAATATCCCTGCTATTTCGCCGTTTAACAAGATGTGGCCGTGCATGGGCACGTTGCAGTTTGCACAGGATTGAAAATTTAATATAACTATATAAGCACAAATTCCAAAGGCAAAGTGTAAGACAAGTGAATGTATCATGCGATTTATTTACATTTTTGAACAATTGAACTTCTATACTTTTTAAAGTACGATGTGCTTGTGAATTTTGCGATCGAACAACATTTAGGTTAGCAAGGCATCTAAATGAATATGAACTGTATTGTTTATGTTCAGAAGTTTTATATTGAAGACTGGCATGTACGCGCCATGCAGAGTTAACGCCAGAACAGGCATCTTGTTAATATATGAATGCAATATTTAATTGTTTAAAATATATGATTACCTCACTCAATTCCCAGACAAAGCGTTGTTCATGAGGGATGATATTTTCTAGGATAAACACAGCAACCTGCATCCACAACTTGAAGTCTCTTCCAACATACAAACCATAGTTCCTTGTGATGTTCCCTCGTGATGTTCCCTCATATTGTGGCTGGAAATGCGCTCATGTCAAGTGCTTGTATCTTTGCATGCTGCTGCTCCTTTCTTCCCTGGTAAGGATTTAATTGTATTGGACACCATATACTTAACAGGTCCAAGAAGTATGGTACGTAATATTTCAATAGGGGTTTTGCTAAATAAAAACAGAGGTACAGAACACATATTACACTGTATTTGTTTGCAACAGTACATGCAAAAGTTCTCTGTGACACTCTACACTGTACATGTAGAGACCACCTGTTCGTGATTTATCCATGTGAACCTGAAGGGCGTCTTTGGCTTCCTGTAAAAAGTGTTGTTTCAAACAATGGGAACTGTATAGTAAAGTTTAATTACATTACAAATGCAGTAGTACATTAGCGAACAAACATCAAATTTAGGAAAGATGTTTTAGGTTCAGAACAGTAATTACTTCCACACACCTGCAAAGATACTGCCATGGCTTGTCTGTTAACCCATTAAGTGACATTGCATCCCATGCGCCCTGGAATTGGCAAGTGGGTAAGTGGCATTGGGCCCTCATGCGCCAAGTTACGAGTGTTTTAAACCGTGCTCTTGCGAAAAAAATTGAAATATGGCTGCAGCGCTTAATATGTTCAATAGTAGCGAAGAAGAAGATTTCGAAGGCTTTTTGATAGACGAAACAGTTGAAGAAACACGGTCAATCGCAGCGGGGAACATCGGCGATTACGTGGCGGTTTTTTGGACATCGAAGTAGAAGAGATTGAAAGCGAGAGTGATAGTGAGAAAAGTAGCGACAATATTATAGATATTTTTCAATGGAAAGATAATTTAAGTAGTGTAAATGTTGGAGACTTCACTGGCGACTTTGGTCCTTGTCATGGGTTGGGTCAAGATGCTATCCCTAAAGATTTTTTCGACTTGTTTTTCGGCGATGAATTTCTTGACCATGTTGTGCATGCTACTATTTCCTATCCTCGTTCAAAGGGTGATCAAAAATTTTCGACCGACCACAATGAGGTGTCTGCATTTTTTAGATTGAAGATTTTAATAGGCATCAACCGCCTACGCAGAATCAGTCTCTACTGGAATTCAGATATGTTTTTGGGAAAATATTTTCACATTTCGGACCCGTGGCAAGAAAACACATGCAACAATAAACTTACAAAAATTCAGCCCCTGATTTCAAAGCTCAAAAACGCTTTTCAAAATGCTTATGTACCAGGAAAAAAATATTTCGATTGACCAAGGTTTGGTGAAATTCAACGGTCATTTATCTTTCAAGCAATATATGCCTAAAAACCCAAACAAATTTGGTATTAAAGTTTGGATGTTAGCCAATTTGGACGCATACTACATGCCGCGTTTTCAAGTTTACTTAGGTAAACAACAAAATGACAACAAAAATGATGCGGGAAGGCGCAAAGTCTGCGTTTCAAAGTCGTTGATTTTCTGGGAAAACCCTATTTTAATGATTACCAACATTTATATTTCGATAATTATTTTTCTTCGATCTCCCTGCTTCAGCGTTTGTTGGAAAACAAAACTTACGCATGCTTGACTTTGCGCCACAATAGGAAGAACTTTCCTGGCGATTTCAAAAACATAAAACTCAAGCGAGGTGAAATTAGAACTAGGCAAAATAGTAATTTGGTTTGGTTTGGCAAGATAAGCGCTTAGTTACAATTCATTCGACCAATGTGGATTCTGAGCCCCAAGTTTTCGGCCCTTTGGATGAGCGCACTGGAAAAACAAAAGTCGTGCCGGAAGAAGAACACAAAAAACCTGCCGTCACATCTGTTTACAATAAGTATATGAACGGCGTGGACGTAAACGACCAATATAGGAGCTCTACCCTGTCGGATCTCCAACAAAAAAAATGGTGGAAGTATCATCTGACTTGGTTTTTCGTTAATATCTCAATCGTAAACGCATATACTCTACAAAATTTGCAGACTGATCGACGCATTCGGTTGAAACACTTATAGAAGTTTCGGCTTGCCCTGGCAAGGCAACTTATTTCGACCTACAAGAGAAAACGCCTACAAGAGAATTTCTAGTGGTCCAACTAGCCGTAAAAAAGAAACTTCCGTGGGTCAAAATGTCAAAGGCCATAGTTTAGTGAAGTCTTCAGAGCAAAAAGAAACCCTGAAATGCAGTTCTTCTGAAAGCCGTGTTATAGCACGCTAGTAAAATCTCAGTGTTTTTCCCCCAGAGGCTTACTTGGTATATTGACTTACTGACATTTTAAAGGTTTTATCAATTTCATTTGAACTTACAATACAACAGAACTAACAAAAATAAGCAGCTTATCAACCAATCAAGCGAATGTGCTTGCTTTATATATGCTCAATTATGCAATCATCTGCACATCTATTTACAGTCTTCTTCTGTTTACACCTCTTCATAGGTTTTTTTCCACTAATGTACTCATTCGTCTTTATTTTTTCAATTATATATGTACCATGGTCATGTTTTTCAGTTCTTTGGTAACTTCTGTTTCTTGAATGTTGTCTTCTACTCCTTTCAAAATCTTTCTACAGTTCACACATATACCTAAAATTAAGAGGAATACAGAACAAATTAATCTGATTTTATGGATTACATAAATATTCCCTTCATGGATTACACAATATTCATAATACTACATAATTGCTGCCGAGTGAAGCGAGGCGGCATTCTATTCTCGACCCATTCCCCCGCATGGACGTATATATGTTCGCAGGCAGAATCTCGATTTTGTGAGTATTGTGTCCTGATGTCGGTCAGATTATGACGTAAAATGACGTAACAGTTGCAAATTGGCATACACAGGGATTTCACGAATATAATTAGAATAGAATCGAATAACTCGAAAACACTGTATGAGTGATGTTATTTTGTGGAAACTACACCGTTTACCGTTCGAGGCTTTGAGCTGTGCTTCAAGATTTGCTATTTTATATATAAAGCTTGGGAGCGCTTCTCATATGGTCATATTTCGGAGTTTTTTTGAGAAAATAAGCGGTTTGGAGAAGGTATGTTTACTATAGTGTATTAATTTTTCTTTTATTTATGGTTTGTTTATAATTTACGCTGTAGAAAAAGTCAAATTATTACTCCATGGGAATGAAAGGTCTGCATGAAAGTCGTACATTTAATGCGTCCGGATGTTTGAAACCACGTTCGGCTTTTATTCATTATTTTTAAACTATTTTTACAGCAGAAATTTCAACAATTTTACTTACATTGAAGTGTTCTACAGTCACTCATGCCAGTAGAATTAATATGAAATTGTTATTAAAATTGAGCATGCTATTTACTGTATACTGTACTGTTAGTGTAAACAAGTGCTGTAGATAAAATTTACCTGTTCAATAAACCTAGGCGATATTTTGTAGTATTAAACATTTTGTTGTAGTTTATAAATAACCTTTTTAGTTACAAAAAATACCAAAACCAGGGCGCTTCTGTAGAAGCGCCCTTCTATAGAAGCTTACAATATTCAAATCATTACAATACAATGAATACATGTAGTGAAATCGTTGAAATACCAGTGAGTTCATAAAGTACTCATCTTCTCTTCAAAATTTGACAAACGTAGTTCAGTCCTTCTAGCCTTATGCTTCGAAATATATTGAGTATATTTATCTACTAATCATCTTGGCAAAACACCTTATGATTTAGAAACGAAATTTACCTGAAGTAGTGTCGATCATACCGTTCGTAATCCTTCCAATATCCGACGATTGCCAAAGATTTGCACACGACACACAACCACGATAGGTATTCTCTACTGATAAGCACTTGACAAACTTTTAATAGTTTTCATATAAAGACATATACTCATGAAAAATTCTGTCCGTGATACAAAGCGAGCACGCGGGCGAAAGCCCGTAAACAGAATTTTTAGTCCCGTTTGCTTTTTATCCACAATCATAAAATAATCACGAAAAAAACAAAATGATAAGGTCAGGAACACCTACAACGACATTTGCTTCATTAAATACTTCTAATATCTACCTATTTTTCATATGAATTTATAGTACTTACATTTTATATTCCTCCTCTTGTCTTGATCGTTACAAAAGGATTTGAATTTAAATGAATGAATAATTAAATCATTGATCGAAAATACGTCACAAAACGTCATAAAAATGTAAACGTCATCGACAAAAAATCAAGTTTCCTTTCGCTAATCCACATACGTCCGAAAAGAAGTCTGTATCTAATGTGATACATCAAGGTTTTAAACCAGAGTAATTACCAGTGTAATTAATATAAACTCAGTGCTTTTCACCCACGGCAGCACTTTCCTTGCAATAGCAATTTCTAGTATTAGGGTATATTTGGATCAGATAATATTATTCAAAAATACCTGATCCAACTTGCACCAACATGCCAGTTTTCTTCAAAATAAGCCAAGCTTCTGTTTTACTTAGTCCCCTCTCCGCCTTCAGCCATTTTCTTTTGTCTTTACCATGGTTTGATATTGCCACAGGTACTCTGCACCTATCAGCAGTCCTTCTTGTCCAACCTAGACCTAACTGAGCACGATGAAGTGGGCAAATTGTCCACGTTTCAATGTCTTTAGGTCTTGCGAACAAACCCGCTCTGCTCAAAATCAAATCTACTTCGTTGTCGTGTTCAAAAAACTTCAAAGTGTGCTCATGATTAGAAATGCCCTTCTGACATGCATGAATGGGGATAACACTGTGTGATTTTTGACGATCTCTTGGATCGTGGCCACAAGTGCCACCAACAACAGCTTTTAAGGTGCAGTGAATCTCCATATTACTTTTGGCTAATTGTGGCAAACAATGTCAATTTCTCAGTAGATATGATAATTTCAATGACAAAGATGTCTATTTCATTTACTGCTATTTGCAATCAAACACGCTGCGCGCCAACTTTTTGACGTTGTAAACATTTGTCAATGGTATGTTTGCCTGCCATGAACTTTACGTTGACCTAGTATTAAGGTGACGCAATTCTTTGCAAAGTACTGTTTAGAATTTTAAAACTTGGAATCGGTTCGGAGCCTAGATCATTTACAGGATTTATGCAGGCCAACCGGATTGCTTTGCTGTTGTTTGAAAAACTATACTTATTTATAGCGATATGTCACCGTTAGTTTGCTGAGTTTTCCGTATTTTAAATTGTATAAGACTCATTAGTGCAAATTTTATTAGAAAAATAATTAGTAAGGCTTGTGGGTATTTTGAAAAAGGGTTTACAGCGAGGGCAGTAAAAATCACGGAGTAAATCAAACAGTACGTAGTTACCATAGGTTCTTCATTACATTATCGGTAAGTAATACGTACCATTAGCCATGTGGCAGACGGTTACAGTAGTAGATGTGATTTTTTTTTTGGGGGGGGGAGCGTGAACCAGCACACTTTTATTATATTTTAGTATTACAAAAAGTGACGTCACATCCTGTTTACGCAAGAAATCATGCTCTACGGACGGGGGTACCGTAACATTAACCGTCCAGATTGTTCAAAAAATGAGATCAGTGTGAAAAAAGGAAGTGTGCTGGTTCACGTTTGCGTGTCATGTGACCTGTATTAAAGATATTAACTTAATTAAATCAAGTTAATAGTAAACAGGTCACACGTCAGCGTGTGGTGACGGAGCGAAGGAGATGTTACCCGAAGCCTTGGTTGAGCCGACTGAGTGAATTTGAACTTCGCGCTAATACTTATGCGCGTGATGATGGTGGTGTCATGTTCGCCGAATGACGTCATAGCAGGGTCAAAGGTGCGGGGGGAAAATATCCGATCACTGTCGCGGTTGACGATGGTGTAGTAAAATTAAAATGTGATTAGTAAAAGCCGAATTACAAGTTAAGTGGTTGTTTGATGCTTTCTTTCGAAAACGAATATGAAATTTTTGGAGTTGCTTGAACTATTTGTCATATAAATCAATAAAATAAAGAGGATGAGACAACAGAGGATGTGAAGAAGTGCGTTGACGTGTCCCCATGTCATTCCAGTGTATGTGAAGACGAAAAATTTGCTATCAGTGTCAAAAAACACAAGAGTATGCCTGTTCACACGTGTATTATGCGTGATATGTTCATGATACTTAATACATAAGACGTCAATACGGGTCAAAGGTGGGGGGGAAAAGTCGAAGCGTTGACGGGTAACGATAGCGTAGTAAAATTAAAATGTGTTTAGTAGAACTCGCATTGCAGGTTAAGCGGTTGTTTGATGCTTTCTTGCGAAAATGAGTATGAAATTATTGGAGTTAGTTGAACGATTTGTCATGAAAATATATAGAGAATGAGACTGTGAAAAAGTGCGTTGACGGGTGAGGATGGCATTCCAGTGTATGTGAAGACAAAAAAATTGCGATCAGTGTGAAAAAAGAGCACGTCGCGGGTTTAGACTTTTAAAGCCCGTTTTCCACTAGGCGAATTTTTTCGCTGGACGCGAAGTGATATCTGAAATCCGGTGATGTAATCGGTTTGCGAATAAATTCGCTGCGAAAAAGTGGAATCGCTTCCTACTTTTTTTCTGTTCGCACGAATAAATTCGCCCAGGGGAGAACGGGTTTAATAATACTTATGCATGATACTAATATTAGTTCATTATGTTTACCAAACGAGATTAATGTGATTCAAAGGTGAGATGAAAAGAAAACCGATGCATTGATGGGTGACAATGGCATTCCAGTGTAGACGAAGTAAATCAGTGTAGACGAAAAAAAATGCGTTGATGTAATATAATAAAACTACTGTGTTTGGTAAATTTTGCATTGCAAGTGAAGCGGTGGTTTGATGCTTCTTTACAAAATGAATATGAAATTATTGTAGTTGTTGAATGATTTGTCATGAAGGTCAATAAAGTTCACAGGTTTAATAATAATTATGCGTTATACCTATATTAGTTCATTATGTTGGCCAAACGAGATTAATGCGATTTAAACGTGGGAAAAAACCTGAGCCAAACCGATGCGTTGACGGATATCACTGACGTGATGAAATAAAACTGTTTAGTAAATCTCGCATTGCAATTCAAGTGAAGCGCTGGTTTGATGCTTTTTTGCAAAATGAATATGAAATTATTGCAGGTGATTAAACGATTTGTCATGAAGGTCAATAAGAATAAGACAGTGTATTAATTGATGGGTGTGGATGGCATTCCAGTGTATGTGTAGACGAAAAAATTGTGATTAGCCGGGTGTCAAAAAAGAGCGCGCCGCGGGTTATGATACTAATTAATATGAGTTCATTATGTTTGCCAAACGAGATTAATGCGATTCAAAGGTGAGGAGAAAAGAAAACCGATGCGTTGATCGGTGGCGATGGCATTCCAGTGTATGTGTAGACAAAAAAAATGCGATTAATGTCAAAAAAGAGTGCGCCGCGGGTTCAGTGCTTAGAGGTGTAATAATACTTATGCGTGATATTAATATTAGTTGATTATGTTCGCTAAACAAAATTAATGCGAATCGATTGAAGGTGGGAAAAAAATTGAGAAAATCGATGCATTGACGGATATCACTGTCGTGATAAAATATAATTGTGTTTACTAAATCTCGCATTGCAAGTGAAGCGCTGTTTGATCGGTACTCGTGTCCAGAATAAATATCATTGGAGTTGTTGGAACGATTTACTATGAAAATCAATAGAATAAAGAAAATGAGACAGTGTGAAGACAAGGAGTGTCGGTGGGTGGTGCATTGGTTCAAGGAAGGCGAGAGTACAGACCTAGAATGCGTCGGATACCGTGTTGTTGCATGTGGTTATGTAGCCAGAGATGTTCGTTCGAGCAAATGCGCGCCTACTTGACCGCGGAACAAGTAGAAGAAATTGAACAAATATTATATTAAGGTTGGTTTCTAGCTGCCCATAACACTATATGTATAGGCAGTTTTATTTTTAAAACCTTAAAGCATGATGTGTTGTTTAGGGTTTAATCAAGGTCGTGTGCATTGGTTAAATAACGAAGGCGTGGATACGCTATGGCTGTGCCGCAAAGATTCAGTACTCGGTTAAGGACAAATTGAACTTTTTTTAGTATTATTTTAACACCTTTTTTATATGAATAGTTTTTTACGTATTATATAATATATCTCATATACATTGCCAATATTATTATAAAAGTACTGATGTTACAATATAATCTTTATACATTGATGTTTTTGATATTCTTACTGCTGAAAGATTCCTTCTATAATGTTCTTTTGTACCTTTTGTTCTCTTGATATGATTTTTCTTGCGTATTTCTCGGGAAGCAATATTGTTCTGTTTTCTTCTATGATGATAAAGTCGCGAAAGAGATCGCATTTGCTTTCTTCAATCGCGCCTTCTAGTTTTAATTTATTTATAAGTTTTATAAAATTGTTCGCATTGAAAGTTGTGCTTGTGTTTTGATTTCCATGATAAAGAAAGGTTAATTTATATAGTACGGCCATTACCATTCTGTCTTATATATTCTATTCTGCGGAATGTTTTTCGATATTACGATATGTCAGTTTGTTTTATTATCCTTATAAACTATGTGTCCGTTACTTCCACAAACATTTTTCTCCTTTTCTTAATGAATATTTTCGCGGTTTTTCAATTTTTGGTTTTTTTCTTTCTGGCGGCGTTACTGCTGGTAGGGCGTGGTCATCATTTGTTGAAATCATCATACAATCTGTGAAATTACTCCATGATTTTTTTCCCCTTTTTTTCATCAGGAATTGTTTTGCGCTTGGTTTATTTCGCAATTTCCATGCATTGAACCAATTCCAGCGATATTCATCTATTTCCAAATCGATATCATCATACGCCTTTAGCAACTGAACCATCCAATCGCAGCTATTTTTTTGCTCAAACTCATATTCGGATAAGAGTAGAAGTAGGTTGAAATATTGTGTTCACGAAAGATTTGTGTGATATAAGTTTGTTTCATTTTCAATCATGAATTCTATAAATTTAAAGAGTTTTTCTGTGTCAAGCAGATAATATGCATTTTGTTCGTTTTTGCAGACCATCTCGAATGATTTTTTAGTTGAAATAATATGTTGATGTTCCGTGTTTAAAGCTGAGGTTTTTTCAATGCAACGTGTGTCATAGCAAGTTGTTATAATGCATGTGCCCGGATTAATTTCTTTAAATTCGTGATTGTAGCATGTTCCGTAGTATAGTTTCTTCATTTTAACGTCTTCTTCCAATGTGGTTTCACTATCCCTTTTAAAGTTGATCTTGTTTTTAAATTCATTCATTGTCGACTTTTTAGTTTGATTTCTCTTTGGTTTTTCGCTGTCCACACACTTGATCCAAGTACTAGCTCTTTAAGGTCTGACAGTCTGAAAAAATCCACGGCTTTTAAATGATCCGGGTAGCAGAATTTGAACTGTTCGGCTTTATCTAGTTCTCCCTGTTTTGCAATAATGCTACCTTTAATACCGTATATTTTTGAAATAATTTTTTCGTTGATCTCATGTTCACAATCTTTCATTGTGATTGGGAAGTATGTTTGAATGCAAAAATTGATGAAGTATTTTTCAGCTTCTTTGTATGCGACAACGATAATTTCGTTGAATAGTGATAGATTTGTCTCGTGTTTTTGTAGGAAGATTTGTTTTATTTCTTCTATAAATTCCTTTTCTTCGCATTGCATTTGTAAAAAGAAGTATTCAAATTCCCTTCGTCTTCGCGAAATGAAATCACAGGATCACACATTGTAATATAAAGATTTATTAAAAGAGTAATGATATGAGGTTATATTTATATGTACAACTTGAATAAAAAATGATATTATTTTTTTACAACTTTTTTCTTTAATTGGTTTGTTTTTAGTTCATTTCGGTGTCTCACATAATTTATACCTTGATTAATATTGTATATTGCTTTAAGTATCTTTTTTTTTCATTGAGGCGATCTCGAAGTTCGCAGGAGAGATTTGCAATTGCTGAGAAGGAACGTTGATCGTACACTAATATCGGGTAATTATTTCTATTTTGCGAGTAGACTTTGGTTGTTTTTTTTGTATACCCTTTGGTTGAGCATAAACGAAGTTCGTGTTCTGTGAATTCCGATTTTATTTTTTTTAATTCTTCGTTTAGCTTGTTTGATTCCATTTTCTCGTTTTCATCTTCTTCGATTTCATCATCCGAATCACTAATTTTCGCAAACAGACTTTCGATATCGTTTCGCCACTAATCTCATCCGAATGTTTTTCAATAGTTTGTTTCATCGCGATGATGTTTTTGCCGCTTCCCTCACCATGAAATGCTTGTGAGAGAAGATCGGATTGAATCGGAGTGAATTGCGCCATAGTTGATCTCTCCGTTGGTGTTGGATCCATCGCGATCACTTGATTTGGGGTTGGATTTCGAGCTGGTTAACTTGAGGTAAGTAGGTTTGGTATTGTTCGCGGTGATAAAAGTGTGTGGTTTGAAAGGAGAGGGGACGAGGAAGGAAGCGAAATTGGTGAGTTTAGGAAGGATAAATCGTTGAATTGTTGCTGATCTCGAATTTTGTGTGTTTGTTCTTGCGGAGGTTGAGTTGATGGTAGGCGAATGTCTTGGGATTCTTGCATTTTACTTTTTGTATATGCCATAAATTCGTTCCATAATTTCAATGGGTCGATGTTCCCAATTGTTGGTTGTGCAGTAGAATGTGCCATGTTGCGAATGAAGAAAAATTTTGGATTTTTTTCTTATGATAAGTCCCACCCCTTTTCATAAAAAAATCGAAGTTACGAAATATTTTATGGTAGAATATTTGAGTTTTTCAATTTTTTAACGATGCGGAATTAGATAATTTTTTTGTTCTAGTTAATTAGATAATTTTTTTAGCGTGATGAATGATATGGTGTGTTCTGGAAGAATTATGTTGAAACGATGCATAATTGGATTATTCTATTTGGTTGAGTTAAATTGATCTTTTTCAGCGTGATGAATGATATGGTGTGTTCTTGAAGAATTATGTTGAAACGATGCGTATAATGGAATATTCTATTTGACTGAGTTAAATTGATTTTTTTAGCGTGATGAATGATATGGTGTGTTCTCGAAGAATTATGTTGATGCATGAATATGGTGTCAATAAAATGCGGGAACATATTGCTGAAAGTTATTCCAGATGGCGGCGGGAAACGTCTATTCTTTATAGACGTTCGGAATTATTTAGAGGAGCAGAAAAGTCATATGACATTTACAGTTTTTATTACTCTTCTTCCGGTTATTACCCTGTGAAAGCACCTAATACATATTATGGTAATTTAGATTCTGCTTTTTTTTCTCGAAGTGGGATTCCCTTTCCATTTTTACGCGAGGATGAAGAGCTTATTTCGTTTTGTGAAATTCCAGATCGTGATTTCCGAATTGAGCTTTTAACGGCTGTTGAAGAACATCGAATTAAAAAAGATATTGATTCTCGTTTTAAAGGTTTTAGAATGGGATTGCGTGATTTTAATAAAGTTGTAAAATTGTTTGAGTATGAGAATGATCAATGTTTGAAGTTGAAAAAAAAATATTATTGTCTTCTCCCGTTTGGCTTTACATACATATTTTCGTTATTTTCCGTTTACGGTGGAGTTAATTTTTTTTGTGATAAAATTCAAATTAATTCTTTTACATACTTGTACCGATTGTTGATCAAACATCAATGGAATGATCACTTTACCTATGAGGATGGGTTTTATCTTCGAGATGATCATTTTTGCATTAATGAAAGATTTCATAGAGTATATTTAATGTGGAAAGAAAGATTTGGAAATTCGGGGTATTTAGCTTTGGAAACAAATGTTAGTCGCTTATTTGATGGGGAGCTTTTTTATCGTAAAGATCTAAAAACTGACAAAGATTACCTTTGCAATTATGAAATTACGCAGACAATGTCGGATTTGTCATTTACATGTTGCCACTAAGAAAACTTTAAGATGTAAAAATTGTAAAGTTATAAATCGGAGAAAAAAGAGAAATGATTTTCTTTTTGTTTGGTTCAAAATAAAGCAAACTTATGGAAGACATTATTTTGAGTATGGTACTTGTGAATGCAGAGGCTGGAACATGTCGTCCTGAAAGGTTATAATACGCTTGAGTATTAAATGATAGGGTAAACAATGAATTTTTGTGAACATATTAATAAATATTCAGTAGTTCAACTTAAAGACATTAATGAAAGGAAAGAAGAAATTTTAAAGAGAGTGACACATATTATAGATATTGATGGGTGGCCAATTAGTAAAAGGTATCTTTATGCTGAGGTCAGCATTTTTTCTGTTCGTGATATGATTTGTCATACTTATTATGTTTATCACCCTGGTGTTTTTTTGAGTGATCATGATTTCTCATCAGTTTCATATGTTTCAAACAGAATACATGGTTTACCATTTTTGAGAAAAAAGTATTCTTATTCTGATATCTCAGCATGAATTTCATAATATTTTTAAACGGAATTTTTCAGATGATACATTTGTTTTTGCTTTTAAGGGTGGGCATATTGAAAAGGACTTATGTTCTTATTATTTTCTTGAATGCATTAATCTTGAACTGTTTGGTTGTGCAAAATATGAAAAGCAATTACAAATTTTTGAAATGAAAAGTAAATCATGTTTTCGTCATGGAAAATGTTCTCGAGGATTACCATTTCACTGTTCTCGATTTGAGGTTTATTGTTTTAATTTATTTGTATTTAATGAACTTCAAAGAGTTGATAAATTTGAAAAGGTAAAAGGGTTATATATTCAAGGTGCTTGATTGTCCAGGTATACATTTTGAGGAGAAATGAGTGGAAATGCATGTATAAAGTTAGCTGATCCTGCATTAATTTATTTGAAACCATTGGATAAATATATGAAAAAAAAGCAATTGCGTCATTGTTTTGATCTTTGTGTTTATGCATTACCCTTTTATTTTGGGTGAAAAGAGGATGATTTTGAAAGAAAAGTTCGTGAAATTCAAAGAAGTAACGAAGTTCAAGTAACGAAGTTTACTCAAGTTGGAAATTTTGAATATTGGATAAATAAAATTGAAAATTATGAAGAGTTTCAGTTTGTTTTTGTTTGCAGTTATAAAAATTTTAAAAAATGCGTTATGTTTTTTCCCTTTCATATTTTTTCAAACGAACATATTGAAAAAGTAATATCGATTAAACCTATTTCAAAATACATTTTTGATGAAAATTTGGATTCATATGCTTTTCCTTTAGATGGAACATTTAAAATTTTTCAAGTTTTTTTAGCTGATAATTTTTCAAGTTTTCCAAAGGAAACCCGCATTCAAATTCGAGGGTTAATTCGCTTAACACATTTGTTAGTAAAGTCAGAATTGAAAAATAGATATGTTTTCGATATGCGAAATTTAACATCTGTTTTAAAGTATGAACAGCAAAAGGATTATGGAAAATTTTTGTTTGAAAATTATCTTTGCTTTTTATCATATTTTTTATCAATAAAACTTTATCAACATGCTGAATTGGAATTTGAAGAATTATCCTCGTTTATTAATTGGGAATTTATGAAGGTTGATGAAAATGAAGAGGAATGGTTTTGCTCGCTCTCTCATTTAGATAATGATACAAAAGAACAAAAACGATGGGGTGAAAAACTTTATAAAGTTTTAAAAGCAGAACGCATTGAAATGAAGGGGACATTTTTTGATAATATTAATGATGAATAATTATTTTCTATGTACTTATAAAAAGGATGATGATTGTGATATATCCTTTGATTTTTTATAATGGCAAATCATACTCATCATTACGATCGCTTAAAATCAATTTTCATGCATTTTGATAATGGAAATAATAGTATGAATGATGACATTATTTCAGTTATTAATAAAGGCGGTGTTGCAAAAACAATTATTGAATGGTATATTTCTCTATTGAGTGGAAAAAAATTCAGACTTATTTCAATTAAAAAGGGGTGATATCTTCGAAGCAAAGTTGCCTCAAGCTAAAGAGGGAAAAATTGCAAATGGAAGAAATGAAATTACGATCCTTCTTTGGGTGGGGGGTAATACGAACAATGAAGGCGTGAGAGAGCGGGGGTTCTGGGGCATCCCCCCGAACTTTTAAATTTTATTAGTAAATTTTTATTACTAGGGTCTCTAAAACGCAATTCCTCGCATTTTCAGTCGTGTTATTTCCCGAAGGTAAAAGCGCTATTTCTCCGAAAGGTTATTTCCCGAAGGCAAGGTTTATGGCAATCTTAAAGACACAGATCGACGATTTTTTATTTTTTGGATAATTTATTTAAATATTTCCATATTTATAATGGCGCAAAAATAGATTTAAATTAAAAAAGGGCAAAGGTTTAACTTCCCGTTTGAGCTGACGAAATGTTAATACTTCATGTTATAATGTTATTCTTCACCTAATCAAATCTTAAAAGTGATTCCTAAAGTAACTGGGTGGACGAGCCCCCAAGCCCCCTCACCCCCCAGCCCCCTTATCACACCCAGTCCTCCCCAGTCCCCTCCCGGACGAAAGAGCAAGATTAGCGAAACGAATTTTTAAATTTGATGATTTCTTTAGAAAATACGGTACATGAATAATTGATTTTTTATAAGTCTCTTGTGTATTCTATTTTATTTTTTTTCCCTCCTCCTCCTTTCTGCATAATAAACGGTGATTTTATTGTAGCATTTTTTGTCTTCTTTTGTATAGTTTTATTTAATCTTGCAAAGTACGGATTAAACCTTTTTCCCATCTTTTTTCTTAAGTGATTTGTGAATTTTCGTTTTGCTAATATGATATTGCGTATTTTTTTCCTTCCCTTTGATTTATATTTCATCGTAAATTATTCCAGGCCAATAGCTAATCACGTCCGTAGGAGGTAAATAATTCCGTATTGCTTGGAATTTTTCTGGTTTAATACAATTTCAAATCTCTTGTGATGATTGAATTAATCGGTTTTTCACCTTTTTTTCGTTGTTCACATAATGTGGTGCGCCATGTGTTGTTTTGTATGCATCTATGCATTTGCTTTTTGCTTTATTCCCATTGCAAATCATGCACGGTGCTGCTCTGTTTTTTCCATCATGTCGATGTTTTTCTTCTGTTTCTTTTTTCCCTGTATATTTTGCAATAAACATATTTTTGTTGATCCGTTTTTTAAAAGTGAATTAACCATTTGTAGCATCGGCAATACTGGATTTTTTTCATTCGGAGATTATTTTCCTTTTCATGTTTTCGCTGTTCTTTTTTGCGTTTGTTTTGCATTTGACATTTTGGATTTTAATTTTTTTTGTTACAGCCATTTTTCTCTTAATTTTTTTAGTAAATAGTTTTAATCCCGAAATAATTATCAAAATGATTTTCTATAAATTTTATCATATTTTCAATTTTGCTTTTAACATTGCTGCTAATATCTGGAATTTTTAATTGCATCATCTTATATCTATTTTTTAGAATTTCAGGAGGAATAAAATTTACTACATTATCATCTCTTTCGTAAAAATCGATAATATCGAAGAATATAAAAGGTGATATACAAATTGTCTCATCATTGTCTTCGACATCGAACGTAGTATACTTATCCCCTTGTATAAAGTAAACTTCAATTGTAGGGACAATATTCATGTTAACGAGATATGGGAAGTGTGTGTTTTAAGGCAAAAGATCCTTTAAATGCAATTGTGTAGTGGTTGATCATTCGCCTAATGCTGAAATAGGTACATGCATAAAAATGGATAATAAAAAAATTTAGAATTAACTAAATTTATAAAAACTACCTAAATTTATTAAAAAATGATATTTAGATATTCCTGATGGAGTGACTGAAGAGGACAGAAACACTCAAGAAAAAGAAAAAGAAAAAAAGAATTTACGGAATTGCTGCTGTTTTGTTTCTTCCGTTTAATTGATAAAAAATGATGAATGATTTATCTGAAGATGATGTGAGAAGATTAGTAAGTGCTTTAACTGAACATCGTGAAATTTTACAAGCAAATGATAATACGTTATTTTCATTGGAGCAAATTCATGAAAAAAGAAAAAAATATGAAAAATTTAAAAGTAAAATGTTAACGTATGTAGTTAATGTACCCAGAATTCAAGACATGAGTATCTATGATTTTATTGATAGTTTAAAAGAACTTTTTGAAGTGCTTTTGAGTGTCGCACGTTTAAACAGTACAAGTGATAATGACTATGCGCGTTTTGTTTTTTTAAATGCGCCTTCATACCCGTTTTCAACACCTGTTGTGAAATTGAGTGAATTGTCGTCGCAATTTTTCTTGGATACGTTTTCAAATATGATGCAAAGTGGAGATAATGCAGTTGCAGAAGGGTGGACAACATCGGTTTCGATTTCGATATTTTCACCGGAACATGTAAAAGCTAAACGGAAAAAACAAACTAAAAATAATAGAAAATCAAAAACTTACACGTTTCTGGGTAAGGGGAAAGACGATTCAGGTGATGCACGTGTTCAATTTTCAAAAAAAAAGAATGTACAAAAAAAATGGTAGAATGTACACGCATGGGAAATTAATGTAAAAAATGGTAGAAGTATCACGCATGGTGCATAAATTAATTGTTTGGGGTGGCGTTACTAACTGCCCTTTTACATTTGAGAAACCCAAAAAAGTTTGAATTACTTAGAAGGGATAATAAATTGATTAATGTTTTTACGGAAGAAAATATTTATGATATTTACGAAAAAATTAACCTACCCGTCGGGAAAGTTTCAGGATCAAATTATGAGTCAGTCTATGAGTCTTTTCTTTTGTGATACTTGTTTTAAAATAGTGCCACGCTCTTTTTTTGTTTTAAATCAAAAGAATAGGCGTAAATTTTATTATCACAGTTGCGAGAAATCTTTTTGCGTTAAGTGTAAAACATATGAAAAAGATCATAAGTGTTTCATGAAACCGCTTAGGGAAAGTAATAATACAGCGACATTTCCGACATTATTTTTTTTTTACTTCGAAACAAAAACTGATGAAAATGATGAAATGATCCCCTTCTATGCTGCGGTTCAAAAAGTTTGTCAATATTGTGAAAAACAGGAATTTGAAAAGAAAGATGAGAATGCTGAAAAATTTGCGGATCCATTTATTAAAAAAGCAAATTGTTCAAATTGCGTTTGCGGATATAGACAGTATGTTTTTGATAATAATGGAGATAATATTATTTCAGACTTAATTAGTTTTATAATTGAACAAAGAAATAGTATTTGGATTGCACACAACGGAAGTCGTTTTGACACAATTTTTTTATTACGAAAATTAATTAATGAACAGGAAATAATTCCCAATGTTACAATGAATGGGAATAAGGTAATGCGATTAAATGTACCCTTTGTTAATGCGACATTTCTTGATAGTTACTTGTTTTTGCATATGTCGTTAGCTAAATTTCCAACTTGCTTAGGTTTTGAAGATTTAACCAAAGGGTATCACCCCTATTTCTTTTACGATTTACAATACAAAGGTGCAATGATTGATGTTCGATTTTTGACCTAACAAAAATGGGTGATGAAGAAAGAAAGGCATTTAATTCTTGGTATAATAAGAAATGTAAATCAACATATGTATTTCGTGATGAGATTTATTATTATTGTGTTTCGGATGTTAATATTCTTCGAAAGGGATGTTTAATTTTTCAAATTTAATGAATGAAATTGCGAATGTTCGACCGTTTTACGATTCGTCCATGCTAACAATCGCAAGTGTTGCATTAAAGGTTTTTAAGTTAAACTTTTTAAAAAAACATCAAATGGCGTTAATTCCAAAACAAGGATATTGAGGGAATACCAATCAATCATTAATTGCATTATGTTGGTTAAATTCTATTCCTAATTTAACACACTCAAAAATGCATCAAAATGGTGAAAAGCAAATTTGTGGGCGACGTGTTGATGGCTTTGATGAAAACACAAACACTGTATATCAGTTTCACGAATGTTATTTTCATGGATGTGAAAAATGTTTTGAGCTCGAAGGTTTCAATAGTACAACTAATGAAAGTTTTTTTAATTTGCGAGAAAATCAAGACGATTCACAGAATTAATGTTATCACGCGGATATAAAGTTATTGAAAAATGGGAATGTGACTTTCTAATTGAAAATAAGTTAACTGAAAAAAAGTTGCACATGAGAAACTAAAATATTTCAACTTTTTACCACTTGAGCCAAGAGATAGCCTTTTTGGTGGGCGAACATGCCCTGTTTTTTTAAATTACGATGTGAAGGAAGGTGAAAAAATTCGGTATTATGATTTTACATCTCTTTATTCGTATGTGCAAAAGAAAAATAAATTTCCAATTGGTCATCCTGACATTTACTTGCGAGAACAATGTAAATCCATTGATGTTAATAACATGACCGGAATGATAAAATGTAAAATATTACCACCAAGATCATTATTTTTTCCTGTTTTGCCATTCCGTTTTGAGGGGAAATTAATTTTTGCTCTGTGTAATCAATGTACAATTGAGAAAACGATAAATTGTTCGCATTCTGTCGACGAGCGCTCTCTTTGTGGAACATGGACAAGTGTTGAAGTTAAAAAAGCAATTGGCATGGGATATGAAATAATTGAAATTTTTGAAGTATATGATTATACACGGTCAGCAGAGATTTTTGGGGAATATGTGAACACGTTTTTAAAGATAAAACAAGAAAGTAGCGGAGTTCCAATAGAATGTTTTGATGAAGAGGGAAACATTAATGATAATCTTTTAAATCACTTCATAAATGAATACGAAAGAATTGAAAAAATAAAATTAGTGCAAAAAAATCCCGCATTACGAACAATTGCCAAATTTTTATTAAACGCATTATGGGGTAAATTGGCACAAAATGATAACAGCGTTGTTGTTGATTTCATTAATTCATATATGGAATTATGCGAATTATTAAACGACAATACCGTCAATGTAACATCAATTGATTTTATTTCGGATAATTGTCCGCGAACAACACATAGGAAAAAATGTCAACATCTGTTCACTTGGATAATAGAAATGTTGTTGTTGCTTCATTTGTGACCGCTTATGCTCGATTAGAACTATATAATGTATTAGAGAAATTAGGTCAAAATGTATTGTATTATGATACTGATTCTGTTTTTTTGATACTGATACTGATTCCGAAATATACAACTTCTTCTGAAGACAAACCTTTGTCTGCAAGGTCAAAGAGAATGGTAAGTAGTTTTCAGTTTTTGCTTTCTAATACTGATTTTACTTTTTACTATAAAATTCACTGTTTCTATTGCTTAATGTATAAAGTGACGAATGTATATGAAAATAGGTTGTGAAAGAAGCTATTTCAACGCATTCAACCGATGCTGGTTGCAGTAACGCAACAGATGCAAATCAGCCAGAACAAATTGAGTTGACATTAGAACACGAAAGGAGTGATAACTTAGCAGATGAAAATTTGCTAGTGGAATCTAAAAAAGATGTGAGTGATTATAGTTAAACAGCTAAATAAATAAATAATGTTGTGTTATGCATGGTATAGTGACTAAACTCAGTAATGTATATAGCGCACTGATGCTGTTTAATATTTCTTGAAGAATAACATGTCGACCCAAACAAATGGTTGTTTTGGCTGTGCGTATTTGGTGAAAGAAAGACGAAAAACGTGGAACAAGTACATTACGCTGAAAGAAAAGTACGATGCTATGATAAAGGAAAAACGTTCTAAAGGTATATCCACGTTTTATTTTATAATTATAATTTGTTGGCACCACAGGGAAAACCCATGACACGTTTCAAATTTCCAGCTTAATATCGATATTTTATAATGTCACTGTCGAGACTCTATAAGTCTGTAAGAAATGGTCAACTTGAAGGGTTTTTTCGCGAAACGCTTTGAAAAGATATAAAGTCAGCATATAAGATTTAGCTGTGAAAACAAGCCAGAGGCATGCGTGATTCAAGGCATGCGTGATTTAAGGCATGCGTTATTCAATTACTGCTATATATAACACCTTGTACAAATACCTGCACCCACGCAGGTCAGGGAAACCTCAAATAAAATGGCAAACCACAGTTCAAAAGTGGCAAAGTACAGCGAATTTTATGCGCGCGTCCCAAATCTCTCATTTATTTAGGTATTCAATGCAGTATACTTTTAAACAATGACGACCAACATAAAGGCAAAATATCAACAACAGCAACTATGTTTGACTGTGAGCCTGAAACCGGCGGTGATGACACTGATACCACGGGAGACGAAACCACATGCACAGAAGATGAAAAACAGGAAACAGGAGATGACGCTCTTCATTCCGAAGAGGATATGGAATCTGACCAAGAGAGCGATGCTGAAAATAGGTAATGTCTTAGGCACGTAATTACGAATTGTTCGGTTTATTCAGAATAGTATACATAAAAATCAATTTTCTTTTGTAGGGATTCCTTTGGCAGTGAAAATTTGAGGCAGGAACCAAAGTTCATCGTTTTTCTTTCGCAATTGCTTTTGCTGTTTAAGTTCTGCCATTTTTGCAAAACGGACAGTGTCCTAGTGGAATCGACTGCAGATGGAAGCGCTTTAGTAGTTGAAAGCAATTGTGGAAATGCAAACTGCGGTCAGAGACGGAGTGTTTGGAGAAGTCAACCTTTGTTGCCTGGGTCGAAAGTCAATGCTGGAGATTTCCTTCAAAGTTTCTCCATTTTAGTCTCAGGGGGATCACCTGCGAAAGTCATACATATGTTTCAGCACATGGGTCTTTCTGGAATATCTCTCGAGACATTTTATAGACACCAACGTGTATGTATAACATTTTCAACTATATAATTTCAGGTTACCTGACCAGTACACCACAAATTTCCAAAAGGGCAAAACAAGGCAGAATCGATATTTCAATTTTCTTTTAATAGTTTGTCTTTTTTTCTACAGACCTTGTTGCTCCCTGCTATATTTATTCATTGGCAAGATTACCAAAGAAAAATCCTTGAGCGTCTAAAATTGTTAGAGTCTTTGGTGATCTCGGGTGACGGACGGCATGACAGCATGGGACATAGTGCAAAATATGGTGCTTACACGATCTTTTGCTGTACTTCGCCGCAAATAATTCATTTTAGCTTGATACAGGTAACGAATTCCTAACGGGATATTTCAACTCAGTAAGAACAATACAAAATTAACTTTCCACATGATCTTAACATATAATTTTTTAAAGAGAAATGAAGTTGGTAGCAGTCCGGCTATGGAATACGAAGGCTTCAAAAGGTGCATGGGTTTCCTTTTGGGTGAAGGCTTGGATTTGTCAACTCTCGTATCCGACAGACATCAAACTATTGCTAAGCACATGAGAGAAAAACTGCCTAATATAACCCATTATTTTGATTTATGGCACTTAAAAAAGAGTAAGTATAAATTTTCGAGACGGAGGAAAACATCCAAAAGAATAAGCAGTTAACAATTGCGTGTATTTTAGAGTTGCATAAAGTGTTATCCAAATTGGCAAAGGAAGCTGATTGTACTGAATTAGCTGAGTGGGTTCACCCATGTCTCAACCATCTTTACTGGAGTGCCACCTCAACTCATTCTGGAAATGGTAGGATCATTTGGGCAAAGTTCAAATCATTCCTGAGCCACATTGTTGACAAGCACGATGATCTTGATGATCCATTGTATAACAAGTGCCTTCATGGTGAACTTGAACCAAGAAAGTGGATTCTTCCAGGTAATAATATTCTCTCCAGTAGGTGCAATTGAACCCATATGTGCTATAATGATGATAATTTATTTTTTTATATAGACTCGCCTGCATATACCAAACTTAGCAGTGCTATCACTAAAAAGTCGTTGGTGAAAGGCATAAAACAAGCTTCTCCATTAGACCAGACAAGTTTTTTGGAAGGTTTTCACTCCGTTGTCAACCAGTTTTCCCCCAAAATGAACGCCTACTCATTCACTGGCATATTCTGCAGGTAATGCGTGCTCCATAGTTTATTGTAGATAATGTTAAATCCATTTACCTTCACTATGTTTAACTCACATTATTTTTGTTCAGGCACATTTTGGCAATTATTCACTTCAATTGCAATATATCACGGAAACCCAAAGAGAACAAAGACGGCTCGCTGCAGATTAAAATTTCATACCCAAAGTTTAAAGACGGTCAGGCCACTGTGAGAGATGTCAAAGAAAAACAAAATTTTGGTATATTACATTACACTTTATTGAAAGTTGTTCCAAAGAATTGCTATATTTTGATGATTATCACTATATGAATTATTTTTCTTACTTAGAATACGTTGAAGACATCTACCAAACATTTGTTCGGGCGTATTCACAAAAACAACTTGCAGAAGCATGCGTTGCACTAGATGCCATGACACCAGAACCGATGAACACCATGTTCGAAAATAAAGAAGAGAGAAAGTTGGCTGTGGAAAAACAAAAGGTTAGAAGGAGCCTTGTTGTTGAAAACGTACCATCAACAACACCAAGTAGGTGCATTTAAAACACTATGCATTATAGGAAAGTAAGCTTATTTGTAATTAGTATATTTTTTTAGTTTCAGTAGTTCTTGCACAAGAAGAGGCTGCAAGAATTGCTAAGTCAGCTAAAAGAGCTCCTCCGAGATGCGCAGTTTGCAAGAACCCGATGAAAGGGCACACAAAGATAAAAGACTGCCCGAAAAATCAGAAGCCGTCCCAGTAGCAATTGGAGCCGTGCCATTAGTTTAATTGTCATTCACATCTTGTAGATTATTCTTATTTTTAATTTATCATGTTCCAATAAAAGTATATTTAATAATAAGAAATAAGTTTCCAAACTCTTGTTTCCATGTTCCGATTCGAGATGGCTTACGAGAGAAAAAAAACTATGTTACAACTACATTCTCTGTTTCACCTCAAAAAACAGGAAATGCACGTCACCCAGTCTATATCCGCTGTATATATACGTTGCTAGATAAAATTTCCATTCTGATTTTCGTTAGCACATGCATGAAACTTCAACGCACACATCCGTATAAAAAATTGGTCTTTATTTTTATAATAGTTTAGATAAAATTATACTTAAGAACTGTCTTCCTCTACAAATCCAACAAAGTCTTCATCAATAGCAGGCATAAATGCCCTCCTAATTTTCTCGTAAGCACACGCTGGCAAGGGATATCTTCTGTTTCCAAGATGTCCATACACCATCCATACGAATGATCTGTATGCCGTGCTTCTGAAGAATCTATATAGATAATTATCCAGTTAGGCCATTAGATATAAGGTCATAACACACTCACTTATGCGGAAATCGATGTTGTAGAAGACAGTTAATACTAATATAACAGTGGCCTGTAAGTGCAATTAACAAAGTATATTATGTGTTCAGTGAAATATAGAATGGAGGTATATTTACCTATCTTGTGTACTTGTTTGCCGATACTCCTGCTTCTTTCGTGTTCGCAATTTAGCTGCTGCTAAACGTAAAGCCCAGGTGTCCAGACACAGGCTATTAAAACCAGGATGTTTAGTTATACATGTTGGCAATTCGTCAACATCTAGATCTTGCAGCACAATATCGCTACCTAATGAATCAACGCACTCTTCAATCTCCGTACAGCATTGGCACTCTTTGGCGTTATGTAACAGTTCAATGCGACAATTGCCACATTTGCACCTGAAATAATGTACAATAGTTTGAATACCATATTTACAAAACGTAATGTATATGCCAGGGCAAGGGTCACGCAATACAAGTCACGCAACCAAAGTCAAAGCAATCATTTACCATTTACTCAAATCCTCAACACCATCAATCTTTGTTGAAGTTCCTTGAGACGATCGTCATACGATTGCTTCTTTTCGCGATAATTTTTGAGCCATTCACCATCAGCAACTGGTTCGTCAACGTATGGTCCGACGCCGTGATCGCTGCTTGACTTCGCTTCAACATTCGCGTCTTGGTTGCCTTCATTTGCTCTTTTTATATTGTACGGCCCCGGAATATAATTCCAATCAGAGTCATCGCTTTGGGAACTGGTATTTTCAGTGTCTGAACTTGATGAAGACATTCTGCTAAACTAAATCGCTGACTTTTGCCTGCTTAATCTCGCTTCTCTTGTATCTATGCTATTTATTTATCTAAAGGCGCAATATGCGAGTTCCTATTGTGACGTATTAGTTACCAGTTTCCGACTGTCGCAGATTTCAAAAACTTTTGCCGTTAAAATTTGAATTTTTCAAACTTTAACGCTTTATTTCTTCGCGAAAACAAACTCAATTTCAAATGTGATTACCATTTTCGTAATCTACGTTTCACGGCGATTCGAATGAGATAAGTTCCAATTTTATGACATGGGCACTTTAAGCACTAAACTTCTCAAACGTGCAGTTGGCAAATTGCATTGAGGGCTTTTGCTGCCCTCGTTTTTGTGTTGTGCGCCCAGTCTGCCGCTGGGGGCACCCAACCCAACCAACAAACAGCCCCTATAAGAAAAAAAAGTCACTATAAGAAAAAAAAGTCATTATAGATTATTTTTGATGGCCAGCGGCGGCGTCTTTAGCGATGTTTAAATATTTGATTAGACCTTCTGAATTCTTTCTGTCACACCGGGCTTGGTATGTTTAGCCCTAGAGTCAAGGTTATATGCTTACAACATCACACCACTTTGCAATTGTTCACGTGACTATACAATACATGGCAATCCATAAGGTATTAAATACATACGCGATTGGCAGGCGCGAGCACGATGGCCCCGCACGCCACACTTGTAGCAACGCCTAAGGTGGAATATCAAGAAATTATTGGTCTTCTGGCTAACTAAATTTGTGAATTAACTGACCATTGTCAATCAAACTTTATTAACCTGCAATATGTCCACAGAAACCTAAAAGAGAGGAGATGTCATTTTGAGCATCATTGCAATGTAACCATTATTGATCGAGTGTTATGTGTTTACATAGGTAATAACACTAATGAAATTTTACAAATTAATACCTGGGAGCAAGCCTTTCCCCCGAAGAGCAGGGAGCGGATGATGTTCTGAAATGTACGTAACAAACTTGGTTGACACATCGCGTAAATTAGGATATTAAATTGATAACGAAAAGTTTTTAAAAATTGGAAGCTATCTGGAAGCAAATGGTATACATTACATTTCAGTAAAATTAAATGATACAATAATACCTGGGGGCAAGCCTCTCCCTTGTGGTGCAGGGAGTGGATGATCTTCTGAAATGAAACAATAATACACAAATACATAGATGTGATTTTCAATAATGAACAAAATACATAGATGTGATTTTCATGCATCCACCACAAGGACAACATTTTTACAAAATGGGGGGGGGTTGTACGTAAAATTAAAGAAGGAAGGCAATTGGGTTGAGCTGGGTTGTGGTCTTTTAGCTCATTGGAAAATCTGTAACGGATAACAAAATTGTGAGGTTATATACCACAAATTATGTATATATATTTCTTTATATCTGGCTAAGTCGATAATAATATTGTAAACTTGTGCATTGTTGATATAATTGTGGTGGCACAGGATTTACTGTGATAAAATGAGAGTATTTTAGTTGTGCAGGGGGAGCTACAGGATTGCTTATCCTGGCCCATCACTGCCACGGCAGGTTGCTCTGCTTCTCTTAGATCTATGGTGAAGGGAAATTTGTATATAAAATGTATTATACACTTCATTGTTGTGAGAAAAAATGAAAACAGTGCGACAAATGAATAAGATTAATACTTTGAATATTTTTTATTTACCTTCATCACCCTCTACATCAACTTCAATTTCTAAAATGCAAGAGGCAAAATCTTTAATCAATATTTAGTACTTTGCTAAATTTATACTACAGTATGTGTATATATATGGCCAGAGTATTATAAAGGCCACACTAAATTGATTTATGTCTTTGAGAATGAATCTATCTTTCATATATATGGCATGTTTGTCATGTGCGAAAAGAAAATGTTACCATAAATGATGTATTTCTTATATATGGCCAAGTGCCTATCTGTAAACATACCAAGTACTTCTTCTTCATTTTCCACTAAAATACATAGAAAAATCAGTAATAGTAAAAACATTTACCATTACACTACAACCATGAGAAAAGTGGTTTGTAAACTGGCAGAAAAGAGGTTGAATCTTACTTTTTCTCTCCTTGTAGATGATCTTATATGCCATCAACATAAAAATATATTGAGTAAACATATTTTAATACTATTTCAAAAGCACTATACGGTTAAAATACATTGTATACTCGAGGCAAGCTTAAAATTCCTACAATATAGCTACTGAAATGATATTTTTGAGAAAAGAAATGTATTAAAATAGCAAACTTACATTTTAAAATAATATTTATGACTTTTGTAGCTGTAAAATACATAAAAAATACAATAATTTCATTCGTTTATTGAGAAAAGTTGAGCACAAAAGACAATACGCGTCGGCGTTGCAAAAACATGCAGATTTAAAAATGCAATAAAAAGGATACGATAGTTTCTTGCTAAAATATCTGTACTTAAATTGGTAAATTAAAATGTCGACTGTGGAGTAGTATATTATAATTTATTCGAGCGAACTTTGAAATGTTTAATATTTTATAAAGTTTTTTACCGCAGTCCAAAAACAGCAGGATATCGGCAGGATGTTTTCCCGCTATTTTTGAAATTTATGTTATACGTGAATTTTGCGTGTACTTTATTATTGTTTCCAGGCAAATCGCGAAATATCCCCGCGCGATAGTACTGTTGTGTTTTCATTGATTGATTGTTATTGTAAATAGGTAACTTACCTGATTGATATAGTGTACATGTCAACAGCCACCCTCAAAAGCATAATACATGATATTATGTCTAGTAACAGGCAATATGACACATGTACAGTACATTGCCATCCTCAAAAACACAAAAATAGAGGCAAAGTTGTAATAAGACATGCAAAACTTCACTTCTAAAATTGTGTCTAGTAGCAGGCAAGAATAATTTCCTCGAAAGCACATTGGTGCCCAGTATCATTAAACAAAAGGATATAAAAACTTACAGTACAATCCATATCATTATATGCATATATTCAATGCTTATGCCTCTGCTCAGTCTTTTCTGCAAGCACACGAAGTCGTCGTTCCGCTTCTTGTCGCTTCTTCAAATTTTTATTCCTACCAATGACTTTCAGACGATCAAATGTCATAGGTTCAAACACAATATCATTAATTGATCTTACCCTAGATGCTGCCACAAATGTGCAGCCAGCAACTCTCTCCCCTTTACCTAAATCAACAACAGCCTTGGTTAGTGTCTGTCCTTGGGACTTGTGTATCGTCATTGCATACCTCAGCCGCAAGGGCAATTGTTGTCTTGACAAATACTTTCCATCCGCCATCCACTCAAACAGTCTTGGAGGCACAGGTATACACTTTGAACATTCTTGTAGAAATGCAGGGCCAGAATATGCCGGAAAATGAACCAGTACTGCAATCGGTAGATTTGGTGGACCCATATTCTCTGCAAACCAAAATTGCTCAACAGTTCCAAAAGAGCCATTGCAAAGACCGACTTCTGCCCAAAGGTTACATGTCAGCATCACTTCTGCTTTGGTTGACAAAAAGAGGACAGCTTCCAAACCACCTGCTTCATCAGATGTTGCCGCACTTGCACCTCGACCAGAATGCCTTGCTTGAATTTTGACCAAGGGTTGTCCAATCTCTAGCAACTTCTCATAAATATATTCAGCGACACTTTTTTTATCAAAGTACAGCTGGATTGCATCACTAAATCGATCCATTGAAACGTTAGGTCTGGAGTGCTGTATTAATAGTCTCCAGTCCATCTCGGTAACTTGTCCATCTCTCATTCTCATCAATAGCGCCCTGAATGCAACTACTTCTGGGTCTTCACCAATCTGTCGCATGACCTGCTCTAAAATGACTAC
Source organism: Dendronephthya gigantea (assembly GCF_004324835.1). NCBI lineage: Eukaryota > Metazoa > Cnidaria > Anthozoa > Malacalcyonacea > Nephtheidae > Dendronephthya > Dendronephthya gigantea. The sequence continues at coordinate 836,501 of NW_021163049.1, forward strand.
ATAATCAAATGTTAAATACATACTGTGACCATGGTCACTGATTACAGATCCATTACCTGCAATGTACATTGGTTTGTCGCCTACAGGAGGTAACTGGCCGAAATCCCCCATTAGGATAATCGACATGCCACCAAATGGGATATCCTCTTTTCCTGTACCTGCACGTAGTCTGTTGTCAAGCCATGAAAGCATCTTATGTCCAATCATTGACATTTCATCAATAATAAGAAACCTCTTACCTTCCAATCTGAGCTGCAATCTCTGTAAGGAATCGCCCTGTAATTCTCTGTATTCCCGAATCGGAAGTTGAGCTGCGGAATGCAAAGTTTGACCACCAATACTGAATGCAGCAATACCAGTGGTTGCTGTGACAATACATTGGTCTTGCAATACTTGCTTTAGGGCACTAATTAAATATGTCTTACCTGTGCCAGCAGTACCACTTACAATCATATATAGTGGTTCACATTCATCATTAGCCATGGATGCTGTGATAATGTCAAATGCCAGTCGCTGTTTGTCATTCAAGGTCCCTGGGTCAACCCCACTTGTTGGTCACCTGTTTGATACTGCATACCTTGCTCCTCTGCATCCTTTCTCTGTTTAGAAATCCACCCAGCAGATTCTCTCAACAAATCCCCAGGCACACCTCTTGCTGCTTCAAACCAATCCACTGCCTCGTTATTTGCCATTTGATCTCCTGCATCCTGGATCTCCTTGCACGGCTATCCTCATACGTTTCTCCCTTCTTTTTCGTCTCCTGCTTTCTAATGCGGTTATTGTCCGACATTTCCATGGAAATTGTCTTTCTGTGTTGTTTTTTTTCAAATATAAAGCAATTGTTCACAACACTGTAAAGGTTTCTGTAATTTGCTTTTGTGAAAGAAATTAAATTCAAATTATAATGACAGTTAATTTACTCACGTAATTTTGTTTAAAAAATTTAGGCCTTAGCCAATCATAAGCTAGTTAGTTACCAGTTCAAACTTGTCTTAAACTCACGCATGCGCATAACTTACAAAAACGCCCAACGTCCATGACATAATGGCGGACAACTTTCATTTCGCATTTGCATTCCCGGGCGTAATTCCTAATCTCCGGGCGGAATTAGTACCCTCGCCCGGTGCTTCGCACCGGCTCGGGGAAAATTTATTGATTGTGATAAAGGTATCTCAACAATCGATGATTTAAAAAATGAATTTGGTGTAAGAACATTGTTAATCCTAGATGAACTAATGGTTTATGTTGGTTCGGCAACTGCATCATGCACAGCATCAGAAAATCAAAGAGATTTGAATAATTTAGTTTGCCGCGATAGTCATCACCATGACATGTCATTGATATTTGTCTGCCAAGATATCGGGTATAAATATGTCCTTTCAACATTAAAAAAAAATAGTCATTATCATTGTGTGTTTATCAATCATACAGATGTAAAACCAATTTACCAAATGGCCTAAAAGCAAAGGAATTGAAAAAAGAAGATTAGATGAAATATATAATGACATTAAAGATAAAAAGAATTCGTATTTGTTTTTTGATGGAAACCTGACAGCTATGCAAATGCACAATGTCGCACAAAAATAATGCCAAATGAAGACACAACATTGTATATAATTTAATTTTTTTTATTAATGAAATAAAAGTTTTACATTTCTGACTATTTTCTACTTTTTTACATTTTTCTTCATATAAAGATTTAATGTCAAAATTGTTTTTGGATATTTCAAATAATTTCATTTCATTTTCAAGTGTTTTTCTTACTTGTTCTTTTTTTTTAATTTCCCCCTTCACACCAAAAAATATTTCATTATCCTCCAGAAATAACGATTCATTCCAAAGATATAATAAACTCCACATCCCGCATGTTACAGTAAACATGTTTTGAATAAATTTGTTATTAACGTGAATCAATTGTAAATCATTTTCCTTTGCGAATGTATTCCAAAATTGTTGGTATTTTTCGGCTTTTATTCCAAAACTGTCAAAAAAAACATTTTGCCCGCCTTTATTTTTACTGCAACCAAATGTTGACCTGGTTTATTAGCTGTATCTGTATTCCATATCCATGAACATTTTTTATTTAATTCACTAAATGGTAAAATATCAGCAGGATATGCAACCAGAAAATTGTCTATGTATTTTTTTCCAAGTTTATCAATGTCATCAGTCATCAAATACTTGCTAACAAAACAGATCGCATTAAACTTCATTACTTCCCCATTAATGATGAAAGAAGAGGCATTGCCAACATTGGAGCCATCATTGCCAAGGATCCAACACCCCCTTTTTGTTTTATATATTTTTTTCCTTTTTCCAACAATTTTTTTTCCGAAACCACCTTTTTGTGTTTTTGCAAAGTGTGCTAATTTTTTTCGTCGTTTAATTCGTTGAATTCTATTATAATTGGGAAAGGGACCAGGATTTCCAAAAATTGGCCAATCATTAATTATCCCACCTCTTTGTTTTATTTTATTCGTCAATCTCCTTGAAGCCGACCCGCTTAAACCTTTTTGCTTTCTTTTTACACCCATTCCCATTTGTTTCATTAATAACAATGGTAATATTCCACCTTTTTGTGTCATGTTTGTACAACTTTCCTTTTAAAGCAAAGAATTTATAAACTTTAAACTCCAACCCTTTTTGTTTCCTTTTTCTCCAAAAATACCTGGGTGTTTTTCAAAATGTTTTACTTTATAAGTTATTACTACTACTATTTGTAAATATTTTCCCAAAAAAAAATTCTTGAAACATAAACATTACTTATTTATATAATTTTCGTCTTTCTACACGTGAATAGGGATAGTCTTTAGCTCTTCGTAATTTCTCAGCACTTCTTATTAAATCATCTGATTTTTTCAGTGCTGCATCAGCTTCTAATAATGGTGATCCGCGTCTTGATCTTGGAATACGCGATGTAAATTCATCACTGCTTTCACTAGCACTGCCATCAATCATATTCTTGTACATGGTTCTTATTCCTCTATTTTTTATATATGACACAAGCATTTTACTTTTTTTAGCTTTGTTAGGGCAAAATTAAGACTTCGCTCACCCAGATTTAAATTTTGCATTGCTCTTTGGTGTGATAAATCATGAACCAAATCAGATTGCATTCGTTCGGTTATCATGATTTTTTTATGTTTAATAAATTTAGCAATTTTTTCAGCATCTCTATTATCAAATTGCAGTTGTTTTTCATCTCCATCTTTTTCTTCCTCTTTTTCATTGTTAATGGGGGGAGGATTATTTTTTTTCTCTTTTCCTTCCAAAAATTTCTCCTTTTTTCTCAAAAACTGAATAACAGCATTTTCACGATCTGAAATATCACCCTGCTTCATTTTTTCATTTGCCATCAACATTTGTTGCAATTTCGGTTCAACAATTCTGCGTAATAATTTTTTTTCCTTTCTTTCCTCTTCAAAAGCATTCAATAAGTCATTAAATTCAGACAAGTCAATAAGAGTTAAGGATTTATTCATTTTTGTTTTTCTCGCGTTCAATTAACTTTATGGCTCTACTAAAACATGAATTCAACGCAAAATCTTCAATAAATAAGATCTTCAAATCTTCTGAACTAAATTTGTCTTTTACCACTCTTTTAAGCAAATGTTTCTCCGTATCAGTTAAATTTATACTAATTTTTTCATTCGTAGCAAGATACATTAATTTCCTTTTTTTATTATTATCGTATAGCTTATTTTTTGTTTTCATATCAACACGAAGAAAACGTTTCAAATTGAATATAAAAGACTTATTTTCTTTTTTTCTATGTTTGTTTTTAATTTTATTAAATCTCATAAGAATGTTAAGTAATGTATCTGTATCAATTTCCTCTTCATCACTGCTCATTTCATCATCCCCAATATTTCCAATTGATTCAGGTGTGCTAATTTCTTCATCATCAAATTCATAAATGAATTCATCATCATTATTACCAGCATCATAATTATTCTCTTGATCAAAATTAAATTCAATTTCTGATTGGGGGGGTTCGTCTTCATTTTCCGCATTTTTCGTTTCTTCTTTTTGTTCATTTTTCTTACTTTTGCTTTCCATCACTTACGCATAAAGCAAAATCGGAATTTTTTTTATGTATAATGGGGCGTTTAAACCTAACACCATCAATAACGACACCAAATGGATAATAAATACAATATCTTTTTGATTTTAAATATTCACATCGGTGATTTTTTGGTTGTGGCTTGAATTTTTTTTTCTCATTTTTTTAAAATGTATATAGTCTTCGAGGCTCCTGTTGATACGAAATGTGAATTTGGTTTCGAAAATCTCCAATAAATACAACATGCAAATTATTTGCAACATCTTGAGAAAAACGTAAATCAACCGAAACATTTCCAGTTGTATTCAATGGAAGAGTTTTTAAATGACTATTTCGATTTGGTGTTAAGTCAAACATTATCACAGAATATCCATTTTCATAATCCTCGTAAGGAAAAGGCATTTCGCCAAATTGTTTTCCGAGATTATCACGCAACAAATTGTATGCTTGTTTCGAATTCTTAAGTTCAGGATATACAACATTTCCATTTTCTTTAACAGAAACAAAATTTAAATTTCCCCATATAAAATTATTTGGGCTTCGTGCAAAATCACCTTCAAAATCTCTTTGATCAATCAATAGAATAAACAAACGTGAAGGTGTTTTTCCATTAAAAATATCGGTTGCTTGCTAATTTCAAATGCCGGCACTAATCGTTTGAACAACGTTTCGGTATTCCGAGGTGTAATATTTACACTCTTCAGCTTTATCAACCATCGTTTTATTTATTGCTGTTCGCATTTGTTCATTTGGTTTAAAAATTGGGAATGTTAATCGTAAATTAGATAAGTGTAGACGCCACGTTGCCGCTGTTGCAGCACCAGGCCCCCCACCATCAGCAGCAGCCAAAATAAGATTATTTGCAGCTCTTGTTAATTGAATTTCAATGTCAAAACTTGTAGGTAAATATCGATCACGACCATTATCATTAAAAACGGGGCAAGCAAGAATATCCTCGGCATAAAATGACGCTCTTGGTCTTCGTTCAGCACCATAATTTCCAAGGGCATCAGCAAGGTTGTGAGAAAGAACTCGATCACCGTGATCAGCATAATTAAAAGCACCCGCTGTATCTCTGTATGCGAGATTAATTTGCTGACCATCATTATAAGTGTTCGGCGTTTCAGTCATTAACCATTCAAGGTATGCATGTAACCCCTCGTAATTACTTGACAAGTTAATTAGATTATGATTTATTTTAATCTCCTTCGTTTTCCACATGGTGCGTAAAAAACATGGGGATTTTAATAAACATCGTGAATCAGCTGCTGCAGCCACAGCATTATTCGTGACATGATTCATCAATTGACAATCAGCGGAAATTCGTACTTTGTTTATTAAAATTAATCCGGATGGTGTTGCTGAGTGACGGAATGTGTAAACGTCGGCAAGCGGGTCAACAGGGGTGGCATTAATAATTTCATTATGATTTTCTACAAATGTTTTATCAACAGGAAAATTTCTGTACAACTCAATCCCTGTTGCGTAAACATTATCATGTTTTTCAATTCTTTGATCGGGGTCACTCAATCCCGCTTCCTCGGCACTTCGTTTCACCATGATGACACAAAGAAAATGAAATGCAGACAAAAATTAAAGTAATAATATATTTTTTCCTCAATCGCTTACAAATTTTTTACTTAAATGTTCACTTTTAAAACATTCCCTAAAGTTGATGTTAAATTAGGAATTAATAAACCTGCGGCCATTCCCACCAAATCCTTTCCCTATCTGTTTTTTTTCTTCCCCCTCTTTGCTTTTTCTTTCCACGTTGACGTTTTTTTCCCCGGAAAATCCCTTCTCTCATCTGTCGATATTGATGTAATCTCCTTCGATGATAAACCATTTCTTAATCTCCACCAAAAATTGTTTTTAACACTTTTGCGTCGATTTGGGATTTTCTCTTCTGTTGTTTCCCTGAATTTCGTTTTAAAGTTGTTTCTTGATTCAAATTACTCGAAGGAATTAGATCCGTGCTTGTGGCTTCAACAATTGATTCTTTTTTTATTTCCCCCCCTTTTTTATGCTTTTTATGTAAAATAAGTTTCCAGCATAATTTTTTTCCTCGTGAATTTCGGTATAACATTGATTTACACAACTCAATATCTTCTTCCCTTCGTGCCATATTAAAAAATGAAGAAACTAATTTCAATCAGACACTAATATCCATCTGATAACACAAAATGCAAATTAATTTCTTCATTTGTAAAAGCACCATTAGTACTGTCTTCATATTCACAAATAAACTTAAATTTTTTGTTAAAATTATCCTTTGTGGTTAAAAGAGATTTGGGTAGCTTAAACTTGCTACTAAATTTTTCTTTATTTGCATTTACATTAATAAAATGAAAAAAATTTTTGGCTAATAAAAATATTGATCGACACCTAGTTCATCACCTTCCTCTTTTCTATTGTGATGAGGTGCGAAAAAATGTATATATTGCATATTACTTTAACTACGATAAGTATACTTGCATGAACGTAATGTTGGCTTCAAGGATGGAGTTGATATTCGACTAAGTATGTTAAGAGTCTTCGCCTCAGCTGGTGAATAATAAGATCTCTTAATTATAGATGAATCGAAATAATCTGACAATCCGTGGGCGAAAATTGTATAATCGCCATAATCTATACCCTTCCACCCCATCGTATTATTGTCACTAGCCCAAGGTGAATCAGCATTATTTAAATCTTCATCATTAAGATCAATCATGCGACAATATGAAATTATGAAATTTCCCTTCACATTTTTTCCACTATAATTCTCAAGTGAAGCATATATATCCAGATCTTCATAATCACTTTTAAACATAAAATTATATGAAATATCATAGTCTTTTGCAACAATAAAATCTTTTTTTTTTCGCAAGTTAACTTAAGCTTAAGCATAGTGAACAAGAGCTTGAATATTAACGTTTCCGAAATTAAAGGGTATATGTTTTCCACTTGAATCCTTTATCGTAAAATGCAAGGAATTAATTATTTTTTTTAATTTCCGCTCCAATGACGGGGGTGTATAGGACACAGAATCCCCTTCTCCTTGATCTTTTTCAATTGGCACTACACATAATAACTCTGAGATACTATTACCTACTGCAACACCTTGCAATTCATCGCAATAAATAAATAAATCATGAACACTGTTATTTATGTCGGGTAAAAAAGAACCCTCAATAAATTCAGTTGAAGAAGAATTATATGATTCACCAAAACTTTTTTTTTTTAAAAGCGTTATTTTTTGGTTTTTTCCAAATCCTAACAAATACTTCAAAGAATCTGACAAAAAGAAATTTAATTCAACCTCGGTTTTTGCATCTGTAACCCTTCAAAAAATCTTTATTAAGACCAACAGCGGGATAATAAGTACCATCATTGTCAATAACATAAGTACCATCATTTTGTCTCTTAAAATTATTATTTTCCTTTCTAAATGAATCTATATCACTGCCATCATATGCTATAAATTTATTAGTAAAAGTATTTAATTTTTTTTCCAGACGTGCTATTTTCTTATTTCCGGAAAGTACTTCCCAATGATCATTATTGGTCTGATTATACTCAGACTTTTTGAATTGAACATGATGGTCAAAATTGATTTCTGCACCACCATCGAGATCAGGAAAACCATTTTTTTGAGTAAACCATAACTCAAAAAATGAATTCCAAACTAACTTAATTTTTCCATTTGCTTGTTGTAAAAAACTAATTCCATATTCCTCAATATTCCCATTAATAAATTTTAATATCTTTTTTAAACTATAAATTCCATTGGGAATATTTTTTTTCTTAATTATAATAATAATAATAATTTTAATACTTATATAGCCCTGTTTACAGTGACAGATCAATAGCGCTTAACATGCACTGGTTCGTTCTATAAGCAATGTCTACAACCAGTATAAAATAGATAATTTACAAATCTAAAATAAAAATATTATATTAATTCATAAATTATATTACTTCTATAAATTGACTTCTATAAATAAATTGACTTAAATTATTAAAAATTAACTTCTATATTAAAAATTGGTTAAAAAGATAGGTCTTAAGTGATTTCTTAAACAGTTCACTTGCAGTTATTGTTCTAATATTAACTGGGAGACTATTCCATAACTGAGGTGCAGCCGCATGAAACGATCTGCCACCCAATGTCACAAGCATTTTCTCTTTCGGAGGTTGCAGCAAAATGCCGCTGTTAGATCGAAGACTATAGGAGGACTTAGACTTGACTGTAATCAAATCTTGAATGTAAGAGGGTGCTAGCCCGTGGATGGCCTTAAAAGTTAAAAGTAACACTTTAAAGTGAATTCTTGCGTGGACAGGAAGCCAATGTAGTTCGCGCAGAACAGGAGTAATGTGGGAGTGCTTCCGAATATCCATGACCAGTCTGGCAGCGGCATTTTGAACGCGTTGGAGTTTGGAAATCTGCTTTTTGGAAGACCATAAAGTAAGCTGTTGCAGTAGTCTAATTTGCTGGTAATAAATGCATGTACTAAGATCAACAAGCTGTCTTTAGACAAAAACTTCTTAATACACCTGATGTTATGAAGATGGAAAAAGCATGCTTTACATACATTTGTAACATGAGTGGACATCTTCAAATGTGAATCGAGCCAGCTTCCTAGATTCTTGACAATGGGCCTAGGATAGATTGTGGAATTGTTTACTGAGATGCTCGTAGGTTGTAATTTACTCAGTTGCTGACGAGTACCAATAATCATGAACTCAGTCTTATCGTCATTCATCAGCAGTCTATCATGGATCATCCACTGCCTAATCTTCTCTATACAATTCTCCATAGCTAACACAGCGTCTTGTTGTGATGAACCAGAATTAGGCTTAAAACTTAAATAAAGTTGTGTATCATCAGCATAGCCATGTGCGTCAGGAAGCTGGTCTTCAATCACTTTGAACAGCTTTGATGCGTATATGATAAAAAGGAGGGGGCCCAAACATGACCCCTGTGGTACACCAGAGTCTAGATCGAATTACTTGGAGATTGATCCATCAAGAGATACTTGTTGACTCCTATTACTCAAATAAGACTTAAACCAGTCTAGGGCTTTTCCTTGGATTCCAACATCCTTATCAAGACGATCGATTAAAATGCCATGATTAACAGAACCATCAAAGCTATTGATCCTATACTTGTAATTAGTAGGTGTAGAGAAAGCAATTTGATCAAATACGTGAATTATAGTAAAAATAATACAGAGCCAAACATTGAAACTGGTGGCCATGAACTGCGGTCTTTTTTTTGCTGGCATTACTTCTTACAATCAACGGCGGTGAACTTAATTTTAATTTCAATATAATTTTTATGCCCCAAATATGAATAAAAATAGACAGTATGGTCAGCAAGAGTTTTAAAATGTTTTATTTCAAACGGTGAAAGATGTTTGTAGGAAAAAGAAAAACTAAAATAAAATTCATCATCTACAATGTTAATAATAGACTTTGGATACGATACATTCACAACCTCCATTCGTACATCATTATTTACACCATCAATTGGTGATAAAAGAGACATAACAAAATCATTTGTAAAATTATTTTCCCCCGGACAATTGCTAGGAATAAACAAATTTCTCGTTGTCATTTTAATTTTTCTACACAACTTGCAATTCTTCTCTATAAAACTTCCCCTTTATTACCTCGTTATTTAAGTCGGTAATTTCATATGTTATGGGATCAGTGACAAAAACTTTACTAATTTTAAAAATTTCCCCTCTCCATCTTTGCAAACTGGATTTTTCAAACACTGAATTTTTCGCACATGCAATTCTAACTTTTTCTCCTTTTTTTAAAAAAGAATGAATGATGGAGGGATTTTTAAAAATCTTTAATAATCTTTTTTCAATCGGTACTCATTCATCAAACATGGTACAATAGTATATTTATTCATCTTTTAGCTATACAGCATTTCCACCATTAAAAAACAAATGACACTCATCCTCTCTATATATATATACATATATACAGGGTGTATCAAAAAAAATGTCCAAAATGTAAAATTTCCGTTTTTCAGGATATTTTGCAAAATTTGGCAATATTTTGTGTTCCTAGAGATAGTTAAGACTTATCTGGTATACCTAGGCCAAGTTTGGTTTTTCATTAACAAAATTGCCTTACCGGGAGGGGGTGGTTCCTTTCCACTGATATTGAGAGGGCTTGCGCGCGAAAATGTGAAGCTGAAATTGAGATATTATTTAGCTGTCTAAAAGTAGGAAAGCTATTTAATAAACTGTCAAAGTTTCAGAAAAAATAATGCCAACTGGGAGCAACGCGCGACCCCTAAAGGTGACAAATATTTCATTGCGCGCAGTGGATTAAATGCATGGTTGATTTTAGCGTGACCGATCTCATGTAAGGCTGGGCAAATGAATAAATTAAAGTGAGAAACTGAACACAAAAACAAAGCGATTTATTTGTGATGTTCATCCTCAACATGTCCACCATTTCATTCTAAGCAAACTGCGGCTTGTTTGAGCATATTAAACACTGAACAGCAAACCATTTGTGTGTCCATTCGCCTAGACTTGCCGGTGGTAGCGTAGGCGATTTGCAAGAAAGAATTTCGAACGAAATGGATAATAGGAGGCAGGACAGACAAATGTGGTTCGCCGTTCAGTGTTTACATGCTCAGACGAGCCGCAGTTTGCTTAGAAAGAAATGGTGCAAATGTCGAGGATTAACATCAAGAATAAAAATCTTGTTATTAAATCGCTTCGTCTTCTTGTTCAGTTTTTCGCTTTAATTTATTCATTTGCATTTATTCATAAAATCAACCATGCATTTAATCCACTGCGCGCAATGAAATATTTGTCACTTTTAGGGGTCGCGCGTTGCTCCCAGTTGGCATTATTTTTCCTGAAACTTTGACAGTTTATTAAAAAGCTTTTCTACTTTTAGACAGCTAAATAATATCTCAATTTAAGCTTCACATTTTTGCGCGCAAGCCCTCTCAATATCAGTGGAAAGGAACCACCCCCCCCAGTAACATAATTTTGTTAATGAAAAACCAAACTTGGCCTAGGTATACCAGATAAGTCTTAACTATCTCTAGGAACACAAAAATTTGCCAAATTCTGCAAAATATCCTGAAAAACGGAAATTTTACATTTGGGACATTTTTTTTGATACACCCTGTATATTCATATATATATATATATAATTATATATATATATATATATATATATATATATATATATAATATATATATATTATTAATATATATATATATATATATATATATATATATATATATATTTTTACATATTTTACATATATATATATGTATATTTTTACATATTTTTTGAAAAAATTAATTCACGTTTCAAAATATATAACATAGAATTACTTAATTTATTGTCGCTTATTTGAAAATTCGAACCTATTTCACCTGTCTTTATTTTTGAAAATATTGAAAAGGAATACTCTATTACATTTTTATAATTACAATACCCCCCCGCCCAAAGATAATTTCCCAACTTCAACTGTTTGAATAAGTTTATTCATTTCAAGAAGTTTCATTTTTACCAATATTTCAGAAATGTTTTGTCCGACGCTTTCAGGAAAAATATCAGCAATTTCCAAATTTAAAAAATAAAATCTTGCCCTTGCATCTGTTTTTCGATTTTCAAATTGAATAATTCCCATCATCGTTTCATCAATAGGTAAATAATGAACCCACACATATTTCACATTTTTTAATTCACTATTGAAAAATAAATCATATTTTTTTTTACTAAATCCACATTCAAAAAAAAAATGTCTTTCCACTCATTTTTTTTTTAAATGATATCATTCCTCTTTCCAAAAGTGGTGTGGAATGAGGATTATCAACAAGAGAATATGACTTAAATAATTCATCGCTCCGCCACAGTTCATTAACATTTTTTAAAAACACACCAACAATATAGGTATCATGTTTATCATTCACATCGAAATTCTTGCAATAAACATTAAAATTATCATCATACAAACAAGAAAATATATCAAGACGTAGAATAAGTAAGGATTTCAAATCAGATTTTTCACAATTTAAAATTTTATGCAAAACAGTATTTAAACTAAATTGATACTTAACTCCACGCTCAATAAGACAATTAAAACACGCTATTAATTTTTTAACGCGTAAATATAAAAAAGACAAAAACGAAAACATGTATTTTTTTTACATCGAGAGCAATGAAAAAGATGAAAAAAACAAATCTGAATTTGTATATCAAACGCCAAAATTATAATTCCATATTTCAATCCAATTAAAAATAAATACTTAAACATCGGTAAATTTGAGTTTGCACATACAAATGTTGATTGAATTTCTGAATACGAAGGTGGTAAAAAATCATGAATTTTGTTTTGATTTTCCTTTAAAACGCATGCAGAGGCACCACGATGATAAATAAACGAATTTAAACAAAAAAAATCTGGAAATGATATCCTTTGCGATTTATCGAAACATGAGATTAAACTTTTTCTCCCCATCCCGTAAACTCTTCGACACTTACAAAAAGATGGGAAATACAAAATTGGGGATAAATCATAATTATCCGAAATTAAAACACAAAACACTCTGTACCATTGATAGGGAATAACAAAAACAGAAGTAGAAATAAGGTGGTGGTCTACCCTAAATTGCCAAAAATAGTATTTTTGCTCTAGTTTCATAACATTTCAATAAATTACCATAAAATTTGGCACAAAGCTAGATCTAATAAGTATACAAATTTCAAGACTACTTTAGGTGAACAGTACTTCATAGTTTCCATGGCAACAACAAAAAACTACGACAAAAACAAAGACTTGTGGAAAAAATATCTCCAGAAGGAAAACAGATATTAAGTCCAAATTTTGTATGTGTACTTCTTATGCCCTAATGTACAGGTTAAGTAGACAGAATTTTATTTGGCCAAATTGTTATGTCCGAAAGCTGAGAAAACAGTGTTTCCATGGTAACTAATGCGAAACGCTCTATTTTAAAAAACTGTCTACTTAACCCATAAAAGGTTCTAAGATACACCTACAGTCCAAAAATGAAGGAAAAATATTAAATCCTCTTCATTTTAGACTTTCCACAAAGTTGATTATACCAATATCTTTCGTTTTGAAAAAAATGAGTCTAAAGATTAACTAATGTTTTGAAGCAATTCTTGACCATGTCCGTCACACAAATTCTGCCAAAAAATGTTATTTGTGCTATCAGTTATATGTTCTGATACAAACATGATAAATATAGCTGCCTACCTTCCTCAATACTGCTATAAATGAGATATATATACATCTACCAGTGTCACTTTGGTAGCTTTTCGGCAACTACTTCAAACGTTAGCATGACAAATTTAATTTGAGGCTGTTCATTGTTATTTTTCTTTTTTGGTGCTCTCTTTCTTTTCTTCTTGGGTTCATTATCCTCAACAGGCTTGACACTTAGACCAAATCCCCCAGGTTGGTAGGACTTCTTGTCAGCTTTATCTTTCTTCTCGGACCGGAGATTTTGTCGTCTCTTCCTGTACTTCTCACTAACTTTCTTTGCAGCATTCTTTAGTCGGACATCGTCTTGCTTCCTGAGGGCTTTCATGGTGTGAGCACCAGGAGTGACACCACAAAGATCCAAGGCCACTGCTTTGCTTGCTGCACCAGTGTTGAAAGCAGCAATTGTTTCACATGCTGCTATGCGAACTCTTCTGGCTCCGCAAAACTTTGTTTTGGGGCACTTTGACCATAGTATCCCATTTGCTGCCTCATTCTGATTCTGTGTCATTCCTTTCAAGCACCTAATCAGGAGATCCTCTTTTGACAGCCTTGTAAATATAGGATCAAGTTCTGCCATAAATACCTCTGACAATTGGTTATCTTCATTATACAAATTTGTATCATCGTTCTTGTCCTTCCAATACTTACACCATGTGTCAGCAGATTGTGGACAATATTGATGTTGCTCCTTCAATGATTTCTTATCATTCTTGATCATGTGGTGTTGAATTGCCTTGATTGATTTCTTCATTCCTTCTAAATCTCCTTTATTACCCCGAATCGCTTTCCCATAATAATTCTGCATCTTATCAATCACCTTATCAGTTAATCGTCCCTTTCCTCCAACGCCTTTTCGATCTGAAAGTTTTTGACCCTTTTTATCCTTTTTATATTTTCTCAATGCTGTTTCAAGCCTTTTCTGAACATGTCCAACACATTCTTCTCTTTTAATTTCATATCCTTTCCCAAATTTCTTCTCTACGCTTCCTTCACCCGTCCAAAACTGCTACTGTCTCCATCGCAAACAAAGGTTGTGTATTTTAAGTTTCTGGTTTCAATACTTCTGGTGAAGATGTCAACAGCTGACACAGCTTCCATCTCCTCAGATGAACCTTTATGATTAATCTCACAGTTCACCTCATGAGCCTTTTTCCATTCCTTGTAAACCTCACTTTCTTGGTCGCAACTACTGTGGGCTTTACACTGATGACAAAAGAGCGACTTTACTTCGTAGTCAAGAATTTCCCCTGTCTCTACAGAAATGACAAACACAACTCCTATTTTGGAGGAGTGTCCTCTTTTCTGCCAGGTACCATCAACTGTTACTGAGACATTTGCTATCATCTCTTCGCCATCCATGTCAATGTCATCTGGGTGTTCACTCAAAACCTTCTCTTGTAATCTTTTGGCCGCATCTTTCATTACCTCCTCTGCATTGCTCTTGGTTGCCTTTTCAATTTGAATACGATGCTTTTTGTATGCCTCTTTAGCCACAGGTGGAGGAAAGTTCATAACCGCACAAAACTGGGACAGTCCAGCATGCCCCAATTGACCTGATGCCAATGCTGCTCTGCGGTTCACTTCATGGGCCCCACCACCCCTACCACCAAGTCGTTTACTTGTTGACAATTGGGTCACCACTTTACAAACTGAACACTTCAGGAATAGGGATTCTGACAAACCTTCTCTTGCACTGTTATCCTGGTAAAGTTCGAGCTTCGAATTAGGTTTACGGCAGGAGCTACATATCGCTGCTGTAGAAATGCAGTTATTCAACAGTATGGCATCCTGAAGTTTGAATCCTTTTGCCATTTCAACGTCTGATGTCGATCCCAAACCAATCTTTTTTGCTTCTTTGCGAGTCAGAGGCCCACTCTTTGATTCAAACTTCTCAAAGGAACTGTTTAGTAGCTTTTTATATGAGATACTTTCGTCAAGAGGGCTTGAAACTGACATAGGAATTCCGCTTGAAACATGCGAACTGCCATCATTTCCGTTCGATGTTGTTGGGTGATTCCTCGTCTCGCTAGCTTTCTCCTGCGGTCTTACTCCATAAAAACCTCTTCTTTTTCTTTTCTTAACAGATGCCTTCTTTCTCCTGTCCTCCCTCGTCATATTTTTGTAAGAAACTACTAAAAAACGCTGTTTAAAAACTCGTATGGAGAGATATTGTTTGAAAATTTGTGTTGCTTTGAAAACAGCTTCGAGGGTTATCGTGAACAAACGTGAAAGATTCGTATTTTTAACCTGCAAACAGGTGTTATTTAACTTGCAGGCAAAAAAGAAGGGAGGCTTTATTGTTCAGCAAGGGTTGTGGGGTAAAATCATACATTTTGGGGGCGGAAATCCCATAGCAACCAAAATAAACAAAATGCCGCAAACGGTTACTATGCAAATTTCTATGACATCCTTCCAGAAAAATGTGTTTTTTAGCAAAACGCCTTCAAATACGAGGAAAAAAAGTTAAGGGGGTGAAAATACAATAACTAAAGAAGCTAAAAAAGGCAAAAAAAATTTTTTCCAAAAATTAAACTTTTGATCCAAGTTCAGGGTAGCCCACTACCTAGTTTTTTAACCACCATGGGTATAGATGATGGGGATTTTCTTACTCTCTCCCATCCCGAATTATTTAGGAAAACAAACACAACATAATCATTAACACAAAGAAAAAGTTCATAATCTAAATGCAAATGTGATTTTTTAAAGTATTCTTGACATCCTTTAACAACAAAATCACCATATATTGACTCCGTCCAAACATTATTTAACTTTATTGGTCTTCTTTTACTTGAAAGTGTTGGTTTCGCTTTTCTCAAAACTGAACATACATCATACAGCACCCATAAAACCGAATGATAAGGATACATAGATAGCAAAACCATAAACGCCTTCAAACAAATAAAAGATGAGAGCATTTTTTTTCAAAAATCTCAGCACGTAAAATTTCGAATTATATCAATATTCTTCTAAAGTGATCTACTTTATCATTAAAATCACTTTTATACTGCTCCCACTGACTTCGTAATAACGCATCCCTTTCACACATTTCTTTATATTGGCCTCCCACACATCCAGTCATCAATATCTTTTTGCAAATCCTTTTTTTCGTCTTTAATTAACTCAAATTCAATGATCAATTCGGCATTTCTCTCTTTTAACATTTGACACTTCTATTGAAACCTTCTTCACAGGACGAGCAGACTGAACCAACTTCTCTCTCAGTTGCAATTGCAACATGCGAAATAAACAAAGACAAAAAAAGAAAAACACAGAAATACAAAAGGAAATAAAAAAGTGGAAACAAATGTGTGCAGGTATGTGCTATATATATATATTAATATATATATATATATATATATATATATATATATATATACCCTAACTTAACAGCAATAATATAACAACTATGCAAAATATGAATAGTAAAATGCATACAACACAAATTATAATAAAATCAAAACCAAAATATACACCATCGATTTCATCCCCTCAATGTGAAGCAATAAAAGAAATGTGATTAACAAGTTTTTCGCTGGAGGTAGACGCATTCAACAAAATGACCTGTGATGAAGTTGGAGTAATAGTATGTGGGATAATTCATAAAAATGAAATAACACTATATGAAAAAGAGGATCCCGAAACAAAAGATGTGCATGTTGTGGCATCAACAAATTGACTCTTTCTCTCTAGAATGTTTCAACCACGTTAGAAAAGAAGACATAGACAACATGTTAAAGAAATGGTACAAGAATAAAAAACAATATATAATCAGATACGATAGTAAAGTAATAAGTTCATTGTAAATCTCAATGATTATAATACAATGTACAACATTCACAATTCTCTAAATTACCAAGTTCACAAATTACATTTTCTCTTCTATCGTTTTCTGTCTTCTTCTTCTCTTTACTAAAAAATGTTCTATGATAATCATAAAAGTCTTGTTCATAATTCTCAGGATCAGTCCCCTTACAAAATGTTCGAATAGAATCCCATAAATCTTTACATTCCTTCTTACTACGGCATATAATTTTAAATTTTTTTCCATCAATAGGATTAAATTGAGTAATTATTTCCACAGCGTCAAAATATGATATATGTTCAAAATCATTAAGAAGAAAAGCAGCAAATTTCCGTAAATGAAATTGATCGTGAACAATAATACTTCTTTGCTTCTAGAACTAGTATAATCACGCGAAATAATTTTCCAAATACTGTTAGCTTCTTTCTCATTTTCAGAAAACAAAAGCCACTTCCAATCGATTGTTGATTTTACCCTCTCAAATCGGTTAAACATTGAAATCAAATCAGCAAGATTGTCAAAAAATAAGGAACGTAAAATGTGAATAAGAAATCTTCGCATCTCACAATCAGTGTCAATTTCAACACAAAAAAAATACTCACTCATTCTTTTGCACACTTCTCATGTCCAACTTGAACTCAAATGAATAGAAAAATAACAAAACTTGTAAGTCATTTCTTTGTTTGACCGTGTGTCGCCTATCAACTACATTTTCAACAAGTTAATAAACTTTTATAATGCTAAAAAGGAATTCAACCGCAATAAAAAAATTTATCTATCCTTTCACTTTATCCCACCATCGGTACTGGTTACACTCCACAAAAATAAACAATCATCATTTTTTTACAGCCCGACAAAAAAAATCGAAATCCCGAATTATTTTCTAAATAAAATAGCGCAATAGTTTTCCCTAGTGTTGCTTTTAGCCTTTGCAATAGTCACGGTGATATTTAGTCTATTTTCAAGCGCTTCTGAGTAGAAAGTTTCGTTTTAATTCAGCAAATAGAAATAATTTTGCGTATTTTCATAATAATTTTTCGTACTACGCACGCGGCTGCGCGCCGCTGTTGCTTGAGTTTGAATGATACAAAACCTTGAGTTGTCGGGGTTTTATTATACGGGAAATCGACTGGCAGGGTTTAAAGCCTACCCAAGTGCATTTTTTCCGGTTGTTTGGGGTTTATCGAAATATGACACCTCAGCTCGAGGGTATGCTACGCTATGATTTTATATTTCGCTATAACTTCGGTATTTTTTTAGTTATACGCCTAAAAATTTAGTCAAAATGTAGAACTTTTTATGGAGAATTTGGTTTTGTAAAAAAAAATGAAGCAAAATAAAAAGAGTGCGAAGATAAACGCGGTAATAGATGCCGAATATATAATTAGTTTAAAAAGATTGGAAAATATATTTACAAATTCGTTACGTATTATTCGCCTATTTTCCTTGTATTTACGATTTCACTTCCTAATTTTATTTTACAGTTTCATATGCGGAATCTAGCTACCTAATTTTAATGAACATAGCCGCACATAAAAGGAATGATATAGCAGTGTGAAATTACCCGTCGAATTCGACTGAATATAATCACGGCGCTGTGGGAAAAATCCAAACTCCCGATTATTTTTACAAAAAAAATTGGAAATTTCAATTTTTCCTTCAAGAAACAGGAAGCTCAAATTTCAACATTCCTAGGATTAAAGGGATATATATAAATAGCAATCACAAATCAAAACACAATACAGCATGTCCGATAAAGATTCCCTTTACAAAAAATACGCGAACAAAAAGTGTGAAATTTGTAGAGATATTTTGATACTTATTGAGAGAGAAAACATGGCTAACAAGGAATTTCAAGACAAACTGGAAAAGCTATCATCCTATTTCTTCGACCCTGAAAATCCAGACCTACGAAAAAGCATACATTGTTTAACATGTGGCTTCCAACACTGTGCGCACTTCCAATGCAACGCATTTCTTAACGAAGAAAAAGTGCAAAAATCTGGCGACAAAGAATTTGTATGGTGTGAACATCTCGAATGCAAGATTTCTGCGTTTCCGTGTTCGATTTTGCATAAAATGCATAAAAGATATGGAAACAATTGAAATGACAAGTGAAGAACCCGTACAAATCTTCAGGTACAAATCTTCCACTTACAATCTAGAATTTTTTTACAATTTTTTTTTCCTTTCAAAAATAAGGATCGATTTTCCTGAAAAAGAAAGTGGAAAGATGAAAGCTTTCACAGGAAAAGGTGAAGATGTGCTCTTCCCTCACCGTATATGTTTCGAAAAAAAAGAAAGCAAATACACAAATGAAGAATTGGCGAGTATGGAGTCACTTCCACAAGATGCCGATGAAGAAATTGGGCATCTTACCCTATATGGTGAGCATGATTTTGTACCACACAAAGCCCGAGTAGAATGTTTGGCAAATCAAGGCTTCAAAATCACACAGGCAGAGCGAAGTTTCATTATGAAAGCATGCGGGTGCAAATGGGAAGTTGAAAGATTTGAAGAATTCTTCGAAAATGAATAAACGGACTGTTTTTTTGGCAGATCACCTTGACATGAGGGATATGCACTTTACCTTTTTCCCTTAAAAAATCGTTAGAAAAAATCCTTTTTTTAGAGACATACTCAACGCTTAAAATCATATTACATCGATCGAAAACTGATATGGGTAGAAATTACAGACAAATCGAAAACCATAATAATGAATTAATTCAACCTTTTTTCTAATACCCTTATGCTCAGCGAAGAAGCCGTTGAGGATCCATTATATTATTCTCTCAGAAATCCTAGATCCTGATAAACAACAAAACCGGATAGAAAATCACCGACGAAATCTTCTTCATTCTGGTTTCGATTTGTCAATGGACACAAAATCAAGTATTATGTTTGACTGCTTTGCACAAACAAACTGCTTTGAACGATTAACTGCTTTGCACGTATTGTACTCATTATTCAAATGATTTTTTGTAATAACATTTTTTATTCTTAAAATAAAGTCATTCTTTTGTTAAAAGCTGTTACTGATTCGTCAATAGCTGTTACAACATTTCAAATCTTAATGACTAAACTATTAAAAGCTGTCACGGATGTGTGTTTTTCTCATTTCAATTCAAATTCACGTGTTTTTGCTCAATTGTTAATTATTTATTTTTTAAAACTATCTTCGTCAACCGCGACAGTGATTGGATTTTTTTCCCCCGCACCTTTGACCCTGCTATGACGTCATTCGGCGAACATGACACCACCATCATCACGCGCATAAGTATTAGCGCGAAGTTCAAATTCACTCAGTCGGTTCAACCAAGGCTTCGGGTAACATCTCCTTCGCTCCATCACCACACGCTGACGTGTGACCTGTTTACCATTAACTTGATTTAATTAAGTTAATATCTTTAATACAGGTCACATGACACGCAAACGTGAACCAGCACACTTCCTTTTTTTCACACTGATCTCATTTTTTAAACAATCTGGACGGTTAATGTTACGGTACCCTCGTCCGTAGAGCATGATTTCTTGCGTAAACAGGATGTGACGTCACTTTTTGTAATACTAAAATATAATAAAAGTGTGCTGGTTCACGCTCCCCCCGAAAAAAAAAAAAAAAAATCACATCTACTACTGTTACAAACATTATAACAATTCTGTGCTTGGCATGTTTGGCACCACAAATAGCCGGGAATTAGCATTACCAAGAAGTTACATTAGTAATACTTATTAGTGTGTATCAACCTAACTGTCACAGTAGGTCAACATAACGTTCATGGCATGTCAACATAACGTTCATGACATGTCAATGTAACATTGACAAGTGTAAACAACGCCAAAAAATTTGGCGCACGGCGCGTTAAATTGCAAATTGGAGTATTACATGTCACTCCATATTTCACTACATTTTCCATCAAATTAAATGTAAAATCACACATTATATTTCTCAAAAGGCAAAGCCAGATTTATTTAACGAATAATTCCGAAAACGTCATGTCAATTCTAAAGGTTTTTACATTTCTTATCAGTATTTAAAAGTGAAATACATCGCAAAATAGAACAAATATGTAAAACCCGAGCTTTATTTTGATGCGAAAAGTACTTTACTCCCTGGCTATTATGCATGTTTAAAAGCCTTTCAAGCAAAAATAAATCAAAATTATTGTCTTTGGCAAATACATTTTAAAATATGACGCGCTGATCAAAGAAAGCCGCGAGCGGGCTAGCATGGGACAACGCAATTTTGTCAATCTTTACAACATCATAAATGCGCTTGAGTACATTTACCAGAGAGTATTTTTTCACACAGTTACATTTATTATTCAAACTTTTAAACACACAAAATACAGTGGAATAAAATTGGTTAGCACATAGAAAAAATGACCGTTCTTTTTTCGCCCAGTTTTTCTTAATTGAATTCATATGCTTCAGAAATAATTAGTTGAAAAATTTTAAATAAGTTCTAAGTATCTATAAATATGTTTGAACATAACTTAAAACAATGAAGAAATTTTCATAAAAATTCGGGGTCGACAGGTGATTTAGTGTTGACGGACGAAGTGGACAAAGTTGATGAAAAATTTAGCTGCTTAAAAGGCTGATCTGACCAAAAAAACGCTTTCTGCAATTTTTTTCTTAACAAAGCAAAATTTCAAAACTAAATACATTTTAAGTTATGTTACCTCATGGTCTACCAATAGTTAAAATATGAGCCAAATCTATTTTTCCAGCTTTGCCGCAAGTGTCTGATTTTTACTGACATCGCCTCTTAAGTTCCTCTCCTACTTTATTCCAGTAAGCATTAGTGCCAGCAATATTGCCAATATATCTAGAAATCTTAGACATAAAGATGTTAGCATTGTTACTGTAACACTTCCAGTCATAGTAACTTCCTGTACGTAATATTAGCCCCAGTCTCCATCTGTTATATAAACACATGAACTCATCATTGAGCCGCCATATTGTAATCTATCTACCGAATAAAGTTTGGTTGAAGATAAATGTGTGAGTTTTACATGGTGTCAGGTGTGGGATTAAGACTAAAAGGTCTAGAAACCCAACTCAATAAGTTCGTTGTTTGTTTCTTAACAAAATGAGTGATCTAACCGGCTTTGAATGGCCAAGGATCGATTGGACGGCCGGACCAGATTTGCCACAACGTCTTAAACGATTTCGGCAGAAGTGTGAATTACTATTTGATGGTCCTTTGAAAGATCGAACTGATAAGCAGAAATGTCGATATGTTCTCCTATGGGTAGGAGATTACGGTCTTGACCTATACAATACTTGGAGTTTGAGTGAAGATGATCAAGACAAATTAGACGAATACTGGAAAAAGATTCGAACAGCACGTGAAAGCTCAGTCCAACCATCTTCTCAATCGTTTCTATCTGAGAAATTTGAAGCAGAATAGTCGATCTCTTGACGAGTTTTTAACCGAAGCAAATCTCCTTATCCAGAACAGTGGTTATCCGGATGATCTACACGATGAATTGCTGCAAGATAGCTTGGTATTTGGAGTGGATTCAGATACAGTTCGTAAGAAATGTATTGCTGAGGGGAATGAGCTAACCTTTAAAAAAGCAAGAGAAATTGCACGTACTGAGGAAGCCACCGGCCAGCAGCTCAAGATGATGACCAGAGATGTCCTAAACCATAAACAGGTAGATGATTTGCAGAAGAAAAGGAGAGGAAACATAAATCGAGGTAGGATTAAACCATTACTTGATAGAATAAAGGGACAAAAGGGACAGGGAATAGGAAGGGATGATCCTGTGTGCAGTAGATGTGGAAATATAGCACACAATAAAGATCAGAAATGTCCTGCTATTAAAGCTCAGTGTTTTGGATGCAAGAAAACCGGTCATTACCAAAGCATGTGTTTCAAGACAAACAAAAATAACTGTAATTCACTTGAGCATGAAAGTGCCAATCCAGATGAATCAGATGTCGATGATAGGATATTTCTTGGTACTTTAATGGCAGAACAGTCTCCAAATATTGGTGCTGAGTCAAATCAAATTAATAGCCTTAGTACCGAGCAGAGAAAGAAAGTACTGATTGAAACCCATCTGACCGCAGAGCCTTACCATAAGCGTACCACCCCGGTAGTATGTAAAATTGACACTGGAGCAGAACTGAATATTGTATCCAAACATGATTATGAAAAAGTTGTTTCTGATCCCAAGCGAAGAAGGCTTGAACCACCTAACATTAAAATTACTGTTAATGGAGGTCATGAGATTCAGAACATTGGTACCTGTCAGTTATACATACACCATAATGATGAAGTTAAACCAGTAGTATTTAATGTTATGGATGTTGAAGGTCCTGCAATCCTAGGTTGTGAAACATCGCATGACCTGGGTTTGGTACAGTTTTCTGGTAAAATAATGCATGTGCATGCAAGCGCATCAAATTTATCAGGTTCACAGAATGTTGGTGAGAAGGTTACACCTCTTACTAAAGAGATTCTGATGAAAAAGTACTCAGACCAATTCGAGGGAATAGGTACATTCAAATATATGAAGCCGTACCATATTACCTTAGAATCAAATGCAGAACCAGTCATTCATCCACCGCGACAAGTCCCCGTGCACTTGAAGGATCACTACAAGCAGGAAATTGACAATATGTTGAAACTTGATGTTATTACACCTGTTGAGGTGCCCACAGATTGGGTAAATAGTGTTGTACTCAACGAGAAAACCAACAAGAAAGGAGAGATTGTAAAGATAAGACTTTGCCTTGATTCTCGCGACTTGAATAAATGGGTCAAAAGGGAGCACTATCGGATGAGGACCATAGATGAAGTGGTCACTGAGTTAAAAGATGCGAAATTCTTCACTGTGGTAGATGATACTGGTTTTACCCATATAGCTGCATGCATTCACCTATATTTATAACCTGAGGTGAAATATTAAATATGACATGCAATATGGAATAACCTTTAATCCATAACTGGGCATTAGGATATGTTTCCAATACAACACAAGATACGGTCATTGCAGTGAAAACACACCATTTGGAATATTTGGCCACTCTAGCTCATTTAATGCTACTAATTAACTACATAACCTCTCAACAAACAAGGCATGATCAATATATACGAAGGATTTCCAATACTTGTTCTACTTTAATTTGCAGTGTTTATAAATCTATTGTGCTTTGGTCATACAGCCCAATGTCTACACATATTCCTATTATCTACAATGTATGAAATGTCACGTCTTTTTAATATAATTTATTTAAACTATGAAGCTCAGAAATGTGTGCTGATTACGGATAGCGACGAAGAGGTCCAGTTGAAGAAAGTCAAGAAACCAATTATTAGGAAAAGACAGAAAAAAAGAAAAGACAAAAATAGGAAAAAGCCCAAAAAAACAAAAAAAAAAGACAGTGGCGAAGACACTGAACCCTGCCCTGTCGATGAACAAACTGCACGTAAGTGCCTCAGAACGGAAACAATGGACAGAACTTTGTATCCGCCATTAGTACGGCAGAATGCAATGAACCAACAAGAGTATGAAGAGATTATTTCAAATATTCAAAGTTTTAGGGAACCTAATAACTGTGAAGAAAGTGGGGACTGCTGCTCATAAATGTATGGACAAACTAAGAAAATGGTTGAGTCTGACAGACTATACCTTCCAGAGTTTAATGACTGTGTCTGCAGTATCCTGATGAATAATTTCTTCAGTGTTTAATTGGAGTTTATCAGGCAGGGTATGTAGCAACTTTTTCTTCTCAGCACCCATCAACGATGTCCAGTCCATTTTCCAATCCCTTTACCATCATCATGCCGTTTCTCCCACACACTAAATGTTACACCACTGCTATTTATGAGCTGTGTGAGCCTCTGTAAGCAGACCCCTTTGGGCTCCCCTTTTTTCTTCAAGAAATCCTTCTTGTCATCTAGCTCCATAGCATCTTCTATTAAGTTAGATAACAAGATATCTGTAACTCGAAGAAGAAGGTAGAGCTCATCCAGAACAATATTAGAGAGTGGAACATCCAGTAAGGGCGTATCTTTGCAACAAAATTGGTTCTTCTCTGATGCATATTTCTTCACATCAGCCAATGTCAGAGCAATAGATGGTTGGTTATAGTAATCTCCTGACTTCGTCATATCCCATCTGAAACAAATGTTTAATTAAATACATCATGGAAAATTTCTGTAAATCAACACTGTAAAGTATTACTATATAAATGTCTAGATAAAAATGCAATGAAAAGAAAAAAGTGAGCTTTCCACAACTCTAATTAAAATACCTTTGATCCTTATGAATTGTACACCACAAACAAGCATAATTTGCATTTGCTGCAGCACGTCCACTAATGAGTAGGAGGAACTGTAGAAAATTACAAATATATAATAAAAAATGGAACACTAACTTAATTGGGTTGTTTTTGTGAAAACTGGCAAGCTTGATAATGTAAATGAAAACAGCAATAAAAATATTCTACATTATAGTCACCACCAAGAAATATTTCACACTGGTATGGTATGTCCTGGGTTTATTTCAACTTGACCATCATGAATGACCTGTTTGCTTACTTTCAAACATTGATACCTTAGCCGGTCTTCAACTCTTAAAAATGCACATTTGATTTTAATTGATCCATTGGGGATAATTTTGTTCAGAAAATCCACATACTTTTTGTGCTCAGATTTTGAATTGTACCACTGCAACAATACGCTATTGTGAATATCCATGCAACACATAACCTGATCGTCTGAACTTGCTTGTTTAGCGACATATGCATAGGCGTACGGGCCAGGGGGGCACGGGGGGGCACAAGCTCCCCCAAAGCTTTCACGGTCGGGCAATTGGACTGAAATCCATCTGTCATTCGGGCAAAAGATAACTAGCACCAAGTTTATAAAAACACAGCAAATGAAATCCGCGGTTTAAAAGAAAATATTGTTTTAAAAATATAATAGTACCAATATATCTTCATCGTCAAAATAATTTGTTCGTTATAATTATATGAAGTATTCTAAATGAGAATGACGACCGCCAACGGCTGTTTTGCGGGCTCGCTGTTCTTCCCCGCGGAATATGTAATAATGTAAACAAGTTTTAGCCTATATCGTGAATACATTTTAAAGAATAGACTAGCCGCTCAAAAGAAGCAATTTTTCCCAGTAACAGGAAGCCTCTCTTTCCTATTAGAAAAGTAAGTGTGATGATGTGATTTATTTATTTCTATTTTCTTAACACAGCCATGTCTAACTAAGTGTGATATGCATGAAACACGTAGTCTCTTTCGTACGCATTGCAAACATGCGTTGTAGAGTCTAGACGACTGGTTGATTATACCTTATCAGTTTTGCAAGTTAGTATTCGTATTTGGCTTAAATGCAATGCTCCTACTGATAATATAAATATTACTACGGTATTTATGTTTACATTCTGTATTTTGTGCCGCCACATCGATATGTTTAAGTTAAGTTTAGCGCTCTCACAAATCTTGTATACAAGATAAAATTAGCTATTTGTAATTTAAAAATTAACAGTCAACGTGACATTTGAAACTTGAAAGGGATTTTGTGCAAATACTCTACCACACAAAATCGAACCCTATTATTTCTCGTGTATTTTTCTTAAAATATCATGTTTTAGGTAAAAAAACTTTACCTTTCTTACTTAATCGGCTGCTAAACTGACTTAACTGAGTAACGAAACACGATTTTCAACAAGTCTGTTGTTTCTTGGTTTAACTAAAAGATACCAAAAATATGTAAAAACTAAAATTCTAAAAACAAAACTTCCTAACTAAAAGCAACCCAATTACCCAAAAACATTCTTCAAACCTGTTAAATATCGGCAAACAGGCAATGAAGTAAAACAGCACTTTAACTATCCATAACAAGTAACAACAACATTTTCACGTATAAACATCACTAACAGCGGTTTTTATTATTCTGTACGCACTACGCGGCCGCGTTTCTTTACAAACGCTGAAATGTTACTATTTATATAGTCGCCAACAATCCATAGCAGCCGGGCCATCCCATTGCAAAAATGTCTACACCTTTACAAACAAAACGAAAACGGCACTATCGGTTTCGTGTAAGATGTTCAATCTGCAACGGAGAAATAGATTCTGATCATGGGAAAAAACATGCCGAGGTTTCTCATCCTGGATTGAAAAACGTGACGTTTACACCTCTAACATCATACGGACAGCGTACTTTAGATTCTTTGTGTAAACGTAGCAAATTAAGCAATTTAACAACATCAGATGCATCTGATAGATCTAAGGTTGCTGAAACGAACGAGGCGGTTGTTGTTGAGCCTGAAATGATCATGCATGGAGAGAAAAACACCAATATGACAACAAATGCTGAAGCCATTAGTATTACTGACGAATCAAATTTACACAGAAACACTGCTTTTGCAGTTAACGATAAGGGTGAAAATGAAAAGGAAAACGTGACGCAAATTGTGGAATGTCCTGATTTACGGTTGCCTGATAAAGAGAACGAGAGTGACCCAGCTTTTGAAGTTGAAGATAACAGAGGTAATGAAAACGATAGTTTAATAAGTGAAGAAATTTCTGTTTTGCAATGGCCTGATAAAGAAGAGGGAGTTCCTACTGTTAATCTGAGTTCACAGGATGGGAATGAGCCTACTTTTAAAGATAACAGTGGAGATAAAAACGACGGTTTAATGGTTGACGAAAATGCTGATTTGTCTGAGACAGAAGAGGAACTAGGTAAAACTGATCAAGCTGTACCATCAAAAAGAAACATTGGTCAAGTGAAAAATCCCTTACCGGATTCTCCGAATCAGCCTATTTGGAAACAGTACGCACCTCGGACCTATGGAAACAAAAGTCGTGATTTCCAGGCGAAATGGTTTAAGGAACACCCCTGGCTCAGTTTTGAACAAAAGGAAAATCACGCCATTTGTTGGGCATGTCAAAAATTTATGGATGAAAGTAATTTCTCATTCAGCGATTGGAAGAAACCAGGAAGACTCAATAAACACGCTAAAAGCAAGTGCCACGTCAAGGCAATGACGAAGTGGATTTTTTCAAAGACTGTTGGGAGCGGACAATCAGTCATTGAACTACTTGACTCTCACCATAAAGATACAGTAAAAGCAAACAGGCAGTACATGAAAGTCATAATTGAATCTATATTATTCACTGCACAACAAAATATTGCGCAGCGAGGGCACGACGAAGACAGAAGTAGCATCGCGGAGCAATCTGATGTCAACCGAGGTAACTTTATAGAACTATTGCACTTACGAAGTAAAGATATTCCTTGGTTTAAAGATAAACTCGAAGATCAACTTAAGAAACACAGTCAGTGGACATCACCCTCGATTCAAAACGAGATTCTAGAGTTGGTAGGTGACTTAGTGCTGGAAGAAATATCCGATGAAGCACGCGAGAGTAAAGAAATTGGTATAATTGTTGATGAAACGTCTGATATTAGTCGAAGAGAACAAGTGTCTGTCTGTCTTCGCTACCTGAAAAATGGCGTTACAAAGGAAGTCTTTGTCGGTTTCTATCCGAAATCAAAGCACTACGAAATACATTAGGAACTGTGCAATCCATTTACACATATTTGGAAGCTAGCCCGAAACGACATGTCCTTTTTAGTGACGTTTGTGTTGACGGCGAACCAAAACTCACATTGAAATCCCAAAGTCAAACAAGGTGGTCGTGTCGTCACGAGTCTGTTAAAGCTATTATTCAACAAATTGAGAGTATTACCAAAGCATTACTAGAACTGACAGCTGATAAAGATGCAAAAACTTCATCAGACGCGAACTCGCTACTTAAGGCCATTTGTGAATTTGACTTCGTCCTTTGTCTTGTTATTCTGAAAGTCATATTGTCAAACGTAAATGCCCTGAGTAGGTATCTACAAAGTAGCACTATGGATGTTGTCAGTGCGCGTAAAACTGCAAACGGAACAATTAATGCCCTACAAGGTTGCCGAAACAATGAAAGCTTCGAAACTGTGTGGGAAATGGTTGAACTGACAAGCAACAAAATAAAGAATGTTACAAAAGATACCGAATTTTCGTTCAAGGAGGCAACGTTACCAAGAATTCGCCAGCCATCGAGACGCCTTCAAGCTCTTGCAGCCGAATTATCTGAAGGTCACACTCACCAAGTAACTGCTGTTGATTACCATCGAGTAAACACGTATTTCGTAGCTTTAGACATGGTCATCGGAGAAATCAAAGAAAGATTCACTGTGGATGACTAGGATATTTTGTACGCTCTTGGTGATGTCGTATTGAACGACAAACCGTCTGAAAACAGCGCGGACAAAGTTGCAAAGTTTTATGAATTGGATAAAGATTTGATTCAAGCAGAAAAGACCATATTTTCCAATTTCCTTTCGGAGTCTCCTTGTGAAACAAAGGACACCTGTTGCGTTAGCAAAATTCATGTCCGAGAAAAAGCTTGACAAGATTTGCCAACATTTTTCCATCTATGCAAGATCTTGGCTGTAATTCCGGCGACTTCATGCTCAGCAGAGCGTTCGTTCAGTTGTCTTCGCAGACTGAAGACTTATACTCGAAACACTATGGCGCAAAGTCGGCTTAATTGCCTTGCAGTTATAAACGTTGAAAGAGCCTTTACGAATCGTGTAATGAAGGAAGTTGATAAAGTCATTGACATTTTTGGGAAGCGAAAAAATCGACAGACATATTTCTTTTAATTTTGGGGGCCATGAGGCAACAAAATGAGCGATATTGACGTGCATATAGCATGACGTAATGTATATATACAAATGCACACAATTTACGAACATTTTCGGAGACCATGAAAATCGTGTCAGACTGTCAGTGTTTATAACCTAGAAAACTGAACATTGTCTTAGTGTTTATAGAGATTTTGGAACCGGATTCTGCTGACTAAACTGCCTTGACAGTTGACAATCATACTCGCATTTTAAAAAACAATAACACTGCAGTCTTGAACAAATTTGTATACGTCTTTCTGCTTTGTAATTATTATCACGTTCGCTTTTAGTCGACCCTGTTTCATCTGTGCGAACATTATTTTAAAAGGTTGTTTCTTTATTCTCCCGCGCGGGCAAAGAGGGCCTAATGGAAAATGGCCCTGAATGACGCAAAGTGGTCGGGCAAACTAATAGTGTCAGTGTGCTGTCGGGCAAACTAATCGTGTGCCCCCCAAAAAAAGATCAGGCCCGTACGCCTATGGACATATGACAACTTATTCGATGGAGGGTTGGCGTTTATAAGTAATTTAAGAGTCTCTGAAGAAATGTTTGCATCAGACATTTACAAGCCTGTTGATTTGGTCTACATGTTACAGAAAAATAAATCGAACTTCTACGGATGTTTAAATATATTGCGTTTGATGTTATAAATATTGCGCCAAATTTAAATATAGCGCGTAATCAATATTTAAAATTTCAGCCATACACCCTCAATATTCACGAATATATAACGTTGTTGCTTGGATACTATAAGGCCTGGTCACATGGCTCTTTCTTTTCGGAGTCTTTGACGCCCTCAATAACAATATTGAGGCATATTTGAGGAAGAAGGAACGGTTTCTTGGTTTGTTTATGTTCGTCATTTCAGCAAGCTCTAGCGTGTAGTATAAAATTTCATTGCCAGAATATATCAAAATGTCTGTGGAACTATTCTAAAAACCGAACCAGGCGTTAATCGCCAAGATTAAAGATGCAAAATAGCTTGAAGCATAGTGCATTGGCAAGCCCAAGGAGATGCAACGTGTCGTGTTTGTCTCCCAAAATAGAACAAAAATGGAATTCTTTGAGACCTCTTTGGGGTATTTTGCCTATTGGGCTATATGTTATAATTCACCCTTCAGTGGTAGCAAATATCGCGATAGGGAATGAGATTTCTATGTTGGTAT
Organism: Dendronephthya gigantea; assembly: GCF_004324835.1. NCBI lineage: Eukaryota > Metazoa > Cnidaria > Anthozoa > Malacalcyonacea > Nephtheidae > Dendronephthya > Dendronephthya gigantea. The sequence continues at coordinate 867,512 of NW_021163049.1, forward strand.
ATTACAGATTACGCTTTAGATACAAGTTATCCCCAAGATCTAACTATATCAGATGTGAATAAAATATGATATATGACGATTTTCTTGCTGCTAACTCCCGTTCAAATATATAATAATACGTTTGCCATTTTGGTTTACAAATATGTTTAAGTCCCGGTGCCTAGCGCGCATGCGTGTCCACAATTTCTCGCCATGTGAAATTCTTTCTCAAACTCAACCGCACCAAAGTGTGAAGTACGCACAACATTCAAGACGTTTTATTTTAAGAAGGAATTTCATTGTTTTTCTTGTTACACACTGTTTGAAAGATCATATTATTTTAAACTAAATACGGGGATTTGAAGAAATTGTATAAAATAGCGGCTGAGAAAATTGTGATTCTTTAGGAATTACTGTCGCCCGGCTTTGCTGCGCACTAATAGGTATTATTAATTAGTTTATAAGAGACGCACATGCAAATATGTTTGATTTCAACACAGAATTTTATATATTTCCACGGCTAAACTACTTCCATGTTACATACTGTTTGAAAGCGCACATAATTCTCCACTAAATATAAAATTTCAAAGGATTTCTATGGAATCGGTGTTGAGAAAATTAGGAAATTGTTGTTTGCAGCGTGAATTACAAAATTAGCGATAAAAATGTTGGTACAAAATCTCTTTTTTGGGCACATTTTACGTTGATTCTGCCTGTTTTGTTACAAGGTATAAAGTTTAAGCTCCAATTGATTGATTTAGTGCATTATTCATTTTGAAAAATGTTTGGAAAGGGATTTAAACAATATTTGAATTTTGAACGTTTGAATGATGGAAATGAGTCATATGGTGTTTTTGAATGTTGTGTTGATTATGGTGTTGAATGTTGTGTTGAATGTGGTGCGTACTTCACAGTGGTAGGATAGTCTTCAAAACACTGAGGATACTAGCTTCTACTATGTTTCCACAGGCATCTCAGATGATATAGCCGGATAATACAACAACACATTGCAATATGTTTGACCAGGTTGTGAATGTGGTTATATTCTACTGGTGACTGGTGTGTCAAACCTGAAACTTTGTGTTGGTTTAAGAAGGCTGCCCTGGTCTTTTAATTGCGATAACTTTGTAGTTGGTGCATCAAAGTGGAACCAAGAGCAATCACAGTTAATAAAATATACATGGTTTGAAAACCACATAAAACTATAATGCAACTCATTAACTATGTTGAGGCAGATATATGCAAAAACTGGTTCCTTTCTCATCACATGTCTATTGTATTTTGAACAAATAAATCTTATAATTTATATAATTTACAATAGCAATCTTATAATTCACATGTTTCTTAAGTCAAGGTTGAGGAGCTTAGCAAGATAAATGTATAGCGATTGGTAAATGTGGCTATTTTTGGAACAATTTATATCAGTGATGAATGAAGCCATTGATTAACTAACTGTCGGACTGAATGTAAGATTTTACTGATCATAAGATATTGTCAATGAAACTTGCAACAAGCCACTAAGCAACATATATAGTCTTATTGGGCCTACAAACTGGTGCTATTATCTCCAGCTAATTAATGCTGATAAGATATCGGTAATCAACATTGCATACCACCTGTACTTCCTGCTGGATATATGAAATCATACTACATCTCCTATAATGGTGATATACGTATTGTCAAAAACTTTGGCGAACGTAAAATCTTTGAGCCGTAAAATCTTACTAGAACAATAATCTCTGGCTAGCTAATAATCAAGGAGCATCAAACGAAATAATTTGAAAACATCTCAAACCTTTTTTCATTCCAAACTAATGTTTATGTTACAAGACGATTTGTGCCACCACCATCATCGAACATTACTCTTTTTTTTTGTTCTTTCCACCTATTCTGTTTAAAATATATACATTTCCTATTTCTTGTAAATATGCTTTTATATATGTTATTGTTCTGTTGTTAAAAATGTATTTAATACAATAAAAAATATAATATAGATTGTCCAATAAAATTGTTATAATTGTATTAAATTAGTTAACATTTTTGCCTTTTTTGTGAATAGCATTAGAAAGTAACTAAAAGCATTACTTGATATTTGCTTGCCACTATAGCAGCCTGTCCTTTGACATTTTTTGCAAACCAAAGCTTTATTGCAGCCAATTTTCATCTAATGTTTTAGAGGCTACCTACATGTACGCATTGCGTACCTATTTTAATATAAACTGACCAAAGCTACAGAGCATACAGAGGTTTGACCTTGCATTAATTATGCGTTCCTAGCGGCCATGTTGTTAGTCAGTGCGCTAAAGAGAGGCCCTATCCCCCGCGAACATTAATACGATTTCTCCAGATAGTTCTGTCTCGGCTGTTTATATTCCATACATGTGTTGAAGCCGCCGCCATATGCATGCTTTCCCCGGGGGGAGAAGGCCTCTCTTGAGCGCACTGGCTAAGCCAGGGCTACGCAAAATTAACGGCAGTCAAACCTCTGTATGCTCTGCGCCAAAGCAGAGCTGAGGCGGGATGGAGTAATTTATATAACAAAGAAATATGTATTGAATTTTAAAATAAAATATTTACATACCTTGTTTTCGTCCATGCCTTTACCTGCCATAGTACGAAAAAATCATGCTTGAACAGGTGGGCATTTTATTTGTGCTGACAGAAAATTGCGGGCTTATTTCTTCTTCATTTTGCATTTTAACTTTGAAGAACTAAAAATACAGACTTTGGTGCAATATTTTTGCTATTTACTCTGAAACATTAAGAATTTGCTACTGTTATTGAGAAAGAAAAGTGGTTTACGATAAGCTAAAATGTGTCGAAATCTGTTACGAAAAGTATTGCGCGCATTTTTCATGGTCTTAAAACTTTTTTTTTTCACAAAGGCAGGTGAAAAAATCTAACAGAAAAATTTAGTTACAAAGTGTGAGGATAGTCAAATTCTTGATTTATTGAATTATGAATGGATCTCTACATAAATGCAACAATAATTTAAATAAGCTATATGTGAGACCTCATAGAATCTAAAACCTTGCTAATGGACCAAGTTTTTTTCAACATTCTATAATTTACATACCTCTTCTTATAATTTAAAGGCTCACCAGTATTGTTCAAGTTTTATTTTCCAGACTGGCGACCTTTTTGAAATATTAAACAAAACATGTCAAAAATAGTGGACACATACAATGTCAATTTTACCTCTTTGGTGCATTTTTCCTATGTTGAATCTTAATTCTAATAATAAGACTATGGATAAAACGTTGATTTAAGCCTAATTTCAGGGTGCGAGGATACTCTAATTTTCAAGCTATACTTCAATGACAATGAGTTGATTTTCAATAAAATTCGTTAGTAGATGTATATTGATAACTGTGTCATCTGCAAGATTGAGCTTTAGAACTGCTTATGAGACATTTTGCTGACATCTTAATTTATGAAGAACAAATTTGACTTACTTTTTGACATCAGCTTCAATCCAACTACTCTGTAGTTGTGGCAAAAATCTTGTAAGTGGTGTCAAGATGCAATTATTTCATTTTTTGCCAGCCAAAATACATTCAATTTTGTAACGAATTTCGACGCATTTTACCTTATTGTAAGCCGCTTTTCTTTCTCAATAACGATAGTGAATTTTAAATGAACATGCTTTAGAGTAAATAGCAAAAATGTTGCACCAAAATCTGTATTTGCTGGCGAGCGCCAGCAAGCCAGCACACTATTCTCACCGCATGCTCGAACAAGACATGCACGGCATGTATATAGCCGAATCGATCTCAATCCGTGTCAGTTTGTCACATCCCTAATATGGAGCGTTTATGTCCTAATATGGAACACTGGCTGCAGCCTGCAGGCCAGACCACATGCGTACACTTAAGTCACTGCATCGCTTTCGTGACATTCCATATATTTTGTAGCTATTTTGTGTTGTAAGTAAATTGTATTTTTACTCTATCAACACAGTTATCTTTCGAGCTATTGTGTTTGAACTGACCTGTTTGTCGTCAGGCAAATTTACGCGTACGATTGCGTATCATTCCGTTGTGTGTGTTTGCCACAACTCAGTCGTAAAATATTTTGTTGTGTGTGTTTGCCACAACAAAAACTCATTTGTTGTGTGTGCTATACCTGTTCGCTAAGGAACTTTACTGTTTTTCCTACTAGTGTTTACAAAACCTTAAAGCATAGCGTTCCCGCCTATCTCATACTCACACACACACTAAAACATATTTTGATCAAAAGGTTATATACAGCCATTATAAATTTGCATATTATCATTAGTCACGCTTGAATCTACCATTAATTTTCACGTCTCTAACATAGCCACCCCCGTGAAATACCATCGTTTTTCACTTAATTTGGGCCTCTTCCAAGAGGCAGAGCTTAGAGACGGGTCTTCTATGGATTCCAGTTTTCGTTTTGACTTCTACCGATCTGATTCGTTCATCAGGTCCTTTGAAGACTTTGATAATCTTGCCCAGCGGCCAATATCCGCACGATTTGTTTTCGTCCACTACCAGTACCAAGTCGTTTTCCTTTAACGGTTGAACTTCAGTGTTCCATTTCACTCTGGATGTGAGTCGACATAAGTCTGAGACGGTGAAGACCCCGGGTGGATAATTGAAGTTAGCTCGACCAAGTAGGAAATGATTCGGTGTGATAGGTTCCAGGTCATTAGGATCGTCGCTTACAGAAGTGAGAGGTCGACTGTTCAAGATTGATTCGATTTCAATAATGTGTTTAGAGTGTCCAGATGCACACTCTGATTTCCCAGGATCGCACGAAGAATTGTCTTGACAGAGCGCACCATTCTTTCCCAAACTCCTCCAAAATGTGGGGCCATTGGAGGGTTAAACTTCCAATCAATTCCTCGTTGTAGCAGATGGTCCTGGATTTGTTCCTGATTCCAAGATTTCAGGCATTCTTTAAGTTCACTTGCTGCACCAACGAAGTTTGTTCCATTATCCGACACAATACACTTTGGCTGTCCGCGACGAGCTATGAATCTCCGAAGAGCGAGTATGAAAGCATCAGTGTTGAGGGAACCAGCCAATTCTAGATGTATGGCTCTTGACGTCAGACATGTAAATAAACAACCCCATTGTTTCTCTACAGTTCTTCCTCTTTTCACCAACATTCGACCAAAATAATCGACACCAGTGTTGGTAAAAACTGGACGTCCAACTGCGAGACGGAGTGATGGTAAGGCCGACATCAATGGAACGTTTGGTTTAACTGACTTCTTCTTGCAGACGAAACACTTGTGAAGAATCTGACGAACAAAGGATTTCGCTCTGGGGATCCAAAATCTCTCCCTCAACAACGCCAAAACATGCTCTGTGCCAATATGCCCTTTACGAACATGTATATCTTCCACGATGAGTGTAGTGATATGGTGTTTCCGAGGCAGAATTATTTGGTGACGAGATTCATACGAAATTGGGACTCGAACCAATCTTCCGCCCACGCGAAGTAAATCATTCACCAGAAAAGGTTGTAAAGGCAGTAGCTGGGTAGATGTGGGTAAAGGTTTTCCTTTCACGAAACACGACAGCTCAGTGGAGAAATGTTCCTGCTGTGCTTGACCAATCCAATGCATTAGTGAGGCGTCGATCTCTTCAACGGTAAGGTAAGAAGGAAATTTACGTCGTTGAAGCTTAGCTAGGAACCGTTTGACCCAAGATGTGACCCTTAGCAAGCGGAAAAGCTTTGAAAACTCTGTAGGATCGATTATAGGAGAGGTCGCTTTAATAACAGCAATAATGGGGCACTCGTTCTCCATTCCGCAATTGGTTTGGGTACTTTGTTTGAAATCAGGTTGGATTGGCCAATACTCTTCAGACTGCCAGAGGAAATCAGGTCCCGACAACCAACGGTGTTGTTTCGAAAGTTGTACAGGCGATAATCCTCGGGATCCATCATCAGCTGGATTAAGAGCACCGGAAGCATGATGCCATTCTTGGAGTTTCGAATTTTCTCTAATTTCTGAGACTCGGTTTGCGATGAATGTAGGAAATCGTCGATTTTCGTTCATGATGTATTGTAAGACAACGAGTGAATCAATCCAATAGAAAATTTTGTGTACAGATACATTCAGTTCTTTCTGTATGGATGTGCTCAGACGGGTAGCGAGAACGGCGGCTTGCAACTCCAATCGAGGAACTGTCAGCGGTTTGAGAGGAGCGACTCTTGACTTGCCGACAAGGAATGCACACGAGATTTTTGACGACACATAAATATATCGAAGGTAGATCACTGCAGCGAATCCTAGCTCAGATGCATCCCCAAACACGTGCATTTGACAAACACTAACTTGCTCGTCGGGGTACAGCTTCAAACATTGTGGGTAGAAGAACTTCTTTAATTCTTCCAACTCCGTCTTCCAGGTTGTCCAAGCCTGCAATACGTCACCAGTTATTTCTTCGTCCCAGTCCAGCTTTAGACGCCACAATTCTTGTAAAAGACACTTGGCTTTGAAGATGAAAGGGGCCAGCAACCCCAGAAGATCGAAAATAGAACTTACAACTTTTAGTATGTGTCGTTTCGTAGCACCATCAACGGACGAAACATTGAATTTGAATTGATCACCTTCTATGTCCCAAGCGACACCGAGAGTTCTTCCCATTGGCAGTTCTTCAGAGGCAAGATCGACAACTGAAGTAGCAAGTTCTGTTTTCGGTAGAGCTTGTATCACTTCTCGACAGTTGCTGAGCCATTTAGTAAGGCGAAAACCACCCCTTCGAAGGAGATCCATCAGCTGGTACGCCAATCTAATTGCTTCATCGATAGTTGGAACAGACTTTAACTCACTGTCGACATATCGGATGACATTTGGTGATTATAACTTGCGATTCCTGTTCGAATACTTGACCGATTTTAACAAAAATAGGCACACTTTAAAGAAGAAATTGTCCTCAGTAGATACATGTTTTTTTTATATCAATATGTTGTCAATTTGCTAAGATATTCACTTTAAAGAGCATGTGCTTTTTATATTATTCAATATTGCACATCAAAGCGGCCTAATCCTTAAAATATTGCCCAAAATGCAAACGAACACGGGTTGCAGTGGTTTAGTTCACATATTCAGGATTATTTTGATATCTTTAGCGTCAAAATCGAGCCATTAGAAGATTTTTGCTGTTTTTTTATATAAACATGCATTGATGATATAAATTTCGCGTCACCGGCGATAATATTTCACAATAATAAAAATATCGAAAAAAAATTCGGGGCAAAAAAAGCCGAAAATCTGCCCCCTAGGTCCAATTTTACGTCAGAAATCGATTTCCGGGGTCAAATTTACCCTAGGGGGAAGGCATTAGGGAGTTTTGTCACATTTTCCAACCGCATGACAACATTCCGAGCATGCGGTAAGAATGCGCTTAGCAACAATTATCGCTTAGAACTTATAAAATGCTATTTTCTCCGCTTCTTTTGCACATCCTACCCTAACAATTACTCAGAACTATAACAGAATGATAGTATGTGAAATTCAGACATTTTAAAGAACACAGAGCACAAACAAAAGCGAGAAAATACTGAATTTCTAAAGTAATATGGTTGCTATGGGGAGTAATTTGAGATAACAAAGCAACATATTATTTGATTCATGTTTTGACTTATAATACAAATGCAGTTTATTACTATATGCAGGTTTTAAAATACTATTTAAATCGTCTTTTCAAGCTCTATCGTTTGGTGGTATTCCAGGGTCTTTAGTCCAAATACTTGCTGAGATATTTAATGTTTTGCTTTTCCCGACAATATTGTCGGGTTGAATATCCACTTGTCGACAATGAGTTAACAAGTCATCCATGTAGAAATTGCGTAACATCGTTTCAGGAATGTTGGCCCCAATCAATAAAGCAATGTCACAAGAGCTAACGTTTGGAAAGTCCAATCCGTCCAAGTACGAGAAAGCTGCTCCGTTTGGCGAAACGCGTTGGTGACGAGAAGGAACGTTCAAATGTGGAACTGTCCATGCTTGATCAACCCTAATTTCTGTAAATGGAATTGCACTTGCTGCTGGACTGATTGTGAAATCGACAAGTCTAGAAGAACAGCATTCTCCATTGGATACGACTGTTCCAATTGATACGCTTTTCATCGGTCCTTCAAGTCCTAGTTTGTTGGCAAGGTCTTCTCGAATCAATGTTGCTTCTGAACAAGGGTCCAATAGCGCAAACGTGTTGACCTCTTCACCTTGGGCATTTTGTACTTTGACAGGTACCATCTGCACAAATACTTTGGTGTTTTTAAGGATTTGTTCTCCTTCATCTGTCTTCAGATGCGTTGAAGCAACAACAGGCTTTTCTTTGTTATCGTCTTCTGTATTGACTCCCACGGATTTAGTTTTAGTACCACGGACTTGCATCATTTGAGGCGAGTCATGTAGACTTGAGTGGTGTTTCTTGTTGCAATTGAGAACACGACATACGAACTTTGATGAACACTTATTAGCATGATGTCCAGGTCGTAGACAATTGTAGCAAAGTCCTTTTGTTCTCACGAAAACATGTTTCTCGGACGCTGACTTGTTTTGGTATTTCCAACAACGACCAAGATAATGCTTGAGTGGACAAAGAAGACATGGTGTTTCCACCCTTGTTGGTGACGTGCAATCATGATCTTCGTCTGGGAATGAAGTCGCAAATGTTCGTATGCGAGTGGAAGGTATTTCTGGAGCTTTCGTGTCTGTTCTTCTTGTAGATTTATCATCTACTGGCAGATCTGGGTCGTAAGCCGTCTCCACTTCTTGATTCATCCAGATCTCGAAATGAATGAGATTCGGCATTTCTTGAATTCGAATTGTTCGTGATGTTTTAGCCCAGGAACGACGTAAACCAGGTGGGAGACGCGCAATTGCCATTCTTAAGTTGTTACTTGAGAAAAGATCTGAGAAGAAGTTCATTCTTTCCAAGGTGAATATGCAGTTTCGTAATTCGTTATGAAATTGACTCAAAGCGTATCTGTTTCCAGGGGGAATCCTGTCACCTTTGGTAACCTTTTCAATCACTGCTCGAGCCACTATCACTGGATGACCAAAACGCTTCTTCAACCACTTTAAGGCTACGGCATACGCTTTTCCATCGCAACCAAGACCTTGGACTAACAACTTGGCTTGTCCATCTAAATGCATTTGAAGTTGGGTCATTCTGCGAGTATCCGTGGAGTATGGTTTGTTGTGAACGTGTTCGTAAAATCGCTCGACAAATCTTGGCCACTGAATTGGCTCACCATTGAACCGAAGAAGCTCAATCTTTGGGACATCTCTATTATACTCCAGACGTAACAGGGATTCTTCTAATGTCATACCATGTCGACGCTCGTATGGAATAACCGTTTCCTGGTATGGGATTAGTTTATCGATCCAGCTATCCAGACTTTCATGCTGTTCAGTCACGCTATCAACTTTGGTTGATGAAGAAGCTATTGGAAAATTCGTTTGAACTGGAGGATGAAGGCTCGGAAAACTAGGTGTTGGAGTTAGGGTAGGGAGACGCAAACGTGGTAATGGTTGGAAGGATTCAGACGAAACTGTGGAGATTGGGGACATTGGTTCAGCATGATGGATTGTTGCTCTTTGACGTGTATCCGGTAATGTGGGTAACTGCTGATCTGAATGTTGTACTAATGGGGGCGCGTTGGTGCCATTGGCATTTTGAAATTTCTTGATATCAAATCCCACTGGGAACTGAGGTGACCCTTGAACTGGCACTTCAGGTTTTGTTGATTGTGAACGATGTGGTTTGTTCTGTGTAACTTTCACAGAATGAATTTCATTGGAGGCGTCTTCAGGAGGTTGTGGCCTTTCAACTTTTGAAGGACTTGATTTGGACGATTCAGAATCACGTTGGAAAAAAGGCACTTCTGAATCTACTTCGTCGAACTCTTTTAGCCTTTCTTCAAGGTGCGCGTCACGCATGCTTTCAAGATCACGTTGAAACAATTGCGATTCCAGTAGACTCAATTCAGCTTGGTTAGCCGCAGCGATTACTTGTTCTTTGGTCCGTGAAGCCTTTATCTCCGCTTCAAACTGCAATTGTCGCATCTTATTGTTCAGAATTTCTTTCTCCAAGCTTAGCTCTCGTTTTGCGGTTTCTTGGGCTTGAGCTGCTTTCATCGCATCAATGCGTGCTTTACGCTCAAATTGTTTAGCAAGGTCTGATAATGCTAATGATTTGCTTGTTGATGATCTCTTTGAGCTTGGTTTAATGGGTTTATTTGTCATAGGTAATGAACACGGCGGTAATGAAGCATGTTCCGTTTCATCGCGCGAAGTATCAATTTTTGACTGACTCATGTTAACGTTTGATGGCGAGATTATTTCAGATTCCTGTTTTGTTAGATAGCTCTTGATTTCCTCTAGACATAATTCTTTAGCTTCGCATGCGTTTGCGAACCATTCTTCTGCTTCTTGTTTGTCGGTTTCCAGTACTAATAGGTTTGTCAATGCTTCGTTAATTGTTCTAATATTCGGAAATAAACACTCGGTTATTGCATTTCGTATTATATTTACTTCGATTTGGTTGCTCTTTTCTTTCATGAGCTCTTTCACTTCGTTTATCTTTCTGGTTAGGGCAGAAAGTTTCCCTGCGCGGGACGCCTTTGTGGATTGGATTTTCTGCTCGATGATTTCTTCGGCATCTCTTTCTGGTGGAACCACCGTTCGCTTTTTACTTTCGTCGCCTTTGACCAGTCGCCTTTCCGTTGTAGACATTTGATTATTTGAGTTTCAGTACTGCTATCCGGTTCGAAGGACCATTATGTTTGCTAAGGAACTTTACTGTTTTCCCTACTAGTGTTTACAAAACCTTAAAGCATAGCGTTCCCGCCTATCTCATACTCACACACACACTAAAACATATTTTGATCAAAAGGTTATATACAGCCATTATAAATTTGCATATTATCATTAGTCACGCTTGAATCTACCATTAATTTTCACCTCTCTAACAATACCACAACCCAGAACGAACAAAGCCACCATTTGGTCTTTAAACATACACAACACAAAACACATTGATTATAGGTGTTTAACCAGGCAATATGTCGGTCTCACTCAAAGTGTATAGATCCGAATTGGATCACATGAAGGCTGTATGAAAGCAAAGGCAGCCTCAGCTCGACTCCAATGTAAATTTTGGAATCATATCTTGTGGATGTTTTATTTGAACGCGTTTTATTTGCCTTGTCTAAAACAACTCATTATGAAACACGAACGAAACCATAAAGTCAATGTATGGTTTGCTCAAATGATGTGTTATCATGCATCATTATTATTAAAGCTTGCTAATGATGTGGAAGAAAACCCAGGGCCTATTACTATAAATGAGGTTGTTGATTGTAGTCAGACTGTGTTCGCTGATATGAGCCAAGGAGACCCAAGATTTGGTAAAAACGCCGACAAACAATGTGTTGCAATGTCAGCAACTTCAATCACATACAACAACATTGTTGGTGTAAATATCTGGGATAATCCAATATTGAACACAATATTATGTACTGGTAACAGCCTTTATGAGTGCATCAGTAGAACTGTCAATAAAGACTTTTTATTACTTACTGATTTACCTGTAATGGTTTCAGTTAGAGAGAAAATATACTGTTTGCAATTCAGTAAGTCTTTTTCTGGTGGTTTATTTACGACAACAAACAATGAGCCATTTTTCACATTAGAACATGCTCTCAATCAGGTATTTTCTAACTCATTGCTGAATTACCTTTTGAGTTAAAAGGTGTTAGATGTATTGTACATAATGAGGTGCAGGACAAGCCAATGCCTGATTTAATAAAGACAAAACAGCCAAACAAGACTGGCAGTGAAAGACAGATACGACTTCAAAAAATGAATGAGTCACAAAAAAGAAAACGATCAAATGAAACTGACAGAGAAAGCCAAGTAAGACTGCACAACGTTAATGAGTCAAAAAAAGAAAACTGTTAAAAGAAACTGACAGTGAAAAACAAGTACGGCTACAAAAAATGAATGAGTCACAAAAAACAAAACGGGCAAATGAAACTGATGCAGAAAGGCAAATAAGACTACACAATGTTAATGAGTCAAGAAGAAAACTGCTAAATGAAACTGACAGTAAAAAGCAAATTAGGATGAACAATAACAAGCTTTCTCAAAGAAATTCTCGAGCAAACAAAATTTCTCGGCCACAAGACAAAATAAATCAAGATGATTATTTAAAAACATTTGACACCTCTGCTCATGGTGGTATTGAACAATTTTACAAGTCACAATTAATCAATTTTACAAGAACAATTTTATTGAATAAATTTCACAAGTCTGTGCAGTATACTGTCAGTCAATGTACTGTTTGTCATGAGGCATGGCCCTTGAAATTAAAGCCAAAAGCGCCCTATGTGTGCTCACATTGTTCTAGAGATAAAAAAACTCCAAAGAAGTTTTCAGCTGAAAACTGCACAATTCCTTCAGTAGTTCCACAAGAACTACAAGATTTGACTCAAGTTGAGGAAATGTCGATTGCTTGAGCTCTGCCTATTATGAGGGTATATATCAAGCCTCATGGTCAACGGTTATTCTGGGCATTGTAATAACTTGCCACAAAATGTGACAGAACTGGCAGCATCTTTGCCACGATACCCTAAAGACTTAGCTGTGATTATTGTTAAAGTCAAGGGTAGAGACAACACATTCAGAGATGTGACTGTACGAAAGCAAAAAGTGCAAGATGCACTAGGTTGGTTAATTAGGAATAATCTGCATTATTCTGAAGTAACAGTTAATGAGCATACATTAAATAATTTACCAGAAAATGGTGTACCACCAGAGCTAATGACTGTTGAGACTGATAATGACATAGTCTCAGATGATTGCGCCCTAGACACTGGACCCTCCACTGACAACCCTACAGAGGATGTTGTTTACAATGACTCAACAGACATGAGTAGCTTTTTACCTGTTGGTGAATGTGAACAACAGGAACTTGAAGCTGTTAGAAATCAGCTTGCCAAGGAATCTGATGAGCCAATGGCATGGCCAACTCTTAATAATGAACCTATAAATGAGTATCAGCTCTCTCATTTAGCTACAATGGCCTTCCCAACATTATTTTTTTCTGATGGGAAAGGTGACCCTACAAACAAGGGTCTTCTCAGAGATGTTCCTTTTCAGGAACAAATAAAGCATGTGATAAATTTTGCTGAAATTATCAATGGTAAATGGGTATACCGTTTTGCTAGCCACCCCAGATTTGCATACTGGGCATTTAACATGATTCAGAGAAAGCAAATCTTACAACAAAGTGGAATCTTCCTAAAACAAAACCCAGGTGAAGCACATCTCACCCTTAATGAACTGCGTGAAATGGCAGCTAATAACAGTGCAACTGTCTTCATGTTCAAAGTATCCAGATATGTTGCCAATATTGCTGGTACTGATTCGTACTGGAATAAAGTGAGACAAGAACTCAAAGCCATTATTACAAATGTTGGAGCTCCAACTATATTCTTCACCTTCTCCTCTGCAGATATGCATTGGCCAGAACTACATGCATTATTTAATGCTCATTCCCATTATGAAGATTATCCAAGTGATAGTGCACAAGAAAAGCGACAAAATGTCATCAACAATCCACATGTTGTTGATTGGTTTTTTACTCAGCGACTAGAAAGCTTTGTTAAACACTGGCTTTATGCAACACTTGGTGCCAAATGGTACTGGTTCAGATATGACTATCAAGGTAGAGATAGCATTCACTCCCATGGCACTGCCAAGCTGAACAATGACCCAGGCTTGTGTGACCTAACTCAGACTGCTTTGAAGGGATTCTTAGCACAGAAATTGAAAGATGAAAATGAGTGTGTTGACACAACAGAACTAGACCAGGATATTGAAGCTGGTCAGGAGGCTGCTGACACTGTCTGTCAATATGTTGATTGGTTGATGTCAACCATGAACCCTAACCCACCAGAGGAGGGCATATGGGTAAGACCAGAGATTCACCCATGTCAAACAAGGCATAATGATATCCCTGATTGGGATAAGCAAACAGATTATGTAGATCTGTTAAACATGGTCCAGCGACATATTCGTTGCAGTACAAGCTATTGCCTTAGGAAAAAAGGAAATGAAAGAGAGTTGAAATGTAGATTTCATTTCGCAATGCAACATTGTCCACATACAAAGTTGGAATTTGAAAAAGTCCATTCAAAAGGTGACAATGAACATTACAGAGCAAAGATTGTCACTAAGCGAAATGACACAAGGTTGAACAACCATCAACAAGTACAGCTCCAGGGGTGGCAAGCTAATTGTGACATCCAAGTTGTCATTGACCACTATGCTTGTGTTGAATATCTCACCAAGTATGCTGCCAAAGGTGAACCAAGATCACCTGTATTGAAACAAGCATTCAACTCAATTATGCAAAATGTTGAAAATAGCACTGAACCTCGCCGAGCTATTAAGAAAGTTGTAATGAAATCTCTTGGTGAGAGAGACTATGCAGCTCAAGAAACAATGCAACATTTGTTGTCAATAAAACTACATAGCTCATGATTTAAGGTGATACCAGTTAGTTTAAATGGCTCTCGTAGAGTACGAGATACTTCCAGTATTGAGGAAGGTGAATTATGCACTGACTACTCACTTTTTGATGTCTATGCGAACGTCAACAATATAGCACTTCATCTGAAGTACACAATATGAACTTTGTTCAGTTTGCCACAACTTACAAAGTACATATTTTGCAAACCCGAAAGGTCCGAATTTTGGACTTTACTGCAAGTACCAATTGCTAAGATACAAACCTTGGACAGGTAGGCCCAACAATGCATGGGCTGACCAAGAACCAACTGATGAGGTTCTTGTTGTTTGTTGGCACAAACAGCTTATGGGCAAGCCAGTGTACCGGACTGGTTTGACAAATTACAAAATGTCATTCAGAGTCAAGAACAAGATGATGAAGCTCCTGAAGAACAACAGGAAGTAACTCGTGAGGAGTGGATGATATTATCTGACCTCAACACTCCTTTTGCTGACTCTGATCAGACACCTGAGTCAACACATGACTGGCATGCTGACAAAGCCAGTTACACTGAACAACAAATCCATGAAATGCCAACCTGGATAAAAATGCAGAAAGAGAATTACAATGTCCCTGAACAATACCAGGCTGTTGACATTGACAGTTTTAGTGAAATGCAACAAGTTGCAGACAACATTGTTCAAAGTCATTTTAATGACCAATTACGTGACAAAGAGCCACTGTGCCTCATTATAAATGGTGTTGCAGGTACTGGTAAAAGTTACCTCATTAATGCTATTCATAACCTTTTGCAAGGTAAATGTGCAGTGACTGCTACAACTGGTAAAGCAGCTTATAATATCAATGGCGTAACTGTGCATTCTTTATTGAAGTTACCCATAGGACCAAGGGGTAAGAATGACCTCAAAGGTGAAAGCCTCTGTAGATTACAAGAGAGTCTTAAGGGCATTGATTACATCATTATTGATGAATACTCAATGCTAGGCCAGGTAACTTTTGGCTGGATAGACAAACGTTTCAAGCAGGCAAGCGGTCATCATGACAAGGTTTTTGGAGGAAAATCTATTATTTTAACTGGTAACCCAGGTCAATTACCCCCAGTGGCTGATAAGCCGCTGTATCATACTCAACCATCTAATGCTGTTGGTGAACAAGGTCTCCAAGCATACCATATGTTTTACAAAGTTGTTAAACTCACTGTTAATCAGCGAGTACAAGGTATAAGTTTTGAGCAAGTTCAGTTCAGGGATCTACTATTAAGACTTTGCAAGGGAGAATCAACTGTTGATGACTGGCAATTACTGTTGACACGCCAGCCATCCAATATCACAGATATGTCTGAATTTAACCATGCTACTAGACTTTTCTATAGCAATGAACAAGTTGCTAATTACAACCATGAGCAACTCATGCAGCTTGATCAACCAACAGCTCATATCAATGCTTGTCATTCCTCAGTGAAGGCAAAGAAGATGGCCTCAGATGATATGTCTGGGTTAGAACCTGTTGGGTTCCTAGCGAAGGGTGCTAAGGTGATGTTGACTATGAACCTGTGGCCAAGTGTTGGTCTCTGTAATGGGGCTACAGGGACAGTTGTCGATTTTATCTTCAAAGAAAACCATCAACCACCTGACTTACCTATTGCGGTCATCATCCAGTTTGACAACTATAGAGGTCCAGCTTTCCGTGAGAACCAACCATTCTGTGTTCCAATATGTCCTATCACTGTGTCCTCACAGGCAGAGAGCGGTTTCCATGAGAGACAACAATTGCTTCTCAGACTTGCTTGGGCTCTCACCATACACAAGAGCCAAGGACTGACACTCCAGCTGCTTGGATAGACATTGGCAAAACAGAGAGAACACCTGGAGTCTCTTATGTTGCAATCAGTCGAGTGAAAAAATTATCCTTGTGTGTTATTGAACCCATGTCTTATGAAAGACTATCAAACTTGAAGTCCTCAGCGACCTTACAATACAGGCTTGACGAAGAACACAGGCTAGACAACTTGGCACAGGCAACCCACAGTGTGTATCAATAACAATTAATCAATCATTAAACCATTAACCAAAGACACAACCGATTGGTCCCCAGAATTAGACGCACTGATGTTTTGTGCAGTACCTATACACATTTCATTGACATAATCCACTATAAATAATACAATTTTATACTATGTAAGCTAGTAATATTGCCTCTAATATTGCCTCTGTCTTCTTTCACCTGTTATTATATAACTTCCATGAAAGTTAACAACATGTATGTAATTTGGCATTACAGGTCCATTTCACCATCATGATGGTATTCAATTGATGGACTGATAACCATGCTACTTCCAGGGAAAGTCATGTCCAGTCAACTTTCAATTGGCCAATTGCCTCTTTCAATTTGGATGCTGATCATGTAACCCAGTTCCGACATTGTTATATTCCACCATGTACAAACGCAGTGTTGGTAAATGTGTACAGTACACAACAGCTACCCTGTCAGAAAACTAGCTGTTACTGGTTTACCATGTTACATTTATTCATCACTGGCTGTGCTACAGTACAATTGATGGACAGTCACATTCAGGATCTGTATTGTGTTTATGACAATTTGGATTACAATGATCTGCTAATTACTTTTCACTACAGCATTGATACCTTGCTCAATTTATTGGGAGGTGATGATCCAGTTACAAAAATTGAGACCAATATTATTTGATGGTGGTATTCTACACACACCACAGAAATTGCTACTTAAGCCTATAGTGACACTCCAGTAATCATGGCTTGAATCGTGAAACTGTCAGTGACAATGTGTAGTTCTTCAATCAACGATTCTCGATCAAACGTAAATGAGTAACACCAACTCCCAGTGCCACAAGTTGACCCGCTGCATATTTCGCTGACTGAGTACAGTGAATACAGGAACAAGAATACAAATAACATGTACCAAGCACACTGACTCTATTGGTCAATTCATCTGTTCAGATGGTGCGAACATCTGGGCAGCAGATTGTATGGACACGAATAATCAACATTTACTGAAAAGTGAATCTTGTACTATCATTTAGTTAAATAAAACAATTGTAGATGTATAGTCTACTTGTGCCGTACTCCATACATGGGTTGATTGTGACTGATAATATACTCTTGACCCTACCTAATGCAGCATAAACTCTAAACCTAATGCTAATAGTGTCAGACCATCAATTGGACTGTAACATTCCACACACTCCGTAAAAAAACTTCGTCACTATCAGCGAAGAACACCAAGTCCTGTATAAAGTATATATAAGCCACGTCAGAGTTAAGTGTTTTAATAAGACGTTATAGTATCTGTCATTATATTATTTGTTGTATAAATAAATAAATTAAAATTGAATTTTTATTTGTTGCCAGATCGGTATTCTACAGGGTGTATAAAAAAAAAGAGACCTTTAGAAATCAAGCTATTGTTAAAATTTGAATGCCTTTTCAATTGCATTTGCACATATGCGGAACCGTAGTGCATTGAATATTGATGGCATGCATGCATACATTAGAAAATGAATTGACGTTTGTACACAAGATTGTCTGCTCCTGGGAATTTGAAAATAACTTTAATAGCATAAGGAAAAATAACGACCCAAAAATATTCAAATGACTAAGCACACTACCAGAACAAAAATGGTTCAACTGACTTCGGAGCAAAGAGTTTTTGTAGTCTTAACTTATACCCAGCCTGCCATCATCAGAAAAGCAGTTCGCGATAAGCACAAGCGTACGGTAGTTTGTTGAGAGAAATGGAGGCCACGTTGGAGGTCATGGTCCATGACATTCAGTTTTTTTTATGTTCAATTTATCAGTAATTTTCAATCCGGATCGAAATGTCAAGTGAATCTGTGTCAGATCAAGTTGTAATTCATTCCTGACTCATGTAAACATTTTAATAGGCAGAGTTTGTAAAATGGGATGCTGAGCCATTCCAGATTCAAAGTTAATTCTAACTCATGTGAACAGCCCTAATGCTCGCACGCAGTGTTAAAAATTAATGAACAAATGATTTGTTCATGTTTTGAAGGAACAGCTAAAGCAATTTACCACGCATACTGAGTTATCGCTTTTGTGCTTAGTCGTTTGTGCTTAGTCATTTGAATATTTTTGGGTCGTTATTTTTCCTTATGCTATTAAAGTTATTTTCAAATTCCCAGGAGCAGACACTCTTGTGTACAAACGTCAATTCATTTTCTAAAGGTCCCTTTTTTTTAATGTATGCATGGATGCCATCAATATTTCATGGACTACGGTTTAGCATATGTGCAAATGCAATTGAAAAAGCATTCAAATTTTAACAATAGCTTGATTTCTAAAGGTCTCCTTTTTTTTATACACCCTGTATATATTGGCTTTGATATTATATTGACTACGTGACTGCGCGCCCGATGCACGCAAGTGCATTCGTGCACATGCGCAATAGCGGTTAACGACCTATGTATAAATCAAGCACGCGGCCCTGTTGAAGTCTTTTCGCCCTGATCTTTTCTATCGAATAGTTGTCGTTTCCAGTTTGGCTCTTCTAGCACGTTTGATCACATTTCACCATGAAAATGTAAATACTCCCACAGACAACAACCCCACTACTTCAATGACGGAAGAACCTGCTGGTATGTATCCATCCAAAATGTCATACGCTTAGGGTATATTATATCATTTATCTGTGAAATAAACTTATAATTCTTAAAAAAACTGTCTTTGATCTTTTTATTATTTTAGACTCTGAGCTGCATTGCTTTATTCACACTGTATCCCCCGTAAAAAAGGCCGTAGCCAACAACAAGAAGTACTTTAACTGTACACTTCAAGGAAAGGACAAAACCCTCAACGCAGTGTGTTTTTCGCCAGAAAAACGACAAGAATTGGTGAATCTAGAGAAATGTAAAAGCCCTGTGCATATCGAGAAATTTAGAACGACAACAAACTACAGAAGCCAAGACGATGGTTTGTTTTCTTCTTCTAAAGGGAATAAAGCAGTATCCATTTCATCTTTGTCGGTATAAAGAATGGCTGTATCGTCTGCATTAAAATCTTTGTCTCTTTTGATTACTTCAATCATGTTTGAAGACGTACTGTAAATTTAGGTAAAATATTTTGTTGGCTAGTACTAAAGACTAAAAGATAGGAAAATGGGCTCCTTACTTGGTGGTACTACAAAAAAAATTCTACAGTAAAATTTGCGGTTATTTACCTTGTAGTGTCGACAAATGGCTCCAAAAAAGAAAATATTTTTGTATTTCCATTCTTTTTTTTTACTTGCTCCATCCCCACTTCTTCCTTTATCACCCCTTTTAACTTTAACATAGGTATCGCGAAGGTTCTTCCACCGTTTTTTAAGAAAGTTTACTGTCGGGAAAGAGATTAATTTGTGCAAAGTTAAATTTTTGACAAAAAAATTATCGTGCATAATCAGGACACTTCAGTTGATCACTCACCATCAATATCTAGCTCCGTAGCAATGCTGGTTCAAATGTTTTCTTTAAATTCTTTGTCTTTATAGTGTGAGCCCGTTTTGTCATACAATTCTTTATAATTTTGAACTAATAAAATTAGCCGCTCATCTATTGTTGGAGTCGCCATATTTTCTTGGGTTGGCATATTTTTCTTGATTTTTTTGCTTGTCTTTGATTGGTCGAAATAGCTCGAATTTTCTTGCAGCGCGAAAAAGATCGCTCTGCGGGCGAACTTTTTTGTATCGCTGAGCGAAATTTCGCCTCTTCGTGCCTGGTCTGAACACTTATTATCAAATACATTACATTGATTTTAATTTTGCCGTGCCGCGATAAAAAACCGTCGCATCGCGATGCAAAAATCATCGCGCCACGTCTGGTGTGTGTGGGCCTTTACCCTTTCTATCTGTCTCAAAAGTGTGTTTTCTGTAAAGTCAACTGCAAATTTATGTTTTTATAGAAGCTATGATCATCCTCCAAAACCAGAACAAAAGAGAATAGAGCAGAGCAGCAGGAATTTCTTTGAAGCAGTCTCAAACACCCTGAAATCTAAATCAGTTCTATCAACAGATGCTCATTATGATTTGGATGTTCAAAGGAGGATGTGGCAGGGAAAAGGAATTGCATCAGAGCATAAAGGCTACAAATTGTATGATTTAGATGATTTCTGTAATTTTGGATTTACCCGAGACATGGTGGTATTACCTCGACCATCATGGAGAAGGAAAGGCCATACATTTTCCCATTAAAATGAAGTCTACACTATCTTGGACTGCAAAACGTTTCATTTTCAAGGATAGACAGTTGAAGCAGGCAAGAAGACGTCCTATCAAAAAGGTTAAGATTCATTTCTGCTGACAAGCATGCAATGTGGAAACTTTATAAAATGGTATTTTTGGTAAAAGTCTGAATATAACTGACAACAACAACCTAGTTACAAACAAACAGTCCAAACTACGGATTGAGAAAATCTGAGAAATATCAGCTGTGTCAGGCCATACCTTTTCGTATAGCTTGATACTCATGCTAATTACAATTGATACACTTTTGCCATTGGGTTAATTCATGGTAACGTGCCTGAATTTTCCAAAATTGCCTTTTTCAAGAGCTCCTTCAATTTTGCAAGTGTTCGAACTCTTGTTTTGATTTGTAGCTCTTTTAGCTTTTCCTTCACTTCTTGTAAACTCATTGTATCAACATGATCTGAAATTAGTTAAACATTGCCTTCCCTAGGGTCAACACATAAGCGTGGCCTTTTTCTTCTTTGCTCAAATATGTCATTTGACCAATAGTCATTATCTTTCTTGTTATATACATGAGGTTTTCTTTCACAGTCCTGCAAGTTGTCAATTCTCTTTAGTGCTTGCACTGCCTTTTTACATGCATCATGCCGGTTACTTTTAGTATGATAGACTGATCGAACAACATCATTGATCTTCTCAATGCCTTGACCTGTAAAGATCTTTATGGATTTATCTTGCTTTAGGAACATTGGTACGTGATATAACAGAATGTGTATGTATGGGGTAACTCTTGCTTTCTCAAATCCAGTCTCATTGTTACCGCGGTTAAAATATAAACAGATAGGTGACAGTATGAATAAACAACTTGTTTTACTTTTATTACAATTTTTAAAAGGAAACCTTTCAAAACCCTTTGCTTATTGTATTTTGCATGAAACATGCATTCTTTCTCAAAGTATCAGAATCACATGATTGTCCATATTTGGCAATTACCGGAGGTAATGTTAAAACTAAATTAAAAAACCAAATTATGGGGAGTATATTTCCATACACCTCACACTCTCCCCCACTTTAAATGTGTCCTCTGTGACGTATACTAAATTTAAACCAGTTATTGTAGGGTGATCAGTCCTACATTATAGTTCATCTTCTCTACGTCCGATCTTTCATTGACGAGATGTCTTCGTATTAAGATAAAACATCTTCTCATCAGTGGGAGTTGATGGAATGGGGGGGTTATGGAAAGGATTTCGGTGGAACGGAGGAGCAGGAGGCAAGAACATCGTTGGTGGAGGAACTACATGGTGGGTTGGGGCTTGCAGACTCATTACATACGGGTTACGCAGTGAGGAGTAGTTCAGCGTTGAAGGTGGACGCCGGTTCCGTGTTGGGCGTTCAGGAAAATAGTCGCTGACACCTCCATGTGTTCGTCTGTGGGTGTTTCCATTTCTTGTGGTGATGGCGGGGGATCTTGATCGAGGTACTATGTCCGATGCTGCGGGGAGTAAACATTGACTAGCATCTTCAGCTTCTTTGTGAGTCGGTTCATTAGCAGCTACTTCCTGTTTGTCGTTCATCAAAGGTTATTGTCGGATCAGCTGCCGTAATCTCTGTCGGATGAAATCCTCGGTATTCGATTTCGTCCTTGCTTTCGCCATCGCTAGACGTCACCAGTCTTAGGTGGTTCTTGTCTTCCTGGTGATCTTTTGTTTTCCTCTTTTTCTCTAGGGAGACTGTTTCTTTTTTTACGGAAGTATCTGGTAGTAGGAAATCACAAGGGAGAAGAAGCTTCCTGTGCAGTACTTGTGAACGACCTTTTGCATTACCTTCTGGCTTGACAAGGAATATCGACAGTTCTCCTTTTTGTTCCACAACTTTGTGTATTTGAATCTCCCAATAAGATTGTAGCTTCCCTGGACCGCCACGTTCACACAAATTGCAAACCAATACCCGATCTCCTGGTTTTAACATGGTAAACCGAACTTTGCGGTCGTATAACTTCTTTCCTGCGATTGCTGCTTTGTTGGAGTTGTTGTTAGCTTTCTTGTACGCATCTCTCATTGCACTTTTCCATTTTTTGACATACTCTGTGTGACTTCCTTGCGTCGTCGGCGTTGATGTTCCAAACAGGATGTCTACGGGTAATCTAGGTGACCAACTGAATAATAAGAAAAATGGCGAGAATCCTGTTACTTCGTTGACAGTACAATTGTAGGTGTGTACGACTTTGTTAACCGACTCTTTCCATTTACTCTTCCTATCCTCAGGCAACGTGCGTAACATAGACAACAATGTTCGATTGAACCGCTAAGCCTTCCCGTTGGCCTGGGGATGGTATGGGGTGGTTCTAAGTCATGTAAAATCTTCGCTGGAAAACCAAACCGAAGTACAAAATCGTTGTACAACCTTTCAGTGGCTGTAGTGCTCGACTTGTTTTTGGTGGCATAGGCCTGGGCGAAGCGGGTGAAATGATCCACAATTACCAATATGTATTCGTAACCCCCAGAACTCTTTTCAAGATGCATAAAGTCAATGGAAATAAGTTCGAATGGGGCTGAAGTTGTTATGTTGCAAAGGGGTGCACAGGCTGGTAGTGTGGGTTTTCGTTGTTTCAAACATCTACAGATGTTGGTCACAAAGTGGGTGATGTCTTTCTCCATTCCGGGCCCGTAGAACCGTTCTCTAGCCAACTGTACAACTCGCTTGGCACCCAAGTGTCCAATATCTTGATGTAACTCTTTATAGATGGTTGATTAAATTTACTTGGTAGTACCAACTGTCTACAAGGACCACTAGGTTTTTCTAGGTTTTTCAAAATATAGACTATCAATCCCCGTTTATAACGCAGAGTTTACTTGTCTTTACTATATTGCCATGTATATTTTGGTCCCGAAAACATCAAGCGTAAAAATATCTTTCTTTAAACAACCCAACAAGGCCACTAAAAGAAGAAATCCTCGATCCAAGATGTTTACATAGTCACCATGTTCCCCATTTCAGAGTAAATAGTCAGTCCAAATCAATGTTTCTTGGTTCTTAAGACATCAAAATTGGCGTTAAAATCTGGCAGGATCGCCAAAATGTTACCGCGGTTAAAATATAAACAAATCGATAACAGTATGAATAAACAACTTGTTTTACTTTTATTAGAATTTTTAAAAGGAAACCTCTCGAAACCCTTCGCTTATTGTATTTTGCATAAAACATGCGTTCTTTCTCAAAGTATCAGAATCACGTGATTGTCCATATTTGGCAATTACCAGAAGTAATGTTAAAACTAAATTATAAAACTAAATTATGGGGGTATATTTCCATACACCTCAAATATTTGATCAAAAGTATTAAAATAGATTCATAAACATAACAAATGACATTAGCACAGCCAGCCTGATGATTTAGTTCTGCTATGCAAAATTTGCCATGTTCAGAGACAGCTAAAGCAAATCAATTTCTAAAGAAATTGTAAAGCAGGACTAGATCGTCAGGTTGCTTGCGCTACCATTGATAGATCCAGCCAACTGTTTATAGCGGATTCTGGCCTTCTGTGCTGGAACCCGAGCAAGGGATTACACCAAACCCAGCACTGTACAACAGTGTGCTGCTATACCAATTTGCGCTAGGTAGGTGTTAGGTTACCATTTACAAATAGTCAGAATAACTATTGCATATTTTAAACAATTGCTGCCTTAAAATTAGGTAAAAGAAAATTTGTCTAAGACTGACACCCCCCCCCTTCAGTCCAACAGGGTTTCATGCCGCTGTGCACCCTTATAAACCATCCACTACTAGCATAGAATGACCCAGATTAAATGTTTTATTTCACCTTCCATATCTTAGTGAAAGTCTCACAATGAGGTGCCCAAATGATCTGTGGGAATTGAGCCAATAGTTTCTGCAGAACAGTCTTCTTTTCATTACCTTACCGACCATGCTTATCCAATCATAAACACCGCTATTCCCTCAATTTTCATCCTTCTTCTGCCACACACTGAAACTAACGCCACAATTATTCACTGCATCTACAGGGTGTATAAAAAAAAAGTAGACAATTTTGAAATGTTTAGAAAACTATAAATTTATCAAAATAGCTCATAGATTTGTGCTAGTATGGGTACTTTACCATCTTCAGGTCATTCTAACACTAAAAACAAACAGAAAAATTAACCTCGAAAAATGGAAGAGCGGTTTGTGGAAGCATCATTTTGAATGGCTTGTGCAAACATGAATGAGAAGTTTAGAATCCGATTTGAATTCAAGGGCTGAACGTTTGGGTAATTTGTTTACAAAGAATCGAAATTTCAGAAATTTTGATGAAAATTAAGTTAGCCGCGCAACTGCGTAAACGTGGGCTTTTTTTCGTTTAACTCGCAGCTTGAGTAACTTTTTTCATGCACGAATGATTTCATGCATGAGTGATTGCTCAGGTGATTAAACTAACAATGGTGTTGTGAAAAAAGTTACTCAAGCTGCGAGTTAAACGGAAAAAATCCCACGTTTACGCAGTTGCGCGGCTGACTTAATTTTCATCAAAATCTCTGAAATTTCGATTCTTTGTAAACAAATACCCAAACGTTCAGCCCTTGAATTCAAATCGGATTTTAAACCTCTCATTCATGTTTGCACAAGCCATTCAAAATGATGCTTCCACAAACCGCTCTTCCATTTTACGAGGTTAATTTTTCTGTTTGTTTTTAGTGTTAGAATGTCCTGAAGATGCCAAAGTACCCATACTAGCACAAACCTATGAGATCTTTTGATAAATTTATAGTTTTCTAAACATTTCAAAATTGTCTACTTTTTTTTGATACACCCTGTATAACACTTTGCAGATGTTCATTCTTCCTAGAAGAAGGAGCCCTATTTAGATATTCCTCTCTAAGACATCTATTGAAAGAAATGGATAAAAGTTTATAAATAACTGGTCTTTATGTTACCGGTAGCAAATCATATAGGCAGAGATATATTCCTTAACCAGATTTACCCATTAGAATCTGAGACTCTCCCTTGACAAGTAAAATCGTCTGGATTCTGGTAAAATCGAGTAGCAGAAAAAAGTGGGCGCATTTTGGCACATTGAACTGTGTAATGGGTTAACAAAGCACATTGGTAGATTGCCTGGTTAACCCATTATGGTGCAAGACTATCCCCTTGATGAGTAAAACCGTCTTGCATTAGACTATTTAGACAGAGTAAAATAATAAAGTAGGTTGCATCTGGGCACATTGCTGCTTAATGGCTTAAGGTACCAACCTGTGATGCAGAGAAGCAAATGAAGCAATGGGAATATTTAGCAATGGCTTTCTGATATATCCATAATTACCAGAGGATTTATCAGCCATACAACAGTTGTTAACCAAAGTTCTTCTTCTGATAATAATCCTGTGGTTTTGATGAGTCCCATCTGTATAATTATTTTTAAAAATACAATAATACTTGACTCTGTTACTGTGGTTCTACATATCATATAGCCAGGCGTTCCTAAAATAAGGCAAGCGCTGGGAGGAAATACCTCTCAGCGTTTGCCCGTTCAGGACATATCATAGGGAAGGCTACATTGGCTAAGGCTAAGAAAATAGAGAATAATAAGAAAGAGGTTATTATTTATTATTCAGTAATGATACTTTACCTCCAATCCTTGTGTATGATGCAATAAATGCAAGCAAAGTCTGATTTTGCACTGTTCATACCAAGAATAAGCAACAAAAACTACAGGAAAATTAATAGAAATAGTATTTTAAAATACAGTACCGGTAACAAAATAGATATATATTGGTACTCGTCTTACAAATTAATCCTGTATAGGAATTCCTAATGGCCTCTTGCAATATGACGTGTATCACAGAAGCCTTCCATCTTGGGTAGCAAGGGTATTTAATTCACCGGATTGCTATAATTCAATGGAATTTTATGGCCCTCTACCTCAATCTCTGCTTGTTCAATCATCTCATTGATTTCATTAAACAGTTCCTTGAAGGATACTTTACACATGTTGTAATCTTCATCGCCACAAACGATCCCTAAAGTGTGGTTACCTTATGGAAAAGAGAGAGATCCTACAAGTTCTGTCAGTTTCAAAGGAGATTCAAAGAGCATTGTAGTAAATAAATTAAATATATGGTACCTTTCCTGGACATAACTTTTTCTTTATCAGACAAAAGTGCAAATGACAAAACAATATAATTTGATATTCGGAACATCTTTGTTCCATCGCCAGATGTTCTAACTTTCTGCTTTCCAAAATTGCCAGATCTTAAAAATCAAGAAAAGATGATACATACCACTTATTAACCGAATTTGAGGTCCGTACTAGAAAAATATCAGACCAAGGTCTTGACAGTACGTCTTTTACTCATTAAACAAGAATGATACAGTAATATAAACAAAAATGAAAGATGAATAAATATAATATTCACATGTACCAAATAATGCTCTTCTTAGTGCATTCTCCGTCGATATTTTTCGTGTCAAAAATAAAAGTGCAAGCTTGTTTTCGCTCAAAAATATGAGAATTGGACCGTTACTATGGCAACAGTCTAATACTGGGGGATTCCAGACCGGCAAAGAACCGATCAGCGCACGCCATTTTTTTATTGCATATTCAAGAAAGTTTCTTAACCCATTGAGCCTCAATGCGTTCCAGTGTGCTCTACTTATTTCTGTTTACTTAGGTAACGCCAGACGATTTTACTTGCCAATGGGGAAACTCTGCAGCTTTGTGGGTTGAGCAAAAACTCAGATGTCTCCAGTTAACCCATAAAGACTCAATGTGCCCCAGGGTGCCCTACTTGTTTCTTTTAGGCCTGTTTCAAACGTCGCATTTTGCATGTGTCGAATACAATTGTTTGAATTATCTGCATGCGAAATACAACGTCTGAAACAATTGAATTAGATGTGTTTAATTGCGGTCGACCGTGATGCTAAATGCGACCTTTCCGGTCGCATAATGCGAGCTGGGTGCAACTGGGTTTCATAGGGTGCATTTTGCATGTGTCAAATTCAATTCGCTTGAAGAGAAAGACAGAGAACTTCATGTTATGTTATTGAAAGGATTTCCCGCGTTTTTTTGTCCATGTGGTATATGCAAATATGGAGGCCAAAGACAAAGGAAATGAACCAAAACAGTCGACGAGGTATTGTATTTCATGTGGAAAGCTAACAAACTACATTTGTCTGCAGTGTTCTGCGTCTGTTTGTAATCGCTGCACGATACATGAACCAGACGAGGAATGCCAAGGCTGGCTTGCTGGGAAAGCAGTTGGATATTGTATCAATTGCAATATTTTTGGGCAGGAGTATGAAGAAAATAACAAGAAAAGGTTAGAAATGTGACATTTTTGAATGTATGACGTAAAAACATATCGACGTAAAAAGTGATTATTTCTTTTGAATTCAGTCGACGTCTGGCTGAATCAGCCAATTTTATTAATTTTTTTATTCGTCATTTACTATAGCAACAATAGCTATAAATGTTAAAATAATATGATTATCAAAATTGTGCCTTCCAGAAAACTGAAGGATTGGAGGCTAGAAATTGACCACCCATTTAATGTCCAAACATGGCTATCCCAATGCTATATACTGAAAATAATTTGCTTCCATAATACTTTTCCTGGTGTACTTTATCCATGTCCACAATTTGCAACCAACTATTGTTGGTACACATGTGGGCAATTTGTGTATTGTTTTATATAGTTCCTGTGATAGTTCTACAATCCCACAGAATGAGGATGATGGTGAAGAAAACTGCACAAGATTTATTGGTATCAAGAGAAAAAAAGGAAAGGCTGGAAGAAAAGCAGTGTAGAGTACTGATGCTGTGGATGACTTAATGGATATCATTACATCTGATGACTACAATAAACAAAATTTGATATTTACTAACACAAAAAATCAAAATAATGGCATTATTTATGAAAAGATATTAACTGAAAAAAAGAGCAAATGAAAGAGGAGAAGAGATTACATTCACTGTTCAACAGTTGAGGACAAAATTTAAACGTTGTGTCAGCGATTGTAAACAAGCTGCCATGAAAATAAAATGGAATCCAACGCTTCCAAGATGAAAAAGGATTTGGAAAATGGTTTGACTTGCTTTTTCCACTTGTGAAAACATGTGACTCGTGTCAACCCGGTATGGCAGTTGAACCTTCTGCAGTTAATGATCTTAGTGAAGAGGAAGAGCTTGCAAAAACCTTTGATGACTTTGTTCCTCAAAAGAAAATAAAGCTCCCAAAGAAAAATCAAGTAACTGAAGCTGTTGAATTGCTTAAGCAAATTGTTGAAAAAGATCCAGCAAAGGAGCTAATTACATTTATGCAAGAAGAAGCAGACAAGGCAAGAAAGCATGAGCTTCAGTTGGTGGAATTAATGTTAAAACATACTTCTACGCCAACTAACAGTAACCAGGTTAATCTTGTTCCACCACATGATATCTCAGGTATGAGTTTTGGTTCTGTCCATGGAGGACCACATCAAAATTGGAATAGCCCTTAGCAATATTTTAGTAATCAAAGTACTGAGAGTCCTATGTATAACATGCCAACCATTGGCCAACCCTCAAGCTTTGTATATCATCCTGGAAATGGGTTCAGTCCACCAAGTGTGACCAAGTAGGCTAAGTATTGTACAATAGGGATTTAGAATTGTTGCTGTTTTGTTTCCAAATGTACAATCTTTACTAAAAATAACTGTAAGAAATATTATAATAGATGTCTTCTTATTGTCAGAAGGAAGAATTGGACAAACATTTAGATTTTTTTTGCAGCAGAGGTAGTTAAGCCAATGTGCATGTAATATGTGAAGGCTCTGATGAAAACATTTGTATTCAGTTCCCATATGGAAAATCTAGACTATATTGAATTACAGTCTATGACAAACCAGAACAATATTTGTATATTAATTATTAGCAAGAGTAACCTTACACTTAAACTCTGATACCATATCAACAGCGCATATTCAATGAAACATCTTTTCCCATTCATTTTGCTCATTTGAGCATTTCCTACTGTAATTTTTTAAATTCAAAGTTACTGTTGCAAACACTTCAAAGTTCAAATTAATGTGAAGTGTCCCCGCATAAGGTAATGTTGGGGAATATATATATGCATCACTTTTGGTTTCGGCAAAATAAATACCTTTAAACCCCTTAAATACCTTTAACAGAATAAACAAGAACAACGTTCAGTTATGTTCGAATAAATCCAGTCTCTTTTTCAAGCCAAAGTTTTTCAACCAATGCCATTCTAATCTTTTCCGCCAGAGGCAATGAATTGTTTACTTTAGAACAATTGGTCATTTGCAGTATTTCCCAAATTTTTTCTCTATCCCTCTTCTCACTGGTGGTAGGGTCAATGGTGAGGTCCAACTTTTTTGGCATTGTATCACCCAGATTGATACAAATATTGTGGAGTACCATATATGCAAGTGCAAATATGCGAACATTCTTGCTGTCGCTCACATTTCCGAAGAAGCACACGCCATCTTCCCTTTAACTGGCCATATGCCCCCTCTGTGACAATCCGAGCACGACTTAGCCGATAATTAAGTATCTCTGTTCGGGTGATAAAACAGCATTGGTGTAGGGTTTCATCAGCCATGGTGTGAGTGGGAATGCTGAATCGCCAACAATAAGAGGAGGCACAGTTTGTGTGCCCACTTTCTTTCCTATTGATGGGTAGACCATCGCCCTCCTCAATATTTGACCAAAGCTCAGTTGACTGTTGAGTCGTGTGAGTTTCCTGGGTAGCCACAGCTCCCCCAAATGAATCGATAATGTGAGTCAACCAATGCCATGAGGACAATAGAGTAAAAGTTCTTAAAGTTATGGTACTCTTTGCAAGCTTGCATTCCACCTGGAGGACACTTAATAGGGATGTGGCAACCATCAACTGCAGCCCAACAACATGGAAATTGCCACATTTCTTCCATATCCAAGATTTTTTCCCGAAAGGTCTCCTCTGAGTTTGGCATATGCTTGTTGACACTGTCTTCCCATAGTATCTCAACAATAGCTTCAGATACTTCTCGGGTAATTGTTGCAACTGTTGACAATCCAAGACCACAAAGTTCTGAGATAGTGTAGTAATATATCCCACGGCCAAGGCAATAGAGACAGATAGCCAGTCGTAAAGCTGGCTCAACAGGCTCCTCTGTTAAAGATTTCCTTTCTAATTTAGTACGTATGCGCCCAAGAATAAAAGAAAATGTACCTCTTGACACTCTGAAGGTTTTTTTAAACCGAGCATCAGAGTATGTTTGCCACACTATATTCCACCAACCTTGATTTCGTTGGAGTCTCCGACATGAATGCTTCGCGGTTGTAGCTGAATTTCGTGCGGATAAAAGGAGAACTACCACAGCACATATTTTTAATAGCTTTTGTCTACGACTTATTAAGAAGTGCAAAGCTGCTTCGAATGTCTGCCTTGCCCAATGTATTATATTATTTAATATTAATATTTTGGTACACTTATTTTAATTTGGCGCCATATTGCGCCATTGCTTTATTTATTTATTTACGTCATTTACGTCATGATATACGCCCAAGCGGACTGCCGCTGATTGAATTCAGCACATGCGAAATGCGAGATTTGAAATGACGGCCGGATTATTGTTTTAGGGTTGAATCTAATTAGAATTGTATTTGACGCATGCAAAATGTGATGTTTGAAACAGGCCTTACTTGTCTAATGCCAGACAATTTTACTCATCAATAGGGAATTAAGCTTTGCACTTAGTCGGTTAGTTAAAAGAATTTAAATTTTCATGCAATACCTTTCTTCTGATTTGTTCTCGGAGCTTTTGTAAAGCCTAACTGGGCCCCAGAGTTCTTTCCAGGCATTCAAGTGATATAACATATTGAATTTAATTACTTTCTGCATTGTTTGATAAGGTAGCTCTGTGGAAGTCCATCAACAATCATAGATACCTCATGGTATGTTGAGTTGCTAACACAATACTTGCCCATGACATATAAAAGGGCCCAAATGGTATCTTTGTCATTCTCAGGTAATTGCTGGAAACTGGTTTTATGGCTAGAATCATTGTCTTTGTAAACCATTTCTTTAAAATGACCATTGGCATCCCTTACATTGATATAATCCAATTTGTGACCAAATGAATCCATAAACCAGAGGGCTTGCTCACTTGTGTTTTTTAGCTCTTTAACTTTACGCCTCTTATGATGTTCCCCTATAGAACTAACCTTTTGTCCAGAATTCTGTAAATCTGAACTGCAGGTCTGGCATACCAGTGTCTCTTCCATAAAATCCAAGTAATCAGTCAACTCCTTACTCTCAAGCAATACTTCTTCCTTCTTAATCTCCTAATTTTTGGCCGTATTAATCTCTTTCATTAAATCTTCAAATAGTTCCTCACACTGCTTATCATGTTCCCCCAGTTTCATCTTAAGGTCGTTTTTCTCTTTCTCAGACTTTTCTAACAGATCCTGTAGACTACTTGGATTTAATAATTCACTTGCAAATACATGAAATTGTTTGGTGTTCTCAAAAAAAATTTCACTCTGTAATTACCTTGCAGTCCTCGCTGGTATGTTTTCGATGCCATTGTCTGTAAAGCCTCCTCAATTCTTTCATTTCCTCGTTTAATGTAAGTCGAAGGTACTGAGAGCCAGAAAATCTTCATATGAAATACCTGACATATTTAGTTTTAAATCCTGCCATTTCAGGACACTTTTTGAGATATTTTGAGTACGACACAATGACCAGACCTTTGATCATTTACATATCTTAAACAGGAAGTTTCCCCTTGAAGATGGATTTATAATTTGCTTTTAATCTCTCTTGCCATGATAAACAATCCAACATGATATTAATATTAAAATATTCAATTCAACGTTCAATTTTTTCTGTAAAGTTTCGCGCTATATTAGACAAAGATATTACCGCTGAACGACATCATCCTAGGAGAAATGGGCTTTAAAACGATGGCTTTAAAACGATGTATTTCTCGAATATTTTGGCCAATTTTTGGCCAAAAAATGATTTGAAAAGCGCACGTTAGCAAAGCTTTTTATATTGTTTAACAAGGGTGTATTTAAGGCCAAATTTGGTTAAGAAAAGGAAACATCAGGATTTTAGCCAGAGGTAAAAAAATTATGTTTTGACATCTTTGGTGTCTATATTTTATTTTCTATATCGCACATTTTTTCAACTATGATTGCCAAAGGTTTAACACTTCTTCCAAAATTGTGGTTTGTAGTGATTTTCCAATATAATCAATCAATGTAATAGAAAAGCCTGTAGCGTGTAATTTCGAGCTGTAAAAGGAAACATATGATTCAGGATTATTATGTTACTTACCATCTAATAGCTATCTTTATAATATATATTTTTGTTCCAGCATCGCACATTTCTTTTTTCTTTTAATATGTTTGAAATAAATTTGTTCAAAGTAAAAAGTAGTACATGTTTCTTATAAATTTGGAAATATGAGATGACTAATGGCCTGGGGCAAGATAGAAAGAAAATTAAAATGCGAATGTCTGCGATTTCTGGCGATGGTGGACCTTCAAGAAGTGCAACAATCTTGTTTTGCACAAAATCGATATTGTATTCAAGATTGTGTCTTCACAAACCCATCTGCTTAATGCGTCGCTTTTCTGTGCTCAGAATCATTTCAAAACTGTGATATTGCTATAGAGAACGATATATATCAATATAGGTAAAACCTCTGAAAAAATGGCATGCGATTAACCCTTCTTCGTTTTCCATTTGTTCGTTTAATATCCGATGACTCAAACCATGTGATCAAACCGCTCTTCAATATTGTTTCCAGAATATTTTTCTCACACCAAGTATAGTTTGCCTTGCACAAATTTCTAATTAAAATTTTTGCTGGGAGGAATTGAAATTGTATAAAATTTGTATAATGCATGTGTAATATAATGTGTACAACAGTAATTCTGGTGTCTTCTGATGCACTAGTGCAAAAATGTGTACAGCTTTTCCAGAGACGTGCAAAGTGTGTACAACATTGTAGGTACGTATTTCTGCAAGGAGTGCAAAAATGTGTACAGCATTCTGGTGTCTTCCTAAGAAGGTATAATGCATAATGTTTTGTCCCATGGTAGCCTTGCCATTGTTATGACACGTGCAAATGAGGTATGGGATTTAATACCATTTGGTGTATGTGATATAGTTAGCTTTAGGTTAAATACCAGGCTCCTACAGCTCGGTGTGGCTGTTAACGAAGCCAAAATGGAGAGTATTTATATTATAAAATTACACGTTTTATCGAGAAGAATCCGTGTCATTTACTGATCATCACGGCATATAACATTGGCGACGAAGAGAAACAATATTTGTAGAAGAGTTTTAAACAATTGATAAAAGAAATATATGGAGGAACATGACAATAACAGTATTAAAACGTTTGACTGTTTTCGAGACCCCGAAACACTTGGGTTAAGATGGAAACGGGGGTTATCTGGTTTCGAATTATATGCAGATGGTAAAGGTTTAATTATTACAAGAGATAATGCGACAGTTTAACAGAGAAGATGTGCCTTATTGTTGCATCTAGCAGGACCAGATGTCCAGGACATATTTTCAACCCTACCGGAAACAGGTGATGTTGAGGATTACGATAAAGCTATTATCGCTTTGAATAAGTATTTTATTCCAAAAGTCGATACAACATTAGCTAGGCATTGTTTTAGAAAATTAACTCAGGCACCAGGGGTAACTGTCCGCCAATTTGCAACTAGGTTAAGAGGAACTGCAAAAGACTGTGATTATGAAGAGGAAACGGACAATCAAATCCGTGATGAGATCCTTTGCAAATGTATAAGTTCATATATCAAAAGGAAACTTTTAGAGGAGGGTCAAGGACTAACCCTACAACGAGCACTAGAAATTGCTGAGAATTGTGAGAAAGTTAGCTCACAGTTGGCAGCCATGTCGGCAGTGAAACAGGACGGTGGTGAAGTTGTGACAGGGAATGTAACAGGGAAAAAAGATGGTTGGCATAGCCATAATAGAAAACAGAGAATGGGTCAAGATAAAACTTGTTACAGATGCGGCAAAACTGGTCATTTCGGAAAAGATCTTAGCTGTCCAGCAAGAGGAAAAGTCTGTCAAAAGTGTAGGTTAAAAGACCACTTTGAAGTAAAATGTAAGACGAAGCCCAAGGAAGAGAAAAGGCATAACATCAATCGACACTCGCAGCGTAAGGGAACTGTCAATGTGGTAAATCCGAAGGAAGATGATCTAGTATATGCATTTATTGTGGAAAGCACCAAACCAGAGAAAGTTGAAGTTAGAGTTGGAGGATGTCCATTGTATATGATTATTTACTCTGGTGCCAGTGTTAACATCGTTGATAGGCAAACTTGGGAATGGCTGAAAAAGAACCGAGTCGTGTATACGTCAACTTGTTCAGAAAAGAAACTTTATACCTATGCTTCACAAAAACCATTGGAGATAATTGGGACATTTAATTGCAAAGTTTCTGTTGGTCATCATACCTCTGATGCAGAGATTTGTGTCATTTCTGGGAAAGGAGAGTCACTCCTTGGTAAAGATACAGCCATGAAACTTGGAGTTCTAAAGATGCGCATGGATATTGCTTCAGTGAGGTCAAAACCACAGAATGTCAAAGAAATTATTCAGACGAAATATCCAGAAGTTTTTAAAGCCGTTGGTAAGTTGAAAGGTCTGACAGTACAACTTCATATTCAGAAGTAAAACCAGTAGCCCAGCCAGTTCGAAGGATTTTGTTCAGTTTGCGACCCAAAGTTAAAGAAAAGATTAATGAACTTATAAATCTAGATACTATTGAACCAGTGGAAGGTCCAACATCATGGGTCAATCCAGTGGTAATAGTTCCGAAACAAAACAGGGAGATAAGACTTTGCGTTGATATGCGCAGAGCGAACGAGGCTATTATGCATGAAAGGCATCCCATTCCCACAGTTGATGAGATTACACAAGGCATGAATGGAAGTAGTGTCTTTAGTAAGCTTGGTTTAAAATGGGGGTACCATCAGTTAGAACTAACTCCTGAATCAAGAGATATCACCACGTTTGTCACTCATTGTGGATTATACAGATATAAAGGACTATTGTTTGGAGTCAATTCTGCATCAGAGCAATATCAGCATGAAATTCAGAGAGTACTTGCAGGATTAGAGGGGCAAGTAAATATATCTGATGACATTATTGTATACGGACAGAACCAAAAGGAACATGACACTCGATTAGAGAATGTTGTCAAGAGATTGAGAGATTTTGGGTTAACACTGAATGTTGAGAAGTGCCAATTTAGCATGGATCGTCTGAAATTTGTTGGAATAGTCTTGTCTGGAAAGGGTATTAGCTGCACAGAAAAAAAGGTGAAAGCAGTAGTCGAAGCTAGAGAACCAGAATCAGCATCAGAAGTGTGAAGCTTTCTGGGGCTGGTTAATTATTGTGGTCGGTTTATCCCTGACTTGGCAACCATATCAGAACCCTTAAGATGTCTGACAAAGAAGGGAGTACCATTTAGTTTTGGGCCAAAGCAAAAGAAATCATTTCAAGAGTTAAAGAATCTGTTATCAAGTTCCACAACACTTGGTTAATTTGACAAAGATGCACCAACTCAAGTAGTTGCTGATGCAACTCCAGTTGGATTTGGGGCAGTGTTGACACAGACGCAGAAAGATGGTCCATGAGTTGTAAGCTACGCAAGTCGCAGCCTTACTGAAACCGAAAAGAGATATTCGCAGACCGAGAAAGAGGCTTTGGCTCTGGTATGGGCCTGTGAGAAGTTTGTGGCAAAATTATGAGATTGCTTCAAGACTTAAACAATTGACAAAGCAAATGCAAATAGCAACATTGCTGACGTGTTTGGGTTCTGACGCTTTAGATGTCCTCGAGGGACTTGATTTTCAAGACGAAACGGAGAGAAATAACATTATAAGGGGAGAGATTGTATAGGTGAGACGAATGAAACATTGCAATGTAATTGTTTTAGCAAGAGGGATCAGGAAAATAACAAAACTATCAATTTGTATGTCGCTACTCTCATGAAGTTGGCGAAAACGTGCAATTTTAGATCATTAGAAAACAGCTTAATCCGTGATCGGGTTGTTGTTGGCATTAAAGATAATCGAGTACGTAAAAGCCTTCTACAAGTATCCAAGTCGACTCTGAAGGATTGTATTGACATCTGTAGATCTCACAAAAGCACAACACAACAGTTGAAAGTCATGACGAGCGAGGAAGTTCACAACATCGGAGAACAAAATGAACAAGATAATCAGGGACGGAATCGAGGTGTACAATTGAAGAGTCGTGACTATGAGGTAAGCCATCCTCTCCATGTAAATTTTGTGGGAGCTACCATGCAATGAACAAACTAGCATGTCATGCATGATGGGGTGAGACCTGTAACACTTGTGGTAGAAAAAGACATTTTGCTGCATGATGGTGACGTGAAGTATCAAGAGCTTCATGAAAGCTTAAGAAAACCTCTGAAGTATGTTGACGAGAGTGACTCAGAGGAGTACATTGCCTGTCTGAAAGTAAAGGGGAAAGTTTGTGCCATCGGTGCTATGGCAAGAAAGACTTGCCACCTTGAGGTTGAATGACTATCCGCTGCTTTTTCAGTTAGACAGTGATGCATCAGTTAATGTACTTTCACAGTCGGATTATGTAAAAGCTTATGGTCAGGGAAGTTTAGCTTTGTCTTAAAAGTACGGACACAACTTTAGTTATGTATAATAAGAGTGAGGAGAAGCATCTAGGAAGGAAAAGAGTGAGAGTGGTGAATCCAAAAAATGGTAAGAAAAATAGTGTTGAATTTTTGGTGATAAAGGGTGACTCTAGACCTTTGTTGGGTTCCACAGCAAGCCAACAGATGCAGTTGTTAATGAAGAAAATATTCTTGGTATAAGTACCTCGATTCTCAGAGAAGTGTCAAAGGTGATCTTGAAGGAAAATATGATAAAGGCATTTTCGGACGTATTTGTTGGCAAAGGCAAGTTAGAAGGCAATTTACATTTTGAAATAACTCTGGTGCAGTTGCCAACCAAGAAAGTTCCCATTGCTGTAAGAGATGAGTTAAAGAAGGAGCTGGACAGATTGGTGAACTCTGCGTCTTACTTTCCGTGGATGTTCCAACAAATTAGATATCGGCATTGCTGGTGGCCCGAAAGAAAGATGATCGTATTCGGGTGTGTATTGATCCAAAGCATCTCAACCAAGTCCTGAAGAGGAACCACTATTCTCTTCCAACTATAGAAGATATTCTACCTCAGTTGTCGAAAGCCAGATGTTTTACTGTATTGGATACGAAGAATGGGTTTTGGCAAGTTGTTTTAGATGAGGAGAGTAGTTTTGCTACAACCTTTGGAACACCTTGCGAAAGTGAGAGTGATAACTGAAATGCCTCAACCGAAAGACAAGCAGGCTGTACAGCGCATTTTGGGTATGGCCAACTATTTGCAGAAATTTGCTCCAAAGCTGGCCGAGGTGACAAGACCGTTGTGAGAAATAATTAAGGAGAGAAACGAATGAGCTACTTGAAACAATAGTTAAAAAAAGTCTTCATTCCACCCCAAAGCGACTTCAACAAATGCTTCTTAGGCTGCAGAAATACGACTTTACAGTCACATATAAGAGAGAATCAATAATGGTGGTGATGGCTGATGCACTGAACAGAGCATTTCTTCCAGATTCTTAGAGCCCTCAGGAGGAAGGGAAACATGCTGATGTGTTTATGAGTGATGCAAACTTGACCAGTTGAATTGATATTGAGCAAGTTAACGTCGTACAGAACTTGCCAATTAGAAAGGATACACTCCAGAGAATTTGATGTGTCACTCAGGAAGACCCAGAACTTCTAGCGTTGGAGCAAGTAATAAGAGATGGATGGTCTGAGTCAATGAAAAAAGTTCCTTTGCAACTTCAGAAATACTCGACCTTTAGAGAAGAATTGACCGTACAGGATGGCATTATACTCAAGGGTGAGCCTTTGGTAATACTGCAAGCTTTACGTCGGAAGTTCTTGAAAAAAATCCACTCAAGTAATTTAGGGACAAGTACATTTCAGAGTGTTCCGTTTGTAAGGTATATTCACAGGAGCAGCAGAAAGAACCCATGGTTGCACACTCTGTTCCTTCAAGACCTTGGGAGGTAATTAGAACTCATTTGTTCGAGAAGAGTTCGTGCAACAGAACACTAGTTCACAGCCTATGCCTCAGGCAAAAGAGGAGTCGTCGACAGTAACAAGCCCAACAGGTGTTCAACAGCAGGAGCATCAAGGTCCGGGGGAATTTAGTAGAAAGTACAGTTCCAGAGGACGTCTTCTTAGAAGACCGGCATACCTTGAGGATTATGAGACTTGAACACTGGCTGGTTGTTATGATCCCTGTGTGATTGGAACTGGTATAGCAGGGGCATAATATTACATAACTTTTTTTTTTAAATAAAAACAACTCGTTAGTTAAAAACTTATTACAATAGTTAGTACATTCAAATATTCTTTAAAAAAATCCATTTCGAAGAAGGAAGATGTGACGGTATGTGCATGCATAATGTATTATGGCTTGAACTGAACTTAATCATAAACAATATGCAAATTAATTAACGTGCGGGTTTAAAATGGTTTTGTTGGCCTAGTTCTAGCATATAATTGTGATAATATAGAATATAGCACAGTGATATACATAGAATATAGATTTTACTTTTGAAAACGTTACAGGTTATACATCGCATTTTGATCGCATCGAATCCAATTGAAACAACAGATAACAAGATGATAATTAAATTTAATTAGTTTAACCATCTCATTGCTTATTGTTTGAATTGCCTTCCTGAGTATAGGCTGTTTATATGATCCTGCTATAATATGTCTCATTTATTTGGTAATCTAGCTGGCAACCCTAGTGCACATTTATACCTGGTGGGGGGTGCAAAACGACTGATTTTTAGCAGTAAAAAAGTTTAAAAACATATGCAAAATGTGAAAACATGTGCAAATTTTTATATTCGGGGGGGGAACTATATGCACTTGTGCACTAAATTTTTCAACATGTTTATTTGCATTAGATTTGGCACATGACAAGGCCAACGTCTGGAATGAGCCTTAAGCCTAGTTCTTAATATAAAGTCAGCTGTGTATTGTTGGTAATTGGCGATAAAATTTTTTTTTAAATTAACAAAGCAGTTTATTCCTCAGTAATCACCAACAATAGGATTCCCTGACTGTCAATGTCCTATGATTTACTTTTGCAATGTGGTCGATTTGATGACACCAAGTATAGCCAGGATGCATGATGTATACAAATTCCCAAATAATAATAATAATAATAATGATTTATTGGGCAACATATCCACATAGTGGCTCTACATTTGCCAATCTCTACAATATAAATATTTATAATATATAAAAATATATAATACAATATAAAAATGCCTAGTTAAGATACAAACATTGTCAACTTTATGACCCAAAATAGTCACTTTAGTAAGTAAAGTATTTAAACTAAATGAACTTGAAGTAATCCAGAGCAGGGGCCGTTTGCTTGAAAGACGTTTGGCCTAAACGGCAGATAAGCCCCCCCCCAAAAAAAAAAGTCTCATATATATGTTATAAATGACTGAACATACATCTTTTGCCTTAATATCTAAATGCCTTTCGAACAACTGGCCACTGGATTCCAAGATCCTTGAAAGTTCATTTGGCTATGTTAAATACAAGAAATACAATGAGTCAAAGACAAGATGCTTCCCACAGGTACGCTATTAAAGTTTGTTTTCATATAACATAATTCATCGTAATTCACAAGTTATAATTCGTTGTTTTTCAAAATCCAACATATGGAAACAGAACTACAATAAATTACATCATGTGAATTATGACACAGCACCATAACAAATTATGTTTTATAAAAACCAGCCTTGAGTGACTGACAATGCAAAGAATCCTTCCAGCCTCTCCATACTTACAAAACTACTTCCGGCTACGTCCGTTATACAGGGTGTCCCAAAAAACCCAAAAACTATTGAAATCACCCATAACAATGCAATTGTTAGAGTTTGAATGGCTAAGAGCTCTGTTGGGACCCACAGGTGTATAAATGTTTGCCATATGCATTTTTATGCATGCATATATATGATGCAGTAAAATTTGCCTGTACGCAAAAATTATATTTATTTACAATATTTACAATTTACAAATATGGATAACAATATTTAAAAGTGTATATTAAGGACCATAACCTATGACATGTCCCCTTTTTTTAGCAACACAAAGCATTTAGCAGTTTATAAGGTGCATTAAATCCCCACAGGCTAAAATTCGTGAACACGGCATTCAAATTTTAACAATGACTGATTTCAATAGTTTTCGTTTTTTTTGGGACACCCTGTAGTGTATAATCAAAACTTAAAGTGGTTTTTGTTTTATACATTTTATTTATATTTGCAAATTCTGCGTTTGGATTGATTTCTATAACTGTCGTTGGTTGAAAAAAAACACTTTTATTCCTTGAACCTTGTAAAAGGTTCAACCATGTGCCGAACAGTAAAAAAAAAAAACTAGAGCCCAGGCCTGCGCAACATAACTTGCTCCCGGGCTCTGCGCGCTACATTCGCCTTTACATGGCTCCCCAAAATGTTTTACAAAAACATTTTCTAAACAATGTTAATATAAACCGTATATGTGTCCGATAATACGTTATTATTAACCTGGCTCCTCGTCGGGGAGTCCCGGTCTCTATACTTTTTACTCTAGTTCAGTTT
The DNA here is from genome assembly GCF_004324835.1 of Dendronephthya gigantea. Taxonomy (NCBI): domain Eukaryota; kingdom Metazoa; phylum Cnidaria; class Anthozoa; order Malacalcyonacea; family Nephtheidae; genus Dendronephthya; species Dendronephthya gigantea. Next base: position 908,970 of record NW_021163049.1, read on the forward strand.
CTAATAACAGTACGAGTTTATCTATTGGTCTTTCTAATGTTGATCCACTGGCCATTCTTAAGTGGACAGATCTTACCAGTCCTTGTTCGTCAGCCTTGGTGCTCATGACTCTACCAATAGACCATTGATTTCTTGCAAGATCCTTATCTTTTACCAACACCACGTCGCCCACTTCAAAATTCCGTCTTTCTTTATTCCACTTTTGTCTTGGCTGCAAACTTTGTAAGTATTCATTTTTCCATCTCTTCCAGAATTCGTTGGTTAAGTGTTGAACTTGTCTCCATTGCCGTCTGCAGTATAGGTCGGTACGTTGAAATTTCCCAGGGGGTGGTAATACCACCTTCGATTTTCCCGTCAAGAGTGTCATCGGTGTTAGTGGTTTGAGGGAAAATGGGTCGCTGAGAGACTCGGTGGAAAGAGGACAGCTGTTAATGATGCCCTCAGCTTCGCATAGTAAGGTTCTAAGTTTCTCGTCATTCAACATGTGACCATGTTCCTTGATTTGGGCAGCTAATATATTTCGTATAGATCTTATCTGTCTTTCCCAAACCCCTCCGAAATGACTTGCTGAAGGTGGATTTCTTTTCCACTCAATATTGTTCTTTAACAACTCAGCTTTCACACTGTCATCATCCATTTCTTCATAAGCCCGCTTGAGTTCATTGTCCCGCACCGACAAAGTTAGTTCCTTGATCACTTCTGATTTCTTGCACAGGTCCTCTTCGCGAAATAAATCTTCTCAAGGCTTGCAAAAACGAATCTGTGTCAAGCGAATCGGACACCTCGATATGCACAGCCCGACTTGCGAGACACATAAAGAGAGATCCGTACCGTTTAACTTCTTTGCGTCCCTGTCCTATTAATAATGGTCCAAAATAATCGACCGCGCAATATGTGAAAGGTGGAGCAGGTTCCAGTCGTGATTCAGGTAGGTTTGCCATCTTTTGTTCGCCTACGGATCCGCGCAGATATCTACAAGTAACACACTTAGCCAAAACCGATCGAACAGCTGCGTTTCCGTTTACTACCCAATAGCCATTTGTGCGCAGTTCATTCAGGGTGATTCCTCTACCACTATGTTGGACCTTGGCATGAAAATATCGAATAATTAAGATCGTCAGATGGCATTTCTTTGGAAGGATGATGGGATGTTTAATGTCCTTACTCAGATTTGCTCGGTTAAGTCTTTCTCCGACTTTTAAAATTACATCCTGATCCAAAAAGGGGTCTAGCCTGTAAATGCTACAAGTTGCTTTCGTCATAGCCTTCTTCTTCTTGGCAAACTCTCGATCTTTGAGGCCATTAGTTACTTGAATTTGCTGTAACAGTTCGATTTCTTCCGAATAGGCATCGTGCTGCATCCACTTGATGATTACCACCTCTGCGTTCTTTAGGTCATTCACGCTGATTGGCGATGGCGTACTGCTTCCGTTTCTAACCCTTTCTTTCAACTTTCGCACGTATCTTATGCAATTGGTGATTGCTAGTTTAGCTCATACCCATGAAGAAAACCGTTCCAATCTTTTGAGCATACCTACTTCTCGCACTGACGAAGCCCTTGCGTTGACTTTCTTTACTTCCGAGTTGCCTTCCTCGAGCGCTCGTTGCTCAACTCGTTGCTTTGGCCAATTATCTTCGGTCTGCCACAGGAAATCTGGGCCACTTCGATTTCTCTAGAAACGCTTTCGCTGTCGTACCTCTGGAAGCTTCGTCCGCTGAGTTGGCTGCCGTGGCAACATGCTTCCACTTTTCAGGAGCTGTGTGATCGCGTATTAGTTGCACGCGATTAGCGACATAGACGTGAAACCTTTTGGATTCGTTGTTGATAAAGCCAAATACTACTTCGCTATCTGTCCAGTAGAAATTGTCTACGTCCTCGTAATCTAATTCATCTTTTAGCATCTCAGCCACTCTGACAGATACGGTTGCTGCGGCTAGTTCCAGCCTAGGAATGCTCACTGTTTTCTGTGGTGTAACTTTTGCCTTGCCAGCAACAAATGAGCAGTGTATTCGACCATTTTCATCGGTTAAGCGAAGATACGAAGCTTGGCCATAACCTATCTTCGATGCATCAGATAAGCTGTGGAGTTGCCTAGACACAACCTTTCTAAAGTCTCTTGGTTTGAAGCTTCGTGGAACAGCTAGTTGCTCGAGTAAATGAAGTTCATTTCTCCATTTCTCCCATCTTGAGTATAGATCATAAGAAATAGGTACATCCCAATCTAAGCCTTTACAAACATCTTGCAATATTCGTTTTCCAACGAGGATGACGGGCGCAATAAGGCCCAAAGGGTCATAAACGGAACTTATCCTCTTCTCGGATTCCTCTTCTCGTGCATGGTACATCCTTTAACTCAATTCTAAATTTAAGACTATCTGATTCTACGCACCAAAGCACTCCTAGTGTCCGTTCAATAGGTAGCCTGTCTTGACCAAGTTCAAGTTCCTTTATATTCTTTGCTCGATCCTTCAAGGGAATTGACTGATTTACTTCGACACTATTGCTTATGAACTTGGTGAGATTAAAACCTCCCTTACAACACATTTCTTGGACATCCTTTACAAGGCCGACAGTTTCATCCACCGTGGGTGTTGATTTTAAACTATCGTCCACATAGAAGTTTCGACGAAGGGTATCTGCCGCTTTAGTTCCAAGTTGGTCTTCATTGTCGTCCGCCATACGTTTAAGCGCATAATTAGCACAATCAGGGGAGGATGCAGCCCCGAATAAATGCACTGTCATGCAGTACTCTTCTGGCTCCATGGTAAGGTTTCCACTGGGCCACCATAAGAACCGTAAGAAATCTTGATCTTCTTCTCTCACCTTCACTTGGTAGAACATCTGTTCGATGTCAGCAGTAAATGCTACCTTTTCTTGTCGAAATCGGGTTAGGACTCCGATAAGTTTGCTCGTGAGGTCTGGCCCTTGCAATAAATGGTCGTTCAATGATTCTCCGAGATAACGTGACGAGCAGTCAAAGACAACCCTGATCTTTCCTGGTTTATGTGGGTGATACACACCGTGGTGGGGTATGTACCACACTCTTCCTTCTTTCACTGGTTGTTCCCTTTGATCAATCTTTCGTGCATAACCTTTCTTGATAATTTCATTCATAAAACTTAAATAGTCCGTACGATACTGTTCATCATTCTGAAGTTTCTTTCTTAGGCCACGAAGGCGTTGCTCGGCTGCAGGTCGGTTATTTGGTAACTGTACATCATCGTTTTTAAAGGGCAGAGGCATCTCGTAATGCATGTCTTCACAATGATGTATTCCTTCTTTAGCTTTCTCTAAGAACTTGAGGTCATCTTGAGATAAACCCTTTCCACGTTCACGTTCAGCAAACTCTATCTCAAACATTTCTTTCACCGCGTTAGGAGAAATAATCTCTTTGACATCTCTCTGGATGGTAACGCACGCTCTTGCTTGACTGCCAAAACTGCCCATACTCACGAGAATCCTGTTGCACGATACTGACTTGCTAGTGTTCTGATTCACCGGGCCATTGATGTGCCATCCTAACAATGATTTCACCGCGTAAGGTTCCTCATCATTACCATGAAAAACATCTCGTGGTCTTAGTGCGCTTGGACAGTTTAGGCCAATTAGAATCGCTACTTCGATGTTCTCCATATACGCTGGAATTCGCTCCGCCACCTCCTTCAGATGGGACCATTTACCTATCTGATTTGGTCGCGGAATCTCATCTCGATCTGCTGGAATTTGTTGTCGCTCGTATGTTCTGGGTAAGCGGACACTGATATGATCATATTGAAAATGTTCTGCAACCAAGCCTTCAACCGCTTTAGTTTCCACCTCCCTTGTGCCATGCATGGTCGTTAATTGGAGCCTTGTATCACTTCCTTTCACTCCCAATTTTCTCAAGGTTTCTTGTTTGATAAAGGTGCTGCCACTGGCATTGTCGAGTAGGGCATACACTGCTACTTTCTTACCCGGATTGTCTCTATGATACAACCATACTGATACTATACCCATGTTAACTGGATTGTCACCAGCTTCGGTCACAAATTGTTGCATGAGAGTTATTAACTTGATTATCTGGAGAGTTGTTTTTTGCATCGTGTTTGCCCATGTCCTCGGTTTCCTTCTCTTTATTGGATTTATCAGGCGGTTTCCAGTGAGGGTCATGTAAGGCAGTGGGGTGATTCTTTTTACATATCTGGCATGATTTCTTTCGTTTGCAAAACTTGGCGATATGACCTTGCCCATAACATCCATAGCACATTCCCTTGATTTTTAGGAAATTCTTTCTCTTCTCTAAAGATTGTTTCTTGAATTCTGTGCATTGGTCTAAATCATGCGGCTTGTGGCACATCGCACACGTTAGGGGACTCTTTGATTGTTGACTGCTTTCCCTTGATAGTGTACCAAAATTGGATCCTCTAGGTCTTCGATCTCGTTTCGCAGGTTGTAAGATTTCCTTATAGACAGAGTCCTCTGAATAGACAGGATCAGTGGCCAAATCTGCTTGTTTGGTTACAAACTGTACAAAATCTGCAAAGCTAGGCATTCTTTCTTGGTTAGTTCTAATATTGTTCGCTCTTTCGCACCACTTTCCACAAAGATACCGCGGTAATTTTTCCCATAATTGGCGCATAACATGAGCAGTGTTTAAATCACCCATATAATCCATTCCCTTTATAGCCGCTTTCGTCTGTTCTAACATGGCGAATTCTTGCAGTTTTCCTCCCTCGTTTGGCTTGATCTGCGTCCAATTTGATAGTTTTGTGATGTAAGAATTTGCTATCTTAAAGGAATCTCTGAAGTGTTTCTTCAAAAGCGCTTTCGCTTCTTCATATGACGACTCAGATTTGCTTTGAAAACATCCTTTAATTACCTTTTTTGCTTGGCCAGCAGTGTACTGCTCCAGATAATATAAGCGCTCAATGGGGTCAGTGACTTTGGCTTCAACCAAAGTGTCAAATGCTGTGATAAATGCTGGATAGTCCATTGCTTCGCCATAAAATGTTGGGGGTTTGTGGGTTGGAAGGGTACTCTTCAGTTGATGAGTCGCCATGATATTTGTCAACTCAGTCTGCCTTTTCTGTATCTTGAGGAATTCTTTAAATGGGTCAATGTCAGCGAATGCATCTTTAGCTTTCTGATCGTTGTCGAGGGTTAAATTTGATTGTGTTTCGTCTTTGGGAGCTAAGGTTGATGTTATTATTTCCACTGGCCTTTGCTCACTAGATGTAACCTTTGCATTAGGTGCAGTAGCTACAGGAGTAAGCTGATCTGTGGAAACGATTGGGTTGCTCTGCACTTGATTATCTAAACCATCACCATTAGCGACAAGCTTTGCTAGGTGGGCATCTGAATGGCCAGTTTGTTGTTCAATATTTCTATGATCAGGTTCAAAGGGCATAGCATTGGCATTTAACTCAACATTGTCCGTATATGTGCCTAATTCCTGTTCATAAATTTGCTCTTCTACCTTAGCTTCAGCCATTTGCTGTTTAAGTTCTAATTCTTCTGCTGCCATTCTAAGTTCTTGTTTTCTTTTCAAAAATGAAGCTTTTACTTCTAACGCTGCTGACTTAGCTCTTATTGCAGTTAACCTTGCTCTTGTAGAGGCTGAAGATGCCACTGATAAACTAGATCTATTAGAAATATTTGATCGTTCGGACTTGTTACATTGAGCTTCTAATGCATCTTTGTCCTTGGCTGTGGCTAGGAATTCAATAATTTTTTTCTTGAATTCAAACACATTTCTATCTTGCGTATCATACCAGCCTTTTGCTAGTTCGATATCTCCTTCATTATTTAGTTCCTTTAGATATAGTACATGGGCTTGTTGTAAGTCCACAAATAGTTTATCCAATCGAGATGCATATGTTCGTATTACTTCTTCGTTTTCAACTGAAGCCAATAAGGGAACTATTTTTTCAATTTGTCTTTCGATGTCAAGTGAAATGTACTTACGGTTTTGCTCCAGTGTTCCTAAGCGTTCTCTGTCACAAACATAATGAGCATTGGTATGTTTATCCGTATTAACTCTTTCAGTACTAGGAATTCGATTTTCCGTGTCCGTGTTTCTGTTTAAATTAAAGAACTCATCTGGATTAAAGTGCGAGACGCCTACACTTGAGTTCGTTTCATGTACTTTTTTTCATACCACGGGCTCCGTTACATCGGTCTGCGGATCAACAACGTTCTGATAACGTGGTGTAAGTGGCGAGAATAGTGGCGCCGATTCTTTGAGCATTGGCATAAATGGCAAGCTCTTCTGTTCTTCATTTATTTCATCCAGTAGACTCAATTCACCGTTTAGAAGATGTTCCATGACATTCTTTGTTCCTTTATCTTGTTATTAACCGTTCAATATGGTTGAACTATAACTGTCGTTGGTTGAAAAAAAACACTTTTTTTTCCTTGAACCTTGTAAAAGGTTCAACCATGTGCCGAACAGTAAAGAACAACAAAAAACCAGAGCCCAGGCCTGCGCAGCATAACTTGCTCCCAGGCTCCGCGCGCTACATTTGCCTTTACAATTTGCATTTTCTCAACAAAGAAGTTCATTAATGAAGTATAGTAGGTATATTCATCATAAATAAACAGCTGGAATCTTACACATTAGAGCTGTTTTCTTATTCATCTGTATATATATCACAGAGTATACAAAGAGCGTATATTATTGTTTCCTGGGCACTCAGTTAGAGCTAAGAGCTTGGAGGAATACGGGACACCCTGTAGTGTATAATCAAAACTTAAAGTCGTTTTTATTTTATACATTTTATTTATATTTGCAGATTCTGCGTTTGGATTGATTTGCATTTTCTGAACAAAGAAGTTCATTAATGAAGTATAGTAAGTATATTTCATCAAAAATAGACAGCTGGAATCTTACACATTAGAGCTGTTTTCTTATTCAACTGTATATATATCACAGAGTATACAAAGAGCGTATATTATTGTTTCCTGGGCACTCGGCTAGAGCTAAGAGCTTGGAGGAATACAAATACAAAAGAATATGTGATTGTGTCTAATTAGAGAAAAGCATCAGTTAAAAGATCTTGGACAATTTCTAGATGTATGGCACAAACTGTTGTGCAGTGAAAACTGCTCCACAAGCCTTGATTTTCTTATTTCTACCGTACTTGAGATAGAATTGTGAAGATCGTGATTGCTGGCAATTTCAATTTTTCTTTTTGCCTCCATCCGGAGACCTTGCTTCATGTAGTCGCTGGCTGCAACTCATACCTGGATCGATTCGCATGGAGACACGACTCGATTCTAAATTTCATTGCCAATAATCTGCTGTCAGAGCATTTTCAAGATATATTTGCCGATATACCTGGATTTTCTAACCCCTCAATAATAACTGGTGACAAGTATCGTCCTCATTTGCTCATTACAACAGAGCCCAAGCACCTATATATACTAGAACTAACTGTCGGATATGAAACTAACCTCAGAAATAACATAAATTGCAAACACACAAAATATAAAGAACTTATTAAAGAGCAAGAGAAGCACTTCAGATCTGTTAAATTTATTAATCTATCAATCAGTGCTCTTGGTGTTTTTGACAAAGAATCGTCCTCTTTCATAGACATGCTCGAAAATATAAATGTAAATAAACAACATATTAAATACTTAATTCGAAAGATTATAAATGTAGCCATACGATAAACTTATCATATTTTCTGTGTTAGAAACAAAGAATGGTCTAGTCCTGATTTGATGAAAATCTGAATTGTAAAATATATTGTGCAATGTGAAATCTAGTTTAGCCCTTTGTAAAAAATGTAACCTCAAGTAGCCAATTGTAAGTTACCTTTTAAGGGAGATTTGCAATTGTATTTTTTAAAAAAAATTGAATAAAAGTTTTCATTGTTATTATTATTGTTGTTATTATTATTGTTATTATTATTATTATTATTATTATTTACATACGCACGGCATTTTATGCCAGAAAATTAACGTCAGCTGCCTGCATCCAGTAGGCTTAGGTGACGTCACTTTTTCTGTCTACATCTCCAGTACTTTTCGCAAGATCCTGGCTGTTCCCAGTAGTGTTGTTTTCTGCAATTGTTCAATCTTGATACCGATATTCAATTTCTTTATTCTTTCTTCCAACTCAATACTCACTGTTCCCAGGGCGCCAACAACAATAGGAATCACTTCCACTTTTTTCATTGACCATAGTCGGCGAACCTCTCTCTTCAACTGGTGGTATCGTTCCAATTTCTCATCCTCTTTATCTGCAACTCTATTGTCACCAGGGCATGCAATATCGATAATGACACATGTTCGTTGTTCTTTGTCAACTAGCACGATATCAGGTTTTCTGTGTTCAATCATGTTATCACACTGGATCATAAAATCCCACAGGATCTTGGCCTTGTCATTTTCCATTACCCCCATCGGTCTCTGTTCATACCAGTTCTTTTCTCTATCAATCCCATGCTTTCCACACAGTCCCCAGTGTATAATTCTCGCTACATTGTCATGCCTTCTCTTGTACTCTATCTGTGCTAATTTCTCACACTCACTGGTTATGTGCCATACTGTTTCGCCCTTTTCTCCACACATTCTGCACTTGTCATCTTCCCTTGTATGGTCAATTTTGTGTTTAATGTAATTTGTCCTCAGTGCCTGTTCTTGCGCTGCACAGATCAGTGCTTCCGTCTCTGGTTTTAAATCACTCTTTCTCAGCCAAATCCAACGTTTATCTTTATCAACTTTTCTGCTGGCATCTCTACAGAATTGACCATACATCTTCTTTTCTCTCCACTTTTGTTCTGCCTCTCTTATCTTAATTTCTTTGTAATCGCTTTTATTGACACTATTATTCGTATCAACAATCTTAAGGGAGTCAGCATCTTAGCATTTTAAGACCAATCTCAACCTTCGATAGTACTCTTTCTTAAATTGACCTTTCATTTTCTCTTCCAATATTTCATCAAGTTCCAAAATACCCAGATATTTCTAACCTTCATCATCAATTGTTTTCATCGTCTCTCCGGTAGGCAAAACTATTCCATCGAATTTAACAACTTTTCCTCGTTTCAATAAAACCACACCACATTTTTTCAACCCAAATTCCATTCCAATGTGTGCACTAAACGTATAAACTGATTTAACAAGCGAATCTATCTGCGCCTCGTCCTTACCATACAGTTTTAGGTCATCCATATACAATAAATGGTTAATCCTCTCTTGCTTTCCTTTGAACTGATAACCCATTCTTGTGTCCCGCAGCATCAATGTCAGCGGGATCATGCACAATACGTACAATAAAGGAGACAAGCTGTCACCCTGAAATATGCCTCTTTTAATGGATACTTCTCCCAAGCTTTGGCCATATACAAAGAGTTCAGTTTTCCAATTTTTCATGCTGTCTTTCAAAAATCTTTCCACATTCTTTGCAATTCCAAATATCGACAAACATTCAAGAATCCATGAATGTGGAACCATATCAAACGCTTTTCGATAGTCTATCCATGCCATTCCCAAGTTAGTTTTTCTTGCTTTACAATCTTTCAGTACTGCTTTATCTATCAATAGTTGATCTTTAGTACCTCTGCTTTTTCTTTTACACCCTTTTTGTTCTTCTGGGAGTATTTTATTATTATCAAGGAAATCATACATCTCGTCCGCCAGTATTCCAGTTAGTAATTTCCACATTAATGGGAGACATGAGATAGGTCTGTAGTTGTCCACGGCGTTTCCTTTTACCGGATCTTTCAAGCACAGGACGGTTCTTCCCGATGTCATCCAATCTGGAATTTCTCTCCCATTCTTCACTATCGAGTCTAGTTGTTCTGCAATTCTATCATGACACCCAGTTAGTTTCTTTATCCAGTAACCTTGCACGCCGTCTGGCCCAGATGCTTTCCAGTTGGCCATCTTTTTACTATAGAGCCTAACTTTTTCTGTTTTTATCTGTACTTCTTCTTGTTGTGGGTATGATGTTGATTGCTTCAAATCCTTCAACCAGTTTGCATTAACATTGTGGTTCTCTTTCTTACTCCAGATTTTACTCCAGAATTTATGGCTTTCCTCCGCATCAGGTATCAGCTTTTCACCTGTTCTCTCGCCATTTATTTCTTGGTAGAACTTTTTTTGATCATTTATAAACAGCTTATTTTGTCTGTACTGCTTGACCCTTTGTTCATACCTGATGACTTTCGCTCTCTTTGCTTGTATTCGCTGTTTTAATTCTTCCATCACCACTTCCATACCTTTCTTTTCAATACCGTATTTCTTTTTCAGTTTTTCATACTTGCTGTCAGTTCTTAGTTCACCCCTCTTCTTCCTCTGTAGTATTGATATTTCACCTCGTAGCTTTTTAATATCATTCTGTATCCTCCTTTTCCACCATGGTTCTTTATTTTTCCTTCCCTTTTTGGTGTCTGCATTGTGGCTTCGATTTACCTTTACACCTAAACTTTCGGCTACTACGATGCTGACTCCCTTAATCAATTTGTTCGTTTCAGTGATATTGTTAGTCTTAATATACTTCAATAGTCTGTTTACTTTCAACGTTTCTTGTTGTAGCTTCCACCTGTCAACTTTTTTAAAATTACAAACATATTCAGTTGTTTGGTCCCTCATTAATTCCAACAGCCTAGCTAAGATCCTCTTTTCTTCATCGTCAGTTACATCATTATGCTCAATAACTGTATATTCTTCGTAGTTTAAGCTTGAGCTAGCATTGCTATCTGAAAGCTCTTCCACTCGTTCTCTATTCATCGGCTCGATAGTGTCATTCTCTTGTTCTCCAGTGGTCTCGTTTATACTTATACCTTGTTGATTATTCTCCTCTATTCTTCTCCTGATCTCCTCAAGCTCTAACTCAGTCAGCCATCCATTCTTTCTTACTGCTCTGGCTTGATCACAAAGCCTTTGTTCTGTTATTTCAAACACCCCCCTTTCTCTCCATTCTCGCAACATTCTTTTTCTGTATCCTCTAATTGGTACTCCATTCTCATTTACTGGGTTACTTCGGTAATAACACTCCATAATAATTGTGTTCATTTCTTTAGTCCACTTATGTCGAGTTGTAGTGGAAGCAGTAGTTTGACGGTTTGGGGCCGGCTGCTCCACCCGTTCACCCATACCGAGCGTGGCACTATCTCCATTTCTGGCATTAGTACCATACACGCCGTTATTTTTATTATTATTTAAAGACATGATTTCATCATAGTGTATTATGAGCTACCAGGGATTAATATGTTCCATCCTAAGTTGCCTGGCACATAGGACAAGGCTCTATACTGCCTAGGGTCGCCACTCCTAAGCAGGGGCCGTTCGCGACTGTCTTTACCCTACAGCCATTCATCCATTAGCACGGTCTACACCTTGGATTGGGTGCCGTATCCCTGGAAGGGGGGCAGAGGGTTACTAGTACTTGCCCAAGGTACTACCCTAGGACTCGTGGAGGGCGGGAGCATCTTACTCTTCCCATGGCAGGCGATAGACCTACCCCCTTATTATTATTATTATTATTATTATTATTATTATTATTATTATTATTATTATTATTATTATTATTATTATTATTATTATGATTATGATTATGATTATCATTATCATTATCATTATCATTATCATTATCATTATCATTATCAATGATATGATTATCATTATGATTATCATTATGATTATCAGTATGATTATCATTATCATTATGATTATCATTATGATTATGATTATCATTATCATTATCATTATCACTATCATTATTATTATCATCATTATTATCATCATCATCGTCATTATTATCATTATTATCATTATCATCTGACATTGAGCAGCAGCATATATTTGCTCTCTGTACATGTCATTCGTTTAAATGAAAAATACTTTACTTGAATTGGTACATTATCGTCATATTGAATTTAAATCTATAATGATTCGTATAAGCTTACTCACATTGTTTTTCACTCTCATAATATGCGGATTTTGTGGGAAAGAGTTTGTATCATTGGGCCGCCATTCATGGCATTGTAAAAACAAAATTGATTACAGCGAAGAAACAACTGCAAAATCTGATTCTGTTATGGAAATCCCTTCACAAGAGAGTGCATGCCGATAAAGACGCGTAAAGCTATCAAATGCTGTTGTGGTTTTAATACGGTATAAACTTATCTACAAAACGCTTTCTGTATCAATACATGAACATGTGTTTCCCGCTATCTTATTTTCCTCTTCTCTCTTGATCCCTCGTTACCCTTAAATATCCATACCTATCTGTGACGTCCTTATTAACGCTGAACACTACATCTCTCCCCAAGTTTAGACATAAAACAAATAAATCATCCCAGTTCAATAAAATAAAAGTGCCATACAGCACAACACAACCTAACCGTACTTAAACAATAGATGTCACTGTTCCGTTGTTTATATAATAGTATATATATATACAACTTATCTTTATTCGTCTTCATCAGTTCCCATCCCATGTCATAGTCCGCATGCCACTGCGGGGGATTTCGATGTCTTCCCCTCTGCTCCCGCCTTTGATCCTGCACTTCGTTCTCATTCTGCCGTTCCTCCGCTATTTCCAATGGCGCTTCTTCCTCTTGTTGTATAAAGACACCTCCCTCTTGATCACCGACTTGATCCTCGCCATCCCCATCTGGTAACATGTCATCAATACCGATCTGTTCCTCTCCAACTGTTTCTCCATCGCTTTCCGGATCCGAAAAGTCATCGGGCGTAACTTTGTCCTTATCTCGTCCTACCTTTAGCTTTTTAAACCAAGACGTATCTCGTGTAACCACTTTGTGCGTTGGGTCTTCTCATCCAACTACCAACGTACTGCCTTTCTTACTTAAGACAGTGTATGGTTGTGGATCATAACATGGGACTAATTTTCCTTCTCTTTCATTTTTCAGCAGCACTTTATCACCAGGTGCAATTGGACTGACTTTAACATACTGCTTTTGGTCAGCGTATTTCTTTGCGGTTGCTTTTTTATTTGCATCACGATCCCTAACCGGCTTGTCATCAACTGCTGGCGGTGGAAGCTCAGGCAGGCGCACTCTGTACTGTCATTGCTGAAACAGAAGATTAGCTGGACTTTCACCCGTTGTGGAATGTGGAGTCGCTCAATAACTCCTTAGAAATGTGTATAGTTCCTGTTTCCACGACTTACGTTCGATGACTGCCGTACGTGTAACTTTTTTGACCATAGAATTAAAATTTTCCACCAAACCATTGGCCCGTGGATGTCTGGGAATAATGGACTGGTGCTTAATTCCCATAAGACGACAATAGTCGTTAAACGCCTTAGACGTGAAAGGTGGCCCGTTATCTGTTTTAATACTGATGGGAATTCCAAATGAGGATAAGATGCGATCAAGCTTCGGCAACGTGGCTTTGGCAGAGGTGGACGTAGTAATATCGATTTCAGGAAAACGAGAATACTCATCAATAACCACTAACACATATTCTCCCGACGGCATCGGGCCATAGAAATCCATAGACAAACACTCCCATGGACTGTTTGGTAGTGTTGTGGATTTAACCGGTTCTTGCGATGCCGTATGTACGGTTACTTGACACAGAATACAAGTATTTATGCAGGATCCCACCTTCTTTTCCAACCCTGGAAACCACACTCAGGATCGTAAGAGCTGTTTGGTCTTAATTAGACCTTGGTGTCCTTCATGTGCGGTATTAATTACTTGACATGGACATGGGCAGGACTATTCTCCGGCCTCGAATAATAACCCCATGCGCGATAGATAGCTCGCCAGCTACGCTCTGATAAGGTTGTAGATCTTTATCTTCTTTTCTAAAAACAGTTCCCTGTTGTAAATGTTCATAGACTTTGCTTAGGGCACGATTTTTCATCGTCTCTCTCTGTATATCGTTAAGGCTTAAAGGCAATGGCACATCTCCTTCAACCACCCAGTGTACGTGAGATTCTAACTCTTTTGACGCAGCCAGATCTGCCTTGGTGGAATGTACCATAGACAGAGGCTGTCGCGAAGTATAATCAGATGGATTAAACTTGCCTGGGCGATATACAACTTTGAAGCTAAAACCTTGCAGCTTTAACCTCATTCTCTCCACACGGAATGGTCCTGGACGTCGGGGATTATTATTCAGACAGACCAATGGCTGGTGGTCTGTTACGACCGTAAACTCATGACCCAACAAGTACAGCTGGTTTTTTAGACACCCAAACTGAATTGATAGAGATTCTCTCTCTATCTGCCCATACCTTCTTTCCACGGGCGTAAGCGTTCTACTGTTATATGCAATTACCCTCGGCACTGTCTCCCTGGACTTATACTGAGCTAATATAGCACTCATGCCAACTGGAGATGCGTCACACACTACTTCCGTAGGGAGGCTAGGATCGTAGTAATTCAGCAAAGCATTTTCTTTTAAGCTTTCTTTGAGCTTGTCGAAACACTCTTGGTGTCCTTCTGTCCACACCCAACGAACATCTTTCTTTGTCAAAGAACAAAGAGGGTCAACAAGAGTCGCATAGTTCGGAATAAACTGTGCGGAATAGTTTGTCATTCCCAAGAATGACCGAAGTTGAGCTACATTCTTCGGGGGGCTGAGATGTTGTATGGCTTTCACTTTCTCTGGATTTGGGCGAATTCCATCCTTGGTGAAAACAAGTCCAACTCGGACCTTTCCAACTCACACTTAGATCACTTAAGTGTTAGGCCTGCCTCTCGAAGTCGCTGGAATGTCTCTGACAACGCTCTGTAGTGGTCTTGAATATCAACCCCTGTTACCAAGATGTCATCGTGAATATTACGAACACGTTTAATTCCCGTGAGCAATTTACGAACTCTTCGTGAAAAATCTCTGGCGCAGAGTTGGTACAGAAGTTGAGACAGCAAAACCTATGGAGGCCTGCATGTGTTGAGAACGTGGTAACCCCTTGGCTGTCCTCGTGGAGCTCCAACTGATGAAAACCATTTGCCAAGTCCAGTTTCGAAAAGACCTTTGCACCATTGACATCATGCCGTAGATCTTCAATAGTCGGAATTACGTGCCTTACCCGTTTAATTGCTCAACACATGCGTATTTCATCAGTGCCCTTTTTCGGCGTAATGACAATTGGCGAGACCCAATCTGTGGCTGTCTCGACTTTCTCTATAATTTCAGCTTTCTCCAAACGCTCTAGTTCAGCATCTAATTTCTCTCGCAGGTGAAAAGGAACCCTACGATGCTTCTGTGCGACTGGTTGGACTTGTTCATCAACATGCAACTTAACTTGTACCCCCTTCAATTTGCCTATTCCTTAAAACAAATCATCATATTCTGCCACCAATTGATCCACAGAGTTAACCGAGCCAGTTTGTCCTTGTGGTTTGGATACTCGAGCACCCTTTTCAGTCGCTGAAGCCCTGCCCCCATTCTGATTACCATTGACATCCTGGCTACCACTGATCTGATTAACAATTTTCAGAATTGCCAATGCTGTTGCTGATCCTGACCCCAGAAGTGACCACACATTATGGGTCCCATGTACAACATAAATGTTGGCAACGTCATACCTCTCACTGTTAGATAACGTTGCCGTAAATTTGCCCAACAGTGGCAAAGGGTTTCTGGAGCCATATGCATAAAGTCGAGTAGTACACCTTGACAATTTTACTCGCTCTTTAATATGTGAAAATGTTTTTTCATCCATAATGTTGACATCAGCACCCGAGTCAACTTGGAAGCGCACCGGATGACTGTCAACTTTCACTGTCACATGTCTGCGACATTTCTTGCTACTTTTCATTGATGAAACCTGATAACTGTCATCATCAGTCTCACTGTCGTCCGACTCAGCAATGATTCTTACATTTTTCTTGTTTTTGCACATGCGTGCAAAATGATTCTTTGTACCACACCATCTACAATCTAACCCGTAAGCTGGGCAGGAACGCCTTTCTTTTGGGTGTGGCCATGATCCACCACAGCTGAAACATACCTTGTCATTATCCTTTGGCTTCAACTGATCCTTGTTATCAGATTTAACAACAGCATCTTTTCGACCCACCTTTAGAACTCCTGGTTCACCTTCCATAGCTGTTGCCTGATGGTCAGCCAACTTCAGTAGATTATCCAAACTTGGGTCTTCTCTTAGCGCCTTCCTTCTCAGCCGATCAGAGGTGCACTTCTGTACAATCTGATCTTTAATCTCCCGTGCAGTATCGTTAAACTGGCATCGACTAGCAGGCTCACAAAGTCTAGTAACAAATTTATCGATAGACTCTGTCTAGATTCTGTCGCTTCTTATCTTCAATAGCCAGAGCTATAAACAAATTTTCCAACCGTGCTGTCCACTTTTTCCATTGTAATCTCAGTGACGAAGGTTCCAAACCTACATCAAAAGGTGGAAATTCTGGTAATGTAGTAGCCATACTTTCTTCGTCCAAAATAAAGCACTCGTCGCCAATTTAATACTGTATAAAATTATCTACAAAACGCCTTCTGTATCAATACATGAACATGTGTTTGCGGCCATCTTATTTTCCTCTCCTCTCTCAATCCCTCGTTACCCTTAAATATCCATACCTATCTGTGACATTCTTATTAACGCTGAACACTACAGTGGTAAAGTCTGTAAAGGAGCTCGCAGCCTTAAAATGCACCAGCAAAGCTGTAGGGTCATTGATGACCATGAAGAAGAGCTACAACAACAAATGGTAGAAGTATTATCTGCACAACAGAACGAGGATGATATAGACCCGGTCAACACTATGGTTTCATCAGGTAATGTTCAGGAAAACTTTCCAGATATTAAAAAAGGAATAAAACTGGGCCATCACAATAGGCAATTGCTAACGACTTTTTCAGGTTAACTTTTTCAAACCACCCAATCACACCGCACGATATAGGTAATAATATCAAAACTATGGCAACAGAAATATACAACTATTTTGGTGAGAATTTTGAATTTTGGATATATTGATAGCAATAGCAACGCCAAATTCAAAAGTAAATACAAAATGTTTGCAGCCAAAGATTTGAAGAAAACCTTGAAGAAACTTAAGAAAAAGGAGATGTTTTAGAGATTAAATTCGTCGCTAACAAACTACGCATTTTACTCAAACACTGTGATATAATTGATCACAATAATACAAATACAAGTGCAACTAAGGAACACAATCACGACAGGCTAATTAACAAAAGCTTTTGGAACTATGTTAAGAAGATATTTGAAAAAAATACCAGATCACTCCCCTCATTTGATCTATTGCAATGCACATCGTATTTTACTAGAATGTTTTCCGCAATCAACCAAAGTAAAATGTTTAATATTCCAAGCTGGATTCCAAAATTTGCTTCACCTCAAACACCATTGAAGCTTGACCCCCTGACCAATCAGGAGATTACAAACATAATTCATAAAATGAAACTGTCTGTCGCCACTTGACCAAATATCTATAATCTGTTTTAAACGCTGTCCTTTCCTAGATTCCTACTTAACCAATATATATTCCGGGTTTCCTGGTCTCATAGTGCAGTTCCCTCCAAATGGATAAAGGCATGCACAATCTTAATACATAAAAAAGGGGAAACAAGTGAACCAGCTAATTTTTGATGGTGTGCTTCTGTGGTGTGATGGTAAATTTCTGTGGTGTGCTTCAAGGAGATTGCCTTAGTCCCTTATTATTCAACATGACTATTAATACATTCATTCAACACATTAAATCAGATAAATACCGCCAGCTTGGATTTTGGAAACATTGCGTAAACAGTATCCCATTATACCCAATCCATTGGTTCCAGTTTGCAGACGATGCGGCTGTTATTACAGGCCAAGAGAACGAGAATCAAATGCTCCTCAATCGCTTTACAATCTGGTGTCAGTGGTCAGATATAATACGCGTAGATAAAAGTGTTTCATTTGGTATAAAAAAACATTTAACTAAATCCATACAATATCTCCCAAAATTAATTATAAATAATCATCTTGTACCATGTGTAGAAATTGGAAAATAATTTCGCTATTTGGGCCGTTATTTTGACTTCAGCATGTCTGACGACGATCACAAATCTGAAGCTTACGAGACACTAGCAAAAATGCTTAAAGAAATTGACAAACTACCACTACATCCAAAGAATAAAATACTTCTGTACAACCGCTCTAAAACAATGCTCTAAAATTGTCGCCTAATACAGAAATCACTAATCTTTGGAAAAACACTAGTAATCATAAAAATATACAATATGACACGTACAAAACACCAAAGATGTATTTTAATACATCTTTGGGTATCTTTGGTTATATATTTTGGTGTATTCAGGTTCACCTTACTTCACAAGGATAATTTTTCTCAAACATTGCTAAATATTCTACCCTAACGTTGAACTCGATATGGTCCTCCGTTCAAAGTATACTTCCAAAGAATATATTTAATTTCACCATAAGATATATAAATAATACTCTTCCAACTAACAAAAATTTTCAAAAACAGGGAATTTCGTCAACATCTGATTGCTGGTTTTGTCTGAAACCTGAATCACTTCTTCATGTCGTGGCTGGATGCAACGCTTACCTAAATGAAGGTCGTTTTACATGGCAACATGACTCGGTTCTGCATTGTATTGCATCAGCACTTCGATCTCTTAAGAAAGCTACCCTTTATGTTGACCTACCAGATTACATTAGTCCATCAGTCATCACTTGAGATATATTTAGGCCTGATTTTCTAATATCACTTGAAAAGAAATGTATTTATATACTGGAACCTACTGTTGGCTTTGAATCTAATTTCCACGCTAATGTGACACGTAAGGAACAAAAATATCAAGCATTAATAAATGAGCAGCGTAAAATATATGAAAAAGTAATATTTGTTAATATGTCTATTAGTACATTAGGTGTGTTTTCTAAACCAGCATTAGGTTTCATGGACATGCTGAAAGATCTAAAAGTTGACAGTCAGTGCAGAAAATATCTTGGTAAAAAAATTATGAATATTTGTATAAGGTCTTCCTATTATATATTGTGTAAGTGTAACAAAGAATGGAATAAATAACCCACAACTTATATCATACTAAAACATTTAATTAATCTGTAAATACAACATGTAACCAATTCAAGTAGTCACTGGTAAACTACCTGTCAAAGAGAGGCTTACCTTTGTAATTTGTATCCTAAGAAAAAAAGTCAATAAAGTTTCCATTATTACTATTACAGCCTTAACGACGAACTGGCTACTGATCTGGGAGAGCAAATAACGACAGATGATACTACAAATACTCCTGAATTTTAAATTGCCAAGCTGATAACCATATGACTTATGATGATCGACTCCCTGAACTCAAAAAAGGCATTGTTTTACCTAAAAATGACTCTGAATGGCTAACAGCTAATGATTTTTTTCAAATGTGCGCTGCAGATAAATCATCCAATCAGCTCTCCAGATGCAAATTTGAAAATAAAGTTATTAAACTATGTTATTTACAACTACTTCGCAGATAATTTTCGTCGTAATGAATCTATTCCAGATAAAAATATGGTAGACATCGGTATTATTGAGAATCACCAAATGCACTGTGTAAGAAAAATGTTGAGTATAGTTATTTGTGTCTCTTATTACATATTCTGCCGCAGAAATAAAGAATGGGAAAATCCAAATTCACTAACTTTTTGAAATATCTGAACTATCTAAATCTATCTATATAAAGTGATATATATATATATATATATATATTTATATATATATATATACAGGGTGTATCAAAAAAATGTCCCAAATGTAAAAATTCCGTTTTTCAGGATATTTTGCAGAATTTGGCAAATTTTTGTGTTCCTAGAGATAGTTAAGACTTATCTGGTATACCTAGGCCAAGTTTGGTTTTTCAGAAACAAAATTATGTTACCGGGGGGGTGGTTCCTTTCCACTGATATTGAGAGGGCTTGCGTGCAAAAATGTGAAGCTGAAATTGAGATATTATTTAGCTGTCTAAAAGTAGGAAAGCTTTTTAATAAACTGTCAAAGTTTCAGGAAAAATAATGCATACTGGGAGCAACGCGCGACCCCTAAAGGTGACAAATATTTCATTGCGCGCAGTGGATTAAATGTATCATTGATTTTAGCGTGATCGATCTCATACAAAGTGGGCAAATGAATAAATTAAAGCGAGAAACTGAACACAAAAACAAAGCGATTTATTCGTGATGTTAATCCTCAACATGTCCACCATTTCATTCTAAGCAAACTACGGCTTGTCTGAGCATACTAAACACTGAACAGCGAACCATTTGTCTGTCCATTCGCCTAGATTTGCCGGTGGTAGCGTAGGCGATTTGCAAGAAAAAATTTCGAACAAAATGGATAATTTGAGGCAGGACAGACAAATGTGGTTCGCCATTCAGTGTTTACCATGCTCAGACGAGCCGCAGTTTGCTTAGAAAGAAGTGGTAGAAATGTTGAGGATTAACATCAAGAATAAAAATCTTGTTATTAAATCGCTTCGTCTTCTTGTTCAGTTTCTCGCTTTAATTTATTAATTTGCACAGCCTTGCATGAGATCGGTCACGCTAAAATCAACCATGCATTTAATCCACTGCGCGCAATGAAATATTTGTCACTTTTAGGGGTCGCGCGTTGCTCCCAGTTTGCAGTATTTTTCCTGAAACTTTGACAGTTTATTAAAAAGCTTTCCTACTTTTAGACAGCTAAATAATATCTCAATTTCAGCTTCACATTCTGCAAAATATCCTGAAAAACGGAAATTTTACATTTGGGACATTTTTTTTGATACACCCTGTATTAATATATATATATATATATATATATATATATATATATATATATATATATATACACAACGTTTAAGAAGGCTATTTACACATAAAAACTACAAATTTGTTTCGAAACCACTCCAAAGTGAGTGCTCTCTCATCAGGTCTATAGTGTACCAGCTAACTTCGGTCTTATATATACTTGTTCGCTACACGTTATTTAATAAAAGCTTTCCTCCGTGACGGCATTTGTTAGCAAGTTCACTTCTACTGTTTAATGTACCCATATGGGGTTTGCAAATGATAAAAAATTTCTCAATGATGCATAAATTACATCGCTTGCTTACATTTGTATGTGGTTGTGCTCTGGCGATAATTTTCCATGACAACTTATAGCTGATGCCTTTGTCCTTTTGTTCCCAAATGTGTTTGCTCTGTTGCGTCGCATTCATTTTGTTTTTGTCCCTAAACGATGCTATGTGGTTGGCATATGTGGTTTTAAACTTGTTCTGCGTTAATCCAATGTATGTTCTTTTCCTGTGTCCGTCTCCACTGTTGCTTGGTAAATTACATTTGTTGTTAAGCATTCTCCGTCCAGGGGACAGGATAGCCTATCCCTGCAATTACATGATTGATTTTCTTCCTTTTTCCCATTGGTCTTCCGTAATAATGCCTTGTTATGGTTACTGATCTTAGCTTGTAAGTTGGGCATGCATGAGTAGCTTAGTTTTAAAGTATTCTTATTAAAAATTTGTCTGAGTGGGTGACCATTTGCGAATGTTCCTCTGACAATCGATAAAAACTTTTGTCCCACATTAGTTGCTACGTGCTTGCTAAAAGGTGGGTTATACCATGTTACATTACGAGCTCGATTCGTCTGTTTTGGCATTCCTTCTCCCAGATGTTTATCATACTTGAGGGTATAATTATATCCGCTTTTATGCAAGGCCTGTTGGTAAGTTGGTGCAACTGCGTCGAAAGACTTTTGGCATGTAGGGATAGGCTATCGTGTCCCCTGGACGGAGAATGCTTAACAACAAATGTAATTTACCAAGCAACAGTGGAGACAGACACAGGAAAAGAAACATACATTGGATTAACACAGAACAAGTTTAAAACCAGATACGTCAACCATTTAGCATCGTTCAGGGACAAAAACAAAATGAATGCGACGCAACTGAGCAAACACATTTGGGAACAAAAGGACAAAGGCGTCAGCTATAAGTTGTCATGGAAAATTATCGCCAGAGCACAACCGCATACAAATGTAAGCAAGCGATGTAATTTATGCATCACTGAGAAATTTTTTATCATTTGCAAACCTCATATGGGTACATTAAACAGTAGAAATGAACTTGCTAACAAATGCCGTCACGGAGGAAAGCTTTTATTAAAGAACATGTAGCGAACAAGTATATATTTCGAAATTTGTAGTTTTTATGTGTAAATAGCCTTCTTAAACCTTGTATATAGCTCCTTTTGTTGAGCACTTTTATGACAAAGGAAACCACCTACCAATATAATATTATTAGGTATATATATATATATATAATATATGTATTATATAAATATATATATATATATATATTATATATATACATATATATATTATATATCAACAAATTACAATCTTAAAATTTTTATTTCCCTACACTGTGTTTCACGTACTTCTACCGTGTACGATGATCAGGCGATTACTAACACACAATTAAGATGTAACGGTTATGCACATGCATTTCTGATTGTTTAACACAAGCGCCTAAATGTACCAGTTTGCGCGCGCTTAACATAACAGGCCTTAAAGCCAAATCTATGTCGGCGTCTACTGAATATTTCAGATCTTTTGTTCAACGACTCTTCTTTATTAGATAAGATGATAAGCCTTTTTTCCTCAATACACAGCGGGCAAACATTCATTCTGGGGCTAACTGAGGGAACTTGTTTCATTATTGACCATTTTATTTGGAATGGATCCTGTTGCGCTTTAAGCTTCCAAATATATTTGGATAGTTCTGTTTCACCGGAGTAACATTCATGTTTGAATGATTTTAAATGGTTGCTGTATCTTATTTTGAAGCTGCCTGCTGTCATACCAATGTAGTGCTTGATCTCTTTCCCATTGTTAGATTGGACTGTCAGCTTTGTATACAATGCTTTTCATTAGGCAATTGCCGTTTAATGGGCATTCTTCTTTAACTTGACAGTTACTGAACAGTTACAAAACTGGATTTATCAGATGAAAGGGAGGATATTCGTTTGTTGATAGCTCTGGGGAGTTGTCTGATAATGGATGGTGGGTGATTGGATCGGCTGTCGATATAAACTGGATTGTTATTAGGTTTCCGGTAGGGGGAGAATTTGTCTTCTTTTAGATTCAGGGTAATATCAAGGTGATCCTCAACCCGAACTGCTCAAAGATATGATGTAATTCCTTTCTAGCTGTATCTGCTAATCTGGCCTTCTTACCTTTTATCAGCATCAGGCCATCATCTCTGTACAGACTAACCATATTGTTGCCAAACCGCGCCACTAAAGTATCTAATATGAATAAACCAACAAGTTCACAGATCTCAGCACCATCATAACTTCCCATGGCAATGTCAAAGAGAGAACCATTAGTGTCATTAGTTTTACACCATGCTTTCTCCCCTTGGAAAAGTAGGGTTTTACGTGCGTGATTGATGATAGATTTCTCTTCGTCTGAGATATTCGTCATTGATTTCGCCCAAGATATTGCTTTGTTTAAAAGATCTTCTGTGATTGAGGGGTAAAACTCGTTGATATCAAATGAAAGGAAGGAGTAATCACACTTGTTCTTTATCTCTTTGAACCATTTTGGAACAGCTTGAGTGTTCTTCCATTGATTTACATTGGTGATTGATCTTACTGCATCATTAATTCTGTCTAAAATGACCTTACTGATCCGTCCGAGTTCGCTTTTTGATGGGTTTATAAGATGGCATTTTGGGTTTGTATCAAAATTCTCTTTATGATCTTAAAGAGTTACAAACACATCTTTTCTTGCCATAATATCGATTCGATCAGAGACTAATATTTTACTCGCAATATCTTTTAATTCATGGTTTACGCTATTCACAATGTTCTCATCACATTGTTTGTAGTTCTTGGTTATGTTATTTGTCAACATTTTAACATATGATTCAGGACTTAGTTGGTAAATGTTCTTTGATTTATCAGCGAAAACAATGATGTCATTGTTGTCTTGTTATTTGACAAGTTAAAATTTTCTAGGTCTTTCGAAATTTTCTTTAGAAAAGGATCGTTTACCTTTTTGAATTCAATGTTCGATATCATGCTAATAATATTGTCTTCAAAGTCTTTCAGCTGGGTGATAATGGGAGCACTAATTGGTGATGGTAATCCAAATTTATTTTCGCAGTTCGTAGATTGCTTTCCCAAGAATGAAGCTTTCTGTTTTTTCAATTAACTGATGATGATATTGTGTGACTTGGTAGACCGATGTTCTTCAGCGAATAGTTTATATTGATCATATTCATTTCAAGATATTATTGAAAACTACAGACAACAGAGTGCACAACCGTCGCCAGGTGCAAAATATACGCAAATTTGGATCTGTGCGTAGTAAATCAGAGTGCTCAATACCAATACAATAGTAGAGCAAATAAATCAACAAATTACAATCTTAAAATGTTTTTTTGTTATATATTAGGATATTAGTTGTGGTTCAAGTAGCCGATTGTAAATTACCTTGATAAAGTGAGATTTGCAATTGTATTATGTAGAAACAAAAGTCAAATAAAGTTTTTATTATTGTTGTTGTTGTTGTTGTTGTTGTTATCTGCCGTCAGAGCATTTTCAAGATATATTTGCCAATATACCCGGATTTTCTAACCCCTCAATAATAACTGGTGACAAGTATTGTCCTGATTTGCTGATTACAACAGAGGCCAAGCACCTATATATATTTTAGAACTAACCGTCGAATATGAAACTAACCTCAGATATAACATAAATCGCAAACACACAAAATATAAAGAACTTATTAAAGAGCAAGAGAAGCACTTCAAATCTGTTAAATTTATTAATCTATCAATCAGTGCTCTTGGTGTTTTTGACAAGGATCGTCCTCCATGAGGACCCGCACGATGTGTGAGAAAATTAAGGCAAAAGGTGTCCGTTACTATGACATAATTTGGCAAGGCGTTTGAGGGCTGACATGTGTAAATTAAATTAACTCGCTCGAAGACAAGCGCAAGTGTAATTCAATTCCCCCAGTTTTATGCGTGGTTTAAACATTGATAAATCCGGTTTTATATTAGTACTAGTTTAATAAATAACTACTTATAGTTGAACACATCTGTCAACGCCATCATTTGAGACTAAAAAGGTAAACGCGCGCGAACTATTGAATAGTATCGCGAAGCAGTTGGTAGTGCAATAGGTCTGGGCATTTGCGCAAGTGATATGTACTTTCAAATATATTCACATTGTTTGGACTATAACAAGAATTGGTACGCTTATAACGACTTGCTTTTTGGGTATCCGAAATCGAATAGAAAGCATGAACGAAGCGCAGTCTTTCAACTTTTCCCAAGCGAAGTAAAGAAGGTCAATATCACCGACCTTCAAGACCGGAATGGCAAAATGCCATCTTCCAATGGTTCAATGGCCGAGTGCAGAAAGCAAAAGAAGTTTATGCTATAACCTCTCTTGGCATCTTCATTCTGGCGGTACGACAAGCAAGTCCAAGTCAGGAATGCCTGGAATGCAGAGCATTTCAGAATATAAAAAATATAGTCAACACAATGTGCTTAGAACAGTTCATTGCAGACGCCACAGATGATAACTACGAGCCAAGCCCAAAGCGCATTCGCATGGAAAGACAAATACGTCTTCTACAAGAAAAGAACACGCTCAGAATGTAAAGACAGGGTTTCCCGCGCAAATCTCAAGTCCGCGCTCGTCAACAAGTGCTTTGATACAGTCAAATGAAATAACGCCGCAAGAAAGGAAACGCCGCGTCAAAATGAAAGGCGAACAATTCTTTAAGTCTCTGAAGGTTATCGCAGATGCCCACCAGGAAAATATCAATGAAATCATCAGCAATTCAGCCTCAGAAGGCGATCCGTTTTAATCTGATATTGTCCAAGGGGCAACGGAAGTCATGTTTTCTAGGCTCGTCGCGAAAAAGGCCTTTTCTTTGACCCTTTCTGAAAAAAGTCACTCAATGCTGCTTGAATCACTTCATATGCAAGATTGGACCTATGTTCTCCTAAAAGTCAGAACGAAGATATCCGATTCAGCATGGCAGACGCTTCTAAATCTTACTCAGCTGGGACGCACTGGGGTATGTTGATATTTGATACTATATATTGATATTATCCATAATTTATGTGATACTTTCTTTTATATGAACGTATGAAAGTCAATCTCGCATTAAATAGCGAACTATTTTTAATTGCATCTAGTAATTGCAAAAGCGTTGCACTACGTCCACAGGGTTGTAAACAAAGAATGCGATCATAAAAAATATAGAAACTGTTTTTGTCATATAATTCAAACAGTACAAGTAATGTTTGTACAATACCAGTAGACACTAGCCTTAACTTGTTCATGTTAAGGATTCTATGTTAGGCTTAGAACCATGGCTCTGTTGCATGAAAGTGTTAGACATTTAACAAGATCATTTGGCTCTTTAGGCCAGTTGACAGTATCTAGTGCCATTCCCTACAGAGCCATAAATGTTATATATATATTTTGATTTACTATTGCAAATGCTGTGATTTGATTGGTTACTTGGATTGATTGATAGATAACGAGTAGCAAAACAATAATTTTCCTAGTAAATTTTTGAAAATATTGAATTACTTTGTGGAGTATTTTAACTAGTATGATTCTACTAAAATAATTAAATTATTAATTACACTATTACAAGTAGTGTGTTGCGGTAACTTCACAACAAATATTTTCTAATGCAAATGTTTTAGAAAACCACAGACTTTGCTATTCTTCCCACTAAAAATCAGATTTGTGCAATAAAGGATGTTATCTTTCGCACAACATACCAGACTGTTGGTATTGGTGAATTGCCTGATGAACTACCAGGTGGACAAGTTCAATTAGCGTCTGTTATGGCATGGAGTATTCGGGAAATGACTTGTTTGTCATTACAATTCTAACTCCATCTTTGCAATTGTGTGAAATGTAATCACATGCTTTCAAAAGTTGGGGATGCAATCTGCCAATTTTATTGCAAAAATTAAATATTTATATAGTGACACTAGACTATAAAGCACTACTATTGATTGTCATTAAAAAAGAAAGGAAGGAAGAAGACCCACCAGCTGCAAAGATTAAAAGAAATA
Organism: Dendronephthya gigantea; assembly: GCF_004324835.1. Taxonomy (NCBI): domain Eukaryota; kingdom Metazoa; phylum Cnidaria; class Anthozoa; order Malacalcyonacea; family Nephtheidae; genus Dendronephthya; species Dendronephthya gigantea. The sequence continues at coordinate 936,010 of NW_021163049.1, forward strand.
TCCTTGGAGGAAGAGGATTAAGTGTAGAGTTTTGCGTATTTTGCACTGCTATTAGAGTAAGTAACAGTTTAGGACAACAACGGCGGTCGAGGAATTTAGGAATCTCTAAACTATCCGTCCCTAGTTCAGCCGCTGGATACAATTTAGGCATGCAACGGCAGCAACGCGAATATATTTTACTGTACATACATAATATATTCGATTGAAAAATTCAATTCATTTCAGTGACAGTTCTTTGCAAATGCATATATCGAGCTATTCGTGTTGATTTGACATGTGTTGTTGAATTATATACAATTCTCTTCACATTATTTAGGGATGTGCTTGTCCTGGGTTAGCAGCTGGAGAAACATGCATAGACTGTTTTGCTAAAAGCAAAGGAAACATTGGAAAGTATGAAAGATTAAATATAGGATTTAGAATAAATAATTTCATTTAGACTTTAAAACGCTGTTGCAATTAGTAATAGTTAGCAAGACAGGTGAGTAATTTCAACTCAATCATATTTGTTTTCTTTTATACTATATAGTTGGAAAGGGATTCGTGATGACCTCACACTACTGCTGGATGAAGAAATGCATTCAGTAAATTTATGTGCATTACACTGCGAAATGAGAAACACAGAACAAATTCTTGGATCATTGGGCCTATACGCATATAAAATTGGGAGTTTGGACAATCTAAATTGCGAAGCTGGGAGAGTTGGGACCAAAATCCATGAAGAAAAACTTTGTAAGAATTAAGGATTGCAGGAATAAGAATTTAGAAGTCACGAAAAACCACATAAAGATAGCATCAATTTCAGGTAATTAACAGAACCCAAAAATACGTCATAATTATACTATTCAACCAAACTGAATCGTCTGTGAAATGTCTATCTGTTCCAGGTCCGACTGAAGGAACTTTCCTTGCCAACATAGAATCCATCGTAGACTCAGGCCTTGTAATAGATAAGCTCGTCGATTATATAACCATTCCGGCTGCCGAAGATTACCTTCTTAAGAAAATTGGATTTTGCGAAAAGATTAAAAAGGTAGCACTATATATAGACACAGTTCTAACATGTGGTGCTCTGAGAGCCGAACTACATGCATGAAGTACATCATGTTTAGGACTTTGAACAAACAAACAATATGCAGAATACATATATCTATGCCACACAATAGTGAAAAATTCGTAGAAAAGCATTTTGTTTAAAACATTTAAAGTATATGACTATGAGCATGAACAGTAAAATATATGGTATGCGCAACTTTTTACATGTAATGGTATAATTTTATATTTGCTATATAACATATCCTTAAGCAAATTTTGTATTAAAGTTTTTAGAGAGCAATCTGCCTGGAAGGACATTCGTGCGAGACTATGGTGTTCGTCAAGAGGTTATATAACCATCATGCCCAGAAGTGAGTTCATCATTAAATATACAGTAAATCCATACATTTATTAGGATTTTAATAAATTGTACGTCATATGCAGCAACATATAATGAATGGCATTTCTCATATGAAAAAAGTGGGTTTTTTTACTATTTTTTCGACATTACTATTACGTCTTTTAGCAGTAAATCAAAATGAATACTGATTTTCACGAAAAGAAATAAGAAACTGACACACTTTCCTAAGAAATTTCATTTTACTTTTATAGAAAGAATGGCATTTACGTTTTCGCATATTTCTCAAGCACAAATATGTAAAAGTCCGCGCGTTTAGTTTTGAAAACGACAACTTTTAACTGAACTGTCGCTCGCAAAAATTGCGCGACCTGAAATAGTCTTATTGGCGTATAGGAACTACTGAAACAGGCTGCAATTACTGAGAAATGGGCAATATTTTCGATTTTTCCGCAAATTATAGTTTTTACAATACATATATACATAAAAATGGAAATCAAACTCACTTTTGAACTCTTCTTCGAATCCTTCTTTGGACGTTTCCCTCTTTTTTGGTGGCGAAATGTTTTTGGCTAAAATGAGAAACTCTGTTACAGTGTACCACAGAGTTCCTTGGAACTAGAGTGATGCTTGTAAATATCAAAAACCAACGTACCTGGATATGCTCAGTGAAAATTTCACTTTTTGATGACGGCAATTATCTGCGGTAGCTCCAATAACAGCTTACCCGTAAGGTTGCAGAATATCGAATGACCCGAGAAGAAGGCAAACGCTGTGATGCATAAGTTGCTTGAGCATGCTTCATGCTGGTTCTGTTGCGTGATTGGCAGAAATTGCCACCACAGGCTGTACATGATTTTGATTGGGCGTAGTAACCGAAGTTTTCGTACACTCGGGATATGCTAACACGAACTGGTTTCCTTGTGTAAATACGTATACTTATCGTTTCCACCATGTAAACATCTTCACCTAAACCAGACAAATTCAGGCGCGCTTTTAAAGTCGACCGGTCCTGTTTGAGTATAGCCTCAGTATTTCGAAAATAAATTAAAAGCTAGCCACCACATTTTGATATCTCGAACCCACCTCTCCACTTACTCTTTCTCCTGATGGCGAATATCTGCCATTGGGGGGACCAATGACCATTGAGTCTGGTCCAGACGGCGCTGTTTTTGGTGTGACATTCCGAGGTATTGTGTACACTCGCCGAGGAATTACTAAAAAAAATCCAACTGGTACAGCATGGAGACCTGTAGGAAAGAAACTTATGTCTAGTATATCTGTTGGTCTTGGCTTTGTATATGCTGTGGGGCGACGTGGGGCACCATTTTCTAGTGATGTTGCCAAATTGGTTGGCCCGGCAGGCATCCCTAGAAAACCAGGTAGGGATCCAGCTAGTTTACATATATTATAATATCTTTGCAATCATATTTTGAATATATGTTACTTCCCTCACATATATCTTTTTTTCTTTCAGGAAAACCAGTGGTACCAAAGCCAGGTATAATGTACCTATCATATTTGCATGTTGCTAAATTGAAAATGAAAAAATCCTATCTGCTAATTATAGACAATCATGAACTGTGTTTAAATGAATTGCAAACAGCTGAAGGTTAAACATTCAAATCCTTTTTTGAATAGATTGTGGCTGGACAAAAATGAAGAGAAAGTTCACTGTTATTGATACTGGTATAACTCGAACACCTTGGGCTGTGAACAAACGTGGAAATATATTTACTCTTCTCAAAGGAAAATGGATTCAAGTGCCAGGTGGATTAAGCCACATAGATTAAGCCATATAATTTAAAAGATTTCCATTAGGCCATTTTGGGCTAATTAGATATTACTTATGTATGCATGTTTGCCACTCTAAATAACACCAACCAATAAACAGGTCAGGAACCAGAAACACGCTTCATTTCGGGGGAAATTATAATTGTAGATCTTTCCTATCAGCCCTTTTCAACCATATTAGCAACGGAAAACTAATCTAATATGAATAATAATAATAATACTAATATGAATTTTTCCAAATTTTTCATCTAGTTCTTTTCGGATATAACAGGTAGTCATGGTCTGACAGACCATGTCAGACATAGTGTCCGGTCTGGCGGTCTCTAATATGAAATTAGCTATAACACACATATGTATGTATGTAAGAAACATTCTTGAATAAATTAGTTATGAACAAAAAATAGTTTTCATTTGTTAACTTTTATAGGCTGTGCATGTGATTTTATATAATCTTTTATAATAACATTTATAGTACGCACATGCTGATTGGTCAAGAAGCGTGCTTCTATTTAACAATTAGATAACGAGTCTGAGTTGTCTATGAGCGAATAGTCAACGAAGGCGAAGCCTGAGTTGATTATTCGCTCATAGACAACGAGGGCGAGTTGTCTAAATGTTTTAGTATACCCTGTACCTAGATATATTAATGCTCGTAATTCATAACATAAGTTGATAAATTGCGTAGATTCTCAAAGAATTGCTCGATTTTTACGCCTGGAATGTTTTGAAGCAATGCGTGTTGCTCCTTGTTTCTTTACATCGTGAATAATGTTCAAGGCTCGACGGCATATTCGCAGTTGCGACATATAAGAAAAAATCGGGTGTTTCGGGGGGTAAACTACGCAAATCTCTTCACCCAAACCACAGAAAAGCAATGATTCAAAATTTACAGTAACGGTCAAAATACCTCAATATTTTGGTGAACTTAGAAAAAGGGAAATTGCATATAAATAAAGCAAGTTAAACTAATTTAAAAACTTTAAATTACTGATCATGTTCAAAAAGTTACTATACGCATAAATTAGCTTACTACCTGTAAAGTTTACACAAGGACTGACTGACTTACTGACTCGTTTAAATTTTCGCCACTCATCACAATACTGCAAAGTTTCTCAAACTGCACTAAAAACGCAAAAATTAATGAATACCCAATCCTTTGTGTTCGTATGGAAAGCCACTAAAGCAAATATTCATGAATGAATATTATAAGTGATTGCCTTGTACACCCTGTACTAATTGCGGTGCATTGCCACTGTCCTGAATCTATGGGGTTTTATTCAAATTGTGTTATCCTATCTTTAAATATGCATGTAGCTACTTCCATTGTAAACTAAACTATTTAGTAATTTACATCTAAATATTTCAGCACACTTTTCACTAAATTGATAATAGCAAATCGATAATAATATCTTTCAAGCACCTGGACCCAGGGCAATTTACTTTCTGATAGTGATACTGTCAACTATAATCTACGGTCAAAAATTGGAGTATCATACTGAGTATCACACTGACATATTCACAGTCGAAATATTCACAGTTGAAAACATATTCACAGTAGGGTATCGAAAAACTACGTTTGATGCCTGAAGTTGGTACATGTATGTAAGATAAGCTTAAAGATTAAATTACTTTCTAAAAAATTAACTTTCCTATTGGACTATTATATGGCGGTTTGAGTATATTAAAGGCAAATTGATAAAATACAATTAGACTGAGAAAATCGCGCCCGGTTTACATGGGCAACTAAAATTATAATCTAATAGTGACAATATTTGCGACTAATGTAACTTGAGTACTTTGAGTAATTTCCTGTTGATTAATGTTTAACCTAGTTTATCAAATGTTTATGTTGGGACAAACGTCTGGTTGCTCAGGTATTACAGGGCATGGAAACTTTGCACTATCCTTGGATCCCTAGTTTATACACCCTGTGTGTTAATAAAGAAATAGAAAACATTTTCCATGTTTCTATACAGTTTTAGTATACACCTGACTATTGTCTATTACAAATCCTACATTCTGATTGGCTACTCAACAATTGTCTATTCGTGATGGTGAACGTTTGGGAAAAATTCGCTTGCGCAAGTGTATAAAATTGAATTGATTAAATTATTTTCTTGAAATTAATATATCTAGGTACAGGGTATACTAAAACATTTAGACAACTCGCCCTCGTTGTCTATGAGCGAATAATCAACTCAGGCTTCGCCTTCGTTGACTATTCGCTCATAGACAACTCAGGCTCGTTATCTAATTGTTAAATAGAAGCACGCTTCTTGACCAATCAGCATGTGCGTACTATAAATGTTATATTATAAAAGATTATATAAAATCACATGCACAGCCTATAAAAGTTAACAAATGAAAACTATTTTTTGTTCATAACTAATTTATTCAAGAATGTTTCTTACATACATACATATGTGTGTTATAGCTAATTTCATATTAGAGACCGCCAGACCGGACACTATGTCTGACATGGTCTGTCAGACCATGACTACCTGTTATATCCGAAAAGAACTAGATGAAAAATTTGGAAAAATTCATATTAGTATTATTATTATTAAATTCATATTATTATTATTATTCATATTAGATTAGTTTTCCGTTGCTAATATGGTTGAAAAGGGCTGATAGGAAAGATCTACAATTATAATTTCGCCCGAAATGAGCGTCTGGTTGACTTGGACCCATACAGGTTTTCAGACTAATTTGACAAAAGCTGGTGATGTCACACCCGCCTAATGTGCACCTTGTGTATAACTCGATTTAGCTATACTACAGCAAATCCGCTAGCAATATGTACACCAAATCACCAATGCTACTCGTGTGGTCCCGACGAAACTCACTTTCGGTTGGAATTGCACACCCTTCCCACGTCAAAAACATGCAGTTGTTGGTATCATTCATCAGTCATTTTGTCTGGCTGTGTAGACAGATGTAATTACCTGTCCCCGCTTGTAATCTGCAGCACATTTCCTGTTGTCAGCGACTAGTAAATAAAAATGAATGTGTCTCTCATCAAAAAGTACAGTGTGTTTCCGAATTGGTCATGATTATATCTTTATTATGGGCCAACAATTTAACAGAAGCCTGTTTCTGGTTCCTGACCTGTTTATTGGTTGGTGTTATTTAGAGTGGCAAACATGCATACATAAGTAATATCTAATTAGCCCAAAATGGCCTAATGGAAATCTTTTAAATTATAATTGTTATTGCTTCCCAACATCCATTTCCTTCTATTAATATTAATTATTTTATTAACATTCTATATCGTCAATAAAATTATGCTCACTCAACTGCAGGCTATGAAGTTTGTCAAAAATCATAAGATGCTAAAGCATGTCTTCTACAAGGAAAAGACTAAAAACCCACTTTTGTATGATGCTAGATATATGGCTCCTATACTCCTCAAAACTTAGGATTTGTCTTATTTTCATAGTATACTAAAAGTAGTTTTAAGTGATAACTTAATTAACATTCGACCCATGTAATTCACCTCAGAAAAAGCCCACAAGTTACCATGCAATATTATGTATGATATGTATCAATAATGTATATATCTATTTTAAGGTTTTCGAAGTAATAATTAATAGCCATTCAGATTAGCACTGAAGTGTGGAATTATACTAGATAGCTATTGTGATATTACTATTATTAGGTTTACATGAATATGTGGAGTGCCGGAGTGCGGAGTGTTGAAAATGCAGAGTGTTGAAAATGCGGAGTGTTGAAAATGCGGAGTGTTGAAATTGCGGAGTGTTGAAATTGCGGAGTGTATTTGTTTTTAAAATTATATAAAGATTTCACCTTAGGAACAAGAAATACGGTAGTGACAAAATTAAAATCCTAACTTCATCTTATGGAACCGCAGCAAATGCTCTTATTTTTTGTGTATTTATTTTTCATCGTGCGAGCGCCGCTTTGCATAATAGAGAGTTACAGATTGACGTTTTTCCGCAAAACGTCAAACGGCTGGAAATGACGTGTATATTTTCCCGCCGTTTTTTTTGGCGTTTTGGTTCACGTTTTGAACGTCTGGCTACGTCTCTAGAGGTAAGGCGATTACCTCAAGATATTATGAAATAAATAATTAGTTATTACATGTTTTCTTAGTAAATTAATAACAAGGGCTACTTCCTGCTCTATTACAAAAGTTTTGCGAGGATTTCTGAGTCAAAAATAATACATAATCTAAGTGTTTTAATTGTCACTCGTGTTGAAAGTTGAAAACAACATGGCGTCTGCCATTGGCGAATGCCAGTTTGGAATAATCATGAATAAAAACGTAATTTTACATATAATTTTAACTTGATTTACTTTAAATAAGTGTTTTTTGAGACCGTAGTTTGGTACGTTGCCCAGCTTTTTTGTTGTTTCTTGATATATAACAACATTTTTATATAACAAGACAAGAATTTGAATTTCTGAGGGGGGCTGAATATCTGCAATGTATTAGCATGCATTGATCTTTTTTTTCTTAATTTGGGGCAAAAATATCTTAATTTGTGTGTGTGTGTTTGTGTGTGTCAACCCTTTTATCTTTTTTCTTAGGGGTTCAAATTTTATTGAACTTGTCCATGGGGGGGGGGGGGGTGGCATTAAATGGAATGGCCCATAATAGTTCTGCTCATAGAGATTTTCTTTTTATTAGGTTTGAATCATGGCCCCTTTTAGATGGCCAGATACAAAACATGATATTGCGCTAGCACAAGAAGTGGCGGCAGGTAAACCAGACAGTTCTCAAGCATGGGAGATTACTGCAACAAATTTAAGCACCTTATTTTCTACTGAAGACAAACCAGTAGAGTTAAAAGGAAGGGCATGTAGAGAGAGAATGCAGCGTTTGATAGAGAAGTTTAAACAGGAAGATGCTAGATCCCTGAAGAGGTACTTAATTAACATTTATCTAAGCCCATACTAAGGGGATGTTTATATGAGAATCAGGATAGCCGCTAAGCGAGACAGCCCACTTAGGGAAATCCCACTGTGTATTAGCATGTATACTCAGAATTTATATGTTTACAGTGGGCTGGCCAACTTGTAAGAGAGATCTTACTGACCGGGTTGATTTTTTTTATATAAAACCAAATACATTCAGAACAAAATTATATTCCAATGAACCCTACCGATACTTCATTATATTTTTTTCTGTCTAATGCCAGACAAGTTCACCCCTCAATGAAAGCACAAGTGCTGGAGATCATTGGCTTAAAGGAACTTTCAACAAAGTAAAATTCATACAGTATATATATAGTTTGTATTTTTTGCAGATCTGGAACTGAAGAAGATTATGGAGAGCTCAGTCAGCTTCTCGAAGACATTTCAACCTACCGCAGAGATTGAGTTGAAGCAAAACAGGTTGAAAAAGAAAGAAGGAAGAAAAAAGAAGAGGATGAAAGGAAACAAGCTGCGCATATAAGAAACTCAGCAATGGGAAATTTAGGTGGTTGTAGACTTTATTATGCTGATTACATGTTGTTGGAGACATTTGCTGGAGTCTTTGAAAAAAAAAACAATAAAATTTTTCAATCTATTTCAGTTCGGAAGCGGTCCCAACTGAGTTTCTCTGCAGATGAATTGTCAGACGACAATGAAAACATTTCTTCAGAAGATGATGAAAAATTAACTCCCAAGAAAGGTAATTTTTATTCAATGGATATATACCAAACTTGAAGGATGTAGTGAAGAACAAAAATAAAACAGGGCATGACAGGACTACCTTCAACTCATACACTATTGTTTTAATGAAAATATTTATAGTTTATATTTTCTTGTTAAGCTTGTACAAAGAAAAAGAAGAAATTTTGAAGATTGAGTGCTTTGGAGATGCTAAGTGACAAATACAAGAAAAAAACAGACCTGAAAGAGAAAGAATTAAATGTAAGAATGTCTGAGTTGGCGTTTGAGAAACAAAAGTTCAACCTTGAATTAGAAGAAAGAAAGCAAAGACATAAAATCGAAATGGAAGAACGCCAAATCATGGTTGAACTTTTAAAGAAAAAGCTTTAGTAAATTTATTGTTTCAGGACAAGCAAGCACCCCAGCTCCTCAAATTTGCATGAGATAGATAGGTTATGTTGCACAAGTTTAATGAGGTGTTATTGTAATTTATTTTTACGAAATTGTGGGATTTCCATATGTTCATATATGTTAGAATATATCAATTTATCATGTTTAAGGTTTGTTATATTGTAATAAAAAATGTCAGTTTTATGCATTTGAAATGTATCTCTCCAATGAAGGTGGATCTAAGTTGAAATACTTTCCAGTTACAGAACCATATAAACATGTATGACAATTGATTAACAAAGTTGCCACAACATAATATTTGGCAACAGGCTGTAGGAGAACCTTGAGATTCTTTTTAAAATCTAAGAATGCAAAATGTTGTGCTATTTTCCCAAGTCCCCACTCAACGCTTACACGAACTTTACTCATAGCTCTATTAAATGCTTTCTCTGCTGGAGTCAGGTCAGCCCCTCTAAAAGGTGCTATGATATTGTTTGTCAGACCATATGCAGGGTCACCATACAAAACATAGGCCTCTCCATCTGGCTTTACTATGTGTCTCAGTTGGTCCTCCAGACCACTTTCACCTAGCATAAAAGAATCATGTCTTCTCCCTTCAATTGGGCCAAACATGTTGGCTATAAGACCATTTGGTGCTTGTACAGACTGTAAGCAAAAAATGAAAGGAACTCAGTAAACATATTTTCAACAAATAATGACAGGCATGCGCACATGCAAGCAGCTGAACTGCTTGCCCAAAAAATATAAAAGTCAATTTTAAGAGAAGAGGGCCTATTTGGCTTAAAGGCATCATTTAACTTGAAGGTAACAAACCTGAAATTTAAGGCAGTGAATTCTTTTATGACCACTGCACATGATTCGCTGACTTCGTATTGGCCTAGGGATTGGCCGTGCAGTCCCATCTATAAAACCCCAGCACTGCTTGAGTGGTGCACCTTTATTGTAGATTGCCAAGGAAAAGAGTTCTGGATCTAGCCAAACGAGTTCTAAGGATGTTAGCAGATGGCCATGCCTGTTGTAAATGTCATTTGTTATCTGCAGGGGAAAAACGCATCAATAAGCTAACTAATGTCATGAATGAATGTTAAAAACAAATATTGAAATAAACCTCTGCAAAGATGCCACTTAGTTCTTGTTCAGTCCTTCCAAATAACGTAACAAGATCACACAATCTACTAGGATAAGCTAGTCTAAGGCTGTTGTCCCCTGGCGGCAAGTGTATATTTCTGGGAGATTTAGGGCGAAGTAAAGTCGTTCCATATCTCTTTTTTGAAATCTACAAAAGAAAAGAGTTTAAGACTTAAGAGTGGTACATTTTTGTTGTTTTTTTATCACTTTTTGTATCAGGGCTTAATACAGTACATACCTAAACCATTGCTCACATTGAAATTCGTCTATGTCTTGGAGATTAATACGGGGACCTAGATGACGTTTTGGTGTCAACATCGCGTCCAAAAGTAGAAATTCCAAGTCATCTTCGCTTTCGCTACTCGTGTCTTCTGAACTCGTACTATCATACAACATAACGTCCAAAAAATTGTTGAAATCTTCCCTGAAAATGTCATTTTGTATGAAAAACGGGTTTTAACACGCTAATTTCACCTTTGGGCATGTCTGAGTCCAATAAATACAAATTTAATACGATTAAAAATCGCATTTCTGTTAACGTTTGTTTACCTTCTTCTTGCCGCCATTTTGAATTTTTGCGCCTTCAGTACGCAGTCTGCAGTTCGCGGTTAACATCAATCTAGAGTATTTTTTCTTTAATACTTCAAACGTCGAACCACTAACGTCTGACTGCGGTTTGAGGTTTAAAAGTTTAACGTCAATCTGTAACTCTCTAATAATAAAGAATTAACAAACTAGAAACGGCTTCTCACTACTTTACAATATAGCTTTATCATATTCCCACCTTTCTCGAAGCAATCCTAATCAAATATAACAAACCTTTTCTTAACACTACCACTGGACTTAAAGCCGGCAAAGAACTACAACTGTTCGCTTAAAATTTGCTCTACATGCACATTTCATAACTTTATTGTATTAAAATCTCTCTTATCATTCACAATATTTGCGTGTGTTGACAATACAATTTCTAGTTTTGACTTTGACTGCTAAACAAATGTATTCAAAAACTTAAAAGAAGTTTATAAACGTGTATGCAATGTATGTCTATGATGGGTTATCTTAAAACATATATGTATCGAATATTTCTAAGACATACATACATACATACACACATATTTGTAACATAAATCAAAAACAAAGTTATCGTCGCATGAGGAAGCCTTTCGGGTGTCATACGATATGTCATATTACGCCGACAGATGTATCAAATTTGTCTCAAGCTGAAAACCGGCGTTTTTCATGTTTGCCGTAATGTTTTTCAACATTTAATCGAACGCTTTCTTATTAAGCTAATAATACTTCATACTTCATTAAAGTATGGACAACAAAGAATACTGAATGCTTTTAGTACACAGTTCATTTTTCAAAATGACGAATGAGTTTGTTATTCCAAAGCTATCCGTGTGGGAACGCAGAGCTGCGATAGATATCCCTTCATTTTCGTGGCGCGACTTTACAAACAAAGAAGAACTTGGAATGGGTTCTTTTGGAAGAGAACTGTACCTCTTCAACAGAATATAGAGGTGCATGAAGAAAGAGCCCAACCTGTGCTGACAGCACCGCACGTTTTATAACAAAGATTTCCAACCGTTGTAGCTCCAAATTTACTGGGTTCACAGCACCATCCCCAATTTCGACATGTGGCAAATAACGTACCAGGTTATGCGTCTACGTCTTTTGACGTCCCTATGGTAACACCGGCGCACAGAATCCAGTCACCTGTAACTGAGAATCCAAAATTTCCATCACCATTGCCCGGTCAGTTTATCACGTATCTTTTACAGTTCTGCCCTCCAAAGACAACTGTGTGTTCTGGTTGTGGGAAAGCATTAAAGCCAGGAGGTTTTATTGGGAATCCACCTTTCGATCTTGTGATAGTCTCCTACATGTCAAGGAGTTGGGTTTGTTGACTTGTGTAGAATTTGTTTTGTACGTTATATATGAAAGTGTATTTTGGAGTTTCTTACGTCGCCGAGCATTGCCGACCATGCTTTGTTGTTGTAAATTTAAAGTCGTTTGTGAATAAAAACAAATCACTTCTTTACAGTAGAATTTCATCCTGAAAATATCAAACTCTATTACAGTTTCATATTGCATTTTCAACAGTCCGCATTTTCAACACTCCGCATTTTCAACACTCCGCATTTTCAACACTCTGCATTTTCAACACTCTGCATATTCATGTAAACCCTATTATTAAATAATAAATTACACACAATTAGTTCTCTGTTACTTGTTGAAATATTTTTGGCAATGATTGTAGCAACTGAAGCATGTTTGTAGGAATAGATTCATCACAGACACAGAATCAAACTTTTATCATGATATTTATAGTTGATAACAGAAATACAGAATACAGTAAACAAGTGAAAAAAAAATTGAAGTTACTGATGATTAACGAAAAATATAAATTTTGTATTTTACCATAAATCCAGAGTCTTGTATGAATGGGGTTGAATCTCCTTACCAAATAATTTAGCTTGGGAAATCTATAGGCAAAGTAATTACTAATTACTTATTAGTATTTTGTGAATTCCAGGAGTCGGTTGTTCAAAAGCCGGTCAGCTTAACCCTGGGTTAAAGCAAATTTTTACATAATTTTTTAATTTCTGGTTTGCAAAGTTGAATATCTTTTTTCATAAATATTTTCTGGACCGATAGAAGTGATTGTATTTTCTAAAGTTTTAAAACGAATAGTGGTTCAGAAGACATAAACTAAAACACTGGATTAAAATTTAACCCAGGGTTAGTGCTAACCTAGCTTTGAACAACCGGCCCCAGGTTATGAAAAAACATAGAAGCAACATGTCTTTGGAGTTAATAATTTTTTATTAGAAATAATTTTTGGTACTTGCAAATTGCGCCCTGTGAGTGTTCGTGTGAAGATTGCTCACCAAGGCTGTCAGTAAAACTAGGAACAGCGGAACAACGGAATGGGGAACACCGGAACAGTAAGAATCCGAAATAGAACAGCAAAAACATTGTTTTAAATATTGGCAAAAAAATCGGGGATGATAGCTATAAATAACAGTTATTCAGTTAAGTATTGCCAAGAAATTTGTCTGACCCTCGCTGTTCTTATACGGCAGCATTCTTGTTCGTTGTTTTTATACTATATATTATCCACTCCAGATGCGCATTGCATAGCAAAAGACGTCTAAGACGTTTGCTATACCCGGTATAATCTTTAAAACCCGAATTATGCGAATCATAATTTGTACTCAACTATTAAGGTAAGTTAGGGCTCCTCGCTCCTCCCCACTTTACTATTTTGCTAAAACCCAAACGCAAAAAATATCAAGCGCAATAAATACGTCAACAGTTATAATGAAAAATCTCCTGTTACAGATTTGCAATAAAGCGGAGCGAAGCGGAAAAGTCGAATAGTGACGAATACCAGTGCAAAAGGCAATATTCAAAACAGTTATTGTTTCACAGTATTATAGTATCACGCCAGATTTTTTTGCCAACTTTAAAAATATTGTTTTTGCGGTTTTGTGTTCCGCATGCTGTTTAACAAAATTAAATGAGATGATTATCGGATTTACTGTTACGGTGTTTTTCAAGACTAAAATTGAATTTCTGAAACTGAAAATCTGAAATCACTTGGTGAATTAAAAATGATCTCATGTGAGTATACTAACTAGCTTTGTTTATGATTGATTCATGATTGTCCATGCCAGTTATGATTTATTTTACAATATATTAAAGCTTGTCAGTTGTCAACTGAAGGTATGCTCATTGCTCAAATCTCCAGATTTTTGACGAATAATAACACTTCATAGAATATAAATAGATCTTAAGGCTGTTTTCCATTTCAATCGAATAATCATGGTGTACATCATTGTTTCCTGACCACCCGGCTAGAACTAAACTCTGGAACTCATGACTTGGTAACAAAGGAATATGCTACGTATACATTTCGCTAGTCGCTACGAGATATATGGCTGTAATGGAACGGTCATGTAACGGTCTTTATACAACTTACCATTTTGACCACGCCTATAGGCTGTTTTTTGTTTCTCACCATTTTTAAAACTGCATGGCTTTCCAATATTTTACTCTCTAAATTTATTAAAAAACCCCAGATTTATTGTATTTCTATCAGTATGAAGTTTGCCTTGTTTTAGTAATTAACAGCTCCTTGCCCTTGGAATGCATGTTGTCACCTTTTAATTTTAAATAGCCTAAAGTTAGGGGCATAAGGCTTGTCATGTTGCTTTATATATGGAATCTCCAGTGCCTTAATTTACAAGGGGTTTTATAGGTCTCTAAATTGAATTAATGATTTTCTGGTATCGAAACCAAGTTAGGGAGAAATAGGACTTAAGAAAGTATTCATTTTCTATATGATCTATCATATAATTTACAGATTTTTTTTTACGATTAACGTAGCCAGGCAGGCAATAACCCATCTGGAGTTGGTACCTAGCTATATGATCGAGGCCTGTGATTGGCTGAAACACTAAATACCAAATTTAAAAGTATAGATAGATATATAAAATTTACAACAAAATATACACTGTTAACTCGAATGAAAACTAATCTCTGTTGGATTTTAAAAAGATTTATACTCATGATAACTTGTATGTTAGCATGGTTATGCTGTAGCCCATAGTCCCGGTCGTACTGGTAGCAGTACGGGTAGTAGAAGTAGTATGGAAGTCCAGGTAATAAAGGTAATAGAGGTAGTCCTGGTAGTACACACGATTCGCAGGAATCTAGGATAGTATAATAACTCTCAGATTGGTCGGCAGGTGCAGTATTTATACTAGCCAGATTGACCAATCTCGCCAATCCAGAGTGCTGCTCAAATTAGCTAGTGCCAGTCTGCCGTACAGCAACAAAACGCGTTCAAAATGGCGGTGAATAAGGAGTAACAGTTGTCAGTGTTTCTGAAATATTTAATCATGCGCCGAAATATCAAACACACTCTTTCCGGGTTAAATTTTGTTTCTTTTTCTGGCTCATCGCCTTCCCCGTTGAGAAGAAGATTAGAGTTGGCGACTCCAGAGTCAAAAAATGAAAGTTCGACGAGATTGCTGGTGCAAGGTAGTGAATGTACTTCAACCTCGTTTGAGTTTCACACAAAAGAGCTCAATGAAACTGACAGTGATAGTGACAGCAGTGATGAAGGTGAAAATACACAAACTAGCTTGTATGAGAACCGGAAGCTAAACTCAGCCAAAAACTGGAAAAGTATCAGATCTTTGCTTTCTGATGTTGTCATTGAATCAGAGTGTATTCCAATGGGACAAGCATGTACTGCTTGTAACACTGTTCCTGCGTCTTTTCGGTGTTTACAGTGTGGTAGCGTGTTTTTTTTTTGAACCCTGTGCCATATTACAACATCAAAATATATGTTTATTCCATGTAGTTGAACAGTGGAAGGTTAGTACCGTTATGCTTTTTCTTAGTACAGCTGACAAGTAGTGAGGGATGTCTTTAATTGAAATGGGTAACAAAGAATCTGATTACAAAATAAAAATGACATGGTTTACAATGTGGAGTGGAGGGTAGAGCTACTACATATAGCTACATTTTAATTAAGAATAAATTAAGCTAGGGGAAAGAGCAAGCAAGGTCTTTGAAATTATAATTATTATGTATACAGTATCACCAAGAAAATACATTTTAACATAATTTCTCAACATTTTCAGTAATCTGTGATGGTTCACATTTTATTTAAGTTTAAAATTATTGATTTTTGTTAACAACCTGATATGGATTATTCAATTATATTAATATAATTTTTGAATTTAAAATTTTTGAATTTTACTGAGTTTTGCGATCCTGATGTCTGGATCCTCAATTAGTAAGGCTCTGCTGTTATTTAGGCATATGGGCCTTAAAAAATGTACTGTGCTAGGACTTTTTTCTACCATCAGAAGAAATTTTTGTTTCCATTAATACTGCAATACTGGGAGAAATCTCGGGCTGTATTAATCGGTAAACTGAAGGGTATAAAAGATAGCGTTTGGGCTGGAGATGGTAGATTCGATAGCATGGGACACAGCGCAAAGTATGGGTGTTATACAATGTTGAGTTGTAACCTGACAAAACTTGTACACTTCGAACTACTTCAGGTATTTTAATTTCGTAGGCATATTTTTACCGCTGCGCACCAGGCGAAGTCTAGAAATGGTTTAAGGGGTGCACCCGTTCTACTACTGTATTACCTTATTCTTACAGGCCAATGAGGTTGGGAGTAGTAATAAAATAGAGTTGGAAGGTGCCAAGCGTTCATTTGTCGCGATAATAGTCAAGGAGGAGCTTCGAATTAATACATTCGTGTCTGATCGTCACCGCGGTATTTGAAAATGGATTCGATCCACACAAAAGGATACCACACACTACTATGATATTTGGCACCAGGCGAAGTCAACTGTGAAGAAAGTACGAAAGGCAAGCAAAGAGAAAGGCTGCAAGATACTAAAAGAATGGGCGAAATCCATTGGAAACCACATATATTGGTATGCTGTATCAACCAAGCCTGGTTTTGCTTCCCTTATAGAAGCAAAGTGGTTGTCTTTCATGAGGCATGTCAACAATGAGCATGAAGGACATGCAAATGCATTGTATGACAAATGTTGAAATTACCGAAACTAAGAAGTGGATTAAAATTGGTACGTGGTAGAAATGGCACATGCCTAGATTGCATGTGAAAAGGTGATTTTCAACATCTCATTGTTTTTTATCTTTCATAGGATCGAAACCATACCAGAAGCTCAAAAATATTCTGACAAAGAAAACCTTAGTCAAAGATATCAAAAAGCTTTCACCTGTTGTCCAAACTAGCTCTTTAGAGGGTTTTCATTCTGTGTTAAACCATTGGCATCCTAAAATGATTCACTTTTCTTGGTTAGGGACATACTGCAGGTTAGTACACAATCTGTGCTTAAAGTAATTACTTATGAGCAGACTGTATACAATAATAGTAATATTGGAACTTATGTGAATTTTTTTACACCTAGGCACATTCTAGCATGTTTACACTTCAATGAAAATACCCATAGGGTGACAAAGATGTCCAAGAAAGGCATTCCATATATAAGGGTCACCTACCCAAAATATAAATTGGGTGAAGAAATGGTCAGGGAAATTTCTGTTCCAGCATCATATAGTATGTATAAATAAATGTGTAAAATGGTATGAATCCATAAATTAATACTAATGTTGTTATTATAACATCTCCTCAAGGTTATATAGATGAAATGTGTCATGAACTTCTGTACAAATGCAACAAGGAAGATTTAAAAAAGACGTATGAAACATACAAAGCTAAGGAACCTGGTTCACTGACCAGCCAGTTTTCTCAGCGCAGGAGTAAGGAGGAAGCTATCAGAAATCAAACACAAAGGAAAAGAAAACTAACTGAGTTGTTTCCTTCAGGTTAGTACTTGGTTTGCTTTTATCACATAATTGTGTACATGTAAGCTTTATAGTATCTTGTACTTTATAGTATCCTGTATTTTTGATTTGTTTAGGTGATATTCAACACCAAGACCAACAGAAAGAAATGTCAAAATCTGCTAGCAAGCAAAACCGCAAGGCACCTTGTTGCAGAAAATGTGGACAACCAATGAAAGGGCATCAAAAAAGCATATGTGAATCAAATACAGCTGGTCAACAACAAAATAGTTAGTAAATAAAGAATATATACATTCATATTGGCATATTGTATAATATAACATACCTGATAATGAGAAATTAAAGTAATAAATTCACTGTACTTTACCTTTTAATGTGTGCCCCCGTATCTATTATGGGAGTTTACTAATATCACATTTAGAAAACTCAAAGTGCAGACAATTATTTTCCCTTTTCAAAACATCAAGTTCTCTGCGTTTACATTAAGTTCTCTGCATCGATTTTTTGTATCCGGTGATACTTGAAGATGAAAATCTTTTCCTTATTTCATGATACAGGCAGGCTGGAAGCGGTCTAGAATTGTCCCACCCCAGCATGCCAAATATCCATCTGACCACCCATCTATATGCCACCGCTAGTAAATACCTAAATAATCAAGCAATGAGTCGTTAATTTCACGTGTGCGTTACATACTTTTGTTGTGTATAGCCGAAATCGTTAAAAGACTCTTTATTTCGACCTATTAGTACTAATTTGTACACATGAGAACATAAATAGCAATGTTGTACAAATATCTACATACTCATTTTGCCAATCTTGTGTCCTGCTTGTTGGCTTATGATATTTTTTCCCCGACTTGTCGGAGAGAAAAGCTCCTGCAGTCTCTAACACTGTCCGGTGTGTGACCACAGCATAGTCCAAATGTTGTGTTATGCATGCTGCGTCCTTGCCCTCATTTGTAAACTTGCCCATGCACTCGAGAATTTCTTTGCAACAACGATATTCTCTGGCGTCCTGTAACAACTCTACTCTACAATGTCCTCATGTGCACCTTAAATATACAGACGAATAAAAGGAAAAGGTTGTGGTTAAACAGCCTAAAATAATATTACTTTCATGAAATTACTTACCATGAGTTAACAGGTAAATCTCCCTTCCGTTTCGTCTTCCTCATATTCACTATCTGCCAGTGGCTCAAATTGGTAAGGCTGAACAACAGACGATTGCTCAGCGATGTCCTCATTATCTGATGACCCTTCTGTCTCCGTCTGTGACTTGAAACTTTCGTTATCAGGCATTTTTTACGCACAATGTATAGAGTCAATATTATAAAAGATTTACGTGATTGCGTGATTTTTGTTATTTTGCTATACTAAAACAGGTCGACGTGTCACACTTGGTCACACTGCATACGTCACAAGGGCCAAAATTCTAGATACCAGTCTTTCCCAGTAAATAGTCTCAAAATCGAACTTTAATCTTAAAGTTCACAAACTTCTAGTTCGAATTTTTCGAGAAAGTTGGTATACTTATGATCGAAAATGACGAAATTTTTAGAAAATGCAAAAAAACCGATATTGAAATTTTCATTTCATATACACTTTAAGCATTAGCACCCAGTTTCATGAATGTTTTATTAATTAAATATCCACATATCCGTAGCTTCTTTCTTTAATTCTAACAGGCTTGATATATGTTTAGTAAAATCAAAATAAAGATAAAAGAGATTATGACTTTGCATGTCTGGTTATTGGGTCAACCTCTTCTAGTATTCTTGCCTTTTAATTTTTTTTTACTTGTGATGCCATGACTAAATTTGTGATGACTAAATTTGTAATTAATTATATAAGATTTCTAGAATCAACTCAGTGGGATTGGAAATAACTTGCTTCAAGCAATATAAATATTGAACAATAATTATACATACACGTTTCAGACATCTGCACTAGATTTATATATTTTTGTATAAACACCGGTGGGCCACAACACTGTTGTACACAATAGCTCTCAAATCCAAAAAATATGCACGCTAGCTAAATGACGTACATACATCTGCATATACTTTTTCATCACAATAAAACAAGCTTGTGTTATGACAATCGTTATGACGGACTACACACTACATTATATCAATACCATGGCTGAAATGTATATTCTACTCGCTTAAATTACTTTTAAGTAAAAAAATTATAATTTCATATCCTCTCTGAAACACAGAATTTCACAATATTCTAAAATGCTGTGTTTAAGATGCATGGTTTATTGAAGGAAGTGAAACTGTTATAGTATATGTTGAATAATCAGTTGTCTAGTTTTAGTCTTAACTTTTAATCTTATGCCTTCAAGGCAGTACATGTTGCTTCACCCTGTACATACCTAACTGTAGGTGAAGAGGTACTATTGGAAGTGCCAATTACATCAAAATCCTAGGTAAATAAAGATCACAACATAAGTCATCGCTATTGGGATCACCTACGGTTTCCAACACAATAATCACTTTGGTCACAATGGTTAAGGGACATTCCATGTACAAATTAACAAATTATGTACAGTAGTTTAAAAAGTACTTATATACATTAAGAATTAGTATCAATGAAGCAGTTAAAGCTCAACATGAATTATCTGCTTTGAAAGTGACTTCATAAATGAAACTTACACTGTGTTTGCATGCATTTATTATACTAAATTCATTGTTATTACATAAGTTATTTATATTTTACCACAAAAAAACTTACAATGGTGATTTCGTCTCCAGCAACATCATTCTCAGGTGACTGACTGCCACTTGTAAGCCTTTCTTCTGTATTCAAGTGTACACACTTTCTTGCTTTTTTTGTTACACTTAGAGTTGACTATTTAGATCTCTTTATTCCAGCAGACTGGCTACAACTACTAAAGATATGACTACTGGTAGCTTCATCTTTCCCAAGCATCTGACTCAAGCATTTCATCAAGTGCCCACACCTTCTATGAGGGGTGGTTAGGGTCAAAATGGAAAACCGAATTTTATTTTTTCTGATGTTATTCAAGCTTCGTATTCTATCGCGCGGGCCTCAATTCTATTATGCAGTCCCTTGGCCTTGGCTTTCGAATTTCATTATTTGACATCGAATTTCGTTATTCAATATTGAATTATGTTTATAATAACATTCGCTTTCGAATTTCGTTATTCGACTTCAAATTTCGTTATTCTGACTGAGAGGCCTGGCATCTAACGGCCAATTGTGTTTGGTAATTTATGATAATTTATTGCTTCCCGCCTAAACCTGACTTCTGTCATTTCTGTGGAGAAACGTGCAACATAAAATGTTTTAAAATAATCTTTACATTAGTATGGCAGAGGGTGGCGAATCAGTTGAAAATGAATGTATGCACATTTTTTGTTAAATTATTTTTGATATTATAAGAGAAATCGGGAGTAATAATAACGTTGAGGCGAGAAATCTGGAGTATATACATTCAAAGCTCCAATGGCTGTCCCATTTACTGCTTTGTTTCTGCAACATTTACTTCGGTGAAATCGAAAGATTAGTAAGTGCTGCATGCAACCATCTAGATCCAGATAACATGCATGGTGAAAGCGGGCACTGGATAGAGACGTGGTCTGGGCATGAAAGTCGTCCTAAAATTATTGTACCAAGAGAGCAATTAGAGTTTTTAATTGGGCTTGGATTTTCTAGCGAAAACATTGCTTTGCTTCTTGGTGTGTCAGAAAGTACCGTTAAACAGCGTCTGACCAATTTTGGGATACCTATTAGGTGTACCTACGCGAAGATGACTGACAATGCTCTCAACAAAGTTATCCTCAGCATATTGCAACAGTTTCCTAACACCGGTTAAAAAAGAATGACTGGTTTTATGCAAAGTAGAGGGTTAAGGGTTTAGCAACATCATATTCGTGAAAGTATGAGACAGGTTGATTCCGCTGGAGTGCTATTAAGATCTCTTGAAATGCGGCGCACACAGCGTAGAAGATACCAGGTGCCTGGTCCTCTTGCTTTATGGCATATAGATGGAAACCATAAACTTATCAGGTATCTCATTAACTATGTGGAGATTTCAGGAATGGTACAAATGATCAATTCCTTACAAACTAATCTTAAAATACTTTTTAATAAGACCCATCCAAACATTTACATTTTTCTAGGTAGAGACTCGTGGCATCAACGGCTTCTCAAGAATTATTGTATTTGTAGTAATAATAACTGTGCCGAAACCGTTTTCAATTTGTTTGAAGAAGCAGTGCCGTCATATGGTTTACCGTCTAGAGTAAGGTCAGACAAAGGGAGGCAAAATGTCAAGGTAGCTTGGTTCATCCTGTCATATCCAATGAGGGGTCCAGATAGAGGAAGTCACATTGCTGGTCGCAGCGCCCGCAACCAACAAATAGAACGTCTCTGGAGAGATTTGTTTGCTGGATGCACCTACGTATACTACCATTTGTTTTACGCCTTTGAAGGATTGTGGTCTTCTTGATCCTTCTAGTGAAATCCACTTAGGCGCATTACACTATGTCAACAAACCTAGGATTAACCAGTCACTTCAACTCATTCGTTCTGGATACAACCATAGCCCTTTAAGCACAGAACATGGCGCTTCACATATGCAGTTGTGGATTAGCGGAACCATGCAAATGCAAGATTCTTACAGAGTTGCTCAAGAATTTAGATCATTGGTACTCAAAGATTTTTGTATGGCATTCATATATATACATGTATTTTTTATAAACATATACTATTCTAGCTTATATTACTGTTATATATACTTGTAGGCCTACATCGATGATTATGGCATAGATTGGGATGGCCCAAATGCAAGAGAATGGGATGGAACAGCAGTAATTGAAATCCCAGAATCAGAAATGCAGTTGACTGAAGCCAACTATCGCGAACTTGAATGAGCAATAAACCCTACGCGAGAATCTCAATACCAAGGAGTTGACATATACTTGGACACTGTTAACTTTATGAATGAGCACTTGCAGAAATTGATAATTTAGGGGATATTCAAGTTATTTTTGAAATTATGTTACATTATACAAACAACAAACGGCTGCACAAAACCGTTTTAAATGTTTAAAGTGAAATATTAATGTCGACTAACCACACATACAGTGCATACCATTTATATAACTGGAACAGTTCATGCTGCAATTAAACATGAGTATTAAACAACCATTTAAATATTTAACCCAAACCGCAACACACTTTTGGGGAATGTATCAGTAGGATCTTAACTAAATGAGAAACCTTTCAATCCATACTTTAAAGCAACATCCATTTTATTATTGAATTCGTGGTACTCTTTGTGTTGTGTTGGAAGTATAATGGAAAGGAAGCATGTTTCTGATATTGGAAGTGGTTTTGCGCCTCCATCAAATTTGACTACCATCTTTTCGTGAGCGAACGCAGATGGCAATCAGGAAGTGCAAAGGTCAATCAGGCCAACATCTGATAAATAAACAAATAAACTCAGTTATTAAATACAGTACTTGTAAATATGTAATCAAATAAATGACATGATTAGGCTGAATCTCTCCAGGCAACACATCCTCAGCCTGGGATTACCAATAATAGGTATTTGTCAAACTGGCTGGCATTTACAATA
This sequence comes from Dendronephthya gigantea, assembly GCF_004324835.1. NCBI lineage: Eukaryota > Metazoa > Cnidaria > Anthozoa > Malacalcyonacea > Nephtheidae > Dendronephthya > Dendronephthya gigantea. The sequence goes on from NW_021163049.1 coordinate 959,336, forward strand.
GTTGGTAATCCCAAGCGATTTTAATCTCTAGTACCCAGGACACATGTTAATAACTGAGTGTTTCAAAGATGGCGACATCTACAGGATGTGGTCGAGGAAGAAAACGTAAAAATTCACCGTCTAGTGCTCTTGAAGCTAGCTTGGAAAAATTACAAGAAGTGTCTAGCAGCCTAAAGAAGATAAATCCTCGAAAAAAGAGCGATTTTGTGTATTCTTTGGATGGCTCAGGTACAAGAGGACCGTCCAAGTATAAGTATCGATCGGTTGCTGAGCGAGCTGGTAGTAGGAAAGGACGTAACTCAAGTCACGACTGTAATAATACTGGTGAGTGTTTCGTACTGTAAATTCCATCTTATCATAAACATAAATAGAGCCTTCAAATGCATAAATAGATTACTAATCATTTCTTAAGTGATATCTACCATAGATGATGTAATTGATGTTGACCATACAGAAGGGTGCGAATTTACTGATTTAATGAACGATACGTCAACTACAGATCGTCCTTTTTCAAACTTAGGTTGGTAGATTTGTGAAGCGTTGTTTCGCTGCTAAATAATAATAAATATGAGTTTCTAACTAGTTAGAATAATAATTATACAATGATGTAACTTGTTTTACAGAGACACTGGATGATTGTATTGCTGTCTGTGAAGAATTGACTGCAGAGATAAAATCAAGTGGACAGTCAACATGGGCAAAGTGAATGCAGTCTGTTGAGAGTGCATGGGAAGGCAGCAGAGCAACCATATTCAAAGCACTCTTAGAGGGCTATGGAATCCCTTCGTCAAATGCTTTGTGTTTTATTTGTGGTGGCAAAACTGCTCTGATACGTTGTCATCAGTGTGGTTTAAGAGTGCTAATGTGCTCAAGCTGTGATGCTGAATTATGACAAGAAACCTCTTCATGATTGAGATGTATGGACAAATGGGTTTTTCCAAGAAATCCCCCGTACAACTACTGTGGTGGAAGATGGATCATTAGGTTTTACAAGTCTATATAAAAATTATCTGTCACTTTCAAGATAAAGCACTTGTTTCAGGGGTGTTGAAATGAGAAGAAAGTTAAATGTTGATGCGTACACAGATGGACTTACTGTACTGCTGTTTGCAAGCTTTAGATACATGAAAACAATCACACGCCTAATGGTAGCTTGCAAACAGCAGTATTTACCTAGCAAAACTCTCATATGTTGTTCACATGTATATACAGTATTAATTTTTATTACAAATTAACCCATCGAGTCGCATTGCACCCTGGTTTATTATTTTACTCTATCTAACGCCAGACTATTTTACTCTGTCTAACGCTAGACAATTTTACTTGTCAAGGGAAGAGTGCAGGCCGAGTCAAAATACAAGAACCTTCCTACTTCCGTTTCTGTAGTTTGTTGACATTTTCTGTAATTTGTTCTGTATTACTGTAACATTTACCAATTTATAGATAATACAGCGATAAAATTCAAATTTAATTTCTTTCACCTGTTAAAATGCAGCGAATATAGTGAAAAATGCATCTCTCACTACAAATCATCATATAAAAACAAAGAAAACTAAATTTTGTAGCCATATATTGATACTTGCTGATATAAAATCGGTAACTGTACAGTAATACATAACAAATTACAGAAAATGTCAAACTACAGAAGCAGAAGTGGTAACTTCATTCAAAGTTCTTGTATTTTAACTGCAATGGGTCAAATTACAAATAAATTAATAACTACCAGAGTGGATGGTAAGTGGTCAGTCAGAACTTATATTGAATTTTTCTTTTTTAGAAAGGTGTGCTCCATTTCTGTTGTGTGCAGCATGTTTGCTTTGTAAAAGACAGGGAACACTTGAACTGGCTTTATCAACTGAAAGCTGTATTGTGATCACTTGTGAAGGTATTATAAAGTTATCTACAGTAATGAAACATTCCTGAGTAACCGCATCAATTTCTGTACAGGAACCATACTTTACCTTATTATTCAACTGAATGAACATTGTATGCAGTGTTTTATATACTGTAGAACGCTTATCAGCAGGTGTCAGGTACATTATTATAGACAGCACAATACAATGCAGGCCCAGATTGCCTCCTAGGGAAAGCAAATTACCATAGTTTTAAAGCCATAAATCCATTTATTTTTCTTTTACTGAAGGTCGATTTGATCTATTCCTTTGCTCATATTACTGCAATGGTTGTGATGAGGATTTCTCACCAGTCACCCTTGAGAAAATTATTATGGGTTATTGGCCTGGAAGTCCAAAGCAATTTAATCATGTTTTCTCAGAACAGCTATTCAGACTGTGGGACTCTGAGGAAGCACATGCCTGGAACATCAGAAACAGCATTTCTTACATCACTGGGAAATATTTGAAGTGAAAGAGGCAGAGTATGTAAAATATAACTTAACACCTGTGTGGATTGAAACTGAACAACATGAAAAATCACCTACATTCTTTTGGGTTTACTCTGTTTTACACTAAATGCTTTTACAGTTTTACTCATAAAAGGGTCAACAATCCGTGTTAATTGCGTATTGATGCGAGACTGTGCATTTACAGTACAATGTACATTGATGTGATATTTTCACTATTATGTTTGTCAAAATATAATGCTTATAAAGAAGTCCTGCAATAATAAAATACATACAAACATGAGTACTTAACTGGTTAAACTTTTTGTTATGGTATGAATTATATATCTGGCTTTATTAAAAAATATCACATAAGCACAAGTCCAGTTTACTTAATATGATTCTCCTTGTAGTCATCAACTATCAATGTTGCAGTTTTCCACTGGGCATTTAAAGAGTGGTGCTTTGTGATGCATGAGTTAGATACCATTAAAGGGAAGAACTGGATTGACTGTCCATCTTGTTACAAGTCTCAACACTCTTGCCATGTGGATGGAAATGCAAAGTTATATAGATACAGTTGTGTGCCAAGGTAATCTTGCCAGTGTCAATTTCTTAATCATTAGAACTAGAAATTTGCTATTGGTCAGCGATGTTTAAGGTCCTGAAAGGTGTTATAATGATAATGATTTAAAAAAAATAATTAATTGCTAAAAAACTAATTGTTTAGTACACAGTATCTGGTTTACACTTGTAATTTTTGCTGCTAGTTCTAGTGTGATTTTCTTCTGATGGATGTGAATGAGTAGACGAGTTATGAGTGTATGCATCCTCCTCTAAACATTTATACCACTTCCAATCGTTCACATCCATCAGAAGAAGAAAATTGCACTAGAAATCGCAGCGAAAATTGCAAGTGTAAACAGCTCTTATGTAATAGTTTGTAGTCTATTACAAATACACTTTAGACTTTAGATTTTTATATGAAACTCTCTCATTTAGCTATTTTTTGTTCTATTTATGAGGTGAAAGGAAATGCTACTGTGGCAATCTATTTGTGGAGGAGAGGGGTGTTGTGGATGCACATCTCAAAAACGTGTACAATTCGTCTGCATCAAAGGTAATCTACATTGTTATGTAAAAATGTCTAGTCAGTCATTAGCAAAGCATTAATAGGTTGGTTAAATATTCTTTGTGACAGTCACTGTCAATTCAATGAAAGTGTTGATAAAATATTGCATCAATTCATTACCTAGAATTTATCAAGTCATTTTTTGTGACTGACCAACTGGGAACATGTATGCTAATAAACGGGAAGTTGAGCAATTTTCTATCAAATGTATTGTTTAGCTGCAGGAAGTGAATTAATGCAGCATTTTATCAACACTTCCATTGGATTGACAGTAAATGATGAAACTAAAAAGAGAAGTTTTTCATGTAGAAAAGTTTGAGAAATTCTTATTATGGAACATCCAACTGGAAAGCTGCAAAAAATTCTGCCCATAAAAGAACAAAACTGGACGAAACTGGTCAACCGTTTAGTTCCGCAAGGGGTTCAGTTTTTGTGGCAAGATGTTATCTGCAAGTATTGGCCATGGTTTACATCACTACCAAAAGATCTGTCTCCTCCAGATGCCTTTTGTATGAATCCAGCACTTTCCATCATGCATGGCAAAGGTCATGTTTGGTCATGTCAGGTACCGTAAAATGTCAGACAAATTCCGAAATAAATTAAGGTGATATACTGTCATTGTGCTAATATTGCCGATTTTGACACCCGCGAGTGGTGTAAAGGGGAAAAGGTGCAGAGTACAATATGCTTTTAAAAGACGTCTAGTTATAATTTATGTTTTCCATGTTAATAGGTGACATGGGGTGGACGTTAACAGGAAGGAATTGCTTATGCTACTGGAGAAGAAGTTGAACAAATTAATGGGTACATTTCACCTCTGGGTTCAACTACTAAATACATGAACGCAGCCGGTACAGGCTCACATAAATGTAACTGCTAAAGCATGTTTAGTAATATTCATGATCGAACCGTATAGTACAACAGTCCTGTGGTATGAATGGTTCTTATTTCTAGTCCTCTCTTGGTTCTAAAAAGGGATCCCAGAAAGAGGATCCCAGATCCCAAAAATTTGTATTAGTGCAATAGCATACTATTTAACCAATTATGTTATTATAATGCAGACTGTTAGTATTAGACTTGCTACAAGTCGACTCTTTAACCTACAGGCAAGCTTGAGCGACCGACCGTAGCGTGGTCGCAAAAGCGAGGGAAGGGAACGCGTGGAAGAGTCGACTTGTCAAACTTGCAATGTTTCTATTTGTGTCTTCGCGCCAAAACGGTCATATTACTATGACAATGTGTTCAATCAATTTCCTAATAAGCGATCAAAAGCGTATGGTGCTATCCGTGCTAACTCAAATGCAAGGCTTTTCCCAGCTCCTGTGGGCGCAGAAATGAAGACATCTCTGTTTGAAAGATATGCCTGAACAGTCTTCTGCCTATACTCTCTCAGTTCCGAGTAAAAAACAGACTTCTTTGCTTTGTCAATCGCTTTGATAATGGAAGCCATTTTATTCACGCTGAATAGTCGAAATGATAATTATAATAATTAATTCAGTGACCTGATTTTGGGTCGCCAAAAATGGCGCGAAGCAAGTTTGACGAGTCGACTCTTCCACGCGTTCCCTTCCCTCGTTCCCTTCCCTCGCATTAATAGACTTTTCCGTGTTATTAATGTCCAAGAATAAGGATTAACATTTTTTTATTAACAACAGTTTTTAATAAAAAATGTTAAGCCTTATTCTTGGTCATTAATAACACAGAAAAGTCTATTAATATAATGAGCCTAAGAGAAAGTTCAATACCAATGTTTATTTTATATTTTGGCATAGGTAATTGGAACCATATTGTATTTTTATATAGTTATTGGTTAATTTGTAACAATTGTCTGAATTAAACCAGCTAGAGCAAAAGGTTAGATTTTTGTGGGCAAAAGGGAGAACATAGTGAGTAATTTGTTGAGAAGTAAATTTTAATCTTAATTTAAACATATTTCTTTTTGTTCCATGAGTATACAAGACCTTGTTTTAACAAACCTATTTTGTTCCATGAGTATACAAGACCTTGTGCATGTTCTTACCCAACATTAATTCAAAGCATTGCATAAACACAGCTAGATTTAATGAATAAGCCTGAAATTTTGGAATTATATGTATTTCAGTGATCTAAAACACTGTGTAAAATTTCTTGTCGTGAAATTACAGTGAAATTGCAGTGAAATTGACTGTAAACTTGCATTAATATCTAGGTTAACCCTAGTCCCCACTGCTTACTTACCAATTTGGAAGGTTAGGTGCAAGCTGTAGTCCGAGGTGGCCCGGGAATGAGGCAAGGTTGCAGGTGGCCTAGGAACTAGCACTGGTACTTGGATTAAGGAAAGATCCATGCCAATGGTATCTTGAACTGCCAACCACACTCAGATAGCTTGTAAAACAGTGTGTAAAATTTCTAAATGAAGGGCGGGAAGCTAATTAATTTTCAACTATACAAGGTGTCCAAAAAAAACTGGAAACCGCATAAAATTATATATTCGCTGAAATTATTGTTCACACTAACATAATTATTATTGACAATAGTTTAATGAACTTGACATTTTGGTGCCTCTGGGATTTCATAATTTTGTACAGTTGTGTACAGATTTCATAGTTTTGTGCGTTTTGGGGTTTCATAACCGTAATGACTCGTGTCCACTGCTGTAAAATTCCTCTATTGCAGTTGGCAATTCGACCAAAAACAGTTTGTTACAAATTTGCAATATCAATAAAATTTAATATGTTTCAATCCTCTACAACACAGACTTAAATATCCAAACAATCATCTAAAGATATTGCACACAACCTTGTTTGCTTTGGCAAGCACCAGAAATTCAGAAATGAATCTAAAATAAGTTACTAAAACTGGAACAATGAATATTCGTTCTACGGAATTTCAAACATTCTTGGGAATTGTGCATGACAAAATAAAATAGTCATAAACTAATCTATATGGTTTTTTCTTCATCAAATGCACCAAATAATTCCAGTTCAATCACTATGCCATGTATCTGCTTTAACTCATGAAAATAATTTGTTATTTTATTGTGGTAAGATTTTATTTACCTTCTGGTGGATCTGGAAGCGCTGGTTGTTGCAATGAATGGGTATGTGCAGACGTGCCTTTAGTAAATGCAGGTTTGGTTGTTATGGAGGATTGTACCACAGTGGATATTGACGACGATGAACACAGAGGGTGTGCGGAATAGATATGTTGAGTTGGATCGGAGGGTGAAGACGAAACTGTGGATTCAGGTGCTTTGGCGGTTTGACTAGTTATGGAAGGTGGAGTAGGACTGACACAGTGTTGAGGTGGGACCAAGGGTGAAGACAAGACTGTGGTTTTCAGGTGCTGTAGGGTTTTTTCCGTGCCAATAAATTCTTCCCCAATTCCTGGAGTTCCATATGTCGTGAAGCTGTTGCCTCTTCCATGTTTATGGCAAACAAACACAACAATATGCCAATCATGATGGTAGTTGAGAATTCTGGCCTGAATACAAAAAATAGAAGTTGTTGGGGATAGCAGACATGTACTCTGCCAATTATTACGCCATTTACATGAAGCGTAATTCTACATTGCCGTAACATCACTCAAAGAAATACTTGGGAATTCCCAAGTAGTTTAGGAATCTATGGGTTATTTGTGCTATAACACGATACAAAACAATTTATAGATTCAAAATAGGTTATAGATTCATGTGTTGCTGTTAATGAATGCCTGACCATAATCCTTACACGATTTACACAAAACAGCGCTACATGAAATTATATCGGTGGACTTCAACAATGTGTTTTTTTGCACTTCACTTGGTGGATTTAATATTAGGTTGCTGGTTATGGGTTTTTATAATCCAAATGCATGAATAGCTATATAAATTATACAGTCTTAAGACCTAACCAGGTCTTAGAACTGGTTAGGTCTTAAAACTGTATATATACTCACTTGGATTGTAAAAACCCATAACCAACAACCTAATAATAAAATCATATCCCATGGAACAAATTTGCAGGTTTTTTGTGGTTTGTTGTGACATGACCCCTGATAACTCGAAAAGCAAATTCTGCAAACTAACATTAAACAACCATCGGTGCCTCAAACTCAGCATGTGCAAGATAATCCGCAGGCGGGCAAAAAATGTCAAGTACGTCTTCGTTGTTGCAATTTGTTCACTTGCTCAAACTCACTATACTAGGGGTGTGTGTGCTGTACATTATCATGTTAGCACACTGAAGCCATATCCATTTACAATACTGCAAAATCATAGTTCAGGAAAAGAAGACAATTAGCCTTTCTCATGAAGCGCAAAATCGGCCATTTTCGGGGTACTGTCGTGAAAGATTCTAGACAATTCTAACAATGTGAATAGCGGCTTTTTAAAGTTGTAACTGTAAATTTACAATTATACAAAGAACTACAATACTAAAAAGTCGTATTTCGTGGTGCAGAGACTCTCAAACGTGGGAGAGGCAGTAATGGCAAAAAAATCGGCTGCAAGAAAGGCTAATTGCCTGACGTGAGTTGAACAGCACCTGTTTTTATGAAACACACTACAATATACCAGTTTAAAACTGTCAGTTCTGGTAGTGTCCTGCCCCTTACTTTTGAGTTATGCTTGCCTACTGCTGGCTGGAAAGAATATAAAGAATAATACAAACCAGTGTGTGAACATGGCTATGAACTTTTGAACTTCGCTACAAAGTTCGGAACGTAGTTTGCAACATTGACGGAAAATTTATCTGAAATCAACTGTAAATATAATGTCTAGACACTACTGCCATTAGCGTCCATGCTTGAAGTGTGCAAATTTTTTCACATTTATTTACGTTTCAAACGTAATGTTTCAAATGTTATGACGCCCGTTTGGCCGATAAATTGAATAATTTGAAATTATAAAAAATATTGATTATGGAAGCAAGAATATACTTTTATTCTTGTATTATCCTGACTCAAAATAGTCTACAATTAATTATTTACATTTTGTACCTGAATTTTTGGGATTTACAGCATGAAATAACCGTTGCATGTTTCAAACGGCTCAATTTCATTGGCCAAACGATTGATTACCCCCTTGATTACCCCCTTGAATGTCGCATTTAAAACGCAAACAAACATGAAAAAATTTGCACGCTTCAAGCTTTGAACGCAAATGGCAGTAATTATAAAATTAACTAACTGTAACAGTTACAGCTTTTCATCCTTCTGAGAGTGGTAAATGTACCAACCTAATTAAATCATCTTAATGTCATTATGTTTCCAATCAACTTATCTTGATGGACTAAATTAGCAAACCCTAGCAAATTTTACTTTTTATTAAATGATTGGTGTGAACTCAGTAATATTGAAACAAAATGGCAGTAATTCCAACACCTTGCCAAAATCACGGCTATATAGTTCAACACTTTCTGACATAACTTCTACCTTTCAAACATTAAAACATGAGAAAATATCACACCCAACAGTGGCATACTGCTTACATATTTAGGCAGTACTATACCACTAATGTAATAATTTAAGCTAAATAATCAAAGCTTAAGTCTTCAACCAGTATGTAATTGTAGAGTATAGTTATTTTGACAGACTTACAAACATTTTTTTTAGATGTTCTACTTCTCTGACCATAGCCTGTTAAAATCTATTCTATTTAAGGTGGTCCTAAGGTGAAAATAATGACTGTAAAGGTAGTATGACCAATACCATATTATAGACTCTACATTTTTCATGGCATTACAATTACACTTCTCACCTACCACTTTAGACTTGTTACAAGTTGACTCATATTGTAAGGAGTATTAAAAACCAGTAAGTGAATAAAGCAATCAGGCGAACCCCCTATAGCTAAAATCCGAACTTTAACCCAAGAAATTTTAGCTCAATGGCGCAGCTAAATAATACAAGTCGACTTGTAGCAAGTCTACTACATCTTGAATGCACTCAATAACGCTTACACTAGAAGTAAAACCGACATTTGAACCTAAATATCTATAATATATTCACACTGCTTGTACATTTTTAATAAATTGATATAGTATTTAAAAATAGGTACGCAATGCGTACATGTGGGTAGCCTGTAAAACATTATTAACTGCAATAAAGCTGCTATAGTGGCAAGTAAATATCAACTGATGCAATAAAATATTATTTTCTAGTCTTATGTTCTAATGCCATAAACAATGGAATAAACACCCTATAGTTAGCTGGTTGAATACAGTTATAACAAAGTCAATTTAGTACACAAGCTATATATTATAATATTTTATTGTATTATATACATTTTAGACAGATCAAAACATACATAAATATTTTTACAAGAGATAGGAAATGAAATTTTTGCAGAATAGGTGAAGAGAACAAAAAAAGGCAGTAAGGTTCCGGGATGGTGGCACACATCATCTGATAACATAAAGCTTAGTTAAGAAGGAGAAAAAGAAGGTTTCAGACTTTTTCAAATGATCATCGTTTTGATGTCCTTTGACTATCAGCAAGTCTTTGTTACATACAAGATTGGTTATTTTGTTGATAAATCAATGTTATAGTTATGTTAATATTCAATAAAGGTTAAATGTTATTGTTCCAGTAAGATTATACCACTTGTTTTCCAAAGTTTATTGGCAAAATGTTCACCATTATAACTGAAGATGATAGTATGATTTCATTGATCCAGTAAGAAGGTACAGATGGTTTGCAATGTTGATTACAGATAACTGATCAGCATCAATTAGCTGGACATAATAGCATCAGTTCGTAGGTCCAAGAAATCTGTGTGGCTTTTTCCAAGTTTAAATTTATCAGTTGACAATATCTTATCACTGTGGTAATCAGTCCGACAATCAGTTAACATTGAATGCCATCATTCATCATTGATATAAATGTGTAAAAATTGTTTCAAACATTTCAGCATAACAATTTCAAAGGGCTCATCTATGTATCTGAACAATATTTTAAAGATTTTTGTTCAGTTGAAATGCACTTGTGTTAAAAGTTTTGTTTTTTAAAAAAATATGTTTTGTTAGTTATGTTCAAGTAAATGCTTCTTTTTAAACTCCAAAGCATTTGGTTTAATAGCTGCATGTCCACAAGAAAGAAATTAACAAGTGAAATATTGCATTATAATTTATAAAACAGGGCAACTTAATATGTACTGCCATTTGCAATAAGGTAATGTATTTGGTTTAATAGCTGCAAGTCCACAAGCAAGAAATTGACAAGTGAAATAGTGCATTATAATTTATAAAACAGGGCAACTTGTTACTACTATTTGCCAAATTATAAGGTAATATATTTGGTTTAATAGCTGCATGTCCACAACCAAGAAATTGACAGGTGAAATGGTGCATTTTAATTTATAAAACAGGGCAACTTGTTACTACCATTTGCCGAATAAGGTAATGTTTTATTTATTTTCTATTAGTGTAACTTTGTAGTTGTAGATTCAACGCTCACCGATCACCGCTTTTTCGTCTTTAAAGTACTCGCCTTCGCTTTAAAACTTGACAAACATATTAATGTGACTTTGATTGCTTCCGTCCTTCGAAAACAACGAAATTTTCCGGAAGTAGAGGAACCACCGTTCGTCATCTTTCGTATATCCGACGATTACCGAAGATGTGGCACCCACACACACACAAACATCCAGACACTTTTTCAACTACATAGTGGTTAGCCGCGCATGCGCAGGCTACCCACAAAAATATAGGCCACTTATATTATTGCATGATAAGCACCGCTTCAATCATTGATTAGTCAATCAAAATCACACAGAATTTAAAAGTATTAAAATTAGCCTATGTACAGTATTAACACAGAAAGAACATACTGTATTTATAAATATTCAAATTTATGCAAATTTTAAGGTCAACACTAGAACTTCTCAGCTTCATCAGCAGAAATTAAATTTCTCTTTCTGTCTAATACTGGTATAATACCTTCGGACTAACAATATCTGATTCAGCAACTTCATTTTCACTCAAATTAATCGAATACCCATCGCTAATCGAGTCAATAGAAAAGGACCCTACTTCTTCCCCCATATTTTTTGCGCAAAATGTGCTCACTGCTCATCCTGATAAATTTATGCGTTCTGGGTACTAGAGCTAATAAATCGCCTGGGATTACCAACTATTGTAAATGCCAGCCAGTTTGACAAATACGTATTATTGGTAATCCCAGACTGAGGATGTGTCGCTCCAGGATGATCAGGAGTCTCAAGATTTTGAACATAATTAATCTCACATCAGTCTTCAGAATACTCTTTGATATTCACAGTACAGGCCAAACAAGCGCGATCAATAATTTCGTCAAATTGAACTTGGCTAACCGCATAGGTAACAATATACTACGGCATGCATGCACATGATAAAAAGCAATTTGGTTGTTTGAAATTTTATCTGTAAATTTTAATGACACATTATATTTTTCCAAAAAAAATTCTTTGTGCATAGCAGTAATTTCAAAGCCGAGTGATAATGCATCGATGCTTCTGCAATTGTCCTACTAGATAGTAGATACTGGAGAAAAAAGCATTTAATTGTTGATTTTGCCATTTGCCGCCGAAATTAGTTCCCAGAGTGGCTACAAGCGGGGTATTCTAAATTTGCAAGTGGATAACACGCCCTGGGGAAACGACTCAGAGAACAAATTTCCCCAGGTCAAGGTATCCGTCTAAAATACAGCTTATCACTTGCCTAGTTTGGCGATTGGGTAAGTTTATAGTGAGCTATATATGAATATAATAAATAATAGAGCAAAGGCAAAACATTACCTTCCGTTCTTGACTGCAGTTCATCAATTTACTTCATAAAAAACCCAACAACCCTTTCATTATTGTCGTACTCATTTAATCCATCATAAGTGATTAAATTTTTCATATCAATTCCCCTAATATCAATTCCCCTCGCGCTAGTTCTCTTGGAAAAATTATTTCCATTACAGATTGAACAGTTGACAAAAATTTGTGAAGGGAAATATCATCCATGCCTGATAAAAAAATGCAACAGCATCCAATAATAATTTCTACATCTCAATGAATAAGACGTTGGTGGGGAAAACTATATTATTTTAATGAACTATCCAAAAAACACTGGGAATCATGTCTAAGTAAATAAGTACATGCAATCATATGTACCTTTAGCAATGTCATTAAGCTCCATCCGTCTCTTGTCAATTACATGATACATTAGTAGCCTGTCTACCAACAGACAGCTATCACTGATAAGATTATCAGGATCAAGGCCTGCCTCAAAAAGGTATGGCGACAGAGATGTTCTTAACTCTTGATTTGGCACTTCATTTTTTGACAAGCTGTCCAAATGTACCATATAAAGAACAGTGTCACATTTTAACAGCAAAGCAACCTACTAACATTTGTTTTGTAACATTTATAGTATGTGAGAGTTTTCTGGGATTGAAAAGGTTTCAATAACTGAAAAAAATAGACAAAACAATTAAATAACACACACACAAAAGAAAAACAGGCCCTCTGGTAAGGAATTCTTGCCTGAGGACCTACAGTATACATTAGTTGCATTCTTTTACAGAGTGGCTGCCGGTTAGATCTTAGATTGTTTGTAGAATTCTGCAAACAAATTTCATCTACTAAAGCCCATACAGTGTTTTGAACATTTATAGTATGTGAGAGTTCTCTGGGATTGAAAAGGTTTCAATAACTGAAAAAAAACTAGACAAAACAATTAAATAATACAGACACAAAAGAAAAACAGGCCCTCTGGTAAGGAATTCTTGCCAGAAGACCTACAGTATACATTAGTTGCATTCTTTTACAGAACGGCTGCCGGTTAGACTTCTTGTAAGTAGAGCGTTACATTTTTTCACATTTTTAAGACAAGTACCAGGTGTTACAATAAAAAAGCCCTGCTTACATGCATTAGAGTTTATTTCAGTTGGTTAAATTTTTTTGTGACACCTGTTAAAAGTACAAAAATTGTGTTAAACTGTGAAATATTTGTACCATTTCAGTCATATCCTACCAAGAAGAAATCATGCTGTTCAGAGTCAAATAGTCAAAATGCTACATCAAGATCTACATCAGAGGCTATCATCGTAAAGTTTGTACGGAGGGATAGTAAAGAAAAATTCTACCGGGCGAGAAAAAATTGAACTGCTGCTGATTTTAACTTCGAATCATCAAATAAAATTTTCATTACTGACAATCTTACTAGAAAGAATAAAGAGCTATTTAATTCCTGTTTGAACATCAAGAGAGAGAAAGGATACAAATTCATCTGGACAAACAATGGGAAAATCTACATGAGAAAATCTGAATCTAGTTACAGCATCAATATAAAAAATCAGAATGACCTACATCAACTCTGAATCTAAAAGTCTATTATAATCAAATAAGTATATTACTATAAAATGGTTACATCTAGTGCTTGTCTAAAGTGCCCTTTTGGGTCGATTGATGTTAATAATGATAAGCTATCTGATTTTTCCTTGTTGCCAAAACTTGTAACTAATGATGCAAGTAATGTGCCCTACTTGCAAGATATAGATGCTGACTTACATATGCCATTGGAACAAAATTTTCAGTACTATTCTACCCATGAATTCCATGACAATTACAATATAAAATATTCTTTATTGGCAAAATCCTTTTCAGTTCTAAATTGTAATATTCGAAGTTTATCTGCGAATTTTGATGCTTTGGCTCAAATGTTATCTGAATTATATTTCCCATTTTCTATAATAGGATTAACTGAGATTAAGATCAGAGAAAATGAGGTGCCAGCAACAAATACTGATATTCCTGGCTATCATTTTATTTCACAACCAAGTAATTCTAATGCTGGAGGAGTAGGTTTTTATATTAATAATAATCTTAAAACAAAAATCAGAACAGATCTTTCATCTCGAACTGATGAATATGAAGCTCTTTGGATTGAAATTATTAATAATAGTGAGCGAAATTTAGTATGTGGTGTCATTTATAGGCATCCAAGAGGTGATCCAAAAATTTTTATGAATTACATAGATATGGCAATTGAAAAGATTCACTGGGAAAATAAATATTGTACATTACAAGGTGACTTTAATTTAGATCCCCTAAAATCTGAATCTCATCAAGAAACAAAACTTTTTCTCAATGCTTTAAATTCATTATTTTTTCAGCCTCAGATTATTCAACCAACCAAAATAACAGATCATTCTGCTACACTTATTGATAACATATTTTTCAATTCACTGGATCATTTCACAATTAGTGGGAATCTAATATATGATATCTCTGATCATCTTCCAAATTAAAAATTTTACAAGAGAGATTATTCCACATTTAATGAATCTAATTTAATAAACAATCTAAATTTAATTAACTGGGATGAGATACTTGGTACAGAAAGAAACCCAGATAATTTGTTTAATTCATTCTATGATAAAATTTCTGAGGTGGTTGATTTGCATGTTCCTATAATACAATTATCAAATAAAGAAATGAAAACAAAATCTAAACCTTGGATAACACCTGCTATTAAGACATCAATCTCAAAAAAGAACAAATTATATAAAAATTATCTAAAAACAAAATCTGTCCATTACTATACTAAGTTCAAGTTCTACAGGAATAAGTTAAATCATTTGATGCGCTTAAGCAAAAAAAAATATTATAATAATTATTTTGATATAAAACAAGGAAATAGCAAATTAATCTGGAAAGGAATTAAAAGTATAATTAATGTTAAATCAAATGTACTTGGTACTCCTACTATTATAAATGAAAATGATTCTGAAATTTCCGATCCTAAGGAAATTGCAGATGCTTTTAATAGATACTTTTCTAATGTTGGAGAAAAGTTAGCAAATAATATTCCAAGAGTAAACAAGTCTCCACATGAATACATGACCTCATCCCCATGTGATAGTCTTTTTCTTTATCCTATATCTTCAGTACAAATTGAAAATGAAATTGCCAAACTGAATTGTTCTAAAGCTACCGGTCCCTTCAGTATAGAGGGTCCACAATAGGTTTTTCGGGATGCGGGAATTAGGTCATTTTTCAATCAGGAAGCGGGATATTTAAAAAATAGAATGCGAGATTCGAGAATAAAATTTCTTACGGGACGCGAGATTTTTGTAACTTGTGCCTCGGGATTCGATATATGAAATATTTTAATGACGGGATACGGGATTTAAAATATGCCGTTTGACGAATTTGAAGAGTTTTTGAGTCTGAAAAGATTCAACAAAATACTTTATTTACATGTAACTATTGTATTTTGAAATTCGATATTACCGGAAGTAACCGAAAAGTATTTGACCTTTACGACCTTGACTGTGAACATGAGTAAAGATGGCGGATATCTTGCTCATCTCTGAAGAAAGTGAAGTCGTTTATACAAACGTTATCAACTGTGTTTCAATATTTTACGAGAAGGGTGCGAGCGGGAGCTCATTCCTGAGAAAAGAGAAGTTTCGAGCGGAAATCAAAAGTGATGTTAGTACTGTGAAGGCACTGAAGCAAATCGTCAGGTATGCAAATGTAGGCAATGGCCAATAGTCGAGCCAATATACAATATGAATATTAATTTTGAGAACTTTCGATTTTAAAACAGTTAACAGTCTTGCACGGACAGTATGTTTGACTATGTTGGAGACCTTTGATCTCATTGACTCATTTAATTTTATAAACTTTATATGGTCTTGTACGCTTATAGTTTATGATATGGATACATTTGTCATATCTGTGCACTTGGGCCTTGGCAAAATTTAGAATTTATGTAAAAGTGTGGCGTGCTTGAAGACTATGTAGGTCTATGTAGACCTATATGTGGAATGCCCCTATGTCCTATATGAGTTGATTTTGTATATCAATTTGTTCATTTATAATATTTTTAAGTTCCTTGTGGTTAGATTCTGCTGCACATCTAAATAAATTATTTTATTTTGTGACTAATTTTGCTCTAATATTAAATGCCTCTTCATTTTATACAGCCAATTTGGTGGCATTTATCAAGTAGCCAAAAGCATTGGCCTTGGGAATAATATTGATATCAAGCTAGCTAGGCTTGACAAGAGTGACACACAAAAAGGAACCCAATGCTATGCTATCAACACTGATAACCAGGTTCGCTTGGAGTTACCAACAATACGCACTGGTAGTGACTCATTACAAGGTATGTAGGTCGATGATTCAACAATATCTTTTTTCTATTTCAATTTGGAATATATAAGTCTATACAGACTATATAGTCTATAAAATTATAATCCCCAGAGGCCTAATTTGTCCTGCACAACAATTTTAATCTTCTTAAAGCTTTATTATTAAACTGCAATGTACCCCAGCGCACTCTACGAATTTGACATTCTCATTATCTTCCCAGTTACTGTTTACCCTGTGAATATTTCCTTTGCAAAATCATGTCCAAGGATTGTTGTGTGCATTGATGACCAAGAAATTAAGAAGCATAAAGCAAAGGAAACTGAAAGAGAACTAAAATCAGAGCAACAACAACTACTTAGTGAAGGTACAGTATTGCATGGAGTAATGCTAAGTTTTTGGTGAGCTTAGGTGTGAGTGATGAATGACCAAGAGTTTTTTGACTACCATAATAATTTAATTGATCTATTATTATTTAGAATTGAAGAAGCTAGCCAACAGTGAGCTAGTAAAAGAAGATGTGGCATCAGCTTCTGTTAAAAAGAGAAAGGTGAACTGGCCTTGGAAGATAAAGTGTGGCATTTGTCATTGCATAGTGCAGCTTCGGATTGACTCAAGCATAGCGGGAAGAATCTCTTATTTTAAATCTCGTAAGTTTGGTCGTTTTTAACAATTTAACTGGTATAATGGGACTTGCTGATGATGATGAGATAATGATGATATTTTATTCACAGTGAAGGGGATGTAACTTGAAAATTTTGACTCAGAACTAAAAAATCTGTCATATATGTACTGTAAAATTTGTCCAAAAGTACCACAAATGTTAATTTTACAATATGCTTGAACAATGGCCATATATTTGTTAAAACAATAATTTTCTCATATAGATCATTTTGATGCTTGCAAGGAAAAAAGAAAACAAATAAACAAGCAGAGCACGATTTCAGAGATGTTTGGAAAAAAGAGGAAAAAGGATGACCAAGATGTAGGGACACGCACAGTTACTGGCCAAGTTGAGTTAATAGAAGTTGACTCTGATCTTGACTTTTCTGATGTTGAAGATGATGGAGGGGAACGCAAGTAAGTTGTGGTATATAATCACCGCGTTCGATGTGGTTGACCAGTGACCAGTTAAGAAAAGTGTTAAATTTTCAAATTATTTTAAAGAATTTTAACATCCAAGATTGTAATTAATAAAGTATATAGGTCTATATAGAACATCTGGAAAGTCTAGGTTGATATGGATTGAATACATATTTATACTCAGACTGTACATTCATTATAATTAATTATAATTGATTTGTGAAAATGCAAACTGCAAAGTCTGCAAAAGTTGTTTTGTAAAAAGTGCATAAACTTTCCAATATGATTAATATGCTGTGCATAATTGCGTTGAGAATTTAAAAGTGTGTACAATTGATGTATCCAAAGCACAATGGTATGGGCGATATCATGTGAGACTAGCGTACATGATATGTGTGCATCGACAACATCATCAGGACCATCAGCATGGAACAAAGTACTTTAACTCTAATGTGAAATTTTCCTATGGTCTTTAGCTCAGATATATCTTACGGATCATATGCAACCGATGATGGATACTCAAATGTCTCATCTGGACCATGCGTTTCGGAGGTGGAAATGATTAGCAGTGAAGAGGAGGTGCAGTTTGATGATCACGACGAAGAATGGCGACTGGTGGCAATAGGTGTTGAGGAAGCTGACCAAGTTTGTGTCAAACTTAATGATCTATTACGGCGAGGAATTGTTTTAAAAGACAGGATATTGTACAAATACCTAAAAGATGTCATTGAGATATTCTATGACCCTCGACACGAGTATGATCAAGAAGTGGTTGAATTTTTCAACACCATTACTTACCTTGGTGGACGACGAACTGCAAATATGATTCGTGCCCAATGTATCAAGGGGAGGGTAGAGGCTGCTTTCACGATCTTGCTAATGTGAAAATGAATCTTGGTGGACCGTCGGATGAGACGTGTAGAAAGCAGCAAGCTGGGTATACATGCAAATCTGGTGTCATCAAAAGTCTAAGTCAAGCATTTCTTAAACTATCGTCAGATAATGGCTATTCTCAAACAGAACCATTAATAAACATTGAATGTGTCAAAGTTATTCCATGTGTGCTAGCCAACGATGGGACTGCCTTGAAACCCTCCATTCAGTTTGACCCAAGAACTAAGGAAAATATCGGCCTAAATCTTAAAGTTGAAGTCAGTTTTGTCAAAGAAAATAAAGAACCAACTTCACTATTTCTAAATGAACATATCATCTCTGAAGTACTTGTTTCGTCGTTGACTTCTTTGGATAACACTTGCAGCATCCCCTGTGCTGTTGATTATGTAACTAAGGCAGGGAAAACCGGAGAAGATATGAGAAAGTTATTTGAACACCATTGCAAAATGTTGCAAGTGTGTGAATGTTGTCAAGATGAGTGTCCGGTCACTGACAATATACTTAGTCCAGATGCACCACAACGATGTGAAAGTGTATGCAGGGAGTGCATCGAATCGAAGAGTACTTGTGAAGAGTGTGCTGCTCAAGGGCAGATAAGCCATCATCCTAGTCTCAGAGCATGCAAAAAATGTCTGGAAGCAGGGCGAAAGTGCACAAGAGTGGCAGTACTTGCTATCATTGTCGATTGTGAGGAAGGAAACAAGCAAGCGATGAAAAGTATGCTTGACTCGTTACTGGATGATACTATGGATCCAATGTTGTCATTAACAGTCCCTCTTCCAGACTCTGTGCATGTTGGTAAAAGTCTAAAAGGAAGTTTTGCCAACTGGTTTTTGAAGCTAGGGCAAGAGAGAGGAAACCTAGCAATTTTAAGGACTCTAAGAAACAAGGGAGATAGCAAGACAAAGAAAGAAATGCGAAGATTTCTTCCGAGGAATGATCACGTAAGAAACAAAGATCGCCAAGATCCATCAGCAGTATTGAAGTTGACAGATGAGGGATTTATAAACTTTCTTCGTTCACTTGATTGTGTTGTTCACACAATCATACCAGAGACAGACCGTTTCACTGATAACAACAAGGTGGGGATGTACCCTTGCCCGATTAGTGTTAGCGTTGGTCCCTATGGTAGTATATTTTTTCTCACTGAGGTCGAAGACGATGGCAAAAAGACATCCAGCCTGTACACTGCACAGCTCCACAACCCTGTAAAGAATATCACTTTAGTGAAGAAAGGCATTTTGTCGGCAAAAGAAGTTAACTATTGTGAAAGTGGTTCATTGGTATATCTAGTTGGAAATAACAGTCCCATTCAATTTGTCGAGTGTGAAAAGGGAGCCGTTGAAGTATCTTTGAATAAGCTGCGAACACACGCTGAGTTGGATGATAAGCTTCGAGCGCTTGGCCTTCAAAGGAATGGAACTATAGCTACCAAGAAAGCGGCAATTGCACGGCATATCACTACCGTAAAAGGGGAATACGCACGAATTGGATACTCTCAAACCGAAATAAATTTCTGGAGCGAAGACGAAACTGAAGATGAACATGCTGTAACGCATTGCTACATGTTTGAGGCTGTTCATGTTGTTGATCATAGTCTGCTGTACGCTGCTAGCACGAGCAAGCTGCAGCTTGTTTCGATTATCACAACCAACGATGGGTATGGAATACGAGGAAAAGCGGAGACAGTCGCCAAATACAACCATGACTGGGGAAGTGTCGGCTCATTGACAGTCTTGGAACACAGCTTGTACGCTTCCCATCGGCAAGGCATTGATGAGATATCCTTGATAACCAAGGAACCGCTGCGCATTGTAACACAAGGAGTATCATACTCATCCCTATCCCCGTCCATAGTAGAATATGAAGGAGGGATATTGTACACGGATACAGCATTACACTGTGTGATGCTGTGGTCTAAGAAAGAGGGTACAGTTGAATGTTTTGCTGGAAACCGTGGCAAAGCTGGAAACCGAGACGGCGTTGTTAGCGCGACAGAGTTTTATCAACCCATAGGACTTTGCGTTGAGTTCAGTCACGTTGTTTACGTTTGCGATGCGCAGACAAGCTCCATTAAAGTCATCACAACCCTTCAAAGGACAGCAGACTTTCTAACGGCGATCGGTAAAATCTATGCAGCGTTTTCTGTCCATGAGAAGCACCATGCGTTTACCACATGTACCATCGAAGAGGCTATCACAAAGTTGGGCGAATGTTTAGATCATTTACGTGGCAACGAGACGTCAATCAGACAGAATGTGTCAAGACTTCCAAGAACCCTGAATGGTCCTCAAGGTAACGTGGCGGCAAAGACAATAGACTCAGTTGATATGCTCAAACGAGGCTTGGGACGACTGAACGAAATATCTACCGAGTTCAACTACAAGTCTCTAAGCCTTCTTAGTTGTATGACATTAGATGTGGAGAATTTCCATTCAGTGGTGCATCACAAGGCTCCTTTGTGCACCGTTCTTCAATATGCCAGGAATTTTGGGAATGCTGTTAAGGAAAGCCTAAAGCGAACCAATCACTGGGCAGCTTTCTACTATACGCATCCTAAATCTTGGTACCCAGTTCCTGAAAGAGCGTCACGCCTTGCAGCAATTCCGCTTATGGAGGCACAGCGATCGACCACCATTTCTCCCCAAGATGCCCAAACTATGAAAGATTGGGCGGCCGCGTATGGAGCATCCGTGCGACAACGCACTGTGAGGCAGGAGACTACAATGTGCAGGGCAGGAACACTCCCAGATTACTTGTACCAACGACAAGTGCAAGCAGGGGAGCCTATCATAATTGACAGCCTCGGAAAGGATTCAGAAGCACGAAACCAGGAGGAGAGAGTCGAGGAAGAGGAATTTGAGGAAATGGGAGGCGTAGAAGTTGAGTACGATACAAGTAGCGATGAAGGCGGCAACGATGAAATGCAAGAAGAAGTTGAAAAAGACCGTGAGAGTAGTGTAGGAACTTTGGAGCTAGACGCTAATTTTCTCCTTGGAACTGTCTCCCGATTTGGAAGAGCTGTCAGATTTAATAATAGACTAATGTTTTAAGATGCATCATGCATTCAATTTCAAAGTACAATTTTATTTGGCTTTTATCCGGAGAACCACGCGCAACGTCATGAATTTTCGCTATAAAACAAACACTTTTGTCGTCATAGGGTACTAAGTTGCAAGGCAGGATCGGGATTTCACGATAAAAGCGTCGGGATATCGGGAATTTTAGAAAAAAACCATCGGGATTGGGGTAGCCTATTGTGGACCCTCGTATACCAGTTAAAATTCTTAAAGTTATTAAAAATATAGTGTCAGGACCACTTGAGACTATATATAATGTTTCACTTCAAACTGGTATTGTTCCAAGTAACTTAAAGGTGGCAAAGATTATTCCAATATTTAAAACTGGCTTACAAAATTGTCTGAATAACTACCGTCCTATTTCACTTCTTTCAGTATTCGATAAAATCTTGGAGAAGTTAGTGTATAAACATTTGTACTTATTTTTACAAGAGAGAAAAATATATTTTAAACAATTTGGTTTTCGAAATTCATATTCTACTTCCCATGCCTTACTAAGTATTGTTGACAAAATTAAAGATGCAATAGATAATCATGATTATGCCTGTGGTGTATTTTTAGACTTGAGTAAAGCTTTTGATACAGTTAATCATGATATTTTGATCAAGAAATTAATCATGATATTTTGATCAAGAAATTAGAGTTTTACGGTATTAGAGGTCATGCAAACAAGTGGTTTTTGTCTTACTTGACATATAGAAAACAATTTGTTTCTATTGACAATATTTCATCTGAAGAATTAACTAGTTCATGTGGAGTACCTCAGGGCTCAGTTCTTGGCCCTCTACTTTTTCTTTTATATATTAATGATTTTGCTAACTGCACAAAAATGTTGGAATTTCATATTTTTGCCGATGATTCGAACTTATTTTTTAGAAGTAATACTCTCCTATCTCTTCAAAATACTCTAAACAATGAACTAAAAAAAGTATATAATTGGCTCTGCGTAAATAGGCTATCTTTAAATATAAAAAAATCAAATTTTGTAATATTTCATCCGAGACAACGAACAAAATCAACTAATATTGAAGTAACTATTAATGACCAATCATTAAAACAAGACTATACGATTAAATATTTGGGTTTGACACTAGATTGCAATCTTAGTTGGAAGGACCATATAAGTTTTGTGGAAAGTAAAGTTAAAAGAAGTATTGGTGTTTTATCTAAACTCTGTTACTATGTTAGTTTAAATATGTTAAGAAATCTTTATTATGCACTTATCCATCCTTTTCTTACATATGCCCTAATTGTATGGGGATATACCTATCCCTCTACTCTTCAGTCCTTAGTTATACCACAAAAAAGATTGATTCGTATTATCACTTTCACTAAATATTATGAACACACCAGCTTGCTTTTTAAAACTCTGAAAATCATGAAATTAACTGACCTGGTATCTTTTCATATTGCTGTATTTATGAAAAAGTTTTATAAAGCTTTTAAATGGAAGAGATTTAATGTCTTCCGCAATTGAATTCCATACTTTGGCTCCCTGAAATCTGATATTAAAAATACCATGATTGGTCCTAGCTTTTGGAATACCAAATGACTGATTTTTAGAAAATCTTGTATTATAGTCGTGTATATCACTTGTAGATCTAAAGAAATCATCAAATACGGATGGTAGTAGATTATTAAGAAAAAAATCAAAGAGAATATGATTGAAAATTATCAATAGCTCTCTTTTTTCTCTTTTCTCTCGTATTTTTAAACATAATGATTTGGCTTATTCTTCAATTCATTTATTATAATCTATAATTAAATTTTAATAAAACATTTATATCTTTTTCTTTCTTCTTTTTGACCTGCGATATATTACATACCGACTTTCTAGTTTTTTAGCCCCTATGGTTATTATGGAGAGTCGGTACTCATAGTTATGCAACTTAAATTAAATAATGATTTGTAATTATTCTATATATGAGTGAATAAAGAACTATTGTCTTGTCTTATTGTTTTGATTTTATCCCCAGTGGACATTATTGGAGCGGATTTCAAAACAATCATCATCTCGCACGCTGAACATTCAATAACTGACTATCCTCATCACTTACCGACACTCTGAACAACTGTACAATGCACAGGAAGCCTATAACATTTTACGAAGAGCTGAGGTTATAACCAAAGATTACGAACTTACAGAAGAAGTTCTGACATCTGATTGTGTATATTCCGAGGATGGCAAAAAATTTTTTTGGCTGCAATGGATAAACTTCAGAGCGAGATGCAAAACTCTGAACAAAATGTATCTGTTGCTGTTTACACATTTGGCAAATACCTTCTGTTAATTGGTTGTGCGCAAGACAAATTTTTCCTGGTGGATAGCCACCCTGTTGTCGAAGGAGCCAATGGCAACCTGACTGGAGTTGCGTTATTCACTGATGGTCATCCGATGCAATGCAGCTTGGTTTGCGAATGGCTCATACGTAGATTTCGCAAATCTGGGGTAGCCGCAGGAAGCATGCATTCGTTTGCAATACTTAAGTTTATCATCTATTATGAGCATCACACTGTACTCATTATGCACAATATATTGCTCGAAGTATTTCTGGTTAAAGGCTTTTTAACAGGTTTTGTGGGTTTGTTATTTAAAATTATAAATTTTCCTATATTGCAATAGAAAATGGCTATGTTTACGACAATGAACAAAAATTTTTGTTCGAAACCGCATTTTTCCCACAGTTGGAAGTCGAACACGACTGTATGTCTCCCTATTAAAAAACGAGCAATTAGTTTTTAAAAAATAAGCTTTGAAGCGGTGTTCGGATTCGACTGATCACAACGGTTAGCACATTTTGTCAAACAGAAATTTAGTGGCATTGTTGAACGTTTTACAATTACTAAATTAGGCAGTTAACTTGGGCAAAATTTTGCGACAGATTTCTTATTCCTAAAAGTTGAAAAATACGATTTCAAAATTTCACGGCTCGTACTGGGGAACAATCTTACCGTTTATTCACTTCATATACAATGGCCTCGTTTTCGTGTCCAATAGTTATTCATGTTTCATACTTAGACCTGTTGAAAATTAGTTTGTTATTGAACCTAGGATCAACATGAAACAAACTCATCAAGTAAATATGGGAATAGAATCTTTATCTGTTCTGACATGCTAAAATAAGTTAACTGTAAATAACTTTTATAGACGCAGTTCACCCACGAACTTATGCCTGTATCGATAGTTCATCTGAATCCTCACAGATCTCCATTCCAGGTAATTCAGTTGAATGAATCTAAAAAAAGGTCTATTCTGTATGTTTCTGCATACTTAATCCTTTCTGAAAAACTTAGATGCTCATATGCAACCTTTAGAGAACGGCTCAAGTTCGCAGACAAGACAAGTGTTAAGTGTGGATCTAACCAATGATGATGATGATGATGATGATGATGATGATGATGATGATGATGATGATGATGATGATGATGATGATGATGATGATGATGATGATGATGATGATGATGATGTATGTCTATTTGTCGAAATTTTTATACTCTTAGCGCCCGTAGATTAATCTATAGTTAACTGATCTTAACCAAATAGTTTTGAGAGTCTTTAGAATCTTCAAAATGATACTTTGCTATCCAACTCCTTTATTTTTTAAAAGGTTTTAAAGAATTGCCTATGTAGTGAAGATGACAAGAAAGATGATACGAAGTATGCATGATAAATAATCGCGTACATATAAACAGACCTAGGTTGTAAAGTTCTAATCTTATTTTAGGCCTATAGTACCAATTTGTTTGGACAATAATGAGCCATCAGAATGTGAGGACATGGCCAGATGCTTGGAAGCAAAGCCGTAAGTTTAAACTTACTTGGTAACAAAGTTCATCTTATATATACATGTTCCTTGTGACAATTTAATTATAAATATATCCCTCTCTCACATGTGATAACTGTTAACTGTATAAATTATAGTACCTCTGGAAAAAAACGAAAGATGAAGAAAGACCAAGTTGTCAATAGGGAGACAGATGATGAAAGCGGCACCGATCGAGTACTACCGTGGCAGCTCTGCTTATCCAGTATTTTCGTCGTTGAGGGAAGTACTTTCCCCGGAAAAGACTGTGAGGCTGCTGACTGAGAATGGAGGTTTTGAACATTTTCAAGTATGCCAACGACAACCTTTATTAGTCAAACATCATTGAACCTTCATTGTAGACCTTTCCAGTCTCAAATCGACCTACATACAGATGTTCGCAAGCGAATCCCACCATTGTGGGTAAGTTTAAGTTATGGCTAAGAATAACGGTCCACATCTTCTAGTGTTTGTCTTGCATTATCATCAAGAAAACTTTGCTGTTCTGAGTTACCTTATTAACCATTGCAATCTTAGTTACCTTACCAATAAAGAATAATTAACTTAAAGTTTGCACAGTCAGTCCCAGCGAAAATAGCAGAATAACTTAAAAGTACACAAAAGCTTAATAACAAGAATTTTTACAGGTATTGCCTGTGTGCCGAAAAACTAAGTGCCTAAAAACTGTACTGTAGTTAGTTTAAATTTATTTTAATCGGAGTGCTCAATACTCTGTGCCGTACAATACTGAATATATTAAACAATCAGGACACAAATGTTAAAATGCGTAACACAATTAATGTGTCAAGAAAATGAACACCTAACTTTTTTAATGTTTTATCAATTTATATAGATCGCAATGGAAATCTTCATCGCTATGCCATCGTGCAGTACTATTTTACAAGTGGTGTTGAACATAGCATAGAACCAGCACCTCATTGTAATGCAAAAAAAAAGAATACCGAGTATGTACGCACATGGGATAGCACCAAAGATGCACTCAGGAAAGAACGTGACGCCTCAAATTTACCACAGGTTGTGCATAACATTATCACCAACATTGGTGGCATCCAATCCTGCGCTGGGTTAGGACAGTTAATACGAGATAGACAACAAGCTAAGAACTTAGATCGTAAAAAGAATAAGAGTGTTTCTGGTTATGGATTTAAGAACATATCTGGAAATTGCAAAACAGACGATCTATGGTATTGTTTGCTCATGGAATGCAAGACCCAAGCACAAGACAAAAACACAGCCTTCATCCGAGATGTCCGATGTGGTGCTGAACCATTTTGTATTCTCGCCAGTGAAAGACAATTGAATGACTTGCACAGATTTTGTTGTAACATTAAGCACTTTAAACCTTTGACCGTCGACCCAACCTTTGATATAGGAGAATTTAACGTGACCCCTATATCATACGAGAATCTCCTGATAGAAACTAATGGAGTGATTCAGGACCACATTAGACGTCGGGTTGGACAACGGCATGTTGATGTACATTTTCCCAACCATTGAAAGACCTCATAGACATGCAAGAAAAGGACGTTGAACTATCTGTGGTCGGCAAAGGTGAATATGTTCTTCGTCCACCCTACAAGAATCTCCAGGTAACGTCCACACAATGGGTTCAGATGACAGATGACAACAGAATTTACGGAAGATTCACACAACAAGTGTAGAAGATGCATCTGAGACAAGCGAATCACGCGTTACAACAGCATTTTCAGAGGGTGCGGATCCCATTTTAAAAGAAGACCTTGAGGCAGGAGTTGACTGGCTTCCACATGACGTACTGGCCCTTAAAACAGAAAAGACTACCGAGATACATAAAGCTGGAACAATTGTCGAGCATCCTTCCACTGGCACAATATCCACAGTTGTTGTTCCTTCAAAGAGCAGTCCCGAGCAGCCCCATATCGTCAATGTTTATCCTAATGGAAAATGTAACTGCGATAAAAATTGTCCTGGTTATGCTGCGGAAGGTGTATGCGCTCATGTCATCGCTGCCTGTTTAAAGATGTCAAGACTCCCTCACTTCCCTGGTTTGTTGCCACCAAATGAAAGACCGGTGGAGTAAATTACAGCAAGGCGGTTTCTTTCGGTATGCCTAAAGGAAGAGGAAGGAAAGGAGAAGTTCCTTCTCGGAAAAGAAAAAAGAGAGGTAAAGCGACTATTTCCGTGGCACAAAATGAAGTTTCATCGGTACCTGGTAACGCTGGCCTGCCAACAACGCTACAATTTTGCAGTATACCAGGTCCAGGTCTACCTTTCTTATATGCAAACCACATACACCAGAGTTACGTCCCAGCAAATTTGCAACCCTCTTCCCTATTCACACCCTGTCCCCCACGCCTACCACTTCAGTTGCCTCGTCCACCATTCCCTCATCCAGCGCCAAACACGTTCGTGCTATACTCGCTTCACTTCTGTCCTCCACTCACTTCGAAATGTTCTGGTTGTGGAAATCCATTGAAGCAGTCTGGTGTAGTTGCTGAGCCACCAGGAGACCTTGTGATCGTTTTGTTCATGCCAAGGCAGTACATTCGCGAAGGTGAATTTCATACCAAAGAAGGTAACGTATACTTCCATTGTGTGCCAAAATGTGTTCGGTTCAGGCAGCCAGCTTTTGACCCACAGATGCATTGCACCGTTCCAGATGCAATAAAGGAATTGTTGATTCCAATACATATCTATTACCTCCAACAAAATCTTGGGTTACTTGTTTAAATATAGCTTCTGTAGCATTGTCATTGTTATTACCCTGTTATATTATGACCAGAATAAACGACAAAATGGCAACTGCTGGTGTTGTTTTGCATGCGGCCCATATACAGGCTTAAAAAAAAAGTAATCCAACTTCAGCACGCTGTTGTGCGTAACTTAATTGGTCAAAAAATTTTGTATGACACGTTTTTCGTACCGTATGGAGAAAAAAATGAACAAACACGAGCTCAATGAAAAATCTTGGTGAAAGTGGTATTTATCGCTTCCGTATGTTACACAGTATATGAAAGTGTGTCACAGATATTTAGTCACGAGTAGTAGTCATTTTTAACTATCGTTTTAAGAGTATGAGTTTATACGGGAAAAGATAAGTCACAACTTATATAAGACACGAACACACTCCCATTTTGGACTAACTGGAATCTGAAGTAAATTTAACCATTTATACGAGGTGTTCGAATGAATGGGTCTAATATGCGAAGCGTTAGGCTACTTCTAATAGCTCAAGGACTTGGAACAAAGTTTGGTACAGTTTGAATATGTAGACTAGTAATATATTTACAAGGTATCAATTTACAAAAGGTGATAACAAGGACAACTTAAGAACAAGCGGTACATGAGAGGACAAGGGACAGAGACGTCACGACACGATGACAATACGAAGTAAGGACTAAAATAAATTGAGAGGGATAGAGTTGCCTTGAACATTAAGAGAAGGCTTAAGTTTGGTGATGAGGAGACTCTCATGTATCATTAGCTCATAAGAGTCAGATGAGGAAGAGAGGATTCTAAATTCGTCAAAGCTAGCCGGGTGTCCGCAAGCCTTTAGGTGCGAATGTATACTGGACATAACAGGGCTTGAGGTCTGTTTACCAGTGATAGGGGATATTCCCAAGTGCTCTGATTTTCTGGTGTGTAAATGACGCGTGGTTTGACCCACATACGACGCGGAACAGCTGTTAAAATAGTTTACGAGGTCACTCTTGTTCGAACGTTTGATGTATGTATTTTAGTACCTTGTGTTCATGTTCTTGTTCTGTTGTCGATTCAGTGATTTTGTCACGATATTTTACCTAATAAATATATTCATATTCCTTGCAATAATGTGAATCCACTAAATTCATCAGGTTATGGGCCCAGTGGGCTGAGGTATGAAGAACTCTAGGAGTATTGTGTTGTGATAAATTTGACCGTAAAAGCGTGTATTTTTTAACTTAAACTGTGGTATGATCGTGGCGTAACAAATATGGCGGAATCAAAAACTGTGACGGTCGTTCCGTTGAATGGGTCGAATTATGGGACTTGGAAAGTCCAATGTCGTATGGCTCTCGTGAAAGACAGGCTGTGGAGCATTGTTTCTGGGACTGAGACAGCTCCTGCTTCATCAGAAGCTGATGCATTGGCGAAGTTTAATGGCCGAAGAGATAAAGCACTGGCGATTATTGTGCTTTCGGTTGATCCTTTGCTTTTATATTTGCTCGGAGATCCTGAAGACCCTGTAGCTGTATGGAAGAAATTGTCTGACCAATTTCAAAAGAAATTGTGGGCTAACAAACTGTCTTTGAGACGGCGTTTAAACAATTTAAGGCTGAAAGACGGTAGTCCAATGTCCGGTCATATAAAATCGATGACGGAAATTTTTAACGAGTTAGCAGTGATTGGCGCACCAATGAAAGATGAGGACAAAGTTGTGACATTGTTAGCAAGTCTTCCTGAATCGTATAATATGCTTGTAACAGCCCTAGAAGCAAGCACCGAAGTTCCAATAATCGAAATTGTAACTGAACGTTTACTTTATGAAGAAAAGAAATTAGGCGAACGAGAAAAGTCACCGAAAAGCTCGCGTAGACAACTGATGATGGCCCAGGGCCAGGGCCTAAAGACTGATAAAAAGTCCATTAAGTGCCATCACTGTGGGAAACTAGGGCACATAAGGCGTTTCTGCAAAGAATTGACCAAAGAGAAAAATGGGAAAGATGGAAAAGACTCAAAGCAACGCTGGAACAAAGGAAACCAAGCTGAACAATCAAATTCTGGTAAGGAAAGTTTAGGATTTGTTATGCAAAGTTTAGCTGCCAGTGCATGTGGAATTAATAGTGAATCATGGATTGTTGACTCTGGTGCAACATGCCACATGTGCAACAACTTGGGTCTGCTTGAAGAGTTTGTGGAATTTGAGGAACCTGTGGATGTTATGCTCGGAGATGGTAAGATCTTAAAAGCATTTGGAAGTGGAGTTGTAACAGTGAACTGTAACCTTACAAATGGTAGTCAGCAAGAATGCAAACTCTACAATGTACTTCTTGTTCCAAAACTTAGCTATAATCTACTAAGTGTATCAAAAGTAACTGAAGCTGGAAAATCAGTTAGCTTTGAGGAAGCCAAATGCAACATTTCTTGTAGCAATGAAAAGGTTATTGCTAAGTTTAGCCCCAAGTTTAAAGAAATTGTCCAATGACAAATTAGTAGACGGTTTTAACTTTGACGCAAAGAACGATTTAGAATTCTGTGATGCATGTACCCAAGGAAAATTGCATTGTTGTACATTTCCAAATTCTGGTGCAAAGCGAGCGAAAGAGCCACTTGGTATTGTGCACAGTGATGTCTGTGGTAAGATAAATACCAAATCCTGTGGTGGTGCTGAATACTTTCTAACCTTCACCGATGATAAAACCCGTTATGTGTGGGTGTATCCACTGAAGCAAAAGAGCGAAGTTTTCACTCGTTTCTTGGAATGGAAAGCAGTTGCAGAAAAATCGAGTGGCTATAAGTTGAAAACTCTCAGAACTGACAATGGTGGTGAATTCACTTAAACTGAATTTGAGAACTACCTGAAATCAGAAGGTGTAAAACATGAGTTAACGATACCAAAAACCCCAGAGCAAAATGGTGTTGCTGAGCGTCTCAACAGAACACTTGTTGAAGCTGTCCGAGCTATGCTGATTCAAGCTGAACTGGCTCAGAGGTTTTGGGTTGAAGCTCTTGCAACAGCGGTGTATTTACATAACCGAAGTCCAACAAAAGGAGTGGTCAGCATGACTCTGTTCGAAGCCTGGACTGGAGTGAAACCAGACGTCAAACACCTACGAATCTTTGGATGCACTGTGTATGCACACATTCCAAAAGATGAGAGGAAGAAGCTTGATCCAAAAGCAAAGAAATGTGTATTTCTTGGGTATGGAACAGAAACCAAGGGATATTGCTTGTATGATCCTGTGAGTTCAAGAGTTATTTATAGTCGTGATGTAAAATTCAATGAAAGAGAATTTGGCAGTAGTAAAGAGCTTCAAGAGAATGAAACTTGTGATGAACTTGTAACTCTCGAACTGTCAGATGACAATAATGTTGAGGATGATCAAGCAGCTGATATTGAGATTAACCAACGCCATCCAGCACGAAAAAGGCGTCCACCTGATCGTTTTGGTGAATGGGTAACTATTGCTAATGAAGATGATGTTGAGCCTACGACAGTTAGTGAAGCATTACATGGTCCACATGCAGAACAGTGGCAAAAAGCTATGCAACAAGAGATTAATTCACTTCAAGAGCATGATGTGTATGAGCTCATAGAACTGCCTAAAGGACGGAGAGCAGTTGGATGCAAGTGGGTATACAAATTGAAACGTAATGCTGATGGTTCAATTGAGAGATATAAAGCAAGACTTGTTGCCCAAGGTTTTTCTCAGAGATATGGAGTAGACTACGACGAGACATTCTCCCCAGTTGGCGTTTCAAATCGATACGAACAGTCATTGCATTATCTGTTCAGAAAGGTTTGGAGTTGCACCAAATGGATGTAACGGCTGCCTTCCTGAATGGAGAATTAGAAGATGAAGTATATATGAAACAACCGGAAGGGTTTGAAGTTAAACGGAAAGAGCACTTAGTCTGTAAGCTCAACAAAAGCTTATATTGTCTAAAGCAATCATCCAGATGCTGGAATTCGGTATTGGATGAGCATTTAAAATCAATTGGTTTTATCCAAACAGAAAGTGATCCTTGTATTTACGTGAAAGAAGAGGACGGTGATACTTTCATTGTTGCGATTCACGTGGATGACATCATTCTTGCTGGTAAAACTGATGAAAAGATCGCTAAAGTCAAAGAAAGCATTGCGAAAAGATTTCAAGTGAAAAACATGGGAAAACTTAATTATATTCTTGGTCTACAAGTAGTTCAAGAGAACGGTAAAGTGTGGATCGGCCAGCCTAGCTACACGGAGAGTATTTTAAAGAAATTCGGAATGGGGAACTGTAAATCTGTCGAGACTCCTCTTGATATGGGTTCAAAGCTTGTTAAAGCAACGAAAGATGGTGAACTGTGTAACAAAGAAGAATATCAGTCAGCAGTTGGTAGTTTGTTATACTTGTCATCTGCAACGCGACCTGATATAACATTTGCGGTTAACAATGTCGCAAAATTCACCGCGAACCCAACTAAAGAGCATTGGATGGCCGTGAAACGTATTTTCCGGTATCTGTCAGGAACGGTGAATTATGGACTACATTCAGAGCATGCTAGTCGAGATTGTGTCGGTTTTTCGGACGCGGATTGGGCAGGCGATTTAAACGACCGAAAGTCAACTTCTGGTTATACATTCCAGATGAGCGGAGCTTCTATTAGTTGGAGAAGCAAGAAGCAAACATGCGTAGCTTTGTCAACGGCTGAAGCCGAATAAATTGCATTGTCTACTACTACTCAAGAAGCATTGTGGATAAGACAATTGTTCGACAATCTTGGCATAGATGTTAAGAACCCATTAACCATTTATGAGGACAATCAATCAGCTATTGCCATGTCCAAGAACCCACAATTCCATGGGCGATCCAAACACATAGACATAAAATATCATTTTGTAAGAGACCAAGTTGAGAAGAAAACAATTACTGTTCTCTACTGTCCAACAAACAGCATGTTAGCCGATTTATTTACTAAAGGTATTCCAAAGGAACAATTTAAGAAACTGCGTAAACTAACAGGCGTTACAGTTAAACCTAATTAAAAGGAAAAACATTCGAACTGCGATTGAGAAGGAGTGTTAAAATAGTTTATGACGTCACTCTTGTTCGAACGTTTGATGTATGTATTTTAGTACCTCGTGTTCATGTTCTTGTTCTGTTGTCAATTCAGTGATTTTGTCACAATATTTTACCTAATAAATATATTCATATTCCTCACAATAATGTGAATTCACTAAATTTATCAACAGCATCAACACTTAAATAAATAAACTACACCAGATCCCACGATGAGCTAATTGGCTCTATTTTCACATTCCTGGCTCCACATTCAGATTCGAATGTAGAGCCAGACAGGGGATTTTTGCAATGAAACCGCGATAACTTCGGAGCGGTTTGAGCTATCGAAAAAAAATTAAATGCCATTCTTTATAAACATTTAATGAATGAAATAAAGCGACTTAGAGCTTTTTAGCTTATCGCGTTTATGCTGGAGGCCGAGCAAAACATATGGTAATTATTTTTGACGCGGCGTCTAAATGCCGTATGACGGCCGCAGACGCTGAAATAGAAAATTAAAATGCTATGTTTTCGAAACCCGCGCATATATCGAAATATGCTTAAATGCCATTCTGCGTCAGCATTGGAAAAATCCAATTTATCAATCCGAAACTTTTTAACTTGTGTCGTATGGTCTGTAGACCGAGCAAAACGTATGTGCCATCATGCGCCGCCATATGTTAATTTGAAACACCAAACTACATGTCGCGAACATATCGCCGTATTTCTCCAAAACGAAAAAGCGTGGCAAAAAACGCTTCAATGCCATTCTTCATAAATATAAAAGCCACAATATCTATGAGTTTTGGCCTTCGAGGTCATTCCGTCTGATAGGAATTGCGAGCATAACAAGTCTTGCTGAAACCACTAATCTTGTCGGAAACGCAAATGAGTGGGCACATTTTTGAGGCGAAATTAAAATATCTCCTCCATGCAAGGTTGTTTGGCTAAAATCACTTATGCCATTCTTCGTTGGCATTAGAGGCACAAATTTAAGTAAAATTCATTTGTTTCTGTAGTTTAGTTTTAAACGTAGAGCGAGAAGAAGCAAACGATATTGAAGTATGCACCCCCTGATTCACCGGTCAAAACAAAGCATTAATTCGTTATCATTTCTGGGGGTTTTCCCTGTGTGCTTGGACGAAAGATTTGTTTGGTTTCATTGATCTCCCCTACAAACTTCGCCATAATAATCCAAATATTAGACATATGTTCTAATCAGATAACTTATAAAAACTTTAAAAAGCTGCATTAACTTTGTTCGTTATGTTTTATTGTGCCCATAATTAATAGTTATATGTCTCTCTGGTTTTTTTTTCGTGCGCTGTCTATGAACAGTCCTATTTAGGTAATACAAAATAATATTTTTAATAATTGTAACAATTTGAACCAGAACCCGACGCTTACTCCAACACAGATTCATAGGCGTTTGTAGCGAAAACCTAGTGCGATAAACGATACTATATTTTTGAGTTTACTCATAATTATCGTAATGGTTTCATGGACTCAAATATCGCGGTATGTTTCCGCTGCAAAAACCTCTGCGGAGAAGAGAGTACCTCGACTTTAGCATATCTAGGTGTATTTACACACGAACAATTTTACTTGACATACTAGTTGATTATAAATACTCGTGCTCTTTAAACATATAGAATAAGCATTCGCGCAGTTTCGGTGACCGAATTCTTTTAAATAGATTGATGAGCTCTTTGCTTCCTTGTCGTGATAATACTGTTCTACAAAGTTGGGTAAGACCTAGTGGTGTTCGAGTAAGAAACGCCTTGTATTCGTTGACAATGTTGTAAAATTCGTCAATAAGATTACTTAGAGCTGATGGCGAAAGGGTCCATTTTATGCAGGACGTTGGATCATTACAAACTGGATCAGCACACTGTTCTTTAAAAATTGAAAACATCTTTTCGCATGTGCCATAACTTGGAAATTCGCGCCATCCTTTGACATCGTACTTTTCGTAGAACTGTGTGCGGAATTTCACGAATGGATCTGTATTCCCTTCTTTTGCTGATCCGTCTGATATGGAGGCTCTCAGTCTATTTTGGGCATCGCTTTTGATTAAATGAATAAAATTTGACCATTTTTCAGGAAACCCGTCATCCCAGATATTCTTCCAACGAAACGAAAATCCTTCTTTCTCCAATGTTGCTTGTTTTCCCCAATTCTGTGAAAGATTAATTTGTGATTTATCTACAGTGCATCACGGTAGGAATTATGCTGCAAATTGTACACTCTTTTGATTGACGCAGTTTCATTTATTCTATGTCAACCTACCCTCTTTTCCTTTCTTTCCAAACATTTCCAAATGTTTGATAGATCTTTTTTTAGTATTTTTGTTTCTCCCGCTTCGTTTTTTAAACGATTTTCTTTCCAGAGGATAAAACCAGTTCTTTTTTTTGCTGGCTTGACTCGCACTTCTAAACCAGAATGATTTGTTAAAAGACCCCTTTCAACTTCATATTCCCATTTCTCATTAGCATCAGCAAATGAAATGTCTTCTTTTAATATAGGAGATCCAAGCTCGTATACACTCGATGGATACTTCCTCTAAATAATGCGAAAAAATCACTATTTTATAATATACATATATATGATACTTCAAATTTGAACTGTCCATTCAATGAGGAAGCTAGATTTCTGCCACGTGATCATGAAATTTTCGGTCTATCGCGCTTACGCGTCATTCGTATTCGCCGCAGCGGGAGATATTTTTTATATTCACTGTATGCGTGGCTATTCTTCAATATATTTTCAGTATGATATATGCTTATGTTGTCATATATATTATTTAGACCGTATATAGACCGTATATTATGAATATTGCAT
This sequence comes from Dendronephthya gigantea, assembly GCF_004324835.1. Lineage (NCBI taxonomy): Eukaryota > Metazoa > Cnidaria > Anthozoa > Malacalcyonacea > Nephtheidae > Dendronephthya > Dendronephthya gigantea. The sequence goes on from NW_021163049.1 coordinate 995,336, forward strand.
GTATATACTGTATATCCTATTGTAAATTGCATAGTGCGGAATATTTTACCTTCAGTTTACTTCTTCTTCGCAAATTGAAGTGCTTCGTTTCGTTTATTTCATAGGACACTGATGCTTCCTCTATATATATTAAAAAGGTAGGTAAAATTATTCCCAAAATAATGCTTATGCTAAGAACTTTACAAGGATCCTGGGATCCTAGTTCGAAAGGCACTTAAACCGCAGATAAGTTGAAAATGGAAAACAATATTATCAATTTAAGTTAGACGCCTTTCGAACAACATCTCCCGAAAAAGAAACATATACCTTTATTCGCGGACCGTTGTGGTGGCGATTGTTCCACGTGGATGCTGTTTGTTGATGTATTGCTCTGCATATTAACAACTTCACTGATATCTTTACTTCCAACTTCACTTGCAACACGAGTTTGTGCAAGAAATTTTATGCTCTGGAAAACAGATTTTCCCACCGAGTCTTGTTTTCTTATCATTCTCAAAATGTCACTGGTTTTTCACATGTACTTCTTCGAATGGCCCGTCGTTGAATTCGTTTTCTTAATGGTTGACTCTCTAGGGATACTGGAACCTCGTGAATTAAGAAGTTAACCATCCATCTCCTGATGTATGTAATATCCTGCGGCAAATAATTTATATCTTCGTCTTTTGCCATTATGTAGGCATTCATACACATGTATACCCCACAGCTAGAGGAATCGTCTTGGCCCGGAATATTATCCGGTGAAAGAAAAAGCCAACGTTGAATATTAAAGTCATGATTATTGACAAGGAACATAGCCTTTAATAAAGTCATCACCTTTGAAAAGGCCTCTATATTAACTGTGAGCATAGAATCATAGTAAACGAGCATGTAAGAATTCGGATAACATATCACCAGAGACCAGTGGTCACCAGTGTTCACTGGGAACATAAGCATGTTGAAGTTAAATGGATCCACGGATAATGCATTGGAAACGATGCCGCCATTCCGTAAAGAATTACCCATTGCTGTGTAGAGATACGATGAGAAGATATGCAGTGAATTTCGTTCTATTCGCTTAAGGAAGCCGTTAATTATATCTCCGCTCAGCCAGTTACCGTCTTTCAGTGTATTTAGGTGAAACGACGAAATTCTATCACTGCCATAGACAGTTCCTTCTTGTACGTCCATATTTGTTCTACATCGTCCTGAGCACGTTTGTCTAGTTGCCATTGAAGAACGCTGGCTGGCATTGGGGGGGAAATGATGGTCCGTATCACATTGTGCCGATTGTGGTGTTGTTTCTTTCTGTTGTCTAGTGTAGAAACACATATACACACTTGTCTTGAAATCGAAAGAATTTATCAGATTCTCAGTAGTTATCGAGTCTACTGCTTCGTCGTCGTACACAAATGCTGTTTGGTCGGGGTTAAAAATACAGCTTACAAAGTGTCCAAATTGAATGCTAGGACCCTTGTGCAAAATAGCTGCACGTAAATCGAACTTTATATCCCTATCATCGAAATGGTCTGCGTCTATTCCCCTCAGGTTTACAACGCTGTCGCAGAGGATAGGCGTTCTGATTTTTGTTTGGCTATGAACTGTTGTTCGATTAACAGTTATTGTGAACGTTGATGGAATTGACAACGCTAATTCACAGTGATGCACGACGGGTTTGCCATCAGCGCATTTATTGCAAACCTCGTCATCTTCTGTTGAAAACCTACCGTACATTCGTGTCCAAATTAGTGATTGTAAGCGCACCGTGTACGAAGCTGTAGCAATTTGCAACATTACGTTCCACATTGTATTAGCTTTTCCGCTAAGTGAATGGCATGCTGGCACCAAACATCTATTCAGCTCCAATGTTGTAAATTTGAAGAGGATTTCTAATTCTTGTTTTCCTTCAAAGGGCAATTGCTCGTAGATTTTATTTAGTAGTAGATTAAAGAACTCGTTTGAGTCTTTATGTTCTTTTCTATTCGGAGTCATTCCACATGACTGGGCGATATTCAAAAGTCCGTCTTCTAATTTCATAGGCGTGGCCCTATGTTGCGCATTTGTTAAAAGTTTAAGAGTTCGGGCGGTATCGTGAACAATCATTGTCGTTACTTCTGAAAATTCACTCCATTTTTCGAGAAACTCGCAGAGGGGAGTCGCTGCTAGACATTGCATGGTACTACTCAGCCAGCAATTGGATTCGGCATTTTGTATCCCTCTATTAGGAATACTACGCATGGGCGGAAGAATCCCATTGTGGCTTTCAAGAATGCGGCGATCATCGGCCGGCGTGTTTGCAACTTTCTCATTTGCTACAGGACAGACGGCGAATTCATCGTATAGCTTCCCTATGTTCTCTCTATTTAATTCAGTTGTTGGCACCGTTGAACAAAGTACATAATTCGCAATGGGTATGAAAGTTTTGTAAATGCAGTTCGTACAGAAGTAGTTTGTATTAATTAATTTTGCAAGACCTGTACAGAAGTCGACACAATCGCAATGGAAACTTTCGTTGCACAAAACACAAAGAACAGAGGTTGTATTTCTCTTTTGACGACAAATACAGTGCGGAGCGGTTGTCAAATCTTGATTTTCTGTTTGATCATCCCGATTTTTGGATACTGGTTTGAAATGCGTAGTTATATCGCCGATTCTTTTCTTTTGTGTCGTCGTTTGTTCTCTTTTCCACATTCTTCTTATTTCTTTCTTTACATTGTGATATCCGTGCATTCTGTTGGAAACCTCAGGCCATACTAAACTTTCAAAATGTTTAAAGTTTTCTGCGGTCAAGTTATTATCATCTTGCCTAGTTTTTTTTGGTATATTCGGGTTGAAAGTTAGTTTTTTACTGGTTGCATTCAAGTATATACCTTTCTTCCTTGCGGAACGGTTTTGGCGTCTTTTCCTCCATTGTTTCAGGCAAAAAGTTGCGTCGTCATTCTCATCATCAGATTGATTTATTGATTCACTTGAGAGCGCAGAGTAATCCCATTCTGACTTATTATTGCAATCTTCTACTTCCGAGCCGAGCTTCTTCAATTTCTCAAATGAGGATTTTCTTATCTTCGTTCCTTCTTTCAGAATCGTGTCAACAAATTTTCTCTGTAATGCTAGATTATCTTTCCAATTCTCGCCGATAAATGTATCTAAGCGTAAGTGTCTTTTCCCTTTGAATGAACAATGTTTTTTAATTTTAAAAAAATCTTCGATTTCCCCGTTGGTTTGGTTGTCTGCTAAATAATTGCGAACGTCGACACTTTTCGTCAAATTGGCGGTGGAGGAATAGACAGCATTATGCCTAGTTAAGTCACCAATTAGTAAATTTGACCAAAGCATACAGGATGGAAGATAATTATTGACAACATATTCGAAAAAGCGTGGCATATAATACTTATTGATATCACTGTTGTCATCTTCCCTTATCGGGTTCGCCTTTTTAATGTTATCCAATTCCTCATTCCAAAATGTCTTTGATAGAACATGGACCAATGACATCATTCTCAAGAAGATCAATGTCTTCCTCATGGCTTTCGGTATCAGATTCCACTTCATTTGCTTCATCAATAATATGTGTTTTAAATGTATTAAGAGTTTCAGAAAACTTATCAAGAGTTTCTTCCAGCATAGCAGATATATGCTTTGTTTTAAAAATAACGTACGCCAAATTTACGATGTTTTTCATTTCATTTAAAGAGGAAGCGGATATAAGAAGCCCAAAGAACCGCATTGCAATATGAATTTGACTATTGGCTGGATAATTAAATTCGCACAAGGTCTTGGCATGACGTTTTATTATTTGCATCATATGCGCTGAACATACATGATGTATGGTTTTCTGTGACTCTTCTAGCGTAGCTTTTCCTATCACAATTCGATACCCTCGTTCGAAATATTCATCCAATGACTCGTTATTAAATTCCTTCAAGCAGGCATTTATAATTGCCAAACTGAAATCACTCATCACAAGCACAGGATTTACTTCCTTGTTAAAGATCTCCTTTTCACGCTCTTTTAGCTTACGTATCATTATTCCAATGGAGTCAGCTGTATGACGGCTTGCTATATACTCAGCTATTGGAACAGGCGAGTTTTCAGGAAAAGGATTCCGTAACACCATAGCGTAATACAGAAGTCTTGAGTGCGTTTTTCATTTGCAAACAAGTTTCCAGTTGCATCAATATAAATTATGTCGTGTCTTGATAGTTCGTGATAAAGCCGTACAGAAGCTTCATTGAATAATACGATGTTTATATCTGGATACATGCTGCACATTTGAATATATCCAAAATTTTCTCCATACATGTCCAAGATTGATGGCGGTCTTTTCGTTCCTCTTCCGCAATGGAAACATGCAACTGTGATAAACTTGTGGCTAGGTGTTGGTCACTTTGGTGTCTGGCTTTCGCTTCGTGTTTAATTCCTTTCATTGTGCTGTTGGTAAGACCTGCTCCTGTTCGTACACCAGCAGCGAAACAATCTGCGTCTATTCCTAGAAGATTGTCTCGGTGCATCTTCGATGGTTCTTGGTTTGAGTTCCAGGCATGTTCAATCAATTTTGCTCTTTGATCACCAGTAATTTTCTTTGCCTTTGCTGATGTTATATCATGACAGACATCTCCAGAGAAGCGAATTTCTAATATACCTTCATCTCTGTTTTCAATCCTTAAGCGCACTGTAACATCTCCGAATTTGCATGTTGCCATACCGCACCAATACGGAGACGATTTTTTCCTGGAATCTTCCTTCTTTATATAGTTTCGTTTAAAAATCCAACAGCAGTATGGATTAAATTTTTTAGAATATCTGAGAAAAATGAGGTGTAACCAGTATCAAACGCTCTGTGACTTCTTCTTTGATTATTATCTGAGATGTTCTTTACGGGTAAATCACGCCATGCCAAGGGAAGTGGAATAAGAGACACCTCTTTGTGGAGTTTTGCACAAAACGTACCAGAAGAAGGGACATTGCTGCCAGATAACGACATAGCTGTTGCGCCTGAAACGTTTGGGATGTTAAGAAACTCTAATCCGGTCGCAGATGGGTTAACTTGTTCGTAGCTGAGACATTCATCTGAAGTCAAGTTACTTACGAAATTAGTTTTCGAGTTACGCTTCGATAACCTTTGCGTCTTTTTAATACTAGATGTGAAATTACCTTGCTGTGGCGGTATAGTTTCAGTTTTTACGCGTTGATGCTCATTTTGGCCCATGAAATTTTTCCGATAAATTGAGCTTATAGCACTTCCTATAACATTGCCAAGGAATTCGGTCATTTCGTCACCGTTGTGACAGGGCTTATCCATTGCTATGCTCCTGGACGCTGTACTTTCCGAATGTGCCTCCATTGACTTAGTTTTTAAATCTGATATTTCGCTGCTTGTACTTTCGGAACCGCTTTGAAATTCAAATTCACTTGTCGCAGACCCTGTGGAAGTGTGACCTACCACATTATCATCATCGTTGTTGTTCTCACACTTTTTCCGAATTCCACCTTCATCCCTTCGCCAGGCTAAACGTAACTTATCAACTTTCTTATTGCTTACCTTCATATCACCGAAGTATTGAGAAGCTACAGTTTTCCAAAATTGCTTCTTAGTAGACGAGAGAAGCGATTTGGCAAAGCGAATGGAATCAACAAACCGTGCTTGATCCAACACATTCTTGCAATTTTTTCTTTTACTTTTAGATCTACCACCGCCAAGTAAACCAGTACAAACCTCATTGCAATGAAACACACAATTTTTTTTGAATAACCTCTCTTTTTCGGCAATACCAACCAATCTTCTTGCGTGTAATCTCCTTTTCAAATTTTTGCAAGGTGACAAACTACGCGAACGCTGGAATCTGTAGCGTTTCTGTATTATTAAGCTTCTTGGTTTATGCGACACAAACATTTCCGACTTCATGACTATTTTCGGCTTACAATTGAGATTTAGCCCTTATGCAAGTACAATGAGGTATCCAATACAAAGTTGCTTACAAAGTTGCTTGCTCACAAGCGTCCACATTAACTGCCCTAAACTGAGATTTTGGCCAGTATTTATGCGCAACACCACCGGAATGAAATACCTAGAACTTGGCGCTTGCGCAACGGATACAGCTTGCTTACCGCAGTTTGCGCATTATTTGCTAAAACGCGCTGTTAACCCGGAAACAGTTAGCTAGCAGCGGAAAATAACAAACTTGTTTGTTTCGCATTTACAAAAATACAGAAAAACATCCTGTTACGTTTGGAAACCAACTAATGTAACTGTAATTTATAAGCAGGGTTTAGCTTATAGCTATAAGCAAGATAATAGCAACATCAAGTATGTAAAGAAGATCAATCACACCATGGCAGGCATTATAATACGCGTGTTTTTGACACACTTTGTGTCCTTGTAAAAGGCGAATGTGTCCTTGTAAATGGAAAAGAGTGTAGTTAAAAATCATGCCTCATGGACAAAAATGTCTAATATAATTTTAATCTGACTATTTAAAATAATTATTGTTTCTATTATAAAATTGACATTATTGAATATATTATATATTAAAAAAGGCTAGAGACTGACGGACCGTGCTTTGCATGGCTATACTCTTTTTTATATGCTTGCATTGTAATTTCACGTAGTAATTTCTAAGACTAAGTGATTATTGAACCTAAAGACAATGTGTGTCCTTGTAAAAATTCCGTATTATAATGCCTGCACCATGGTTAATAAACGGTTCTCATATTAACTATGATCAAATCAAACAAATCTTTCGTCCAAGCACACAGGGAAAACCCCCAGAAATGATAACGAATTAATGCTTTGTTTTGACCGGTGAATCAGGGGGTGCTACTTCAATATCGTTTGCTTCTTCTCGCTCTACGTTTAAAACTAAACTACAGAAACAAATGAATTTTACTTAAATTTGTGCCTCTAATGCCAACGAAGAATGGCGTAAGAGATTTTAGCCAAACAACCTTGCATTGAGGAGATATTTTAATTTCGCCTCAAAAATGTGCCCACTCATTTGCGTTTCCGACAAGATTAGTGGTTTCAGCAAGACTTGTTATGCTCGCAATTCCTATCAGACGGAATGACCTCGAAGGCCAAAACTCATAGATATTGTTGCTTTTATATTTACGAAGAATGGCATTGAAACGTTTTGTGCCACGCTTTTTCGTTTTGGAGAAATACGGCGATATGTTCGCGACATGTAGTTTGGTGTTTGAAATTAACATATGGCGGCGCATGATGGCACATACGTTTTGCTCGGTCTGTAGACCATACGACACAAGTTAAAAAGTTTCAGATTGATAAATTGGATTTTTCCAATGCTGACGCAGAATGGCATTTAAGCATATTTCGATATATGCGCGGGTTTCGAAAATATAACATTTTAATTTTCTATTTCAGCATCTGCGGCCGTCACACGGCATTTAGACGCCGCGTCAAAACAATCGTTTTGCTCGTTCTACGCAGAGAGGCTTACAAGCTACAAAGTCCTAGAAACTTTTAGTTTGAACATTTAAGGCTGATGCAGAATGGCATTGAATATTTTTGTTGTATACGAAATGGTTTTTGAGATATAATCATTTTCGTGCAGAGTTTTAAATCTGGCTCTGCATTCGATCGCGAGGCGAAGAAAAATTACCATATGTTTTGCTCGGCCTCCAGCATAAACGCGATAAGCTAAAAAGCTCTAAGTCGCTTTATTTCATTCATTAAATGTTTATAAAGAATGGCATTTAATTTTTTTTCGATAGCTCAAACCGCTCCGAAGTTATTGCGGTTTCATTGCAAAAATCCCCTGTCTGGCTCTACATTCGAATCTGAATGTGGAGCCAGGAATGTGAAAATAGAGCCAATTAGCTCATCGTCCAGATCCCCTATCACTGGTAAACAGACCTCAAGCCATGTTATGTCCAGTATACATTCGCACCTAAAGGCTTGCGGACACCCGGCTAGCTTTGACGAATTTAGAATCCTCTCTTCCTCATCTGACTCTTATGAGCTAATGATACATGAGAGTCTCCTCATCACCAAACTTAAGCCTTCTCTCAATGTTCAAGGCAACTCTATCCCTTTCAATTTATTTTAGTCCTTACTTCGTATTGTCATTGTGTTGTGACGTCTCTGTCCCTTGTCCTCTCATGTACCGCTTGTTCGTACGTTGTCCCTGTTATCAACTTTTGTAAATTGATACTTTGTAAATATATTACTAGTCTACATATTCAAATTATCATGTAATTTATCATTTAGTCTGAAGATGTCTTAAGTTAAGACAAAACGTTACTACCAAATATATTTTTATTATTCTCAAATGGTTTAATTGTCTCTTATGGCTTTACTGAAAGCACTATGTTGGGCTTTAATATTTATACTTCGAATACATAAACAATTGTTAATGGATAGTTTGTTTTTTCCAGTAAAAGACCCTTTGCTATCGGGATTAAAATTGATTGAAGTGTATCAACATCTTGATCATGTCGAAAGGTTTTTTAGAACTACTGGTTATTACACCACCACTAAACATTGGTTATTCTGTTCCTTTCTTGCAAAATGATTCAGGGTTGGAACAACCATTAGCTTATGTCAGACCAGTTTTGAGAAGTCTGGACATTAGTGCTAGTACTGTGGATTGTAATTCCATATGTGCATATAGGGTGTAATTCCATATGTGCATATGTGCATTTATTAGGCCTCTGGACAGTGGCAGGCAATTAATTAATGAAATTAATTGTTCGTGGTAGTCGTTCCTGGAGAACTTTAAACATTCCTTCAACTACAGATATCTCGTTGTCGGAATGGAACTCTAATATTAGATAAAGTAGTTCTCTCTAGTTTATATTTAAGTTTATATGCGTAATTTAATTTTTTTCCTCTTGTATTGTGCATGCATTATAAAAAGTATATGATATCGATTTATTATGTATTTATAGTAATGTTCGAATAAATTTTTTTTGGGGTTTGAAAAATGCTTGACGGTCACCATCACGAGGAAACGTAACAAACTCCACTATGACTATCATCTACATGACAAGGGGTGCAGCACTCGGAATGTGAGGGAGACCTGAGGGTTTCGATCAACAGAAAGTTGACTTCGTCAAACCACATAGCAATTGTTGGTAATAAAGCAAACCAACTGCTAGGTTACATCAGGAGGGCAACTAGGAACCTGACGCCAATATCCATCAGACGTACATTGTACATTGCTCTTGTGTGCTCACAATTTGGATGTGCTTCTCAAGTGTTGGCTCCACAGCAGATCGACCACATTTCAACACTGGAGCGCATACAACAACGCGCTACCAAGTATATCATGAACCTGCCATTTAATTGTGATATCGACTACCACCAAAGATGTCAAGACTCCCTCACTTCCCTGGTTTGTTGCCACCAAATGAAAGACCGGTGGAGTAAATTACAGCAAGGCGGTTTCTTTCGGTATGCCTAAAGGAAGAGGAAGGAAAGGAGAAGTTCCTTCTCGGAAAAGAAAAAAGAGAGGTAAAGCGACTATTTTCGTGGCACAAAATGAAGTTTCATCTGTACCTGGTAACGCTGGAATAACGTTTGAATAAATTTTTTTTGGGGTTTGAAAAATGCTTGACGGTCACCATCACGAGGAAACGTAACAAACTCCACTATGACTATCATCTACATGACAAGGGGTGCAGCACTCGGAATGTGAGGGAGACCTGAGGGTTTCGATCAACAGAAAGTTGACTTCGTCAAACCACATAGCAATTGTTGGTAATAAAGCAAACCAACTGCTAGGTTACATCAGGAGGGCAACTAGGAACCTGACACCAATATCCATCAGACGTACATTGTACATTGCTCTCGTGTGCTCACAATTTGGATATGCTTCTCAAGTGTTGGCTCCACAGCAGATCGACCACATTTCGACACTGGAGCGCATACAACAACGCGCTACCAAGTATATCATGAACCTGCCATTTAATTGTGATATCGACTACCACCAGTGTCTCGTCATGACAGATCTTCTCCCTATAACATACTGGCACAAATACCTCGACATAACATTTTACTACAAGGCAAACCATGGTTTCTACCCTCTCAACCCAGACCTTGTGGACTATCGCAAAGCGTTTGACACTATAGATCATTGCAAATTGTTGGAAAAGTTGAAATCTTTTGGTATTGTTGATAGAGAACATGATTGGATGAGTGGATCTCTCAGCACGTAGCCAGTCTGTTTATATTGATGGTGTACTATCGGATGCTCAGCCAGTGTATGCTTATCAGGTGTACCGCAGGGGTCAATCCTGGGACCGATCTTATTTTCGTTGTATATAACCGACTTACCTGATTGCTTTCAAAATGCCAGTACTTTGATGTATGCTGATGATACAGTTATTTATGTTGCTGCTTCTTCTATATCTCAATTGAGCGCATTATTGAATACTGAATTAGCTAATTTACTCAAATGGTCATCTGCAAATGAATTATATATCCATTCTAAGAAGACTGAATACGTTGTTTTTGGAACTTCAGGTAGGTTAAACGAAAGTGACTCTGATGATGACATGCGAGAAATTATGTTAGGTGAAAAGGCTCTGGAACGTAAATCATTCTTTAATTACCTGGGCATCTACTTGGATCAATCTCTTACTTTTCAAGAACATACTTCGAAATTAATCAAAAAGATCTCGAGTCAATTAGGGCTTCTCAAACGAATCCGAGGTAATCTCACAACTCAAAGAGCAGAGATAATATACTTCGAAAATTGGACTACTGTGATTTTGTATGGAATCAGCTACCTCCTTCTAGATAAAACGCTTTGGAATATCTTCAAACAAGAGCTGCCAGGATAATTTTGATGAAAGACGGTGGACATGAAGAACTGATACACCAGTTGGGTTGGAAGACCCTACAAACTCGTTGCTTTATTCATCGAGTTGTTTTTGTTTTTAAATGCATGAATATGATTGGACCAGATATTTTTAATCAATATTTTGTAAAATCTTCACATGCATATAATACGAGAAGAAACAAAATGGATTACTTACTTCCGAAAGTAAGAACAGAAGCAGCCAAAAAAGGTTGCTTTTATTTAGGAGTTAAGGATTTTAATAGTCTGCCACCTGATATTAAGAAAATGACATTGTTGGTACTTTTTAAATCTGCATTAGAAAAAATGTTTTAGACGTTTTTATCCATAGAACTGATATAGTAATGCTAGTATAGATTAGGTTATTTGTATTTATTGTTTTCTTAATTTTATATATATATATATATATATATATATATATATATATATATATATATATATATATATATATATATATATATAAATGTCCAGGGCACCCATTGACAACAGCGTCTGCTGACGGGTCTGGTAAAAGATGGTATAATAATAATAATAATTGTTTTAAATTCACTGTTAAGAGATGCAAAACCTCTGCATATCAAAAATCCTTCTTCATTTGCTCAATGAGGACCTGGAATATCCTACCTGATCATCTAACATCAAACATTTCTACTTTCAACATGTTCAACAAAAATCTCTTCAACTACTACGTGACAGTGCTTCAGAATACTTATGACCCAGAAAACCCACAAACATGGAAGAGCATCTGCTTGAAATGCAATACTACTCGAAACATTTCAACAGCACCGACATGTTGCTTTTAACTTATTTCAAATATAGATCACATTAATTTAAAAATTATCTGTCCGTCCTTTCACATTGTTTTACCATAAGTCCGTCAAACCGTCCATCTGTGTAGGACCACAGTAATTGGCTAACGCTGTTGTGGCTACCCAGCCATCATCATTGCATGTATTGTGTATATGTATTTCGTCTTTTTTGTATATTGTAATATTAGTATGATGTGGCAAATGTAAATAAATAAAATAAAATTTTAAACGAGTATTCCCCTCAGCAAACTTATCTATCACTCTTTCGACATCAGGAACAACTTCACTGTGAATTCCCATCAGTGCCAAATCATTCAATCGATCTTCCACCATAGTGCTTCTCTGGTAGGTTTTGAGATTTCTCAGGGCAGAAATTGATTGCTCACACTTACAAGAAGTAATTGGCAGTGAGCCTAAAATACGAAGGATAACTTTAATATTTTCAAATCTTTGAAAATGAACACATTTCAAAGTTGAAACAACATTATCTGGGAGAGGTCCAGGATGTGTTTCCCAGTGGGTAAACCACTGTCTTAACTCAGCATCCAAACCGAGGTGATTTGGCATATCTACACAATAGAAAGTCGCAACAATCTTAAACTGCTCTTTCCAATCAATCCCTTTCTCGTTCAGTGACATCATCTTGGCAGGTACAATACTTAAACATTTGTAAGCATTCACACTATCCAAATCAAATCTAGCATTCAAAGAGGTTTGAATATGATCTAATAAAGACCATCGTAATAAAGACCGTGAGCATCCTCATACATGAACTCAAACCTCTTCTTCACTGGCTCGGCTAGGTAGGTCTTCTTCTCGTCCATTTTGGGTAACTTACGCATCATGTCTTCCAAGTTGAGAAATGCCTTGTAAACTTCAGAGCACGGTACAGCATCGCTTTGAAAAATTACAATGAACATGTCAATGGGCTTGAGGATCTTAATGCATTCGTCAAGCTTTATAACGAAATTGGAATCAGTGATAATTACCTTGACTGAGGCGCGTTTCTGTGGCTCCTTTGCGTTACCCTTGGAGACAAAATCCCGCTGGGACACCAAAGCATTCAAAACACCATCTGCCGCCCTTAAGGATTTAAAACAACCCTGCGTCGTACCCCACCGTGTGGGTGCAGGTTTCACAAGGACGTTTAACTTTGCAGACTTTAATGCTTTCTTCAGGTTCGCCCTGGAAGCATGGCGATTATGAAAAAATGAAACGACTTCCTTACAGTCCTGAATGAAAAGAAGCAGGTCCTCGAAGGGATATCCAACTGGATACTGAGCAGGGCCCCCACTGGGAGGCTGTTTCTTTGTTGCTGCAAGAATGTCCTTCACAAGAAGATTTAAGCCATGAGATACGCACCCATGGAAGAAATGATTGGGGCCTTTTTTCTTTAATTCACTCCAAACTTTCTTGTTGGTCCACGTGTTATTTGTGATGGCGCCAACGACATTGTTTCCAAGACTGTCCATTACACAAACTAAATCTGCTGCGAGCCAGTCCGCATTGTGTGACTGCTCTTCAGTATGTACAGCTTCAAGAAATAGTGAGCGAGTTGGGCTTACGGCCATGTAATTTATGATCGGCTCGTTCAGAATGCTAGACCATGCATCGCTTGTGATAGAGATATATTGGCTCTTGACAGATAGCATTTTCTTTACATCTTCCTTTACATGCTGGTAGCACACTTCAAGCAAACCTCCGGGGCTGTCATCCGCCAATGTTTCCGCGTTGGTAATCGTGCACCAGGCCGCGCCAATTGAATGGCTCGAAGAAGGTGGGGATCCTTGATTCGCATGAAGCTTGTAGAGGTACAATAGTAATGCATAGCCATCTCTAGGTTGAATTTATTCTGTTCAGTGGCAGTGATATGTGGGATGGCATACAATCTTATAGAGGACTGCGATCTCACTGAAGAACTTGTGGAGGCTGATACCTTCGGTTTCGTAGTTGTCTTAGCTTTGTTCCACCAGCCTGGACGCTCATTTACAGTTCTGGATCGTCAAAGACAATGCTCCAAATCGAATGGACAGGTTTTCCAACTTTTGGCTGTTTAGCTTGGGGAGCCCCTTCATCACTCTGTGTGTTTCTATTTTCATTACTTTCTTGGCTACCCTCTACAAGAACTACCTCTTCTACAGTTTCTGACTGACTTTCATCACCGATAACACAGTAACATGTTATCGGTTCTCATGATAACACAAAGAGCTGGAGGTTGGAGAAAAATTTTGATATCCCACTTTAATACACACTTTCAATAATTACGTCACAAATATTTTTGGCCTTCGCTCGCGTGATTAGTTTGATAAAGATGTAAGGTGATTGACTCACAATATAAGAAATATAACTATTATATCCTATTTCATTTTTATAAAAAAAGTTATGAACACATGAAAAATGTGAAACAAAATACCAAAAATAGAATTGTATACTTAGCTTTTTAAAAGAATAGTGAAATACTGTGAATAAGAATCTGCATGAAAATCTACATTTGCACCAGCTGGAGCTCAAGAGTTAAAAGGTCAACTAGTTACCAGGCTCCCTCGTTTCAAAAATTAAAAATTCAAAATGGCAAATACGATGTAATCATTCATCATCATTGTGATGTCAAATATTTAAAAGAACATGATCAGTTATGGCCACAAAGGCTCTTGCCAGGTATATACATACCAGCCCAAAACTATGTATGTTACTGCCTTGCTAGCGCCAGGCTCCGCGCGTTTAAGATTGGTTTTCTTTTTTTGTTGCGTCCGATTTATCGCTAAACGAGAACGCTGATTGTTGAGATTTGGACCTGAAATAGGCAGAAAATCGGTAGGAATTTCATTAACGTAACCCTTTATAATATATTTGTATATTCTATGTTTACATAGTTGACATCACTTATGAATACAAGCTAACACAAAGGAAATTGCGTGCGTCTGTTGTTGTTTGTGTTCGTCGAGATTAAGTGCTAGTAACAACGAAACTCCAAATTAAGGCTCCAAATTTACAATCAGAACGGAACAGAATTAATTTTGCGGGAGTAACAGTCAACGATTTTCCTGTATTAGTCGTGTAAGGCAACGAATCCTGTCGGAATATATATTGAAACGTACACTGAACGTAATGAATGTCGAACGCCATTTTAATCACCTAGCTGATTTATATTCCATGCACTCGCGATCGGAATGTGTCGGTAACCTCTCGGAACAATTTCGGAAACTTGCGAAACTGAAACATGGCGGACAAAAATGTCGAAACGGGTGGAACTTTGACTAAACCCGATCATCCAAACGTGGAAGACGTAAATGCTAGCAATATTTCAACGAGAGATCCACAAGATATCTTTCACGATGCGGCCAAAGCCTGGAGAAAGCAAATAAATCACGTTCAAGGACAATTGGTGAGTCACACTGAAATTGTTTCTTTGCAAAACGACTGTCGTATTTTGGAAATATGTATGAACGATCTAACCATGGCTCACGAGAAACTAGAAGAAACGCTTCAATCTCCTGTTGAGAAAATTTCCTTGTTCGGAAAATTTGAGGACATGAGCAAGGAGAATAACAAGGTTGTGCAACAAGTGTATGAGGCAATTAGAGAATTAAAGATAGATGCAGAGGACAATCATTCCATAACATCTCGAAGATCCGACGGAAGTCGTACCTCACATCGCAGTCATCACTCTCGATCCTCGAACAGCAGTACTACGTCTTCAACCAGACAGAGACGGCAGGAATTGGAAGAAAACGCCGCCGCACTAAAGGCGAAAATGCGTGTTGCACGAGAAAAAGAAGAAATTGATGAGGCGAATCGATTGCTCTTAGTCGAAATCAAGAGCAAATTACAAGATGTTCAAAACGAAGAGCAAAGAGTTAAGGAAAGAATCCTTCTTGCCAATGAGAAATTCAAAATCCGGGAAGAACTAGCTGAAACTGAGGCTCGAATCGAGGTCTGTACGAAATATGAGGATGAAGAAGAGATCTTCGAAACAATTGATGAGATCCCATGCGATGATACACATGACCGTGTTGAACATTTCCTTCAGTTTCGATCGGTACAAGAAGAGCCACCTGTAGACGAACAAGAACAGTATGGGAATCCTGCTTCTAATCAAGGGAACGACTTTATTGCGCCAGAGGAGAACCCTATAACCAATTCATCGACACCCGCACAGCTGAATCCTAATGTCGCTCCATACCACCCTCCTCCTACTACTAATGTGTTACAACCATTCGAGCAGACCCAGCCAAATCTAACCAGCTTCGAGGAAACATGGAGAACATTTTTGCCTGTATATCCAAAAAAATCACTGACAATCATTAAGACCCACTCAGCGATAGGTTCAGATGAGATTTCATCCTACACGACTCCTCTCTCGGTATTGGACCTTTCACGACCAATGGCATGAATTTTTATAGAGGAAAATCTGCAAACGTGCCTCCCGTACATAAACCGTCACCTGCCGCTGATAATGACACTGATTTTGAACTGCTCTCTCACACACCCTATATATATATTACGCAAAATCTTCAGTGAGAATTGAAAATTTGCGTGTTTCACTGTAGTTTACATAGTTAACATAGAGATGCTTATACTTAGAAAGATATTTAAATAGCTAGACCAAGACACATTTGATGACAAACATGTATATATACTGTATATATATATATATATATATAGGCTCTGACAATCTCTGTAGAATTTGCTGGGGCTAGGGATGCTTTAGGGCAGAACCCCCTTTTCCACAAGCTATTCAAGGGAGACTTAGCCCCCTGATAATTTGTCAAGAAAACTAATAAACAAAACTTGACCACTTTATTATGAAGTAGAAACAGTAGAATCGAATAATAACATGCACATTTTATAGTGTACACACTTTATACAATTACTGTTAAATGTTATGCATCTTTTCCGCTGGCTTCACGTATATGTAAAGGGATCCCTCTCTGGTTGCAAAGAGAAATTAAATTGCAATACATGTATAGAAACGGGTACTTGTGCATGCCTAATGTGTCTGATGTCTTAATTACTCAAATGTTCTGAATGTTTCAATATAGTACTACAGAACTCATTTGCCTTTGCCCACTATATACAAGTCTACAACATCCAAAACATAGGACAAAGTATGTACAATATATACGCATGCTATACTGCATGTAGAACTACACACTGAAGTAGTGAGTGAAGACTGTGAAGTAGCTACAAATTTGTATGTATTGCCTAAATACTGAAAACAACACGTGGCTTCGATCGTCAGTAGTAGTGCACGTACAGAAGTGCCCTGTCTAAAACATTTGTTTATTCAGTTGCGGTGACGTTAAAGGTGGTTTTTTCACTCCTTTGTTTCGCCTGCCGTAGCAAAGTCTATTCAAAATGTTTTGCATTTGAAAAACCTTTAAGTGCTGTTATACATATTTTCTAAGTTATAAATTTTTGCCTGATATCTCACTGAAGTAACTAAACTATAGAACCAAACACGCAACAAAAGAAAATCGATACCGAAATATTCTATTTTTCCTGTCGACAGCAGGGAAAATAGTAAAGCGAAACAGCCTAAAGTGCATGATTCAGAAATGGTAGGCGAGTCACTGGAGACACAGTAACCTGCTTGAATCATTATTAGTGAACAGTCAGTGAAGAATGGATCACAATGTATACCCGCATCTACTTTCCATTATGAGTACTTTTAATATTGTGAAAAAATGAAAGTACAGAATAGATTAACCGGTTTTCAACCCTAATAACTGTAGTGATTACCATTATGAAATATTGGACTTTAATAATATATAAACTTTCAGCTGATATCGTGGAAAAAATTAGGAGATCACCCGGTTGACGATAAGAAAAACTGAACCATCTTCACACATTTAATATACAGTTTATTCAATAAAGGTTGTCCTTCAAAATCATTAAACTCTTTGCGCGAAAGGAATGATGGATTATCGCTTATTCAGGATTCCAATGGTATTTAGAAATTTGACGTTGTAAGTATACCTGCATGACTCGCAAGAACAAATCTTCTTTACTTAATAGGGCATGCAGGTTACAAGGTTACAATCCATCCCCCTTTTGAGCTCAGAGTTACAAGACAGCATTTATTGAATCTGCTCTATTTTTTTAGCTATAGGGACGAATTTTTATACACGCTAAGGCGTTTAATTGTAATGCACAATAAAGCTTTCTTGTATTTTCTAAAACAAAAGGTAATTCTGGTCAATATTTCCTCTTACTGTAATTAAATGTAAAATGTAACCAACGATCAGGAGTTAAACAAATCCTCAAACATGAATCAATTCGTAACTCATTCACCTACTTTCTCTTTCCGCGATATATATTGGTAATGACTGACTTGAACAAAATGTTTTCGGAAATATTTGAAGCTTTAAAAATACACGGCAAATGTACTTGCGTTAATACAATTAATTGTCGGTTTGGAACTCGTCAAAATACGACACCTGTAAAGCATTGTTTACACTCGAGATATTGCTCGCAGTGGCAAAACATACATAACAGTCTCCCAATCAACCTCGCCGTATCCAGCGACAAACTTGTCAGTAATTCTCTGGACAGGCGGAAATGAAGATGGTCCAAAAGGCTCAAAAGTATTTCGACACCACAACTGAGGAGATACAGTAGACTGTCCCAGTAAATATCGATTCGGATGAGCTTGGAACCAAACTACACGAGCGAAACAGAATGAGTACCTAGAACCACCAAATGAGATTATTTGACATATGCTTGACATATGCTGGTCGCAAATCAGAGCCAGTTCTATCGATGTCGCCATTAAAGCGTCCTGCCCATCTAGCAAGAACATACGAAGAGCGGTTTAGCCGAGACATACCGGAACCATACTTAACTCCAGCCAACTGAATCGACTCGTACTTGTCAAATAAACGGGGAACATCGTCTGAGGAAAGAGTGGGGAAGAAAATCTTGTAAGTATCAGCAAGAGCTTCAACGTCATCATCATCCAGATAAGAAGGTATATGATTAGTCCCAAATTGGTAACAGTCAAGCGAATACCACAAATGGTTTTCTGGGTTGACAAAACCTTCTACCAAGCCTAGAGTCTTCAATAATTCGTGCGTTGTCAGCGACGAAGCAACAAGAAGCAGTTTGAAAATTGTCTAAAAGTTGTTGGAAATGGTTTCTATAATCAGCTGGAATGTCTAGCGCGTAAACACTTTGATCACGTAGAAATTTTCGCATAATTTGGATTTCCACTGACTTGTTATTTGTTTGGAATTCACCCAAAACACCGTTATATCTTTCAAAACTGAACAACCAAAAGGAGTAGACAGGTCCGTAGTCGAGGGTGCATTCAGCGAGATGTGTATGAAGGTGCATATTTGGAGTGACGTTTCCTGGTTTGTAAAGGCGTTCGAATTCACGGCAAAACTTCAAAAGGGCAGAATGAGCTTTATCAACGTCATTTATTTTTATCAATGGCCTATACAAGATTGCACATGCTTCAACAAATGACAGCCAACACAAATAATGCTCCATCGAAAGTTGACCAAACAGAGAAAACAGTGAAAAAACCAGCACCCACGTTTTCCATTGTTCAGCGGTGAAACCTCCAAAAGATTTCTCAATTTTCCTTGGCAAACGACCGAGATCGGAAGGAGTTTCACACTTGTCTACCATCTCTTGCACATGTTTTAAGTTATTGCTATTTAACAATCCGTTATCAAGCCACAGCTCTATGATCCGTTTGGCAGTACCAAGAAAAAGGTTATGCATTCGGTCAATTATGGTGAAGCGGACGCAGTCGAAATATGGCAATCGCAAAAGTTCAGAAAAACGGACACCGTGTTCACTTTCTGCTTTAGCTCTCTCTTCTTGTGTGGTCTGTTGGCAAACTTGTTCAACTTGCGCACGGTGAGTCGTATTAGTTCTAAGGTCGCAAGCATCAAAACCCGAATAATCACTTGGTTCACCAACACCGCCAATAACAAACTGCTTAGTACACCTATGACAGCCCTTTCTTGAGTTATGGCTCAAGAACCCACAGGTTTTTCTACCAGCTGGAACGTCACAAGCTACACAAAGAAGAGCAGCTCAAAATAGTTGAGGGAACAGTGCTCCAGGATGTTTAATTGAAATACCATCGTTCCATAGCGTTACCAACTCATCGACAAGAGGGGAGAGGTAGGAGTTGATATTTCCGGAAGGTTCTTTTGGGCCAGGAATAATCCCAACGAGAATAACATTTTCTCTCTTGAAGCGCTCATGCCGAGGAAGATTCATCAATACCATGTATAAGACACCGATTGAATACTGCGTACGTTTAAATGGCTGCATCCAATCGACATTTAACATAAGTGCATAGTTTCGAGGTTCAGAAAGAAATGGCCGATCATTAACAATTTGAAAATCACTCCAGACGCGTCCTTCGAAAACGTCACACATAAGCTGATGGATCGTACGAATGTCTCCTCTCGTCCGCCACAATTCGCATTTCTCTACAAAATGAGTTCTCTTAACAAGATCTTTCAAAGAGTTTATTATACTCTTGTAACAGTACACTTTGTGGGGATACAACCGTTTTTTGCCGTCACTAAGGGTAACTTCCTTCAAAAGATGTGCACCGCATTTCGTTCGTCTCCACCTCTGGGGATGATTAGGAAATTTGATGAAGCCACAGGTGTTAGGAACATTTCGATTTCCAACATTATGAAAGCAATCTTCAAAAGAGTAAAGTGAGTCACATTTTGGACAAACAACGTATTTAACGAAACCATCATTCAAAAGGTTCATTTCCTTCCGAAGTAAGTATAGTGATCCCGGAAACAAGTCAAAGAGATTTGCCATCCAATGATTAGTCAATGAAAAAACATATAAAATTCTCGATAAAAATTGCAAAAGGAACTCCATAGCTCGATCAGAAATATTAAAGTTAGTCCAGAAAAAAACAAGCACTATTGCAATAGAACGGATGATGGATTTTTGCCTGGTACTTTCCGAATTATCATCATCATCGCTTTGAGCAGGAACAAACGGAGGATTTTGAATATTCTCAATGAAATCCTCGTCAACATCATCTGTACGCCCATCATCCCACACTTCATGATACATATTTTCCCATGTCTCGTTTCCTTCTCCACCTGATTCATTGTTATGACCAATTCTATCATTTCCATCAACTACATCACCATCCGAATCAACACCAGCAACACCTCCAATCTCATCTTCATTGCTGCTACTACTGTCTAGTAAACTAGCATTCTTCTCCCAACGTTTGTTAACTGCATCATAGTAAGCTTGTCTATGATTTCTATATGTTCTTCCAGGAAGTAAAACCTCGCAATGAGGACAAAATGTCATATATTCGCCCGACATATTGTACAATACGTATGCAGCTTGGCTTTTTATTTTTCGTAAACGTTTCTATGGCAATTAGTGACCTTAGTAGTATAAACTGTATACCTGGACTGTTACACAAGCCTCGTTTTGAAAATATATGCACTTATGACCTTGTAAACCTGAAAAAATTTCCCGCTCGAGTGCGCCAATCAACCAATCAGCAAACAATGTAACCTGTTCTAGCCTAAATTCTGGTTGTCTTTTCTGTGTTGTTTTCAACATTGCTGCACTGTCTAAAGACTACTGTAAGTTTTTACTGCCATAACCTAAATATAATGGAGTTCGAAAGCTCGGAACAAGTAATGAAACAGCTTCTGGAGAACCAGAAAATATTAATCAAGCAAAATCGAAAAATAATTGAGGCTCAAAATGCAGAAAAAGATGCTCCCAGAGCAAGACGAAATGAAGAGAGCGAAGTAGTCTCTCTTGCACTCAAGGTAAATTTCCAGCCAATTTTAATGTATTTTTAGTCTTTTAATTCATAATTGGAAATGGGCAATGCGGTACAAGTCCTACAACCAAGAATCTTATGTGTTTTATCTTCATTTAATAATACGTACAGTATACATGAAGCCAGGGTTTCCTGACAGGACACAGCCTTGCCTTATATCATATACCTCTTTAGAGGCGAACATTGCAAAATTATAGAGTGATCATGTAGAAATACATATTTTGAATATATACACTTTCAAACACATTTTTAAAACCCAACTTCGAATGATATTTTTTGCATTTTTACACTTTGTGTACAAAAATATTTATTTTGTAAACAAAATTGCCATATATTGCTATTAGAAAAACTGTGATCTTATTACTCATATCAACCTTCCATCAAGTTGGTGAGCTGGCCGGATTGAAAACCAACACACATTAATGTGGTACTCAGGGACGTACCATTGTATGAGGGTCTGGATGGGGGGGTCTGGATAACAGTTAACAGTTCAAAAAAACCCGGTTTAACACTTAACAGCACATTTTTTTCGTTAACAGTTAATATTTCTTCCTAACAATAAACCTTTTTATTTTTCACGCGGGAAAGTTGGGAGAACACAAAAATGTGCAAGATTTAGTCAATGCGACAGCAGAGACCAACTCTATAGCATTTGAGTGCTCTCCGGGTTTTTTTCAAGTACTCAATAACTTTATTGAGCACGCCAGATCATTATCTTGCCTTTTTATAACACATTAAAATCATGCTAGAAATGAATGTTGAGATTCCCCGTGGTTTTGAGCCGGATTGCGCGATGTACTGTAGTAAGGAATGGCGTCAGTAAAGATATTTTCCAATAGATATTTGCATTGTTGACATATATCACATATACTCACCACACGACACTGCATTAACTCCTACAGTACCTCTGCACGTCAAAGGTCTAGTCTCACAGTTGCTCTTAATGTTCTCCCTGACCTTGACACGGCAGCTTCATGAAGTCTTAGCATGGATAATTCATCTCTGTTTAGTAGACTTGATACATCATCACCATGCACATCATCAATAGACTCATGGTCACTTCCATCAATATCTGTGTCATATTCGTCTTCTTGTTCTTCCTCCCACTCCAACCATTCAATCGGCATTATACTTTGATTGCTTAGATGACTTGGGTCACTTGGGGTTGAACACGTTCCGTCAGAGAGATCAATGCATTCAGCGTGATGTGTATTGTCTGTTTGCACATCGCTTTCTTCTGGCTGGTATAAATGTGCAGACGACTTTTGCATGTACATACCAGGGGGCAGCGCGCCTGCCTTATCCTTCGAGGTTTCACCGCGAACAGTTCGCTGGCGGACTGGTCGGTAAGGTTCCAACCATTGACGCATAAGATCCTGTTTGTCTTTCGGCATGTCAACCGATGGCAGTGGTGTCATAAATGAAACATCGCTAAAAGCCATCTTACACTCTGGTACAGGATAATACGATGATGGATGAGTGTAATACTTAGCGGACCATTTTGTTGCTCGCTTAAGAGACTCTTTCACAATGGTCCCAAAATCAGTTGCATAACGAAGGAGGCTAAATGTTTCACTCTTGAAGTGAGACACAGCATGCAAGTTTTCTACCATGGTGGTCAGCAATGTCGAGAGGTTGAGGTCGAATGGATCGTATGTGGGATAATTCTTCAGTGTTTCCTCCAGTGAAGTCATGCCTTCATCTAAGATTTGAAGTGACTCTTGTGTTAAACAGTACCTTTGGGGCCATTGGTGGATTTCTCTCCAATACCAAAAGTGCTTTTAACATCCTCTACTGTGCTTTGTATGTACATGTTCACTCTATGTACATTTGACTTTGCTGCGACAATGGTGATGCTGCCATGGTCATTATCCTTTGAAGCCTTTGTATGGATTCCAAACGAATGGTACAAGCTACCAATGTGCTTAAGGAATTCCACAGTTCCAGAAAGTCCTGTAATTAACTTTACAGATGCCGTTGCGACGTCAGTGACATAGATATTTTTACCTTCTGTACACACAGCTTGTAATTGTGTAAATGATGCACAATCAGCAGGCCCATCTGCATTTCCTGCTTTCCCCGCTCCTGCGATGATGCTAACAGACCCATCGCCGATGCTGATCATCTTTACTTGTTGTCTTTCAGTATATATCAAATTCTGTTGATATGGTAACACACACACCGGTTCGGCAACTCCTGTAACCCTTGTCATCTCAAGACTATCCAAGTCAATTTGAAACATTCCATGTTTTGAATTGTCACGTTTGTCAAGAGTTGCAGTGAAGAAGATGGTGTTGTTAACCACAGTGACATCCTGTACGCTAGCAACCTCGCGGGGATATGGTGTGCTTTGAGTAGCTTCGCCATTCACAGTGACACCGTCAAAGGTAACAGATAATTGAATTATCTTTCTCGTTCCATCGTCAGCACAGATAAGAATGCCCGACGTGGCAAAACAAACTGCCGATGGCTTCTCTAACTTCGGGGAGTTGGAATGTACGTTTACAAAGTCTTTCCTGTTCACTCTCTCTAAAACTCTCTTCAAATGATTTCCCAGTCGTGTTCGTAGTTGTGCAACTGTTCCAACCTCTGAAAGGCCGCGCTTCCGGAGTTCTTTTACTAATGCATCCTTAGAACGTAAACTCTTGACGTCCAGCTTCACCGATCCTTCTATATCGACATACCTCACTCCTTGAGCTCCTCGTTCTGCTACGTAAGCGACTCCATCCGAGAAACATATGTTTCTAGCATCATCCAGTTCCTCAACCAAGACATCAACATCAACAGGGTTATGAAGACGCAACAGCAAAAGCTTAGAGGACTTCTTTACTGGGTCGTGGTCTACCACAAGCAGCTTACCCATTGGTCCCGTTGAAATTGACACGGGGTGAAGATACATGCCTGGCATATTGCTTTTCCAGTAGCGATACTTTTCAGGCATGATTGTATGGACAACCAACTGGACAGCCTCGATTACTTTGAGAACCTCTGGCCGAGTTAACAACACCACACTGTTGTAATCCATTCTATCTTTGTTACGCACCGAATCCAAGGTCAAAACCTTTCTTAGTTTTTTCCTAATTTCAGGTTTGTCATGATCATGCAGTGTACGGATCAATGCTAAGTTGCTCCGTTGGCCCTGCAGTAGAATATACCAATTTGCCCAACTGCATTTGAGGCTCTTGCCCAGATGCACAACATCTGGCAATGGAACAACTAATAGCATGTCAGTTGGAATGGTGTTTTCTGTCTTCATTTTCTTGATCCTGACCAATGCCTTCTTGTTACAAGACTCGCAATCAGATGCAACGGCCAAAACAGCGGCACGGTAACACTGCACGCTATCTCTAAGGCAGCTGGAACATGCTCTAAGTGAGGGAATGTGGCTAAGTTGCCCCTGTTGAGCACACTCAGGGCAAACAGACTTCATTTCTAAGCACTCTTCACAAGTACTAAAACATCCAGAGTCTCGATTATCAACTATGTGTTGTGTGGATGGCTGTCAACTATGTGTTGTGTGGATGGCTGGCGAGTAAGGCATCTCTTGCAAATCTGTATAGTTTTAACTGCATTCTCGATCAGGTCAAACACCTTCTCCCCGGAGACACTCTTTGGTAGGTAGTCCACTCCAACAGGCATAGATGCCCCATTGTCCATTGCCGTCACATACAAGACATTTGCACTTGTCACTATGTTGTCCTTAATTTCACTTGCTATTGGCACAGGATTTGCCTCGACAAAGCTGAGTGATTTGTCAGCTACAAGCCCAACGATGCATTTTCGCCTTGTATCAAACTCAAGACCTGGCTTTAAAGCAGTACCGTCCATGGCAATGCTTACTGGGATAGCTTTGACAACTTCACAATTGATTAGAGGGGCAACAGCTGCATGAGAATCGCTGGTAATGGACAGAAATGACTGTAAGTGTGGCTTTATGATGCCACTTCTTGTGGTGTATCCTGCCTGTGAGCGCTTTGAAGTATTAGTGGATGGCCCTCCTAAGTTGAAATTGGCAAATGTTTCAAATGTTTTGGTTCCTCCTTGCCCTGTTCCAAGAAAGCCAGGACCCCGGATAAAGTTTCGAGTTCTTTGCCCTCCAAGGAATTTGATCGTATCAAAGAATTCGCAAACATCGTCATCCCATTTAAATTGAGATGAGGATCGAGGATCGGCCAACGCAAATGATGTTGTATTATCTAAAAATTTGTAATACATGCAGTTCTCAGGTATCTTCCCTTGTTCTAAAAGATTGTTCAGCTTCTTGGCAAGTGGGTGAGCTTCTTGAATGGAACTACAGGAAGAATATATTTATACATTACACAATTAGAATTGTAGAATTGAATTGTAGTTGTGGTTGAATGCTCAAAAAATAGATATGAAACAGATAATGTAGTTAAATGTGAGTACAATTTTTACCAGATTTTTTTTATCAAATGTCATACTCTAACCCAGCCAGACTTAACTAGAGGTGGGAGGCAGTGCACTATGCTTACACCCATTCATACAGGTCATATAGAATATCAAGTGAGAACTTACAAAGGGAAGGAGACTAGTTGCTCATCAGTAGCATCAGATTCCCACTCTGCCTCTTCAGAAGAACCAGTAGACATCACTTCCTGTTCAGTCTCTTCCCTGTCTTCATTATCACCCAAGATCCTATTATCTTTCTTGGTAAAATCATCTTTAATAGAATTGGCACAAACTGACTGAAATGATCTGTCTATCCCATCCAAATCATCCAAATCCTCCATTGCATTAAAAACGTCCTCAAGGAATACACTCTCACTACATCATAATGAGAGAAATCACTTATTGCCAATTATAAAATATTTGTAACCCAATCTACTTCACACATAGTTTATCTAGTTTCTGTTATGTAAATATGCTGTGTGGACAGACTGCACACATACTGCACACTCATTGATCTTATTCAGTAAATCAATAAGAATTATTTTTTATAGTTAAACTTCTGTAACAAGTTACATGTTGTAAATATTAAGCTATTGAGATTACACAATGTTGGTCTGGTGACAGCAAAAATTCAGAAATTAATTTGTCCCTCCTGTTGCATGTATTGCATTGTGGAAATAAAGTGGTCCCCCAATGTATGTTACATGTCAAACAGTATAAGCATCATATTTGACAATAATTATGATGTAGTAGCCTTTAGCTGACTTAACTCAATATTTAAGATTTGGCCCTTTTAGCCTTTGTGACTCAGTGACTCTAGTTTCTTTCTGTACTATAAAGATGTAAATTTGTCAGATTTTATTTACTTGTCAGTGGTAAAGTCATTATCGGCACCAGTGAAGTCTTCAGTGTCCTCAATTAACTCAATTGGACTCAGGTCATCTGCTTCAGTGCCCTTTTGTCTGGAAACATGAGGTGGAGCCCTTTGCCACAATGATTCCAGTGTTTGTGATTTCTTCGCAGCTTGTATCCTCTTTTCATTTGCATTTCTGCATTTGTCAAAGTGAACTAAAATAATGAGATTGAAAAAGCACTAACATGAGTGAAAAATTATAACTTGGTGCAACAATGAGTGACAAATTGTAACTTGGTCATATTTGATAGCTTGATAGGTCTTGATAGAATAAGTACCTACCTTTCTTGAAATATGACACTTTGCCAGGCACAGTCCGTGTTCCAGAAATTTTCAGGTTGTTATGTCATATGCCACACACAAACTTGTATTCATGTATTGCCCTAGAGTTGTTAAGTGCTTGTAGTTCTGAAACAAAAATCAAACTATCATTCAGCTTCAGGACGATCCGACAATAATGTGTCATTTTGTGACATACAGTTACAAAAAATGTAACTTCTAACTTGCTGTATAGAACATCTAAAATGATAATTACCTTGTTGGAGATCTGTCAACTCGGCATCTTGTCTCTCATTTCGCTTGGCTGAACGGTCAAGAAATAAATTATGGGAAAGCTCCTTATCTTCTTTGCACTCTTGCCTTTTCTTCCTCACAGACCTCTCACCACCTTCCACTGGTTCAGTTCCATGTTTTCTTTTAGTTTTAGTACTTGTTGATGTTATGTTCCTGACATTTGTTTCTGTTGTTGACTTACTTAGAGGACCAGCCTTACTTGTCGAGGTTGTCGGGTCTGGTACTATCATAATATTACAATCAGACCAACTGGTGACTTTCTGGATCACATGGACTGAATAAAACAAAACATTCCCTTAATTATATTACAAAGAAACATCAAAAACAACAAACCACTCTTCAGATGACTCAATACTCAAATGAAAATGATGGGATCTACCCATCTGATCCACCCATTGTCCCATCTAAAATGATCTATCTAAAACTGAGTCGAAGTCCTATAATTTATCACTCACCATTTAACTCAGATGATTCATCTGAAAGAAGCATTGGGGCTTCCATCAACCACTGCTGATTAGTAGCAATATGATAATTCTCTGCTTTTCCACTTCGATTGCGAGACAATCTGAACAATTTCAGATCGAAGAATGGCATCCCGTTTGCCTTACACCTTCTTTCTTTATTCCAGTAAACTCAACCAAGTGTTTCCTAAATGCGTTAAGCTCACGTTGTTTTTCCAGTTCGACAGGCAGTCGATTTCTATGCCTTTCAAATGCTTCAGACTCTCCGTTCCTGAAAAAGCTTAGCAAAACTCGGACAATTCCAAAGCCAGAAGGACCAGAAGAGTCAGAAGAGTCGGAAGAGGTGCACAACGATGCCATTTTGACTTTTGTCTTTGAGCCCTACTTTACATCTGATGCAGTATTGAGCCGCGGGGAGTCTGGCAACGAGGTTAACCCTTCGTGTGGCCCACACGCAACGCGCTCCACCACACACGCGGCTGCACAAACGTCCCCCAATGTCACCAATGACCCCCAATCGCTGGTCATTTGACGACTTTGGCACATTTCCGACTTTCCTTTTTAGTCTTTTTACTTTTACCAGTATTTTACCCAATATAATTGAAGTGTCTTAAGTATTTTAACTCTTAACTGCACAATTTCACATGACACTTAACACTCATTTTTTTGCTATTTTAACATTTAACATTTAAGAAATTTGTGCTTTTAACACTTAACTCTACACCCCATCCAGACCCTCTGGTATAATCAATAATTTTAAGCTGGGTAGTGCTAAATCTGCCAGTGGTTTTAAATCACTTTAAATATGCATGTATATTATTTTGTATGTAGACCTTGATTAAATCACTTTTCGGTGGATAGTGCTATTCAATCTTCCTACAACCAGCCCTGGGCTTTCAAGATATAACACAGGATCAATTATATATATATTTATATATTACATATATATTACAATTATATATATATTTATATATTACACATACCTGACAAGTGCTTTAGTTAAGTTCAGTTTCCATCTCTTGAATTCAGCGAAATGTGCGAATAGCTGTAAAAAACAAAGAAGAGAAATGGGATTTTAAACAAAGGTACAGTATTGATTTTAAAAAAATTAATAAAAACTGAGTTATATGCATTGAAAATACACCAATCTATGATCCAAATTTATCTGATGAAAAAAATTAATTTGAGTATACCATATTACATATATACTACATTTTATCTACAAATCAAATTTTCATGATACACAATTGTAAATCAGCAGAATATACTAATAGAGATAGGCAGAATTAGTGACGATTCTAAATCATGGGCAATTAAACAGCTAGACACAAATGTCTAATCTTGCATGTTCACTTTGCATGAATTGACAATCTTAAATGGGAATAAAAATAAAGAAATAAAGCAATATTCATCTCTGGGAGTGGGTGTATACAATATTAAATGTTTACATGTAAGAACAAAATTCTACTAGCAGCTTGATGTTGCAGCAATTCTTTGTATGTTACATGCCTGTGAGCTAAGAAACCTGGTATGAACAAGGGCACAACAGTCAAAAAGGTCATGCCCAAGGCCACCTGACACCACTCTTGATGACTGTATTGATTGTATTATCATGATCATGTGTGAAAAATCTTAACCCTTGTCTGGTCATCATTCAATTTAAAAATTAGATTTTGGGAGAAATTATCATAAAAATGATTATATTAACTATTTTATGATAGTTCTAGACCTCTTGGCAAATTACACTGTAGCACATAATGTCTAAAGTTATTTCATAACCTCAAACTGTCTTACAGTTTCAGATCTCCAGCAAATGAAGATGTTAATAAGCTCGTTTTGCGTGACCTGAAAGGTTTGCAAGAGCACAGTAATCACCCAGATCGCCTTATTGAAAGTGAGTGAAATGTAACTTCAAGTTTCCCGACATATGGATCAAATGACAATTACCAACTGCACTATTGTTGCACCTAACCTTTCCTATTTAAATGTCAAATTATATTACTTTAAGATGAAGAGGCTGCCATATATGAATTTACTGTTTTCATATTTAACCAGTTGTAATATGTACTATACATAATATATATCCTTATGTCTATAGAGGCCATGAAAGCGCATTTCAACACCAAACGGCGTGAGCAAACAGCAATCAACAATGGCGAACACAAGAAAATTAAACAAAGAGAGAGACGGCGCCACAGAATAAACATGGTAAGTATGTTGTATGATTGCATGTATGAAATAAGTTAACAGTATCAATGAGTTACAAGAATTTTAAGTGTTACAGCTAAACTATTTTTAAATCCCTTCCCTTAATAACTTGATAACACCTTATACAGACAGTTGGTGGGAAATACAGTACAATTAAAAAAGTACTCTCTATTGAAATGAACCTTCAGTTCGAATTTAAATACCTATCATGCACTGATAAATAGCATAGTAATTAGGTTGAGACATTCAAATTGATCATGAGTTTCTCTCTTTACATTTTAAGACCCATGAATTGGCATAATAATAAGGCATTCAAATTGAAACAAAAGCTATATAGATTTTAATAGGGCATGGCCAGAAATTCGTGACAGTCAGCGGTCTGGCGCGCAGTTTCATAAATTCAGCAGTTTTGCTTGTTGGCTCGGAGATTTTGAGATACGTCATGTCTTTCTAATTAATATTCATAAAGATGGCGGGTGGCTTGCGCGAATATGCAAATAACGAGGGATATTACGTTCAAATGCACAATGCATCTTTGGGAGATTTACTTTGGGGAGGCTCTAAATCTCTCAAATCAAGGAAAAGGAAGGCTTCTCGTGAGTTTTATCCAGTAGAGAGATTGGTTTCAAAGAAGAGAGTGCGAAATACGGTAGGAAATGTTAATAAATTTATATTTTATATACATGCATTTGAAATCGTGTATTTAATAGTATTTTACAGCGGCAGCTGATTCTAAATCCCGTTGAATAACATTTTTTGATTATTTCTTTCACAGACGGAATACTTGGTAAAATGGAAAGGATATAGTGCCTTCCAAAATACATGGGAAGAGGAAGATAATTTAACTGCTGATCTCATAAGGTATTTTGTGACTGAGTATTATTAAATTCAGTACATTATAATGTGTAATGTTTCTTATCAATGTTTGTGCACTCTCTGCATGTTTGAATGAGTTGATGTGCTGCAATTGATGATGCATAACTGATAATGCAAAGCTGCTTAACAATTGTCAAATTGGAAACATGTACACTACATTAAATTCTTAAATGTGTACTTGATATTTTCTTTTTCAGGAGTTATAACAAGCCATGTATTCCACCTGAGAGATTATGTAGGAATCTCGACTTTCTACAGGTGGCTCTGACAACAAAGTTAAAGTCAAAGAACAGGAACAAGTTAATTTTAGATTTTGAGCATGATGTTTTTAGATATTTATTTTATAAGAAGGGAAGACAATCAAGGGACAACAAGTATTTATTATTAGAAAAAAACGATTTTATTAGATGTGAGTTTGTAGACAATTGGGATGTAGTTTTAGATAGGATTGGTGATGGAGTAGCAATAAAATACCCTGTTAAAGTGAGGGCATTTTTAAAGAAGTCACCGAAAAGTTTTAGCATGGCTAGTGGAACACTTCAGGAAAGTCAGCAGATGTTAATTGAAAAATTATCAATTGATTTTGTACGACAATCTGTTACAGTTCCTACAGTAGATTAAATATACCTACTATTATTTTTAAGTTTTATATATGGTTTGTTATATACAGTTATTTTTACATTTCAGTTAATTGTTTGATAAGTTCTGCTTTACTCTTTCTGCTATATCCTTTTGCATTACGCCTTTTCAATTCTTGCCTTAATTCCTTAATTGTTAAACTGGAATAATCCACACTGCCGCTACTGGTAGGGATGGTGTCATGGGTAGTACTGAATACACTGGGCACACACTCATTTGACTGGTTAGATAGGTTAGCATCTTGATTTAATTGCTGACTAGCCCTTACTCGTTTTCTTTTTTGCCTGCTTTCTCTGATCCCACTCTCCCAATACAACTCATTATTTTGAGTGTAAGCTCTAGGTTTCCTTTCACAATCCTGCAGTTCCCATTGCCTTTTCTCATGTCGAAGTACATCGCATGCCGAGTCCCATTTGTTTGACTTTCGCAAAACTATATTCCGAGCAACATCATTATTCTTTTCCACCCCCTGTCCTGTAAAGATCTTCACTGACCCATAAAGCTCCAAAAACCTTGGGAAGTGCTGTACCATGATGTGCATATAGGGGGTTATCCTTTTTCTCTCATAGCCCTCCCTCTTACCATTCATTGAAAGGAAGCATTTTACCCAGTCCTTAGCCATTATCCATAATTCTGTTGGATTTTCATCTGGGCTCCAGTTAGTTATTACCTTATATAGCTCGTCAAAACCTTTCCATATTGTTATAATGTCATCAACAGTCTCTGGACGCAAAATCCCAGCCATCTTTTGAGGTAACTCTTCCAGAAGACGCTTCTTATCAGACCCCAGCAAGCTGGTCCAATCATGATGGCCACTTGATTTCCCATCAGCATCCCTCTTTTCCCACACATGAAAAGATACACCACAAGATCTAACTGTCTGGATTAGCTTCTCCAGGTGAACTCCACGAACTAAACCTCTTGGACAGTCAATCTCTTCCTCTTTGTCCCAATCAATGCACTCCAGCACCAAGTTTTCAGTAAGAATATCCGTCACACAAAGTAGCAAGTGCAGCTCATCTGGTACAACATGGTCAAGATCAATGTTAAACAATGGCGGCTGATTACAACAATAGTTATCTTTTGACTTTGTGCACATAGCATGCATTTCTTCCAAAGACCTGGACAATTCAGGTTTGTTAAAGTGAGTGTAATGTTGATCCATTCTCCACCTCTCATCTTTGTGTAATTTACACCAAGCACAGGCATAATTTGATGTTGCACCTTTCAGTCCTAGCATCATTAGGATAAATTTATAGTCCCCACCCAAGAAGAATTCAATGTCTATGTTTTGATCATTTACAATTACTTTTCCAGCAGCAACAAGTTTATTTATTTCATTTATTATATCCCCAAAAGACTCCTTCATTGTGTTGTAATCCTCCTTCCCATTTACAATTCCAATTGTTCTGTTTCCCTTAGCTGACATAACACTTTCACCGCTTTGCAACATGGCAAATGATAATAAAATAAAATTAGAATTATTGGTCATTTTTGCTCCATCACCACTGATTTTAATTTGAATTGAATCAGTCTCTGCACAAAAACCAGGATTTTTCTTTATATAGGCTGAAATGTGATCTGCTAGTAGATTTTCCACAGAGCTCACTTTGGCTCCAGGAAACTTGCCCTTCAATCCTTCTAAGTGACACATGTTGTTCAAATCTTGGCGGCATTGCTTTACCAAATATGACCTTGGAAGTCCATTGACCATCATTGACAACTCATGATAAAAATTATCTCCCACACAGAACTTGTCAAGCAGAAATAGGATTTGCTCAATTTTGTTCTGTTCTCCTTCTGGCAAAGTGCTGAAAGTTGATGCCCTACCAATTCATCATTGGATGCTGGTTCCTGAATAAAATTTTCTTGTTGGAAGTTCACAATGTGAACCTGTCCAGTTTCATGCTCTCTGACTTTAAGAGTGTCTAACTCTAGGCCAAATGATGAGGTAAACCATAATGCCATATTTGCTCTTGATAGAAATGTTTTCAAAGTCCTAGTCTTATTCTTGGCTTCTGATACAGACTTACCCTGGTAGGAACTAAGACCAACAACTTTTGAAAGATTTTCAGCATACTCCTCAAGTTGTTTGTTACTTTTCTGTAAATGCTCAATTACTTTCTCTTTTCTTCCAACGCGTTTTGCATTTCTTTATAAATTTTTTCTTTCTCCTCTTCCAAATTCACATATTTTCCCTTCCATTCTCTTAACTCATCCTGAACACTCTTAATTTCTTCATGGAAATCATGAATTGGCTTGGTTTGTCCTTCAAACAAATGAAATTTTCTCATCCGTTTATCCAAATCTATTCGAGCTCTTCCCCTGGTCTTCCTATAAAGTTGTGCCACACCACCAGCAATTTTTGAAAGTGTTTCATTTACTTTTTCTCTCACTGTTATATCAGTGCTTACCATAAAAAATCTGTCCGGAATACAATATTCTAGCATATCAACAAAATTCACGGGCTTGCCTCGATTAGCCGTCGAAGTAGGATCAGAACTCGATGACGATGGGCGATCAGGGCAAATATCTGGTTGACTCGTCTGTGCTGAATTTGGCTTATTAACATACCCGTATACAATGCCGTGCCATTGCTTCAAAAGAGGATAAGGTATATCCAGCGTACAGATGATCTTTTTCTCATTATTCCTAGCTGCATACCGTAAATCCGGTTGACAAAGCTTGATTTCATCTTCAAAAGACCAGCGATTTTTAGACAAATTGTCCGACATTTTACTTGCAAATGAGGTATTACGACATATTTACACGTGGAAGGTTAGGGAAAACCCCTGCAGACATTCCTAAAATAACATGGCGAAGTATACGACCGAGAAAATCAAAACACAACAAGAAATTGCCAAGTTTCTCGTCGTACAATTTCAATCAATGGCCATAACGCATGCTATGATCACCGGCGATATTGTGCAGTTTTTCAAAGCGTTTTGGAACAGGTTAGAGCACAAAATAAGGCACTAATTTTGAACGCAAAATGAAGACTAACATGTAAACATCGTATACAGATTTGTGGAAGTAAATCAAACTATGATGCAGAGGCGCAAGAAGCACTTATTTGCATCAAATTTGTGATTATTTTTGCATGTATGAAGAAGCTAGTATGGGGGGTTTTCTCGTTTTATAGTCTAATGCAAACGTGAAAATGGAACAATGTTGCACTAGTCATGTTTAATAATATTTTAATTTTTTTTGAAAGAATATAAAATAGACTGTAGTTTAAGATTTGTGGGACTTTAATTTTCCTGATGCATTTCGTAAAATTGGTAGAAATAGTTCATGTGTGCACAAATCTAATACTATTTACTAGTAGGATTTTATGTCAGCCAGATTTTCATCACTCGAATTTGATACGATGCGCGTGCGCGGCGGCCATGCTGTATCAGATTTCTGGCCATGGGATACTTTTTTTATACAGCATGCATTCTGAAAATTTACATAACTTATCAACACGGCATGGTAATCAGCCATTGGTTAACAGACTATAAATACCCCTATTACAAGGAGGTATGAAAAAAGAACCCATATTAAAATGTAGCTTTTTGACATTTGATTGCTTTATTATTATGTTAAACCCACGGGTGGTTTAAAATTGAAAACGGGGCCTTAATTTGTGTTAGTCTAATTCCAAAAAAAGCCTAATTTCAAGTGGGGTACTGGGGTATATTTTTATATTTTTACCCTGTAAATGCACACTTAAAATACAGTCTGCTTATTCATATCTTAAATTAACCTATTTAATATTTTTCACAGTTCTCCATAGAGAGGTAAATATTTGCATAGCTTGACTAAAATATCGGAATACATAGTGTCACAGATTTTATACCTTTCACTTTCACGATCACACACTAAAATACTGATCGAACTTGGGCGCATTGACTTGGGTGACGACGATTTCTCTGGCTAAACAGCAAAACAAACATAAATAAACGTAAATAACATCAATGTGCTACCAAGGATAATATTAAATGCCTTACTTTTTGCTAATTTACGCCTTTTGAGTTTCAAAGTTCAAACGAAAGCACATGCTTGCTACAACTTCATGGCGTGACATGATGGCGCCAACTAATAGACTTTTGGAAACATTTTAGTTGCAGTGAGAATACTTATCTAATTTTGATCCATTACTACTTCATTTCCTTGTACTTTTGTTCTGTTGAAACCCATGTAAGGTTTGCATATCCACATATATACTGCATCCTTTTTAAAATAATGATTGAACACGCTTGTGCGAAAACACTCGCAAAAGGTTTTCTAGCTGTAATAGCGACATGTAAGACCGCGAAGTCTGCGTTAATTTATTCTTTATTGCTACAATATTGTACTGGTGCTATGACGGAAGACTAACACTAAACAGGATTTACTGGACTCCGAAAACGTGATAGATTCCGTAGTATTGACAAAACTAGGATAAATTGGCAGGGAATTCGAGAATTCTAGCCATAAATACTGTCAAAAATTGCAAAATCCGAAAATTAAAGTTATTTCTTTTTTGAAAGTGGTATCAATTTTCTGTAGGCAATACCAAATTTTAGAAAAATTGATGTGCTGGACATCCTTTTATTAAACAGAATTTAGAACTAACAATATTCATTAGCATCCCAACATAGAAAGTTCAGTTGCAAGATATTGAAAAGTGACAGAAATATCGCTGTGCTAAGTTACAAAATTTTGTATAAATTAGTATTAAGGCCCTGTTACACGGCGCAATTTTTCTTGCAACTTGCAATGCAATTCTACTTTTAAGAGATGTAAATTAGTGAAGAGTCTTCAAAATGTAAGTGTACCTTGGATACGCCATGGAGTGTAATAAAGACAAAAGTTTTGTAGTTGCCAAATTTACGTCTCTCAAAAGAAGAATTGCATTGCAAGTTGCAGGCAAAATTGCACTGTGTAACAGGGCCTTTACGCGTGAAAAGCGTTGCCACTTTTTCATAAGCAAGGCCTCTTTTGAATGAGGACGAAATTCTTCCCCCGCCAGCCCTTTTTTCGGCCCCCATTGATGGCCCGCCTACAGTGAAGATCCCTTTTGTTTTGCGTCTGAATATAAGCAAAATAATCCATCATATATTTCTCAACAAATCTTGCTCCAGCGGGATGGCTCGTCAGTACTTCGAAAAATCCCTGAAAAATGCAGGAATTTTCTGTCGGATTTTTACGTATCTCTTCAGTTTAAACTGTTAACTCACGGACGTCTGGCCATTTTTAGTCCTAGTTTACCGTTTCCCAATGTTATGATTCAAATATTTAATTATATGATTGTATGGCGTTCATGATGGCCATGGAAGTTTGTTGAGAATATTTCACTTCGTTTTCAACTGACATGTTGTTCAGTCGAAGCTTCTTTGAGAAAAAAACCTCACGATCCTTAATTAACATAACAGTGGTGCAAGCGTGGTGCTGAAGATGATATGGGGTGAACAAATAAACTCAGTTTATCATGGATCGGTGAATATGAATCGTTAAAGCAGTTTGTATACAAGACTTTAGAACTCGAAGGAAGTCAACTATTGTGATCTTAGAATGCAGCTTGATCAAACTTAAACTATATGATGAGCATATTACACAAACTGTATCAAAATGTACAAAGTCTTTCTGCTAGATGAATTGAGTGAAACTTTTTTAGACAGCCGCACCCTGGTTGTGATCATAAATGCTCTAGTACTGAGCTATTCAATTCACGACTGTTAGAAGCAAAGTTAGGATCTAAGAAGCCAAGCTGGTTGCAACTTGTTCTAAGTTCTGTACTTTCGAGTTTTGATCACGCCAAAGTATTAGAACTAATAATCAGAAACGACCTAAAATGGTTTGAACACGTATAGCCGAAATTATCAAGAAGGTTGGCAAACGCAAATATTTTATTTGCTCAAAGGCGCATATGCCCGCTAAAGAAATAATAAACTTTTGCTGTACATGCGTAAGGCCAGTCCTTGAGTATAGCTGTGAAATTCTCCATTTTGCCCTCCCCGCATATATTAGTGACGCTATCTCTCTATCTATCTATCTATCTATCTCTCTATCTCTCTATCTCTCTATCTCTCTATCTATCTATCTATCTATCTATCTATCTATCTATCTATCTATCTATCTATCTATCTATCTATCTATCTATCTATCTATCTATCTATCTATCTATCTATCTATCTATCTATCTATCTATCGGTTGGAAGGAACTCCCCCGTTTTTATAAAAATATCTAGCTAATATTCAAAAGTTACTAATGCACCATTTATCCAAAGTTTTCGTTTTTGTTTACAGAAACTTAAAAATCGCAGAGAAATGGCTGAAAAATCAACAGCCTACACCGAACGCGACAAGCGTTTCATAAAAACTGGATTGGTGTTTCAGGCAATGTCACCTGAAGTGAGCGAGGAAGAGTCGAACTCTGAAAATTGAGAGTCCGACGACGAGGACCATCGCCGCAGTGATGATCATCGTCGCAATAAATGGCGCCGAATCGTACGCCAGCCTTTAAGTTGGAGAAGTAAATACTTTTGTAGTATTTTGGAGAGCCTCGACCGAAAGTGGGTACGGAGAAGCTCTGACAAGTCAAGGGCAATGTGTCAAAAGAGATGCACATGTCCCGTACTCAAGGAACAGGTGCCACAGGAGATGCCAGACTGGACAGTCGAAGGAAGAGTTCCGGAAAGTTGTCGATTTGTCGCTGATGTGCGACCAGAAGTGTTGAATCTTGTAAACCGTGACCAGATTACCGAGGGGCGCAAAAAATCCTCCCCTTCTTTAGCTAATTGTGATTATCACTAATGAATATATTTTACCTAAATTAATTCACACTAACTCAAATTTTGATGTATGTCTTACTTGAAAATTTCCGTACGATCCTTAGTTGCGATCTAGCCATTGCATCTCGACGACCAAATATGCATGGCGACTCAACTAATTAGGAATTTTTTTGAATGGGTTGATTGCATGCTTTCCCTCGCAAGATGTTGTGTTCAAGTTGGTTCACATCCTATCACTAATGCATGAATAATAATTTAATGGACAAAGCTAGCACCTTCGTTCCTACCATTTTGCCCTGTTGCGTGTTGTTATATTAATATAAAGAAAATTGATGCTGCATTTTATAGAAAATATTTTGCTCCTTCCAAAAATGCTTATATATATATTCAAGACATACGTCCAAAATTTTTAGTTCGACCTTACTGCGTTCGTCAAACGCTATTTAAACAAGATGCATATGGCTTCTTTGGTTTAATTACAATAAGTCAAAGAGGGGATCGAAAAATTTTACGCAGCTCGGTAGTTATACGTTAATTTATTAATTTTCAGCTACCTGTGTCGTTTTCAGTAATTCAAACCTCTTGGGCTAAATTTAGCGTGCCATTAAGCCCGTTTTCCACTAGGCAAATTTATTCGACGCGAAGCGATATCCGATGATGTGATTGGTTTGCTAAAAAATTCCCCGAAAGAAGTAGAATCACTTACACATCCCAAAACGCCCAAGTTGCAACCGAAGTCTGCTGCAGGCCTGTTACAACTTCAGTTGTATCAAACTGATATCGGATGTGTTCGCATGGCTTGTATCAGCTTGTTCGGACAGGGCTGTTTCTAGTTGTTAACAGACTTGTTGCAAGTTGTTCACTCAGACTTGTCAAGCTTGTGATTCACAAGCTTGCTGCAAGCTGATTGAACAAGTTGTATCAAGGCTGGAAATGACAAGTTGCAACAAGGCTGATTTTCACAAGCTTGATGCCACTTGTTGAATTTAACAAGCTTGTTGCAACTTGTTCAAACAACTTGCAGCAAGCTTTGATTAAAAAGCTTGACAAGTCTGATTGAACAACTTGAAACAATGCTGACAACAACTTGTAACAGGCTTGTTGACAACGTGCATCTGGTCTGATGAGAACAACTTGCATCAAGTCTGTTGACAACTTGCAACAAGTCCGTTAACAACTAGAAACAGCCCTGTCCGAACAAGCTGATACAAGTCATGCGAACGCATCTGATATCAGTTTGATACAACAAGTTGCAACAGGCCTGCAGCATACTTGTTGCAACTTCAGCGTTTTTGGCTGTGTACATTTTATCTAATTAAATTAACTTGTATATAGGTACACCACATAAGTATTACATACTGCAAAGCTTTCGGTCCGTTAACCCGAGCCTTCATCAGTGCAATAAAAGTGAAGGAAGGTGATAAAGGTCCGGGTTAACGGACCGAAAGCTTTGCAGTATGTAATACTTACGTGGTGTACCTACAAGCTAATTTAATTACTAAAGTTGCCATGCAAACGTAGAAGAAAATTATTACATTTTATCTGTTCGGGTAGATAAATTCGCTTGGTAGAAAACGGGACTTAAGTACTTGACTTATGATATACTGCAAGTATGGAACTCTATACGGTTGAAATCGTCCCTTACGCGAACTTACTGTACGAACACGCAAATTATTTTGCCCCATGCACTTCTCACTGTAATATCCCCTTTTTAAAAGACATTGAAATAATGATAATTATTTCATTTTACAATAATGTATTAGCCATTTGTGTTCCGTACGCTAAACTTTGTCGAATGTAATTTAACTAATGTAATATCAAATTTACCCTTCCCCCTTCGACCAAAATCAAAATCCCTACTTTGTTGCACCAGGGACAGATCTCGTTTGCTTATATATGGCTCCCACACTCTAAATTCTTTAAAAGAGGCTCTGCGTTGTGCTACCGTGATTGAATTTTACTGATTATGTAACTTGTTGTTATATATCATATGTTTATTTTTAAATAAATTTTTTCTTGTACGTGCATACGTAATCTTCATCATTATTGGCTTTGATTTAAACTTTCATGTGTGAAAAAGCTTGAAATATCAGCATATAAATTTGAACCTGATTTGTGCGAATGCAAATTCGTGCATTTTTTGAATTTGCACTTCTTCGCCTATACGTAAAGATATTTCAAATTCGTAGTTTGCATAAGTGCAAAATTAAGCAAAATTAAGCAAAATTATGCAAACAGAAAATTTGCATTACGTTTGCTTGAGATTTGCCCCATATAGCAAATTTCAAATTTGAATTTCTTTGACTTGCGTGCAAATTTAACGCGTTTACGGCAATTGCATTTCCGCACCCGGTTGTAAAGTTTTTTCAAATTCTAAATTTGCAACGTAGCAAGCTTCGCAAATTTATGCAAATGTAGAATCCCCATTGCCTTTGCGTATTCCTTTGCGACAGTGTAAACTATATTTTTCCTCCCGTGCTAGTTTTCAATGTGGTATCAATCTGGTCTTGCATGGCTCATTTTCAGTGCTATTATCTTTCAGGCTCTGTTGCTCATGAGAAGGTACGTCAGCAGCTCAGCAAAACACGACTTATGAATGCAATCAAGCAAGCTTTCCCAATATCCCAAACCAGCTGTCTGGAGGGATTCCATTCAGCACTTAATCATTTCTCCCCCAAAATGATCCACTACTCCTTTACTGGCATGTATTGCAGGTATGTAAACCTCATGCACATACTGTTTATTTGAAATGTGGATTATTATTATTATTGAAATTATACATGTATTACATTACTAGACACATCCTTGCTATAATCCATTTCAATCGCAACCTGAGAAGAGATTGTAAAACCAATAAAGATGGAAGTATTCAAGTGAATGTAGTCTACCCCAAATTCAAAATGGTGAGGGAACTGTCAGGGATGTAAAGGTGAAGCCAATTTTTGGTAAGTCATTATCATTATCATCATCATCATCATCATCATCATTTCTATTATTTCAATTCACTATTGTAGATTATGTAGATGAAGTATTCAGCACAGTTTGTAACAGCATCAAAGCAAAAACATTAAAAAAGGCCGGATTACAACTGAAAACAATGACACCACCACCAATGAATACTATGCTGGATAAACAATCAAAGTCTGAGGCATTGCAGAAAAAGGGAAGTCGAAGAGAAATGCTTGTTAAAGATGTTCCTCCTTCAATGCCAGGTAAAATACATCAGAAAATTTTGGCTTGGAACAGAACAAAACAACACAGCTTTGTGGGTGGAACTGATGTGCTGTGCCTTAATGCTACCATACTATTTTTGTTTCAGTCTCCACAATTCAGGCACCACCTCCAGCAGTCACAAAAACAAGAGCTAAGCTTATGTGTTCAGTGTGCAAAAACCCAATGAAAGGACACAAAAACATTACAAATTGCCCAAAAATATGCAGTGATCTTATATGTGTACATATTTTTTACTGTTGACAAATATTTTAATAATAACCAGAACATTTAATTTTATTGTGTGGTAATTATGACAACATTCCCAATATTTAATTTGAAGAGCATGATCTATTTAATTTTGATTGTTTGAAAGTAACAGTTCATTGAATTTTAAGACTCGTCATGAAATCCTGTAAATTGTTCCTTTTCATCACTAAATGTTGTTCTGATTGCATTATATGCGCATGCAGGTAAGGCTCTCCTTTCATCATCCAAATAGCCATGCACCATGAATATAAATTCCCGGTAGGCAATACTGCGTAGAAACCTATCAAATAAAGAATTAAGGTTTAAATTGAGCCTTCAATTTTAAGTTCATGATTTATATTGTAATATGAAAAACATACATTTGCTCTAAGCCGATTTGTTTGTATCTTCTTCGATCGCGCGTCTTGTATTTTCTTGCAAGGTTTCGTAGAGCCCATTTTTCCAGACAGATTGGTCTAAATCCTGGATGTAGGGTGTTGCAGCAGGGTGGCTGTGATACATCTTCTAATACTAGGCGGTCTTTCAAAGCTTCCTTGCATGATTCTACCTCTTGGCAACACCAAGCTTCGTTGGGGTTTTGGATATGTGTGATCACACAATAGCCGCATTTACACCTACGTATAGAAACAGGATAGGATACTATTATATAAGTTACTACATATAATAAGTATCATATACACAATTGGCAGTGTTTAAATACATTCAATAGACAATTACCATGATTTAGCATCGTCAACGCCATCTAGTCGGCGCTGTAGCATCTCGTGTTATGATGCTTTGTTTCCTCGGAGTTTTTTAAATATTCTGCGTACAACTCTTCACTCGCTGGCGGCTCATCTGCATAAAGACACGCGTCATAATCGCCTAATATATCGCGATCAACTGCGTCTAGAGTTCCAATTTCGCGACTGAAATTGTTTGTTTCTACTTCCAGAATACAACCAGGGATGTAGTTGTATTCCGAGTCACATTGTGAGCTGTGAGTGCTCTCCGAGTCCGAGCCACTGCCTGACATATTTGTATAAACACGCTGTATTACTGTATAAGCGCCTTCGGCAGCTCCGGCTTTAAGTTCCTTAAGCTACGTCACTGCGCTCTCCTCAGGTCCTTTATCACTATG
The DNA here is from genome assembly GCF_004324835.1 of Dendronephthya gigantea. Lineage (NCBI taxonomy): Eukaryota > Metazoa > Cnidaria > Anthozoa > Malacalcyonacea > Nephtheidae > Dendronephthya > Dendronephthya gigantea. Next base: position 1,038,184 of record NW_021163049.1, read on the forward strand.
CGCAACATTTTTAAAAATACTGTGAGTTAACGCCACATATCTCACGAACGAAACAAGTTTTTCAAAAAATTTAAAAGAACTTATTAACTAACTTTTTATCGTCTATTCAAAAGTATAAAAAATTTTTTTGTGACATAAGCACTTTAAACATTAGCTGAAATTGTCGTGTTAAATTTAGGAAGTAAACTGGATTTCACAATAGCCTTTCATGCACTGTTGGGAATGCCTGAATGGATGTTAATTGTTTCAAATAGGCGAGAGGATTTTGCATGCATGTATTTCTATTTAATTGTTAATTATGCGTCTGCTCATGGCAAAGCATAGCACTCAAACTCAGCTTTTCTATTTTTATTTTATAAAAAGGGTTACAAATTCATGAAAAAAACTCTTAAATTTTTGTGGAAACAATAAAATGATAATTTCAATAACAGATAGTTTACAAATTTTAATCTCCACTTGATGGTCTATACAAAAACATGCCACAGCCCGGTTTATTATTGTACTGTATATAAACATATATCTGACACCTGAGTTTTTTCTTTCATCTTTTTTGCATTCGGTTCCCCCTGCGTTTGACATTCCTAGACCAATAAAGTTGCTCTGTGATGCTGCCACTCTTCATTCACCCGTTTATAAACCTCTGCATTTGATAGAGCTCTGCCTCTAGCTAACTCTTTAGTCTTTTTGTTCCAAAATTGCCTATACAACTGCTGCGATCATTTCCCTCTCTTTATTTCATCTGCAGTAAATATTTTCAATCCTCTTATATCAGCAGTCGTGGAAGATTTAAGTTTTAACATTTTTCTAATTGGTTTGTTTTCTTGTTTAGTTGCACATGTTGGAACCGCATGCGTATTTTTAATATCCCTATCAGTCGCAGTTTTGTTTGTAGACGTAGAACCGTTATTTACACCATCCTATATACTTAGTCTTAGACTACTTTCACCGAAAGAAAGATGGACAACAGTTAACATATCCTTATTGCCATACTCATCGAATGTTTCTGGTGAAATAATTTGTTGCACAGTTAGTTTATGCTCCATCGCTTTGCTTACTTTCATACCACGATAGACAAAGAAATATGTATCTGATGGCATTAATTCGAAAACCTGTTTAGCAATTAATTTGCGAATTTCACTTAAGAATCCTCCTAAGCTTACGTCAAAAGGATTGCTGTTGTTTTTCTGTTGGCACTGTCAACAAGATGTACATCCATGATCACATTTTTAAAGTTTTATCATTGGCAGCCCAGATGTGTTTCAATTCTTAATGATTATGCAATGTGAAATTCGAAAAACAAAGGAGGTACTTCATGTTGCAAAACCTGAGCATTGGGCCTTCTCACTGGGCCTTCTTTTTCGGGGGAAGCAGACCTGCAGCTTGCCATTTATATGCTCATAGAATCAGACAACTGAGACAAGGGATAGACCAAGAAGCTCAATCAGGAGGGGAGTGCATATTCATGTATTCAAATTTAAAAAGAGCGTAAAAACAATCGCTATCAAAAGAAATCAGTAGGGCATAAGATGAATATATGAATATATACCCCCTCTGGTGGGAAGAGGGATTGTTAATCTTCCTTAAAGGGCATAGGAGCAGATAATATAATGCCTCATTTCCTTATGCTTTGCGATCACTGAACTCACAACGTAACTGGACTATTTACTTATTATTTCAAAGTATTTATTGGAATTCCTAAGATTATCCACTGTTTTAATGCTTAATGCATTCTGCACATGTACAGATCAACGTTTGAAACTTCTAGCACCTTCCCCTTGAAAATCTGTAATAATTCTGTACCTCCGCAAAATTCGCTATTCTTTAAATATATTGTGCACCCCCTTCCCTTGGGAAATCTTTAATATTTTCCTTTTTTTCTTTACCTCCCCAAGGAAATTCTCCCTCGTTTTTCCCCTTCCCTCTGGAAATTTGATTGTTGTGTGCTGTTGGATGTTTCCATTTAACACAGAAAAACTATGTTTTCAACATTACAACAGGACAACATCAATACTTTGCTTTTGGCGGAAAAACATTAGATGCTCTGTCTTTGATGACAAAAAATTTTGCCTTAAAATTCATATTGCTCGCCTCCCAAGGCATCAATTTGTAAAATTTGAAGCTGCGATTTCTGCTCAACGTCCTATGCATTTGTATTTTTACTTCCTGTTATTTTGTTTACTTCCGGCGCAATTTAGCGGGATTGTGCCGTTCTTGCAGGAAATTCAAACAATATATCATATGTGGTGATGGCCAACGAATTGGAAAAATATTCTAAAACAAAATTTAAAAATGATATAGTTGTTGATACTAAGCATTACTTGCCCTATATTAGAAAATTAGGCGATGAAGCTAAAGATATTCCCTTCACAATTCAGCTGCTTGGGAACAACTAAACTCTTGGTATCTAACCAAGCAAAGCATACTAATCGAATATTCATATGTGCAAATTTTGAATGCATTTCCATGTAAACAATATTCCACGACAATTCAAGAAAACTGTCCCAGAATCAAGGAGAATTTGCGGAAATGTTGCTCTCGGGCGGCACAGGAAATTGTCGGGACAAGGGGGAGAAAACAGGAAGATCTACTCGGAAAAGTTACAAGTTTTGCTGTGCAAAGAAAGAAAGGGCCAATGCACAGGTTACAAGTCAAAATGCCCTACTAAACTTCAAATATAATGAGACATCAACACTGGTAAACAAAATGCAGATAACAATTAATGAAGCAGATAAATTGAACCAAGATAATTAAAATTTATATAATGTCATTGAAAAGATTTCCCCTCAAAGAAACTTTGAGGACAAAGGAAAATCCATTAATGAAGTAGAAAAAGGGAGAAAATCATACAAAGATCTGCCCAATGAAGAGGAGCAAAAAATTCAGGAGACCTTGCATATCATGGACAAATTTTGCATCAGTGATGCTTCCTACCATTAACTGTCCTGTTGTCCAGGAGGAGATGAACTTCCCAGATCATATCTCATTAAGCAGTGCAAAGAAGACCTAAATAAACTCCTCTATATTGAAAGGACATCTGGAGAAGCAAATGAGGCTGCTCTTAATTTCCAATACGAGTTAAGGGTGGTCAATGAAGGGATGGTAAGATACCTTTTAAATATATGAACTAAACTATGTATTTGGCAAAAGACCCATGTTAAGAAGCCATAAGGTAACCAAGTAAAATTGAACCCTGAGGTAAGTTTCAAATTGGCTGCATTCAGAATTTTAACCCTTTAAATGGCGATGTGCCCAGATGCACCCTACTTTATTATTTTACTTTAACGCCAGATGATTTTACTCATCAAGGGGAGAGTGCTGCCACTCAGTGGGTTAATTAAAGTACTATAAAAGTTTGTAACCTTGAATTTTAGATTGAGGCTGATGAGACACTATAAGATGCCCACTTCAAGGTGAAAATCAGTGGTGATGGGGCATACTAACATACTTAATTATTATAAGTTTTTCAATCTTAAATGCTGAAGATACAGTAATGTAATCAAAAGGTATTACTTTATATTGTATAGACTTTGGTCATTAGAGTTCATGATAACAAATATTAAATATTGTTGTCAAGATGCATAAAACAATGAAAATTGCCCAACAACCATTTAGCAATCAAACTTTCAATCCAACTGTTTGATTCCAAGCTTAGCAGAAAATCGCAGTGATTATTGTAAAATAATAATGTTTATAATATGTAATAATAAATCTGCTTCTTAATTTACATAAAGGAAATCATACAGTTACTGTAATTGTCATGAGGACTATGCTCTGTTGAAAGAATCATGCTCCAAGATTTTTATGACATAAATAAGTTAGCAAGTTCAGGAAAAATCAAAATTAAAGGACAAGGCTGTACCAATTAAAATTTTTGTGGGAAGTGATTACAAGGTAACCTATTATCCTCCATCATAAAGCTTTGGTTCTGTGAGGTAACAAATAGCAGGGGATGAGTGTGGGTGATTTTCAGTATCAAAATTTATTCATATGATGCAACTTTTTGCAGGAAAATATTGATCAGCATGGGCCAGTTGTTCAAAGCTGGGTTGGTTTAACCCTAGCTAGGTTAATTTAAAATTCAAAGGAAATTTCCTAACAGCTTGTTTATGAATTTGGAAATATTTCTTCAGAAATTTCATCTGAATCTGTAGTAGTTTTCTTCTTGGAAGTTTTGAAATGAGCAGACATGCAGAAATACATTAACTAAAACAGCAGGCTAAATTTTAACCCAGGGTTAGCGATAATCCAGCTTTGAACAACCGACCTGATGACTTGTTGGCTTGTCGCTCTGTGTTGGCATCTCACATCATAGGGCACATAATGTACATGTATGCAGTCTCAAACATGACATTGGCCCCTTCAACTGTTAAACATTTTAAGCTTTTCCAGTTTTAAAGTAATTAAAATATATTTGTTTGTGTTCCTTAAGTTCCTGTTGTTGAAGGGGCCACCTCTGACTATGCTTGCATTTTGGTCTAAAATACACAAATTATTAAGGTAAACTAAATGCATCTTCTTAGAGTGTGTAAGAAATTATCTGACATACTAAATCATGAGATATATCTGATATAATGTTTGTTACTGCTTATTTCAGCAGGCCAAACCAATGGCTTACTGGGAAACACATGATTCTGTTCACTCAAAGACATCAAAGATTGTGCCTTAAAAAAACAGCCATTGTTGGAAATAAAAGTTGAAAATGTTGTATTGGATGAACTACATTTAATGCTTCGCATCACAGGTGATCATTATCTTTTCAGCTATTAATGAGTAACACCCTCCTCCCCAATTTTCAACTCTATTTAAGCAGCATTTTATATTTAATTTTTATTATATTAACTATTGTAAACTTTTATCTCTCTGATTTTGTCAAATATTGTAGATGTATTGACAAAAAGTTTAATTAATGAAGCTCTAGAATGGGACATCAAAGATAACACCCATAAAGCACCAAAGGATAGGACAAGCTAACACTTGTCAGATCTTATCAAGTGCATCCAGGAATGTGGTGTTTCATTTAATGTGAAACGGAATGCAGATGGCAAAGGAAGTGGGGTACATGACTTTACAAGTTTGATGGGTTCAGACAAGAAGTTATTGATGAAGCATTTCCCTGATAAATCGAATGGCGTAATCAAGCCAAAAAACTGTGACTCTGTTGTCAAGATCTGGAAGGTAATAAAAGTGCATTGCAAAGACAACTAACAACTTTTCAATGTTTACATACTGTATTTTTATAATATATGTAAGCTGAACTATTCCTTAATTTATAGGGTTTTGACAGAATTTATCTAATGATGAATGAGTATGATCCATCACGGATAGAACTGAAGAATTCTTTGAATTAGTTAGCACCATATATGTAATGGATTTGCATTTTAAATATAGTTATGATAATTAGTTAAATATTTCGTGTGAACGCTCTGCATGCCTAATTAGTGCACGCCCTTTTTTCCTTGTTAAATTCACTCAGAACGCTTCTTTTTTTTACTCAGTATTAACCTTTCGTTATAGTAAGACCTCGTTAGTCTTCTAGTACTCATAGCAAATTCGTCTTTATTAGAGCCTACTGTGAAAGGACTCACAAACTTTTTACAAGGACACATTTAATTTGCTTGACTAATCCTATAGTGCCTAGACAGTATATTATATTAATAAACGTTCCTTAGAAGACGCGAAAGTAAAAAGTTTAGATACTTTGCTCGAGTAAAATGAGTTGGAAATCATTGGTTTCTCAAGCAAGATTCGTCGTTGGTACAAACTTACAATCAACAGAGTTAAACAGCCGTGACGGCTAATGCGAACGCCAACAGACAGAGAAGGGATTCAAGTATACATTAGACACCAGAGTCGCTGCCTTTGAGAAGGAAACTAAAGCACTTTTACGTGCCATTCAAGAAGCTCGAAATGATAACTCAATAAACCCAGAGGCGGCCCTTATATCATTACAAGTTTTAACGAAGCGATATTGAAGTTCACTTCAAGATCTCGAAACGCTGTTCTCTACAGATAGATGGGGAGAATCCGACGAGATTGCCCGTAAGTTACGAGACCTCAATTGTGCCACGATTGACTCTGCCGAGAAGCAAATTGAATTATCGTCGAAAAACCGTGTGGACCCGATCGAACCCGGTGCACCTCCCACGCATAACATTGAGAATACATTCCATCCTCGCGCTGCATCATGCGATCTGAACCCCCTCCTTAAATCCACCTCTAACAAGTTGAGTCATAGTTTAAAAAGTGCTTTGACATCAGCAAAGCTGAAAGCAATCATCGATGTGCGGGCGAAAAGGATTATATCGAAAACGAGCCGGATTATATCGACAAGAAACATACCCAAGAGTGGATTAGAGACCAGCAACAGCACTCTATATGTACCATGCGGGATGATCCAGACACAAAACTTGATAGTTGCATGGTCGCAAGAGACAGAAAAATAGGCAACTTGGCTGAAGCCGTTAAATACCCTTAGTACCTTAATTTCCAGTTTGATTTGAGAACTTGTCCTCAACCAAAACAGTCGCAAGATGTTCCTCCTAACCTTCAAGAATGTATGATGGTTATTGCAGAGACGAATTGCTAGCTTACTGCTAGCTTAGCTCGCCAAAATTTCCCGAAGTGCCACCCGGACCTATTTGCTGGCGATTTCGCTATGTTTCACACTTGGAAGAAAGCATTCCAGGCAATGATCCATGATGTCGACATCTCACCGGAGCAAGAGATGAACTATTTGATGAAATACACCTCAGGAGAGCCGCAAAAATTGGTGGAGAATTTCCGTAAGCGAATAGATAGCAGACAATCCTACCTTATCAAGGAACTTTGGATCGAAATGGAAAAACGCTTTGGGAACGTGGCTTCTACAACGTCTCGAAGATGCTGCCTGGTTCAGCGAGAAAGAACCTAAGAAACTTCAGGAATTTTTGGACTTCTGCGAGAATGTGAATGACCAAATGAACCAACTTCCTGGCTTGAAGTGTTTGAATTACCCCAATGTAATTCACCCCTTGGTCTCAAAGTTACCATGGTCAATGCAGAAAAAATGAGATGAGCATGTGGTAGAGTATGCCAAAACCAACTACAACTTGTATCCTGATTTTCAGGTGTTCACCGAAGAAGTTCGCAAGCAAGCGCAACTGAAGAACCACCCAAACCATCCTCGCGCTGCATCATGCGATCTGAACCCCCTCCTTAAATCCACCTGTAACAAGTCGAGTCATAGTTTAAAAAGTGCTTTGACATCAGCAAAGCTGAAAGCAATCGTCGATGCGGCGGCCGAAAAGGAAGAGGGGGATTACAACAGGCTGATTTTCACCGAAGAAGTTCGCAAGCAAGCGCAACTGAAGAACCACCCAAACGTTACGGCATACAAGAGTCCAAAAAAAGATCTCTCTCGTCTCGATAAAAAACGAATATCTCAGAATTCTTAAGTCGAATAAGGACAATCAAAGTCCCGGTGACCAAGACAAATATTGTCGGTTCCACAATTGTCAAGGCCACAATATCCTTGAGTGTAAAGCTTTCAGTAGAAAGACCCTACAAGAAAAATCAGATTGGAAAAAAAAGACCGGACTTTGCTTCCGTTGTTTCTCCAAGGAACATATTGCAAAGAACTGCAAAGAATCTGTGAAATGCCAGAAATGCAACAGCACGAGACATCTAACACTTTTCCACTTCGATCAACAAAACAACCCGAAGAAAGAAAATCCCGAAGATAGATTAAAATCATCTTGTACAAACTTATGTTCAGCAACCACTGGTCTTTTGTGTAGCAAGATTGTATTACTAGACATATTCCTTAAACAGCAATCGCATAAAGTGCATCGAGTCTACGCCATCATAGACAATCAAATTAACGCCTCTATGATTACCCCAATGCTAGCAGACGAACTCGGTTGTGACAGCCCAAAGGAGAAGTACCTCCTATCAACGTGTGGCGCATCAAGAGTAACCAAATTTGGGTGTAGAACCCAAGGTTTATCTTTGAAGTCACTGAATGGTAAAATATTTCAACTGCCGACGCTAATCGAATGCGATAACATTCCTCGCGACAAACGAGAAATCCCTACTCCAGATTTACTTAGAAAGTTCCCTCACCTACAAGAAGTAGCTTCAGAAATTCCCCCTCTGGATCCAAAAGCCCAAATAGACCTTTTAATTGGCTGCGATGCACCTGAGATCCTCAAGGTCCGAGCATTCAAGAATGGCCCCAGAGGCACGCCATGGGCGCATATATTGCTGGTGGGTTGGACTGTATGCGGACAGATTTGTATCGATCACCTGGGTGGACCAGTCCATCTGCAAATGCGTCGAACAGCGTGTCTCCCCGGAGTTGAAGAAACCTTCACACCTTCAGCTTCCATTTAAACCCACCTCAACAGCTTCTGGGACAGAATCTTAAAAGAAATTCCAAGTTACAAAAGGACTATGTAGATAGAGTTCATAGGTGGTATGTTAAAACTTGGGCATGCCGCCCCAGTTAACCTCGAGAGATCTCAGCAATCTGATGAGAAGAACAGCAAGACATAGTACCTACCACATTTCGGTGTGTATCACCCGTAAAAACCCAATCGCATTAGAGTCGTGTTCGACTCTTCAGCAGAGTTTAATGGCGTTTCTCTCAACAAGGAGCTATTACCTGGTCCCGACCTCGCCAATAGCTGTAATGTGTGACATTCAGCATATGTTTTATTGCTTCTACGTTCATCCAAATCACCATAGTGTGCTGCGATTCCTGTGGTTTGAGGACAATGATCCAACGAAAGACGTCATGGAATACGAAATGACCGTGCATTTCTTTGGAAATTCATGCAGCCCAGCTGTTGCTAACTTCTGCCTCAGAAAGACTGCTGAAGATGGCGAGGAGACGTTCGGGTCTGCAGCAAAGGAATTCGTGCATAAAAATTTCTACATTGATGACGGATTGACCTCAACGCCGACCGATAGTGACGCAATTTCCCTCGTGGAAAGTACCCAAGACATGTTAGCAACTGCGAATGTACGACTCCATAAAGTGGCTTCGAACTCCGTCGTCATCATGGAATCCTTTCCAGCAGAAGACCGCATTGATAACCTCAAAGACCTGGATCTCCAAGTCGACTCCATTCCCCTTCAACGTTCATTAGGCGTGCATTGGGACATTAAAAAAGATGCCTACACGTTCCTGATTTCCCTTCCAGAGAAATCGTATACCCGTCGAGGTGTTCTTGCTATCGTTAATTCAACTTACGACCCATTAGGATTGATCGTTCCCATCACCCTTGGAGGCCGACTGCTTTTGCGCGTGCTAACAAATTTGGGAAACAACCGAACCGGTAATACACAGCCATTGGGATGGAACGACGTCCTCCCTTCCAGCTTATTGAAGAAATGGCAATGTTGGAGAGATTCACTGTACAATCTACAAGACATCTTTGTCCCAAGATTCTATCATCCAAAAGATTTTGGTGAAATTACCCGGGTCGAGCTCCATGCGTTTTCAAGATGCCAGCGAAGATGCAATTGGTGCCACGATTTACCTTAGGCAGATTGATAACGTGGGACGTATCTCCATATCCCTGCTATTCTCTCAAACAAAGCTGGCTTCCAAGCGCTCAAAGACCACCCCAAGGCTAGAACTTTGCGCTGCTGTTTTGTCTACCAAGCAACAAAACGAATCCTCAAGGAGCTTACAATCGAGGTCAATGAGGTCATATTTTACTCCAATTTGAAGGTCGTATTAGGATATATCCAGAACAAAAGTAAACGATTTTCCACCTACGTCGCGAATCAAGTCCAAATAATTCAACAGATTTCCACCCCATCGCAATAAAGATATGTCGACACAACGAGCAATCTGAACCAACTCATGAATTCTAAATGGTTTCAAGGTCCCGAATTCCTCCGAAATCTCGAACAAGCACCACACGACCCATGTGATGCGATTCCTCTAAACGAAGACGACCCGGAGATCCGACCTTTGATTGCCTTAAAAACGACTTCACATCTCGATATCACAAGATTGGACACATGTAGATTCGAGAAATATTCAAAATGGGCAATGTTTCGTAGAGCCATCGCAAGATTGATATTGAAGATTAAAACCTTTAGAGCTAGTTGAGAACTCACCAAAGACCCTTCCAAGGGACCACCGCTCTCTACAAGCAGCAACTAACAATCTCTTCCGAAGTACTCAAATCGGCCGAGGAAGTCTTAATCAAATCTGCTCAAATGGAATCATTCAACCAAAAAATCGAAGCACTAACCTCCATGGAGCCAAATTCTAGCAATACGACCACTCGTCAGATGAACAAACTAAAAGCTTCCAATATCTATCGCCTCGATCTGTTTCTAGACGAGCATGGAATTCTTCGGGTCGGAGGTAGAACTCGTCGCTCCCATCAAGAATTCCACGAAAAGCATCCAGCCCTTCTCCTTAAAGATTATCACCTCTCATATTTGGTGATAGAACACTTTCACGAGAAAACTCATCATCCAGGTCGCTTAATAACACAGGGAGCCGTTCTTTAGGAAGGATTCTGGATAATCAGCTGAAGACGAATGGTTTCAAAAGTAATCAAGCGATGCATAACATGCAGAAGACTTAGAGCAAAAGTCCAGGTACAACACATGTCCGATCTACCAGCAGACCGCCTAGAAACCCCGCCGCCATTCACTAACGTCGGATTTGATGTTTTCGGCCCTGGATCATACATACCCGCAAGCTAAAAGGAGAATCCCTAAATTCCAAACGATGGGGTCTCATCTTCACCTGTCTCAATTCACGAGCGATTCATCTTGAAGTCCTAGAAAGCATGGATACAAGTTCGTTTTTATGCAGTTTAAGAAGATTCTTTGGCATTCGCGGACCTGCCAACATTCTCAGATGTGATCAAGGTACTAATTTCCTTGGCGGAAAAGCAGAACTAGAAAACGCTCTCCACAAAATGGATCAGGAATCTGTTCAGAAGTATCTTAGTGAAGAAGGCTGTCAATGGATACTAAATCCGCCTCATGCCTCTCACTTCGGTGGTGCCTAGGAAAGGCAAATCGGAACGGTTCGACGTGTTTTAGATGTTATGCTCGCAAAATTGGGACCCCAACAGCTCAACCACGAACTGCGCGTAACCCTAATGGCTGAAGTTAGCGCCATAGTCAATGCCCGACCAATCGGCATTCTACCCACAGATCCCGATGAGCCCCAACCATTATCTCCAGCAACGTTGTTGACCATGAAAAATCGACCTCTACCAGCCCCTCCTGGTAAATTCACACCTCAAGATATCTATTCGCGTAAGTATTGGAGAAGAGTTCAGTACCTCGCTCAGCAATTTTGGATTTGTTGGAAACAAGAATATTTACAAGGACTCCATTCCAGAACGAAATGGAACGAACCACAACAATACCTTCGTTCAGGAGATATTATAATCCTGAAAGAAGATACACCACGCAACTATTGGAAATTGGGTAGGATCAACAATGCAATCCAAAGCGAAGATGGTAAAGTTTGAAAAGCTGAATAGCCATATCTAAAGATGGAACTATTAGACAATACCCGAGACCTTGAGGACTCCGACCTCGGGCGAGGAGTGTAATGGATTTGCATTTTAAATATAGTTATGATAATTACTTAAATATTTCGTGTGAACGCTTTGCATGCCTAATTAGTGCACACCCTTTTTTCCTTGTTAAATTCACTCAGAACGCTTCTTTTTTTTTTTCAGTATTAACCTTTCGTTATAGTAAGACCTCGTTAGTTTTCTAGTACTTGTAGCAAATTCATCTTTATTAGAGCCTACTCCGAAAGGACTCACGAACTTTTTACAAGGACACATTTAATTTGCTTGACTAATCCTATAGTGCCTAGACAGTATATTATATTAAGAAACGTTCCTTACCTTGCTAAATGTGTTTACTTGTTGAAGCTACGCTCAAAATCGAAGACGCAATAATACAAATTACTATCATGTTTATTGCAAGAGCCTGTCATTTTCTTTGACTAACCCTGAATTTGTTACCAAGAATGCCTTTTAGAAAAAGCAATGAAGAAAACTCAAAGGAATTTTTGGTAGACAAATTGAAAATTAACAAAATTGTCTACCATAGATTTAAACAGTGTAACAAAAAACTGTACAACAGTTGAGTTCTCTTTAAAAATCAAAATTTACATCACAGAAAAGGATGAAGTTATAAATGTCAGGCAGAAACTGCTTACAAAATTTTATAAATATATTGATAGAAGTTTCAGATTGATCACCACTGCTGTACTACCACTTTCAAGATTATTGTACTGGTAAACTATCAAAATGTACAGTTAGTGGAAAATCAACTTCGATCTTCTGGCTCAGCCATAACCTGACTGTCAACCAGTATTGTATTTTGTTTTGATGTGTTCATAAATACAAGAGGACAATGGTCTGGTATTATCTGGACCCATGTAGCCAAATATCCATCTTGTTAACCACCTATAGCCAACAGCACGGATATACTTATATAACGTCCATGTTTAGAAAGCATTTTTATTGAAATGTCAAATGCAGAAATTGCATTAAACACAGATATGATACTTACTCTTTGTAAGGAGTTCCTGACTAACATTTATAACTTCTTCCTTTTCTGTCTCTTAACAAAGGGCCGACTTGTGCTAGCACAGCCTCGTTTGTCATAGCTTTTTAATCCTCATGCATTGTTACGCATTAACTTTTTACAATCAAATGTCAATTTACCGAATGCCTCTGTGATTTCATGACAACATCGATACTCGAGTGCTGCGACCAGGTTATTGACACAGCACTTGCCACATTTACACCTATAAGAAATTGAACAGACAAGTTTGAACTGCTTTTCTAAAGTTTTTCAAGTTAAATTACAAAAGTTCAAACTCTAGCTTAAGTATTTTATTTACTACAAAATTGAAAATAAGCCTATATACCAGGAATCGACTTTATCCTTTTGGTCATATCTAACTGGTGACAAGCCGTCAATATCAACTTCCTCGGGTATTCCCTCACTAATATCTTCCATTATAACGTTTCCCTGAAAAGCTAATGGTTTGCCTTTATATGGCATGTATTGAGAATCAAATAATACTTGCTTGAATCGCTTGCACCCGAATTAGCATCAGAATTATCATTGCTATTCGACAACATCCTGCTATATTGTTTGTTTATAATTTGCGTTATTTGTGTTGTATCAATTTCATGTGCCCTGCAACAGCTGGGCATTTTGTTGTCGCTGTCTAAAAATTGCGGGCGCATTTCTTCAAGAAGAATTTTAATTCTTCAAACACCAAAAACATGTATTCTGAGGAGCTTTTTCTCCTTTTTCACTGGTTTGTTCATGGAAATAAAAGGGTGTATTCAAAGATTACGTTCCCGTGCTTGCACACAAGGGTATAACGACATTCTCGCATAAATATTTGCGAAGGATTTTTATTTGCAAATGGGCGACAAGTTGAAGTATTTCACTCATTGTCAAAGTTTAAGGACCAGCTTACAGCAGTATGCAAACAACGAATTAACCCTATTTTACTCTTGACAGAAGCTGACATATTGTTGTTTCCACAGGTGTGTTCATTTATCTATTTGTCCCTTCTCACACAAAATAATAAGTACCTTAACATGCATTTTTCTATAGAAATAACACCTTTTCCTCTTTCGATTTCGTGAAAACTGACTTTTGTCTTCAGTTATAAAGTATATTTTATGAAAGTTAAATCATGTTTTGTTTTATTGAAACATTAGCCACTCATGGGAAAAATGCTCTACATGTTGTAATTTCACAAACCACTTATGCTCTGAAAATGCCATGTTGTAACATACTTACAAACTTCCTTCTGTATGAGTTTGTTATGATGTAAAAATTGCTGCAAAAGTGATTTTAATATGTCCAAGTATTGGTTGTTATGAATTATGAAAAGTCCTATTGATTTGGTAAGTTTTAAGAATCTAACCGCAAACTTTAATATGGGCATGCTTGCTTTGTGAAATTATGTGATGCTGTGGCACATAAATAAAAATATTTTAAAATTTTTACTAGTGCCTCTTTCCGAAACATGGCTTAAAACTATCCATATTGTTCAAACTTCATAAAAAAAGTTAGTGGGCATGCTGAGAAAAATGCGCACAATACTTATTTTTGTCTGTAAACAAACATATAAATTAGCCTGTGGGATATGTTACTTCCTATTTCTGATCATTTAACTAGAGTATAATAAAATTATTTCAGCAAAAATTTAGTATAACATTGCTTGCATCAAAATACAATAATGGGGAATCTTTAGAACCTTTCATTTTCCTAAGGGAGGTGGAAATATATATGTTTGAGCTCAATTTGGTCTGAGACTTTTGCTATAACTGTCCATATTTCACTCTTTTTTTTAAAAAATTATTAAATAAATTATGTAGAGGAGTATACAGAAGACTAAATAGTTAATGCCCATGTTTTCTTAAGCAATTATTGAAAACAATAGTGTCTATTGCCCTTTTTTCTAATACTTATTATTTTTTTTTTCATTCTTTCTTATTGACAACCACTGACAAAAATGTTTGCCAGCTCTGAAAACATGCGTCTGCGTGGGTGTTCCGTGAGTTGAGTGAAAGATTGGTGACAAATTTTGCTGGCTTGAAATTTGAAAGTGATTCGAATTGTTGTAGTTTATTTTTTCCTCGATTTTTTCAACTGTTTTGTTTTAAGTTTTCACGTTTTAAGCTTGTCTTTATTCCTCTTTTGTTGACGTTTTCAGGTAAAGTAGACACGTTCATCAAATTATTTAGACTTTCTTCTTACAAAACTCCTCGGATGTCAGAAGGATTGCAAAAGATACAGTTCAAGTTACCTGATTTTAAAGCGGCCACTGCAGTGCCTTTGTCACCGGCAATTTTCTGACACAATCGCATGAAAAGCAGACTCATCTGATCAAGGGGATTTGCCAAGCCGTGAGTAAAAAATTAATTAAATATATTTTGTCATTTTATACAAGTTACATATCTTATTTTATTGTTATTTACAACGATTGATAAATCAACATTATTAAAATTTCATAATATCATTATAAATATAATATTTATGATATAATTTGGTTTTCATTCTAATATACAACATTGTTTTGTCCAAGATGTTCTTTAATAAATGATTGATTTCATGATGATGATCAGTTTCAGAGCTTTTCAAGATCTACAAATCTATTGAATTCTTGGTTTCTAATTATTGTTTCTGTGGAATGCTTTATGAATATGGCTCTAAGATGGTAAAGTTTGCTCCAGCCAGGCTTGCATTCCAATATCTCTTTGCCATTTTTGAAACATATGTGACAAAGTTTTTGACATTGCCAGAAAAGCATGAAACAATTAGGATTCATGAAACAATTCTAAATTCAACAGCTTTGTAGATTGGATTCTTTCCATTTTTCACAAACTCTTTGTACATTTTTGTTCTAACTTTATTCAACTCTTCCTTAAGACTACCACCTACAGTACAAGAAGAAAAAAATATACAAATTGCAAGTAACTTGCTTCTTCTTTAAATTCAACAAGTATTGATGATTGTGAAATTAAAGAAAAGGATAGTTATAATCAATCCTCAATTATGCTCCTAAAGAAAGCTCATCTGTTCTGTCTGAGAAGTTTGTGTTAGTTACTCATTAAATAGTCTAGGCCATTTCAGTAATTCACCAACTGGCAATGTGCTCAAATGCCCTCTACTTTTTTAGTATTTACTCTGCCCATTGCCTAACAATTTACTTGTCAGTAGTATGAAACAGCCAGTAAGTGGATTAAATACTCCCCCAATAATGTATGTTCCTTTATCAATTTTATTCACATACTGTTAACTAAATTTTCTCTGTTTTCTATTATTTCCTCAAATATCCCTGGTGGTAGAAGAACTTCACCAAGTGGTCCTCTTTGAATGGGCCCAAACTGGTGGTATTGTTGGTGCTGTGGCATCATGTGGAGATTGTCTTTCTGGAGGAGGTTGGTAATGATTTTTGGGGCAGCCTTTGGTTTCCGTCGATGGTCCATACACTACAGAAAATGAACATGTTATTATCTTAATACATGTAAAGTCTTGCTATTTGACTTTATGTTAGTGTGTACATCACATAATATAATAATATATCTGTACTATTATCTGTACTGAATTATTCATTGCTGTTTGTAAAAATGTACTTACATGTTTATGGGTTTTCCCTGTCTTCCTGTACCTGCTTAATGCTCTTTAACAAGCAGCACACAGCACTCTTGTCTCCACAAAGTCGTGTCCGAAACAGGCTCTCATATCTTGAAGTGAATTTGCTACATTTGAAAACTTATTGCTTGTTTTTGTCCCACAAACATTGCATTCAATTTTACTCCTTTCTTTGCGGTGTCATGAAGACGAAACAGTAGTTATTACGAAAAGTAAGCATAAAACCAACTTTAAAAATGTCATTATAACCAGCTTTTTCACTTTGTTGAAAGTTTTTAAAAGTTTATTTGTCAATTACATTTTACTCGAAAAATCTCATTTTTTAATAACGCTTTGTTTTGGTATGCACAGTTGTATATATTTTATAAATTGATTAATATGGAAAGAACAACATCTGATAAAATGAACATAACTATTTTGGTTTTAATACTCTCATGCCATAGTCCCACTGTGAAGATTCTGGTGGCTTTTTTAAGTTAATGTCCAGCTGAAAGCTGACAAATGACTGAAAGCTTCCTGCAATAAATGCTTCCTTAACTGCTAAGTTGTGAGTGTGACAAACCAACATATTGTTTGCTAATTTAGATCATTCGAATGCTTTCTCAATGCAGTGTTTTGTACCACAAGATACAACAAAACCAGCAGTTACACATACATGATATTCTTCTTTTCGTAAAGTGCCGAATTCTTTCTTTTACTGCAAAAGATATTCAACTATCTTCACTCCTATCAGCCGCCATATGAGGTCTTTCCGAAAAACTACAAAGGCGTTTCGTGTGCGTGGATGCCAAGTTCGCGCATGCTCCGTACAGAATGCCCAGCTGCTGTGCCCTGCTGTTTACAGCACATTCGTCTGATTGGTTCCCAGTCTCCGAACCATATTTTTATAGCGAAATCGTTACAAAAACGTACTAAAACTCATGTTTGTATTTCAAATTTAACATTTTTATGGTCAAATTTGAATTCTCCGCTGTTGTAAGTACCAAATGAGTGAAAAAAAATCGTTTCATAGCCACTTTCACAAATAACAAACCTAACTAACCCTAAATGCCTTTGATAAAAAAAACAGCATGGTGCTGTCAGACCCAGTCCAAGAAACTGAGAGAGTCCATCAAGGAAGGATTAAATGGGGAAAGGTGGATCCACATTCAACTACCTTCTCTTGCAGAGCACAGTGTACATCCTACTGGAAGCATATGTTTCTTAAGTGTTTTTTATGGCATCAATAAACACGATATCGTATTATACTAATCTTTTTCCAATAATTATAATGTCGCGTTATAATTATTTTTATCTTCTATCCAGGATGGAGGTCTACATCAACGTATTGACAAAATGCTTGTGAGTAAATTCGAAGAGCTTGTGATCAGCGGAGCAAGGAATGTGAAAGAGGTTAAAAGACATCTGAAAATCTTCGTTGAGAAAGAAATGTATCGTAATAAAAAAGCGCCGCCAAAATCTAATCAACGATTTTATCCATCCAAGAAAACGATCTGAAGTTAAATTTACAAAACTTTGGTAAAACAACACTTTTCGATGTGTGACCATGAAAATCTGGAGAAAAAGGTTGAAGAATGGAAACGCAAATGCCCAGATGAGAAGTTCTTTTTCCGTCCTTATGTCGGCGAAGAATCAAATTGCCCCATGGATGGAGAAGCCGACGATAACAAAGGAGAGGACAACGATATGGAGGATAAGGATGACGTTAACGAAGTCATTTTGCCAACATCAAAGAATGGTTTGTTGTGTGTGCATCAAACAGATAGTCAGCGACGGTTACTTCTGAGATACAGCAATTAACTCAGTATGTTAGACGCTACCTACAAAACAAAAAAATACAATTTGGCCTTGTTCTTTCTGGTTGTGAAGACAAACGTCAATTACCAAATTGTTGGATCATTTGTTCCGAGTCCATTGCATTCCCAATGACCACTTTGCCATTTAACATATCCTGCCCCACCCTTGTGGGAGGGCCCGGAGGAGACCCACGCTTTTTAGTGCGCTTTCAATTGGTCTAATTTCAATTTCAATTGCTCTATTTTCGCTTGAGATTATAATAGATTATGGAATATTACTATAAGAAGTTATATTAAAACCTTGTATTTTCCATTAATCAGAGTGCCAAATTAATAATAATAATAATAATAATAATAATAATAATAATAATAGTAATAGTAATAGTAATAGTAATAGTAATAGTAATAGTAATAGTAATAGTAATAGTAATAGTAATAGTAATAGTAATAGTAATAATGATAATAATAATAATAACAATAATAATAATAATAATAATAAATAATTAATAATAATAATAATAATAATAATAATAATAATAATAATAATAATAATCATGAAAACTTTATTTGACTTTTGTTTTTACATAATGCAATTGCAAATCTCACTTTATCAAGGTAATTTACAATCGGCTACTTGAACCACAACTAATATCCTAATATTTAACAAAAACAAGAATTTATATCAATATTGACTATATATGTATATATATTACTTTATATAGATAGATTTAGAAGTTCAGATATTTTAGAAATTTAGTAAGTTTGGATTTTCCCATTCTTTATTTCTGCGGCAGAAAATGTAATAAGAGGCACGAATAGCTATGCTGGACATTTTTCTTACACAGTGCATTTGGTGATTTTCACTAATACCGATGTCTTTCAACATACCTAAAAATGAAGAACATTCTTCCCCAAATACACCTAGCGAGCTCATAAAAAGATTTACAAATTTCACTTTTACACATTTACAACTTTTCGTTTAGCTGATAAATTAATTGTTCATATTTAGATTTCTTTCTCTTAGCGTTATTCCTTAGGTTGGACTCATACAAATAATAATAATAATAATAATAATAATAATAATATAATAAATAATAATAATAATAATAATATATAATAATAATAATATATAATAATATAATAATATAATAATAATAATATAATATATATAATAATAATAATAATAATAATAATAATAATAATAATAATAATAATAATAATAATGAAAACTTTATTAATAAATTTTTAGGGTATATACAATTGTAAATCTCACTTATATAAGGTAATTTACAATCGGCTACTTGAATCAATCAATAACTACAATTTTACAATTAAC
Organism: Dendronephthya gigantea; assembly: GCF_004324835.1. NCBI lineage: Eukaryota > Metazoa > Cnidaria > Anthozoa > Malacalcyonacea > Nephtheidae > Dendronephthya > Dendronephthya gigantea. Next base: position 1,057,483 of record NW_021163049.1, read on the forward strand.
TACAATACATCATCTATAAAAACGTTATAAAATATAGGTCAAAATGTTAAAAGTTCAGGATTGGACCAATCTTTATTCTGGCAACAAAATATGTAATAGGTTGTTCGAATTGCAATCGTCGTCATAATAATAATAATAATAATAATAATAATAATAATAATAATAATAATAATAATAATAATAATAATAATAATAATAATAATAATAATAATAATAATAATAATAATAATAATCATAATCATAATCATAATCATAATCATAACCATAACCATAATAATAATAATAATAATAATAATAATAATAATGATGATAATGATGATAATGATGATAATGATGATAATGATGATAATGATGATAATGATGATAATGATGATAATGATGATAATGATGATAATAATGATAATATAATAAAGATTTATTAGCATATTCCACAAAGTGGCTCTTCTTACACTAAGATTACAAGTATAACTAACTATAAATAACTATATGTATATATAAAATACAATTTAATAGACTAAATGCATGCATTGACTTTACTAAACAGTGAGTCTTTCTGCCGCTCTATTGTTAAAATGAGCGTTAGCTCACATCCTAAAATGAGCGTTAGCTCACATCTTATAAAACTAGAATATTTATCACATGATTTGACATCCTCAGATAAAATATAATAAACTTTAGCGCAACAGGCTTGAAATGTACCGTCTTCCAGGGGAACCTTTAATTTGTGTTTATTTGATGAACGGAATGTCCTGTTCAGTGATGATGTTTCAAGTTTTAAGTAGGAAGGCCACTGCCTTTCATACATAGCTTTAAAAATAAGTGTTGATAAATTAAAATCCCTATGTTCAACAACTGGAAGCCAGCCTAAGTATAAAATTTCAGAAATTGTGACAAAACGTCCCAAGACAAATCCAGCAGCTGCAAGTTGGACTCGCTGCAGACGTTTTATCAAATAGTCCGGGATTGGATTTGGTACAGCATTGTTGTAATCAATCTTTGACAGAATGAGCGTTTCAGCAAGTAGCTTTCTCACTCTGAGGGGTGCTAAGTTTTTTATTTTCCTTAGTACTCTCAAACAACCATAGCAGCCAGAAATTCTTGAATTAATTTCGTCATTCCACTTTAAGTCTTACTGGAAATCAGTACCGAGTAGACGTATACTGCCAACTCTTGCCAATGTTTGACCATTTGCTGTTAGGTTGACCGAGTGTTCAGCTTAATTATGAGTTCTTGCAAGCTGTGGTGTTGAAAATATCATTACCTTCCTTCCTTAGGTATAGGACTGATTCGTGCAACTTTCCAGGCTGAAGGAAACACCTTGGTGGAAATACAGTTGTTTATAATGTGTGTTAATGGGGATGATATTTTGTCATTAACCATTTTAATTAACTTAACTGGAATATTGTCAGATCCGCAGGAACAATCGGTCCGTAAGTGTTTTATCTCCGAGACGACTTCTTGGAATTACACCGGCCTCAAAGTAAGTAGACTTGGAGAATCGTTAGGTAAAGACTCAACTACATTTCTTAGATAATCACAAGACGGAGGTATAGCTCCTGTGACAGTGTGTTGAGTGGTTCTTGTAGGTTTTGTGATAAGTTGTTTTAGGTCCATTGATGTTAGGATATCGATGTATTTTTTGAACTTGCAATTTGTCTTTATTTAACAAGTCAATATTAAAGTCACCCGCTATGAGCAACATTCCATCCCAGGTAATTGCAATTTCACTTAGCAGGGAATCAAAACTATCTAACCAATTGTTATAAGGCATTATTTTTCCGATCTATAGATTGTGCAGAGTAGCAACTTGCTGTGTCTATTGCGGCCATTAATTTTAAGCCACAAATGTTCCATACTTGGATATTTCCTTTCAAGATCTGGTCTGCATTTAAATTTAATAGATTCCATTAGATAAACACCCACTCCACCGCCACAGAATTTGTCTCTGTTTTTAAAAGCTTGTATATAACCAGGTATTGTAACGTGCTGCAGGAGGAGATCATTGTCCCTTAGCCAAGTTTCGCTCATTGTAATAATATCAAAAGAATATCGATTAACCATGACTAATAGATTGTCAAAAGTTGTTATCATACTTTGGGTGTTTATATGCATAATTTTAAGCTGATTCTCTTTCGATTTTAAAACGTTGAGATGGGGATCGGATTCTTCATCGAACGAGCTATCAACCGAACTATTCAAATCATTGACATCAACACAACTGTAAAAGAGAAGTTCCGATAGAACACATCTATTACAAGTCCACTAATGAGGTATATTGGCTTGTATGAATTTTAATTGATGTGTGTTGATGCCCATGCATTTTGCATGAGATAAATCAAAACATACTGAACACAGAAACCTCTTATGATTGCATCGCACAGCTTTCTCACACGACGGACATCTGGGTGGTTTCATAGATTTGTTTTTGTGAGATACCCAAGATTTTATTCCTTCATTATTGCCACAAGGTCCTGGGTTTAACGCTATATCCCCACTTAAGATTGGCCTTTGGCTGGCAACCGTATTACTATAATACAAAGTGAAACGCTTCGAATAAATTATCTTTTTCTGTCCGGTTTGTCTTGAAAAGTTAGTTCCTATGACATAAGGTGTTTTGCATTGATGGTTTGGCAGTATAGAACTTTCAATAGATATTACAAAGACGGGAAAAGCAACGTCTCTTCGTTTGTAATATTTCGCTTCGGAAAGTTTATACTTACATATTAAGCTAATGTTGAGCTTGTCTTCGAAATCGCTACGTGTCATCAGAATATCTTGCAATGAAATACATACAATACTCACATTAGTCTTTCGTCCACATTTAATTACACAATCTTTCCATAGGAAGTTCGAGTGAATAGTTCACTTCACTGATTTTATGTCCATGTTCAGAATAAGATGTTTTTGGAAATTTCTGATTGTTTTCCGACAAGTCCTTTATTCCAGCAGCGTAGGGTTGTCCTCTGATTGATTCTTCAAATGTTGAGACCAGAAATTGAGCCAAAAAGTTAAATTTGAAGGAAGCAAAATACAAAAATATACCTAGCCAAGTGAAACGTCTGCACGCCATTTTGCATGCATTCATTTTTGTTGTAGTTTGTTGTAGTGGGTTGTGCGTTACATGTGCGATTTCCACAGAGAACAAGCCTGGGAAAGATGGCTAAGCAAGAACTGTAACGGTCTTGTTTCCACCAAGCAAGTTGTTTTAGGAAAACTTTGGGCGATTGCGAGAGCACATACAGAAGATGAATACAAATACCAACGCAACGTAGAAGATCTAAAATCCCTTGCACAATGGAAAGAAAACTCAAACTTCAAAAATTGGATAGAAAAAACGTGGTTGCCAAAGTATAAGGTACAGTACGTCTCAACATATACGGAAAGTGTAATCCAATATATCAATTAAGAGAAAAACGTTAATTAATTAGTTTCAATTTAAGTCTAATACAAACGTCATCAGACTAACTCAGTTTTAATAAAATCGTAGTCAAGTTATAATGTAAATGATTCACTCTGATTGGGTTAGCGAAACAGTCGTACTTCGTCGTGAGTTTTCACGAATATGAATATTTTGCCGTTTGTGTAAATAAATTCACACAAATTTGTGATGAACGCGAATCTTTATATATAATATAGTGTAGAGAAGTATTCTTTTTATTTTCTCACAATGACAATGTGGTTGCAAATCTATGTTCTGTTCCTAGAAATGGGTTTTGGCCTTTCGTAAAGATCGACTGTTAAGCATGATCAACACAAATAACAGTGTAGAACGACAAAACAAGGCGTTTAAACACAAATATCTAGAAGGGTACAAGCATTATGCTGATGATTTTAGTAGAATAATTCCTTCCTGATCAGTATTTTAAGTAAGTTCATTAAACAGGTAACGTATGGAATATAGACTAGAAGTGGAAGAAAGTTTTTCGTATGTTTCATGCAATTGAATGTCCTACACAATAAATTTGATAAATTTGCGCTACCTCAGATTACAACAGGATCTTTACCTAAACCTTTTTGACTACAAGCCGCTGAATTATTGAGACACTTATGACAATTGCTTTTATTATCCATGGTTGAAGTAAGTGACAAAGAAATTATTTTCGTATTTTCGACTTTGTACATATTGTTCCTCAATACTCACCTCACTTTCGGCAAATAATTATTAAATAACCAGAGATGTTCTCGATCACTCGAAATCAACAAGCCAAACAACAGTCCTCAACGATCAGCCACAAAAGAAGACAAACCACAGAACTGAAGCAGCCAGGAGTTTTGAAATTTTGGGGCAAATTAAGAACTTAACATATTTTGCAGAAGGCTGGCAAGATGGTAAACTTCTTGAAAAGCTCAACAGGAAATTGGAAAAGTGTTACCAGTTCCTCAAAGATTCTGCACCAAAGGAAAACGGAATCACCCTTGAGGTACCCCCGCCAAAGAAACTGGCTGTCAAAACCACTACACCAGTCAATCAGCATCCTGCTCAGCAGCTCCAGCCTCCAGCTGCCAAATCAACGACATACAAGCGATTACCAACTGCACCTAAGAAGAATCCTTATTCAGGCAGAGGTGGTGCAAAGGCAATGTCACTGAAGCAAAGTTACGTCTCAAGTTTACAAGGTATTGAAGGAAAGCCAGCAAAGGTGTCAAGAGCAGAGCGTAATGTTATAGTTGATGGTATTGTTGGAAAAGATATCATAGCTGATGATCAGATGGTGGAATTAACAGCAACCAATGTTCCACTCAGTGAAATCAATGCGATTACTGATGATAATGTTATGGAATCAACAAGTCCTTCCAATGATGAAGTTATGATAACCAGCAGCCTCCAGACAGACAAACCAAGGAGACGAAGCCAATTCAAATTGGGGGATGTAGATATACACACCATTATAATAGGGAAGGGGTTGACTGACCACATCATTGGTATTGCCCATTCTGTATTATTGAACAAACAGTTTCCTGAGGCAGAAGGTTTGGAAAACACAACTTTGGGTCCATGTTCCAACTTCACCATACACAAGGGGGAATGTTCACAAATTCTCCACACCAGTAAAAATCATTGGGTATTGGTATCCAACATTGGTTCCACGCCTTCCTCAATTAACCTGTATGACAGCATGTTTAAAGGACGGATGACATCTAGTGTAAAGAAACAGGTTGCTGCTCTACTAATGGAGAAAGGACCCACAATAACTGTACAACAGCAGCCAAATTTTGTAGATTGTGGTGTCTTCGCGATTGCATTTCTTGTTGCACTTCTGTTCAAACAAGATCCTTTGAAGATTACTTTCAGAGTTTGTGGTATGAGAGACCATCTGCTTAGATGTCTAAAGCAGGGATCATTCCAGTCATTTCCCGTTGCAAAGGTGAAAAATCAACAAAATGCATGACCCAAATTTGTAAAGTTGTCATTGATGTGCAAATGCCGGATGCCATGGATCTTACAGGATGCACAAAACCCAGATTTTTGGTGTGCTCAATGCGAGTCTTGTTCCGAATGTTCCACAAGATATGTGTTCCAACAATGCCTGATGAAATCTTCACAGTTAACACCATGAACTGGTTTTGTCAAACATGTAAGCAGTGATCAAGGTTAGCTTGAACTGGATATTATAAAGCTTAAAAGGAATAAAAGCCAATTATCACTGTAACTGTAAGTAAGTAAGTAGAAGGGGCGGTAATTATTCTTATTTGGGCTACATTCATTATGTATGCCACATGGTGCGGCAGAGGATGTCTGAAATTATGTCAGTTCCACACATCCCTCCAAGTACATAAATGCTAAGCTAAAAATTTTAGCATACCTCGTTCTTCCACTTCGGCAAATATTTTACATCCTCTCACTCAAACAGAAATATGATAGCATTACTTACAGTTACATAAAATGCCTCCTTCTAGTTGTTGAACAAGCTGTTCTAGGAGAGTTCAGGGGAACAATCTGCCACATTTTTTTTTAAATCTAGGGTCTCAGAAACGATATTTCCTGGACTTTGTGGGGATGATTTTACAGAATTCTGATCAATGATCAGAAAATGACATAAATGACATAAGAATAGAAACAACATAGAAACAAACAATAAGTCATGACATAAAATATGACCAAATTAATACTGCAGTTTCAACATAAGTCAAAACTTTTAATGTATCATTTTTAGTGCAAAGTTTGAGAAACTTTGCAGTATTGTGATGAGAGGCGAAAATTCAAACGAGTCAGTAAGTCAGACAGTCAGTCAGTCATAGTGTAAACTTTACGGAGGGTAGGAGGATTTATGCGTATAGTAACTTTTTGTATATGATCAGTAATTTAAGGTTTTTAAATCAGGTTAACTTGCTTTATTTATTAATGGACTATACCCCTTTTGCAAAGTTCGCCAAAATATTGAGGAATTTTGGCGGTTACTGTTAATTTTGAAGCATTGCTTTTCCGCAGTTTAGGTTTTGTTTTAAAGGGATTTGCGCAGAATTACCCCCCGGAACACCCGATTCTTTCTTACACGTTGCAACTGCGCATGTGCCGTCGAGACTTGAACATTATTCACAATGTAAAGAAACGAGGAGCGACGAGCATTGCTTCAAAACATTCCGGGCGTAAAAATCGAGCAATTCTTTGAGAATCTATGCAATTTATCAACTTATGTTATGAATTACGATCATTCAATTCAACACAAATATAATTTGGAAGGTTTGTTCCATAAATAGAGCTAAGAGGTTAGGAAGAAAGGACGCTGTGTTGTTTATGTATTAAAACGAATGTATATTATGTCGATAGCAAGTCGATACCTGATATTCTGCATCCAGTACATAAATGATACTATACAAAACGGACATTTTGTGCAGTAATCAAATCATTTTGGCGGTATACAGTAATGATTATAAGTATATTGTTTTGTATCGATTTACGCGTCGAAGTATCCACATCATAGACATAATATGCACCGCGGTTTATTTACATTATTTACATTATTTACAATGCAACTATTTTGGCTATTCTTATGAAGTGACGGATAAATTGTAGCCATCATATAAATGTAGTGAATGTAGTCGCAGTTGTTTGACAAAGAACAGAGACTAAACTGAGAAAATCGCACCCGGTTAGGTTTACATGGGCAACTAAAATTATAATTGAATAGTGACAGTATCCGCGGCTAACGTAACTTGAGTACTTTGAGTAATTTCCTTTTGATTAATGTTCAACCTAGTTCATTATATTTTTACTGGCATAAGTCAAAATGTTTATGTTGGGACAAACGTCTGGTTGCTTAAATATTACAGGGCATGAAAACTTTGAACTATCCTTGGATCCCTAGTTAATGTTTTGCATGAAGCCAACCACTTCACAGGTTACTAAGGGTATATACGTTCGTGTTTTATTATTCTAATCATGTGTCTCTAGTATTAAATATACAAAATTATAAATATTTTTATATCATGGTACATTTATGTATGTTCAGGTATACAATACTGTATAAAAAAACATGTTCATTCGCATTTTACTTACTTTATTTCAACCAAGCGATTACTTGCATTCTGTAAGAAGACTAAAAAGATCTCGAGATAGCCTAGTTTTGTTCAATTTTAAAGATAGAAATCTGACTGTTTGGTGAAATTCGTATTCAATTCCTTTGCTTTAATTGTTTACACGCAAGCATCACGTGTTGACACGCGAAACCTGTGGGACTATTTTCGGCATTCGGAAATTAATCTTCGTAGTGAATTTCCGAAGGCACCTTGGTTTGACGGATGCCCGATTGCGCATTCCCATATTTCATATAAAATAAAAGCAAACCAACAAGGCGAACAAAGTGCGCAGATGTTTTCATTTCACACCTGATGATCATTCTCCTGGCTTTTTTAGCAATTCCCCCCCACCCCTCCTCCCTAAGAGGTAAAAAGGCACCAATTCAAATTACCCCCAATTTATAGGGGTTCATGTGACCAGCCCCAACCAGAGTTTTTGCTGTAGCATGGGCCACAAAGCGTAGGTAATAAAACCCTAGGTATGAGGTTGTACCTTCCCAAGCTTCTGCACATGCTTTCCGTAATAAGTCACTCATGCCTTTACATGCTTTAGAAATGTAGAGATGATATACATGCCACATGCATACACATTCAGAACAAAATGGATGTCCATATTGGCTCTCCATGCTCTAAGACATGCTCAGTTCATTTGGTTGCCTTTTAAAAATATTGTGGGACAACTAAGAGATGATCGCAAAGCTAAAATATACTTTTGCTCAGAAACTAATAAAATGATTAAATTAAATTCATTAAGTTTTGTCATGATTTCCTACCATTTCATTCAGTCTTAGACATTGTGTCCTCAGAAGGATGCAAGATCACTGTTGATGTCATGGTGGTAGAGGCAGTACATGATGATATAGAGGAATGCTACATGAACAGAGAAGAAGATGATACTGAAGATCATGGCGAAAGGGAAACTGATAAAGAAGCAACTACCACAAATCCTTTGAATATACAGAAATGAAAAAGTCACACAAGGAACAGTCAATCAATCAATCAATCAATCAATCAAATAATTTATTCAAGGAACCTTATTCACAAACGTAATATAAATTTATCTATATGACAGTAAATAAGTAACACACATAAACGCTAAGGTCCTTGCAGGAAAATATAGAGGTTATCCCTATAATTAGATTCCCTTAATGAAGACTTTTTATAAAACAATTACTAAAATAAGTCACTAGAACAAGTTCATGTGAGCCTTGAGTTTAGTCTTGAACATCGTAAAAGTTTGCGCTTCTACAACATGGCAGGGCAGGCCATTGATTAATGATTCTTACAAAAAATGAATGTTTATTACAATCAATTTTTGGTAATTTAGGGTACAGCATATACTTATGATTAGCTCTAGTCGTTTTGTAACATTCAACTGGTGACAAATAAATTCAACGCTTTTCAAGAGAATCCCACTTTAAAGTGCATATCACCCAATTTTTTTTATTTGATAAACAAGAAGTAAACCCCTCTAATAATCATATTTTTTTAAAACGAACCTCTATTGCGTTGCTTTTGATACGTTCTGGGAGCCTAAATTACAATAAATATAGCGATTCTCGATAGCTTCTAAATTTAGACCGAGCAAAATGAGTGTCGAGGGCCTGGGTCTTGTGACGTAGCGCGAGGAACCTTCATTTCGCATCTTGTATTTACATATACGGCGCTATACAAATTATTTCACATCTTACGCGAAAATATGCCTAATAGATGTGTAGCTGGCGGTTGTTCAAATCTTCCAGACCCTTCGAACAACATTGGCCTTCATAAATTCCCCGAAGATAACGATTTGGAGAAAAAAAGACGGAGAATTTTGATTGCTTTTGTTCGAACAAAGCGTGCAAAATGGTCGCCAACGCCAAACTCCAGACTTTGCTCGCAGCATTTTCGGGCCGATGATTTTGAGAGCCCATTTATTACAATTCCAGGATCGGCTTTCGTTAGTCGCGCAGTACTTAAAAAAAACGCTGTGCCTACAATCCACAAAACTAGTGGCGCAGAAGACTCCGGAGAGCATAGTCCAACTTCCACGAGACAGCATCGTCGCGTAAGTATGATGACATTTTATTCCTTCCGTTTTATACGGTATATACCTATCTCTAACATGTTGAATGCTAAGGAATATGAATTTTATCTTTGAATAGGTTGTACGAGAAGTCCTTAAGGAAAACAGCGAACAGTTGCGCAGTTTTACACTGCCGATATCTACAGCTGGTGAAACAGCGTCAGAGTTCTGTTTAGGTGATGCTCCTCATTCACAACCATTTCCAAGTCCGGTTGCAAATGACTCGCCTCCAATTTCTACCGTGAGTTTTATAAGCTTCTCTAATATTTTCTCAATTGAATATACAGTATACTAAGTTTATATGTCTAGGTTTTCTTATGAAATTTATTTTTACTGTCCAAAGAGGCTTCTACTCAAACACCAGAGGCACATTGTTGTAAGAAATTGGCAAACGCAAACAGGCAGCTCCGAAATAAAATCATTGATTTAAAAAAGAAAATGGAAGAAAAGAATAGTAAGTTTAACGACAAAAACGTTCCATTTTAATTAATAAAAATAAACAGTATTCTGATCATTTTTTTCATCAATCAGTGAGTAAAAAAGATATGAAGACCATAACGATTTGTAAACTTTTCGAGGGTGTTAGAAAAATGCAAAAAATGAATTAGTCTAATTTTTACAGATAGTTTAGACGACAGTATGTCCAAAATAGCCTCCATGGAAGAAAAAATTGATGCTCTACAAGATGGTGAGCATGGCAGCTCTAGTGAAGAAGAAATGGATATTACTGAGGAACCTGGGTTATCTGAAGTATCATCTCCCGAGCAGCTTGTTTTCTGGAGCTGATTCTACAGAAACCGAAACAGATTTATCTGATTTAGACTTGTCCTCTGATGATGAGGAGCAATCAGAAACTATAAAGTAAGCAGTTGGCATAGAACTTATTGAGGGCAAATTTTTGGTTAACTGGAGGAAGGTTTGAATTTTGGAACAAGACGCCTGTTCTGGCGTTAACTCCGGCGCACGTGCCAGTCTTTAATATAGAGCTTCTGAACATAAACAATACAGTTCATATTCGCATTTAGATGTCTTGCGAACCTAAATGTTCGATCGCGAAATTCAAAAGGACATCGTACTTTAAAAAGTATAGAAGTTCAATTGTTCAAACATGTAAATAAACCGCATGATATATTCGCTTTGTCTTACACTTTGCCTTTGGAATTCGCGTTTATATAGTTATAATAAATCTTCAATCCTGTGCAAACTACGACTAGTCAAAGCGCCCATACACGACCACATCATCTTGTTAAACGGCGAAATAGCAGCGATATTACTAAAATAGGACCAGAATCTACATGTATTAAATATATTCTTACCCCAATTCAATCTAAACTTAGTCGAAAAGCATGAAAAGAACGGTTTATTTGTTGCTCTTGGAGGAATTGCCGTATCATGCGAGCGAAATCGAATCGCGCATCGGAAAATTAGCCAAAGCTGTGCACCACAACTCTTGGCAGATAAGACTGGGACGTAGATAAATACGGTTACATACACATTTTAAATACTACAATGTTTCGCGCCATTCAGACTTGCGACGACGAAAAATAAAAAAAAAAAAAAAAACAACAAAACAAAACCGAGGCGAATTTTCAACTCCGTCGCTGACGCCGGAGTAATTATTAGTTCTAAATTCAAACCCCTTGAAGAAATGAAAATTCTCCCAACATTGTTTTCTTTTGCTTATAGCACAACAAGTAATCCTGGAAATCTACGCAGTGAACCAAAGTTTATTGTGTTCTTGTCTCAATTGTTACTTCTGTTCAACATTCGTCCGCAATGTAAATCAGTAAAGCCAACAATTGAGACAACTTCTGTTGGTACTATGGTGAAGGTGACAACAAAATGCTTCAATCCCCATTGTGCTAAACCAGAAAATACTTGGAAAAGTTAGCCTCAAATGACTGGGACTAAAATGGCAGCAGCAAACTTCCTTCTTTGTTTTTCTACCTTGGTATCTGGTGCTTCGCCATCTAAAATTCTGCTGGTATTCAGGAATATGGGACTTGCATGCTTCACCTTGAAGACTTATAACATACATCAATCTGTAAGTACTAATAAGTCATTCTGTTATGCACAAGTCACCAATTTCCTGGACAATTGGGAGGATTTATAATGTAAATTATATCATTTCTTCTTTATAACAGAAAAAACTGTTTCCCACCATCCATTTGTATTGGAAGAAATATCGAGATGACCTCACCTCAAAGCTTAAAGATGCAGGGAAGTGTTTGACTATGGCTGGTGATGGTTGGCATGATAGTATGGGCCACAGTGCTAAATACTGTGCCTATACAATCTTTTGTTGCACTGTTCCTTATATCATCGATTTTTCATTAGTTCAGGTAGGCTTCATGCTTCTTGCTTACTATGGCTGAATACCATGCTTGTGGTCAAATTGATTTGTCTGAATTGTACATGGATTTATATAGGGATTACCTATAACTAGTCATCCTTAGTAATTGACATAAATATCATTTAACTCTGATAGAGAAATGTAGCAGGAAGCAGCCAGGCAATGGAGATGTTGGCTTTCAAGGAGTGCATTGAAAAGCTTCTTGTTAGTGGGCTACTTTGGGATACCTTCATCACAGACCGGCACACATCTATTGCAAAGTATATGCGAGAAAGCCTTGGCAATATTAAGCATTACTTTGATCTTTGGCATCTTAAAAAGAGTTGAGTATATATTTGAGTAACTTGACATCTAGAAAATATTATTGTGACACTGATTTTCAATATTGGTTGATTTTACTGTATACATCTCACACAAACTGAAGTTGTAATAAGCCAGCAGAAAAACTTTTATTGTTTTGTAGAAATACACACAGTTCTGAAAAAAATCAGTAAGGAAAAAGAGTGTGAAGAAATAGTGGGATGGATAAAGCCATGTGAAAATCATCTGATGTGGAGTGCAACATCTACCCCATCAGGTGATGGTGAATTGATATGGGCCAAGTTTGAGTTATTCTTGTCCCATATAGTCAACAAGCACTCAAACCTTCCTAATGGCATATTCAATAAATGTGCTCATGAAGAAGCTATATCTGACAGGCAGTGGCTTGAAGAAGGTATTCATGCTGTCTATACCTCTTATGTACATTTATTTAAAGTATAACCCCTGTTATACATCAAGAGTATTTTCTCACTGAAATTTTTATTTATAATTTGTAGATATGGTGGTATATGAGAAAGTGTGCAAGAGTTTGAAGAAGAAAGCACTGGTAAAAGGCATAAAGAAGGCTTCCCCAATTGCCCAAACAAGTTGCCTTGAGGGCTTCCATTCTGTGGTCAACCAGTTTGTCCCCAAAATGATTCATTATTCATACCCAGGAATGTATTGCAGGTACAGATAACATTACCACCAAAGCCTATAATTATAATGGAACTAGTTATCGTCTGAATTATAGTGGTGATGAGTAGAACTACCAATAATTTCAGTGCTCTTTTAATATTTTGTTATTTAGACATGTGCTAGCAGCAGTGCATTTCAACCTTAATCTCAATAGAGAAAACAAGAAAAATGCAGATAGTAGTGATCAAATAAAAGTTGTTTACCCAAAGTTTAAAAATGGGGAAGCTACTGTGCGCAATGTCAAAGTGAAGCCTAAATATGGTATGTGTATGCTTATTATATTTTTTAATGCCCAATTGTGTTAATAATTATCACTTTACTCCATCTTCAGACTATGTTGATGAAATCATGAACATGTTTATTGAAGTCCAGAAAAGCAAGAAACTAAAGGAAGCTAGAAAGGAGCTGGAAATCATGACACCAGCTCCAATGAACACTATGCTTCAAAAACAGCCGAGGTGTGAAGCAACAGCAGCACGGGAGAAGAGAAAATCAATGGTTGTGCAAGAGGTTCTAAGGACTATTCAAGGTATATCACTTTTAGGAATCTATATGTAGATTTTCATATTGAGATTGGAAACCCAGCTCGCCCCATTATGATTGTGTTTTACCAGCACTAACAACAAGCAATCTTAGTCCACCTTGAAAAAGTGGTGGGTTTTAATGAGTTTAATGTTTGTTTTAGTGAATGCAGAGACAGAAACCTCAGCAAGGAATCCCAGCCATTAAAGCGTTGCAGAACATGCAGAAATCCCATGAAAGGACATAAATATGTAAAGATTGCCCAAAAAATATGCAGACCTGATTTTTTAAATAAATATCTATATTTATACAAGCTTTTGAATAATTATAAATACTTAATTAATCATCCATGTCATCATCCTGGAAACCAACAAAATGCTCTTTACTGTCCTTTGGTTGAAATTTAGATCTTATTGCATGATATGCACATGCAGGAAGAGGAATTCGCATTTTTCCAACACGGTCATACACAAGATGAATAAACTAGTGGTATGCTACACTTCTCATGAACCTACAGATATAAAAAAATAGGATCACATTAACCATAATTTACATTTATTTTGCTTGACCTTTACCTAATAATGCTAGCACCAAAGGAATGGTATATAAGTAAAATATTACTTACGCCTCCTCTGACCAGTTTGTCATAACACTGCCTATCGATTGTTCTGTACTTTGATGCTGATAACCTTAATGACCATCTATCGAGGCAAACAGTGGAAAATGCCGGATGTAGTGTAATACACTCTGGGGCAGTAGACATGTCTTGAATTACCCATTCGTCTGACAAGGACTCCACACATCTATCAAAATCTTTACAACACACACATTCATTTTCATTTTCCAAAAATGCTGTAGAGCAATTACCACAAGAGCACCTATCAATTAATAACAATAGTTGTGTCTTTGTGGTCACATATCTCAAAACAAAATTTCAACCGCTATAATATACAAAGAGAGAAATCTGCCCGAAATATATAAGAATGAATATGTTCCCATCTTTGGGAATTTCACATACCAGTTACTAAGGCTTTCTTTTCCGGCGAGACGATCCTTTAAATTTGCCAATCTTTGCTCTTTCTCTTTTTGTCTTTTTCGGTAAGCCTCTAACCATTCTTCGTCTGCAATAGGCTCGTTAGAATACGGTCCAACTTCAGCAGAGCTTGTTTGTTGTTCATTTTCGCCATCATCAGAAGCTTGCATAATTTCCGATTCAATAATGGTATATTTACCAGGATAATAGTTATAATCCGAGTTATCGTCGGGAATTGAGTCATTCTCAGAATCAGAAGTCGCTGTGGACATTTCTTATGTAAAATTTGCGCAAATTCTTCAAAAATGTATTAAGAATTTATGCCAAATAGTATAGTATCGATATAGTATATCTACTTGGCATCCAAACACGAGTTCCTCGCGCTACGTCACTGGCACCAGTCCTCGCTTGTTGTCGCTGCGCTCGGTCAAGTTTCTTATAGGGACGCTATTTACGCTCAAATAATCATGAAAATAAACAAAATATTCAAAAACCAAACTGAATCTTCATTCTTAGTCATTAATACGTTTAGCACTTATGCACTTTAACAGGTTGCATCGTTGTTCATACGGCATTTCTCCACGCTTCTGATTAAGAGATAATCTTGAAGCTCTCCTCTGAATGCTTTCTAAAGCCTTTATTTATATCCTTCAGTAAATAGGGGGACCATACTTGACAAGCATACTCTAGTATTGGCCGCACAAGAGTTACATACAATTTTGAAACGACAGCTGTACTGGTGCATGCAACTGTTCGTTTAATAAAGCCCAAGACACCATTTGCTTTATTTACGGAGGTGTTTACTTGTTCACTCCACTTCAAATTGTAAGACATAATTACGCCTAAGTCTTTGAACTTTTTTGAAACTTTAAGTGGTTTTCCAAGCATGTTGTAATTTGGTACTGAGAGGTCTCAATGATGTGTTACTCTCATTACTTCACACTTGTCAGGATTAAAGCACATTTGCCATAACCTAGCCCAATCGCAAAGCAAATCTAGATCAGATTGTAACATTGAGCAGTCTTTATCACTTCTAATAATTCACAATATACCTTGGTATCATCAGCGAAGAGTTTGATTTCACTTGAGATTCTGTCAGGCAAGTTGTTGATATATATCAGGAAAACTATAGGAGCAATTATTGTACCCTGGGGCTACCCTGATCTTACGTTTGTCCATTCAGAAAACGTTCCTCTGATCAATACACGTTGACGACGGTTTGTTAGAAAACTACGAAACCATTTTAATAATGGTCCACTGATACCATATTGATTAAGTTTATAAAGTAGTCGCTCGTGAGGGACGCTGTCAAAAGCTTTGCAAAAGTCTAGGAAAATTATGTCAGTGGATTTTTTATTATTTCGGGATTTTGACCAGTCATTAAAACATAACAGTAATTGTGATACTGTTGATTTGGACTGAAGGAATCCAAATTGATTTGGATTAAATACTTGCTGAGTTAACCAAAAGTTGACAGTTCTGTCTCGAACAATTTTTTCGAAAACTTTTGAGATGGTTGATGTAAGAGAAATCTGTCGATAATTTTCTCTGATGAATTTAGATTTCTTCTTGGGGCAATGTTGGCTGATTTCCAATCTAATGGTATCATGCCCAAAGAGAACGATTTATTTAGAATGTTTGTCAAAGAAGGAGCTAAGTTAGTTGCACATTCTTTTAGGACTCGTGTTGAAATATTGTCCGGACCTGGAGATTTATTAGCATTTAAATTTTTTAAATACCCTTCAACTTCTTCTACTGTACAAGTAATCTCTTCCAAAAATCTTTGTGTCATATTTTTCATAGTAGGTAGATCTTTAGGCATTTCAATTTCTTCTGTAAACACAGATGAGAAATAGTCATTCATCTTTTCTGCTATACCCTGATCATCAGTTTTCTCATCATTATCCACTTTTAATAGCACCAGGTTATTTGTTCCCTTACGTTTAGAGTTAACATAGTTCCAAAACTGTTTGGTATTATTCCATTTTAATTTGTCTGTTAGATCATAAATGTATTCCCAGTGGGCGCTATTACATATGTGTTTGACCAAAGTGTTCAACTTTTTATAATATAACCAATCACGGCATTTTCCCGTCTTCTTTGCTTTCTTATACGCTACTTTCTTTTTCCTGCATAATCTGATCAGTTCTTTCGAAATCCATGGTGTTTGTTGTTTTATAGCTTTAAGTGAGGTTTGTGGAATACTATCTTTTATAGCACTAAGTAATATATCTTTCCATATTGACCAGCATCCAAATTGCACTGCCAAGGGGCATACAAGAGAAGCGTGTTTAATTTATCCCAGTCAGCTCTCTTGAATGAGTAATACCGTCTTTGAGAGCACCTGTCTTCATAAGGCTCACAATTTATTTCAAAAGTAATTTGATCATGATCGGAAATCAATTCACCAACTATTGTATTTTGTACGTAGTCTAACGATGTTGTTAAGACAAGATCCAGTATGTTTTGGTCCCTTGTAGGCTCAATTACAGTTTGCGTAAAGAAATTGTCATGAACAATATCTATCAAAAGATTATGTAGCGGTGTGTCCCTTTGGGAGCTTGTATTGTTCCAATTTATTTCGGGTATATTGAAATCACCGACCAGTATCATATCCATATAGGCGATCTCACTGATGACTCTTTGCAATTCTTTTAGGGTTTCTAAGTCGGCATTTGGTGGTCTATAAAATGCTCCAATAGTTAATTTCTTATTTTGCTTTAGGATGATGTTTACCAAAAGTAATTCACATTGACAAGAGATATCTATTTCATGAATCTTGATATTATTTCTTGCTGCGATTAAGACTCCCCCACTGTAGTGCCCTTGATATTGTTAGTCTCTTCTAAATACTGTAAAGGTTGGCGGTAAGATTTCCGAGTCGAGAATACTGAGATCAAGATGAGTCTTGGTTAAGATGACAATATTGTGAGAACTATGTTCAATCTCCAAGTTTTATCAATTTTGTTTACTATGCTTCTCGCATTTGCATAAAATATTGAAAGCTTTGGTCTTCCTACACGAAGGTTTGAGCCAAGTCTGAGATCTCTAGATGTTTGTATCGGACCAGGGTTTAACTGAACATCTCCAGCGATAATCAGAAGAGAACAGAGTAACAATTTTGTTCCATTTTTTGTGAAAGTCATAATTTTGACACCAAAACGTTCCATTCCTGTCTGGGTTTATTGTTGATAATGAAGTTTTAACTTTGAAATATAAGGCTTCTTTAGCCTCCGGAGTATCTTTCCTCGCTAATAGTACAGTGTAGCACAAACCCCTCAGAAGTACAGTGTAGCACAAACGCCAAATTAACCACTAAACATAAGCCACCGAGAACTTGACCTCCCGCCATATTGTTAATAAACCAATGCATTGTGGA
Organism: Dendronephthya gigantea; assembly: GCF_004324835.1. Lineage (NCBI taxonomy): Eukaryota > Metazoa > Cnidaria > Anthozoa > Malacalcyonacea > Nephtheidae > Dendronephthya > Dendronephthya gigantea. The sequence goes on from NW_021163049.1 coordinate 1,075,352, forward strand.
AATCCATGCTTGGCGTAAAAGTGTTATACCAAGTTTTAACCCTCCCTGGCCAGTTGGTAACTGAATATATTTTGGGCCCAGATGCGAAGATATCACTGATGTCTTTATTATTATTAAAATAGTACATTCGCTTTAGCATGAAACGCCACTAAAGATGGGTACTAAGCACTAATTTATAGCTTAAGATGAATTCAAAGTACCTGAAATGTTTTCCCACCAGATACTGGTCATACCTGGACGAGCCCAATACCTTCGCATCTTTCTATTTTGTTTTTTTTTATTGTTGAATAGACTTCTCTAACAAAACTGTCCGCCAGCAGAATTCTATATACCTGTATATAGATATATAGATATTAGGCCATGCGCTGAACGCGATTATCGTTCAAGTTCGTTGTCCACCCTCAGGCACTACGTAAAAATTTGAGTGTTTACATATTTTAACCTGGTAATAACATTCCTAGTGGTTGGCACTTTCAAAAAGTTGCAAATAGTAGAAAAATTTGGATTCAAAATTGACTTTGTTTATTGTCGGTTCCCTTTGATGTCGAAGGCCGCCATCTTGAATTCCTTTAGATACTTGGTGTAATATTACTATAATAATAGATTTTCCTAACTTTAACTTTCCAAGGAAAATGCTTTTAAATGAAATAAAAAAACTTCTTTCATAATAAGATGTTTTATAGATCATTATATTTCCCCAAATACTGACTTAACTTTATAATAAAACGCCTACAAATTGTTTTTTACTCCCCCACACCTAAATCTCCGCTATCCCATATTGTCATTGAGGAGTACTTTATATTTCTTCATCATTGTTTGAACCGATATCTTCCATATCATTGTCAATGTCTTCAATATTTTCATTGACGTTGTTACAACCTTCGCACGCACAAACATCAGTACAGTACAACTTGCCTTCTTGCAAGAGCAGCGTTGAGTCAAACAGGCAGTTTTGCAGCCACAGCACACACATTCTAAAAGTGAATCTGGGGCAGGGGGTATGCTAATCCAGACGATTTCTAGCTCTCCATTTATAACTTTCCAACCATGTCCATGCGAGGAAGGCATTACCAACTGCTGATCGAGACATCGGCACCATATTGCAGCTTGATAATTGGCCCGGCGGATATGCAAAAGTAAACTGTCGCAGGTTGGGGATAGCATATCTTCTGAACACTTTCCTGCCTTGAATAGTGTAAAACGGCACTTATTAACATCACACGAAGATTTGTCACCATACATGAGGCAAACAAACTTGTTGAGTAGGGCAATGAGTTCATCTGATATGCTAAAACTTCTTCCAATAGACCCAAACGCCGGAATAAAATAAAATAAACGTTAGTTCTGAAAAAACTAACTATATTTTAATACTGGCTGCATACAATGCAACAACAAATAAAAATCAGATGTCTCACGCCCTCAGCCAAATCAATTTTCAGTCTTATGGATTTGGACAATCTGGAACAACCCGGCACTGATTACCTGAAAAGGCATGAAAACCCGGTAAGGCTTGAAAAAGTTCTTCGTCCAGTGTGTCCCCAATTTTCTGTATAGGTATTAACTTGAAATTGTTGCCTGCTCCTGTCATGAAGATAATGTCTTTGTTAATTTCCCATTGCAATGCAATGCACAAAACGAACACATCCATGTCAGGGGTTTTGATAATTATTTTTCCAACCGTATCCACTGCAGCGTTCTTAGCATGTAAAAGCATCTGAGTGTCGGCTTCCTCGTGATTACTTTCAAGTTCCATCTCTTCAGTACGTACCATGCAATGCTCGCCAGATTCACCCCTTGTAAATCGAAAGCATATGTTTCAAGATGTGACATACATCATGTCAAGGTTTCTAAAGGCGGACAAAGCATAGGAGCACCAATGTTCGCATATGAATGCAATTAGAGACTCTGTTTTCTCCAACACTAAGGAATTTCTTCCACTGTTTTGGAGCATTTTGAGTTTTGCTGTGAACATGAACTTTCTGCACACCATAATTTGCAGCTTTCCTATTTCTTTCTGGATTCTTAATGCTTACGTCAGGGTAACAATCATTGACAAAATCGACCCTCGTCGCTTTGCAATAGTGTGCTGCTTTCAGTAAAGTGGAAACAATCAGATCGCATAACTCTTCGAAAGTTGTCCACTTTCCTTTGATGGCCAGGAGCGTCGCCATCCCATTCACGATCAGGGTGTTATCACCATGTAATCCCAGGTCAGAATAATCGTCATTCTCACTATCGCTGTTACATCCGTCTTCTATGGAGAGAAGCATGAACATGTATTATTAGAAAGTGTATTATTTAAAAAAGTGGCAGTATTAAAAAATGGACACCTTTAATAACCTTGAGCGTCTAAGCATAATGATGTAACGATAAACAATTTTAAAAATAACGAAGAGTGCATATGACATATATCATGATCTTCATTGTTATGGCCAATTTAAACTTAATATCAACCTACCAAATAGAATATTGAGCAGCTTTGACTTCGCTGTTTTCACCAAGGTTCCTGATGTTGTGGCCAATGAAAGTGGATAGATACCAAGGCTAAAGGATAAAACCTGTTCCATGTCTATGTCGCGATTCTTTGCGACCAGCAACAGACGGGCGAATAAATCTCTGTTTATCTTAAGGTTGATTTCTTTCCCCTTGCTGTCTTTGATGGAACGCTTGGTTGATGTAAAAGTTTTCAATTTATTCTTTTTCAGCAGCACAAAAAATCCGGATTTTTGCTAAGAAGATTGTCACGAGTAAACTGTATAAATTGTTCCTCTCCAAATTTCTCGGACCTCAAAAGATTGTCAGCAATATCATCATCTAGGAGGAATCCACTATGAGGAATCCACAGCTTATGACATGATACGGATCTGTTATGGTGCTTTCCGTACAAGACACCTTTCAGGGAGCCATACTTACAATGCCAGATTCAATAAGTATGTCCTTAAAAGAGTATTGGTAAATGAGGATAAAATACAAAGGAAATACCTTCAGTTGTCCATCTTCAAAGATCTTCGATATGGCAGAAAGAAAGCTCATGCATGCATGGAACTCACCAAGACGAGCAGCAAATCGGTTGTAAAAGATCTGTTCCTTCTATTGTATGTGCTGAATCCTAGCATATACAGCCTCGTCAAATACCACCACAGTTTGTTGCAATTGCAAAGCATCCATAATTCTGATGCTTGACTGACGAACTTCATAAAGGGTGGAATATTCAGTAGAAGGACCATTAGTTAAAGGAAGATAACCAACTCTTGACACAGTGGGCACATCATCTCCCTTTAACATGGTGTTAAATCCAAGTCCATCCTGGCCAGAGTTGTTCTTCGTTAGCAAAAACTTTAATTACTGCATAGATCAGATCCAACTTAGCAGCTAATTTATCTTCATGTGTTGCTTTAACTGGTATCATGGATTCTTTATCCAAAAAATGTGAGGTGAACTTTGGGGTCTTCTTAGCACCAATAGAATATGGAGAAATGGTGCTTGCTGGTGTACATATAGATCTCTTTTTTAATTGCTGATTGCTGAGGTGATATAACCCTTGGAGCACAAATTGCCACTTTCTGAATGATAATGCCATTTGTCACATGGGTTTGCTTATTAGATTCCTCCTTGAAATCAATGCTGTCAAACACCAAATTTACAAACCTCCCTGGCATGATTTCTTTTGGTACCACATTGGACATGTTTATGGCTAGTTTTGCAAGCGCAGAGTCATAGGCCATGACCAAGCCCAGGAAGTAGCTTGATCACACTTGAACAACCAGATATCTGCCTTACTGCTATTGCTAATGACAAACCTTTTGGTGTTTGTGTTCTTCCTTGAGTAAATGCATTGAACACATCTTGGCAAAGAGTGAAAACTCTAAGTGCATCTTTTTGATCACAAGAATTATACACTTTATTCTGAGGGTCATCAGAAAATCCCAACATCCCTGACACGAAGTTGAATAGGATAGGAGGTACCAATTTTTTGACATTAATAATATATATATATATATATATATATATATATATATATATATATATATATATATATATATATATGGTGTAATAGCCTTTCACAGGTTTATGCGTTTGCATAAAAAGCAGAAAATTTAACAAATAAACGGCATACAAAGCTGAAAAGTATACAAATATGGCTCATTCTTATCGCGAAACAAATACGAAATAAACAAAGTAAACACATACCCTTTGTCTTTGAAAACATTTATAAGTTTGCAGATTATGAATTATTCCTCTTACACGGCTTTGTCTTGACCGTATCCATGTTCATCTTTGCTAACTGTCATGCTTCATATATCTTGTTTCTTCTCGTTTTACTTTCTTTGCACAAAGTTTATGAAACGCTTTTACAAAAATGCTTACGAAATGACAGTTAATATAAATTGCTGACGTTCTCATTGAAATACAAACTTTCTGTCTTAGCCAATCAGAAAGTTTGTTCATTACCAGACGTTACTCGCGCATGTGCATAACTTACAAAACCACCTAACGTTGACCGTCCATGACAAAGAATTTGGACAACTTTGGATTCGCCTATGTTCTACTGGGTTCCGGGTGTAATTCCTAATCTCCGAGCGGAATTTGTACCCTTGCAGGCACTCCGCGCCCGCTCGGGGATTATTTAATGACATTGATACATATATACAAAATAAAAATTTATTTCAACAAGCTTGCCCAAATCACAAAATGCTGATTTCCATTGGGGCATGCAACAAATTACAAGAACATGGTAATATCATTACACTTAAAGGCCCAGTAGTGTGCCTGCTCAACAATGTGTTTTAAGAGAAAACACATCGTTCAGCAGCGCTACTGTGCCTTTTACTATTTACTATGTGTAATGATATCCAATATAATTTAAGAGCGTTGGGTTTGCAGCTGTGTCACATTGCCGAAAGAAGCGCAAGCCATACCAGAATGCCAACCTCTCTCCTATGGAAGCAGAATTCAATCATTCAATGAGCTCTGTACAGGTTGCTGTTGAATTTAAAAAGAACTTGAAGATTAGATTGAGTGTGGTTGGAAAGATGTACACTGTATGTGCTTTGTTGAGAAATGCTTTAACCTGTTTATATGGTTCAACTACTAGTTCATATTTCCAAGTCAATCCTCCTACCATACAAGAATATTTTCAATTGAATTAGAATAGCTTATTATATCCTTTGTTTTAAAGGTCTGTTCACACAATCCAATTTTGTTGGATCTAATTTATAGTCTCAACCTGTGTATGGTGGCCGGCCGTTCTCATAGTAGAAATTATAATAACTTGGATATATTTAAAAAGAAATGAAAAATAAATTTCATTAAATATAAAAATAAATTAATATACAATAAAAATAAATTAATAAATAATAAAAAATATTTCGTTATAATTAAATTACAAATTTTATTTTGAATGTAAAATAAAAAATAAATTTAAATCTTTAGATTAAAGTACATTTTAAAAATATAGAGACTGAAAAATATTTGTATGGTGAACTTTGAAATTAATTTGCAATTTTACTATAAAAGCAATCTGTAATGCCCTGGCCGGTCGTTCTCATTTAAAAAAAATTCGCAAAATGAAATGTTCCAAGCGGCCGGTTGTTCTCATAGCCCGCCAGTATTGTGACCTGTGACAGAAGTAACCACTGACCTATTCTAATATAATATTATAGCTCAGTTATATAGCTCAGTGGAAGTAACTCAATAAAAAGTAAGATGGCGGAAGGAAATATACGAAATAACGATTGGGAAAATGACGACGATTTAAAGTCTTTTCTAGAGGAAAATGTTATGCAAAATCTATAACGTAGAGAGATTTTGGATTTTGTCCGACAAGATTTTCCGCAGTATGTGTGAAGCTTAAGAACATTAAGCAGACGTTTGAAGTTTTATGATATCAAGTAAGTTCATTATGATACACCACTCGAAGATGTGGAAAGGTAGAGGGTCCAGGACAATTGTTGGGTTATTGGGCGATGCAGTGAAAAATAAGAGAGCAACATAACTTAGCTGTACCCTGAGACCTAGTACACAACATTATGGGTTATGTCGATCCAGAAGGGCTGGAACGCCGCGGGAACGTTGGGGAAAAAAACGACGAAGAGGTGCCACCTGTACTTTTACATCATTGGTAATGCCATTGGTCAATTATTCATTTGCCAAAGGTCTCCAAGTAGGCCAATAAGACAGTATACGCATAATAATAATTCTTAAATGACATATTGTCCAACTATTTAGGGATTCAATCATACTCATTCAGCAGATGGGCATAGTAAGCTCATGGGCTTTATGAATGGCACCTTTCCTCTTGCCGTATATGGGCTACAAGACGTGTTTAGCAACTATATTATATATTTGAAGCTTTGGACATCAAACTCAGACCCAAAGCTGGTGGGACGATGGTACCTAGAACAATTATACAGATCAAGAGGTAGAGTAGAGTAAGGTATTTTTAGTTTATCATAAAACTCAAATTACCACCCTTGTATTTTCATAAATTATCTGGTGAATAAAGCAATTTTTTTATATTCTTTATTTAACAGTAATAAGTAATCACTTGAGGCTTGACAAGGGAACTGAAACAGGTCACATGGCCACTATCCATGTGTTTCTAAGGCAGCATCAAGATGAAGAATATAATGTAAATGGTGAGGACACTGTACATTATGGGCCATCAACCAACAACAAGGTAAGAATACAGGGTGTGTCAGAAAAAAGTAGACAATTTTGAAATAACAAGGTTAAATTTCTTTTTTTCTTTTTAGTGTTACATTAAGCCAACGATTCTAACATACCAATATTTGCATGATTCTATGCGATATTTTGATATATATATATATATATATATATATATATATATAAAACAAGTAAAAGACACGGTTTTCTGTGGTTTATAGCATACAGTTCTGTTTCGTACAGGACTAGCCTGCACTCCTCAGTGCTATACCAGAGGAATAGAAGAATATACCAATAGGAATAAATAAACGGCTGTCAGAAATATCCTCAAGCGAATAAGTATTCCACAGAGCAATACCACCCTACCAAAAAGCACTGAACAAAAGTGGATACGAGTATGAATTGCACTACCAACAAAACCCAATGGAGATGGAAAATAAAAGATCTAGGAGAAGGAATATAATCTGGTACAACCCCCCATTTGATCTGAATGTGAAAACCAATATCGGCAAAGAATTTTTGAAGATAATAGCCAAATGTTTTCCACCGAGCAATAAGCTACACAAAATTTTTAATAAGAATACCGTGAAACTTTCCTACAGCTGTATGCCAAATCTCTGATCGAAGGCAATAATAAAAGATTACGTAAAAGCAATAGCAACCACGCAGAAGAGAGAAATTGCAATTGCCCGAAGAATGCTGAGTGCCCCCTGGGAGGAGAATGTTTGACGAAAGACATTGTATACCAAGCCACTGTAACATGCCAAGAAAAAGAGCAAACGTACGTCGGCGTAACAGCTACAACTTTTAAATCAAGGCTTGCAAACCATAAAGCATCATTTAAGGCGGAAAAGAAAAGAAATTTGACCGAATTAAGCAAATACATTTGGCATTTGAAGGACAATAACCTGAATTATGCAATCAAGTGGAAAATTTTGAGCCACGCCCCCCACTATTCCAATACAACAAAGAGGTGTAACTTATGCATCACAGAGAAATTCTTTATTTTATGTAAACGGCGATTAGCGACCCTCAACAAGCGGAACGAATTAATTAGCAAATGTAGACACGAGAATAAATTTCTTTTGAAAAGTATTAGATAGAACAATGAAACTTTTAAAATAAGATTTTTAATCGGTTTTAGTAAATTTTTATGTAAATAAGATATAGTATTAGGATTCTGAATTTGTAAATATTCTTCGTTAATAACTCTGGTATAGCACTGAGGAGTGCAGGCTAGTCCTGTACGAAACAGAACTGTATGCTATAAACCACAGAAAACCGTGTCTTTTACTTGTTTTATTTCGCTCTACTTAACGGTATTGAGCACTCTGGATACGCTAATAGAACTCTTCTATTTATATTTTTTATATTTATATATAATATATATATATATTATATATATAATATATATATATATAGTTTTTAACTATTCCAAAATTGTCTCCTTTCTTCTGATATACCCTGTGTACATGAGATCACTTGAATATATAGCAAAACAGTCTAGTAATTACATAAATACAGTATGTCATTTGAGTATGTTATTGCAGATTGAACGCTGGTGGCGCGAGTTGCACCATCATCTCGAGAAGTATTTCAAGAGACAGTTACTAATGTTATTAGAACAAGGCCACTATGATCAGCACAATCAAACTGATAGTTAATGCTGCTTTTAACTATTCTATTCTGCTTACTGCTACCAGAGATTACCAGTAGGATTAGTCATGTCATATATTCGTCTTATTAACGACTAATTACTCTTGTATGCTATTGTTCCTACAATATGTAAACATGAAATATATGAATATATACCCCCCAATTAAGCAGTCTATCTACGGCCCTGGTGGTTATTACAAATAACAAACCATTTTATTACAAACTTATGCAAGTCTATTTTCCCTAACAGAGATTTGTTGGCATTTGTTTATATACCAATAATTGGAAAAGAACTGGAGGTGTTCAGAGAAACTATATGGAACTCACATAGAGTAAGATGCCAAAAGGAAGCTCAGTTACCCAAGGGAATACCAAAACATTTATATGCATTTCCTGAGCAATATGAAGCCGAGCAATGTGGTATGTAATTGTATTAAATTTAGATAGTACGTAAGTGAACAAAGAGACAGAGAATATAGTGTTCCTTGTTTGGTCTCAAATAATCGTATGTTTCTTTCACTTCATTCCCCTATCTACACAAACACAGTGAAAAGTGCAAAACCTGAAATATCCAAAATGCAATTATATGCAATTGCTTTAATCAAAACTGTACTACATTTATTATATAAATTTAGTTTTTTATGCCTGGTGTATCAGAAACTTTTTGTTACATATTGATTAACAGGTTTCAGTGTAAGCAAAGAAATACTTGATGAGGCAACCAATCTCTCTGAAGTCATGAGTGTTGGAGATGATTATTTAACTCATGCTGTATGAGAAGAATGTGAAAGAATTATACCTGCAATTGATGATGTAAAGCCAAATGATGCTGCAACAGCTTATTTATTTCTGAAGGCACATTACAATGTGCCATCAGCCAGTTTATCAGAAGTTAGTGAGAGCACCTGATATAGAGCCTGCATGCTGTTCATTCAAGTCTACAAAAATGCTACAAATGTATACAAATAGCAACTCTATAGTGATTTTTTTGAACAATAATAGTATATTTGTAAAAAGACAAGGGAAGACTTGGGAAGACTTCCATCCTGAGCAACATAAGAAATATTACAGGTTGCAATCTATAAATATTAACCAAAATTTAAGTGTTTTACTGTCTTTATGGCAGTGTATGGCAGTAGAACAGTACTTTTTGTTTTAATAATGTGAAGTACAACCTGGATGGGGACTTTTTTTTCAATGTAAGATTACGAGCTAGACACTGCCAACTTTCAGAATAGTATCTGTCCAAACTTTTGCTCATCAGCTGCTGGTATTAAGTTCATTGATCATATTGCAAAACTTGTTGCAGATGTGTGCATCCAGAAATTCTTCAATACTTATAAAGGAAATATTGCCACAGCAAAAGTAAGCTTCACCACTCTCTGCACGTAATTCACTAGTGGCAATTTCTGGGTCATAAAGGTGGTAACCTGAACCCTGAAGATAAACAAGCATGAGTTTCTTGGAACTTTGAATGTGAGAATAATGCACTAGGCATTCAGCCTTGTCAATAATTGTCATCATGCCAGCACTGCAAACCTATTTACAAATATAGAAGCTATCGTCATATGTACTATATGTTGTATATTTTTAGACTTAGTATATAAAGAAATGTGTTTGAGTTCTCTGTATTTTGCCATTGAACATCTAACATGTCAATCATAATATAACATAATATATATATGCATGTAACTACATCATGACAGTTGGCAAATTCACTAAAAAATAAAGTACTTGTAACCAACCTCAGGTCTGCAGACTTTTCCATTGTTGACATATTTTCGGAATGTTCCTTCAACAAATTCTTCAACAGTTGCAGGTTGCCCTTGGTAAACTGTGTAGTAGGCTCGGTTAAAAGTGAAGCATTCGCCAAATTCTTGTGGGACTTTGTTGCTGAACACTTTAGTTAAATGCCTTGCAACCGAATGCACTTGTATTTGCTTCTGAGTATGGTCTTCAACAGTTGAATTAAGTGTACCTGTTATTACATTGACAGCCTTTTCATGGTATTTCTTGATCACCCATTTCTCTTTATCTTTCCAAGAAATCACTCCAAGAAATGCATCCCTGAATCCACCAGAAGAAAATTTCACCAATAAATCAAGAGAGTCCACCAATAAATCAAGAGAGTTTTCTAAAGACACCCATTCTTGCTCATCAAGATGGAACTTTTCTAATCTTAATGATACCTGATTCTTCATCTTAGGTTTTACAAGTTGTCCAGCTTTTAGCAACAAGTCTATTGAAACTGAATTTGGATAGTGAGTATCCTCAGTGTCTGGTGTCTTACTAACATTTATTGGCCCAAACACCATATCTTTAGGATATGAAACCTCTGGGCTATCTGGATACCCATCACCTAATTGTTCTGTGACCATAAACCGCACAAGGTAAACCTGATAGAAGGAAAATGGTAATATTATATGTCATGAAAATTATAATCACATAATTTAATGCACCACCCTTGGGGTATGGTGCAATGCCATGGTATCCTTATAAAATAGAATAAAAAGGCTTCCGGTACCTTGTCCTTCCTGTGAGGAATTTGGTTGATGTTCGTACAAGACGGCCCCTTATTCGTTACCAGTACATCGCACGAGCTCGCTGGCAGGTAGAAATGGGCTGCACAAGCTTTTTTAAGATTTGTTAGGCTCAAATCCTCATACTTGTATGCCACAAACTCCCTTGGTTGGACTGCTTTGTATGTTTGCTTGTGATCTGGTTCGGCTGCTAGACGCTGCACGATTAGTTCATGCGATGCGGAACCAGTCTTTTTCCCCGTTGATCATTACTAGCCTTGCTTCGCTTGCTTTTCATTTTGTTGTGCAGTTCAGCCCATGCTTGATGTCTTTTGGGAGGCATATTACGATGTAAATAGGTGAAGCAAACCCGACTCTGAAAATCTCTGTGAAATTTCTTTCATAAACGCGGATTGACAAAATATTAATGACGGAAAGTGGCAGGAATTATTGAAATTATCTGCTCCTGTTGCAAGTCGGTTAGCGGATAGCCCATGACAACAGAATACTAAGTACAACATATTCATTGAGGAATATCGCGGGCTATGAGAACAACCGGTCGCTTGGAACATTTCATTTTGCGAATTTTTTTCAAATGAGAACGACCGGCCAGGGCATTACAGATTGCTTTTATAGTAAAATTGCAAATTAATTTCAAAGTTCACCATACAAATATTTTTCAGTCTCTATTTTTTAAAATGTACTTTGATCTAAAGATTTAAATTTATTTTTTATTTTACCTTCAAAATAAAATTTGTAATTTAATTATAACGAAATATTTTTTATTGTTTATTAATTTATTTTTATTGTTTATTAATTTATTTTTATATTTAATGAAATTTATTTTTCATTTCTTTTTAAATTATATCCAAGTTATTATAATTTCTACTATGAGAACGACCAGCCACCATACCTGTGTCTTGTTTGATTCATATTTTGACCCTCAAGATGTCTTGTTTAAACAAAGTTTGTCTTTTACTTTTCACTACGTCACATACAACGGAACTGAATTGGATCCAGCAAAATTGGATTGTGTGAGCAGACCTTTAATGTGTGTATGACATAAAATTCAGAGATATGAACAAGGGAGAGACAAACAAGATTGTTTCAGAGTTATGAACAAAAAATGTAAACAAGAGGCTATAAACAAGATATAGTTGTTTAAGAAAAAGTTTATGTCATATGCAACTTAAGCAGACAAGATCCAGTTTATGGACAATAATAAATTTATGGAAGGTTGTAGTTTGAAACATTGTAATTTATTCAAGCTTATTGAACATAATTATAATTAAATATTGCACTTTATTGAACATAATTGTAATAAAATATTAAATTGTATTGCACATAATTGTAATTGAATATTGTATTTTATTGTACATAATTTTTATTGTAAATTTTGAGCTATTAACATAATTGAGCAATTAACATAATTGTAATCAAATGAATTTTGAAATTTTTAAAATAAATATTCTATTGTTGATTATAAATATATAACATGTTGATTATAAATATATAACATGTTCCAAACATTGGAAAAAATGTATCTATAGGAAATAAAATTAATCTTTTTAAATTCTTGGTAATTTCAGCCAAAGTGTTCAAAATAGACATGGTTACAGCTTGCTGTTGTTGAAATAGCTGTTGTTGCTCTAACATTGCCTGTGTAAAGTCTTGTTGTTGATGAAGCCGAGTCTCCATCAGATTTAATTCCTTTTCACATAGTTCTTTTGCCTGCTGTTGTTCTTGTTTCCTCATTTCCAGTGAGCCCTTTAGCGCCTCCATCACATCACTGTTTCGTCTTCTTTTTCTCCCTGGTGTCAACTATTCATCTTCTCCCCTTTTTCTCCCTGGTGTCAACTCTTCATTTTCTCCACTGTGTCTCTTCTTGTCTCTCCTATCCTCTCCGTTGCTTGCTTTCTCATTTCTTCTGCTGTCTCCTTCTCCTTGTTTTCTTTCTCTTTCTGATTATCCATCGCCAACTCGCATTCACTAATTCTCTCCATTATATCAACCATTGTTTTATCTCTCTCTGTATTTTCTACTTCAATCCCACTTGCATGTGCCTCCATTGCTTCTTTCTGCTTAAACTCCTTCAATAACTTGCCAACTTTCAATAAAATTTTCCGTCACTGATCTTTGGCTTGCCTTCATGCCAATCTCCATCAAATTTTCTGCAATTCTGGTCCATGCAGCCCCTCTCTCCTTTGACCCTGCTTTATACTGATATGGCTCCAGTATTAGAACTTCTCGAAGGAGAAGTTCCTCATGTGAAGCCTTCCAAGTAAAAACATCATGCTTAGCTGGAGCACTTGCCATCTGAAAAAAAAAAGTCATGCATGTTCACAGATTACATGCTAACTTTCAAACCTACTCAAGTTCATTACTAATAATAATGATTTATTATCAGAGTATCCACTAAAAATCCACTTCATCTGATAAACTACATTATAAAGGTTAACCTAGCTATATTATAACTTTAAAATTAGTATACTAAACCTAGTGTTTAAAATATTTACAAAGATTTATGATTGCAGTCTCAGTGAAGCACGCTCTCGAAGGTGGTCTCTACACAGAGCACAATAATGTTTGTAGTATGAACAGTTCCTTATTTGAACTGGCAAAGAATTAAATATCTTCGAAGCCGAATGTTGAAATGTATTTGTAGTTAATGCTATAACTAACCTAGGAGCTATAGTAGATATAAGATTTTTAACCGGCTGTACTATTTGCAGTTTTAAATAAGTAGGCCAATTATCAATATAAATGGCTTTAAAAGAGAGTAATCTCCAAATTCTTTAAGAGGCAACTAGCCCAGTTTCAAAATATCAGCTGTAGTGTTTACATAGCGTCCCAGGACAAAGCTGGCAGCAGCAAACTGGAGGCGTTGTAGGCGCTTAAGGAGGAAAACAGGTAATAGAAAACAGTGTCCCAGTAATTTAAAGTTCTTAATCTTCTTAAGAATCCTAATTGTGTCATAGCAACTTTTGCAAATAGCTTTAACCTGCTCATCCCATTTCAGGTTCTCATGAAAATGTACTCCAAGTAGTTTGCAGACCTCTACGTATTCCAAGGTCTTGCCTGAAATTCTAACAAGGGGGCGATTCGTGTCTAATCCATGAGCCCAAGACATTAGGCGAGTAGACAACATAGCCTTCGTCTTGCTAGGATTAAGAGCTAGGTGAGACTCACTAGACCAGGAACTTACAATGTTCAACGAGGAGTTCAATTCTTCCGCAGTGTTATGAAGTTCAGCAGGACGAGAACTTGAGTATATGGTCGTGTCGTCTGCATACTGAAAGGTAGTGACTGAGTGGGGTAAATGATCTTGTAGGTCAGATATGTATAAATTAAATAACATTGGCCCCAATTTAGACTCTTGTGGTACACCAAAGCGAACGGTAGCTAGGTCCGATACTCGATCGTCAATCTGAACAAAATGTGACCGTTCACTTAGATAGTTAGTTAACCACCGCAGGAAGAGATGACAGTTTTGCTAGAAGGGTCTTATAATGCACCGTATCAAATGCTTTTGAAAAGTCTGCCATCACCATAAGGGTGACCTCACCTTTCTTCATTGCTTTCAATAAATCGTCGTGAATAACCATTAGTACCGTCGCAGTTGAATGTCCCCTACGAAAGCTAGATATTGTGGCGCCAAGGACTGATTCATATTTGCAGAAAGAGGTCATAGCTTCCAGTTTCCACGGCAGCACTTTCCTTGCGATAGTAACTTCTAGTATAATTTATTTTACATAAAAATTATCAATACAATCAATAGTTTGAAGTGATGTTCTCTTGAGAGTGTGAAGCGAGACTCTGCTTACAAAAATTTTACAAGTTATTTCATATTCTAGTTAGTAAAGGTGAGGCAGAAAAGCAATTAAGATTAGTGTCAAGATAATTAAGGAGTGTTAACACCATTAGGCAAAAAGTGATAATGAGCTATAAATATGTACAAGTGTTGCTGCCAAGAGGAAATATTAGGTTAAGTTTTTTTATGACAAGGGATATGTTTCTTTTATATAGCATTGAAATATAGCATTTTTTGTGCATGAGTCAAAGTTCAAGGTCATTTTGTCAAAAACAATTAGGTTGCTAAAGGTTTAAGTCAACCTCGGCACTCGTACTGACAGCATCTCTGTTGATCGCCTGAAGCCTGCACATCCTGACATATAAACATTGTGTTGCCTTCCACTCCACCATCTGCAAATCCAACAACTTCCACAACTCAAGATGAACCACCTGTACAAAAGACAAGATCTGGCCAACATGTCCATTTTCCTGTGTGTTATTGTGTTCATTGTGTATCATTAATATCCATTAACTTCTCCACTAGCAGGGGGCTACTGTGGCGCCTTGTCACCTAATTACTTTGTGTATATTATGTTGTTTACGGACAGCACATAAGGAACTTCTATCAAAAATACAGAATGTATTTCGATGTAACTGTTAGTGCTTTGATTGTGTGTGAAACGAAGTGCAAACCACACATCTTTTTCTACTCTGCGATATTTCAGAAAAGTGTTTCCCTTTCAGCCTTTGTTCATCAGAGACAGACCTTCTAGGACCAAGGGCAGTGTCCCTGCAATTACAACAGGACATGAAGTTAATGTAGTATTCATTGTAACACATAGCTTTTATATATATTTTGTTTTGTTGGCTTACGGTTAAAAACATTGTCGATATGAAGCCAATGATAAAAACCTAGTCCTTTATATCATCATTTGAATTGCTAATTGATACATGTTGCTATGGCAGCAACATCTGGCTCCTCTAAGAGTCCTCTATACTCTTACAATTATAACTATTGTTTTGTTTTTTCTCTATAATAAAATTATTCCTAAAGTCAATTTGGTTCTCCGACGGGGAATTCCTCTTGATTGTTGTTATTTTCTAATAACAAAACTAACTTAGAAATAGGCAGAACAAGTCTTCACACTGGCTGAACGAACCAAACCCTTGGAATCAGGGTAAACCACTACAACATTGGCCATCATCTAGAAATTTTGTGATACTCAGTCATCAACGACCAAGACTACATCCCCTCCACATATATTTCTTTTAATTTGATTCCACTTTGACCTTTTCTGCAAACCAAGAGTGTATTCTTCACGCCAACACGACCAAAACAAATTCGCAAGATACTGGACCCTTCTCCAACGTTTTCGCAGGTACATATGCGCTTGTTGAAAGCAACCAGAAGGAGGTAAGACAACTTTCACTTTCATGGTAAGAATATTATTTGAAGTGAGTAGATTAAGGTCACCTGGATCACTTGAGGGAAACGGTAAAGGTCGACTATTTATTATACATTCGATTTCGACCAGCAATGTTTCGAAGAGATTCTTCATCCAACATTCCACTGTGATCTCGCATCAAACTAGCCAGAATAGACCAGATAGATCTAATTTGTCGTTCCCAAGCACCACCCATATGAGACACTGTCAGGGGTTTCTTTTCCAAGTCATATGCCAATCGGTGTCATTTATTAGGAGTCTACCTTGGATCTCATCGTGTTTCATTTCTTGCAAAGCCCATTTCAACTCCTTTTCCACTTCTACTAAATTAGTTCCGTGATCAGATCTGATTTCACCTACTGGTCCTCTTCTAGCAATAAATCTCCTCAGTGCATTTTAAAACGAGTCTGTCTTGAGAGATACGGTTGTTTCAATATGGACCGCTTTACTTTACATACATGTGAAAATTACTCTGTATCTTTTCACTTCTTTCCTTCCATCTTTAACCACAAAGGGACCAAAATAGTCCATGCCACAGAATGTAAAAAACGGTGCAGGTAAAATTCATTCCTTGGGAAGATCAGCCATCTTTTGATCATAAACACTTGCCTGTAGTCGTCTACATTTGACACATTTACATTTGAGTTACCATTTATGATCCAATATCATCAAACTATGACCACCATTGGCTGTACTTTCATGTGCATATCGGATGATCAAGTAAGTGAAGTGACCTTTCCTTGGATTAATAATTGGGTGCCGGATTTCTTCTTCTAGTTCTTCCAATCTCTGCAAACGCCCACCAACTTGCAATAGCCTGTTTTGGTTTGTGCTGCGCCACACGCATCTTCCTTTGTTCTGCTCTTCAACCTGAGGATTTCTATCTCTTCGGAAAACGCGTCTCCTTGGATTAGTTTCAGGGTGGATGTTTCTGCTCTTTCTAATTGTTGCAGAGAAATTGGTTGAAACTTACAATTCCAACCGTTCACTGTCATCGGTACAGATGGTCGATGTGCTGGGAACTTTATTTTGAGTAACCACGCAATTATTTTCTTCAGCCGATGCCAACCGGAAATACCAGCAAGTCGCTGCGTAGCCTTTGCGTAGAGTTTCCTCGCTAACACTAGCAAAGCATATGTTAGGCGATTGATCACAAGCAGCAGGGAGGTTGAGGTTTATTGGGCATTTTGGCCAATCAATCTTAGGTTTGCCGTAGGAAACTTGGTCTGTTGACCCATCTTCTTTGCTCAAGAAACTGATTCCCGCTAAGAATTCGAGATGCATCATCTGCTGGATTCATTTTACTCTCAACATAGCGCCACTGGGCAGGAATCGTACTTTCATGGATTGTTTGCACACACTTTGCCAAAAAGATCGGAAAACGCTTTGTCTCGTTGTTGATATACTGTAGAACAGTTGAACTGTCTATGTCAACTAGCATTAATGCCAACTTGGGGACGAGATTGAATTCCAATAACAATCCATCCGGCAAAGGTTCGAATTGCAAAGGGGCCGCCATCCTTGCTAAGTCCTTAGGTTCTATCGCCTAAGGACAGTTTGAAGCAATAAAGAGTTCAATCCTTGCATCAGGTATGTATGAAGGAAAGTCATTCATGATCTTAGACAGAGGGCAACCAATTGGCAACCAATTCTTTAGTAGGTATCTCGTCCTTTGTAGCTGGAATGCTATCGCGCCAGAAAGACCTAGGTAGTATCCGATTGTCGCCGCTCATATCAGTGACTACTAGACCTGCAACAACAGTTGTTTGATGGATCTCTGAGCCATTCATTGTATTCACCAAAACGCTAGTTTCTGTACCTGCTAATTGTAGCTCTTTAATAATATCATCCAAAATGAATGTTCCAGTGTTACAGCTATCCAACATTGCATACATAACAATCTCTTCGTCATTTGCAATTAACTTCATGGGTGCGATTGGCATACACCCAAATGAACCATTTCGCGATAATGTTCCGTCACAAATGATGTGGGCATTCATAACGTTTTCACCCTCATTCTGTTGACTCTTTTCGTCTTTCTTGGTCCCCTCGTTATGTTGGCTCTCCTTTCGTCTTTCTTGGCCTTTGACCTTTTAATCTTGGAGGAGAATTCAGGATCATGAAGAGAGGTAGGATGTTTACCATTACATATCTTGCATGTTCTTCGTCACAGACATCTGTTCGCCCTATGACCAGTCTTGCAACACCCGTAACACATCCCCTTATCTTTCAACCAAGCTTTCCTTCCTTCTAATGTTCGTTTCAAGAAGGACTGACAATCATTGAGATCATGCATTTTGCTGCAAAACAGACATCAATCCTGTCATTCCCAAGCATTTTGAGACTCCTTTACGTTTGTCGCACAGCTATTTTGCTTATGCAAGGCCTCATTGACTCCATTCTTTGGCCATTTTCCAGACAGATGCATTCCACCAAGAACACCAAGGAAAAATAAGGGGTCATTGGCGATTTTTGCTTCCATTTGCACAAACTTTACAAAATCTTTAAGGTCAGGAATTGCTCTGCCATTATCACAAACTTTAATAGCTTCCCGACGCCATTGATCTTGCAAGTGGAATGGTAGCTTCCCAACAAGCCTATGTATATTATGTGGATGATCAAGAATACCTAAATATGATAGTGATGTCATAGCATGTAGACACTGTCCGAGAAATGTACTAAGGCAATCCAACCCCGCTTCGTCTCTGTTCTTGACACTTGGCCAATCCATAACCTTTGTTAGGTACGCATTCGATATTACATATGGATCAGCGTACTTATCATGCAACAGCTTCTTTGCAGTAAAATATCCCAAATGAAAGTCCATACAGAGAATACCTTTGATGAGTTCCATTGGCTCCTTGTCAAGATACTGCTGTAAATAATGCAGATGTGTGCAGGGTGACTCCAGTCAAGCTTCAATTTGAGACTCAAACGCCCTAATCAAGTCAACATACTCAATAGGATCTCCAGAAAATTTTGTCGACTTAAAATCTGGTAGCACGCTTTGCTGATGCTGTTTCATCAAAACCGTCATTAATTTGTTCTGTTTCAAAATCAAGTCCCGATTTTGTATCTTGAACATTCAAGTATTTCCTACAGATTCGATTTCACACAATAATCGAGGTTGGCCAGCTTGGTTCCAGGAACGAACGCATTTGGATGATAACTGTCCTGTCATCATGGGTTCAAACTCATCTTTCTGTGTCATGGTCCTAGCAAAGTCAAGACAATGAGCGTCAGACTTAGGCTTGAGAACCGAGTTAGGCTTCAAGTTGTGCACATTAGATGATTCTGGAGTAACCTTAGAAGTCTTATTTTCCATAAGACCTTTTCTCTCCATATCAACCTTTAACCTGTTTAACAACTCTTCATCAGCTGTTAGAGCATACGCTTGCTCTCTTGCCTGGGCTACTGCCAACTCTTCTTCAAGCTCCATCTTTTCTACTTCGTTTCTTAAGGTTTGGCTTTTCTCAAGCATCAGGGCCTTTGCCTTCAGCTCTGCTGTTCTTGCTCTCTCCTTGGCCAGTGCAGAACGAACAGAACCATTTGACGAATTTGTACGCTTTGATGTGATCGATGACTTACGGGAACCGAGCGAGAAATTGGACCTTTTATTGATTTGTTCCTCAATGCTTTGCTTCGCTTGAGTGACCTAAGCCTTGACCTCAATGTTGAAGTTTGCATTTTTTCACACGACAAGTCTTCTCCTCCTGACTTTTGACTAGACTAAACCAGGCATTGAAAGATGTCTTTAGGTCGACCGATATCATACTCGTACTTGTTGTTTGATACTAGCATTGCCTTCCCTTGCTTCTTCACATGCTTTACGCAATAATTCACTCATGCCTTTTTGCGCTTTAGAAATGTAAGAGAATATGCATGGCACAAGCATATACATCAAGAAGAAACTGAATGTCCATATTAGCCCTCCATGCTTTAAGATATGCTGGGTTATAATTATTTACTCTAAGTTCATTGGGTCTTTTCTAAAAATATTGTGAGACAGTTCAGAGATGACCGTAAAGCTAATAGATATTTTTCTTCTGAGATGCTCAATTCTTAAAGAAATTGATCAAAGGTGATATTCTCTCTATCTTTCATATCATTTAGTTTTGTCATGACATCTTTCCACTGCTGCTTAAGTGTTTTTTATAGCCTTGAGAATATGTATCTTCAAGTGGATGTAATATCATAGTTGATTTCATGGGTGGCTGGGGATAATTAAATCTACAAACATTCTTAGATTTCTTGCAGCATGTGTGCTAATGTCTGTGCATCTGTCTATTAACCAGATCAAGCAGTTCTGGCTCATCATCTGGTTTCTGACATGTAATAATTTGGTCAATAAATGAAGCCACATCCTTATCCTCACTAAATCGAAACACAGGTGCATTCTCAAGCCATATCAGCATGTGTATATGAGGCCAGCCTCGTTGTTGGTATTCAACTCTATAAAACCAATCTTTGATTTTTCCTAAGGGTGCAGTGCTACTCAACAAAAATTGCCTTAAAAATGTATTAAATTGGAAATCAAAGTGTCGGGCACATGTTACTGGATCACTTTGAATTAACCTACATTTATCATTCCAATCTAAATTGTCAAGTTCAACATCACTGTAGTTTTTGTTGTCAACAAGCTTGACTAGTATTCTAAGTAAATGGTTCCATTTTGTTTCTGCAGATGAGAAACTGCAGAACAATGTTGCTGGACCAAGTTGACGAATCATAGAAAACAGATAATTTTTTTGCTTTTTCAAAATAAGGTGGTGATCCTTGTAATGCTCTTAAAAATTTGTACCCTTCATCATGATGAATAAGGTTCTCAAGACTACCCTGTTGTTTTAAATGACCTGCAGTGATTGCCTGATTCCCAGACTTACATTTTCGCAAAGCGATTTGGGATTTCCCTAAAAGTATTTTCATTTGCAGTTTCTTGGTTTTAAAAAAAATATTCTCAACACACATAGCAGCTCTGCGGTCTAAACGTCTTAACTCAGATTTACATATTTCACTGTAGTATGCACTGACTAATCGTTCTATGTCACTTTGTCGTTTTTGCCCAAGAAATATACCAGGGTATGCTAGTTCTTCAGAATGTTGGTCTCTGAATATACTGAGTGGTGTATTACCTTCACCAGGAGCAATGCTATAGATGCCCTCTCTCTCACCATCACTGAGAAAATCTATGGCAGTGAGCATACTATCAGTGACACCTGCTGGAATTTCTGCCTCATCCTTACTCCAGCCATCATCATTTACATTATTTTGTTTATTATTAGTTGAGTTACCTTCATTGTTACTTCTAGCACTTTCAATACAAGCAGTGGCACTTGTATTAAATTCCTTTGCCCAGTTGGCATCAAGTGTGACTGTCACAAATCTCGATTAACATGCTCGGGGTAGCTGTGTTCCCGGACGGGGGGGGAATGGAACAAGAAAGGAGGACAGCAAAAAAGCATGGCGGACACTTTTGTATAGTTTAATTTTGACATTATGTTTTCTTTATTTCAAGTTAAATAAACACTTTAAACATGAACAGTAGTAATTTATGACTGGTTTACAAAGAATTACATGACATCTGGGGGCTCAGGCGGGAAATCAGTCAATTTTTACAGCGTTTTATGAGTATTATGCTCACGTAGATCGACAACGTTGAACATTCTGGAAAACGAAAGTGGCTTGTTTGTGGAAGTTATTGGCTGCCAGTAAGGATTTCGCGTTTGGACAAGATATTTTTACAGTATACGTCGGGTGAAAAACAAATGAAAGCCAAAACGTAACAGATGGAGTTTATACGATACGTCTATTTGGAAGATATACTTTGTTTACATTGCAATATATGCCAGTGGGCAGTTGGTTGGCTCGTGTGTTGGTACAGAAGGTATAGAAGAGTATTTGCCAGTGGGCAACGTGCATAGTTGTTCATTCAAGATATATATTGTGGTATTATGTGCCAACTTAATACAAGCTTTTGGGAAGTATGGAGAAATTTGTTATGTTGGGGAAAGAATTTGGCCTAGAGGGCAAAGAATTGCTGGCTTTCATAAAAGAACAGCAGGACAACCAGAAACGGAAACTGGACCAGGAGCGAGAAAAGAGACAAAGAGAATGTGAGATAAAAAGTTAGAAGCCGAAGAGCAAGAGCGCGTACGCGAACTAGAGGAGAAGGAAAAGGAGCGAGAGGCAGGCGAAAGAGAAAGGGAAGCACAGAGGAGACATGAGCTGGCAATGAAACAGTTGGAGTTACAAAATGCCAATTCAGGGGTTAAAGTAGGTAACACTAGTATGACTTCTGGAGCCAAGTTACCTAAATTACCAACATTCGTTGATGGAAAAGATGACTTAGACAGATATTTGCAAAGGTTCAAGAGGTTCGCAAGGAATAATAACTGGGATACAGCAATCTGGTCGACTTCGCTCAGTGCCTTGCTGACAGGCCGAGCCTTAGATGTATACTCAAGGTTGTCAGAGACAGCTGCAGTGGATTATAAGCAGTTGAAGGAGGCTCTTTTGAAACGGTATGAACTTACAGAGAACGGGTTCCGGGTGCGATTCCGGGGGACAAACCAGAAGACGGAGAGAGTCCGGAGCAGTTTATAACAAGGCTCAATAGGTACTTAACCAGATGGGTTGAACTAACAAAAACAGAGAAATCTTAAGAAGAAATCCGTGACTTGTTCATAAGGGAACAATTCATAGTTTCATGTCCGGAGGACCTATCCATTTATCTCAGGGAGAGAGACCTTGCAAGCCTGGATGACCTGGCCAAAGCTGCAGAGCAATTCCTTGTGGCACACAAGAGAAAAATGTCGGGGAAACAGTCACTCAAGGGAGGAGTATGGGTGACACCACCAAAGAGAACAAAGATGGAAAGAGAATTCAATGCTTTAACTGCAAGGGGTATGGCCACAAAGCTATTGAGTGCCGCAAGACAATGCAACAAGACCCAAAAGCCGAGAAGAAATACTTCCTGTGCAACCGTGTTGGGCACTACGCCAAAGATTGCAAAGCTTTAGACAGCAAGAAGAACCAGTTCAAAGCTGGTGCTGGGCGCCAAGTTCCTCCTGACAATGATGCCGATGCTGAACTTGGAATTGAAACTTGCATCCAAAATAATGAGTTGTTGCTCGCTAATGGAACTAAGCTGCCTTTTGTGAAGAGTGGTGGGTCTTTGGTGAGAAAGAATGAAAAAGAAAAGATGCCTGTGGTCAAAGGGAAAATTGGTGAGGATGTTGTAGACACCCTGAGAGATACTGGTTGTAGCAGAGTAGTGGACCAAGAGAAATTTGTGAGGAAAGATCAATATACTGGCAGATACTGTTATATATTACTTATAGATAACACTGTTCGAGAAGTCCCAATTGTTAGAATCCAAGTCAATACCCCTTATTTGAAAGGGGAAGTAGAAGCGCAGTGTCTGCCTGACGCATTGTATGACCTCATTATTGGTAATGTGGATGGCGCAAGGGCCCCAGACGACCCTGATCCTGAGTGGCATGAGGCATGCACTGTGACGACTAGATCTCAAGCCAAACGAGGTAATGAAATTAAATCGTTGGAAATCCTGAAAGCTTCCGAGGGACTGGAAGTGAGTAAGGATGATCTTCGTAAAATGCAAAAGAATGACCCGACTTTAGACAAGTATAGGGGTATGATTGAGAGTACAGTAAAAGGTGATCAGGAGATGAAGTTTTGTATCGGGTATACAAGAACAACCGAAGCAGCAAAACCTTCAGACAAGTGATGGTACCTCAACCCCTTCTGAAGAGAGTTACGGACGTCGCACACAGTTCGATCATGGGTGGGCACATGGGTATTCAGAAGACGACTGAGAAGATTAAGTAATTTTTACTGGCCTGGAATTCACGGGGACGTGGCAAGATTCTGTCGGTCTTGTGACATTTGCCAGAAGACGATCGAGAAAGGGAAAGTCCCTAAAGTGCCTTTAAGGACGATGCCATTGGTAGATACGCCGTTCAAGAGAGTAGCAGTGGACTTGATCGGTCTCATCTACCCACCCAGTGAGCAAGGGCATCGATATATCCTTACTCTTGTTGATTACGCCACCAGATACCCTGATGCAGTACCCTTGAAGTCTATCACTACAGAGGCAGTTGCTGAAGCTTTAGTGGACATCTACAGCCGGCTTGGAGTCCCGGAAGAGATTTTAAGCGATCTAGGAACTCAATTTACATCCGAGTGCTTATAGAGATTGCTTAGCATTAAGCAATTGTCTACTACGCCTTACCATCCGATGTGTAACAGGTTGGTTGAGAAGTTCAATGGCAGTTTGAAGAATATGTTAAAGAAGCTTTGCAGTGAGCAGCCTAAGCAGTTGTCTCGGTATATAAACGCGTTGCTATTCGCTTATCGAGAAGTACCTCAAGGATCAACTGGGTTCGCCCCATTTGAGTTGTACTGTACATGGCCCGATGATGGTTTTGAAGCAGTTATGGACCGAAGAAGTCGAGGATCCAGATGTGAAGACAAGCTACCAAAATATATTCGAGCTGCGTGAGAGGCTAGAAGAAACTTTGAAATTGGCACAGGAAGAGCTGAAGAAATCTCAAGCAGGATATCAATGATATTACAACAGGAAGGCAAAGCCAAGAAAGTTTAAAGTTGAGAGTAAAGTCTTGATCCTCCTGCCAACAGATAAAAACAGACTGTTGCTGCGATGGAAAGGCCCCTTCGTAGTTGAGAAAGTTGTCGGAGCTAGTGATTATGGCATAAAGATCGGTGACAACTTCAAAACTTTCCATGCAAACATGTTGAAAGAATATGTAGAGAGAGAATCTGCGCCAGATGCGGAGCGTAAGGGAGCAGAAGTCGTCACTTCGAAGAAGAGTGATCGCGGGCATGCGGTGTCAAAGAAGAATGGTTGTCAACAAGAGAGGGCAACACTAGAGGAGGATGGTCTGGAAGCAGAGGGCGGCTCTGTTCTTCACATAGCTGCGGCAGTGATTATCGAGCGGAGTCAGAGTGGTCCAGAGGAAGCTGTTGATGACGATAATTTGCTAGAACTTGGCAGTATGCAACCCAAAGAGACTGTAAATGATATCACGTATGGTCAACAATTAGACAATCAACAAAAGACACAACTGCAAGAGTTGGTGGGATGTTACAAGGATATCTTTAAAGACATGCAGGGAAACGCCAATCTGATCGAGCATGAGATTAAGCTCACGTCGGACGAGCCGATTCGGTCGAAGCCTTACACGATACGGTATAACATCAGAGAGTTGCTAAAGAAGGATTTCAAAGAAATTATCAGGATGAGAGTTTCAAGGGAATCCAAGTCACCTTGTGCTTCGCCGGTGGTCATCGTGAGAAAGAAGGATGGCACCAATCGTGTCTGTGTCGATTATCGGAAGTTGAACCGTGTGACGAAGCTCGATCCCACACCTATGCCAACAGCAGAAGAAATATTCCAGAAGATCTCAGGAGCGAAGTACCTTACAAAGCTAGACTTGAGCAAGGGTTACTGGCAGATTCCGGTGGCTGCCAAGGATATTCCTAAGACAGCTTTCGTCACTCCTGATGGAAGCTACAAATTTGTTAAGATGCCGTTCGGTATGATGAATTCCGGTGCGACCTTGGGAGGGGCATCAGAAAGCTTTTGGATGATTTGGATGAAGTTGAAAGCTACATTGACGACATCATAATTTTCACAGTGTCGTGGGGTGAGCACCTAGCCGTTTTAGATGAAGTCTTTCGAAGACTCGCCAGTGCGGGGTTCACAGTACGGCCCACAAAGTGCATCTTAAGCCGGTTTTCCACTAGCGATATTTTTCGCGCGAAGCGATATTTTACTTTTGTTTCAGAGCTCTCAACTGCAACCATCTGGAACAAATTGCTCAAATAACAAAGGAATAAAGTCACTTCGCGCGAAAAATATCGCTAGTGAAAAACCGGCTTTTGGAGCTAACAGTATCATCGAAGTGGTTGGTCATCCAATATCGGACGGTACGAAAGGCCTTCATAAGGACAATGTGAAGAAGATTAGGAATGCGAGGAGACCAAGAACAAAGAAGAAAGTCAAGGCGTTCTTAGGACTTACAGGCTATTACAGAGAGTTTGTCCCAAATTAGGCAGCGAAAGTGGTGCCGTTGTCGGACATGATCAAGAAAGGAAAACCGAACCAAGTTGCGTGGTTTGATGCACACGAAAAGGCATACAACACTTTGAAGGCAGAGCTTACCAGTTCCCTGATTCTACGGCTACCGGACAAGAGCAAGCCATTCACACTTAGAACGGACGCGTCAGATGTAGGACTGGGAGCTGTATTGCTGCAAGGGAATGATGGTAAACTGTCGCCAGTTAGTTATGCTAGCAGGAAACTAACGGACAGAGAGAAGAAATATAGTACGATTGAGAGGGAGTGTCTCGCTATAGTTTGGGCTATTTGGAAGTTTCTGCTATTTCTTTACGAAACAGAATTTACGTTGCAGACCGATCATCAGCCTTTAGTCTATCTGAAGACAGCGAAGTTCCTCAACGATAGAATCATGCGATGGGCAATGTTCTTGCAGAACCACAGCATGAGGATTGAATCTATTAAAGGATGGACCATGTAGGTGCAGATTACCTTAGCAGAGTATGCTAGAAATTGTGTAAAATAATGTGGACGTTGAGATTTGTTAGAAATTTAATGTTTGTAAATTTCTTGAGAAGGGAGTTATGTCACAAATCTAGATTAACATGCTCGGGGAAGCTGTGTTCCCGGACGGGGGAGATGGGAACAAGAAAGGAGGACAGCAAAAAAGCATGGCGGACATTTTTGTATAGTTTAATTTTGACATTATGTTTTCTTTATTTCAAGTTAAATAACGCTTTAAACGTGAACAGCAGTAATTTATGACTGGTTTACAAAGAATTCCATGACAGTGACCCCTTGTGCTTTATAAAGATCACTGTTGTTTGCTAACCATGCTGCTGCTTGTAAAACTTTATGGGGTCTAACATTTATAGATAATGCTGAACTTTTGTATTGTAAACGTCTCTTTAATTGGACTTTAATAGTACCAGACTCATGAGGTAACCTTGGTAGCATATTGACAGTATTTGTGACATCAGCTGGTACATTTACTACATTGCCATTGATCTTAAATTGTTTACCTCTTGGTGCTTGCATAATCTTTTCAAAGGCTAACCTTGGAGCAATGAGCCTACATTCCAATTCATTTAGGTCAAAGAAACCAGGCTTGGATGGGAATTTTATTCCATTTGTCATGGCACTTGGTGGCACTTTATTCTTTTTTAAATACTTGTTACATAATTGACAAATCCATTTTTTGCCATTAACACTAATGATTCCTTGCAAATGCTTGGCCATGTTGGTATTGCACATTGAACACTGTGCTTGTACCAGATAATTGGTCACAACATGTACAAATATATAATGGGCCTTCTGATACAGCTTCATGGAATTTTTTTACCAGCTTATTAATGTTCTGCTGATAGTTTTCCTTATTTTGTGCAAACCTGGCTTTGACTAATTTGTTGATCATATCGCTGTTGTGTTGCAAGTCTATTTTTGCTCTATGTATAGTTTCATTTTGTCGTTTTACCTATAGATATCTCTTGTTTTTCAATAAACGTTTCTCTTTGGACTCACAACTTTCGCTCGCTCGTTTTTGTTTAGCATACTCCCTTTGTTTTGATAACCTTTTGTAACGTTGGGCCGTAGAACTGGGTGAGTCATCCGTGTCCCAGGGACCGTTAGCAATAAGCTCAACTCAATCCAAACTCCAACTGAGTATTTCAGGCTTGCACCATCGTCGCGATAGAAATCAGTCCAACACTAGTAAAGCTTTGGAATATATATTTCTTGTCTTCTATTTACAATCCTCTATATTTCTATCTTCTATATATTATATATATGTGTGCAAGCGTTTATATAGTGCTTGCATAAGTTAATTATGACGTATTTGGCACGCAAACTATGGTAATACAATCCGCTATAACAAGATAACTGGAGTTCCATGATTACCATAGAAGGCAATCTACAAGACCAAGTTAGCGCTGTGTTAGCACTGTTCAAGCGCGGTTTCAGCGTTGCGTCACTTTTACTTAAGCTTATATATATAGCTCCTTGTAGCTGCGTTCTAGCGCTGCTAGAATTACCTCATCCGCTATGTCACATAATTCACCATATTATGCAAATGTTATAATATGTAATCTACGCTACACTTTTCTCTCTTTGCTCAGGTGTTTCAGTGTCATGTTTCCTTTTTTTGCATTGATTGACAGCATTTTTGTCAACTGGGCTATGACCTATTTTTGTACATAAATTATGCTTTAGTACTGATTGTTCATCTTACATTCCATGCTCTAAAATTATTAGTGTCTTGTTGCTCAATCTTGATAAACCCTGACTATTTACATAAACATTTACTGCTTTAATTTCAAAAGGCATTATACCCTTAGCTGATACAGTCTGAAAGTATGGAACAAGGTTTTGAATACTGCTTGCTGTAATTAAAATGCATTTTCCAAATAGACTTGAGGCACCAAATAAATCTCTGGCATGAGAATCAAATATTCTGAAAGATCCATCTGCCATTTTAAATATTGTCACAGTATTGCAACTAATGGTAAGAAGAGCTAAGTGTAGTTCAATTCAGACGACAGAAATATTTTGTTAATTGCACTTTGAAGTGTGAAATAAGGTTCATTATTCTGTGCCATAAATACATCCCCAGCATATGACTCACTGTATTGTAAATTGTATATTGTTTCATTAATAGAAACCATTTCAGGTACATCGGTCAATAATAACAGGTCTTTGTTAACAGAATTAGTGATAATTGTGTAAAGTTCACTTCCATGTAATAAAATTGTATTTAACAATGCTGAATTCCAGCTATTAACATCTTGTATTTGGCTGAAAACTATTGCTGTCAAAGACATAGCAACACATTGCTTTCCTGCATTGTCTCTAAATCTAATTTGACAACCTTGACTGAAATCAGCACAGATAGTTTGGGTACCATCGATAATATCACACAGTGTTGGTCCTGGGTTAATTTCAACATCATTTGACAATCTTAATAAACCAGGTACATAGAGTTGGTGATAACAAACCATTTTAATAAACCAGATAATTGTCTCATTTGATTTGCTATATTGTTCTATTTGTATATTAAAAGAAATTTAAATAAAATAACATTAGCATTGTGTTCCAGAAAATACCTGATAGACTTTAGCAACTTCTCTTTGCCTGAGTAAGCATATATGTGCACCAATTCTTGCTCTGTACAGTTCGATTGATATTCCCATATTTTGGACTTACCAGTATTTTCGGTATACTAACAGTGCTAGTAGTAGTGTCAGACGTCAGTGAATATTGTTGTTTGAGTTTATTCGTTTGGTCAAGATTTTAGCAGATTGTTTGGAAGTTTTGTAGGTTTTTTTACAGATTTTTGGCAGGTTTTTAGCAGATTTTTAGCAGATTTTTGGTAGATTGTGATACAACACGCAATTGCCTGACCGATTTAGCTATGGGTCAGTGCAGACACGAGGCCTCGGTTGAATTCTCGGAGATATCTCGAAGACTTGGAGAATACTTGTAGTTACTGCTTGGAACTGAGAGAAACAAATAAAAACATTGTTGACATTTTAGTACTGTACAGCGATAGCATGAGGTCGTTATTGTTTTCGAACAACTAGTAGATTATTCGAGTTTCCAGTTGGCTCAAAAGACAAAAAAACATATTCCCATACCTTAATAGTCGTAACGAGTAATGCCACAAAAGAACTGGCCGCCAAGTGAAGAGCAAACGAGAGAAAATGTGAGCAAAACTGCCAGAAAACTTTGGAAAGTGCACAAATACTTCTTTCTAGTTCTTTTATTATGATGCGCACTGATGCCTTCTGAGCCCTTGAGCAACACCACATGGCATGGACAGGATATGACCACTGAGCTATATAATAATTCCTGGAGGACCGGTTCGTCATTTTTCGGTAACTTCGCTGCCATCTCTTTGCACAAAAAAACATGGTGGATTTTGCCTTCTGCGCAGAAGTTTTGCTGACGCCATATGGTCCCCTTTGCCCAGGGTAATTAACACTGACCAGGCTCAAATCTGAGCCCGCTACAAGAGATGCTCCCCCATTATTTATCTAAACAACAGTATTTCCCCCCTGGTTTTTTTATGAATATCTTTTTTGCCGTGAAAAATGTTGGAAACCTTGTTGTTTTGTATTTTTCGATTTATTTTTGTGCTACAAAGCGTTGCAATAAGGCGTTTATTTCAGTTCTATACAATTGTGGACGCTGTTTTGCCAATGCCAGAGAAAATTAATATTAAAATGTAAAAAAAAATTTTTCACGAAGGATTTTTATGTACGATTAGCTGACAGGTTATTTTATTTATTTATTTTCATTATTCATACATTTCTGTATAAAATTTTTGAAAATACTTGAATATTTTTTTTCGATTATCTTTCGGATATCAATCGCCGACTAAAGGTTACCGGCAGAAAATATGTTGTTATGTGATGTTTTCCTTAGAACATCATGCTTAGGCATATCAGCCTGTAACACAAGGAAAAAAAGGCCAAACCTCATGCAAGATGCTGGGCAGCTGATTATATAGTAATAGTACTTCAAGTCATATTTGCATAGGATATTTTCATTCAGGTCATTGTAGCTACCCTAAGTTACCCCTATCTTACTGTATCCCAAGTAATGCACTTTCAAATAATTCCCTGCTTGACTAAAGGATTTGATATGGAATCATATTCCAGATGATGCAAGGAAAGGCTATGGTAAATAACAAAAAAAATATTATGGTACCAACAAGATTATGGTACTAGTTGTGCTATTAAACAAAGTCTCATGAATTCATGATAATGCAACTGAGCATTATTCATCATTCATTCCTCTATTAGTCTATAATCTTTTAACCTTCAATTCCTGATTAGCCCCATGATAATATTCCTTTGAATGGTGGGAAGGGTAAAACTGTCCAGAAAATTATAAAAGTTGCAGCAAATTGAAAACAAACTGCTCAGTCAATGCATGTCTGTATAAATTTATTTTCCATTTAAATAACTATCTTAACTATGAATAACAAAGTCAACATGGTAAAATTAACAGTTTAATGTTCCAGTAATTTGCAAAAAAGCCATCCCCAAATTCAATAGCATCTTCATTCTAAAAAAGAGAGATCAGACCAAGTTTTACTGTACTCTATAGATTACACCCAGAGGACAGATCCAGACGGGAGTAAAAAACCATTGCAAAATTAACAATCAAGCTTGTAGCTTGAATCAAGCTTGTAGCTTGATCAACAAGGTGCAAGATGCCAAGAAGTCTATTAAGCTATGATTATTGACTTTGCATTTGACAAGGCAAACAAGATAACATACTAGACTTTTAACAACCACTGTTGAAATCTGACAGAAAAATCTTTTGTATCAGCACTCACACAGTCATCATGTTTAATGTTTTAAATTCATCTAAAATAGACTAGAAAGGATCAATAGAGAGACTAGCAGATTCACTGGGAGGATTGAATATTGATTCATCTTAATTGTTTGACTGAAAATACTCATGAATTGGCATTAAATACGAGTGAAAGCTCCAGTGCAAATCCCATAAGAGTTCTATTCAAAAGCCAAAACATAGCCAAAATTCAAAATATCAGTTATTGATCCTTTTTCAAAAATATAGTTTTTCATAGTGTTCAGGAGACTTTCGTTAACCGAATGAACTTCGTAGGAACTTCGGAACTTACCGGAAAAACACATGTTTTTTCGGGTTGTGTGGTTTTTCGTTTTTATCTTTGGATAATCTTTTGTAAAAGCTTTTGTACAACATTTTTTATTGAATTATATTATTTATTGTTTTGTACCAATCGTATGGGATAATTTGCGAGTTCTGAAGAACATTTGGCGATCCTGCCAGGACGTAGCAACCTTTTTTACCGTATAAATGCGTATCGTGCGAGGCTATTGAAATATGCCGTTGGAAGGTGAAAATGCCGAACAAAGCGACGCGGTTAGCTCAAAGGATTCGGGAGCTAAAGATCAGGAAATCGAAGGGAAGATCTTGGAATTAAAACGTAACAAAAGGGCGAAGAAAACAGCGACCACAAAGGTACGACACAATGTTGAAAAGTTGTGTGCTTCGAAGGGTGAATTGAGCATAGAAGAGATTGAGAAAGATATCGCAGCACTTTGGGGGTTATTAGAAGTAACATTGGATATAATGGACGAACTAAGCCTTGTTTATATAAAAACGGATGATCGTGAAAATAAAGAGGCAATGGCAAAAGAGTCTGACTCTTTCGAAGCCGAGATAAATGAGTGTATTAGCAAAGCTGAGTCGATTATTAAGGACAATTTGAGGAAGAAGTCAAATCAAAGTACCATAAGCGTGACCGGAGGCGTGGAAGCGAGTGTGTCTACCCATTCACAACAAGGGCCTGAGTCCAATGTGCCTTCGGGGGCAGAGGAAAGGGTAACAGTCTCGAGTCGTCTAAAACCCCTGAAATTACCAGTTTTTGATGGGAATAAGATCATGTTCGAGGATTATTGGGCATTATTTGAAAGCTTAGTGGACAAAAGTACTGAATCTGCGAATGTAAAGATGGCTAGACTGCGGCAAAGTCTCACAGGGCCACCCCTCGAAGCAATTAGAGGACTTGGTGTATCCCGGCCAGAATACGAGGAAGCGAAAGAACTTTTGACAACAAAGTATGGTGGTCAACGTAGGCAGCTACAAGCATACATGGACCAACTTGAGAGTATGACCCCGCTCAAAAACAACGATATTAATGGATTTGAGAGGTTCTCAGATCTTGTTCGCGTATCGGTTGTGAAGTTGCAGGCAGACGGTAGAAATGGCGAGTTAGGGGAAGGGACATTGCATAGTTTGTTGGTTAAGAAGCTTACGGATAGGCAGGTGGAAAATTATAACCGGTGGTTGGGGGAGAATAAGAAGATGCGATCTGTGTTGAATCTCCGGGATTGGTTGAAGGAAGAGGTTCGAATTAAGATAGAGGCTGCTGAGATGGTGCATGGGATTGAGGATGGCGGTGACAGAGGCGGTAGAAAGATTGAGGGTAGTCGTGGTAGATATGGTTTTAGGACGGGGGACAGAAATAATAGTCGTTCGTTTTTCAGTGATGGCGTAGGAAGTAGCAAACCACCATGTGCTTTGTGTATGGGAAACCATGGAGTGTGGGCATGTAAGAAGTTTCAGGGAATGTCGGTTGAATCTCGATGGACGGTTGCGAAAGAAAAACATCTGTGTTTTCGGTGTTTGGCCAATAACCATACGGGAAAGTTGTGCACGCGGTCAAAGGTGTGTAATATTGATGGGTGTAAAAGAAACCATCATACGCTATTACACGATACACTACCGAAACAGCAAGACGGCCAAGACAGAACCAATGTTGAACCACGGGAGGGGGAGCATCAACGTACTCTTACATCGGTAAACGAAGGCGAAAGAGCGGAGACATTGTCACTGCGAACAGTTCCCGTTTGGTTAAAGGCTAATAAGCGGAAGATAAAGATCAACGCAATTTTGGACGATGCCTCAAACGAAACCTTTCTAAATGAGGAAGTTGCAGGAGTACTCGGGTTATCTGAACCATTTGAGACTGTGAAGGTACATGTTCTGAACAACGAAGTGGAGACTTTTCAGTCAATGCCAGTGAAACTAACAATTGAGAGTGTTGATGGTCAATTCAGCAAAGAAATACAAGTAAAAACTTGTCCAAAGAAGGTGACCGGAACATATAAAGTAGAGGACTGGGGTAAAAGCAAAGGGAACTGGCCTCATCTAAGGGAGTGTGAATTTGCCAAACCTGCAAAAGACGGGCTGGTAGACTTACTAATCGGTGTTGACAATACGGAACTGCATTATTCCAGAGCAGATGTCCGGGGCAGTGTTGGAGGTCCAGTTGCTCGACTAGGTCCACTCGGGTGGACTTGCATAGGGGCGCCAGAAGATCGCAAAGTTGCTGGACCTAGAACTCATGTTATACGAACCCACCTATTGGCTAATCCAGTCAAGATTGACAATGGAAGTGTTTGCTGTGATGTTGACCAGTCTATTAAACGGTTTTGGGAAATCGAGAGTTGTGGCACTGAAGCTTGTGAGACTAAGATTTACACTGAAGAAGAAAATGTAGCCCTAACGCTGGTCAAGGAATCGTTGAGCTACGATAACACTACTCATCAATACACTGTGGGAGTTCCGTGGAAGGTTGGTCATCCGAAGTTGCCAGACAATCGCGAACAGGCCACATCCCGTTTGTGCAGCACGGAAAAGAAGTTGAAGAAGGACGAATTTCTGAAGAACGAGTACCAGAAAACTATCGACAGGTATATCGAGAAGGGGTATCTGAAACGTGTGTCTAACGACGAAGAAATTCCGCCAGAGGTATGGTATCTACCGCACTTCCCCGTGGTACGAATGGATAAAACATCGACAAAGGTGCGAATCGTGTTCGATTGTTCTGCAAAAACGGACGGAGTTTCGCTAAACGACGTGATTCACGCAGGTCCAAAATTACAACAGGACCTGTTTGACGTGTTAATTCGTTTCCGTCGAAACCCAATCGCGCTCGCGTGTGATATTAGAGAAATGTACTTACAAGTTGAGATCATGGAGAACGACCGACGTATGTTTCGAATCTTATGGAGAGACCTGGACAGTGATCGGGAACCTGATGTTCTCGAATTCAGCCGCGTAGTCTTCGGAAAGAATGCTGCACCAATGGAATGCCAGTTCGTTATTCAAGAAAACGCCAGACGGAACCAAAGTTCATATCCAATGGCAGCTGAAACAGTGTTAAAATCCACATACATGGATGATTCAATCGACAGTGTTGATACAGAAGAAGAGGGAATCGAGTTATATCAACAACTGGATAGTTTATGGAGCTTAGCGGGTATGAAAGCAAGAAAGTGGATATCAAATTCTTCCAAGGTCATTTCAGCTACCCCAGAGGAAGATCGTGCAACTGAATTCAATCTAGGTGGCCAGAAAGATCCTGTAGTAAAAACACTTGGACTTTCGTGGGAGAGCAAAGAGGATGTGCTATCCATTGCTACTGCGGAAGTACCACCAGATATATCGTTGACTAAACGGAATGTGTTGAAAAAAATCGCTACCGTATTCGATCCGCTCGGTTTTGTAAGTCCATACGTGGTTGTGGCCAAGATTCTCCTGCAAGAACTTTGGACGAGAGGTTATGATTGGGACGAAGTTATTCTGGATGAAATTGGGGACAAAATTATGCAATGGTTCCAACAGTTGGAGAGTTTAGCAGATATACGAGTTCAAAGGTGTCTTCGCGAAATGAAGAAAGTTGTAATGAAGAAAGTGATCACCTTCGTTGATGCATCCATCCAGGCGTATGGGACAGTGGTCTATTTATTGTGCGAGTATGATGACGGGACAGCGAGTAGCCGGATTATCGCGTCTAAGAGTAAGGTCGCACCATTAAAACCTATAACGGTGCCAAGGCTGGAGCTGATGGCCGCGATACTTGGTCTTCGTTTAGCACAGAACATTATTCGTACTTTAGAAATACCAGTCCAGACGGTATTGTTCTTCTCAGACAGCAAAGATGTGTTATGGTGGGTGCGAGGTCGCGGGCGTGATTTCCGACCGTTTGTGGCAAATCGTGTAGGAGAAATACAAATGGAAACTGAACCATGGCAATGGCAATATGTACCCACTGAGCAAAACCCAGCAGACCTGTGCACACGGGGAGCAAGTCCATCTGAGCTCAAGAATAGTCCTTTGTGGTGGAATGGACCCTCATGGTTGCTCGAAGATCAGGCTAAGTGGCCAAAGATGGATGTCGGAAGTCGTCCAGTTAAGTTGCCGGAAACGAAAGCTTCAAAAGAGGAAGACAAAGAAAAGGAGAATTCGACTTTTACCACTCGGCAAGGCAGGTGTTCAAAACAGCAGCCGACCGAACAGCAGGTAACGAATGACGAATGGCGACTCGACTCGAAACGTTTTTCAAGTTGGATGCGACTCGTACGGTTACACGCCAGAGTGAAGAGAGTAGTGCACAACATGAAGAACGGTGCTAAAAGGCATTCCAGCAAGGAACTAATTCCAGACGAAATCCGAGATGCGGAGGAAGACATCATCCGTCAGGCACAAAAGGAGGCTTTTGTAGAGGAATATGCAATGTTACAGAAGAAGAAACCTGTCTCACAACGAAGCATTCTGTCCAAGCTTAACCCCGTACTCGATGAACAAGGAATTATTCGTTCGGACAGTCGCTTGAGATATGCAGAGTATCTACCCTATGATGTTCGATTTCCTATAATACTACCTAGAGGTCACTGGACGACGAAACTGATTGTCAAATATCATCACGAGATGGCGAATCATGACGCAGGCACCAATTTCGTGTTATCCCAGATTAATCAGAAATATTGGATCATCGCTGCCCGTGAAGAAATCAGAGAATGGGAAAGAACCTGTAACGAGTGTAAGAAACGCAAGAACAAAGCAGCAACGCAGATCATGGCTCCTTTACCCTCAAGACGGACTCGCTTGACATACCGTGCATTCGACCAAGCAGCGGTGGATTACGCTGGACCCATTCAGACTATCCAGGGCAGGGGAAAGAAACGACTAAAGCGTTGGTTGTGTGTATTTACATGTACGGCTACGAGGGCCATACATCTGGAAGTGGCGTTTGGTTTGGACACTGATAGTTTTCTCAACGCTTTCGAAAGATTCACGAGCAGACGAGGAATACCATCGGAGGTAATAAGTGATAACGGAACAAACTTCGTTGGGGCTGTTAGTGAGCTAAAAGAGTTGGCGAATAAGTTGGACAAGGAAAAGATTCAAAGATTTACGGCGCACAAGAATGTCAAATGGGTTTTCAACCCTCCTGCCGCCCCACACTTTGGTGGAGTTTTTGAGAGCATGGTGAAAACAGCAAAAAGAGCATTGTACGCGGTGTTGGGAAACAGTGACGTAACAGACGAGGAGTTAATCACCGCATGCGCCGGTGTGGAGAGTTTAATCAATTCGAGACCCTTAACATATCAGTCGGCAAGCCCACAAGATGACGTACCATTGACTCCGAACCATTTTCTTCACGGTCAGGTCGGGGGATCCTTCGCTCCAGAAGTCGTTGACATCGAACCGTTTAATCCTCGAAAGCGATGGCGTAAGGTGCAAGATTTAATCTCTAGAGTTTGGTCGAGGTGGCTTAAAGAATACTTGCCCACACTGATCATGAGACCAAAGTGGACGGAAGTGGTGAAGGATTTAAAAGAAGGAGATGTCGTCCTATCTATCGAAAAAGATCTGCCTCGTGGTCGTTGGCCTTTAGCACGAATTGTTCAGACGTTTCCAGGACGAGATGGCCACATTAGGGTGGCGAAAATCCAGTGCGGAAATAGAACACTTATGAGGCCGATCCATAAGCTGGTTCCCATAGAACATTAGAGTGTTAAAAGATAATAGGAAATTCAGTTAAACGTTGGTTGACATTAATGTTTGTTAGAATAGTCACACTTCCTTTCCTCAGTGTGGGGAGGGGGGATGTTCGGGAGACTTTCGTTAACCGAATGAACTTCGTAGGAACTTCGGAACTTACCGGAAAAACACATGTTTTTTCGGGTTGTGTGGTTTTTCGTTTTTATCTTTGGATAATCTTTTGTAAAAGCTTTTGTACAACATTTTTTATTGAATTATATTATTTATTGTTTTGTACCAATCGTATGGGATAATTTGCGAGTTCTGAAGAACACATAGCGTAACTAAGTCATGTACCATTGATCAAAAAGGCTGCACTCTGCAGCATATTTGCCGTTTTTAACATTAATTTCAAAAGAAATAACTGCAACAGACGCTTTGGTAGTTGTCTATACCAAAGGCGAAAAACGAAAATATTATGAAAACCGGCTTACCTGGGGTAAAAATTAATACCCCAAAAGGTGAATTAGGGCCTTTCACAGCATCATATGTAGAGCAAGAAATCACTTCTCCATTTAACTTGTTGAACAGGCAAAGAGTCTTTTTAGATGCAATGCAGAAAAAATATCACAAAATATATGCCGAAAACAATACCGAAAACCCAAAATATTTTCGTAAAAATCGGGAGGGTGATAGACACGTTTTTTACTTTGTATCAGGGTATGTCAGTGGTAATTACCATGGGCAAAGGGGACCATGTGACGTTACCAAAGCTGAAAATCCGCCATCTTTTTTGTGACATTTTTTCGTGGTGAGCCGGTCCTCCAGGAATTATTATATAGCTCGGTGGATATGACATATCCCA
Source organism: Dendronephthya gigantea (assembly GCF_004324835.1). Lineage (NCBI taxonomy): Eukaryota > Metazoa > Cnidaria > Anthozoa > Malacalcyonacea > Nephtheidae > Dendronephthya > Dendronephthya gigantea. The sequence continues at coordinate 1,113,716 of NW_021163049.1, forward strand.
GTCTCGGCTTAGGCCTTTTCCGCAAACTCGTGGTCTGCCAAACATTTAAGATCGAGGCGATGACATTCTGACATTCTGTCTTCACTGTCCTTAAGGACAGCGGGCGCAAAAATAATTCAAATTGCTCTTTTCCCAAACCATGGAACATTACAGCCAGTTCAAAAGTCTTGCATCTGTATATTGTCCTGAGGGACTTCAAGTTTGAACTGATTGCAACCCAAGGTGAGGCTTATGTTTTCACAATCCATGGTTTTGTTACAAGCATGATGTCAGACATGTAGACCAAAAGAGGAATGGGTTATTTTTATTCTGTTTGAATTTATATTAATTAAAAAACCGCCAGCCCCACCCTAAACCACAATCCTGGCCAACACATTGACAACATTCACTGTTTGGCTGTGTCCCATAACAAATTTAAAGCATTTACCAAAGATTCAATATTATTTGGGGGAGCAAGGGGGGCAATGGACAAGATGGACTGTTTACAACGGGAAAATGTCGTTTTTTACGTCTTGCCTAGAACGGTTGCATTTCAGGCCCAGCGAGCCCTCCCTTGAATTAGGCTATATAGAATTGTCCTTAAACATAAACAAAATGTTTTTTACGCCTTATATCTCACTGAATTGGTACAATTAATAATATAAAACAATGACTTTGCCATAGCATTTATTTAAAGAAGATTTTCAGCCGCGTCGTCGTCGTGTTGCTGTCCTACATGCTTAAGGTTCCTATTAATAAACAGGTTGAAAACGCGATCTACTGTCCTTGGCGAAACAAACAAATCGACAGCAACTCTGGTTGAAGACCTGTTATAAAATAAATTTTGCCACACAATCCCCCATCTTATATCGTCTGAATACGGCTTAGGCATTTTACAACAAGAATATCCCAACCAAGCAATTTTGCAGCGTTTGCATGCGTAATTAGATATGACACGTGATGCAAATATGTGGTCACATGTCACAACTATTTGTATATATGTCTATATTTTCGGACAACCTTTCCTAGATCCACTATATATATATATATATATATATATATATATATATATATATATATATATACATATATACATATATATATATATATATATATATATATATATATATATATATATATATATATATATATATAGAATAGTTAAAACTGTTAAAACGAGAAATCCATTTATATTAAAATACTAAAATTATAAACTAAAAACCGTCAGTAACTCGGAGTTTCACGCTCAAAGGCGATCATCAGCCTAAATAAAGGCAGGCGTCTACGCCGGCTTATAATTACTTGCATAAAATTTGTTTTCATGTCTACACTTAGAAATTAATTCAGATCTTTTGTTTAAAAGAGTGCCTTTGTTAGTGTTTATAATACAGAGCTTCTCCGTCAAACACAGGGCGCATTGTTTCGATCCAGCAGTGTATGCCTTTGCTCGTTTCAAAATGGACCATTTGATAGAATATTCAACATCCAATTTCTTTAACTTCCAGACGTACTTTGACAATGCAGTAGAGTTTTCATATTTTGCATGTTTAAATGATTGCTTGTGGACATCGCAAAGCGGTTTTACATCACCAATCGAATATAGCGATTTAAACTGCAGTAAAAGCCAGCAAAACAAGGAGAAAAAGAAAAGAACCCGAAAGGTGACCTGGTTTAACCCACCGTACAGCCGTAATGTGAAGTGTAACGTCGCTGGTCGCTTTTTACGTTTAATCGATAAGCATTTTCCTGGCAAGCATAAATTAAGCAAGATTTTTAACAGAAAGAATGTGAAAGTCAGCTACAGTTGTATGGATAATATGGCATGCATCATAAGACGACACAACAACACAATCCTTAACCGTAAGCCGAATTTGCCTGAAAGAAACTGCAACTGCAGAGTTAAGACGGAATGCCCCTTAAGTGGTGCATGCCTGACCAAGAGTATTGTTTACAAAGCAGATATAACAGCAAATGGCCACAAAAAAAAAGCACTACATCGGCATGACTGAACATGAATTCAAAACAAGGTACAATGTCCACAAGCAATCATTTAAACATGCAAAATATGAAAACTCTACTGCATTGTCAAAGTACGTCTGGAAGTTAAAGAAATTGGATGTTGAATATTCTATCAAATGGTCCATTTTGAAACGAGCAAAGGCATACACTGCTGGATCGAAACAATGCGCCCTGTGTTTGATGGAGAAGCTCTGTATTATAAACGCTAACAAAAACACTCTTTTAAACAAAAGATCTGAATTAATTTCTAAGTGTAGACATGAAAACAAATTTTATGCAAGTAAAATATTTAGTCTGATGATCGCTTTTGAGCGTGAAACTCCGAGTTACTGACGGTTTTTAGTTTATAATTTTAGTATTTTAATATAAATGGATTTCTCGTTTTAACAGTTTTAACTATTCTATGCATGCTCTACGCAGCCACGCGTATAGAGCTCTCTCCTACCGAGTGATCTCTACCTGCTGGTAACCACCTACTATTATTTGCTCCCGTCTGGTTGAGCTCTCTTGTTCACGAAGTTTTAGTTCAAAATGCAGAAAATCCAACTCCAATACACCACCAAGAACATCCCATTGCCTTCAAGAAACGCATATAAGTCAGAGCTCCTTACAAAGGTCGAAAGCGTCATCAAAAGCATGCGATGGAAAGCCTTCTTTTTCCTGAACCCAGCAACTAATCAAACTCTGCACAAGTTCCATTTTGCATCAACAAAATGCCCACCACAAATCGAAGAACTGATTCCTTTCGAGAACGACCTATTCAGGATGATTGAAACCATACAATTTAGAAACTTCAACGACCAATTCCAGAGCAAAATGAAAGCTGACATCAAGAAGATAAACACCTCAGACAAAGTTATTGCATTTGCAGACAAAACGAGAAACCTGTACGAAGTTGACAAAGAGGATTATGAAAAGCTCTTGCGGGAAAACATCACGAAGAGCTATAAACGAGCCGATGAACAGCATTTCAATGACATAAACCAAGAGATCAAGAGCATTGCTACCACCCTCAACATCGACGATAGGGTCGAAATAATGGCAAAACAACAAGCATACATTACCTTGAAAGACCATAAGGACAATTTCCTAAACAAGCCATCATGCAGGCTCATTAACCCTTCCAAAAGCAACCTCGGGCGGGTAAGCAAACAAATTATCGAGAGAATCAATGATAAAGTCCGGTCATGCATCAATGCTAACCAGTGGAAGAACACAGATTCGGTCATCAAATGGTTCAATGCGCTGGAAGATAAACAGTCACTCACGTTTCTAGTGTTCGACATTGTTGATTACTACCCCTCAATAACAGAAGACCTACTCACTAAGTCACTCGACTTTGCTAGCCAGTACGCAGAAATTTCCGATCAAGACCGCCACATCATTATGCATGCCCGAAAATCTCTATTGTTCGACGACGGAGAAGCCTGGCGTAAAAGAAACAACGCCGCGATGTTTGATGTCACCATGGGGAGTTTCGATGGGGCCGAGATTTGTGATCTTGTGGGCCTTTTCATGTTATACCAACTCACAACGAAATTAAACAACAATAACATTGGCCTCTATAGGGACGACGGCCTCGCAGCCTTTCGATACATGGGACCGAGAACAGCTGATCGAATGAGAAAACGACTATCTGAATACTTCAGTGAATTCGATTTGAAGATAACCAGCCAAGCTAACTTTCCCAAAACTCCATGTTTAGACATATAATTAATATAAAAATTTTACTCAAGTTAGTTTAAACTCACGGACAATGTGTATATTGTAGAAACATATGTGTATGTAAACTACTGATAATATATTCAAATCAAGACCTAACATATATATATATATATATATATATATACACAGGTGTAGTGATAGAAACTATCGTAAAGATAGAAACTAGCGCATACAAAATCGTCTGGGTAGAGTGCTCAATGCTAATGCAGAGCGGCATAACACAAGATGAGAAAACGCAGGTTACTTCATCGAAATTTTATTTACTACAGGACTGTTTCGTATGACAAGCTTATAGCTTGCCACACTCGTCAGGTAAATAATATAATATTACAACAGCACGACAGACTATATACAGGAGATGCATAATTAATTAATTAGATCATGTTACATGGGTGTTACTAAGGAGAAATTTCTTTCGATGTCGGCAGGCGGATACGAGTTTGTTGCGTTTGTTAAGAGAGCTTAATTCAGGGTGACAGATAATGATGAATTTTTCGGAAAGGCATAGATTACAGCGTTTGGTTTTGTTGCAGTATGGTTTTGACTTTTTCATTATTTTCCAATTGATGGTGTATGGTGTATTATTATCTTTTAATTGCCAAATGTGTTTGCTCAGTTCAGTTGCATTTTTCTTAGTTTTGTTGCGGAAGGTGCTGGTGTGGTTGAGATAGCGTGTTTTAAAAGTATTTTCGGTAAGACCAACGTATGTTTCAATTTCTTTCGTCGCCTCATTGGTTACAGCAGCTTGATACACTACGGCTTTTGTTTGACACTCGCCTCGAAGTGGACATGCGTCTTTCACGCGGCAATTGCATCGGTTTTCTGTGGTGATGTTGTTGTTAACTTCGTTCCGCAGTATTGTTTTGTTGTGGGATGAGATGATGCTCTGTACGTTTGGCATACAACTATAACTTAACTTTAACGTGTTTCGGTTGAAGATTTGTGCAATGGATGGTTTGGGGGAAGGATTCATCTATGCCTTTAAGGAACTTGTGGCCAATATCGGTTTTGACGTTTGAGCTGTAAGGTGGGTTGTACCAAGTGACATTTCTGGTTCTTTGTCGGGTTCGTTGAGTAGGTTGGGGGTTGTAGTGTAAGTTATAGTTGTATCCACTCTTCTTTAACGCTTCTTGGTATGGGCGCTTGCTTGAATCAAATGATTCCTTGTCTGATGAAATTTTTGAAAGGCGTTGATTGATCGTTTCGGGGATTCTACGCATAATGGAGGGAGGGTGGTTGCTCTTGACGTTGACGTACTGGGGCATGTTGCCTGGCTTTGTATACGGTTTGAATGTTCCGGTCATTAGATTGAATGTAATGTCTAGAAAGTTTACGCATTTCTTGTTAGCCTCGATAGTTAGTTTGAGTTTATTGTCGCTGAACACTTTACAGATTTCTTTCTTTATTTTTTCTATCTCGCGTGGAGGGACGTTGAACGAGCTCAGGCCATCATCTCGGTACAAACCAATAGCATTTCTATACGTGGCAGGAAGTTGTGATAGCAAGTAGGCTCCCACCAGTTCGCATGTTTCCGCACCGTCAAAACTGCCCATTGTCACATCAAAATTCGAGCTACTGTCCTTCTTGCACCAAGCTTGGTTTTCACTAAAGAGCAAGGAGTTCTTGGCTTGAATTATGATGTGACTTTCTTCTTCTGTTATCTCATCATATTGGGACACGAATGCAATAGCCTTGTTTAAAAGCTCGTCTGTTATCGATAGATAAAAATCAACGACCTCAAAGCTGATAAACGAGTGTGCGGGTTTGTTATCAATGTTCTTGAACCATTGAATGACAGAGATACTGTTTTTCCATTGCATCACACCGGTGGAAGATATAATTTTATTGTTGATTCGCTCGAGGATTTTTTTACTAATAATGCCGATCTCGGATTTGGCGGGATTGATGAGGCGCGTTGTCGGATTGTTGTTGAAGTTTGGCTTGTGGTCTTTTAACGTAATGAAACATTCTTTCTCGGCCATTGCATCGATTCTACTATCTAACTTTAGGTTTTTCGCGATTCTCCGTTCTTCTTTGGCTATTTCGGCTGTGCTGTTTGCTGTCGCTTTCTTGTAGGTTTTTGTAATGCTGTTGTGGAGAAGTTGTTTGTATGGCTCGGGTTTCACGCGGTAGAAGTTGGTAGTCTTGTCGGCGGGTATGAACAGTTCGTTGTCTTTCTTTATTTTCTTAATGTCTTGGTTCAGTTTATTTTGGAATGCAGATGTTGACGGTTGGAATTCAATGTTCTGAACTAGCGTTAGCATTCTTTCCTCAAAATCATGAAGTTCGGCGATTGGTGGTGGTGATGTTGTTTTTGAAGCCATATGTTTCTCTCTTGATTGAAGTGTCAGTTTTGTGGAGAAAGTGGTGCGCTTTCCATCTCAAATGTTGAAGGAAGGATTGCGTTTTTTCAATTAGGCATCTTCTGTACATGTTTGGCTGTGCTGTTGGGATATTCTTCGTGGAGTAGCCAAGGTTTGTGGGTTCCATTTCAATATGTATTAGAGTGCTCGACAGTGAAGGAGCGTGATATACAGGTGTTGTGATAGAAACTATCGTGAAGATAGAAACTAGCGCATACAAAATCGTCTGGGTAGAGTGCTCAATGCTAATGCAGAGCGGCATAACACAAGATGAGAAAACGCAGGTTACTTCATCGAAATTTTATTTACTACAGGACTGTTTCGTATGACAAGCTTACAGCTTGCCACACTCGTCAGGTAAATAATATAATACTACAACAGCACGACGGACTATATACAGGAGATGCATAATTAATTAATTAGATCATGTTACATGGGTGTTACTAAGGAGAAATGTCTTTCGATGTCGGCAGGCGGATACGAGTTTGTTGCGTTTGTTAAGAGAGCTTAATTCAGGGTGACAGATAATGATGAATTTTTCGGAAAGGCATAGATTACAGCGTTTGGTTTTGTTGCAGTATGGTTTTGACTTTTTCATTATTTTCCAATTGATGATGTATGGTGTATTATTATCTTTTAATTGCCAAATGTGTTTGCTCAGTTCAGTTGCATTTTTCTTAGTTTTGTTGCGGAAGGTGCTGGTGTGGTTGAGATAGCGTGTTTTAAAAGTATTTTCGGTAAGACCAACGTATGTTTCAATTTCTTTCGTCGCCTCATTGGTTACAGCAGCTTGATACACTACGGCTTTTGTTTGACACTCGCCTCGAAGTGGACATGCGTCTTTCACGCGGCAATTGCATCGGTTTTCTGTGGTGATGTTGTTGTTAACTTCGTTCCGCAGTATTGTTTTGTTGTGGGATGAGATGATGCTCTGTACGTTTGGTATGGTGTTTTATTATCTTTTAATTGCCAAATGTGTTTGCTCAGTTCAGTTGCATTTTTCTTAGTTTTGTTGCGGAAGGTGCTGGTGTGGTTGAGATAGCGGATACAACTATAACTTACACTACAACCCCCAACCTACTCAACGAACCCGACAAAGAACCAGAAACGTCACTTGGTACAACCCACCTTACAGCTCAAACGTCAAAACCGATATTGGCCACAAGTTCCTTAAAGCCATAGATGAATCCTTCCCCCCAAACCATCCATTGCACAAAATCTTCAACCGAAACACGTTAAAGTTAAGTTATAGTTGTATGCCAAACGTACAGAGCATCATCTCATCCCACAACAAAACAATACTGCGGAACGAAGTTAACAACAACATCACCACAGAAAACCGATGCAATTGCCGCGTGAAAGACGCATGTCCACTTCGAGGCGAGTGTCAAACAAAAGCCGTAGTGTACCAAGCTGCTGTAACCAATGAGGCGACGAAAGAAATTGAAACATACGTTGGTCTTACCGAAAAAGTGAATGTTTATATACATACTGTTATTCAACTCAACTGAATAATGTTAGCTCCACCACAAGTTCATTGCGTCACGCAGTTTCAATCAACCGGCTGGGAGGTTTTCTTTCGCGACGTGGGTTACGTGGTTCGAACACAGCACTTGCAGTCCCCTCCTCCGGTTCGTTTGTCGTAGCTGAATCACGAGTCTGCGTCCATTCAGCATCAGAAACCGATGACTGGGGCGATGAGTCCACTGGGAAAGCGTTAGGCTCCGCTGGAAGGACTAACCTGGGATTTTGACTAACCTCAGGAACAACTTCTCGGCCTCCCGGTGGTGGATTATCCATATCTGATGGGTGACAGGCGCAAATCTGGTCGATATGTCGTTTCCACGGCATGCTGTCGACTTGGACGGTATAAGTGACCGGTCCCAGTTTTTTTAACACCACTCCTCGAATCCATGATGGCTTCTTCGGGTTCTTCCGGTAATCTCGAACCATAATTATATCTCCTAGTTCATGCAACCGGGTTCTTTTCTCTTCAGGCATTGATCTTTTCATTACTGATTCTCCTAGAGATGGTTTACACACGTCTAATCTCGTTCTCACTTTTCTTCCGAGAAACAGCTCACTTGGTGTAACTTTAGTCAAACTGTGCGGTGTGGTACGGTACGATAGTAAAAACCAGATGCCAGTTTCTGATTTAATGTACCCGATTCAGACTCCATAGTCTTCATGGCTTGTTTAAAAGTACGAACTGCACGTTCAGCCTCCCCATTTGAACTTGGGTGATACGGTGCTGATCTAATATGGCGAACTCCATTGTTTTTCAAGAAGGTCTGAAATTCTTCAGCTACGAACTGCGGTCCATTGTCCGACACTAATTCTCTGGGAAGCCCAAACGATGAGAACAGGTAACGTAAGGCGTTGATGGTACTCTCGGCCATCGTAGATTTCATCTTGACGACATCTAACCATTTGGAATGAGCATCGACCACAATCAAAAACATTTCCCCCAGAAACTGTCCGGCGTAATCGACATGGATCCGTTGCTAAGGTGATTGTGGCCAAAGCCAAGGGTTGGCTTGAGCTTTCGGACAATTTGGCAAATGCTCTCTACAGGGTTCACACGCCGCAACTTTTCTCTCGATGTTGGTATCCAGGTTTGGCCACCAAACATGTAATCTCGCAAGGGCCTTCATACGCACCATGCCAGGGTGACTTCTATGTAATTCGTCCAGGATTTCTTCACGATAACATTCTGGGACTATCACACGAACTCCTCGGAGCAGACAATCTTCCTCGATAGAGATTTCCTCCCGCACACGATGGTACGCTTGTAATTCGCTGTCGACCTCACTTCGAGGCCAACCACACCTGGTATATTCGGTGACCCCAGACAACCACTTGTTGTTCCTTGTAGCGCTGGCCATTCGAGTGGCGGATATTGGTAAGCCGTTGACTTGCATTTTGTTCACAAGTTCTGCTTCTTGGAAGAAGACACCGTCCAACACTTCGCCGGATGCAGCGAGAGGGAAACGTGACAGCGTATCGGCATTTCCATTCTCTTCAGTTGAACGGTACTTGATGTCGAACTGGTAGGCTGATAGTTGGATCGCCCATCTCTGAATACGCGATGCTGCCAAGACGGGAATTCCCTTTTTTGGACCAAGAATCAGCGTCAATGGCTTATGATCTGTCAGCAAGATAAATCGTCGTCAGTACAGGTATTGGTGAAATTTCTTAATTCCGAACACAATTGCAAGGGCTTCTTTTTTTATCATGGAGTAGTTACGCTCCGCTGAAGTGAGATTCTAAAGGCATACGCAATCGGTCGTTCTTCATTCGCACTATCCATCTGATGGGAAATCACTGCTCCCAATCCGTGGGCAGAAGCATCCACTGCTAAAACCAACAGCTTCTTAGGGTCCTAATGAACCAACACTTCTGACAACACAAGATGCTTCTTAACTAGTTTACAGGCATTTGCACATTCTTCCGTCCAAACCCACTCCACGTTATTTGCCAAAAGATCAGTCAGCGGTTGAACCATTGTCGACATGTTTGGGATAAATTTACGGTAATAGTTCACAATACCCAACCACGATTGCAGCTCCTTCTTGTTGTTGGGATCTTCGAGCTTCAACATGGCTTCCACTTTCTTCGGTGAGGGGTGGATACCCTCTTTGTTCACCACGAAAGCAAAATATTCTACTTCGTCTTGCATGAACGAACATTTCGACTCTTTAAGTTTGATGCCAAAGTCGTCTAATCGTTGTAATGTTAACTCCAAATTCTGCCTGTGCTCTGTATCATCTTTGCCCGTTACTAAAATATCGTCAAGGATATACCCGACTCCGCCAATCCCTTGGAGTATCTCATCCATAGTTTTTTGGATTTAGTTTTTCCAACGAATCGAGCGGTTAATGGCGCGAGGTATTCAGCTGCGTACTTCATTACTTTAACTATGTATTCTATGCCATGGAAGACGCTGGCATCCTGTTTCTTGACAATCCCACACATGTTTTTATATTACACTACGTTTTTCTACCCCGAATTAACCATTCATTGCATGGATACAAGGATGCTTTTAACAACCATGGCATTTGGACTGCCAATAATTGGTCACCAAACCAAATGTGGTTGAATGGTATGTTGAACGGAGAAAATCCATTAGCACACAAAGGACCGCCTTTCCAATTTGCTCTCAAATTTCATTTTCCTTGAGTGTACTTTCTATCTCTATTATTTCACGCAGTAAAACTTTATCTTCTGATGACGACCATGGCATTTCAGTGTCTCTAACTTCCACCAATTGATACAAACTCATAAACTCTGGTTTCTTTACGTTTTTTTAACATTGAGTTGGAGTTAGACTGGTTGCTAACAACTGTTGCTCTTAAACGCTCTCGATGTCCAAGTTGAGAAAATGCGCCAGCAGTGGAATGTGATATCATTGCTTGTGCGCGATCCAAAACTGAACTAACGGTCCTTGATGCCATTGATGTGGAAGATGACACAGAAGAACTCCTGGAATTTGCTACGGTTGAACTTTGAGATGCATTTGCTATGGTTGAACTCTGAGATGCTTTTGCTACGGTTGAACTTTGCAATGTACTTGATTCATTCAAGGGTGCCATAAACGAAGTCAAAATAGAATTTGCCTCCTGCAGATGACGAGAAAGCACTTGCAGTTGCTTGGCGTCCGCCATTTTGTATCATTTGTATTACCATGTGCATGTAGACCATGTGACTTTTTAGCTTGGTAACCATGCATCATTAAATTGAATATTTGTTGAATTCAATAAAAATTCATTGAATTGAATATTTGTTGAAAATAAAAAAAAAGTCATTGAATTGAATATTTGTTGAATTGAATAAAAATTTATTGAATTGAATATTTGTTGAATTGAATAAAAATTCATTGAATTGAATATTTGTTGAATTGAATAAAAAGTCATTGCGTTGAATAAAATATCATTGAATTGAATAGTGGTTGAATTGAATAAAAAGTCATTGAGTTGAATAGAATATCATTGAATTGAATAATTGTTGAATTGAATAGTTATTGAATTGAATAAAAATTCATTTAATTGGATAATAATTGAATTAAAAGAATGAAATTTAATATGCAAAATCGATATTGAATATTGCTACAATCGGCTTGCCATAGTTAGGAAGAAACAACACTGTGTTGTTTATGTATTGATAGATCTCTTACATTAATGTATATTATGTCAATAGCAAGTCGATACCTGATATTCTGCATACAGTACATAAATGATTCTATACAAAACGGACATTTTGGCGGTATACGGTATTGATTATAAGTATATTGTTTGTAATGATTTATGCGTCGAAGTATCCACATCATAGAGATAATATGCACTGTGGTTTATTTACATTATTTACAAAGATTTTGCCTATTCTTATGAAGTGACAAATAAATTGTTGCCATCATATAAATGTAGTGAATGTAGTCAGAGCCGTTTGATGAAGAAAAGAGACTAAACCGAGAAAATTGCGCCCGGTTAGGCCGGTTTACATGGCAACTAAAATTATAATTTAATAGTGACAGTATCCGTGGCTAACGTAACTTGAGTACTTTGAGTAATTTCCTTTTGATTAATGTTTAACCTAGTTCATTATATTTTTACTGGCATAAGTCAAAATGTTTATGTTGGGACAAACACGTCTGGTTGCTTAGGTATTACAGGGCATGAAAACTTTGCACTATCCTTGGATCCCTAGTTAGTACAATCTAACTTCCTTTTCATATATTGTCTTTTTTGAGTATCTTTAACTTTTTCCAAATAGTTCTGCTTGTACATAATATTTGACAATTTTGATGATTTTGCAACCTTTTCGGAATTTAATTTTCTGGCAGCTGCCATTTTATTTAATTTTTTTACATTTTCATGATATGATAGTCTGTATGTTGCAGTGGATGCCTTAAAATTTTCTTTCACTTTTCGGGGTTTGATTGTTGGTATGTTGCAGTAGACGTCTTAAAAATCTTTCTTACTTTTTCAGGATTTGATTGTCTGTATGTTGCATTGGCTGTTTTAAAAATATCTTTTACTTTTTCAGGATTTGATTGTCTGTATGTTGCAGTGGCTTTTTGCAAAGATTCCTTAATTTTCTGAGGATTTGAGCTTTTGTATTTCTTATTATATGACTTTTTTCTCTCGCTTTCTTTCTTTTTAAATTTGTTATTCAACCTTCTTTTCTTTATGTATTCTTTCATATATCCGCTTCTTTTGAGAATTTTCTGAGATATTGTTATTACTATTGAACTGCAAATTTTGTTGATTTGGGTTTTGTTTACTAGTTCCTGTCTGATTTCCTATTTGTTGATAAACAGATTGTTCAATTGGCATTGTAGAAACATAATGCAGTTCTTCAAGGTGTACAATATAAATATCTCTTGCATTTTGTCCAGACTGAGCATAAATAGAAGTTACAACTGTAGTCTCAGTAAAATTTTGTGCACTTTCTGTGATATGAATTCTCAAATTATGTGCATTCGCAACTGCCTGTATAATAAATTAATAATATGGTCTGCCCATGAGCCTAGCCTTGACATGTTGTGTAAATAATGCGACCAATATTGTTCAGTATTAGACTCTATGAAATATTCTGAACGGAGTAATGTTGGATAGCATGAGCTCTGATTTAGGCATGGCAATTTTCTGTTCCATAAAGCTGATTGCTTACACTACGAAATAAACTGTTACCATCACCAACAATGTTTACTGGCTTTTGTCCTATTCGAGCTAGTCTTGTGGTCTATACTGACATCAGGGGCGGATCTAGGATTTTTTTATGTTCTTCAAAAATTGACAAATTTGCATTTCGGGGGGGGGGGGCTGTAGTTCAAGTTTTTTTTAATATACTTATATGATAAAATCGAATTGATATACAAAAGATGACTGTCTCAGCCAATATCAGGGGTCATCTGCATGCCTAGAAAAGAAAAACTGCATAGCAGCACCTTCCCAAACATGAACAGCCTCTTTTTTGGTTGAGGCCTAGCGGTCTGGTTTTAAGGTGCCAGACAATCGCCTTCACACCTTTGGGTTTGGTTGGAAATAAGTGACTATTTGGGACATTTCTTGGGTGCAAAACTGCTTAATTTTTTACAACGCCCAAGTCGGTTCCAACCTTTTAACCCCCCAACTATTATTTATTACATTAAACTACCAATTTCATGTATGTTTCATCATTGTTCAAAGTTCATAATTAAGAGACTGTCTCCCCAAAAACTGATCACTCATATTTTACGTAAAAAGTAAACCCACCTAAAACTTTATGATTTTTTGGTTTGGGCTTTTAATTACCTGAATCGCTTTTACGTTTCTCAAATATTTTATTTTTATCCAGATATACTGATCAGTAGTCCCAGGGATGTAGGAGACAAAATGGCGGCTGTCTGAACGCGACATTTCCTACTAAATTTGGTTGCCGCATACAATGAACTCTGACTTTCAATGTCAATTCTATTGGGATATTTTTTAACAACAGGTGGTTGAAATTTATTGTTAACACTAACATTCTTGATTTCATGTATAAGTTATTAAAAACATTGCACAACGTAACCAAGTCTGATCCGCCTTGTCTGTACGACCAACACACCGCGTTGAGTAGAATTTGATATTCCCAAATCTGGATTGAAATTACCACAACTACCATGGTTCTGTTATATAATAGTTAGTCGAATAATATGATATGTTATTTTGTGTGGGTCTGTTTGCGTTTCTTCAACAGAATGCTGTCAATATACATCAAATTCGGCTTAATTTGCAAACGGAAATAATTGGCACTGCGAACTCTTCAAGTACTCTTTGGCCAGAATAATTTGCTAAATACTTACAAAAGCAAAAGTATTGTGTTTTAAGAAAGCAATGTTAAATAGTTTCACAACTAAAGACTACTTTAAACTTCTGGAAAATCATAAATATAGAAAATATCTTGATTCTAACGGATTGCCAACAACCGAAAGACGACAAGCCACACACAGAGTTGACCATTACTTTTAATATTTTACGCGTTGTACCCTACAAGTTTGGTAAAAAAAAGTGTTTAATTATTCAAAATCTTATTATTCAAATACTTTCCCATATATTTTTTCCACTACGGTACTATACTTCTGGTATGCATAATTGAAATCAACATGCATACGAGTCATCATCAATTTTTATCACTGGGCGCTTCTAGCTTTTTACTAAAGTTTAAAAGTTTGTTAACTTCCAGAGTGCACTTTGACTTGTCAAGTACACAAAATTCTAAAAGTAAACGAGACTTACCTAGTCGAAGTTTTATTTGAATTCTGTGAGTTATTGGTCGGGAGTGGAGGAGTCATATGACATCATATGAGAAAGCCATGATCAGTATTTAACAGAACCAGAGAGTACTTGACCCAAATCGGGTTGGGATATCGTCACACTCCATAAGTATTCATCAAACATTTAGGGTGGGCATATTACTCCTCCGCTCCCGACCAATAACTCACAGAACCCAAATCAAACTTCGACTAGGCAAGTCTCGTTTAATTTTAGAATTCTGTTTCGTCATTGGTCTTGGTCGCTACGGAGTCATATGACATCATATGAGATTTTAAAGCAGTACAAGTACACAATAAACACAGTAAGTAAGCCCAATAAATCAAAACTTGATTCATTCATAAACAATAACATATAGGCCACTCGTTATTGAGTACTATTTAACAAAAACCTGCCAAAATTGCCCGCTGTTTTAACTGGTTTATTATAGTATTTTCCAAACGTAGACTCTTGTGACCATCCAGCACTCTGCATAATCATATCAACGGGCATACTCTCAGCTTTTGCTGCTGATGTTGCTGCTGCCCGAGTACTGTGAGCTTCAAATTTTGAGGTATCTATACCAGCTAACTCTAACATCTTTTTTAACCAACGACTAATAGTATTCCCTGAAACCTCTTTATGAGGCATTTGGTGACTAATAAAAAACCTTCGCTGTTCTCCCTGTAATTTCGCCGTTCGTTTGACTTACTTATTTATATGCACGACTGGACATAAGGTCTTGTCTGGTGTGTATGAAAGCAGTTCTATCAGTCTGAGGTGTTTACCAGAATGAGAAGTTTTTAGGAAGGAGTTAATAAAAAAGGTACACTTTGTTGAAGGATCATGGTAGAAATAAATAATGCCTGTAACGTTTGGCGGCATTGGCCGGTCAGTAATGCCAACAACATAACTGTTTTATGAGTTAACGTTTTAAGGTCTAGTTCCTCTGGTTTACCCAAACTGGTTAAATAATTAAATACGATATGCACATCCCATGTGTCAGAATAATGTGGCAACGATGGTCTCGTTTCAAAAACTCCTTTCAGAAAATGGGTAACCAGAGGGTGAGTCCCAAAGTGTTGATCGCTGGAGAAGGTACAAGTTGCGTATAATGCACTCCGAGCTGTATTTAACGCACTATAGCCAAGACCTTCCTTGTATAGCATTGCTAGGAAATTAACTCTTTCTTCTACAGTCGTTGAAAGGGAATCCAATTTCCTTGTATTGCAGTACCCTCGCCATTTATTGAGGTAAGGTAAATACTGTCTTTGCGTACTTCCTCTCCACGATGACATGATGACCGAAATAGCTCATTCTGAAAGGCCTTTATTTGTAAAGGGTTCCCGGAAATGTGGCACATCAATAACGTTAACTTGGGATGCAGAAGGTGGATCAGGTCTGGATTGCTGGGCATGTAGATTGTGTTCTCTCCGTTGGGTAACATAACAGGCGTCTGGATTATCATTCGCATTAGAAGTGGCTACCACGGTTGAGCAGGCCACTTGGGGACAACAATTAGGGCTGTGCTCTCCTCCTCCCGAATTTTTTGTAGAACTAAAGGTATGATGCTAAATGGAGGAAAGGCATAGAATAAATGCTGTTTCCAAGAAATGGTAAATGCATTCACAGCCTGGGCTTCAGGGTCAGGTATATATTGATAGGCAATAAACGGTTTTACTTTATAATTCAGTTTAGAGGCAAAAAGGTCAATAACTGGTGTTAGATTCAGTAACTTAATGCTTTATTGAAAGATTGTTTTATCTAGGGCCCATTCAGTATCCCTCAGAGGCTTTCTAGATTCTCCATCTGCTGCCTCATTCTCAACACCTGGTATATGGGCTGTGCTTAAAAATATATCTTGTTGTATACACCAGTCCCAAATTTCCCGAACTTGATTATTGTTTTTGAGAATGGCTGGTGCCCATTTTCCCAGTGTTTGCAACAGCAGTCATGTTATCTATTCTCAGACAAATGTATTTGCCCTTCAGGTTTGAGTGAAATGCTTTAAGAGCAAAGAAAACTGCTAGCATCTCCAAGTAATTTATATGGTGGGTCGCCTCAAGTGTAGACCATTGACCTCCACACTTGAGATCACCTAAAACCCCGCCCAGCCTGAGTTGGATGCATCATGTATAATGTAAGGTCACACTGTGGGAAGGGCAATGGGTTTGCATAAGCTATCAGCTGATCTATCCACCAGCGTAAGTCAGCACATGATATGCTGGATAGCTTCATAGGTTTGTCAAAATTCCCTTTGTTTTGTTTTAGTGCCTCTGTTTTGTCCATATCCAAATCTCGAAAGTGTAATGGACCTAATTGAGCTGCAGGAAAATTTGAAATTAATAGTCACAACACTGAGGCAACTTGGCGAATACTAAGAGATGGGTTGTCTAGTAACTCTGTGCATGCATCTTTTATTTTATTCATCTTTTCTGTGGTTGGAACTATCTTCATTTCAACAGAATTAATTGTAAACCCAAGGATGGCTATATTTTGACTGGGTATAAAGGATGACTTCTCTGGGTGTATAACAAACCCCAGAGCATCTAAAAGTCTTGTTGTATGCAACACATTATTGGCACAGTCCTCATAGTTATCACCTTGTAAATAAAACTCATCAATATGACTAACCGAAATGTGTCCCGGTCGCCTTAAGTGGGAAATAACTGGCTTTAGCAATTTTGTAAATTTTCTGGGACAGAAGGCCAGGCCATTTGGAAAGCAGACAAACTTATACAGTTGTTCTTTCCCGGAAAATTTTAAATACTTTTCATGCTCTACTGCTATTGGCACTGAATAATAGGTATCCTTCCGATCTACAGAAGCCATATAACAGTTTGGCTTTACCAAATTTACTACAGTGGAAAAGGATTCCATCTTGAAATGCTGATATTCAATAAATTGATTTAAACTTTTAAGTTTTAAAATCATTCTGGCTGACCTGTCTTTTTCTGGTTGTAAAGATTGGAGAAATGTACTCCCCAGTTTCATGTTCGCAAGGAACAATAAAACCCTTCTCAAGTAATTTAGAAATTTCAACCTCACATGTATACTTTTCAGCCGAATCCCAGCAGTTATCACTCTACCTCTTTTTCGGACTGTATCCTTGATGAGGCGTTTGTGAAAATTCAAGATGCTGTCCTGATATCATGCCTAAAACTCAGCATCTGAGGTTATGGACTGTCATTTATCATAAAACAAACTAAGTCTACCCGCTCTAAAACAGGACACTTGGATATGGAAATATGATACAAGGCCATTAAGGGTTACATCATCTACCTGCTAAATATTTGGGTACTTTGTTGCTTCAGTCATTGGTTTGTCTTTCTCTTGCCTGCCTGGAATTGTGTTTTTTGTTGGGGATAGGGGCGAGAGTTGTTGCCCCTGCCTTGCCATAAAAAAGGCTTACTATGACGGCTTTGAGGCGATTTTCCTTTCAAGCGGTTATTTTGGCCTTCAAAGTGGCGCCGCATGTTGTTATTGAACTTCTCGCTTGTGCTCGTAGTTGAATAGCTGATTTTGTTGGCTGCTTTGATACTAGCCATCCTGGCCTGTAAATCATCGCCAAACAAAAGCTCAGTGATTGGGGTTTGTGGCAAGCATAAGGAAATATATTCCTTATTTAGGTTTTGCTTTATCAATTCCTGGCGGCAGGTCAACAATTCCATATGCGTATGGCCAAGCAAAGCCAAACCGTCATGTTGTATGTCACCAGTTCGCCAAGCTGCTGTTTTAGTTCAGCATCTGAGCCCGTTGATGGTTTAGCTTGGAGCGACAACAACCCTTCTGTGGATTGAGTTAAAGCAACCCCAACCGCTACCAGCATTTTCTGATTGTTGACTAACTTGAGATCAGACCCACGGGTCGTATGGTTCAAGGTTGACCAGATCTCGTGGTTAATTCTTGGCACAGTGAGCTTCTCACAATTCTGCGGCCAAGCATATTTATTGATTTTGTCCTTCAATTTGGCCTCTTCCAATTTGGATGACCAACATTGGTTTACGATTTCTGCCAGCTTCTCGCTAACATCATGGCTCGTCTGAGTTCCCTCAACGTAGTCTTTCACTCAATATATAATCCCCAGCTGCTGAAGTATTTGGAGTCTCGGGCGCTTCGCCATCTTGTGTGTTGTCATTTATTAACTCTGAGTCAGAATTGCCCTTGTCTGCTTCAGACAGTGGGTTTTCAGTAGTAAGCTTGTCAGCTGGTAGCGCTAGAGTTGTTTCTTCGCATCTGGTTTATCTTGGGCAGCTTCTACCCTCAACAGACGTGTTAGAACCAAATTTATATTTTCACTCATTTTTGCCATCATTGCCATGATGCACTCTTGTCCACAATCAAATTGTGGGTTTTTGTCGTCTTCTTCATCCAGTAACTCTTCTTTGTGTTCTTCAGAGATAGTCTCGCAACCAGGTCAATTGATCATCTCATCCATAATTCAAGATTTCCACGGAAATATTCAAATTTTGCTTCTCTGATTTTGCGTGTAACTAACCTTGCAAAGGGTTCATGCACAACTGATCATGCAGTTCGTGCGCTTTCTCATATGATGTTATATGACTCCGTAGCGACCAAGACCAATGACGAAACAGAATGCTGCTGTAGTTGCGCACACTGGTCATACTTTCCATCAATGCCTTCCTCATATCCATCGCTGTCAGAATATCATGTCCTTCGTCTCAGTACACACAAATTGAGTTCTTCATAGGACAAATAATTCGATTGCAAAGGTCTTTGCCATGCTGCAGCTCCGGTGTGGCGGTCTGAGATTGTCATCGTGCTGAAATTGTACATAAAGAACTGCGCATGCTCGAAATCGAGCTTGTAATCCTGGCACGCGGTAAGGCAATCTGAAATTGTTATCGTGCTGAGATTGTGGTATTAAATTTGTAAACAAAAATTCGCCAAATATTCAACATAATTTTGAAAAGTAAACACAAATACCAGGAATAACTACATGCATGTCGTATTATTACAAATTATTTACAATGCTTAAAACGTATGTATTATCTTTTTACCAATGCTGTTTATTTACAAATTGTTGAAAAAAGGATAGCAATATTTTATCTGTTGTGCTGAGATTGTTTTGGTTTATAGTTTGTTGTGCTGAGTTTGTTGTGCTAAGTTTGTTGTGCTAGTTTGTCATACATAGTCTGTTGTGCTGAGTTTGTTGTGCTAAGTTTGTTGTGCTGAGTTTGTCTTGCTGAGTTTGTTGTGCTGAGTTTGTTGTGCTAAGTTTGTTGTGCTAGTTTGTCATGCTTAGTCTGTTGTGCTGAGTTTGTTGTGCTAAGTTTGTTGTGCTGAGTTTGTCATGCTGAGTTTGTTAATGCACCCTACTTTTTTTTGACAAATGCCAGACAATTTTACTTGTCAATGGGGAAGCTCTGAAGCTGAATGGGTTAAGCATCACCCAACTAGAATAGAAAGACTTGCGAAGTACAGAATACTATGCCAGAATCTCATTGTGTACCTGACAACAAATGTTTGCCCACCAAATGTAAGCAAAAAAGAGGCGAGGAACATTAAAAACCAAGCTAAGACACACTGTGGGATTCTAAAAGTAAGTCATGGTTGTCTAATGTTCATGGCTGTCTAATTTTGTCTATTATTTTCCTATGTATTATCAATTAACCCATCGAGCGGCTAATGCAGCCCAGTGCGCCCTACTTATTTTGTTTTACTTGTCTAACGCCTGATGATTTTACTCGTCAGTGGGGAAGCTCTGGAGCTTAATTAATGGCTTAAACACTGTCTTAATTGCACACACTATTTATAAAAGATTTAGTATAAGTGGCCCAGTGTAATAATATTGTGATTTTTATAAGATATTTCTTTTAATAAAAGATATCATAATATATATACAATGCCTAAATCCCTATTTACATTTTCTATATACAATTCCTAAAGACTATTTACAGTTCTTACAAGTGAAAAAGGAGTTTTTTGTTGACATTCCTTGGAATTCTTCGGCAGCCTCGGTGAAACCAATCTTTGCATTTTTCACACTCAACCATGAATATGCCTTTGGTGTATAGTTGTCGGCAGTGACAGAACACTTCAACTTTTTCCACACGAATATGTTTTTGGTGTTGTCCTCGAGTTACTGATTCAGGAAATAGAGTTAGATTGTCCTGCTGGTAGCATGTGGACAAGTGACCTCGCATCATCTCTTGTTTCCAGGTGCAATCTTGTGGTGAAATGCCATAGCACAAACTAATAGCAACTGCAATTGCAATGATCATCGAGAATCTGTACAAAAACCTCTTCAGGAGTACCTATAGACTCACAGCAAATACCCATTCTGCTTGCAGACCTCCAATATAAGGAAAATATCTTGCCAGCATAGCTTGGGCATGATCAGTATGTTCATCGGTCAGCCACTCTCCATTTTTAATTGTTGGTAGAATCATACCAACGTCTTTTTTGAAAGGGGTAGGTTTAACAGGCAATGGTCCAACTTTTCTTTTCTTTGCTTTCTTTACAGAAACAACAACTACATCTTGTTCTTCAACTTGAACTTTTCCTGGCCCAGCAGCTCTGACCTTTGATTCTATAATTAAATAATAATAATTGTTACTTTTACCAAACAGCTACTGAGCTACATACATATCATTGGTATTGGATAAACAAGTATACTTCTGATTCTACTGGAACCTCTTGAGCTGGATGGTCATCTACTTGTGGCATCTGAGATTTAGATGCTGTGTTTACGAACAGAGAATTATGCAGAATGTTGCAATCTCAGCACGGCAACATTTCAGCACACAAGACCGCGGGCGCATACTGCTAATGCGCATGTGCAGAACAATTTCAGCTCGGAACAATCTCAGACTGCCACACCGGGAAACAGTGGCATAGCCAACCTGAAGATTTTGTCTCGCTATGTAAATTTTGAGTTATTATAATTATTCATGTCTTTAGAAATCTATTGTTTTCTCAGTCAGTGAACACTAAAATATTAGCATAGCGGGACAAATTGACAGGATAGCTACGCTACTGCCGGGAAATCATATCTTTCAATTTCAATTCCACTTCTTCTGCTAATATAATGTAAAATGGCAAGGAGAAAGTTATTATGATAGCACCCAGCCTCGTCAGAGCAAAGGTATGCTGTTTTTATCTGAGAATTCTTTCTCTTTATTTTGTCAGGCAGATTTTCCAGAATCGACAATACTGCATACCAATCCTGTTTGCATGAATGAAATAAATGAGCGTAGGACATGACATTAAACGTTCCTGAGTCTCGTTTCAAAATGCAGCTGCTAATATGCCAGTTTAGACCCCGCTTTCCAAACCAGTCGGTTTGTTTCTCGCGATATTTTACTGTCAGAAATTTTATTGCCCAGTAACAAAGTATAAACATGGAATTATTCTCCAGACCATCAACCACATTGTGCTTTGCTTTATCCTGATTCTGTGACCTTAATATGTGGGCTATCCATTGTTCAACTTGTGCCTGAGCGACGGAATTGTAGTGCAATAGATCTTCCTGTTGTTTTTTGCTGTACATATTCGCTGCTGTGCATATAACTATCCTTATATCTTTTAGAGTCTCTTTGAGGTGTTCCCAACTCATACATGAACTGGAATGGGAATGTGAACACTTTTTCTGCAGATCTTTATCTATAGGGTCACTTACTCACTAGCGCAAAGTTACAGCAGTGCTCAGCTCATGTGTTTTCTGGTTCTTGGCAGTGCGTCACATAATCTGTCTTCAAGGAGCGCTTCCCTTCCCTGAGAAATTTCTTTTTGGTATCAGCCCATTCTTTAGAAATACTAATCTTTTCTAGTTCTTGTATGATGTTCTCTAAGCTTTCAAATCCTACCGCGCCAGTCTGAGGCAATGTTGTCAAGTCCTTGCAACGATTTTCTTTGTGAGGCTTCTCTTACATCTAGAATTCTGTAAAGGGTTGATCTACTGAGAGGTTCAAACTACAAGTACTGGAATATCATTGTTGATCTTGGTACCGTTCGGACTATATTTGGCATGGTAAGTTGCTCACGGGAATCAAGTTTTACCTATGTTTACCAAGTTTTAGTCTGTGTACGAAAGGAAATGTCTTGAGAAATGTATGGTCGGTTAATAAATTTGAGAAAATTATCTGATTTTTCAGCATCAATGCAAATTCTGTGGTGCTTTTTGTTTTCTATGGAAATTCCAGGGCCAACCTTTTTTGCATATGCGCGAGCTCGTTTAATTTTCATTTCGTTAAATGTTCATACGGCTCATGAAGATGGATAAGTTTTTTGGCTGAATAGCTGAAAGCGTACAAGCTTAGTATCTGCAATTTCAACTTCCGTGTTGGTACGTCTCTATATGCTGTCATCAAAGCAACAAGCTGCCACTTAATGGCTCTTCGCATGGTGGATGGATTGCTTCAAAGAGTTCTTCGGCTGCATCTGGAGCGATAACTTCACAGACAACAAGGCATGCTTCGACTGCTTTTTTTATGCAGTTCGTCTTGATATCTGACTTCATTTGTTCCCAGCTACGATGAACCCTTTGCTCAACAGGCGAATAGCCCTAGCCCACAACAGAGGTTTTACCGGCGATTCTTGACAGAAATTCAATATAGTTTGTCAAAATTTCTTCGTTATCACTGCCAAGAATAGTGTCTTCTTTTTCCTGTTCATTGTCATCTGGAAACCACTTGTGTACCATGCTCAACCGGGAAGCTCGTTTCAAAGTTGGTAAAGGAGGAGACTCTAAAACTTTATTTAATTTTCATTCTAGCCATATTAAAAGCTATCCTGCAAATTGAAATATCATAGTGAATAGTAATGCAGCACTATGAAGTTTTTACCTCAACCAACCAAACCAAATGTTTTGGAGATGCAAGCCACACCCAGGCTATGTGTTTTTGCAATGTCGGTACTCTTTGAATAGATAAAGTTAAATCAACGTGATTTGGTATTTCTTAGCTAAGCACCCAAACCAAAACAGTTTGCAAGTGTAAAAAAGATTGGATTTAATTATCATACAATACCTCTCCGTTGAATCATCATCCTTCGTGGTCTCTTCAGGAGTGGTATAATTTAGCCAGCAGCAGGATGCCATGGTCTCCTTGTATTCCTTTCTGCATTTAACACATATTGCTAAATAAACCAATGAAAGTTCATTGAAATTAGCTGAATTTCAAACAGCTCCCAACCAAACACTTACGCCTGTATTCTAAAAGTTCACTCACACTTAAACTCATTGAGTGTGAGATCTTAATCTTCTCATAATGTTTCAATGGCGGTATTTTTAAATGAATAATAGCTGATTTTTGCTTTTGCTGATGGAGATGAAAAAGAAGAGGAACAAACAAAACTTTTCTCACTTTCCAAAATACCTTCAAAGCAAAATAAAATGTGAAGATCATGCATTCCTTCCATAGCATTAGCACCATGCAATTAAACAAAACCTTATACCTGAGTTCTCTACAATCAGGATAATAAATAAAGATATTTCTATTTAAAGCAGAAGAAAGACCTAAAATACAAAGAAATTATGACCACTTTCCATCAAAACAATTCAAAATGGCCTCTTTAACCACTAGATCATCCATTTTGGCACCAGTATCCAGGCATTCCATAGAGACATACAAAGGCAAAAGGTTGTTGAAGTTGCTAAATAAATCACCATGTTCAATTTATAGAAAATAAAAAATTGGGATGTTGAGTATAAAATGGCCCATTAACAAGAAGCTCAATAGATGTTAAAATCCTTAAAGTTTGCACCAGACTATTATCCCATACCAATACCAGAGACACAGAACTGTACAGGCAATTTTCAGTTGGAGATGATCTGTAACCTATTTAGCAAAAGAACCACTGTTCATAATAAATGTTACAGTAATCAACCTGGGAACTAATTATAAAATTGGCAAATCTCAACCTTTGAGACTGAAATAACTTTTTAGAGTGTACATACTATCCTATAATCAATTATTAATGCAATATTGGACTATTCGCCCGTACCAAAAAATTAAAGTACATAGGATACTAAATTTTGAAGCAACAATAAGTAATCACATTTAATAAATTATGTACAATATTTGAAATAGCATCAAACATAAATACACCTGGCATAAATACACTATGCAAATATGATTCATACTTCTGTACAGCAGTAAGGTGAATAATTACATATACTATTCCATTATGTTATTTTATTTAGCTTTTGAGTTCCTATAGCTGGAATTTTAATTCCTGACCAATCAAGCTGATCACAATTAAAATTTAAATCAAGTGAAAAATTTGTCCCATTGCAATGTTCCCTTGCTCTAGACAAACACATTTGATATGATAAATGTTTAGGACACAGATACCTCGTCGGCGCTGGTGAAATTAGTTAGGCCTTGGTGCAGAAATTACGTGAAGGACCTTAGGAAATTATGTGAAGCACCACTATGATTAACATGGGTCATGCATGGCCGCCATGACAATGAGGTCTCTGATTTTTTCGATATTTATTGTGTTAAATTACTGTTTTTTGTTTATTGACTGACATGAAGAGTTTCCTAAGGTTACCATGCAGATACTACGGGAAAATCAGATCTCTTCATCACTGTTCAGCGACGTATGTGGGCAAAGAGTGATTATTCAATTCGGCCAACTTGGAAAAGTCTCTCTGGTGAAGCATGGTTTACGAAGGTCTCGTATGAGCCTTTCAAAATGGGCGAAGCATGGCCAAACTGCCTTACTGGTAGCTGGACATGACCCTCCAATCGATATTACTATCTATCTGGACGTATCTACTAATCCTGGCCCGCAATCTTGGAATACGATCGAAAATGTAATGACAAATAGAACAGAAACTAAGTCACGAAATCGGAATCGCCATTATTCAAATTTGGTGCAAATTCGATTGATGGAACCAGCCATTGTCTATAACAACACAGCGCCACTAATGAGGTGCTGTCTTTTGAATGCCCGATCACTCAGAAACAAAGGTCCTGAATTTGTCGACTAATATATGTGATTCTGAAGTGGACATTGCAATTATTACTGAAACCTGGCTGAAATCTGATGATGCTGCTGCTAAAATTGCCGCTACACCAACCGGATATCATCTTCAGGACCATCCTCGCCCAGATAGAACCGGATATCACCTTCATGACCATCCTCACCCCCGGTGGGGGCACTGGCATTTTAGTGTGGGACTCGCTTGTAATTAAGCAAGCTAGAGTGGGAGTTCTTGAGTCTTTTGAGTACTCAGAGTGGACCATTGTCTTTGGCTCATTTCGTCTATGCCTTGTCGTGATCTACAGGCCCCCCTACTCGTCTACTCATCCAGTTACTATGAATTTGTTTATCACTGAATTTACAGAGTTTCTTGAAACTGTTGTCATGACAACCGAATCGCTTCTAATAACTGGTGATTTTAATATCCATGTCAACATGCAACTGGATAATGATAGTTCTCGCTTTCTCAACCTTCTTTCGTTAGTAGGCTTACAGCAACACATTGATTTTCCCACGCATATTTCTGGTAACACTCTGGATCTATTAATAACCTGAACATTGGACTCTAATATCATAAAGGAAATCCAACCGGATATCTACTTTTCTGATCACTGTTCTGTACTATTTTCTATATACATTTCTAAACCTCAATTGTCAAGGCAGAAGGTATCTTTCAGGAAAATAAAAGCTATTGATACAACCACATTCATGGCGGACCTGTCTGCTTCTAGACTGTGTAGGGCCCTCCATCGGATCCTGACAAGCTAGTAGCATGTAATAATACTACATTAGCTGATTTGCTAGATCACCATGCTCCTTTAAAGACCAAGACTGTTACAGTTAGACCGCAAGTGCCTTGGTATTCGGAGGAGATCTGTGAGGCCAAGAGAGAACGTCGGCGTTATGAAAGGAAGTGGAGGTCCACAAGGACTGCTGCTGATTTTGAGTTGTTCAAGAGGAGAAAGAATCATGTAACTCATTTGCTAAAAGAGGCCAAATCGGTTTTTCTCACTGAATTTATCGATCAAAATGCGGACAATCAAGGCAAGTTATTTTGAGCTGTGAAAAGTCTCTTAGTTGAGAAGAAAACGTTATGCTTCTCGGACTACCAGGATAAGAACGAACTTGTAAACGAATTAGGGACGTACTTGTGCAAAAAGTCGCTCACCTTTGAGATGAGCTTGACCTAGTTTCCACGAATATGAACTATGTCTCAGATTACAGTGATGATTCATGGGCTCCATCTGTGTTTGAACAGTTTGTGTCGCTGACCGAGGACGATGTGCGCATGCTCATTGCGAACTCTAAAACTACATCCTGTTGTCTTGATCCTGTCCCTACGCCTCTACTAAAATCATGCATTGAGCCTCTTATACCAGTGATTACCAAAATAATCAACACCTCTCTGGAGTCAGGAGTTTTTACTAAGGACTGGAAAGAGGCCATGATCATGCCGTTGTTAAAGAAATTTGGTCTTGATTCGCTATTTATGAATTTGCGTCCAGTGAGTGATTTGGCTTATATTTCTAAACTTGTTGAGCGCTCTGTATTCAATCAAACTTATGATCATTTGGTCAGATCAGATCTTTATCCTGTACTGCAATCTGCCTATCGTCGGTACCATAGCACGGAGACAGCGTTACTTAAAGTTGGTAATGATATTCTTATGAATATGAACTTGCAGTGGGTTATGTTACTTGTCCTCTTGGATTTAAGCGCTGCGTTCGATACAGTGGATCATGGCATTTTGCTAAAATGCTTGACTTCGTGTTTTGGTATATGTGGGAAGGCTCTAGAGTGGTTTTCTTTGTCGTAGCCAGTGCATATTGTTTGACGGGGTTAAATCAGATAATTTTGATGTGTGCTTCGGGGTCCCGCAGAGAGTTGTATATTTCAAAGCTTTTTGAAATTGTGCAAGCACACTTGCCTGATGCTCACTGCTTCGCCGAAGACACACAACTATACCTGTCATTTAAGCCTAACAATCCTATCTATCAAGCGGAGGCGGTGTCTGTCATGGAGAGATGTATCAGTGACTTGAGGAATTAGATGTGCCAGGACAAGTTAAAGATAAACAATGATTTTCTCATTATTGGAAAAAAACTGAATTTATCATTATTGGATCTAGACAACAACTTTTAAAGATTAACCCTTGTACGATTCGTGTTGGCTATACAGACATCAAGCCTGTTTCTGAAGTGCGTAATCCGGGCTCTTGGTTTGATTCAAATTTTTCTATGTCTACCCATATTTCTAAGTTGTGTGGCGCAGCATTTTACTAGCTACATAATTGTAAGCGCATCAGTAGATTCATAGCAAGAGAAAAGTTGGAAATGGTTTTGCATGCTTTTGTTACAAGTAGAATCGACTACTGCAATGGTCTGTTCTATGGATTACCAGATTGTGAAATTGGTAAATTGTAGAGAGTGCAGAATGCTGCGGCAAGGTTATTAAAGTCTGTTAGCAAGTACAATCATATTACGCCCATTCTAAAGGAATTACACTGGTTGCCAGTTAGGTTTAGAATCCATTTTAAGATATTACTTCTAACTTTTAGAGCCCTTAACAGTATGGCGCCAGACTATATTAAGGAGCTCATTAATGTAAGGAAACATGTACGTTACTCGTTATGCTCCAATTCAGGTATTATTATTTCCCACTCAGTGGGGAAGATGTGGAATCGTTCGGTGATAGATCTTTCAGTGTGGCTGCACCAACTCTCTGGAATGCACTTCCTGCAAGCCTTCCTAACATTAGTTCTCTGTCTACTTTTAAATCCTCCTTGAAAACATATCTTTTTAAGTTGGTTTTTAATCTATAGACATAATTAACTGCTTTATAATAATATTGATTATGAGTATTTCATCAGATTTTTTAATGTATTGTCATGCGCTTTTGATCGTTACATGTAAAAGGTGCAATATAAATTAATAAATTATTATTATTAATATTATAATACATGCTACAGAGGTAATACATATTAATAAACATGCTTAGGTGACAGAGTCACACAGAATTATGTAAATTTCATGGATGTTTTTAAAATTAATTCATCCCTTATGGTGTGCTGGACTTGGACAGTCGCACACACATTTAATAGGAACTCGAAAGCTAAATAAAATAACATAATGGAATAGTATATGTAAATTTTCACCTCTTACTGCTGTACAGAAGTTGCCGTTTCTTCAACATGCAGATTTAGGGGTGAAGGATTCGGCACTGAAGTTTTAGCTGAGAGCCATGCTGGAGTTGTATATCGCGCTCAACAGCTCTTCTTCCTTCAACCTCTGCTTTTAAATCTTCATATCAATTTTGAAGATACTCACATTCACCTGTTGAAACACTGACCACACTTCCTCAAATATATTGACACAAGCCATACTGACTTGTAGAATCAAGACCCTGCAATTCTCGCTAAAAGACTTTGACCTTCGCATTCGAGTACGCAATACAGAAGGGTTGAATAAAGCTGTCTCTGATCACTTGATTGGTCAGGAGTTAAACAGGCAATAAGAAGTGAAGATCAGACCAACCTTGGAAGCCACCGAATGGGCCAATCAGATTGACCAGAAATGCCCCTAACCAACCTCCAGAACGATCAGGCCAAACCTTCAGAACGATCATGATTGTGCAGTTTCAAATTTGAATTTAGAGCGGAGACATCAGGAGAGATCAGTGTTAATTTAATTAATTCGGCCAGAAAATTAATTATGCCGCTGCAAATTTACAACTGGACTGTATTTGGAAAAATAAATATTATTTCACTTTCATTAAATTTTCCAACTAAACCGAAGTCAGTATCAACAAGCATTGGCACAAGCAAAGAGAACGATGCAATCATTGCATATGTACAGAGAATGTCTCCTATAAAGAGGAATTGTAAAAATACAGTTGATTACTCTACCCTCATCCTTTAGACAGTAATGTAGAAACTCTTCTTTATTCTAAGAGTAAGAGGCATTTCCAATAGATAGCGAGAACAGCCACACTTAATTAAGAATCCACAAATACACAAAGTCGGACGATGGGCGGAAAGTCAACATCAACGACATGACTAGAATTTCCTCTCCAGATCAAACTGAATATGCTTTCGAAGATATTCACACAAAAGTTGCATCCCTTGGGGAGATTTTAGGACCTAATTTCAAGGAATGGGATATTCTAGCAGTTTGAGTGAAAATATTTGTTGTCAGTCAAACTAGAGTTGGCAGGAAGGAATTTAAAGTTGTTTTCGCACGATTGGTTAAATACCACTAGGAAAATTTGGCTTGATTTATGGGAGAAACAGATCTCTCAGATCGCACAAGGAGTTTTATACCTGATCACTGAGGTGCAAGTCTGAATTTGGTCGGATGAAAAAAAGTTGACCACAACTGTTAATACCACAATAACAAGAATTGACGACACAACTGTTGATACCACAATAACAATAATCGACGACAAAGACCTTTCTAAAATTTGTAGCTACCATTATTACAAAAGAGATAAAAATAGATTGACCTTGAAATTAATGCGCAATTGACTTATTATTTGTTGTTGATTCGGGAAGAGATGTACGAAATTATGAATTTATAAGGATAGCTTAAATACAGTCGGTAAGAACTGTTTATTGGACTAGTTTGTTTGTCTTGTAAAATTTGTAATGTTTGTTGTTTAGTGAAGTGTACGTAGTAATATTATGTATGTGTTTATTTGTAAAAAACCTATTCTTATTAAACTGTGTTGAAAGTTGCGTGCTGTGAGAATTGAGCTTAAAGCGTATTAAGAAAGAAAGAAAACAGAAGAAATTGAGATATGTTCTTTTTCCAAAGAAATCAATGTTGGATTTATTGATATCATTAAGTCTGTCGATGTATCATTGTTATGTTCCAATTGCTCAAAAAAATCTTTACTAAGTATAATGTGTCTGTTCCCCATGATATAGAGGTGAAAATAAAACATTTCCTTGTCTTCATTTTTGTTAATGAGATGTTTTGCACTTGTTTACATTAATTCATACACAAACCAATCATGTGAACATCAAGTGTGTGTCATGTTAATCTCTGAACCCTGGCCTAATAACCAATTCAATATTTGCGATTCAAATTACCTTGTCATGGCATCGGCTTCTAATTCTAATTATTCTATTTTTAATTGCTAAGCTGGAAAATTTTTTAGCAAAAATTCTGTCTTTTATATCGCTCTAGAGACAACAACAAACCTTTCCCTTGGTCTTAATAAATATACATGTTCACTGTATCGACATATATAACTCAATAATATTATACTTGTTATAGACTATAGGAAGGAAGACCTCTGAGGGAAATCACCCACTCCAGCGCCAGCCAATTCGTTTGACCTACAGCCTCCAACCATCATGCTTAGCAAAAAGAAATTTTTATTGAGTTGTCTATTAGGAAGTTGAAAGATTTGAAGAATTCTTCGAGAATGAATAAATGGAAATCTCAGATTTTAACACTGATCTAATTTGTGAACAATTCTGGATGGTCAATGTTACAGTTCCCTCATCTGTAGAGCCTGATTTTTTCTGTAAACAGGATGTGACGTAATTTTTTGTTATACTATAATAAAAGTGTGGTGGTTCACACTCCCCTGTCCCAAGAAGATTCACATCTATTACTTACAACTTGAGCAAGTTATTTACATTGTGTCAAAACTCCTACAATTTTAAACGTCAACACTGTTTTATTTGGGAGAACTAAAAACAATAGAAGGTGACTCAATAAATCTACCGTTGATTCCCCGACGAATTGTAAAATTTTCCCCCAACAGGGGGGCTAGAGGGGGGGGGATGTAGCCCCCCCTCTGGCGCCACCCCTGGTTAGTGAGCACTCTATTCATGCAGTTTTAATTCATCCTGTTATAAGCCTCTTGATATCCATGCTCTTAAATCCTTTTTGTTTACAACAATGTACTAAACAAATTTTATTCTACTATAAGTATATATAAAATTTGACATAATTCCACCTACTAGCTATCTCAGACTCTCAGTAAAGTTTTAAAAACTCTTTTAGGCAATGACGTTCTTCAAGCACTCGATCATATTTCATATGGATAAATTTACTGGATAAAGAATCTTTCTTCTCTCTTTTATTACAGTTATGTTCCCTAAAGATCTCCAAAAAAACCTTTGCCATTAACCAAGACAAAAAGGACCAAGGGGCACATTAACTGAAGCAAGAAGGCTGTTCAAACTTTCTATAGAGAGCATGTCAGCTTTTCAAAGTTTATGATGATTGGGAACTAAATATATGTCAAAAATACTCCTAAAATGCCCTTATTGTAGGTATGTATATAATAAATACAGGAAAAGTGCAGGAATATTAAGGTACCTAGCAAAACCTTGTTATTTCAACCACCCAATGTACATTTTGAATAGCTGAAATTCTTCCAATTGATAAATTCCAGAATTAAATAATGGTAAAGTGTACAAATTAAATGCATGGATGTGTTAGAATCTATCTTAGATTAGAATTTATAGTTATAGTCAAACTGTATATATTTCACCATTTTAACTCAATTACATTTACAGGTCTTTACTCAAGAGAAAAGTCTCATATATTGCTACTGTTGCTTTCAAAAAAACAGCCGATCAATACACTGCGTACAACCTTAATCATATCATCAGGGCAATACAGTCCTTTCAGTTTTACTGTTAATATTGTGTTATACAATATTTACAATAATTCCAAACTATTACAAAACAATTATTTCTCAATTCATACATTGATGAAATCAGAAAGTTATACTGGTGCCAAAATGGGAATTTAAACCAACTTTTTTGTGCTTTGGGGCTAAACATGAAAATAAACAACAAAACTACAACTTTCTTACATATAAATTAAAAAAATGAAATATTCAGATTAATTTCAATACAATATTTACTTTTTATTCTCAAATGGTCTAATTGTCTCTTATGGCTTTACTGAAAGCACTATGTTGGGCTTTAATATTTATACTTCGAATACGCTTCCCGCCCGGCACGTCTCTGGCAACAATATTTACAATGTAAGATCTACTTAAAGAAACGTATATTGGGTAATGTGTGCATACCTGCCCACGTCAGTTTGAAATGCTCGTGATACCCCTTAGAAACATTTTCTAGGAATATCTCTGCACTAAATGGGACACCAATGTCAAAATGATGCAAATCAATGACTTCAAATGGCCCAAGAAGAAAAAAAATGCATATTCTAGTGCTGTTTTCGAATGAATTTCTCCTTTTTAAAGAGTCGATTGGTATAATAATAATATTTAATAATAACAAAGAAATACATAAATTTTGATACATAAATCCTCAAGAATACATGATAACTTCTCTCACTTGTTGCATCGACACCATGTTTTCCTTCAACGATAACAATGTCGATGTCACATGACTAAACAATCTAGTATAACTCTTAACTCGTATAGTTCAGAGTCTAAGTTAACTTGAATTTAACATGAAGTATAGCACACTCCTCCCGTTGATCACTGTGCAAGTGATCAACTGATGTACTGGTTATAACTGTTCATTCCTTATTAGTTCTCTTCGTCTTTCAGTAGTTTTGATCGCTGCTGCACGCCGACATCTCTGAGTAACTCAAGCAGTACATCTCAACCTTGTCCCTGACATGTCAACCCGAAGCGTTTTTGAGAAACTTTCAAAGATTCTGTGCGTGAAGAGGAGCACCCTCCCTGATGATCTCGGATAATGCGAAAACCTTTAGGTCAGCCTTGCGTAATCTTTCAGCTTTGTTCGAATGCCCAAGAATAATCAATCATCTTACCTCATCAAAGATTAAGTGGTCGTTTATACTTAAATGGCCCCTTGGTGGGAAGGATTTTATGAGAGAATGATAAAATCAGTAAAGAGATGTCTTCGTAAGACACTGGGGAATGCACAACTAACATAGGAAGAGCTACTTACGGAATTTGTCGAAATTGAATCTATTCTAAACTCCAGACCACTAACATACACATCAACAGAAGATTGCAAAGAGCCTGTCACTCCATCACATTTTATGTATGGTCACAGACCCCTATCCTTACCAACACCAGAAGGAGATGAAGATAAAAACTGGGAACCATCATCAACAGATAATATGAGACGACAAAGGCACTTGGCTGTTTTATTAGACCATTTCTGGGGAAGATGGAAAAGCGAGTATTTATTGAAACTGAGAGAGCCGCATAGAGACAGAAATTCTGCGCAATCAAGCAAAGAATCAATCAGGATAAACAATATAGTAGTTGTTCATGACAAAAACCGTTCTCGAGGACTTTGGCAAGTCGGCAGAGTCATGAATCTAGTTTGTGGAAAGGATGGCCAAGTTTGCGAAGCTAGGGTGAGAGTTGCAGAACGCGGTAAGAAACCAACAACAATTCGACGTCCTCTACAGAAGTTATATCCAATCGAAATTAGTAATCAGAATGATGAAGAAACTCAGCAGAAAGCGGACACTATGGTCAAACATCAGTTAACTGAGGAACCTGTTACACAGCATGTGTACATTGAAATCCATACCTTGGAATCAGGGTTCTTCACATATAGTGGTCCAGCGAAATCTACGCCTGTGTTTGCAAACGGGAAGTCTTCCTTCACGGACAGTCTGGCAATGGAGGGGGTGGTGGTACACGGTAAGGTTCTCCTTTGTGTCTTCTGCAAATGATGCATTTGTGGATAATATTTCTCATAAATTGTCGGCCTCTTACTATCCAGAATCGTGCCCGCAACTCTGTCAATGTTCCTTTAACGCCGCAGTGCTTGACTCTTTCGTGGCAATGTTTTACAATCAGAAGTGTTAGATGTCTTGGATCAAGTAAGATAGGGTGTTTCGCCGATTCCATGATGCTAGCATTTTCCAGTTGTCCACCAAGTTTTCCAAGTTCTGAAAACTTAATGCTTCGAGTGGGGATGTCTGCTGGATTGTCTAGGCCAGGGCAGTGTCTCCATGATGATGACGGGATGAGGCTTCACACTTCGTTGACTCTCAGCTGAACAAACTGCTTTCACTCTTTAGTTTCTCCCCTTACCCAGTACAAGGCAATGATGTTTTCATCAAGCTCCAAGACAGACTTGAGTGCGTCAAGGTAGTTTTCATAAGTCGTGCGAGAATAACAGCAAACAAGAGTTCTAATCTTGGGATCGTTTGTTTTTGACTTGGTGCGACTCTTGTTTTTGCTGTGACGAATGCTGCATATCTTCGTGTTGTTGTAACAACAAGATATATCACTGCTGCATATGCTGAAATGGAGGCATCACAGAATCTGTGAAGCTGGTGGGCTACGACTTTCTCCTTAACATGAACAAAGTAACATCTAGGTAGTGTTATTGGTTTTGTTTTCCCCAGATCATCAACAAGTTTCAACCATTTTAATCTCAGCTCCCCTGTTAAAGGTATCCCATTCAAGTCCATCGTCACACAAGGACTGAAATAATAGCTTCATTTGAATGATGATAGGTGACATAAATCCAAGAGGATCATAGAACTTTGACGTAATGCTGATAACGTTCCTCTTCGTTGGCTCGCATTCCTTTGCTGCCTGAGCGATTGGTGCCAAATCGAACATGAAACAAGCTTGTTTGTAGGTCCATTTAACTCCTAAGATCTTTTGTTCACATTTCTTCACTGGTTCGGACAAGTTGCCAGTCGTTCCTTTAGTATAAGATTAAGGATATGTCTTAAATTAATGACGCAAATGAGCGCGTGTATATATAGCTTCCTGGGCCCACGCACATGGTTACAGGTTTAGTCAATATGGCAGATGTTCCAACTTCGGTAAGTCATTAAATTTTCATGACTTTACACAGCTATTGAATATTCAATTTGTAAAGTTTATCATGAAAAAATGCAACGTGAATAAGTAGTGTCTTTACAAGTCATCAAACACTTGCGTTATTCAGTTCGGGAAAGTCTATTTATATTTTAAACACCCACTTTTTGGAGGGTTTCGATGTAAATATATTACATTTTAGTAGGCGATAAGCTGTTAGCTTTTTTCTCATGGGAATAGGTCTCTATTTATAATAGGGATATTGCTTTATACTACTGTATAAATCATGCTACTATATAGATCATTCCATTTATACTAGCTGTAATAAACTGTAAGAGCTTTCCAACCAGTAAAAAACTTAAATATAGGAATTCGCATGCAAGTACTTTAAATCAGTAAAATGTATGGCCAAATTGTAACCTCATTCGGGTTAAATTCCTCTATAAAAATATATGTTCGAATTGTGTAGTTTTTCTATGTTTGGAAATTCATCTCACCCATTTTACACTCTATATTGCTTTTAAAACAGACCCCATCTATATATTAAATTAATCCTTATCTCTATGTACAGACTACAGTGCCTATTGCCAGAGATCCACTTATGCCAATTATTTCCGGATTATTTTTTGCCTGTTTATATGATTTCACCTAGGAGTAAACTCATCTGGGTTGGGCAGCATGTTATATGTGCAAATACATTGCCAGAATGAAACCAATTAAATGCTTGACATTGCCATCTTATGTGTACCTGGGATCATATAAACAAACTCATAAAATGTTTTTCCTTGTTTAATTAGTTAAAGACAATCTGCCAAGCTCAAGTCAACACTCTTCTGCAAGGAGTAAACGAAAGGAATCCTTTAAAAGTGTTAGTCGAACTCGTTCATATATTGCAAAACATGCAAGCAATGACAATAAGGGGAGGAAAAAGTCAGGCTTTTTCATCTTTGAGAAAGATTCTTTAACTGGCAAAAGGAAGACACACTGTCCTTACCGGCCAGGGCCAAGAAAGAAAGCAAGCACACTCAACTCTGCAGAAAGTTCATTAGGTAAGATTACATGATACAGATATATGCTAACTGCATTGATATAGATTAGTTAGGAAAGTGTTTGCTGTCGATTGTTAACCAATACTGGTACATGTACTATAGAAAGTATCCTAGTGGTTCCTACAGTACATTAATTGTTATTTTGAGGAAACTTGAAAATGACAACAATGACAGGGTGAGTAAATTTGTTGGTTGAATTTTGTCCAATGATTAAGAGTCAATCTCAAGGGTTTCTCGATTTGTCAAAAACAACATATCAGCTGAAGATGAGGCAGTATGGTATTTTGATGTGTTAGACACAAGAACATTAGATGTTAGATGATGTGTTCAGATAGACTTGAGTGATGGTACATGTGCTGATGTTAGTTAAGATTCTTTACAGTACAGTAAATACGGTACTGTGTAGATAACGTTAATTTTTTTTATTTTGTGAAATGTTGTGTAGATCATGAGATTGTAATACCTGGTGATGATATGTCAAATGAGCCTGAGATCATCCCAAGTGAAGGTTTGTATGACTACCTCATTGACCAATGACTTTGCTTTGCTATGAGATTTTGGCCATTGATACTGTACCTTCAAAATCTCAACCCATTGACTAAGTTACATTGTACTGTACCTAGCTGAAATGCCCTACTTTACTATTTTACGATATTATATATATATATATATATAATATATATATTATATATATATATATATATATAAAATATGTATTTAGAATCATATATGAGTAGAGTGCTCGATATACCAAAGTATAGAGCTAGTATAAAGATAAGATAAAATAAACTTGCTTTACTTCATAAGATTTTATTCACTACAAACTTGTTTCGTATGACAAGTAATGTTTGCCACACTCATCAGGTGACTTTAAATGTCGCTCTATGTTGTTGCCAAGGTTATATATACTATATACATGTTTCACGTAAACAGAAAGCTTTAGTGTTAAATTACATATAAATATATACAGATTATATCAAGTAATTATATTGCTTAAGAGAAATTTGTTTCTATGCCTGCATTTCGATACCAATTTGATATAATCTGTATATATTTATATGTAATTTAACACTAAAGCTTTCCGTTTACGTTAAACATGTATATAGTATATATAACCTTGGCAACAACATAGCGCGACATTTAAATTCACCTGATGAGTGTGGCAAGCGTTACTTGTCAAACGAAACAAGTTTGTAGTGAATAAAATCTTATGAAGTAAACCAAGTTTATTTTATCTTATCTTTATATATATATATATATATTTAGTAGAATCATACTAGCATACTATTGCAAATGCTGAAATTTGATTGGCTACTCTACTCGCTATCTAATTGTTGATTCATAGCGAGTAGCGAAACAGTCGTATTTCTGGCGTATTTTTTAAAAAAATGGCCTCCGGCTCGCGTTTTTCTGAGGTTTCTGAGGATGAACTTGATTGTTTACTTGAGAAGGCAATTCCAGAGAAGACTAAAGCTGCCACAAAATACGGGGTCAAGATATTTAAAGGTAAAAAGTTCAATTAAATTAACTAAACATGCATTGAGGTTGAGTCGTTCGCATTTTAATAACGATGTCAACAAATACAAAAACAACAAATTAAGTAAACCAAAAACAACCTTTTTCCTTAAGAATGGTTTGCAAGTCAAGACAAGTTCAGCACTCCTATCGAGGAGCAGTCGAAAGCAGAGCTAAATAAATGTCTGCAGCTGTTTTATGCCTGTGTTCGGCAGAAAAATGGGACGTGTTTTAAAGTTTCTTCGCTAAAAGCTATTCGAGCAGCACTCGACCGCTACCTGAGACAACAACCAAACAACAAACCTTGGTCGATAGTTGGACACCCGGAGTTCAGTTTGGCAAATAAAACACTCAACTCTATTTGTGTCAATATGATGAAGGAGGGGAAAATAAGTTCGGTAACCCATAAAAATCCCATAACGAAAGAGCAACTACAACAACTTTTCAAGACTGGGCAACTCGGCAAAGCTGAAACAACAAACCCGTCTCTACTCCGAACTGCATGGTTTTACGTTATACTATACTTTGGAAAAAGGGGCGAGAAAACTGTTGAAGCAAATGCTAGTTCTTTGGGAAACTCCAGGCAAACGAAAGTACTACGAACTTCGAAAGGACCTACCTGGAACAATGTTGGCGACCAAAAATCATCAAGGAGGTCTCTATGACAGTGCTGACGAGTCAGATGGGAAAATGTTTGAAACCCCAGATTCTCTTCGCTGTCCCGTAAAAACACTGGAAAACTATCTGAAACACCTCAACCCGAACGTAGAAAGTCTTTTTCAGCGACCAAGTCCAGCATCTGTGAAATTTAATCCAGATATTGACGAGGTTTGATATTGTCAAGCGCGAGTTGGTGAAGCGATGTTGCAGGAATGCAGGAATCGAGCCGTATCTGACCAACCACTGTGTCCGTGCAACATCTGTTACCGTTCTTTCGGACAGTAATGTCGAGGCAAGGCACATAAAATCTGTTACCGGTCATAAGTCAGACCAATCGATCGAGTCTTACAGCGTTCGCCCGTCCTTTCGCCAGAAAGAAAATATGTCCAACATATTAAGCTGTTTTATTAACGAAGACAACAAAGACGAAGCCTCCACTCTTCAGAACTCGGCAAGTCCTGGCGATGGTGAATTGGCAATCCAATATTTTGACAAAAAGACATCAGTGTCAAACCGAAGTGTTCAAAATATTCATCCAAACTACTTCAACCAAACACAGCCATACACTTTCAACAACTGCTCAGTTTCAATCATCAACAACTATCGTTGAAAAGCGTTACACCAAAATGCAAGGATTTCTTCTTTGAATGATTTATATAGTTATACCCAAGCCAGTTTCACTTTTTTATAAGTTTTCCTTGATAAATTCTGGCATGGCTGATTGTTTACGACTTGTTTGTCGTAAACTTCGGGCTTCGCCCTCATCAACTATCACCTCATAGAAATCTCGAGCTCGTAATCTAATTGTTAAATATATATATATATATATATATATATATATATATAATCTATATTATAGATATTATATTATATATATATATATATATATATATATATATATATCAGCTCATATCCTCGAGTAGCAAAAACATATTGGCGGGAAGTTTGCTTGTTTGTTTAGAGGAAATAGAGAGGGTAATTGATGAAGCTAAACAGCTTATAAAGCAATGGAATTTGAAAAAGCAAGTTAATATCAAACGGAATTGGAGCTTACAGATGGATAACCTTGAAACAAGCTGGAAATATTGCAGACCCAACCTTTTTGAAGATGTTCTTGGCCACTGTAAAATTCCAAACAAAGATGAAGTTTGCCATAAGTGTGAAGAAGGCAACAT
Organism: Dendronephthya gigantea; assembly: GCF_004324835.1. NCBI lineage: Eukaryota > Metazoa > Cnidaria > Anthozoa > Malacalcyonacea > Nephtheidae > Dendronephthya > Dendronephthya gigantea. Next base: position 1,153,183 of record NW_021163049.1, read on the forward strand.
TGTTCTAAGATGCAATGATTGCAAAGATCCAAGTCAACCATCTTGGCATAGGCAGCCCAATTATGTATGCATATTTATATGCTATATATATTTATATAAGGTTGGCAACTTTACGAGCTCTGACGAAGTATATGATGTAAACAATTGAAAAATATACACACAAACGCTGATGAAAACTAAAAAAGAATTTTAAAAAATAAAACAATGCTAGTTTTCCTCAATTCTCTTTAAAAAATATTGTTCAAATACAGTGGATAAGTGCGAAAATATAGGCAATTTTTAAAGCATTTGCTGCCAAAATTTCTTGTCTCAATGCAGGATACCAAGGGTGCCGGTATTCGTCATTTTTTTTTAAATACAACACGCAATATGACTGGGCAGAAAAGTATAGAAAAACATTCTGCCCAATCATATTGCGTGTTGTATTTAAAAAAAATTATGAATACCTGCACTTTTGGCATCCTGCATTGAGACAAGAAATTTTGGCAGCAAATGCTTTAATGCTATATTTTTGCACTTATCCACTCTATTTGAACAAAATTTTTTGATGAGAATTGAGGAAAACTGTCATTGTTTTGTTTTTTAACATTTTTTTTAGTTTTCATCAGCGTTTGTGCGTATATTTTTCAATTGTTCACATCGTATACTTCGTCAGAGCTCGTAGGGTTGCCTACCTTATATATAATATATATAGTAAACTATATAAACATGCATACATAATTGGGCTGCCTATGATCTTGGCGGCAAATATGTCCCTCTAGGATTTTGGCCCAAGTCAACATTGATGCATAAATCAACCTCGTTCCCAGGGTATTCGCTCTGCCTTAATTAACATTACTCGATTTTACCCAAAATCTGGGTAATACCATAGAGATTATAAATAACACTAGAGGGGGCATTGGTATCAGAAACATCAGTCGAAAAAGGGAGCGCGCTACTGGGGGGCAAATACAAGTCCCGGATGCTAAGCCAAGCGCCTATTGGCCACATTGATGCCTCCTTAGCAACCACGTTAGCAACAACTGAAATCTGTATTAAAAAATTTCCATTTGTTGTTTGAGGTCACTTTGCCGGTTTTTGAGGAAAAACAGTGTTTTTTGAGCTGGCTTTACCACCTTGGACATCCTGAAATGATATTTTAAGGCAAAAACCATTTAGAAATAAAAAAATCTCGTTTAAAACGACTTATTTTGGCCTTGGACATTGTGAATGAATGAACATTAGCGTGCTCCCCAATTTCACCTCGATGCCTCCTGTAGTGTTATTTATAATCTCTATGGGTAATACGTCATCAGCTCATATCCATAGATATGCTCATACCAGGGTACGTCGCTCAAGTGTGGGCAGAGCGAATACCCTGGGAACGAGGTTGTGCATAAATATGGCATTATAACTTTTGAACTTTTGTAGTGGAAGCACTGGAACGTTCTACCAGGGCGTTTTTCTGCGTTATAAAAATAGTCCCTGGGACCATGGGACAAGGTTAAAAAAAACTTCAAATAGTCAAATACAAACTCAACATGGCCGAACTTGTCGACGACGGTTAACATGACAATGAACAGTTTGATGCAAAAGATATTATACGCTATCACTTTTTCAGGGGTTTCAATTATGAAGAAATAAGAAGATTTTTAAAGAAAAATCATTTCATTGAATTAAGTATTAGAACATTGAAGAGGCGAATAAAAAGCTACGGACTTCGGAGGAGGCAGGCAGAATACGATATTGCCCAAGTGAGGGAGGCTATATAAAATATAATTGATGGCCATGGAAGCTCTCAAGGATATAGATCAGTGTGGCATAAACTACAGTTGAAAGGATTATGAGTGCTCCGAGTTGTTGTCCAGGAGACTCTGCGAGAAATTGATCCCGAAGGAGTCGAAGAAAGAAGAGCACATGGTCTTAAAAGAAGAGAGTACAGGAACCTAGGTCCAAATTACACGTGGCATGCTGATGGGTATGACAAGTTGAAGGCTTATGGCTTTCCGATCCATGCTTGCATAGATGGTTGGAGCAGAAAGATACTGTGGCTATATGTAACCAGATAAAACAATCAGCCTGACAACCATAGCATCCTTTTTTCTTAAGGCTGTTGAAGAATTCGGTGGGTGCCCTGTAGACTTGGTTACTGATTTAGGAACTGAAAACGGAACAATGGCTGCCACTCAAGCTTTTTTCAGAGATGATGCAGATAGCCATTGTTATGTTCCCTCACCTAGGAACCAAAGAATTGAAGCATGGTGGGGGGTATTTAAAAAGTCATGCTCAGGTTGGTAGATAAATTTTTTCAAATACCTAATAGAACAAAGAGTGGTGGATATTGCATCAAAATTACATATGGAATGTCTTTGGTTTGTTTGACCTTATACAACAGGTCTTAAATGATGTCAAAGAACAGTGGAACACTCATTACATTAGGGGATCTCGAAATGATACTGTTAAAGGTCGACCAGACTCCTTATATTACCTACCTGAGCTAAGTGGAGGTATCAACAATCTTTTATTGCCAGTTCTACAAGCTGAAATTCATTATGCCCGTTCACATATTGTAGAAATTCAAGAAGAGAATATATATCAAGAATACTTTAACTATGTTCTACAGTCATTATCATGTGATAAACCAACAGATTGGAGGGGGGCACTTGAACTCTATAATGTCATCCTACAACATGCCAACCGAGTTTGAAAGCATGTTTTCTTTCACAGATGAAAAAAATACCACATTAAAAAAAACTGTACATACCAAACTGAAACTATTTATATACAATGTAACAAGATAAATAATATATACATGCTGGCAAAATTTAAACATTTCATTTTATGAAAAGAGCAACACAATGAAGATTAGAAATTAAGGTGATCAGTTCAGTGTATAAGCATCCAGTGAGCTTTGTATAAGTAATCTTCCTTTGCTCACTGCCATCACAAAGGTTGAAAAAAAATAGCAAACCATTAATCACATGTATATAGACTAAACAGTATTTTAATATAAATATTTCAGTAATATTTTGTAGCATTAGCCAGATGCCTTTTTAGAGATCATACAGCATATCCAGCAAGAAACAGAAACATCATCTAAGATTATGGGTTTGCCATAACAATAGATTTTACCAATGCATAATTTAATATGAAAAGACAAATTCAACATGGAAGAATTGTACTCAGTGAAGTGTCAAACCAAATGTCTGATATCATTCAACGAAAAAATCTAAATAAGTATATAAATATAAAATTAGTTGAGCTGTTTAAATGTTCTGCTCCATCTTCTCCCAAATTGTTGACTTTTGCAGTAGCCAATCAAGAAAACATGTTTAAATTTGTCACTTGTTTTCATTGAGCATCAGGCAAGGTGATATCTTGCCCACATGCTCCCACAACAGGAAAGGAGAGTGTGTGCAAGTTATTACGCTCCATACAGTCATGATCAAAGTTAACATTGATATTGAGATTATCTCCATTAATTGGTATGTGTTTTTGGCCAGTTAACCAACCAAGCACACCTGCAGGTGTGAGATCTGCTGATTGATAAATGCATGGATCTATTGCATCACAATCTTCCTTTGTAGTTTCAATACTGTCCTCTCCATCGTTCCATGTGAGAGCTTCTGTGTATCCTGTTACTTGGTCATCTTCTAAACTTATCAGTAAATCTTGGAAGTGGTCAACCATTTCCTCTTCAACCGCTCGTCATGAGCTTCCCTCTTCTGAATAACAGGGTTTTAAGCAAGATAATACATAATTGGCATCTGCTGGTTTTCACTCTTTCCCTCTCAAACAGTCTTTTTACAGATCACTATTAGCATGCGTCAAGGCTGGTAAACTGTAAAGATCGAGACCTTTCCTAAATTCGTTAAGATATAGTAATCTTTTACTGATGATGCTCACAATCACAGTACCAGTAATATCATCAATATGATCTTCATCAATAATCCTGGTGTACCCATGTTCTAGTATAACGTCTTGAAAGCCTTTAGGATCATTTTGGATTGCTTTAAGTAACTCTTGCTCGTTAGAAGTCAAATGCTGTTAAATGTTTAGAGAACTCAGGTCAACATTACCATCAATTAGCATTTTGTAAACACAATCTTCAAGGAAACATGGAGGAGGTCCCCCCTTAGCAATGCTTACGGCTATAATTTGACCACATGTGTAGAAAGTACCGTTGTGTACATCGAGCATGGAATTTACGGGGCTTCCATTTGGGAAAATGTTCTTTCCTATTTCATTTACCACAGATGTAAGAAATTCCTTGGCCAGAGCACCATTGTCAAATCCATATTCTCCTGCAAAATGTACCATTAGTTGATGCCTGGGACTTTTCTTTTTTGCTTCCCTTTGCCATATGGTCAGTTGCCGCAGCAAGTTGCTTCCCCTTCTGATAACAAAAAAAAACTGTTCGAACTGGTCAACTTGATTTGCCATTTCTTGAACAATATTCAATATACTTTGGTGTTGCATGCTTTTTTCAGATTCTTTTTTGCTTTTACTTTCATCTGGTAATACAACCACTTGTGTATTAATGTAATCTGCATTAGGCTGTGGCACAACTGCTTCATCCTTACGAATGATTTTTGCCTCGCTATCATCATCAATGTATACTGTATCATCACTGTCATGATTGAACGATTGAAGTTGCAGTTCTCTAGCAAAGATTTCATCCTGCTCAACTTGAGATTTAGCCATTTTTTCAGCTGGTCCTGCATAGCATCATCACTTTCAATATCCTGGTCAAAGTTCTCACTCTTTCTTAGATCATCTTTGCTGCAAAGATACAAGGTTATCCTCTTGTAATCTTTACCACTTTCCTCCTTGTAACTCTTTGCAGTAAAAAACTCTTTTGTCCCTGGCAAAAACAGGGCTTCTTTTTCATCTTGATAAACCAGAGTATATTCTTCATCTTCATCAAATTCATTTCTGTGGTAGGCCTTCCACTTATCAATTCCCTTTTCTTTTACCTCTGCATATGGCGCTTTATTTGAAATTTTTAGAGCCACTCTCTTACCACGGGCAGGTTTTAATTAATGTTCTTTCCACTGAATCAGTCCTATGAAAATCACAACATCTTCTGCTTTGTCGTTCTTTTTTACTTTGGCTTTTTTATTCCATTCAGTTCCTTTTAATTTTTTGTATTCAGAAAATGACTTGCATGCAATTAAACTACTCGATGATGAACTGGTTGATGATGAACTAGTGGTTGTCTTCAGTGTTTCTGTAAGAATATTGAAGTATATATTTTTAATTTCGGGAGAAAACATATACTTTGATCAATTTGATGTAACTTTGAGGTTTCGGGGGGGGGGGGGCTTCTCTGTTGACAAAAATAGAAAATACACAAACAAAAAATTCGAACATCTCTAAAGAAACCATTCATTTTCTTTTATTGTTGTATAAATTTATTAATTATAAAAAGGTGACATACCTGTTCTGCAATTAACACAGTACTTTCCGCTTGCTAATTATCCACAATTGTGGCAATAAGTGTGATTTACCACCATGTTTTTACAGTGTTTCCACGTCACTTACTAACACTTAATAATGCATTAAGGAAAACACGCAAAGTTTTAAAAATCATTAGCAATTAAAACATCTGCAGTGTGTGTTTTATTAGACCTAAAAATCTTTCTTTCCCCCGACTATCTTTATATCTGATAAAACTCTGCTGCTCATGTTCTACATTAAATAGTACTTGAGATTTTAATTTGATTTCTCTTTATATAGACATATGGTTTCATTTTAACTATTTGGTGTGTCCTAACTGCAAATCAAGTGACAAAATGCTGGACTGTACAGACAAGTTTCATAACAATTATTATGCTAAAAAAATTATATATATATATATATATATATATATATATATATATATATATATATATATATATACATATATACATACTAATACATATACATATACATATACATATACATATACATATACATATACATATACATATACATATACATATACATATACATATACATATACATATACATATACATATACATATACATATACATATACATATACATGTACATGTACATGTACATGTACATATATATATATATATATATATATATATATATATATATATATACATATATATACATACATATACACATACATATACATATACATAGCTTCCTGAAAATAAATAATAATTTTTTAAAATCGTAAATGTTCCATTCACAAAAAACCCTTTTTGAGGTACCTTAAGTCATCAGTTACCGGCAGAATGGACAGCATTTATGGCTGGCTTGCATGACTAAAATTGTATATACTGTTTGTATGAATGATTATGTACTGTACTCTATGTATATTCAGCCTGGTCCTATCAATGTTTCCACGTTTCCCGGTCTTTTCGTGAATGGAAATACTGTCAACATGAGCTCGATATGTTGATGCACAAAGACTGGATGGCTTGCCTGCCATGTCATTTAGACCGGCATTCCATGCATATCAACGGAAACATGAAGTTATACAGATATCACTCAGCTGGAGGGTATGAGAATAGATGTGATAATTATTTATGGCTATACTATAAATGTTACAGTACTGTAAATGTATAGTGTGATTAGGCTACTGTGTGTATACCTTAAAGCAAACGTACAAAAGAAAGAGAGGATTGGGAAGTCATGTTAATAACCAGTCAATATTAATGTTTTCAATAGTACTTAAATATAATATCAATTTGATTATCACACATTTTTTCTTACATCCCAACTGTAGGAGAAAAAGGAATGTTACTATGACGAAAAGTTTGTTGCATCCGATAAGAAAGTAACTGAACACCTAGAAAAAGTGTACGGAAATGAAAAAAGGGTATGTCATTGTACAGTACAAATGGGGCCATTGTAATATACATATGCAATTGTATGTGGTTTCGTTGCTTATTAAATTGTGCTGTGTTTTATAGCAAAGTGCACACGATGTAACTACAAATACATGTGGAGACACAAGTTGGAGAGCTGCCAAGAATATTTTGAAGAAGAAAACGAAGCTGGATGAAACTGGACTGGAAATTGCTGGTTGCAGACACGGTATTGCACAGCGTTCTGTTAACATGAAGTTTGGTGAAGTTTATGGATATGCCCATTATTTGCAAACAACTTACTTTATACCGCTGCATGTCCGGTTTTTTTGGTATGATGTTGTTTGCAAATATTCGCCATGGCTTCGAAAACATGATAACCAAACTGCGCAGTTGATGCAACCAGCACTTTCTGTTATGCATGCAAAAACCCACTCGTGGTCGTGCCAGGTTTGTTTTGCTGTGTTTGGTATGTCTGAGTCACTTACTGCCGGTTATCCTAAAAAGGTTTTGGTGTTTGATTTTCATTTAAGATAAGTTATAGTTGAAATATTCAATCCCCTATGAACATGTATTTCAGATAAGTAACATTGATATATATACAGGGTTTATTTCATAAAATGGCGAATCTATCCACTGTGTTTGAACAAGGAAAGGGTATTGATATATATACTCTATCTGAAACACACATAGTTGAAAACAGTGAGTTTGACAACGTTGAGCTTTATCGAATCCCGAGGTACCACTTTGTGAAAAAGAATAGATCTAATGGACTACATGGGGGAGTAGCGGCATATATATCAAACAGACTGCAATGGAAAAAGCGACCTGATATAGAATCGGAGAAGCTCAAGTGTATTTGGATACAGATTTTTCCAGCAAAGGCGAAAAGTTTCCTAGTTGGCTGTATTTATCGCCCACCTGACTCGTCACCTTATCATCTGAAAGACTTCAACAAACTTTTTAAAAGTATGCTATTAACTGTAAATGACCTTAAAATGGAGACGATACTCGTGGGAGATATGAACATAAATTATGTTAAAAAGCCTGATCACCAGGAAATGAAAGATATCATAAATACCGCTGGTTTTAAGCAGATTATTGATAGCCCCACAAGAGTTACTGCAGAGTCTAGTACGCTGATCGACATTATTTTGACGAACAGAACATTGCTGAATGGGAAGTGGTGCCATTATCGTTAAGTGATCATGACTGTGTGGGTTGTGTGCGCAAGTTAAATTATGGAAAGTATAAGGCAAAATCAATCAAAATACGAAATTATTCATATTACAACCCGACTGAATTTTGTAAGGATATAAATGCAGAAGATTGGCACAAGCTTTACCTGATACAAAGTGTAAATGAAGCGTGGGCATTTATGAGAGATCTGCTATTTGCGAAACATAAATAAACATGCTCCAATTATAGAGAAGCGGGTCAAAGGTCGTTTTTGTCCGTACTCTTGTCTGAACTGAAGAATCAAATGAACATTCGTGATAAGCTTCTTCGGAAGGCAAGGAAAACAAATAGCGATATTGACTGGAAAGCCTATAAACAGTCAAAAAACCGATGCAACAACGCTGTAAAACAAGCCAAGTATGAATATCATCAAAATCTTCAAGATGAAACATGCAATAATCCTAAAAAGTTTTGGATAGTAATAAAGAACATATTCCCAAAAGCAAATTCAAAACAAACTAGTTTGGATGAAGCCAACAAAATAGATGTAAAATCAGTTGCGAACAAATTTTGCGAATTCTTCTCAACAATGGCTTTTAAATTAAAACAAAAGTCATTGCCATTAAGAAATTTCATCTGGGGAAAACCACCTGTACAGGCAAAAGTGAGAACAAATAAACAGTTTAAATTTACCTATGTGAGCAAAATCTTTGTTGAGAAGCAGCTAATGGCTTTTAAACGAGGAAAATCTGCTGGACATGATAATATTCCACCTGGTATGTTGAAGGATGCAGCAAGTGAATTGGCGAAGCCATTATCGTATATTATAAACTTGTCTTTACGTACTGGTGTAGTGCCCTCAGAGTGGAAAATTGCCAAAGCGACGCCTATCCACAAGAGTGGATCAACATCACTGTTCGACAACTATCGACCTGTTTCAGTGTTGCCGATCTTATCCAAAATCTTAGAACTGGAAAGCAATCACTTGTTATCTAAATATCAATTTGGCTACCGTAAAAAGAGATCTACAGAACATGCAACGGTTTTGTTCACCGACAACATTCGAAAGAAAGCGGATACGGGGAATCTTGTAGGGGCAATATTTGTTGATCTTTCCAAAGCTTTCGACACACTATCCCATAGTATATTACTAGCGAAACTCGAAAGTTATGGTATTGTGGGTTTAGAATATAAATGGTTTTCTGACTACTTATTTCAACGAAAGCAAGTGTGTAATTACAAAAACACATTGTCAGATGAATTCCCCTTAACATGTGGTGTGCCGCAAGGATCAATCCTGGGACCAGTATTATTCCTATTATATTTTAATGACCTGGAAGAAAATCTCACTCATTCGAGTGTTATATTATTTGCTGATGATACGGTTCTTTATGTGGCAGACCCATCATTTTCCGTCATCGAGAGCAAGCTAAACGCTGATTTAAAGAATTTAAATAAATATTTTACGGACAATGAACTAATTATTAATTTAAAGAAGAACAAAACCGAGTCAATGCTATTTGGTACAGCGAAAAGACTAAGCAGTTGTCCAGATGAACTAGACCTACGTTACCAAGATACAAAAATTAATTCAACGACTACATACACATATCTTGGAACTACCCTAGACAAAACATTAAAAATGGCTGAAAATTTTAGAAAAACTTATAAGAAATTATCGTCAAAGTTACGGTTACTTTCTTCCTTGAAGCCGTGCTTAACTCGGAAAAGTCTGGGGAAGATCTATTAGGGAATAATTTTACCAACAGCTTTATTCAACTGCACTGTAAACCTTAACTATTCCAATACTCAACTAACAATGCTCGAATCTATAGATCGAAGGGTGGAAAGGATTCTTGGGGAGAAAAAACCTAGTATCCTAAACGAAATTTATAAACACACTGTGTTGATTGTTAAAAAATGTATGTTAGGGGAAACTAATGAACATTTTGCAGATTACTTTACTCTTAAGGTGCATGAAAAAGTCACGAGGAATAATGGGACTTTACTTTGTATTCCGAAAACAAAGCTGAAACTTGCCAAATCAGGATTTTTCTCTATGGGTGTTAAAATTTATCATACCTACATAATTACAGTGACAGTTTTGTCGCATTTCATTAACAATAGAACGCGGAATAACGAAAACAACGCTATTAATTTTTAAGACAAACTTTAAAAGAGTACATTAGAGATCTGAGTGATGAATGCGTTTTTTAAGTTCATGCAAGGGAGTATTTTATCTGAAATCAGTCGATAATAGAGGCCAGCTAGTACAAATGCGTCACATTAAACCAGTCAATCTATAATTTTTTCAACGAAACTAAAATTGGCAATTCGCAAAACCAATTTTAATTTAGCAACCAGTTTTAATTTGTTTATTTACTATGCTGGGGGGATGAAGATGTCTTCAAAAAGGGGTATATTTTTTCGGGGCCCTGTTGGAGTTATCGCAATATTTTCGACGATCCCCTCCAAAAGATACTTCAAAATTTAAATGCCGCCCAGAAATCAGAACCCAAGGACCAAGGAGTTGAGGTATTTTTATGCTCAGCATTAAAATAAGAGTAGTTGGCAAGGACACACTTTTCTTCCACAGTCAGAAGGGCAGTTGAGAAATTTGTTTAGGTTAGTGACTTCATTACAGGCGCCACGCCATGGTTAATCAGAAACAGCGTTTTCAGAGTCTCATATACACACCTTTTAGTAGGGTCATGATAAATGATCATGATGAGGCCCCGCCTCACCAAAACATTGAAATATTTATATTCCGCTTCTGTATATACAGAAAACTTTCAGAGCCCCCCCCCCCTTAATGCCTGAAAATATTTTGGTGCCCCCTTAACATCTTCATACCCCCTCGGTATGAGTGTTCCCTAAACAATAAAACTCTTTTGTAATATAAGGTAATCCCCTCAATAATAGGGTAATCCCCTCAATATATATATATATATGTATATTTATACTGTGGTTGATGCTGTTGCTTCTGTTGTCGATGATCGCGGTTCTTGACTTGACATACAAGTTTCTAAAATAAACAAAAAAGAGGCAAAATAATAAATAAAACAGGGTGCAATTGTAACAGTTTCTTTTGACAATTTGAAATCTAAGGTTACCAAGAAGAAACTAGCTAATTTATAATCCTCCTATAACTGGGAAGACTATGTAGACTTAGACTGAGAAGACACCTGCATCATGGTTACTTCAAGCTTTTTTCTTACAGTAAAAATAATTTTGGGCTGTATCAACGCTTGCATCGATGCACGGGCAGACAATCGCAGGCTACAACACCATTAGTACGTTTAGTTAGGAATAACACATATACAAAAATGTTTTTACAATAAATTTTTAGCCTATGGCTATGTACACATAGCTAGCTGTACTGTTGTGCTGTATAGTGAAACCTTTAAATTCATATATTAGACTACGCAATGCGAATTTAAAAATGTCATTGCCATCTGTCAAAAAAGAATGTCATCAACGAAGCTTTGCTTTTTCTGCCACAAAGCTTTGGAACACTTGGTTAGCTAGATGTATTCGTGTCTTAAGAAATATACAACATGGGCAGGCGTGTTGTGTCAGAGATACAAACACTCGTCTTCGACTTGAGTTTGTATCATCTGATACAACACGCCTGCCCATGTTGTAATTTTTTTACATATATATATTCTTACAAAACTTTCCATTCTTCAACATACACGTCAAACCACCATACTCTAATCGTACACATCTCTATTCTTGACGTTACAAAGACTAATGCCAGCTTGTGTGGACAGAAGATCCTCAGCAAAACCTGGAGTGTCATAGCTGAATATGCTGTGGCCCCAAGCATGCTTTCTCTAATGAAAAACTACCACATCATAGTTATGATGAATATGCAAAACATCCGCCTAGAGAGGTAAAAATTGATACAATATTCAATAAGTAAAATACATTGATAACAATTCACTGATGAATGATGATAACTGTACTTTATAGTAGGTCGAAACAGAAATAAACAATTCTAAAAATAAGTTCTTTGTAGGGTTGCATGGCGATAAGGCATATACTAATATTTTGTTTGTTGAAACACCATGTAAGTTTATCACTGCAAAGCATTCGATCCGTAATCGGGGATTCTCACTAGTGGTAATAATTAACAATTATTCGCCGAGGGCGAGGTGATTATCGTTGAAAAAATCCCGAAATGAAGTCAAGGTTCTTATTTAAGATAATCACCGAGCCTGAGGTGAGTAATTGTTTTAGCATAATTTCATAGGTGATTATGGAAGAAAAAAATAAAAATTACACATTTCTTTGTCATTTACAGGTACTGTAATAGACAAAACAGCTTCGGCCACCGTTTTGAAAATCGCCTCTGTGATTATCGCGTAATAACCACCTGGGATCGGTTGTTCGTACGGCGTTTAGCTTAAACGCTGTAAAAGTGAAAATTAATTAACATTCTTATTTGTCTCATGAGTCAGTTAACTTAAATATAATGCACTAAGTATGTTGTTGTAACTATTATATTGTTCTATTAACAATTAAAACTTTTAGTTTTGTTATTCAATGAATCTATAAACTGGCTTTCTATTTTGAACTTAACCACCGTTTAAGCTAAACGCCATACGAACAACTGGCTCCTGAACGGCAACCAATCAGCGTGCAGAATTTTCAGTAATCACCAATGCAGTTATACTAAAAACATATTATTACGAATCAAAAGCTTTGCAGTAATAAATTTACCCTGATGGTGCATGTTTCCATGTTTTCACACTAAATGTTTATGACTGCATTGTAAAGATCACTTAAAATGACTTAATAAGTTCTTTTATGGAATTTTGGTAACTTGCAATATTTGGTAACTGAAAATATTTGTACAAGGTGAAATATTGCGTTTTCAAAATGTAATTATGCAATGTGATGTCACACCGGTAATATTTGCTCAATACCTAATAACAAAGTCAAATATCTTGAGGAAAAAGCAAGTTACTGAAATTCTGCAAAATAACTTATTAAGTAATTCTAAGTGACCTTTACAATGCAACCATAAACATTTGGGGTGAAAGTTCGTGTCATAGGCACTTAAAGTTACCCTACAGGCTACTTAATTGGAAAACGGCTATTTCCAATTGATAAACAATCGGTGTACTTCCTACAATTAAATTACTATATGTTTTAAATTACAATAAAATGCGCAAACTTTTGAAGTAATCTATTTTGCATATTCAAAACTTATTTAATATTGAATTTATTAGTCTGCCATTATGATATATAAAGCTGCACCATAGTTCTGACTATAATCCTAGCATAAATTACGTAAACAGTTGACAATAGGCAAAAAAAAATCTCTCAAAAACCCCTCATAAATGAAACTTACACTAGATATGAGACTTGCAGTTGAGGTATAAAACATATTTGCTTTAACTCTAACAGACATGTTTGTAAACTCTATTTTAATACGGCTTAGTACATCAATGTTTTATACGTATATGTACTTACCCTGTATTCAAGCAATTTTCTCTGATCTGTTGCATTTGTCATTTTCTTGTTGCTAATGTCATCCCAATATTTTTCATCTTTCATTTTTGCAGCAAATTCGTGTGTACATGCTGTATCCTTACAGCGTTTGGAAGCAATAGGAGAATACATGCCACACAAATCACACATTTTCCCTGACTTTTTTTCTTGACTAAAATATGGCCAAAAATATTAAATTATGCGAATGTAATCCTTTGCCGTAAACTAACAGGAAGTTAGTTGTTGACAACTACGTCGAACAGGCGGATGTAAAGATAGTGATTTTAAACAGTTTTGTACTGCCCAGGTTCCTCTTCTGTTATTGCCTCAATTATTTGCTGGCACATGAGGTACAGTATGTGTCATTAGGCACCACCATTTTGGTTGATGAAGCCATTTACTTGGAAATAGTTGAGTTATTTTACTATATTTCGCTTGCTTTTAAAACATCTTACTGTATTATCGAGATCTGGCACAAAACAACAAAGAATAAAGAATATAAGATGGCGTCAATTGCAAACGAGCAATTACCAAGAGATGAGACATGGCATATACATACATTTGTTGAAAGTAATTCAGGAGTTTTGATTGGCTAGGAGCTGTTGGTAAAATTGTCATATCCGCTCGGTAGCTGCCCAACTTTGGAGTTATGACATCACCGTGGTGTATGAAAACAATTATACCACATTTGATGTGATTTTGTGGTATAGTGAAAAGGTAGCACGCTATGACGTGATGCTAATTTATGCAGCTTGTGCCAAAACCCAAAATAAATTGCTTTCTTGTCTACAACGTAAGCATTTAAACTGATTCCAAAATTTTTACAAATTAATAATAAATACATTCATTTTTCTATGGACAGGTGTGCATGAACCAGTTTTGTTGGTGCCGGCTAGGCTAGCTTTCAACAGAAAACACAAGTCCAAAATGTATGCCGTTGGAAAACTAGTTAGCTCCAGCCAATCAAACATAACACTACAAGTAACTAAACCAAAAAATGTGCTTGTTGTTGGTAAAACTTTACAGAAAACTAATTGACCAATTAAGCTAGTCAGAAAATGACCTAAATACTGAATATACCTCATTTGATTTCCCTTTCACTAAAGTAGAAAATTCTGATAAACAAAGTATACAATTTAAAAAAAACATTGCAGTCAACTTATGCTATAACATTTTTGTTTTATTTTTACCTTCACTCAACAAATATGAAAAATAGCGACCTAACTTTCACAGTAGATTTTTTCTCTTAAATCTGTGATTTTGTGTGATTACAGTAAGACAATAAGATTAAATATGGAAAATCTGAGATGCAATGAGAAAGCAACATGCACTTTAAAATAAACTTGATGCAATAAAATATTGAAAGCATTTGAAAGTCAATAAAACCAAATTAAAACAATTTTTCATGCACTATACAAACTACTTCACATTATAACCTTACTATATAAAATTAAAAAACAGATTTTTTTTCTAATCTATATTCCTTACTAATCTGATTATTTTGTGTATACACGTAATTATATTTGGCCAGTTTTCATAGTTTAGTATTTTAACTGTTAGAAACTGTATACTTTGTTTATTATCAAATTTAAATGTATTATAAAAGAGATGGAATAGATTAACTATATTTAGTCTGATGATTTAGTGTACCCACTTTTTTCATGCGCATGCACGACAAGTTACTAAATGCGTGCATCCCCATTAGATGAAACTTGCTTGCGTAATTTGTTTCGCAAGTAATATTTAATACGTAAATTTGACTAAAAGTTTGTAATAAAAGGCTCTGCAGAGGGGAGTGGGAACATTTTGCGAAGAGGTTTGTGACTGATAGATGGATGGATGGATAGACGGACGGATAGATAGATAGATAATCTTTATTGCCTCCAATACTGAAGAGTATACGTATAAAAATTACATATCAATTTTTTAAAAATTATCTACAATAGTTCATTTAATAAATAGAATTAAACTATAATGATATAAATGTAGAAATGATTTAAAATATTCAAATATATTGTAGAAATGTTTTAAAATATTAAAATATACTGTATTATGTAAAACTAATTTACGTTTCTAATAATGTTGTTACTTTACTAAACAGTTTAATTATACTGTTTGCCAGAATTACCATAAAACTATTTAAAATTGTTTGATCCATATTAAAAAGTTGATGGGTGCCACCAATTAGAGTCTCAAAGAGATCCTGTTCGTCCATATTGTTCAAATTTGAGGTTTGACACAATTTGGATTGGTAGGTTGTCAGTTATATTGTCCCACATTGAACTTCGGTCGCGACACAGTTTTGAGCAATCCATAATGAAGTGGCAGCTAATATCTTCCAGATTTCTCTGGCAAAGTTTACATGTATAAAATTCATCACACTCCAGAACACCTCTGATTATACTGTCAGGAACATTTCCACAAAGTATGTTCACCAAATTTGCAATTGGGACACGATGCAGAGGATTTCTCTTCGCTACCTCCCAATGAATAATAGGTTTCAAATCATGATGCGATAGATAGATAGATAGATAGATAGATAGATAGATAGATAGATAGATAGATAGATAGATAGATAGATAGATAGATAGATAGATAGATAGATAGGCAGACAGATAGAGAGATAGATAGATATCAAAATGGTCATATCATAAATTTATGTACAGTCAATAGACTAAGTTGCGAGTTCAGGCAGTTCACTTGTTTGCACACATGTCTATGTAAATCTGCTCCTTTGTTCAACAATTTCTTTAATAAGAGGAGGTGGGACATGAACAATTGTTGGAGGTCTTAAAGCAGGATCACTTGTATTGAGGGCAACAAGTTGTGTCACGCCACCACTATCACCAATTCTCCTTCTAAATATTTTTGAAATGAGCACTGGCACATATTCATAACTCTTTGTCACTTTTACAACTTTGTTATCCCACTGCCTTGTCCTTGGGTTTTATTTCCTAGTAACCAAATTTTCACCAGCTTTTGTTGTTGCTTGTGCAAGATTTATATGGAAATTCGAATCAATTGCAGTGAGCTGCCTTCTTGCTTTGTATGCTCTATACCTAAATCAAATCGCAATGTGTAATAACCTTTGAATTAAGGGCATGCATTCATTTGCCTGAAGGGCATTCGTTTTGGGGTGTAGACTAAACCAAGGCTATTAGCACACTCAATACCACCAGTATGCCTATTAGGTGAAATAAAAAATAAATTAAAATAACCACAAACTAGATTGCTTATTTCAACCAGTTTTTCTTCCTTACCTGAACTGGGTATAATACTTGAAAGAAGCAAGTAATTCTGGGTTCAAAATTACTTTTTGCAGTTGAGCAAAATCTTTGTCTCATCGATCAAACTGAGGGAGAGTTTCATCATGGTGACCCTCCTCTTGGTCACATTGGCCACCTAGCCATTGATGATCATTGCAGATGTGATGCAATAATCCGATCCATTTGTCCTAAAGATACTATTTGGGATATGTAAGAATATTCTGCTGAACTGTATCAATGTGCAAAAAAATCCTACATAGCATTAAAATAAAAATACCTTCATAACTTTTAATGCCTCTTTGTCAGTGGTTGCTTCATTCTCCCTACATCTATTTGAACAGTGCCAAAAATATTTGATTATATGGGGTGACCAGTCTTTCATTTTGGCCATTGCTTTTGAATTTCCTAACTGAAGAGAGATCCAAATTGAAGGTAGTTTTTCTAATTATAATGGCACAATTGCACTTGTGTCAGTCTAACCGCAAGTTAAGTGTGCACATCAAAAGTGATATACAAACCTTGGCAAGGCATTTTTGAACGCTTTTGGACTTGTGCCACACGTCCAAGCTATGTATCATATCCTGATATTCAGCTTCTGTGAAAGATAAAACATAAATTGACTTTTATTTAACTATTATAGCACTTTGTGACTTTCTTTCACCTAAAGGTTTTAAAACCTGGAGAAGAGCTAATATCTGTCTTCTAAAAATGCTTGTTGTGATAACTTTTGTTAAGACAAAAGATTACCATTTAATGAAGCTGCAAATCATCATCATTATGCATCTTTCAACCATTAAAAAAATGAAAGGAAAATATTTTAACATGCCAAGTAATGCTTTAACAGATGTGGAAGCATCTGTTACCAGTTCCACGATTTTCAATTCATCCCTTAGACAATCAAGGCTTCTCATGACTGCCATTTTTTCCATGTTGGTGGATTTTAAGCCAACATGTCTCTTATCCAAGACTTCAACATCAAGAATATAATTTGACTCTTCTTCCACCATGAAATAGCCCATATTCTTGGCATTGAAGCCTGATGAGTCACATTGCCTGTCACCGCCAACAACTACATCCTTTCCAAAAAACTCGCCTATTATATCTCCTCTCATCTTATATTGGATGATTCATTAACATGGAGTGCGCATGTTAAAAATCTCGTTGGTAAATGTGGTAAAAGAGTGGGGATGCTGGGTCGACTGCGAAAGGACCTTACAACGCATGCAGCTGAGACCTTATATAAATCTCTTATAATGCCTGTTCTGGAGTATTGTGACAGTGCCTGGGAATGTTGTAATAAAGCCGATGTTGACAAGTTGGAACATTTGCAGAGAAGAGCTGCAAGAATTGTGGTAAAGTGTGATTCAAGTGAGAATGCTTTGAGTATATTAAAGTGGGACACTTTAGAGTCTCGAAGGAAAAAGCATGTATTAAAGCTAGTGAAGAAATGTATTAATGGTAATGTTCCACAGTTTCTCTGTGATTATTTTAAGTTTAATAGAGACGTTATTACAAGGAGAACACGCCAAAGTGACCTTCTTAGAGTTCCGGCGGTTAGGATAGAAGCTGCCAAAAGATCATTTTATTATAATGGAGCCGTCATATACAATAGTTTTTTAAATCAATAATGTATAACAACGGCTTGTGCATACGGACACAAATTTTATATATATATATATTTAACGATTAGCTAAGTATTAATCATTGTAATAATTTGTAGTTTTATTCTTTTATTGTACATATGAATGAACTTACCAGGGCTCCCAATGATAACAGTGTTCCTTGGGACACTGAAGGGATTACCCTGGGGGTAAATAAAGGTTTCATAGTCATAGTCATCCAAGACCACCATTCATTTATCTCTGGAATCATATAGAATCGTTGGAACCGTTAGAATGTCGAGCTAGAGAGAAACTCCAGATTAAGGAATCTTGCCATCCGTTCAACATTGGCATCATTACTTCCAGACAACAGGATAGAGGCAGCTGCTTGCAGATTATTAGCAAAAATGTCATTAACCACATGTGATGATGTGAATCTAAATTTTTGTCCCAAAGGACACTCTGCATTGACAATCACTGTAACACCAACAAAGTGATACTTGATGTGCAGTTGAGCAATGCACCCAGGTATCTGACATCTGGATTGAAACACTGACAGAAGCAGATCCAGGGAGCAGACAATTTTTTTTCCATTAACTTGTGGTACTTTTCAGGCATTGCATACAACTCCTCCCTCCTACTCAGTTTTCGATGGGGTCCATAGCCAATAGTTGAGGGTTTTATCTCTTGTGGCAGGTGAGATATTTCTGGCGAGACTTCTTCTTCAGACTCATCATTATCTTCCAAATCATGGTCCAAATTCAGGAAATCATTGTCATCAAAATCAGACATGTTGTCTTCACTGATAATGAAGGGAATAATAAAAGGATAAGAAACATGATATGAAATATTAGAAAACAAACTAACTGAACAACATCATATTTCTTACTCTGAATCACTTTCTTTCTCTATAGTTCTTTCATCATGTTCTGTCTTCAATGGCCAGCTGTGTAATTTCATATGATCTGTACAAGAAAAATAAAAAATGTTTTATGAAATCATTGACTTTTTACATAAAAATTGTTGGGAAGAATATACCAGAAGACCATACCTAATATCCTCCAAACTGCTATCATCTGACTCTTCTTCGTCATCAGTAAACATAGATGTATTTCCCTTATCCTCATCTCTTGGTGTGACATTATGACTAATGTTTTATAAATAAGACTTTCTTAATAATCTTATCAGGTTGTTACATGAAAGGTAATATTCATTGATACTGAGAAGTCAAATAATTAATAGCAGTATACTCCATAGGTTTATACCTTTCAAGTGATATACTTGGTCCACCAAAGCTTGAGTCACTGGCCATTGGTGGTAAAATAGGCGACTCCACAGGGACAACAATGTCTCTCACAGCTTTTAGTGGAGTCGATGTTGTCGGACCTCAAAATGCAATTTCAATGTTTATTTTGGCTCATTGGCAATATCTATGGTTACGCAAAGCATGCACTTTTTTGAAAGGAAATCAATATTCTCCCTAGAGAAAAAAAAAACGCCTTTTCTTACCCTTGTTAGTGACATGTGATACAACCCCAATGTCATCTCCTCGTGCGACACTGTCACATTGGTGCGTTCTTCCTTTCGGTCCTTTCTACCTCCCACACATGGTGCCGCCATCTTGGATATTAAACTTGATATCTACAGGCTGTAGTTTTCAAGTTTCTATATGTTGTGCCTCCAGGCTTGGAGTACGTAGCGTCAACCAACTTACGATTTTTCTTACATTTATTTTACTTGAACAGTCGGTGAAAACTAAATACAATTACATACATAAGACTAATTAAGACTGCTACGACTATATACAGCTAAAATAATGCAAACAGATCACAATATACTCGGTAACTTACATCTTTGCTTCTACGTCTCTTGGCTATAGCTCCAATAATGTTAGGCTTCAGATTAATACTCCGATATATAGGTTATACTCCAAAGAGGATTCCGATTAAAAAAGGTCTATAGTTCACTGTTTGTTTTATATCTACGATTCATGACTAATCATGCATGTCATGAGCAATGTTTTGGCATAATAATATGTTCGATAGTCATCACACTATATGCGCAGAAAAGATGCGCACGAGGTGACACAGCTCCTTTAAACTTTGGAGATACTCTCTCCACCATTGCTTTGTGAATTCATTCAGTATATGTTGATGGTATTTCTGTCTTAGAGTGAGAGATCTATGCATACTGCTAATTTCAAACTGTTTGTCGTTTGGTGTGGTGGCAATGGTTCGACCGTAGATAAGTGACGAGGGGGTAAGTGGATATGAAATACCTTGTTTGTTATCATACATATATGTCAAAGGTCAATTGTTCAACCTGGCTTTGATCTCTATCAATACAGTTCGCAATTCTTCAAAATATGACAATGCTTGTCCCACTGCTTTCTTCAGGCAACGCTTCATACTGCCAACCAATCATTCCCAGAATCCCCCTTGCCACAGCACCTTCTCAATAATGAATTGCCCTGTGACTCCTTTGTTTACCATATACTGCTGGGTCTCTTTGGCCCTAACAATTTTATTTACTTCTTGAGCTGCACCTTTAAAGGTCTTCGCCTTGTCCGACAATAACCGAGAAGGCACTCCTCGTCTCGCGGCGAATAGTCTAAAAGCTTGTAAAACCATTGTCACCGATAAACTGGGCACTAACTCAAGGTGGATTGTCCTAGTCGAAGCACAAGTCCAAAGACATACATAAACCTTGCTATTCTTTGTTTCACTTTGACTTCAATCAGTGACTAAAAGCAGCCCCGCAAAGTTGACACCAGTATTTGTAAATGGTGGAGCATCACTAACCCACCCGACTTGGTGGTAGGGCTGTGATTTTGGGTTGTTTAACGGTTTCCCTTCTAGTTTCTTACAGATCACACACCGTCTTACTATGACTGCCTCCTGTCCTCTGACAATCCAATATTTCTCTCTGATGTTATTCAAGGTTTCTTTTGTTCCATTGTGATTAACCGTCTCGTGACTATCCAGAATAGCAAGGTCGGTAAAGCAGTGTTTCTTGGGAAGGAGTATCGGTTGCTTCTCAGATAAGAACAATGATGATTCGTCAACTCCTGACAATGAATAATGGTTTCTTGATCTTTAAACAAACCTAAGTGCTTGACTAATAAGGGCTTTTTCCAGTTGGCATGTGAAAGACATTGCAATTCATTCTTGTAATTGCTTGCTTGAATTGATCGTATCCAGAGTTTCTCTGCTGCTTTCATTTAGTCTGCGGAGATTTTACGTGATACTGAACGACACCCTCTTGAGATGTTGATAAATCGCATCATGCTCACTGTAACTTGCAGCAATCTTGTCTTACTGCTATAGCGATTACAGTCAATAACTGCCTCTATGTTTGGCGATAGAGCCGTCTTTAAAACGCTGGTCAGCGATCTCGTAATCGGAGGAGGTGCCTTTGGTTTCAGCATTTCAAAGTTTGCTTTGTTCTCCTCTATCTTGGTATGTCCTGGTTCGGATGGCCACAATTCTTTGGGGGCCGCGCCATTCCACCACGTTTTGTTTTTTGCCAGATCCGGTCCACAAATTCCGCAAGAAGGGAGGTCAGCTGGATTCTTTTCACTGGGGCAAAACTTCCACGAGTCTATGCCTTTGAGCTTTCGCATATCACTTACACAATACTGAATGTAAGCCTTCCATGCTTTGTTGTTTCGAATCCAACATAACACCGTGTACGAGTCGGTCCATAGAAAGATCTTAGGAACCTTCGGTAAAGACAAAATGGCTCGTTGTACAGAATTCACTAAGCATGCTAATATGGTAGCCCCCGAAAGCTCGAGACGTGGAATTGACTGGCGTTTAATGGGTGCAACTCTCGTTTTTGATGCGACTAAGGAAACTTTTCCCACTTTGATGTACGATGGGTAAATATACAACAGTGGTGTATGCCATAGAAGAAGCATCGGTTCCTTGTGTTCGTTGTAGCTGAAGTAACATCGTGATATTCGAATGGGCTTCATTGCATGAATATAGTTAAGAATTTGATTCCAGGCGTCTAACAAATCTCTGACTAAAGGATCATCCCAGTTAGTCCCATCAATACATAAAGCTTGAAACAACATCTTCATAACAATAGTGAACAGCGCCAGGAGGCCTAGTGGGTCAAAAAATCTTTGCAGATAGTCATAGCACCGAGCGCTTTGTTGAAGGAAGCCTGTTGATGAAATCCATCAACTTACTAAAATTATACTCAAACTCATCCTGTTCAGTGTCCCATGGTATCCCTAGTATCTTCACGGACGAATACTCATCTTGAGTCAAAGAGTCACTAATCGACTGTTCTTCTAATTTTACAGGTTCTATATTATCTCGATACTGCTTCGTCGAACTAGGTATCAATTCATTATTGTTTTCTTTGCTAAGATTTACAGATCTGTCGACTACTTCGATGTCTCGCTTGCTTCCGTGGGGTTTCATGATCTCTTCGTCTTGTTTCGTTACTTTCATTTGTCTTTCGTCGTTGGCGACTCTTTCTTGGGAAACCCTTGAGTTTGATGTCCATTTCCTCAACCTGAATCCACCATTTTTCATAATTTCCTTAGACTTCTTGTAAATTTCGACTGCCTTGTCATTGTCTGTTGAACCCCCGACAAAATCGTTTACGTAGAACAAATCTTTAAGCAAGGCAAAGATTTGTGGTTCTTTCTGTTCGTACTTTTCTAAGTGATGCTGGATCAGAGAAGACAAAATAGCTGGGCTCGGCGTCAGCCTGAACACCAAGCGACAAAACTGGAACTGAACATTTCTGGATGTTCCTTAAAAGGGTCATCGAACCATAAAAATCAAAGCATCTCTCGGTTGTCAGAATGTATTACAACTTGATTAAATGTCTTTTCAACATATGCACTGACTCCAACTGGATATCCTCGAAATTTTACCAATACATTGAAAAGATGAGGCACCAGATTGGGGCCCTTTTCTAGACATTCGTTGATTGACAATGCTGATTAACCATGCTTGGCAGATCCATCAAACACAACTCGTACCTTTGTTGTTAGTTTCTCACGACGCACAACTGCATGATGGGGTAAGTAATGTGCCGACTCATCATGTCCTGGTTTCTCCGCAATTGGCTCCATAATTCCAAACTCTTGTTGTTGATAAATAACATTAATATTAATTTTTTGTAAACTTATGTTCTGATTGGTCGATTTGTACCATGTGAGTGAATTTATATAGCAACAACGCCACAGCAGTGCCATTATAGGATTTATTGCACAATCAAAATGGCGGCAATAAACAAAAAATTTGCCGAACTTAGTTAAGATGAAATTAATGTAATTATAGATGAATCCACACCGAAAAATACTAAACAGGCAACCGGTTAGGGTGTTTTAGTATTTAAAGGTAAGCATGTGTTGTTTATTTTTAAAAATGATATAAAGTCTTTACGAGTTTACTCAAAATGAATATTAAAAGCATTAAAGCACTCTTTGTTTGTGTATTATCGGGTTTTACATGCACTTGTTCACTCGGCTTCGCCTCGTGCAGTATTGAACTTCTCGTTCCTTGTTTGTGAACTTGTGCATGTAAAACCCGATAATGCACTCACAGAGTGCTTTAATCCTTAATTATCGTACTCTTTCAAACATTCCGAGTCCCTTTTCAGTTGTGAATGAGTTTGTTGTAATCTACTGACACAAGGTGAATAACCACTAGCAATCGGTTGGCATTCCTCCTTCCACGGTAGCCTCACTTGATATCGTTGACTATCTTCAATGAACCTGACGTTTTTCAAGATTTCTGGTTTGGTTGATTGTTCTGCTTCGACAATTCTTATGGACTCAGTATCCCAAAATGTTTGAACAGCTTTCGTTAATTCATCTCCCTCCTCGTCGATAAGGACGTCAGCAGGATAGGTGCGCTCTAACGTATGATTGGTCGTTGTCTCATAATTTCTAGTATGAATTGCTTGTGCATTTCCTGAGATTAACCAGCCAAATTCACTTTGCACCGCAGCAGGACCCTCATCACCTCGTTGGATTTCTCCCATAATTATCTCAAAATAATAGTCGGAACCGATCAAGATATGACTAGCTGAGGTGGAGTTGTGAAGTAGACCAAGACCATATAAATGTGGATAACACTCAATATCTAATGTCATTAGGGCGATTTAGCATGAGGACGTGAACGTCAAAGAGGACGTGAAAATGGTGAATAAATGGCGTGATGCGCCCAAATATGGACATGCCACGCCATTTACTCGCCATTTTCACGTCGTCTTTGACGTTCACGTCTTCTTGCTAAATCTCCCTATTGACAAAGGAGAGCATTAAATCTTTGGGAAGCAAAGTGCTGAGATTTCAATGTCCTTGTTCTGACCTTGCAAACACAGTCATACTTGGTCACAGCATCGTTTTCGAAACTTATCGTCCCCAAAAGTATTTAGATTCAATACCTCTGTCCTTTCAGTAACAAGTTCCAACTTTCGCTTTAGTGATTCAGTAACGTAACTTCTCTGACTGCCGCTATCCATCAACACTCTTACTGGTACTGGAGAATATATTTGAAGAATATGCATAGGTTGTTGCGGTTTGCAGAAAAACCTTGCTTTTGGTTTGAGCTGCAGTTGTCTAGATTTGATTAGCTGTAACAGTGTGGTTATCCTTCGGATTTAAAGTAGGAGGTTTAGGCGCATTCTCCTCAGGCTTGGATTCATCGGAGTTTTTCTTGTTCTCTGGAGGTCTTGGTGAACCTGCAGTACATATCGATTGATGATGGGCTCCCTGACAATGTCAACACTTTTGAGATGGAAAACACTGGTTACTGCAATGACCCACACGCAAACAAACGAAACACTGTCCAGCTCGTCGTAATATCTCTTTCTTTTCATTCAATTGCACCACTGTCTTGCATGACGCTGAATAATGCTGCTTTCCACAATATGCACATGTTATGCGTACGTATCCCCAACGCTTCTAATGCATGTACGTTCACACTCACCTTGTCATAAACAAATCTCAGTTGTTTGGATTTATCACCATCGCAAGCAGCTATTTTCAACAGTTTGCCCATATTGGCACCAATTATCTGCTGCGTTTTCCCGAAGCATTCTTGTAAAATGTCAATTGCAAGCCTGATAATTATCCTCGATAATAGCAAGCCCCTTTATTGCACAAAGTGCAGTTTATCTGTATTAACAAACACACATTCAACATGTTATACTATTGATTTATCAACTGTTGTAAAGCCCATATTTGAGGCACAAAACATAATTACTCAAACCACCAATGATCTGCCCATTCTGGTGGAGCCTATTGAGGCACAAAATGTTATTCATCCGCCCATTGTGGTGGAGCCCATCAGGCACAAAATGTTAAAGATCTGCCCATTATGGTGGAGCCCATTGAGGCACAAAATGTTAAAGATCCACCCATTGTGGTGGAGCCCATCGAGGCACAAAATGTTAAATATCTGCCCATTGTTGGGAGCCCATTGAGGATCTGCCCATTGTGGTGGAGCCAAACCAAGCACAAAATGTTATTGATCTGCACATTGTGGTGGAGCCCATCAAGGCACAAAATGTTATTGATCTGCCCATTGTGGTGGAGCCCATTGAGGCACAAAATGTTATTGATTTAACCGTTAAAGAAAAAAATACAATATATTCTGGTATTCAACTTTGGTTTCTAAACTATGGGAAGAAATAGATCATCACTATTTCACACTTGCTTCAGCTTTAATCAAAACATCAACACATGACAAGTATGCACTTTTAATATTAGAAGGCTATATGATGGCCTTGATAAATAGTGTAGATTTGTTTTTCTATCTTTTTGACCCTCATGCTAGAAATTATGC
Source organism: Dendronephthya gigantea (assembly GCF_004324835.1). NCBI lineage: Eukaryota > Metazoa > Cnidaria > Anthozoa > Malacalcyonacea > Nephtheidae > Dendronephthya > Dendronephthya gigantea. The sequence goes on from NW_021163049.1 coordinate 1,179,351, forward strand.
TGGCATGCCTGATCCTAATATGGCACTGCTGTTGTCATGAAATTTGCAAGTCTCACTGAATTAAAGACATATTTATGTTTGTTGTCTACTGAACTAAATACGAATTTGTTTGAAATTGTTCCAGTGTAATTTTATGTTAGCTGCAAAAAACAGTATAGAGAAACTCAATCTATGAAACAATCTATGTCTACAAATAGCCAGAGAGAAAAAAAAAGAAAGCAAATAGTGGAAACTGAAACAGAAAAACAAACTAGACTAGGAAATGATAGAATGTGTAAAAAAGAAAACGAGAAAGTGAAAATGCGGTTCAAAAAAAAGAGAAGACTTGAAAATGCTAAAGATGCTACGAAAAATTAAAGCGAGCAAAGGTGATAAGCAAGCAAGAGAAAATCTAGACCAGGAAGATTAATTGAAACTATTTGACAAAAAAGTGGTGGTATTGAAGAACAATGTTGGGCAAAGGCTAACAATAATAAATTTCATAAGTCTGTACAATACACTGTCTATCAGTGTACAGAATGTAAGGAGGGCATGGCCTTCGAAGTCTAAACCTAAGTCACCTTGTGTGTGCTCACGATGCTCAAGAGATAAAAATTCTAGTCCTAAAAATTTTCATATGAAAACTCAATGATACCGTTGTGTGTTCCAAATGAACTAAAAAATTTAACTCAGGTTGAGGAAATGTTAATTACTCAGGCTCTTCCTATTATGAAACTATATCTTAAACCTGGAGGTCAACAAGGTTATTCAGGGCATTGTATTAACTTTCCACAAAATATCACAGAGCTTGCAACATCTTTGCCGAGATATCCCAAAGATTTGGCAGTGATTATTGTCAAAATAAAAGGTAAAGACAATACCTTCAAAGATGTCAGGGTGCGAAAACATAGAGTACACAATGCTTTAGTTTGGCTTATTAAGAATAACCAACATTATTCTGAGTTATCAATAAATGAAAATGCATTACATTCTTTACCTGAGAATGGTGTACCTCCAGATCTCATGACTGTTGAAACTGATGATGATATAGTCTCAGATGACAATTGCTTTCCTGATGTAGGTCCACCTACTGATAATCCATCAGAGGATATTGTTTATAATGACTCTACTGAAATGAGTACCTTTTTACCAGTTGGTGAATAACCGCAAAAAGAAATTCAGGCTGTGACAAATCAGCTTTCTGAAAATGAGTTGAAAAATTAACCATTTGAAAATGAACCGTTGAATCAGTATAAGGTTTCACATTTGGCCACCATGGCTCTCCCAACTTTATTTCCAGATGGGAAAGGTGATCCTACAAATCAAGGCCTTCTGAGAGATGTTCCTTTTCAGGAAAGAATAAAGCATCTAATAAAATTTGCTGAAAATATTAATGGCAAATGGGTATATCGTTTGCCCAACCATCCCAGATTTTCTTACTGGGCCTTTAATATGATTCAAAGGAAATTGAATTTTACATCAAAGCGGAATATTCCTCAAACAGAACCCATGTGAAGCTCATCTCACAATTGATGAACTGCGTGAAATGGCTACCTCCACGTTCAGAAAAGTTCACTGTTCTGTTTGATAAAACGTCAACCATAAAACCACCAATGGCAGAGTGTTGTTTTAATACAACATTATATCCAACATTAGAAAATTTTATGAAGAAAATGGATGTTGGAATTAAACATGGATCAAAGGATTTTCTTTTACCTGAAGCTCTTTAATTAAAAACAATAATGTTATAACTCACTCACGTTCGAAAGTTATTTTGTTTTCATGTTTCGTTTATATATGAGATGTTGAAATATGATTCACTATGTTATACATTATAAATGTAAGTGGTATCTAATGTACATCCTAGGTTGTTCTTAAAAGAAATTGGGACACATAGAAAGGCAAAGAGGGTCAATTCTTTGTAACTCTTGGAACTCTTGGAAGTTATAGTATATAAGAAGAAGTATATGTAAATGTCTTATGTAAATGTATGTATAAACATGCTTATAAATAGTCAAGTGCTTATTAATAAAGTGTTCATTTACCCTCGCAACTTACATGGTGTCAGGTGTGGGATTATAGTTGATGATATTCTCGTCTGGGGGAGAACAGAAGGAGAGCATGATCGTAATTTGCTTATTTAGAATAATTACTGCCACGTGTATATATTTTTTTTGTTTTTTCTTAATTGTCCTACATCCATGTTCTAGCTTAATAAACTATTAACTCTATCTAAATTCAAGGTACAGTTCGTATTCTAAATAAGAAATAGGGTTCTCAATATTTGTCCTTCAATTTAACCAAGTGGATGTATTTAACAAAGTAATTGTTACCAATAAGTTTTATGCCTGATATTGTTGTACTGGCTTCGACAAACGTCCACTCCTTGTTACAGTAACATACGGTGCAGTTGCTCTAACATGATTCTTTGCACTTGTCATCACATGATCACGAGAAAGCAACGGTTTTCTGTCTGCTCGTCTGCTTCGCATATCTGACTCAGATTCAGCCACTTTTAAAAGATTCCTGTGGTTTCGCCGATAATCCTTACTGTTCACCGTTACGATATACGATCTTGGTTGTTCGGGTGTTGGTGACCTTCCTAAACGTGCATGCCCAACTGGTGTTTGAACTCGCACTTTATCACTGATTTGAAGACTTGGTAAAGGACGTGCTGACTTGTTGAAATATCTCTTTTGCTGTAACTTTTTCTGCAACAACTGCTCATTCACTGACAAAGGATCAATCTCTTTTGGAACAAGCAATGGAGAGGCCGTCGGTAACTTGGATTTCAATCTTCTGGCTTGAAGGCGTTGTGCTGGAGAACCAAGAATTTGATCACAAGGTGTATTTCTTAGGTTGAGAAGTGCTATGTAAGGATCAGTTCCGTCATGCTTGCACTTATCCAGCATTCTCTTGGCGGTTTGAACTGCTCTCTCGATAAGGCCGTTACTTTGGGTAAACCCAGGACTGCTGGTCTTGGGTACAAAACCCCATTCGTTAGAGAACTCTCTAAATTCCAAACTTGAGTACTAAGGGCCATTATCTGTGAATAATTCGTCTGGTATTCCGAATCTCGAAAAGTGCGCCTTCAACTTTTGAATAACTGTCCTGGATGATGTCCCACTGTTTAAGGTATTTAACTCAAACCAACCAGAATATGAATCTGCTGTTATAAGATAATCTGATTCGTTCCACGTGAAGAGATCGGATGCAACAATAGACCAGGGTCGAACTGGAACTTCGTGAATCTTGAGAGGCTCTTTTTGTTGATGGTGACGATAGGCATTACAAACAGAGCACTGTGACAACAAGGCTTCAATGTCTCTGGACAAAGCTGGCCAATAAAATATATCACGCACTCTGTTCTTCATGGCTTCCAAACCAGGATGCCCTTGGTGAATCTGGTTGAGGTATTCAGACCTCAAAGAAGATGGAACCACTATCTTTTCACCTTTAAAAACAATGTCATCTTGCACAATTAGTGGCTCTCTAAAGTTAAAGAATACCTGTAGCTCTGTGTCTGTTTCTTTCAACAATTCGGGCCAGCCACTATTGATGGTGGCTATCAGCTTGGCCAATACCGGGTCAGAAGCTGTTTCTTTCTTTAATTCATCCATTTTCCAAGGTGCAATTGGAGTGACCATCAAAACTTCAAATTCATCTTCCTCTTCTGCCATAGTTTTTCCCAAATGTGAACGAGACAATGTGTCCGCGATGTATAACTCGGTTCCTTTCTTATAAACGACACTCAGGTCATAACGCTGAAGCTTCATCATTATCTTCCGCAATCGCTGAGGAACTGTAAACAGGCATCTTTTGAAAAGGGTTTCTAGGGGCTTATGGTCCGTCTCAATTGCTACTTGTCTTCCATAAATATAATCGTGAAACTTATTACAGGCGAAAACTACCGCCAGTAACTACTTCTCGATTTGAGCATATTTTTTCTGGGTCGCTGTCAACGCTGGAGATGCATAAGCAACCGGCTTACCATCTTGTAAACACGCTGCACCTAGTCCATGACTTGAGGCATCACACATCAAGGTAACCTCTTTCTGCACATCATAAAATTGGAGGACTGGGGCTGTGGTAATGGCGACTTTAATCCTGTCGAACGCTTCTTGTTGCTTATCACACCAAGACCATGATACACCCTCACAGAGTGATTCACGTAATGGGGCTGATATTTCACTCAACTTCGGTATAAACTTTGATAAATACGTAACTATACCCAGGAAACGTCGAAGGGTAAAAAGGCTAAACCCGCATTGAATTATTTCAAGATGCCCGTCAACTTGGATGCACATGCGATACTTCTGATGAATGGCATTACTGTGCGTTGCAACTTTTAGCAAATAACAACATCTCTGTGGACAATTTTGCTAACTGCGTTAAAGATTTGTTAACGAAAGGCCGTGGGAAGTTCCGGAATATTATGTTGGCAGGCCCGGCGAACTGCGGTAAAACGTTTCTCCTCAATCTGCTGAACAAAGTATTTAATACTTTCACCAATCCGGCATCTACAAGCTTTGCATGGGTGGGTGCTGAAAAAGCCGAGGTCGTCTTCCTTAACGATTTCTGTTGGTCGCCACAGATAATCGCTTGGCATGATCTACTTCTCATGCTCGAAGGTCAGTTGGTCCATTTACCTGCGCCCAAGTGTCATTTCGCGCACGACATTGTGTTCGACAAAGACACGCCAATTTTTAGCACAAGTAAACACCAACTTGTCTACGTCAAAGGCGGCATTGTAGACGAAAGAGAGACAGAGATGATGGCCATAAGATGGAAAATATTCAATTTCAACCGACAAATCCCAGAGGAAGAACAAAGAGAAGTCGACCTGTGCACAACATGCTTTCCTCGCCTTATCCTTGATGACTATGAGTTTTTAGTTTAATATATTCATGATACATATTTGCTAGCATGTGCATAGTACATAAACATTAAAGCTAAAGCATGTCGACAAATACGCTCTACAGGATGCACTGTCTTGCTTTTCAAACCGAATTATATGAACAATCTAATTGGTAACGAGTAATCGGGGGAAGTCTAAATATAGCACAGCCACGCATGCATGCATGTTAACCGTATACATATCCACAAGTAACCGACTCTAGGCATTCAAATTTTTGAAATAAAATGCACAGTTATTTTGCACAAAGTCAACACGGCTTTCTAACGTTACACACACATGCTGAATTTGATATTTGTTCACAAATGATCTGCATCATAGTGCAAGTTACCACAAGTAACCACAACTAACCATTGATGTAAATATTATTGACTTTATACCATTGTAGTTTTTAAACGGATGGTTACTTGTGGTTAATTGCAGTTACTTGTTCAAATAATTTATCATTTTTAAGAGGGCAAATGGTTACTTGGTATAAATATTGGTATTTGGCCCGTATATACTAATAGATCTATATGCATGAACTTTATATATAAGCATGATATATATATATATATATATATATATATATATATATATATATATATATATATACGCAATTTTTTATGACTGTTTTAATTAGGCTAAGCTAAGCCCTATATGTAATACAACAGTAATGCATTGAGGAATTATAGCGGCCGGGACTTATATCTAATCAGTAGCTAATATTTTGTTTGTTTTCCCTTAAGTTTAAGAATATCTTTAATTCTCCTTGGCATACTTGCAATTGTCTTATCTACATATTCTTGTGAGAGAGACCAAATGTTCAGCTTAACTCTTTCGACAAATTCATCCCATGACTGGCGTATCATGTTCTTCTGCAAGATTTCTGCTTCCATTCTTTTTCGAACAATATGGAATAAATTTTCAATCGGATTCTAGTCAGGTGATCTGGCTGGAATAACTTGCATGTTAGCTCCAATAGATTTTAAAGCTTTTTTCGCAACAGCAGAGGTCTGTGAAGGATCATTATCCATTACAAATAATTTCGGTTTGGTATTATCGTTTTTTGTAATGTCAAATAGAATGGGGAAATGATGGCGTATAAAGCGTGCAAAATATGGGCCGTCCATCTTTACATATGGTTCTGCGCAAATAACACCGTGCCTGTGTGCCATAATAGCAACAAGCAAATGCAATCGTTTACCGCCAGCAAGTTCTTTACTCCTTTGGTAGTTAATAGCAATCCTTCGCCTCTTTTCCGCCAAACACTATTTTTAAACTAACAGTATTTTTAAATCTTTATTCGTAAGAACACCTTTCTTTCGACTCTGATAATATCCATATCCTAGCCGTTTCACATACGGAAGAAATGTTCTGTAAGTCACGCTTGTTGGTGAAATGCCGCTACGTTGAACTACCTCCATAACTGTGAAGTTTGGACTTCTTTCGTGGAGTTGCATAATTGCTCTCTTCAGTTTACGCTCATCTCGTTGCATTAATGTTCTTTTTCGACCTTGGCGAGACTTTTTTAACTTATTATCGTTACCTTTTTTTTCATATCAAAGCTTTTAATGACTCTAAGCACACTTGACTTTGACATGTTTGTTTTTAAAGCAATTTCACTAAAAGAATATTTGAATTCACGCCTCAATAAGAGTGCTAAAGCTTGTTGCTCTGCAGTTAAGTCATGAATTTGTGTCATGTTTGTACGTTTAAATGAAAATATTGTTACACAATATAATTAAAAATGGAATTTATTCGACGTATAATTAGCTTAATTGCTTCTTATTACTTGCTAAAAATTTCATTAAGTTACAATACTTGGTTTTAAAGTTACAGTCTTTTAAGTGCCTGCGGATAACGCAATAAAATACTCGGACAATCAGTGACATAAATATTGGACCCGCTTAGCCTGGAAAGGCAACATTTCCTCCTCCCCCCCTTTTTCAATGTTGTATGCTGAAATAAACCCTTCACGGGACAAGCCATTGCCTTGGATTTGTTTGCCAACATTTTTTTCACCAGAAAAAACAACAAGGGGGGTTACAAGTTAATTTTCTAAGATCACGTAAAAATGTACTCTGTCTATACAAGTGTCCCAAATTCTAATGTCACTGATTGTAGCTCAACTCCGCCGTCTTGAACTTGAATCTCTTCACCTTCAACTTAAGATTAACTTCTCATGCTCGATCCAAAACTTGAAGGAAATTACGATCATGCTCTCCTTCTGTTCCTCCCCCAGACAAGAATATCATCAACTATAATCTCACATGGCAAACCAGTGAACATCTGATCCATAGCTTTCTGGAATACCTCGAGAGCTGATTTTATACCAAACGGCAAACGCTTGAAATAAAAACGTCCGTATTGTGTATTGAATGCTGTTTTCAATGCAGATTTGTGGTCCAAGGGTATTTGCCAAAACCCATGAGAAGCATCTAAGGTTGTAAAGTACTGTGCATTAGGCATTCGAGCTATTACTTCGTCGACAGTTCTCATTGGATAATGTTCCATTTGTATAGCTCCATTGAGATCTTTAGGGTCGATGTAAATTCGAATTGCATCTAAATCTTTCTTTCTTGCAACGACCATCTGGGACACGCATTCTGTTGGATCTGTTACAGGCGCAATGACTCCTTTTGTAACCATATTATCAAGCTCTTGCTTTACTTTGTCTTGAAATGCAACTGGAAACCGTCTTGGCGGTCGAACAACTGGTTTAACATCAGGATTCAGTTTCATCTTGTATTTTATTGGCAATTCACCCAACTCGCCATCAAACAAATCTTTATAATCATCTAGAACTGCTGCTTTCGTTAGTGTAGGACATGGTTTGGTATTCGTTGGTGACGGGACTTCACTAGGACAGACTGAATCAATAACAAATATCTGTTCATCATTAGTTGCGTGTTGTGGATTTCGGGTGAAATATTGATCCAGTTGTTGTGAGTCACAAACAAAATATCCATCCCGATTTTCAGTGACTTCGTTGACATGTCGTCTTTGCCTTGGTCTTGTGAAAGGTTTTCTTGAGGACTTGCACACTTTCTGAAAATGATTCAACTTTCCGCATGCTCTACACTTCTTACCATAAGCTGGGCATTGTTGTCTGACATGTACTCCCCCGCAATTACCACAATTAATATTAACTTTCTGCCTCATTACAGGTAAGGTATACTATTATGCGCGTAAATGCGTCAATACCACCATGTGAATTCGATATTCATCATGGAGGACGGTCATGTTGTTCAAGGCTCATCTCGTCATATTAGAAACAGCGATATTTGTTCTTCTCAGTTAGCTAATAGTTTAGCAGCGATTGTCGACGATTCACCACATCACATTTCCATTTTCCATTTTTGACATTGAAAATATGTCTGTTAAGTATTCTAAATCCATAGTTTAAGTTATCCATAGTTAGTAAATCCAAGTTTAACGGAGATTCTTATCGCTGGGTTGGGGATTTCAACAACCTGAAAAACTATTTTAATGAAGTTGTGGACTTAACATGCAGATGGTCCTCTCCTAGTGGAGATGTAAAGTTATTTACAGCAAGTAACAATGCATTTTCAGTAAAATGGCAAAGATCAAAGAAGCTGGTTGTACTGAGGAACAACCCAGATAAGTATTTACTAAAATCATTTGAAAGTTTGGTTAGCAAGGCCAAGAAAGCGACTGAATTTGATAGCGATGACCGAGAAAATTATTTGAATGTCAAAGACGAGTTGCAACAAGCAATGCTACTCTCAAAAATTTATCAACTGGCTGCCACTTTTAACAACAAATTCGGCTGTATATTTGAACACCTTGCAAATTTAAAATTTTGTTGGCCCGGTAGTTTGGACACCGTTTTAATAAGCGCAAACCTACAAGAGGAAAACACGTCGCTCAGGAGTGATAACATCAATCTAAAGGAAGAACTCAATAGCCTAATGGTTGTGGAATGGAACTCAATAGTTGTGTCTGACCTAAACTCTCGTATTAATTGCCTCGAAGAAGAAAAGTCTACTCTGTTAACTGCCATTAGACTTATTCAAATTGAGAATAATTGTGCCTTGAAACACCTATGAAATGGATCCTCAATTACAGACTCAGATCCGAAATCAAGTGTGGTAAACAAAAATAAGGATTTGTCAGTTTTGTTTGTTGAAGAATGTCTGTCTTCGCCAAAGGCAAGTTCAAACGCAAGTATAAAAAGAAGAAATCTTTATCAAGCGTTAGGGGAAAGAATCATCTGCAGGAAAATCATGCAGTTAATCCCTCTAATATGAATTCAAATCATAATGACCCAGCTGGACAGTCAAATCAGTCATTTAATATTCAAGAGCAAAATGACATAGATGTTAATTAATTGAGTTCAAACACAGGAAACTGTCGATTAAATTCACATGCCCCTAATATAGCTAATAGCACTGAGCATGATTCGCAAAAAGGGAGGTCATCTACGTAACGACGTGAGAAAGTGAAAGGCTGGCATTCTAAAAACGCCAAAATGTAACTACTCGGTGACCTAAATTGTGATTTATTAACTCTAACACCCAACGCTAATACTCTTGAGCTTTTGGATATTTTTGACATTTTCAATCTTACTCAACTTATTGAGGAACGAACACGAGTGACTAATACTTTGCAGTCTTTACTTGATCTCTGTGTTGCAAACACCCCGGACAAGATATCAGTCTCCGGTGTCCAGTCGCTTTGTATAAGTGATCACTCGCTTCTTCATCTACATTTATTGCTCTTCAACACTTTCGTATCAAGAAGAGATAAAAATAAGTTAACATAAATTATTTGTCTATATTCAAAAATCTCTATAAAATGTCTATAAAATATAAATATAATAAAATAATTTAAGAAGATAATGTCTATGAAATGTAAATACAATAAATTAGTTAAGAAAAATTAATAATGCCAATATAGATTAGCATTTAAAAAAGAAAACTATTCAAATTGTTACAAAATTGTGGATAGCTATGTACAGATCTTAAGTCATTTGGGATATTGTTCCAATCCTTAATTGTTCTTGGAAAGAAACTATATAGATAATAATCATGGCGTGCCTTAGGTTGTATAAACGTATTATTTGAATAACTTCTGGTATAACGTGTTGATCGCTGATAATAATTAGGTAATGGTAATGCAATGTTATTGTTTACTAATAAATAGAATAGTTTTACTCGATGTGCCTTTCTCCTTTCGCTCAGCGGGTCCAAAGACAGAGATTGTCTCATTTCTGTAACACTAGATTTCCAGTCATAATTCTGCTTTATAAATCTCACCGCACGACGCTGGACTGCTTCAATCTTGTCTACTTGCTCCTGTCTATAAGGGTCCCACACAGCTGCTGCATACTCTAGATGAGGTCTTACAAGTGTAGTATAGGCTATACGCTTGGTGTCCTCAGAACAGGAGTACAGGTTCCTTTTTATAAAACCGAGCACTGAATTAGCCTTGTTTACAATCTTGTTCACATGAAGATTCCACCGTAAATCATCAGACAGCTGGACACCAAGATAAGGATGGTGCTTTACACCTGAGAGTTTCTGGTTGTATAATGTGTAATCTTTAAGAACCGGTGTCTTCTTCCTGTAAACCGACATTTTGTAACATTTTGTAGGGTTAAAAACCATTTGCCATCTTTCGGCCCATAAGCCCACTTTATCCAAGTCCCTCTGCAAGACCGAGGTGTCATAATCTTCTGAGATTTTGCGGTACAACAATGCATCATCCGCAAATAGCCTTAAAGTGCATTCCAGGTTCTCATGCATGTCGTTGATAAACAGGAGGAACATTAGTGGACCAAGTACAGTGCCTTGTGGCACTCCTGACGTAACATCAACTGGGTTTGATGACACTCCGTCCACTACTACTCTTTGTGTTCTATTTGTAAGCCATGACTCAATCCATGCAAGTGTTTTGCCTTGAATACCATAATGTGATAATTTACTGATCAGGCGCCCATGAGCGACCTTGTAAAAAGCCTTACTGAAATCAAGTATTAGCAAGTCTATTTGATCTCCGTTGTCTATATTTCGTGCCAGGTCTTCAACTGTTGATAAGAGTTGGGTTTCGCATGAATGGTTTTTGCGGAAACCATGTTGATTTGAAAATAGGATGTTGTTATTCTCGAGATGTTCCATTATGTTCCTGTAGAGGACGTGTTCCATAAGTTTGCATAATACAGCCGTCAAAGAAACCGGCCTATAATTGCCTGGGTCGTGCTTCACTCCTTTCTTGAATATTGGAACCACATGTGCATTTCTCCAGTCTTCGGGTAATTGGCCTGAACAATATGATTGATTGAATAGGAATGTCACAACATCCGCTATTTCTGATGCAGTTTCCTTAAGTAATGTAGTTGGTATTTTATCAGGTCCACTTGCTTTCTTGCTATCTAAGTTCTTAAGTAGTTTTTCCACACCATCCTTATTAAATAATATTGAACTCATCATCGGGATTTCACTGTGTCCTTTATTTGGTATAGATGTTAGATCCTCTTGTGTAAATACCTGTTGAAATTGGTTACTTAGGATTTCTGCCTTACTTGCACTGTCCGTCTTCACTAACCCATTTTCCTTCAATGGTGGAATTCCAACTTGATCTTGTCTTTTTGATTTAATATAAGACCAAAATTTCTTTGGTTTGTCTTTTAGATCAGAGTTGAGGGTGTCTGCTATAAACTCATCCTGAGCCTTCTTCATGTTGATTTGAAACAGTTTTTGGAATGCACGGTATTTTTCTTTGTCACAGGCCTTCCCTGATTTCTTATAGTTATTATATAATCGTTTCTTTTTCCTCAGGGCTGTCTTGAGATCTCTTGTCATCCAGGGGCAGTTACTCCACGAACCACTCTTCTTGTTTGGTACTCTTCTGTTTAGAATGTCCATAATACCTGACTTGAAAAATTCCCAGTTACTCTCGATACTTATATTATCTGGTTGTCTTTCAAAGAAATCTTCACTGAGAGTTGTTGCTTCCCTGCGTATATCAGTTAAGTTAGCCTTAGCAAACTTGTAAACTGTACGTGGCTTCTTCTTGTTAAGTTTTACAGACAAATTCAAATCAAACGACACGGCTGAGTGATCACTAATGCCTTGGACACTTGCAAGGTTCTGTACAAGATCTGGATGGGTAGTTAATACTAAGTCAAGCACTGATTCTTGTCTTGTTGGAAAAGTTACAAGCTGAGTAAGACCATGATCATCTATAAGATCGATCATTGTCTGGTTTACTGTAGCACTGTATTGTGGATTTGTCTTAACTGATGTATAGCTCCAATCAATGTCTGGTACATTCATATCGCCAGCGATAATAATTCTAGGGAAAGTTCCATTTGATTGCAATCTGTGTAACGACTATTTGAAGGCTTCAAGTGGTTTCTCATCATTTCCTGGTGGACGATACAATGAAGCAATATATACACAGGCTTCTGATTGGTTATTTGGATTTTAATCCATAAAGCCTCAGCTTGGCAGTCCAGTTGAATTTGATGAGTAGCAACAATTGAATTGTGTACAGCAATAAAGACCCCTCCTCCAGGATGTACATCAAGTCTGTCTTTACGAAATATCTCGTAGTCCCTGGGGAAGACCTCAGAGTTTTTTATAGATTCATCAAGTTTGGATTCTGATCCCATGATTATATGAGGTTTCTCTTGATCCACTAGGGGTTTAAATAGACCACTTTTATGTTGACTTCGAATACTATTGCAGTTCAAATTTAATACCTTTAGTTTTTGTAGATATTGTGACTTGTTAGATTTTTTTGGTTTATGTAGATGATTGATTCTTTGGTGGTTAATAGTTGACCTCGATTTGGATTGATTTAGGTTTGAATGTGGAGACGAGGTCGAGCTCAAAGCGGCAAAGGAATTATTTGAAGATAAATCAATCAATGATTGAGGCTCAGAATAACTAGGTTGGTCACAGTTGACACAGAGCCAAACGTATGATGCATTTGCTACGGTATTGTACGTCTCGTCGCCCATCGAACAACATTTAGTATGATACAAAATATCACATTTATCACATTGAATTCCTCTCTGGTTTACTTTTACTGGTTTAGAGCAGACTCCACATGGGTATTTCCAGTTGGGACCAGGATTAGATTGGATGTCACCACTCAAAAGTAAAGTGGACAACAATAATAGCTTAGAATTCGACGAAGTCCACAATGTCGTTGATCTACATCGCTGAAAGAACGCTTCATATCCTACGTAGAGCGAAGTTTTTCTTGCCAAAGTAACAACCAGGTTGAGGTTAGACGATTCATGTGCATATTTGAAGAAATGATCTGGTTTATGAGCATAAAAAATAGCTATAACTAATAGAATAAGTGGAGCTATAAAATTAGCCGCCATCTTGTAAGCGCATATTGTTCGCAAAACCACATGGCAGGGAAAAACTTAATTTGTTTGTTCATAAAAGACAATTAAAGCATTTTAACGAAAGCAAATTTTTGAACAACTTAACTACGATTGATTGGGGAAATTCTTGCTTGTCAGATGATCTTAATACGATGTGATCTCAATGGTTAACCAATCTTACACAAGTCCTAGATAAGCATGCACTTCTTAAGAAGGAACGTACAGGTAAAAAGAGGTCTGTATGGATAACCTCTGCGGTTGTCCAAAAAATGAGAGCAAGGGATTATTTGAAAAAACAATATGACAAGACACAAAATACTCTCTATTGAAAACAATAAAAACAATAAAATAGCTTTAAATACTCTTTATTAAACAATAAAAACAATAAAATAGCTTCAGTTAAAGAAATTAAACATCCAGACAGAGTGATAACTGATCCACCTGTTATTCTGGATGCTTTTAATTCATACTTTACTTTGATAGGTGAAAATCTTGCAGAAACATAGATAACTCAAATATTGATCCCATCTCTTTTATTCAACCTACAAACGCAGTATTTTCTTTCAGCGAAATAGAAATTCAAGATGTAACTTGTTTGCTTAAAAATGTCAACTCTAACAAGGCCACTGGTTTTGATGGCATTCCTGGAAAATTTTGAAGCTAGCAGCTGATATTTTGGCCCCTTCATTGACAAAAATATTCAATCAATCTCTCAACCGGGGAATTTATCCTGATGGTTGGAAAATTGCTAAGGTTGTTCCTGTCTTCAAAAACGGAGCGAGAAATGATTTGAACAATTACCGCCCAATATCAATTATTCCAGCTGTTGCCAAAATATTCGGAAAATTAGTGCACAATCAAATCTATCATTACTGGAAGTGTAAGCGCCGAATATAGCTGCAGCGTTTGAGGTTTGCATATAGTAAGCATTATATGCAATATATTTTACTAGGTTTTTATCTAGATATACAGTTTGTTATATCTAGATAAAATTGTTTGTGTGTATACATCTAGAACTTAAGAATCCGTACATGTGACAGGGAGGAAATGTTTTTTCAACGAGTATCGTGCAGCATATATATCAAACTGGACAAACTTTTAAACGCCTGACGTACACTGGTGAACTGCTCTGAAATTTACGACCGACCCACTGTTTTTTATATCAATCTTTTATAAATATAGTTCGATTCACACCAATATCAAGATTCATCAACAAACGGGGATCAAGAAGCGGTAGGAAAGTCAAAGAAAAACTAAATGAGAGCAGATATAAAATATCAAGGATTGATTCCAGGTTCTAGGATTGATTTTGTCAAATGTTATGTCACTGGCACCAAAAATCGATGAACTCCAAGCATCTTTGTCATCTTGCTTTATAAGTATCGATATTATTTGCATAACAGAAACTTGGCTAAATGATTGAATTTCGAATAACATCGTCAATCTTCCTTGTTTCTCCATCATTTGGAAGGACGGCTCAAAAACAATCATGGAGGTGTATGCGCTTATATTAGATATGGAATTGAATTTATATGTTTAACCGATATTGAGAGTGTGGATCACGAAGTGATATGGGTTGAATTAAAGCCAAAGCGTTTACCAAGGAAAATCCATAAAATTATTTGTGGCGTTCTATACCATCCACCTTCGGCTAACAATGAGAATATGAAAAGTTATCTTTTTGGCAGTTTACAGAAAATAGAATCTAATCATCTGAATTGTGGGATTATTTTGGCTGGCGATTTTAATCGGCTTAGTGTTGCAACTATATGTCGTCATTACGGTTTAAAACAAGTTGTCAAATTTCCAACTCGACAAGAAGCAACGTTGGATCTCATCTTAACCAACATCAGTGAGTTCGACACAGAATCGAATGTTCTCCACCGTTGGCCTTTCCGAACATTGTACTATTTATTTAACTTTATTTATCACCTTTCAGGACACTTGTCCTTTGTTCCGAAAATCCCTTGGTCGATACTTAAGCAATATCCCCTGGTCAACTTTGTCAAAATTGTCAACATATAATGGAAAGTTGTTTTACTTTACTGACCTAGTATGTAATGGCATCAACAGCATAATTATCCTCGTAAATCATCTGGGCCAGAAGGTATTCCAAGCTGGCTACTACGCGAATACGTGGACGTCCTGGCCCTTCCTATTACTAGCATCATAAACTCATCTTACTTTGAACAGCGTCTCCCAGATATTTGGAAGAAAGCCGATGTTGCCCCAATACCTGAGTCAAAACCCCATTAAAGATGTTTGTAAACATATTCGACCCATCTCCTTAACCCCAATTATGTCCAAAATGGCTGAAGAGTTTGTAGTGCAACAATTCGTCCAGCCGATCCTCTCTGTCCTTGACAAAAACCAGTTCGGCGCAATACCAGGATCGTCAACGACCAATGCCTTAATTAGCATGATTGATTGCTGGTCAAAAGCCACCAACGGAAATGGAGCAACGGTAAGGATTTTGATCTAATTGACGACAATCTGTTGATGAGTAAGCTTCGTAAATTGGAGCTGGATAATCGCGTGATCAACTGGTTAAAAGACTTTTTGACTAACAGATATCAAAGAATTAAATTGGTTAATGACTGTTATTCGGAATGGGGCCGAGTACCATATGGAGTTCTTCAAGGCGCTAAACTCGGCCCTTGGCTCTTTCTTTTAATGATCAATGACCTTGCAGCTCCTGGTGTAAGTCTATGGAAATATGTCGATGATACAACCGAGTCAGAAACCATTTCTAAAGGAGCGGTAAGTAAAATACAAGAGTCTGTAGACCATACAAATAACTGGTCTACCTCTAATAATCTCCATCTTAACCTTGATAAATGTAAGGAACTTCAAATCACCTTTGGTAAACAAAGTAACCATTTCCAGCCACTGACAATCGGAGATCATCGACTTGAACGTATTTCAGATTGTAAATTACTTGGCATGATTATCAGTGATGACCTGAAGTGGAATAAGCATATAGATAACCTAGTCAGCAGAGTACTGTGCCCCATGGTGGGTTGGCAACTTGAGAGGATGGTGGGGTTGGTAAAGCAGGCCTTCTACAAAACCACTGGTAAAACCAAACTGCGCTGGAATGAACTGGAAAAAGTACTTTTGGATGTTGAAACAAACTTAAATAACTGCCCACTAAGTTACGTTGAAGATGATTCTCAAATGCCTGCCCTTACTCCACATGCTATGATTGTTGGATGTCCTAGCTTGATACCAGAGAAAGCAGAGCCTGATGAAGTCAGTGCTGATCTAAGAAAGAGAACAAAGTACTTGCAACTGTGAAAACACCTGGTGGTCGAGATGGTCAGCTGAGTACCTAAAAGCTTTGAGAGAGCGGCACAACTTGAAGAATAACAACCGAGATGAAAGCCATAATCAGCAACGTGCTTTTGATAAAGGGAGATTAACATAATTGTGGAAGATGGAAAATGGGTGTTATCAACAAGTTGATCAAAGGAAGAGATGGCATAGTATTAGCAGTGTGTTTGAGAGCTGGAAAATCTTTCCTGGAATGTACAATACAGCATTTGTACCTGATGGAGATATCTTGTGACCGAACAGCCAAGAAGTTAGATCCTACAGTGAGAGAATTTACACCTAGACAATGTGCAGCAACGATCGCAAGCTCAGGTACATTAATGCCTGGCTCCGTCCACGTTTTAAGAAAATAGCGCACGCGCGGAACACGCGCAATTTTGAGGCGCGTGTTTAGTTAAAAGCACGAGAGAAATATGGCTGAAATGATGATTGGATTTTATCAACTATTTTGTACGGATTTATATGCATATTTATACGATATACGGTATGTTCTTTTTATGGTTCGAACCTTGCGTGTGTTTGTAAGGTCAGTACTTTTATTACTAATATACCAAATTATTAGCTAATAATTTTTACTTGTACACATTTTATAATCATGACGCTTGAATATTCTGCAAAAGCTGGCAAATATCAATATAAATATCATAAAATATCATATTCTGGCGTTGTTTATACGAAAGATTAAATATGTAAGAACAAAAGAACTATAATACATAGACACGAGTCACAAGTAAATGCAAAATGGGTAGCGTTTTTACAGCTTTCCAAAGCATTTGTTTTGGCCTTCTAGTGTATTTTGCCAAAGTGCAAGAATAGACTCAATAGAGATAGAAATATACAAAGAGAAGCATTTTTACAGCTTTACATGGAAATTATACTACGCTATATATTAGCAAAGATTACAACTTTAATTTAATGCACATAAATGTTTGATATTGATAAGGTTTGAAGGCTTCAGAGCATCAAATTCAATTAACCATTTTACTCATGCTATCCATACTGTATAAACACAGTTTCTACTGGCCAACCTGCTGACCAAGGACTTGAAGTCTTGACAATGTTAGTTTCAACTATTCACAGTATGAAATCTAGTTTAATTTATTATTTTAATGTTTATTTACATACTATTCATATACTGTAACACAGTTTCCACTGGTTGCCGAAAGACTCTAGGTCTTGACAACCTGCTGACTAAAGACTCGAAGTCTTGACAACATAAGTTTTCACTACCCACAGTACGAAATCTAGTTTAATTTATCATTTTAATGTTTAATTACATGCTATTCATACTGTAACACAGTTTCCACTGGTTGCCAAAAGACTCTAAGTCTTGACAACCTGCTGACTAAAGACTCGAAGTCTTGACAACATAAGTTTCACTATGCACAGCATGAAATCTAGTTTAATTTATTATTTTAATGTTTATTTACATACTATTCATGTTGTAACACATTTTTGTATATAGGCAAAATTACAGAGTGCCCTCATTACAAGTTCTGGCATAGATGGCCTCATTGCTGGCTTGCAATGTTTACATTGCTTTCCTAAGGACTCCATACAGGTATTTGGCAATTTTATTCCAACACTACATAGAATGACCCCAAGTGAAAAAATGTCACTGGATATACTGACAGGGAAACCTCTTAAAACCTCAGTGGCAATATGATTGTAAAAGGAAGTGTACTTTCGAGCTGTTGGCCTAGAAATTTGGCAAGCTTTACCAAAGTCTATCAAAAAACCTTTCTTCCTTGCAACAAGAACATTGTTTAACTTGACATCACAGTGCAAAAACCCTTTGTTATGGACATGAGAAAGAGCCTCTGCAATGTCGAGCAAAATTGAAATCCACTCATTTGTAGTGAGTGTTAATGGTTTTGCCATTGTTTGATTTGCATGTAACAGCTTATGAACTGTAACAGATTCTGTATCCTCACCAAGAAACTGCATGACTAACGAGAAAGGCTTTTCTTCAATCTGTACTCCCAATAGATATGGAATAGATGCATGAGTGAGTGTATTCATACATTGTGCTTCATTCATAACTGCTTGCAAGTTAGATGTTGGCAGTTTTTTTTCAAGAACAGTTACACCGAGCCTCTTAATTTTTTTTAGAACACACCGAGCCTCTTAATTTTTTTTAGAACACACTCTCCATAGGTTCCAGAGCCAACAGGGGCGGTAGCCAGTGTATTTTCTGCCAGTGGTAACAAGTCGCTTGCACTAATTTGTTTTACTGAAGCAGCAATCATTTTGGTTGATAAGGTATTGCCAATTGCTGCACCATCCACTGAAATCTACAAACATTAGAAATAGAAGTGAATGTGTAAATAATCAAACAAATAGTAATTGGTGGAGTTGTTAATTATAGAAATTGGGGGGGGGGGCTTAATATAATAAATTTTTCTTTGTTGTAAAGGGTTGAGGGTGCTGCATGGGACTTTTAATAATACATTTCTTTATTCAAAAATTGAAGACAAAATATATTTTAACCCTTATACATGAAGAAAAATCGTTATACGTACCTTTCTTATGTGGCTTTGTACCGGTATTCTACGCCTTAATTCATCAGCCTTTTTTGAAATATTTTTCCATTTCGTGTAATATTTCTCAGCTAGCGCTTTTTGGTCCTTTACTCCATCACTTATTTTCTGCGCTATAGCCGCTTCAGCAACCGCGCGTTTAGCCATCGCTTGCTGTTCCCTCTTGCGCTTCTTGCAAGTGTTTCGCATTCGCCTATTCTTTTGCAGTTGGCTTACTTCGTAGCTGGCTTTCCCCATTATGCCATTAGCAACAAAACCAAAAAAAGCACTCGAATATGTTGTATTATAGAAAAAAACCAAGTAGTTGTGATCACAGTCCCTGAATCAAAATTGATTTTAGCGCCAATTGTTTGATTTTGCGCGAAACAACGAAAATACGCGTTTCAGCAAGGGACTGGTGACGGGAGTGAGAAGTTATTCTATTAAAGTAAATGAATCGTGATGAGATTTAAAATAAACATTTGTGACATTTTTTTAAATAAATACTGATAAAGAATAAGTTTGTTTCGCAATAAATTCGTAAATAATGATAATCTTATAAAAGTTGTAAATCTATATTAATTTCATAGATTTCAACAGTCTGATTGGGTGACCTATGTTCAATGTCAGACCAGCGTTGTTTCTTAGCAACGACCTTTCTGTTTTTTTATACACAGTGATTTCAGTGGTTTGGCATTGTAAAATATATGAATCGTGCTTTTATAACGAATAATTTTTTATCAGCGAGCGTGTATTTTTGTAAAAACATTTAAAAGAAAACAAGGAAAGGAGACGGCTGTATTAAGGTAAGAATTCTATCGATTTTTCGTTTACGATTCTTTTATATATTTGGTGGCTCTTAAAAGAGCCGTTTTTTTAACTTTTCAAATTATTTCTTTTCCAGCTGCCACTGATACACCAGGGCTTTGCAGTATTTCATTTTGGCCATTAGCAGTTTGGATGTTGGATTTTTCATCAACTGTTTTGATGTTAGTAGTTTACCAGTTTTCTCGAAGTATTGATGCTCTATTTTCTTTAAATGTTCTTTGATGTTGGTTTGTTGCTGAGATATTTTGGATTCCATGACTGGTAAGATGTCTGTGTATGTGTCTATTAGTGTTGTGTTTTTTGGAGAAGCCCTCAATCTTTTTCTTGCTCTGTCAAACTGAATCACCTCATCGGTCAGTCCTAAGATAAAACCCAGCTTTTGGCCTTGGTGTGTTTCTGTTTATCTCTCTAATAAACAAGAAGAAATATGCTAAGTGCCTAAGCAAAATATGTTCATACATGGACGACAGTGATCTATGTGACAGTCAAATACAAATGTTGGTGAAAGTACCTTTATCTGTATTTGTGGTTTGCATGGTACCAGCTTCAGAATTTGCATTTTCATCGGCCTCCTGACAATTAATCTCAAGACAAGCAACATTTTCTTCAGAAACTTCAACTAACCTTACATTACGTCCAACAGTATATTGCTCACCACTTCCATTACAATCATCTGCTTTCTCCCCCACCACTAGTTTGAACAATGTCAACACAACCAACTACAACATCACAACCAGCTGCAGCATCAGAGTGTTCCTCAGCATCACAATCAACCACAGCATCACAAGCAACCACAGCATCACAACCAACCGCAGCATCACAACCAACCACAGCATCACAATCAACCACAACATCACAACTACCTTCAATCTCATCCACAGCACCGACATCTGCACATCCAATTTTCATACTTTCCTCATCCTCCTGATTTGCTGTACACATGACAGTCTCCATATTACCATCAGAATTTTCCACCTGAAGTACTTTTATAGGCATTTTTATTTTTTTCTCCAAGCAGGTTTGCCAACAGCATTTCAAATAAGCCTCTTCTTTCTTAAAGTTGCTGGAGCGAAAATGATGCAAAGTTGGTCCTTTAGGAACTGCTTCAGGATTTCCCTTTGCATCAAAAAACTCAATGTCACCATTGTTGCATGTTCTCCACCAAATTCCTTCACCTGCTAATAAGAAATCACAGATCCTTTCAAGATGAACTTGCCAAGATCTGAAATTTCTTGCTAGCATCTGTTTAGAAATAACAGTGTTTCCAAAATTTGGTAGAGAAGATGCAAGTTTGGAAACATGAGCTTCTTGTGTGTCGGAGGTTGAAGGTTGTTCAGCTTTCAATTTCTTTTCAGCCTGGACTCAGATAAAGACATTACCAATGATGTGGTCAGGATGGTTAGATGATGTCATTCGGGTTATATTGGTAATACTATTAAATACTCTTTCCTGTTCTGTGTTTGTAGATCGGCCGCTTATTAATCTGTTCTGGATTGGTGCATGTGCTGTAATGTTGTGGAAGTAGTTACCATAAAACTTCCGAGTTGACATTTGCTTCAGGAAAAATCCGATAACTGACCTGCACAACATTGCATGATGAAAGGTAAGGTTATGGAGTCTCAGAACTGCTCGTGGTGTTCTCTTGGCTTCTGAGTTGTAGGCTATTTCTTGAATTTCTACAAGGGTGTCAAGCAACGATTGAACCTTTGGATTAACTGAGCCTCGAAGCTGATTGGAAACAACAATCAAAGCACAGCGGTAATCAAAGGTTCGTTTCGTTTCTTTTCCCCCAATGCTCAATTCAAGAACAGCCTTCAACTTAGAAGCTTCATTGGGTGGCAGATGGTCTGGTAGCTCACAAAATAGATTTTCGATGTGCTTCCCAATGTCATGGAGGGGTTCAAAACCTAGAATCTCATAACTAGCACAGTTAATTGACCCTAAGGTTTTGTTGGGACTGGTAAATAGTAGGGCTGGCACTCTTTGAACTCCATGCAGTTCATCCCTCAAGAGATCTTCTAGTTCTTTCTTCTTTTTTCCTTCGTAGATTGATCTGGCATTCAACTCCCTGATCAAGTTGGGTTTTGTTAATCCATGGAAAGGTTTATTTGACTTTGCCAAAGAATTTGCTGCACCGCATGGGCCTTTAAACACCAACTGCTGTCGAACCTCCAATGATACGTGTGGGCAACGAAACACATAATCAAGTTCATACACCCGATGAGCATTGGCACCACAGATGGCACAGTAGAAATTCCCACCCTTCTGTTGGCCAGCTTCATATTGACGAGAAGGACTGTCACCATGGAAGAACCTCATCTTGTCTGCAACAGGTACACCAGTGGTTGTTGTAATAGGATCTGAGAGTTGTTCTAAAAACTCAAGTCTGGTCTCTATGTAACACAATTGATCTTCATCACAGGATGATGACTGGATGTTGACCTTTTTTCCAGTGATGGCTTCGTATTCACTGTTGGTATAGAATGTGGCTTGGTCATACAAGCAAGTTGCCATAAAGACAAGGTGGGAATGGTTTGCAACTGTAGATAGGTCATGCCATACAAGTAGATGCCGTGTTCTTTCCATTACCTTCAGCCGCTCTCTCATATCTGTTTCATCCTCACCCTCTTTTCTCTCATTTAGCATTGTCAACCTGTTCTCAACTTCTGTCACACTCATGCTATTCACATCTTTTTCATCATTAATCCGCATAAATTTCTCCAACTCATGTAGCTTTCTTCTCCTGATCTCAACCAGTGCGCATTTGCGTCCTTCCACAAAAAAGGAAGACTTCTCGATTGAGCCATCCTCTTTGAGCACTAGCTTCTCATACTAAACAAAAATGAAAGATTCTTAAAAGTTTACTTGGTCCGTCTTGTTAAAAGTGTATTAACCCACTCATTGCCCCTTAATGGGTTAATCTACAACATTTACTACCTTATTAACATTTACAGTGCTAGCTTTTCTATATATGTCAATATTAGAAGTTAGAATCACAAAAGCTAAAGTGCATTTGATCTTGTCATTAATTGTAATTAATATATAATTGAGATTTAATTACCTTTCTTGGCACTATTACTCCCCAACATTTATTTCGCCTGACAAAACTTTTTCTTGCAATTTCTTCAGCACTTTACCATTATTTTCAGGAACAGGAACAGTGATTTCACCACCTGCACCTCTTCTTAACTTTTTTCTTATGTTGCCCTCATTACATTCTCTCCTTCTTTTCCTAATCTTTCCACATTAACACCTTCTGACTTTAGCCACTCCATAGCAATTTGACCACTGTTTTGAGCTATCTCTCCAGCTTTGTTTTTGATTTGAAATTGTCTTGCTAGTTCAGACCAGTTGACCAAAGTGTCATCTCCATAACTGTTTACTTCATCTTTCGTCCTTTCCTTATCCCATTCCATGTCAGCAAACTTGCCAACAGGACTTTTCTGTTTCTCTTGCTGTTTCTGCTGCCTTGTGCGTTCTATTGCATCTTCTTTACTTTCAAAACCAATTGTCAACCTTTCCCTTTGTCTTCCTGCTAATGATTGTCGATTTCCAAAGCATCTATTAAATAAAATTATATTTCGTTTTCACTAATGATATATCACCAGCTACTCTGGCTGGGTATTTTTACCTTAATTACCTGTAATTTACCCCTGATCACAGACTTAGGGTATATGATATCTCTATATACCCTGGCTGGATATTATAGGATATTTGTACAGGACTAGTTATCCTGGCTGGGTATGGTATCTCACTACTTATACCTGGCTGGTATTTTTACCTCACTATAAACTACCCGGCTTCTTGGTTGAACACCTTTACCTATGTGAATATTTTTATATCATTACCTTATAAAAGATGTATTTTCCCATTCTTTCTGCACTGCTTCCTTGAATTTTCTGTAATTAGTTCTCCTCAATGTTCAGATCTTTGACCTTTGTCAGCACATTTACAAGGGAATGGCCTGTTACCTTTTTAAAAATGGGGTTTACTTGGTCGTACAATGACTTTGCAGTCTCGCTCGCTTTACGGAGAGTGGTGGTGGTGTTACATGGTTGGTTACTGGGTAGTTGGATCGCAATAGTCGTGTTTGCAACATGAGGATTGTTTTCCTTCATTGAGCCTGTGTATCGATGTGATTTTACCGGGAATAATGCTTGAATATGACTGTATTTGAGCTGGCATGGCTTACAATTTTGAAACGTGTGTTCAATCTTCATCGCTTGGGACAGTTCATTCCATGCTTTAATGTTAAATGTCGCAGTGTATTGGTTCCGCTCTGCTATCTTCCTGTGGTTCCAACGACTAAATTTCACGCGTAGGGTTGGGAAATGTTTATCAAAACGTTTCACGTCAAGTTTTCCTTGCAGCTTTGAAATGTGTTTGAGAAGCGATCATATCTCTCCCGCATCAATCGTGCTTGATAAAGTTTTCGCGTCTCATTTTCTTCGCATTTTAGATTCTCATCTGCGTCAACTTGAGCTGAAATTTGCCAAGCGATCCCTCGCGCAAACCCAAACGTTAAAGGATGAATGAATGTCCCAGACATTCAGAAATGTATTGTCTCAAATAAAATGAGCTACACTATAATTTATAATATCGATTGTATAGCGATAGTGTAAATATATTTTGCTGCGCCAACGATCGCGTTCTTCACTGCAGTAGAACGTTTTGAAATTTGCGCGTAAATTTAAAACTTGCGGAACTGCGTCACTGGTCTTGTGATAATTTCACATATGTAACCTAGCCATATAAATTTTCCTGCGTTTTGTCGCCAAATATACATAACTTTCTTCGCAGTGTTTATGTAAATTCGGCAAACATATATTGCGCGCATATAAAGCACTTTTAATTCTATTGCAGAAGAAAATCGTATATATACATGCTAATTATAAGTACTTTTGTCTATCGTTAGTACAAATATGATTTTTATAACACGCTATATTGTTTTCAAAATACAAATATTGCCCTAGAAAGTGAACATTTTTCAGTCATATTCATTTGAAAATGGCCTCCATGTTGTTAAACGCTAAATCACCATGGAAATAGCCATATTATTATGTGTAGCCACTGCATCGATGTCAATATTACGCTGGCGCAATTTCATGATGGCGACTATTTAATGTCACACGAAAAACGCGTTCGACTTGCAGCATGATAATTTGGCAGATTTTTCACAATTTCATTAACTAAAAACATTAACAAGGGGGGAAAGTTTCCTACGTTTATTGGAAAATCGTACATTTATTTGTAAATAACATTTAATGACGCGATTAACATTCGTTCGACGCCGATCATCGTAATATAGCCTCATAAAATATTGAAACGAAGCCTAATTGTCAACTTTCCCGATTCATTCAACAAACACTGACATCATATATGAATGATTATGGCAATTCTGCGTCCTTTCAATCACGAATTATACTGCTGCAGAGCCTCTGAATATAACGTATATTTTTTTGTGTTGTTTTTCAAAATATACATCACGTGATCGTTGCCATGACAACAAAAAGTAGGTTAAATTTTAGAAACTACTTAGACAAAACATATAAAACTTGAATGGTAATAATTAAGGCCATATTTCTTTTTTAATGATTTTTTGTTTATTTTCCCTAAATATGCTACTGGGAGCCAGGCATTAATGTACCTGAGAGAGAGAAAATTTGGCTGATAGCTGAAGAAGAAGAGAAAGAACAATAGTATCAGAACATTTAAAGTTATGGGTCAATTGACATTGAACAATTTGTTGGTATTATATCATAATATTGAAGTTGATTTTATCACAATAACTGAACTTGTATTTACTCTTAGACTAGCCAAAGTAAATAGGGAGAGAGTGTGGGAGAATAAGTGATATACACAAATAGCAAGAAACATTAAGGGACAACTAGGGAAAAAAAACATAAGTGCAAGATCCAAAATGGTGGAAAGTTTATGTTTTCAAGAGAGATATATATTCGCTTAAAATAGTAGGTCTAAGTAATTTAAAGTAAAACAAAACTATTTGTAGGTATTTATTGTCATCTCCTGAAGCTATTATTGACACAATCGCTTTTACCTCATCTCTGCACAGTTGCGAAAGGGCTGCCAAAATCAACTGAGACATGGGAGAATGATCTTAACAGTGGTCAAAATTGACTCAACAAAAGCTGTACCATTGCCTGGCTAGCTGCTTTAGCTTTCTTTTGTTTGCACTCATTGCACTCCTTTTCCCGATTTTTTACTTCTTTTTGCGCACCTTTATTCCAGTATTCAGTACTGATGTTGACCAAAGTATGATTGGTTCCCAGGGTGTGTCTTCCAACCTCACGGTAATGCTTGACTGTCAGCTTCGTCACCCAACTTCCATGGGGCAATGTAACCAGAAACAAACTTCATACGGCAGGAATTCTGGATTACACAACCAACAACTACACGGAGTACTTCATATTCATCGATATTTGGCATAAGCTTTAAAAACTTGCACTTCACGGTTTAGTAGTTTCCCTTTTATGAAGAAGTTAATACTCTGGAAAACGTTTTCTCTGTGCGTCACAGATTACAGAAAGATGAGCTTCTTGGACCTCTTCTGGCTGCAATGGTCTAAGTTCTTGATTTTCGCTCGTCAATCGATAGTTGGGAATGAACCTCAATACTCAAACCAGGACATGAGTTAATTGTTGCCAGCTAGACCATCTGATTGGATTTAACCTCAACATGGGGTAAGACGGTACTGTAATAGGCTGTTGTTCACTAATCAATGTCCTCTCTCTCCTGCAGGTCAGCGACTTCTTTCTTCATAATGGGCTTCAGTTTCCATTCAGCTTCATTCTTTGTAGAAATTGAGGACCTCTCCACCACAATTCATTGGAGATTAACACTGCAGCTTTACTTCTTCAAGAACATAAGTTGGCAGGATTTTCCTGTGTCCCAGCATGTTGCCATTGTTCAGGGTTAGTATGATTTTGGATTAAGCGAACTCTGTTTGCCACAAACGGTCAGAATTGGCAACCTTTTCCACAAACCCAAAGAAACATGTTCATGCTGTCAAACCAGAAATACACCATGGTAATTGGGATCTCCAATGCTTTTGTGATTGCCAATGACAACTGCCATTCCAAGACCGTTGCTATAGAGTGTTATGAAGGCCTAGGTCTAGACATGGTATACTCACTGGAATGAACGGAGCTACGTGGGTTTTCAATGCAATTATATTAACTTGAATTTGTCAGTTCAGATGCTGAATTCCTAAATAGCTGACTGCACCATATGTGACTTGGGAGGCATCCACAAACATGTGCATGGACACTGATTCTTCTTTGGTCATGTTGAGCCATTAAGGGATCTTTAGCGACTTGAGATTTTCTAACTCTCCTAACCATGTCTTCACTTGCCAGCTGAGGTCATCCCAGCTTACTAACTCTTGCAGCAAAGGGAGAGATAAAAACCCTAATGGATTGAATATGCATTGTCCTAGGCTAACCACAACACCCCCAAGGTCTTCATTGAGGCCATAATCCTGTATTCCAAATAAACTTTCGCTGCTCATTTTTCACTTGAGATTTGTTCGAGAACATTACGGGAATTGGACACCCACTTCCTACACTCCATTCAATAAGTATTTTTTTTTGTGTTTTGCGGCCGGTTGATCGCTGTCTCATAATTGCTTCTCAAGTTTGGATGCTTCTGTTTCCAAGGGACACTGAGACTTCATAATGTTCGCCGGCATTCACTAATGAATCACGAACCCATTCTAGAGCAGATTTATCTCACAGGACATGGAATGGAAGTTGGATAGTACCATCACTACTTTCAAGTATCTTGTTCACCGGCTTTGTACTGAAAGTCTTGACTGTCTCGTTTAAAGCTTGAACTGTAACCGGTTTGTATTACGCTGACAATCCTAAAACTCCAGCTACATCTTCCTGGATGTAGGATGCACTGCTGGCTTCATCCAAGACAGAGCAGCTGATCTATGTTTCCAGTCACAGCAGCAGATATTAACATTTAACTACATCGGCATCTCAAGACGATTCGTTCATGAAGAGTTAAGCTCTTCTTCGGTCTTTATGTTTCGGCTGCTGCCCGCTTTCTTGTAGGCAGTTGCCAAAATCTCAATAAATGCCACAACTTCTATTTGTTTCTCCTCATGCAGTTCTAGGCCTTGTAATAAACACTTCAAACAAACATCAAACACGAAAGCTTCATACAAAGCTTAGTTAGTAGCATTTCAGCAGTTTCCTTCTGCCTTTTCAAGCGATAAATCTCATCTGCAGGCTTAGAGCCAAATTCAAAGACACCTTATTATTCTCGACGCCTTCGCTTGCTTAGTCAACCATTTCCTGCTATCAAATTTCAAGAAAAAAATCGAATACTCATACCAAGAGCAGTTCTAACAATTTATTAAATGAGAATCCTAAACGATAGTAAATATAGTCTATGATGAATGAGATATAAATATTTTTGTCTTTTTTTTATAGGTCTGTCTTTTAATCCCTAATCTCTGTGTTTGCAGAATGGCTTGGTGTGGATGTTGAGAGTGATTTCCGATGCCATCAGCGCCTTAGAAAACCACCTAGAAAAATCAATGACAACCCCACCACTAATGCTGTAGCACTTAGCCTGGAGTATTTTACAGGAAATAATTCAAAGCAGTATTAGATACTGAAGAATTGTAAACAATTCCAAAGAAACAACTGGTCCACTGATGTATGTTTTGCATCCTTCCAAAGGCAAGGTTCCACTGGAATCATTTAAGGACTTCAGAGAATTTTTCCCATGAGACCAACAAGTAGACAAGAAACCTTTAATGGCTGAACTTGCACACAGCTGTAGTGTATTGATATTATACATAGTTAGGTCATGTGGTTAATCTAGTAACCCGGATGACCACAAGGGATTTACCGTCTTTGGGAACGAGTTGACTAGGCGTGTAGCATGTAAAATATGTACTAAATAAAGACTAAGGAAAACCTCTACATTGGCGACGAGGATATGGGATCTAGGTCCCTACAATAACACAAACTGATACATACAAGAACAAGTCAAACAAAATCGAAAGAAAAACGGAGAATATGGCAGTGGCTTTACCTCATTCGCTGAATTAGATGTTTAATCGGACGGAGCAGTCAATACTCGCTGGAAGAAGTGGCTCACTCGTTTCAGAAACCTTCTGCTAGCATTAGCTGTGAACGACGCCAAAGACAAAGAGCTCTTTTGTTGCACTATGCTGGAGAAACACTGCCCAATACAAATGCTGGAGAAGACGAAAATACGTTAGAAAAGGCTGTTACGGCGCTTACAAACTATTTTACCCCCAAGAAGAATCGAGAATACGAGGTATATGTATTTTGTAAAGCCAAGCCTGAAAGCGACAAGAATATACTAGCGTTGAGACTCGTTTGCGACGGCTAGCTATCACTTGTGAATTTGCAGACACAGACGGACAGACAGATTAAAACACAAATCGTACAGAGTTGTTTGTCGCGCAAACTTCGCATGAAAGCACTACAAAACCACGAGATGACCTTAACACAGCTACTGGACGCCGGTAAAGCCATGGAAATGTCAAAGTCTCAAGCAGACAAAGACGCCAGTTCAGAAGAATCGGATGATATTGGTTATGCATTTTCTGTCATTGGCTCTGGTAAAGAACAATCACAACCCATGTTCAAAACCAAAGTCGAGTTCTTTATATCTATGGCAAACCTGTTACCGTCTACACAGATCACAAACCCCTAGTGTCTATTTTTGGCAACCCAAGCTCAAAACCCCCTCCGAGAATTGAGAGATGGGCCCTCAGGCTCCGGCCGTATCAGATCACAGTCCACTACCAGAAAAGCGAAGGGAACCCAGCCGATAACCTATCACGCCATCTCTCAAACAATCCGCTGCTGTCAGCCGAGAAGAAAAGATCGCCGAAGAGTACTTCAATTATATCGCCATAACCTCAACGCCAAACGCGCTAACAGTTCAAGAGATCAAAGAGGCTACCGAAACCGATGCAACACTACAAGCAATAATGACGGCGATAAGAACGGGCAGCTGGCACAAAGGATCAAAGCAACCCGGCATAGATACAGCAGATTTTGCAGCATGGCAGAAGGTAAAAGACGAACTGACGGCAAGCGTGAATCCTCAGGTTATCCTTCGTGGAACAAGAATAGCTATACCCAAAAAGCTACAAGATCACGTAATCAACTTAGCCCACGAAGGTCATCAGGGAGTGGTCAAAACGAAATCATTGCTACTCAAAATGGTGTGGTTTCCCGGCATTGACAAAATGGTGGAGAAGAAAGTCCAGTCATGTTGCCCGTGCTTGGTCTGAACACCTGAGTCCAAACGTGAACCGCTTCTGATGTCTCCGCTTCCAAAAGCTCCCTGGTCAGAAGTCAGCATGGACTTTGCCAAGCTTCCAACCAAAGAATACCTTCTGATAATTACTGTCAAAGTACTCAAAACTGTCAAGTCTACTTCAGCAAGTACGGTTATTCTAATAGTAGACAAAGTATTCTCTGAATTTGGCATACTAGACGTGGTCAAGACAAACAACGGACCGCCATTCAACAGCAGTGCATTTTAATCTTTTGCACAGACCCTCGGTTTTAAACACCGAAAGGTAACCCCTCGATGGCCAAGAGCAAATGCCGAGGTCGAATGATTCTTACGAACGGTCAAGAAAGTAATCAAGACTGCGAATGTTGAGCGCAACGATTGGAAACAAGAAATGTACCGTTTCCTCAGAAACTTCAGCGCAACACCCCACACCACAACAAGATCCCCCCGCAACAGCGCTATTTGGTCAGGCAATGAAGAGGAAGTTACCGGAGTTTAAAGCAGGCCAACAAGAGTCAACAATACGAGAAAATGATCGTAAAGCAAAATCGAAGATGAAGAAATATGCCGACACCAAAGCGTATGTTCAACCATCCACAATTGAAAAAGGTGACACAGTGTTCGTCAAACACGACGATTCAAAGAGAAAGCAAGAAACTCCTTACCAACTCGAGCCGTACGTCATTACTTAAAGGAAAGGTTCGATGGTGACAGCAAGCAATAGAAATGGAACAGTTACCCACAACTCATCGTACTTTAAGAAAGCACCGACCCAAGATAACGATGAAGAGTCGAGTGATGACGAGGATTTCGCTGATCCAGTGTGTCACAACCTGAGGTACCTGAGTTTGAAGCTGCCAAGGTACATCGCTACCCCAGACGAGCGCGAAGGCATCCTCTCAGATATGGCGCACAGCTGCAGTGGTGAAACGGAGGACAATTCGAACAGTCATTGAACTTGATAGAAATTATATATATGACTTCTAAGACATTTAATCAGAGTGTTGTGTTAGAGTTGAACTCATACAAATTTTGAACTTTTAGCGTACTTTAGCATCGGAACGTTTAAGTCCTGAGCTTTGAACTATGTCTCTTTGCATTTTCTAACTTGGGGAGGGATGTAGTGTATTGATATTATACGTAGTTAGGTCACGTGGTTAATCTAGTAACCCGGATGACCACAAGGGATTTAGGGTCTTTAGGAACAAGTTGACTAGGCGTGTAGCATGTAAAATATGTACTAAATAAAGACTAAGGAAAACCTCTACAATAGCCGACAATCACGACAATGCCTAGGCTCGTCACACCCAATACTGTAGCGAAAGACAAAGAACATTTAGCAAGTTAAAACTTGTGAAAAACACTGAAAAAACTACAAATTATTTAGAGTGTAGTAAAGCTGTAGAATTTAGAGTGAAGCTCCAAAGCTGTAATTTCATTGCTTTCAAGCATATCCGAAATGGTTTGAAAAATCGCTATTTGATTTGTACAACTGGTAATTTATGGTAATTCAATGTATTTTTAAACAGTTTGCATTCCAAATGCATTCCTATTTGCATAATAGTATTGAACATACATGTTATGATTGCAAATGGAACATTAATGCAATATTAAGTTGCAAATTCTGACAATTTACACGTTTGCTATTTGTTCAGCAATTTCTTTTGTAGGGGATGTACATAAGCAATTCCATTTAGATGCATTAAATATAGGATCACTTTTATGTAGGGAAACAAGTTGTGTCATGCTACTATTATAAATATTAGATCTTAAGCACTCTAGAAATTAGCACTAGCATGTTTTGTAGCTCTTCATTACCTTAAAAACTTTACTGCTTTGCTTTCATACTGGCTCATTATTGTGTTTCCAGATTTTGTTGCTGCTTGTAGTAATTTATTGTAATTCAAAGTATATATTAAAATGGTCTTATAAGTTTGCTACAGTACCGCTCAGAAAAAAACCTAATTAACGCATTCTCCTAACATGTTCATTATAAATGCATTCCAAATAGCATTCCAAATGCATTCATATTTGCATTCCTAAGCCACTGTAATAAGCCACGGTATTTTTTATGGTAGACTGTGTGGTGTGGTAGGAACCATATAGGGTTTAATTAATGAAGGTCATTTGCCATTGGTATTGCTTCCTTGTTGCATCTCATAATGGTTGTGTACTGCTCACAAAGTTGCTCATCCTTGTCAATAGGTTTAACCTCTTCACTGCAACTTCATAATTATCAGGAAGCTCAGGAATATCAATAAGAAAAGGAAGGCATAACTGATAGTGACTATCTACCATGTGTGCAGATTATGCATAGCTTTACGGTTTTCAATCAATAGTGCTATAGCAGTGGGTTTGGTAAAATATGCAGGATGTGGGCCCTGGGTGCAGGATATGGGGTTGGTAGAAAATGTGGGTCGGGAGAAAATGAGGGGTTGGTGGAAAATGCAGGGTTGGTGAAAACAAGGGATCAGTAAAATTCTGAACGGGTTGATGGAGATGCGAGGGTGATTGGTAGAAAATGCAGGATCTGTAGCAATTACTTGAAAATGATAACAAAAGTTGTTTAAACTACTAAACTTAAGCTACTAAAGCAAACACTCTTAAGCAAAACAAGTAAAAATTGTAAAGAGTCACAATACCTTACGGCGTGTGATCAAAAAAGTGTAGAGTCACAAAATTAAAAAGTTATCAAAATTTTTATAGCAAACTGTTAAGTGTAATATAAATATATATGGAAATTATTATACTTAATATAAATGGAAACTTGCCATCCTGATAGTAAAATGGAATACCTTACCGTGTGTGATCAAAAAGTATATACAAAGTATAATTTGGAATACTTAGACTCGATAATTCAGTTCTGTACTTATTTAGTTTAAAAATAAATATTAGAATCATTCCTGTATGTGAAAGCCAGTGAAACACTGATTTCCATTTTTCCACGATCATGATCTTCCCAGTTTCATTTTGGAGTGAAATCAATATCAGCGAGTTAACGAGTGGACCTTTTGGTGGTGTATACATAGAAAAATATGTGAAAATGGAAGAGAGTTTTATTATACTCTTGTTGAATCATTTCAGTTTTACGTTGTTCGTGTTGACGATTTACTGGTTTAATTTTGTGAATTGTGTGCTATTAAGGTCCCATTCTTGGATAACATATTGTTGTTGTTGATCATAAACTTGAAAACCTCTTTTTCCTGTAGTAAATACTTGTATACCAGTGATTGCTCTGCAAACTTGTATGCTGTAGAGTATAAAATTATCCAGCTATTATCTAGTACATTGATTGTTGTTTCTGCAAGCTGTAAGGCAAGCAGCTCACTATTGTCGATGGGGTCATGTGGGTATATATGCTCTCGCAATCTCGATTTTTCATCTCATGGCCGATGATCTTCAGTATACGCATTGATTACCAGTCAGTAGCAAACATTATGAAATTATGCGCTGCGTACGTCAACACAAGTCACGCTTGATTTGACCAGGTTGTGTTGTGCGACTTCTCGTCTTCCCTAGGCTTTCTTTGACTGTGTGGCAGTTCGCAATGTGGGTTTATTCAGGCCCCAATTACACTATATCGGATTGCATCGGAGCGACGTTATTTCCGTACCGGATTGGGCTGTTAATTACATTACGCCACTGCAATCCAGTACATGCCGCGGAGCGAAAATCACTTCGCTTTGGAGGTGATATGAAAAGTAATCCGATACGTGATTCGCTACGCGCCAACCAGTGTAATCAGAAAATCCGGTACGATCCGTTGCAAAATTAAGTTTTCGCGCGAAATTTTGAGCTGTGTTTACAAGTTGAATTGAAAAATGAATCCCCTAAAAAACGTACTTATGCTCACTATTATAGCGGCAAGCGTGCTGCAAATAATGTCTTGTTTGTTTGGCATTGCAACTGAGTTTTATCGTTCACGAAGACGACTTCGAAAAATTAATGATAACATCAAATTGTCGGGTTGATAAAGGTGTCGAAAAACAAAGAAAAGCTCGTCGGTTTTGGGTCAGACCAGGCCGAAGCTATGCCTGGTGGTCTTGCTTGGAAAACGAGATTACTCGTCCCGAAGAATGGAAAGAAAATTTTCGAATGTCAAAACAAACGTTTGATGTTCTTTGTCGCGAAGTTGGTCCGTATATTGCTGGAAAAATAACACCTTAGGACGCCAATTTCGGTTGAGAAGCGGATTGCAGTAACTTTGTATTATTTGTCGGATGGAGGAAGAATGAAGAAAACTGCAAATGCGTTTGGTATTGCACAATGTACGGTTTCAATAATCGTGAAACGAGTAACTCGGGCTATATCAATAAACCTAGCTGGTACATATGTGAAATTGCCTTTAACAGAAGAAGACGTCAAGACATCTGCAGCAAACTTTTTTGCTCGTTATGGTTTTCCCCAGTGTATAGGTGCAGTCGATGGGACACATATTCCAATAAAAAAAGCGAAAGAAGATCCAACATCATATGTAAACAGAAAAGGACAGTATAGCATTAACGTTCAGGCTTGTGTGGATTACAGATACTGTTTTTTTGATGTAGTAATAAAATGGCCTGGTATATATAAAATGCACGTATATTTGGTAACTCTGGAATCAATACAAAGTTAAGGAATGGGGTTATACCACCATGTAAAAAGACTGTTGTTGATGGTGAACAAGAAGTACCAATATGCATTCTTGGTGCTCCTGCCTACCCACTTCTTCCATATCTAATGAAAGAGTTTGCTAAAGGTGGTGAGACACCCCAATAATTCTTTGGGTACCGCCTATCATCCTCTAGGATGGTTGTTAAATGTGCTTTTGGTAGGCTGAAAGCACAATTCGGTATTCTGCGACGGCCCATGGATCTAAGCTTAGACAATATCATAACAACAATTCATGCTTGACAGTGCACTTTTATGACTTCTGTCATACGTTAAGCTTAGACAGTGCACTTTTATGACTTCTGTCATACGTATTCAAAGCGCAGATAATGAGATGCAAAATTAGGATATGGAATATTTCAATTAATCTAGTGGAAATTTGCATATAAATACCATGTTTTGAGGGAAGCACTGGCTTCTGGCTCAGTTAATAAAAAACGACAGCTGTGGTGCGGCGAAAAACAAATAAGGAAAATCGTGTACTGTCGTCCAGCCCATAAAAGATCAGTTTTTTCATTAATATAATGGCTGATAATAATGGAATATAGTACAATATCCAGATGTTGCTCCTTGTCAAGCTGCTGTACAAGATCCACCAAATGCAGAAACCCAAGCAGACGGTTAGCTGCCTCAAGTAGGCCAAGCTGAACGAGCAGCACAACCCAACGTTGCTGTTGATGCAGCTGATCATGTGACACAACTTGAGATATTGGTCTTTTAATTTTGTCCTATTGTAACACGTCTATATCTTCCTGTTGTATGTACGTCAGAATACCTAAAAAACTTATGTTGCATTCTGCTTTAAGTTTGACCGCCACCCGGGCAATAATGCAGGTATTTGGTCACTACATTCTGCATATTCTGCATACTCTTAATTAAATCAGGAAGCCATTGTACTTCCCTCCATGATCTTCCAGTTAACCAACTTGATTGTGTCATTGCAAGCATTTATTAAAAACACACACACACAATAAAACAACCCCGGTCACTTGCCTGCGAGCTGGCCAACGTTTACCCTTAGGTTTAATGAGGATTGGGTGTTTACTAGTTGGAATAGAAATACTTGCTGTCGTTTTACCCCCAATAGCGTATTCTACTACATGTTTATCCCGTTGTAGGAGTTCGTGTCAGCTAACCGGTGTACGCTTGCCTGACTGTTTTTAACTTCGTTCAACATGAATGATTGCATGACTTGTGTGCATGAGGGTTCACTAGGCAATACACTGATTTGGGGCAGGCAATCGCCAGTATTAATTGCTTATATGATATCATTGTGTGTGTATGAGTATAACTAGATAATATAAGCTGCTCTGGGCAAGAGATCGCCAGTATCTTCTCACCAATGGTTCATACCTGAATGAATGTTTGTCTGTGTTAGTATTCACTACACAGCATACGTTGCTTTGGGCGAGAGATTGCCACTACTTTATTCCCCAATGGTTTGATGTATGAATTATTATTGCATTGTCTGTGTGAGTGTTCACTAGACAACACAATTGGTTTTGGGTGAGAGATTGCCAGTACTTTTGTCACAAAGGGTCTAATACATGAATTATGGCACTGTTTGTGTGAGTGTTCACTAGACAACAGATGTTGCTTTGGGCAAGAGATCGCTACTATTTTATTCACCAATGGCTTAATACATGAATTGTTGCATTGTCTGTGTGCATGTTCACTAGACAGCATATGTTGCTTTGAGCAAGTAATCGCTAGTATTCATTGCATACATGCCAATATGATGTTTTCATTTCCGTTTGAGTATAACTAGACAATGTACGTGGATCTGGGCAAGAGATAGCCATAATTGTATTCATCATGTATGAATTATTGTATTGTCTGTGTGAGGGTCTACTAGACAATATATGCTGATTTGGGTGAGTGATTACCAGCATCTTTTGCATATATGATGTTATTGTTGTATGTATTTTACTAGACAATCTACGCTAATCTGCATGGGCGCAAGATCGCCATCATTTTGCTTGCAAGGGCAATGGTTTAATGCCTGAGTTATTGTATTGCCTGTGTGCGTGTTTACTCGAAAATACAGGCGCTGATGCGGTCGAGAGATTGCCCTTGTTCTCGTGAGGTACTATTATTTTGTCAGGGAGACTATAAACATTCATTCATTCATATTTTTTATGACCATGATGTTAGAGCCTCCAAAAATCCTTTGAAAGTCTACACCTGGTGTTGGAAAGACTTTCTCGTCTCTCTGTAGCTTTTGTCTTGAAGAAAACTATGGATTACGCCATGTGTCTGGCTGTGGAATTTAATAAAATGAAGCGTTGGACCACCTGGAAAACCTCCAAAATATTGCTCAGGATGCAAAGGATGAGAAATGCGAGTATTATCGCCTGGTTTACCAAACTGCATCTGGCAAGATCAGTTTTCTGGATGATCATTTTCGGTCCCTCGTCCTCCGACTATTAGGTGACAAGGAACACCAAAGAGTCTTTGCTGTCCTAGCCAAAGTAGATAAATCAATGCAAAAAAACATTAATTTCCAGCTATTCTACATATAGTTGCACACTTCCTCCAACCAGCTCTGTTTGTACCAATCCATACAGACGGCCTTCCCCTCTTAGATGTTTTTACTGCAATCAACCAGGCCATAGGGCAGCCCGTTGTTTCCTTCGGATGGCGCAATCCCATTCCTCAACCTCATCCAAGTCCCCGGCAGCGAAAGATAGTGAAAATAGTCATACTCCCTCAATGTACTGTTATTATATATGTGTAGTTGAAACTGAGACACAAAACACCATAGCTATTTCTCTTAATAAATATTCCTAATATTTGTAGCAATAAAATATTCTCAACAAAAAAAAATTAAAAAAACAACAAAAACACATCAATCATTAATAAATAGATGATTAAAAAAATTATATATAATTATAGGAATAATAAAATTTGTTTCTTCTATCACTTCTTGTTCGTTTCTATTCCACATCCCATGACACTTCCCCATGTTATAGGTCTGCGTAGACAGCATTCATTACCTTGGTTCAAGATTGGAAAGCTTTGAAAACGGGGTGCTGTTCTCTCTCCGCTGACATTGTCTGTTGCCATCGGTGCTTCCATTTTTCCTCTCTCTTTTACCATGATTTTTTCTGGTCGTGGGAACGTTCTGCATCCTTTGATTCCGCACTCTCCCAAGTAGAAAAGCTTCTTGATGAACAATGGGTTACTGATAATGGTGAACCCGTGACTGTCAGTGAAGCATTGGACAGCTAACAACAGTCATTTCGATACACACGTGCTGTGTTATGACCCATGCTATCTCAACTTGTGGATGACGGACGAGCCTTTTAAACTCAATAAATTGATTGACCTTCCACGTTATGTCCCAAAAATACGTATCAAAATGTACTAGATGACATGTGGATACGACCACCTTTTCATGTCCCCAGATAGTAGCACCTTTTTTGGCTTTCAGTGGGGTGGATGGTACTTCATCTACAACACTCCTTCTTTCGGATGGAAGATCTCACCCTATATCTACCATTCTACTGGCCTCATTCCAACTAATTACTTCCATTCTATTGGGATACTGTGCCTTTTATACATTGATGATCGTGATAACGGACAGCTCCAAGTCAATCTAACAAAAGGTACATACACCTCAATCGTGC
This sequence comes from Dendronephthya gigantea, assembly GCF_004324835.1. Taxonomy (NCBI): domain Eukaryota; kingdom Metazoa; phylum Cnidaria; class Anthozoa; order Malacalcyonacea; family Nephtheidae; genus Dendronephthya; species Dendronephthya gigantea. The sequence goes on from NW_021163049.1 coordinate 1,217,865, forward strand.
AGGCTGATGCTCGTAATTTTTCTGCAGCAAAGGCTGACATTTTTCTTGTGGCGTATACCTTAATCCGCCTTGGGTATTACCTAGGCTTAAAGAAATCCCTACTGACACCACGTAAGGAAGTACCTTTCCTTGGCTTCTTTGCTAATTCTATCACTCAGGCCTTTCATTTGCTTCCAGAGAAGAAAGAAAATTTTCTTAACCTCATTCGTACTGTCCTCCAGAGTAACTATGTTTTGGTGAAAATTCTCTAACGTCTCCAATGTGATACGAACCGTCATATCCCCATTCATCAAACATTTGGAAAGGTTTAGAAAAAAAGGAGAAAAGGGTACGTTGACTTCGAATAAATGAAACTGTCTCAATCAGAAAAGTGCACAAATTTGAGCATTATTCCTATTGTGATATGCACTGTAGATAAATCACAAATTAATCTTTCACAGAAAGAACATTTTCTTAACCTCATTCATACTGTCCTCCAGAGTAACTATGTTTCGGTGAAAACTCTCCAACGTCTCCAATGTGACACGGACCGTCATATCCCCATTCATCAAACATTTGGAAAGGTTTGGAAAAAAAGGAGAAAAGGGTACGGTGACTTCGAATAAATGAAACTGCCTCAATCAGAAAAGTGTACAAATTTGAGCATTATTTCTATTGTGATATGCACTGTAGATAAATCACAAATTAATCTTTCACAGCGTTCATTCAAAAGCGATGCCCAAAATAGACTGAGAGCCTCCATATCAGACGGATCAGCTAAAGAAGGGAATACAGATCCATTCGTGAAATTCCACAAACAGTTCTACAAAAAGTACGATGTCAAAAAATGGCGCAAATTTCCAAGCTATGGCACATGCGAAAAGATGTTCTCAATTTTTAAAGAAAAGTGTGCTGATCCAGTTTGTAATGATCCAACATCCTTCATAAAATGGCCCCTTTTGCCATCAGCTCTAAGTAAACTTATTGATGAATTTTACAACATTGTCAACGAATACAAGGTGTTTATTACTCAAACACAACTAGGTCCTGCCCAACTTTGTAGAACAGTATTATCACGACAAGGAAGCAAAGAGCTTATCAGTCTATTTAAAAGAATTTGGTCACTGAATCTGCGCAAACGCTTAATTCTATATGTTTAAACAGGACGAGTATTTATAATCAACTAGTATGTCAAGTAAAATTGTTCGTGTGTAAATACACCTAGATATGCTCAGGTCAAGTTACTGTCTTCTCCGCAGAGATTTTTGCAGCGGAAACATACCACAATATTTGAGTCCCTGAAACCATTACGATAATTACGAGTAAACTCTAAAATACAATTTGTTTATCATTGCACTAGGTTTTCCCTACAAACGCCTATGAATCTGTGTTGGAGTAAGTGTCAGGTTCAAATTGTTACAATTATTAAAATATGATTTTTGTATTACCTCAATAAGTAGATAGGGCTGTTCATAGACAGCGCACGAAAAACCCCTCACAAAGTTAGTGCAGGTTTTTAAAGTTTTTATAAGTTATCTGATTACAACATATGTCTAATATTTGGATTATTATGGCGAGGTTTGTAGGGGAGATCAATGAAACTGAACAAATCTTTCAATCAGGCACACAGGGAAAACCCCCAGAAATGATAACAAATTAATGCATTTGTTTTGACTGGTGAATCAGGGGATGCATACTTCAATATTGTTTGCTTCTTCTCGCTCTATGTTAACAACTAAACTACAGAAACAAATGAATTTTAGTTAGATTGGTGCCTCTAATTGTCATTGGTGCCTCTAATTGTCAATTGAGGAGATGTTTTCATTTTGCCTCGAAAATGTGCCCACTTTTTTGTGTTTCGGACAAGATTAGGGGTTTCAGCAAGACTTTTTATGCTTGCAATTCCTATCAGATGGAATGACCTCGAAGGCCCAAACTCATAGATATTGTTGCTTTTATATTTATGAAGAATGGCATTCAAGCGTGTTTTGTGCCATTGCTTTTTCGTTTGGGAGAAATACGGCAATATGTTCGCGACATGTTGTTTGGTGTTTGAGATTAACATATGGCGGCGCATAATGGCACATATGTTTTGCTCGGTCTACAGACCATACAACACCAGGTAAAAAGTTTTGGTTCAATAAATTGGATTTTCCCAATGCTAATGAAGAATGTTTAATTTGGAGCAAAAAATGTCTGTCAAGAGTTTCTTGCTCAAATAACTGCAGGAAAGAACTTATATTTATCTATTCAATGAGCAACATATACATTCGTTAAAACTTATAAGACCATTAGGTACTGTGTTAAATTTGATTAGAAATGTCTAACCCCTTTGTTGAGAAAACAATCATTTTATTTAAGAGAAAATTTGGCAGCATGACACTGAAAAATGAGTTTGTGAGAGTCTCAAGACAACTAAGTGTTCACTATGTAAAATTGAAGATCAGATGAGTGACAACAAAGTCAAATGCAAAAGATGTTGCTAGAGCTTCCATGTCAAATGTTTAAATCAGGGATTTCAAACCACTAGACAAGCAAAAGAATGTACCTTCTGCTCTTCTCAACATGTACATTAAGTAAATTGCCAACTACATGATAAGACAGGGTTGTATGTATGCAACCTGACCACTCATTTTAAATACTCTCTACCAGGCAAGTTGGTCTTAAAATTTTTAGTAGAACCCACACCTTGCAAACCACAACCAACACATGCTGTAATCAGATCAAAATTTAGCCTTTGAAAAAGAGCAAAATGCCAAGTGTTTTGGAAGAAGGGCCTTCTATTGAAAAATCATGGGTGGGGCTTTGGAATTTCCCAAGGGGTAAGCAGAAGTGTCATTTTTTTCACAAACATGTTAGAGGGTTTAGCATCTTGCTCACTTTGAGAAAATTTTAAATTTTTTAATATTCTTAAAGTTAAAGAGTCATAAAAGACTCTCAGAAACACATTTACTGCATCATGTTCCCAATTTTCCCCTGATTGAACCTACTTATGTGCTGTCAAAATATCAATGTTATCTCGACAAAGACGTTATAGCCTTCAAGACATTCTTTTCTTATCAGATATACTTCAAACCTTCATTTTCATTACCAGAAATCTAAGACAACATGGTGCCCGCGCACACAAAATAATTATATGGAGGGGCATTAGAGACAAATATATCATGATGTCATTATCTCATTGTATTACATTGTGTTAACATGTCATTATGTTGTGTTAACATGTCATGTCGTGTTATCATGTGAAAAGAGAATGAACAGTATTCCACTTGCAGCAAGTTGTTATCAAAAAGTAAAAATCGAATAGAGTGTATGAGAAGTGATGCTGTGCCGTTTATCCCATATGAAAAGCCATCTGCAAACAAAATATGATGGATAGAAATTCACCATACCTTTTTTGCCCTGACATAATTCCTCAACATACTGCATAACATAATTCCAATGTGGGTCTCTGTACCATTTTCCATAAATGACCTAACTACTGAAAATGACATGCTCATTTCACTTGCATGAGGAAATAGTTTTGAATGGTAAGAAGGATGCGCTCTTAATAACTCAATTAGTGGCACTTCGTTTATTCCACATTTCAGATAGTTTAATTCTGTTTGCCGGCTGTTTAATTATCACATTGTATGTAAGGAGTTCTTGGACAAAAACATGTCGATTTCCACCAAGTGCATTTATTTCTAATATGTTCGCTTCGGTCAAGTATGGCTGAATCAGCTTGTTTATCTCTTGCATGTCATGCCTTTGAGAAAACACAGCCGTGCTCCTTACAGAATCCGCTTCTACCCAATTTAACATCTACAAAAACGATAGTTTCAGTAATGGGCGAACAAAGAACATTTTCGACGCAAAACTATATGTTTATCTACAGTATATACCTGCTCAAGTAGAGTTCTCAGTTTGAAGTCCGGCACATCCTTTATAACTAATGGAGGTGGATTGTCGTCTAAGTGTTCATAGGAGAACCAATGAACAACAGCCAGAGAAAGACTGTAGAAAAGTGGACCACCATGTAGATATATATGAGCAAACATCTTTCCCATTGTTTTCTGGAGTCCCGCTTGGGCTAGCAATGCATCCGCAATCGGGATCTTGTGATCAATCTTGCCTTTAAAAATTTGGGTCACCTCAGATCCTCCATGGATATTGAAGCCGCAGTTTATAAGCTTCATCAAAATACTAAAATATTTTCAACTAGGCCCTGCCACCAGTTCTTCTAACTTCACTTTTGGTTGTGCACAAAGATCCACATTTGGATTTTTGTAAAAAAAGCAAACACATCAGAAGAAAAGTCATCCTGAAGGCGGCTGACGCAAATTTGTTGGATCTTTGTTGATTTGTTCTGCTCTGAAAATCTTCATACGGATCTAAAATACAGGTGTGTACAAGATTTTAGATTATTACATGTATGACGAGTTTATACAAAATAACAAGAACAAAAATAATTTATTCACAAATTATCTAGAGTAATTTTACATTTACATGAAGAAAATTCCTATAGGTCTAAAATATATACACATGCAGTTAGGTTTCACCTTTTAACTTCAACTGAATTTCATCTTCAAATTCATCAATTCCTTGGATTAAATCATCAAATGGCGATTGTTCATTCAATACGTCTTCTAGTAACTCTTCACTTGTGTTGGGGCCTTTTGCTATGAAAAAAATACATTCAAGAAACATTGTCAATCTATCTATGGGACAAATTGAAGTGTGTTCATGAAATTTTGAACACAGAAATATCAAACATACATACTAGTTGCACTTAATAGCCAGTTAAGAGTTTCATATCCACAACATACTGCTTCAAGATGATGTCATCCTCCTTACCCTAATAATCAATATAGATGAGAGGCTATATGTACACACTTCAGGACTAGAAATAGGAAAATTATCAGGCCTGCCAAACATTTTTTTTTTGGCAGATCTTATAAATTATGGTCGATCATTTCTATTTTTACTTGGCAACTAAATATTTTTTCACCTGCCATTTCTAAAAAATATGGCCTGTATTTTAAAAATATATAATATGTATTCTAAAATAAACACATATTTGTCCTAATCTTTTATCCATTCAACCAAAGAACTTTCTGAAACAGAAAATATATAATCTGATTAACTACCAAAAATCATAAATAGTGTTATTTTTAAGTCTGATCAAATTTTTGTAAAACTACTGCAGTATGAATGCAAAAATGACTGAATGCAAGGAAACATTTTGATTTAAATAATGCGCAAACAAACAAAAATTATTATGGTGCTGTGTATGGCAAAGCATGTGTGTACTCTTAACTATGTTTTACTTGGTATGACTTTGTCATCTTCAGTACAAGAGTTCTGAACCAGTTAATATCCACCTATAGACCGGGAGCCCAGAGGGTCGAGCCTAGCTGGAAAGCAAACCAATTTTAATGCACATAGTGATGTTCTACATGCGTACGAATATACGAAAATGAACGTCTGCCAGGCATACGCTGGTGGGCGTGGTTAGGATGGGCACGTGAAAGATGCGAGAAAATCAGCTAGATCAGCTGTGAGATAACCGAATAAAATATTTGCCAAAATGTTCAGCATAACTTTTGTAGTTACAAATGTCCACTGCCAGACATATTGGGTGGTGGGTTGGCCCCGCCAGACAGCCTCGAAAGCCCACTCCCGAAATTTGTCTAGATCAGCTGTGAGATAACCAAATAAAATATTTGCCAAAATGTTCAGCATAACTCTTGTAGTTACAAATGTCCACTGCCAGACACATTGGGTGGTGGGTTGGCCCCGCCAGACAGCCTCGAAAGCCCACTCCCGAAATTTGTCTAGATCAGCTGTGAGATAACCAAATAAAATATTTTGCATGAGGTTCGGTATAACTCCATTAGTTCCAAATTGCCACTGCCAGACATTTCGAGTGGTGGATTGACCACGCCAGACAGCCTCGAATTCCCTCACCTCTAGAAAATTGTTCATGATCATCTATTTCTAGATAATCAGCAAATTATATACTTCGAAATATATATATATATATATATATATATATATATATATATATATATAATAGTTACCAAAGACTATTGTCAGACATTTCTGGTGGTGAATTGTTTTTAACTCAAAAATTTGAATATAACTCATCACAGTTAATAGAAATGAACTTATTTAAGCCTAGACTGTATACAATCGGCCTGAAAAGCAACAGTACAAAATATTTGCAGTCCATTTCTGTCCGACATTACCAATTGTAATCTACGCTGCGTCCAAGAATTATATGCAAAATAGTTTTTCCGCTACATTTCATTTGGTTTTTAAAAGAGGATTATGAAATTTCGTATATATTATGAAAACACTGTATCATGCCCACAACTGAAGCTTTTGGCTGATCTGAGCAGTGGTAAACAAACAGCGGCCATTTATGCTTTAAATAGAGATCTTGGGCGTCCATTTTTATATGCATATTACACTTATACTGCTATTTAGCGAATTGATACAATGGAAAAATTTATAAAATGAGACAATATCGTCTATCTAGGTAATTTTAATCAATATATTCTCACACACATTTGATAAATAATAAATTATATAATGATATACCAAAAATAGAAGATTAATATTATTCATTAATGTTTAATGTATCATCCATGATTTGATTTGACTAAAAGTAGCCTTCGATCCATCAATGCGATCAGTTTCCTGTTGCATCAGGTGAAATACCTCTAGCAGTAGTTTTAATTGCATTCCAAAGATCTTCTGTTGACGAGTACTGTCTTCCACCGGCATATACCTCTCTTTTTTCCACAAGTTCTGAATTGGGTTGAGATCCGGAGAGCGTGCTGGCCATTGCATAATTTCACCTTTTTTAACAAGAACTTTACTAAGAAAGCCTGTTGTCAAGTGTGCAGCATGGGAAGGAGCATTGTCCTGCATAAAAACCATATTCCTCCGAAATGACAAATTTTCTTCTTATACCATGGCAAAAAATGCTCCTTTAGGAAAGCTATGTATTTCGGGGCGGTCATTTTAACCCATGCATCCTCGACTCTAAATGGGCCGACAAGTTCATCATTGATGATCGCAGCCCAGAACATAACTCGCCTTGTTGATGCCTGAAACACTGGAGGTAATCCTTTCATATCACACCATCCTCTTCTCCAGCCATCGGATCCATCAAGGGTTGCTCGGGACTCGTCAGTAAATAACACCAACTCAAAGTTCTGTTTCACATATTTTTTCACCAACTCAAAGTTCTGTTTCACATATTTTTTCGTCCACTCGAGTCTCTTTTCTCCATGAACTTTCCTTAAAAGAGGTCGCACCAAGGGTGTCTTACATTTTGCATTACGCTTTAGAATGGAACATCGGCTGCTTTAAGAAACGTTACACATACCAACTGCTTCGAAGACCTGCTTGGAGGTCTGTAGAGGATTACGGTGGACTTCGCGTTTAAGTGAACTGACTCCCCGACGAGACACACCTGACTTTTCCTGAATCTTCCCCTTGTCTGCTCTTCCATTGCAGGATTGTGGATTTGTAGCATATTTTTTGATTTTACGATGGTCACGTTGAAGCATTTTAGCGATTTGAAGGGTGGGTTGCTTCTGCTGTAGTGCTTGAATAATTTTGGTCTTTTCAACTCCGCGGCCTATCTTGCATATAAAAATGGACGCCCAAGATCTCTATTTAAAGCATAAATGGCCGCTGTTTGTTTACCACTGCTCAGATCAGCCAAAAGCTTCAGTTGTGGGCATGATACAGTGTTTTCATAATATATACGAAATTTCATAATCCTCTTTAAAAAACCAAATTAAATGTAGCGGAAAAACTATTTTGCATATAATTCTTGGACGCAGTGTATATAATTTGCTGATTATCTAGAAATAGATGATCATGAACAATTTTCTAGAGGTGAGGGAATTCGAGGCTGTCTGGCGTGGTCAATCCACCACTCGAAATGTCTGGCAGTGGCAATTTGGAACTAATGGAGTTATACCGAACATCATGCAAAATATTTTATTTGGTTATCTCACAGCTGATCTAGACAAATTTCGGGAGTGGGCTTTCGAGGCTGTCTGGCGGGGCCAACCCACCACCCAATGTGTCTGGCAGTGGACATTTGTAACTACAAGAGTTATGCTGAACATTTTGGCAAATATTTTATTTGGTTATCTCACAGCTGATCTAGACAAATTTGGGGGGTGAGCCTTCGAGGCTGTCTGGCGGGGCCAACCCACCACCCAATATGTCTGGCAGTGGACATTTGTAACTACAAAAGTTATGCTGAACATTTTGGCAAATATTTTTTCCGGTTATCTCACAGCTGATCTAGCTGATTTTCTCGCATCTTTCACGTGCCCATCCTAACCACGCCCACCAGCCTATCCCCGGCAGACGTTCATTTTCGTATAGTCGTACGCATGTAGAACATCACTATGTGCATTAAAATTGGTTTGCTTTCCAGCTAGGCTCGACCCTCTGGGCTCCCGGTCTAATAAAATAGAAGATTATCTAAACTGCACATACTGTACAGTATACCATACCTCATCAGTTTGATTTGCTGGACTTGTCGCCAGCCCACCAATTTGGTCATGTTATGAAAATTTTAAATAATTATCATTCATTTCTGTACAAGTTGATCGTTTTAATCTTGTTATAAATATGAGAGCCCAACATATAACATTTAAGAAAGCCATCAAAACAATTTAAAGTTTAAACATAAATATATTTGTACATTTCGTCTTTAATCTAAGACAAGTGATATATAATTACAAGAGATTTGAATATAAATAATTTATTTACATATGTAAATTAATGATGTTTTAATCTTGGTCTATAAATTGAAACAGAAATATTTGCATAGCATAACAAAGTTGTGAGGCTGGCTTTGCCACTAGAAGCCAAACATTCTTTTATGCAAAAAATCACTGTATAACATAGGGTTATGTCAACATGGCTCTCAGCCAATCAGCATTAAAAAACTACAAATGCTATGTTATAAATTAAATTCTTAAACTTGTTAAATATTAATTAGCCTCTTGGGTAATGATATTAGGGAAATCAGCCATGTTGATCTGTACTTGAATATAGAAAGAAGTATGACCTGGAGATTAGGAAAATTCCACATTCATCAGGACCCTTCCTACATACCATGAAAAGAATATCATATATACATACAACGCCAGTAACAGGAGCGTCTTAACTGATCTTGGTTATGGGTTTGACGAAACTGGAAGCGGGACCTCACAGGTATCCTCAATAGTACTGGAAGCTTCTTCGGGTATTTCGCGCTCAACTAAGGTCTGTGAGGATGAGATATCAGGTAGAGAAGGAGGTACCAAGATCTCTCGGGGTATAGGTGCTGACAATGGGGGGTCTATCTGCATAGTTAGTAGGGGGTCTCATCGTCGTCATCCGATTGATCACCTGACGGATGGTACACGGTTGGATTGGTAGTAGGCGGCACCTTATAGCATTCACTACATTTTACGCGATGTGTTGTATTACGTAACTGGTTACCCCGCAACTTTGTAGGTGTCTTTGGTACCTTACCAAGTGGGGCCATAGAAAGTTAACTATGTCCATGGTTCTGAATACGAGCTTCGTTCTGGTTAATTATTAAGGCTCGATCAGAGAGAGGAAGCTGCGTGTTAGAAAACTGGTCTCGCTGATACCACATTTCTCTCGACGATAAACCTCGATTTCAAATACGAGCATTGAGGGTGGCAACAGCAATCGCTAGGTTTAGTGGAGATATCATACCACCCAAAGAATCAAGGCGGAGGAGCTCAGCCTTGACTTCTTGAACTGCCTTCTCACTGACCGGATTCTTGTTGATATTTTTAACTCTGCCAACTTCTATTGAAATACGATGGTCGCGGAGTGACTCATCGTTGTTAAGAGCTTTAAAACTAGGCGCCGGATCCGTTCGTACGACAGCAGGAGGACCATTAAGTGGGCGTAGCTCAATGCACAATCGGATCAAGGCATCTCTCAAGGAATTTTGGCGCTCGTCATCAATTAACATAGCAGAAGTTAACGACGTAACACATTCACGTAAAACTAGAATGAGTTGGCGATTCCGTTTTATCACATCTGCTGCAAAAGACACACCAACCGCCTCAGGTGGATCAGAAGTTGTCTGCTCACAATAGTGTGAGGGGTCTTTTGGAGTGACGCACATGTGTGGCATCCGGATGTTAAACGTTCTATGGACCGGTCTATTTCCAGTGCAAAAAATAACAACGGGTGACCATTTTCAATTGGTGTGCGGTTGGATGGCTGAGTTGTATATGAAGAGCTGTTAGCAACCTGTCGAGAATTTGTTGAGGGACAACTATGCACTCTCGAGTTGGTAGTAACAGGTCGTGGCGTTTCACAACCAGAAGACCATCCCTTGCAATAGTTACCACATTAAGATAACGTTTAATATCTAGCACGTTAGTCATCTTCTTAGATGGACGTGTTCCCTGTTTCAAATGAGCATGTGTCCTACGCAAGTCCGGGCAATCAGATTGTATGGATAGCCACACCGCCCTGCTTGTAAATGGGAGGTGAGCATTTCCATTTAAACAGAGTTGATATCAGTTCGACGTGCAACAGACAAATCAGCGGTACATTCGGCGGCATTGCGGCTCGTGAAGTCCGATTGAAGGATTGCACTTCTTGCTACATGTTGGACTCAAACCTGATAACGACTGGCGGTGGATAGAAAGGTATAAACTCTAGGACTGGTGGAGAACTCGCCTCGACACAGCTTATCAAAGGCCTGGGTACACGGCTTACTGTCAGTGAGGACACATGTTGTGTTCATAGACTGTATGATATACGGGCTGAAGTGCTTCACAGATGACGCGATCGCTAGTGCTTCAACTTCGCATGGTAACCATTGTGACTGGTAACTCTGAAGCTTAGCACTAAAGAATCCTGCTAGCCGCAACTTACAAGAACGTGTGACGTAGAAGGTAGCACCAATACCGGGTTTACGGAGAGCACCATCGGTGACAATCCACAGGAGATCGAATGGAGTTGGGATTGTTATGGTGCAGCAAGTTCATCGTCAGTCCATGTTAAGACCTCGGTTGAGTTATGACCGGTGATTGCGTTGTCTAAAGGGGCCATAAGGGAGGAACAGCCTGGTAACACACGAGAGAGAACTTTATAAGCACCAATAAACGATTTCATCCCACTGACCCTTTCAGGCGGTAAACATGAGGCCAATGTTGAAACACGGTGTGGACTGGCAGAAAGAGTGCCTTGCGACCAGACCCAGCCAAGAATATTAATAGTTTTTGGGTTGATTACAGTCTTTGATGAGGATAGGCGGAGAAGTGCTAGCATTTGATGAGGATAGGCGGAGAAGTATTCTCAAGTGCTAAGACTTTGATCCAGTTGTCTAGTAGCTCAAGCGGCGTATTCCCTCCACAGTACAAATCGTCGGCAAGTTTGACAACAAAACTTTCTCATAACAAATCTTCTAGGACGCGACACAAAAGCTCCTCCAAAGCTGTTTCAGACCCTGGCATACCCATCGCAGATCGTACATATACGCGTGTTCCTCAAAAAGGAGTAGCAATTCCACAATACTTCATCGACTCAAGCGCTAACGGGATTTGATAAAAGGCACTGGTGAGGTCCAAATTGATTATGTGATTCCACTGACCAATCAGCCTGAGGGTTGAATCTACATCTGGCATCAAAGACAGTTGGGGCTTACTGTATCGTGCTACTTCACCAAACGATGTCACTAGTCAGTAACCTCCACTCGGCTTTCGCACCAAGAAAGATGGGTTTAAATACTCAACGGCAACTCCTACATCTTCCGGTCGTTTGAATACACTCAGATCTTCTAACTCATCAAACTTATCTTGTAGCTCAACCAGCTTATCTCTTGCATATTGTGGTAATCTACCCTTCACTGGAGTGGGGGTTCAACAGGGCCCATGTTCACTTTGCCCTCAAATGGACCACAGGAACCACTATATCCTTTAAAGTGTGGATCGAAGACGTTATCATAGCGGGTCAATACCTCTTGAAATTTCTTAGTCACATAGGATGGAAGAAGACCAGCTGGATCTAGGCTGACAGTTGATGAGAAAACGGGCTTATCGCCTGAAGATGTATACATGCTAGTTGGTTGGGGCAATGGACATCGTTTGGGCGTATCCGTGTTGGTTGGGTTAAAAACAGGACTCACCTGGCATAGGTGTTCATTACGTTTGATATGGAGTGGGTGGTCAAAGAGGTTGGGGATACGAATCCGCCCAGCAACACTGGATGTGATTTGAGGGGGAGGCCACAGCTGGGAAGTCTTCAAGGCGGGTAATGAAGAAGTATCTGTACGGGGTTCGAGAGCATACTCATTATCAGGAAGATTATCTGTTGGCGAAGCCAGCTCTAGGAACTCACCAGGCCATATAGTAGTTGCCACAGGAGGAGCACAGAGGACTACGGCATGGCGGGCAGTCTTCAAGGAATTTGGCTCACTTTCATGGGAGCCATATAAGTATGACGACTCGTTTATTCGAACTTCACACATGGAAGGTCTAACAGAGATATCATTAAGCTCCATGAACGGGGTGCCAGCGAGCAACTCAATGTCCAAATTCTCTACGACAAGGCCTTCAAAATGTAACTTATGATCTCCACGAGAAAATGATATAATTGTCTCACCAATGACATTCAGAGTGGAATGTCCATCTGCTTGACGAGCAGACTGTGAACTGGGCTTGATAACTGCAGCTAATCTTTTAACAGTTGTATGCCATATCATATTACATGTTGCCCCACCATTGATGGTGATATGTGTGGTATAATGACGATGGAATGCATCAATATATGGAGATTGACCTACTTGGACTAGATGACTAGCAGCTACTTGCGCTGATGTATCCTGTTGGGAGCATGGTACACTTTCAACAGGTGTGTTTTCAACAGGTGTGTTATCATCACCATCACCAAATGGCGGCAATTTGTCGAGTTCTGGTCATACATTTCCGATCTTGTTCAGGAAGGAACTTGCATTCACTAAGGAAATGATTGTCAGGTCGTCTAGCCTAGTTGAATACCTATTTCGGTGAAATTTGGGAATGTACGAGTCTGATTGCATGATCCTTGCGTCATTACTAGACGTAATTTCATCCAGCAGTGAGCTCAGTGCTTGAGATATTTCAGGTTTAATAGATGCTAATGTCCGAGAACATAGCTCAGTGCCATAACGTTGCTTAACCAACGATGGAAGTGCCGGGTTGATCAAACGGAGAGCCGGGTTGATCAAAAGTACGACAAAGTTTTCTAGTGAAGGTGTTAGCTCTTCATCCTCAGTAAGTTGTTCATCATGATGTGTCAGTACGCCATTAGCACGTAGTAAGTTGTCTTCAACAAATGCCATCAAGCGCTTGTGTAAGTCTTCTGGACGTTCACGAGGCTCTAATTTAATCTCATCAAAATCGACGAAATGTGCTCCAGTAGCTTGAAAACCAAAATGTTGTCTAATATTGCTCTTAATGGACTCTATGCAAGTACTATTTTTTATAATAGAGTTTTAAGAGTCCTAACCTCAACTCCAGCATGGTCAGTTTCTGCTGAGCTGTATGATGTCTAGCTTCAGGTACTGTATCAACTTCATCTTGAAAGCCACGTAAAAAGTTGGATTTTGTTTTTTTTTTGCCAAGCACAATCTTTAGTAAGAAACGAGGCAAAGTTTGGGTCTAGAGACAGAGTGTATATCAGATTTTGTTTCTAACTTTCAAATGAATTTATATTTTCGGTCTTCGTAAGACACCACTGCTTCGGTGCACGTAATGCGGCCTTTCCGTACTTTCTGGCTATCTGAGATTGTTAACTCAGTTTGGGTTCGTAGTAGACGCTGCCACCACGCCAGTAATTGATTAAACCAATGCCAGAAGAGTAAATAACGTTTTAATAATATCAATGTGTAGTTATGTACAAAAATGGGCGACCCAATCTGACACGAAGACCTGCACCCACAGACACTAGGGACAGCAGCCTTGAAATGGACTGATAATATAATGCTAAATATGCTGCTCCCTTCAGGCAATACAACATTGGTAATCGATAACCAACATTGGTAATGTAGCTAAGTCAAGATATTAAGAAAAAACAAATTAATTAACACATTTCTCTCCTACATTAGGACATGTATTTCTGTGAGATACCATGTCAAAGTAGGAATATTGTTCTCCACATGATACACATGCAATTTTATGGCACCCACTTGATGAACTCTTGCCCTAAAGTGTATGTTTATGAAATTGTTATTTGGCCACTTACAACATAATTACCAATAGATATTAATTGTGAATATTCAATTAGTATCACAAAATTTTCAAACATCAATGGTATAAATACATGACCATTAATAATGCACAGCCTTTTGTCTAAGACGATTAATGGTTCCTCTGTAATATCCAAATTAACTTGCAATGGTTGCACATAAACAATAGCTTGGGAAAAGTATTCCTTCAGATATGGCACACAATATCCAGATGGTCCAGGTTGCACAACAACAAGTGGCAAAATTCTGTATGGCTTGCATTCTTGCACAAATTTTCATTGGTAATGATTAATTATTCACTTCTTTTTAGTTTTTCTCATGAATTATTAATAATGATCTGATAAAAAGTCAGACTTCAGAATAAAACTGCTGTGATTAGTGTGATAAATCATAAACTTCCCGAAATTCCTCAAATGCCCGATCCGTAGAACGCACAGAAGCTGATGAGGTCCTAGCAGATATAGGTGTACTTGGTACATGGAGAGATTCTTCTGACAATCTATTTAAATAGTTCATTGAACTTTGTAGAACTGGCTTCGCTTCATTAAACAATCCTTCAACTTTTTCCTCACCTCGAAGAGATTAGGATGCAATTTTGATTGTCCATAACGTTCTTTTCCCACAAAAACAGTGACGAGTTCCAGCAACAATTTCCGGCAGGTTACAACATGAATTACGATATATTGCGGCAAGTTACAACATTAATTACGACATAATGACATGATAGCACGACATAATAACATGATAGCATGGCATAACGACATGTTAACACGACGTAATGCAATGATATAATGACATTATGATATTTTTGTCTCTAATGCCCCTCCATATAATTAATTAATGCAATCAAAATGGCATAGAAATAGGAGTAAATTACATAGAAAAATGTATAAAAGTTTAAATCATGCTGTTCATAGCCTGCTGTGGTTTGCCGACCTCTTCAACAAAACATAAAATACCATGTTACTATCAGAAATTGTTGTTCTTTCTATTGAGTAAATGAGCAATCTGCCTTTCAAGCCTATCATGAGACCTTCATAGCCCCATATAAACCCTTATAGTTGCTTGAAAAAGCATAAAATGGCCTACCGGTTTGTCTTCACCGCCAAGTTTGTGTAAAAGAATTCAAAGTGCCAACCTCCCAAATCGTTCATGCTTATCTTAATTTTAAACAGTTCAAAAAAGCAAGTCCTAAAAACCATTCCACTTTCTGCCAATTCTTTGGCAAAATGCGGTATTTTATGATGAAAGAAACAGAATTCATCCAAACAAATTCATAGGTTCTTCTTCAAATTTCCTGCTTTTGGACACCATGTTTGTTTTTATACAGAGAAGTATTGAAGATGCCCTCATTGAGCATATTGGTTAATGAATTGATGTTTGTTAAAGATATGATGGATAATGCTGAGCATATTGGTCAATTAGTAGAAAAATGGTGAAGAAAATATTGTCATTTAGAGGAAGAGATGGACAGTTTAGCACAGGTGTACAAGCTTTATCAAGAAAGGATCAAGAATTGGAAAGCTTAAATAAAGAATTGCTAGGTTATATTAAAAACGGGACCAACATCGAAAAACTATATTGCATTAATGGAAAACCTATAAACTGTTTTGGGCAAAGGCAGAAAGGTCAACGAATCAAGGAACTAAAAGAGTAAGCTGAAGTGGCTCTATGGTTCCTGGAGACATATGGTTTAAAACTGTCAAGTAAAGGAAATGGAATCAAATGGCATACACACTTTAGACTTCCAAAGTGACAATTCTTCTGAGGATAAAGAAGCTATTGAGCAGCTATTGTTCCTATTATACACGTTTTGTGCTAGTGATGAGTTGTACCATGAACTTACACTTGTTTGCGATGATTTACCCACTCATATTTGGTAAAACAAAAAAGATCTGAACTAAATAAACTATGCCATGCTGAGAAAGTACCTGGTCAATTTCCTTGGGCACAAATCTCGTTTTCAGAAACCCTTAAAGATCACATAAGGGATTTCCTTAAGTCACATCCAGATCATAATGTAACTAAAGATTCAATTAAGGTTAAAGTATGTGCAGATGGTGCAAAAATGTCAAAGAAAAACAAATTTTATAATCCTATCATTTGCTTTACTGCAAACAGGAGAAAGTGCTATGTCTTCCAGAGGAAACAGGACAGTTGCAATAGTGAATGGTGCTGAAGAGTACAATACTTTGGCAACATCCTTTGTTACAGTCAATAATGATATCAATGGTGTTATTAAAAATAAGAAATTAAATGTGGATGGACAGGACATTCCAGTCAAAATGTTTTTAGGAGAGGATTATAAGTTTCTTGTAATGGCCATGGGGTTCAGAGGGGCAACTTCAGACCATTCCTGTCTATGGTGCAATATCTACCAGCTGCAAAGATGGGATATGAGCAAAGATTTGGACTATTACAGTACAGGTGAATTAAGCAGGAGCATTGAAAAACTCAAAGAATGCTGCCATATTTTGCTCTTTTCAACCTCCACTTTTTATATTCATCTGGATCATGTCATCTTAGACGAATTGCACTTAATACTTAGGATCTTAGACAGAGGAAGGTTTCAAGCTAAGAGCAAGAGAAAATGAGTAATTGCTTAATTGTGTCTGAAGATGTAGTCGATTTTATGATAGCATCGGCCATTTTGAAAATTTAGAAAACCAAATGGATTTTAATCAAACTGTGTACAAGATATTTGATCCCAACAGTATCGACCCAGGTAAGGTGATCCGGAATCTGACATTTTTTTGCTTTGGAATCCAGAATCCAGACATCGAAACTCCTGGTTATTCTAGAATCCATTATTTGAGAAGTTTTAAAGTGAAATATGAACTGCTTTTCCTGGCAGCAACACTTTCTTGGTATGCCAAGGAGAAGGAGTAGGGCATCTGCAAGAAATACACAGTATAGGGCCAGATGGAACCATAATTTCACAATAAGAGTCTAAAGGCTTGGTCTTTAAGCCAATCCATAGCTTACCTGTAAAACTATATAGGGAATTGGAACATTTTCAATTGTTGGCCTATAAAGAAACCTTTTAGCCTCAACATACGTACATGCTTATAAGCATCCATTAACTTCTATAGGCAATTGAAACATGGCCTATTGATTGATATAGATGCCTAATGTTCAAGAAGTATCAAAGAGGCCCACCATAAAACAATTACAATTAGTATTTGTCAAAAGCAGTAAAGCGCTGCAGTAATAGGGCAATCTATGTTGATCAAGTAAATAAAATGTAATAAAATGCTATGTCCATATTAGTAATAATTACCAAAAATTAATTTAATCATAATTATTATGTCCATATTAGTAATAATTACAAAACTTCCGAAATTGCTTCGACGAAATCAAATATAGAATGACCTTGAACCTTTTGGATCTCTTTATATAGGTATGCTGACTGTGCACGTGAAACATGCTCCATGCATGTGAGGGGAATATTACTTAACTGTAGCAAAGTGCGAATAGCCTTGAACTTTCTCATTCCGCTAGGAATAAATCAGGAGAGCACGTTTTCCAAAACGTCACAAAGTTTCCCTGTGCTCAAATCTATAGATAGGCCAGTTTACAAACGAGTTTCCCTCCATTGCTCTACGCGTGCGCTACCATATATAGCTATAACGCTATCTACAAACTACAAATAAACTAAGAATAATACACGCAAGCAATAAACTTATTATTCGCTATGGCAAATAACTCCTTTAGCCTCAACATATGTACATGCTTATAAGCATCTATTAACTTCTATAGGCAATTGAAACATGGCCTATTGATTGATATAGATGCCTAATGTTTAAGAAGTATCAAAGAGGCCCACTATAAAACAATTACAATTAGTATTTGTCAAAAGCAGTAAAGCACTGCAGTAATAGGGCAATCTATGTTGATCAAGTAAATAAAATGCTATGTCCATATTAGTAATAATTACCAAAATTAATTTAAGATGGCAGTTAAAGAGCTAGCTTTTATTACATTGTTTTATCAAGCTTAGTCAAGGTAATAGTATGGTATTCCATTCTGCAATAGATATTTGCACTGTTGTTATAGATTACTACACTGCAGTTTAGGATCAATTGTATATACTGAATTCAACCAATCACAGTCACGAGACATTTTCTTGTGTATACACGCCGGGCTGAACTTCAGCCCAAATTGGCCATTTATATGTCCACGTTGATATTTCAAAATGGCCGCCAAAATCACTGATGAGTGACGGTCATTAAATATTAATAAATATTTTCTGCGAGTACATGGCTGGATAATTGGTGGTATTAAAGATAAATTAAATACATCCTCTAAAGTCATGGATCACCCAAAGTACGGATAAAGAACACAGAAAAGAAATATGGCTGCAAAACTTTGTAAAAGTGAGTGTAATTTTAAATCGTTTCCAACCCGCTGCAAAATATTAATTCGTTAGTGAGGTTGTTTTGTAGCTTATAATAAGATTCTAAAACCATAGAAACGTTCTTCTTTGACTTGTTTTTCAAAATATTTAACGTCTATTTCTCCTCGACAGTGTATAGAGTCAAACTTTGTTGCCAACATTGAAAATTCAAGCACGTCCATGAGGTGTACGATGTAGTAGAAACATATCGGATGAATTCTTCAACATGCCGAGTAACAAGTCGGCTTCTTTTAAGCGATTTCCAATTGGGGACCTTGCAAGAAAGCGAAAGGAGTTAAAGGAAGACTTCTTGGCTGCAGAAAGTGAGACTGCTAGACTGCAGAATGAAGCAAACATCGCACAGAAAGACGTCAATAAACTGAAAAAGAGGGTAAGAAGCCATATTTCATATTTATCTGACATTCCTGTTCAGTTAAATACCAATATTTGTCGTTTAGTGTTTTAGATTTCATGAATCTTATAAATATGACTTGTATTTAATATTTACTATAAAGGTAACTTCCATTAACTGCATGTAATATATGTGACTTGTGATTAATATTATTTGCATCAATATTTACATTAATGAGCCCTTCAAGGAGGGCTGGCTCTGCTATGCAAAATCCTACTTGCTTTGCGTAATCTATATTAAAACATGTTTTCGCCCACACAAGTTGAGAGCAGTCCAAACCAGGCAAGCTCTCACTATTATAGACTGACCGAGATCTTGCCCAGTAGGCCTGGAAATTTCCCATATAAACACAACAAATAAATATTTAGTTGGTAGCAATATCGAATTATCTGTTTATCCGTGGAAGCCATTAATTTAAGGATTTTTTACTGAAGCAAAAAAGCCCTCCTTCATGGTAGAGTTGATTTTTCTTATACAAATCCAACCACATTGTTGTCTGAAGTACCTACACTATAGCTAGCTTATGTCAGCAACCCCTAACTTCTACAGATAAAACGGCACAAGGAGAGTTTAGCATTACTTGAGGAAGAGGAGCAGTCCCTAGCTGTGAAAAGAAGAAAGCTTGAAATGCCGTCAAAAAGAAAGAATACTGCAAGGGACAGTATGCCGACATCACTATGCCAGAACAACTCAGAGAAAATTAGCTTAGATATATCAGCCAGATCAGCCAGAAGACGATGCAAAGAAACACTAATTGCCTGCGAAAATGTTCATGGCCATATTGAGGGTAATTTAATAAGATATATAAGTTTTATCATCACAGTGTAGTTGATGTCTAGATAGCTCCAAATTGAATCAATATTTTGGTTAATGCCACCCACTGCAGGCAAAACCTAACAGATACCATGGTCAAATACATTACATGCACATTATTCCTCTTATACTTTAGGTAGTAACTCTGCTGCGCTGGATGGCATGTGGGTAACCTTAGTAAATGAAAGTACTCCGAAGCATCTTCAGTCATTCTTTGATACTTCACGGAAGATACAAGATAAGGTTATCCCAGCTATAACCAAAGCTCAGGTTAAGGAGTATGAGAAAAGTCAAGACAACTTGTGTAGAAGCTTGAAAGTATTGTATGAAGATGGCCTTATGTCAAAGAAAAAGTATAAGTCAGTATGTGTAAATTTAACCTCTACAGGTAGTTATGTGCAAACTGCTAAGCTTGTTTACTATGATAAACTGATAGCTTTTACAAAATCAGTGGATATTGCTAACATCCATGACTTTGCAACTGAATTTTGCCAGGGCCTAGAAAGTTTAGAGGAGCCAGTTAGTGGCTCATTCAGAGAATTATCAACATTTGTGCTTGCACTGGCAGAAATGTATATATCAGAAATTAGCAGCTGAGTCATTTTTCAAGCATTTAGGTAGCCCACCATACCATTTTAAGATAGCCATTGGTGCTGACGGTGCCCCGTTCGGAAAAGACGACGAAGCAACCGCATGGCTTCTCTCTTCCTTAAATGTCGGAAAACATATTCAAAGTCAGAATGACAATTTTTTGCTTTGTGGGGCTAATTGCTCAGAGAGTCACACTGGCATGAAGAGATTTGCAAAAAAGTTATTGCATGATATAGCTCATCTAGAAAAACAGGTGTATACTGTTAATGGCTTTGAGGTTAGGTTTACAGTCGAGCTTATTCCCTCTGACATGAAGTGGTTGTCATTTGTTGCCGGGGAGCTCAACAATGCGGCCCACTATTTTTCAACTTTTGGCAATGTCAATAAGGATAATAAAGTTGTAATAAATGGGTCGTTAGGAGAAGACAAGGCCTGCACCTGGCACCCATGGGATTTTAATGAGAGGCTGACCATTGCTGAAAAAGTTGCAGACTCATACTTTTCTCGAGTTGAAATTACTGAGCATGAAGTTGAAAAATGTCAACAGGCTTGTCAGTTTTTTTACAATATCAGTGCACTAATGTTAAAGGAAGTGACTCCAACTGTATGGACCATTGGCTATGTGATACCTAGACACATCAAGATATTGTTTGACAAATATGGAATGGGTTTAGGGGTCAACAGTATGCAAGGTCGTGAGGCCAAACATGTTAGGCTTGCCCAATTTGCAAAGCACTCCACCAAATCCACCAGGTGGTCAATGGTGTTACGGCATGATTATATTGCCAATGTCTGGATCCGCAAGCATGATCCAGGTCAAAGTTTGTACACAAAATATGAAGAGCGTTATATACCAAAGCATGTAGCTTTAGAAACCTTTTGCTATTGTGGTTTCCCAATTGAAAAAGAACAAAATGAGTGTAGTATTTGCTCATCAGCTATTTTCAAAGCAATTGCAAAAACTGCTGTATGTGGTGATTTGGAGAATGTTAAAAAATTTGTTAACCTAAAGAAATAGTTCTATACATGTTTTTCATGTAAGTTATATGTAGTTGAAGAGTTATTAAGTACATGCATTTGTTATGTTTTTCCAAAAAGGTGTATGTTTTACTGAAATAAAGTTTTTACATAAAAGTAAACAGTGTGTGTTCTTTGAGATTTGTACTCGGTATTATATTAGTGCATATCCAATTAGTCGAAATGTATAATGTGCAAAATAGACATGCATGACCAACTTTGTCAGAATGTTTCTGGGAGTGGTGGATCAGCATTACTCTAACAATTCTGATTTCCATGCAAAAAAGTCACCAAAGATGGCAAAGAATGCAAATTATAATAGGCTAACTGCATGTAAGTAAGGCATAGAGTTCAATTAAACTCTTAAAGATTATCAAGTATTATTCAAGTATTTTCTTCAGTTTGTTTATGCATATGTAAGCAGTCACTTGTGGGGCATATCTGGATAAGCAATATTATGTAAACTTTAGG
The DNA here is from genome assembly GCF_004324835.1 of Dendronephthya gigantea. Classification (NCBI taxonomy): domain Eukaryota; kingdom Metazoa; phylum Cnidaria; class Anthozoa; order Malacalcyonacea; family Nephtheidae; genus Dendronephthya; species Dendronephthya gigantea. The sequence continues at coordinate 1,239,825 of NW_021163049.1, forward strand.
ATTCATGTAACTGGTAACCATTTTGTCACACAAAAAAGAGCAGACGACTAAACTCAGAAAGCTACTCATCAGCTGCTCACTTTATATAGACAGAATAGCATCTCATTTATATCATAAATTTAGGTTTTCCATTACAATGCTTTTTTGACCAGTGTTGTCCTTGATGCAACAGGTTCATACAGTATACAGGTTGAACTAATCTTCATTTACATGAACAAAACACGATATAGATTTTAATGTAAAATTAAAAGGTCTCATGAGCAATGTTGTGGAACGCCAAATGTATTCCAGTATCCGTAATGAAGTGAAATCTTGACATTTTCTTGTGATTTGGAATATTGTATAATCAGAGGATGGTCTGTGCATATGACAGCTTCACAATGTGATCCATCTTTAAACGATTTATAGAAAATACTTGCCATTCATTTCATTCTGAATTAGTTTTGCTTCCTACGTGCATTATCCATTTTCTTGCTGAACTTGCAGTTGTTATCTCGAGAGTTTCTACACAACTTGTCTTCTTGGCAACCGTTCCGTAATGTCCTTTTAAAACAGTGAGCTTTAACAAGTCGAATACTTCTTCCGGCATGTTTCTACTAAATCGTATACCCCAAGGATTAGCTAAAGAAGACCTGGGCTTCATCCTTCTGGCAACAATCTTGCTCCATCGAAGTAGCTCTCTTGAAACAATTGGATAAATTTGCGTAACATGAAACATACACGTATCTTCACCCTCAAACAAATATTTTTTCGCAACTTCTTTTGACCTTGTAAGCACTTCTGAACCAATTTTCCCGGCCTTTTCCCTGTCTTTTGCTGTTTTAATATAGTGGTCAACCAGATCGTGCAAGCTGACAATAAGAGACGCCATGTTTTACGCAATCCTAATGGGGGACTCAGCTGACATGCAATGGCGGACTCGTATCAAATTATCTGGCCATTTTCGGCACCGCTTCAGCCCGCCGTGATATAATTATATTTCAAAATACTCGACTCAATTTAACAATGCAATGTCTTTATTTTCACTCCAACAAAACCAAAATACAGTGTTTTTAAAGCACCAAACAAACTAATAGAACTCAAACTCCTTCCGCCACCCTCGGCCAAACACGTGACTGCTCCCAACTCCTCGTCTTTTTTGTTCACTCCTGCACCTGGATGTTTGTAAAAAAATGGCAGAAGAAATCGACGATCAGAATCCATCGAATCCTCCTCAAACAGAAGGTGAGCCGTTGCCAATTTCGCCTAATAACCTTGTTCAGGCTCTCGTTGCCAACAAGGACGCGATTTCTGTCCTGGGAAACGCTTTAGCGAGTGCCATTGGGCCGTTGATTCTTAACCATGCTCGAGGTCAGAGCGATAAGGACTCTGAACCGGAAAATAATTTGGAACCTGCTGTGCCAGTTGGCCAGTCGGGTATAGAAACTGAGAAGGATATTCATGCCCGTCCAGTGGCAGAAATTAATAAACGCCCTTCTGAGGACGATTGCCTCGAGATTAGGGCTGTCAAGCGCCCTCTTATTGAATGCGATCTTGATGAGCTTGAAGAAAGTGATCAGATCCTCGCACCTAACTCACGTTGGGATGCCAGTGTGAACTTAAAGGAACTCATTAACGCTAGTATTCAGCCGTTGAAACGTTTCGAGCGTAGAGCTATTAAGAAGGAATTTCCCCGGCCTGATGTAGACGCAGCTTACACGCCTAACCTTGATAGCTATTTAGTGCCCTTAATTGCGGGCATTAAAGGCCCAGACTAATCACTCCGTGATGTTCATGACAAGATCTGTGATATATTTGGGCCTCTTGGCGTAATGTATGAAAACTTGCTGCCCCTGTTAACTGCCACAGAAGGTGGTGAAGAAGTTACTTTGGACCATCAAGCTGCTTCAGCATTCATGAACTGTCCGAAGAAGTCAGTCATGCTTGTGGGGGATGTATCTGCTATCTTTACTACCCGGCGTCGAGAGCAAATACTTACCAAGCTAAACCCATCTTTGGCATCTCTTGGTAAGGAACAGTTTCCTGATGCAGGAAAGCAACTCTTTGGAGAAGGCTTTGAGGCTCGTCTTAAAGCCAGATCAGAGACTGCTCGTACAGTTGCAGCAGCTCACAATGCTGGAAAGTCGTTTTTTCCAAGGACTGCCTCTCGGGGATGGCGGGGTCACCGGGCAGGCAGTTTCACCCAAGCTCAGCCCCGACTATATTCCCCACACTTCCAACCAAAGTTTGCATTCAACGGTTACCCACCTCGGTCCAAGAGCCCAAGATTTCAGTCCTCAGGGAAGAGGCCGGGCCAGATTCCACTCATACAACAGTCCCAGCCAGACTTAAAGTCCAGACCACATCTTCCAACAGGTATGCCTCTGCCTTTAATTCATTTAAATTTCAATGGTCCAACATCAGGGAGATTAAAACACTTTCTCCCAAATTGGAAGCTAATTACCCAGGATCTTTGGATCTTACAAGTAGTCAAGGGGTACCAAATAGTTTTTACAGAGACCCTGTCCAAAATTATCCACCAAAGCCTTTGATTGTAAGCGCTGAAAATCATGTGCTAATAGAGACCGAAGTTCAAAAGTTGGCATCCAAGGGGGCTATCCACTTAGTCCCACAGTTCGACATGGCGCAAGGGTTTGTAAGCACCCTATTCCTTGTGCCCAAAAAGGGGGGAGAACAGCGCCCTGTAGTGAACCTGAAACATTTGAACCAAACGATTCCCTACGAACATTTCAAGATGGAGGGCATTCATATGTTAAAGGATTTGTTAACAAAGGGGGATTTTTTAGTCAAAATAGACCTCAAAGATGCCTACTTGATGGTCCCTGTTTGGCAAAAACACCAAAAATACCTCTGCTTTCTTTGGAAAGACAATATGTGGGAGTTTGCTTGCCTTCCCTTTGGTCTTGCCAGTGCCCCCAGGGTTTTCACCAAGCTACTAAAACCAGTAGTTTCTGTTTTAAGGAAAATGGGATTGAAAATTATAATTTATCTAGACGACATTTTGATTATGTCCCAATCTCACAACCTAGCTCTGACTCATGCATCAACAGCACTGAACCTTTTGGAGGGCCTAGGGTTTGTAGTGAATTTCTTGGGTTCACAATAAACTCAAAAACCCTTACAATTTTGCTCCCAAGGGACAAAATCAGGAAAATACAAAAGAAGTGTCAAGAGCTATTAGACAATCCCAGCCCATCCGTCCGAGAATTATCAAAGTTCCTGGGCCTCCTGACTTCTTCCATTCAAGCAATTTTTCCAGCCCCCCTTCATTATCGCCATATTCAATTTGCCAAAAACCAGGCATTGAGACAGTCCCCATCTTAGAGAAAATTGTACAACTCGATTCTCAGGCATTACAAGAGATACAGTGGTGGAGGGACCACCTGTTTGCTTGGAATGGGCGGGCTATTCTGAGACAACCCATTCAAATGACAATAGAGACAGATGCGTCAACCCAGGGCTGGGGTGCCCATTGCCAGGGAATAAGCACGGGGGGCGTTGGTCACTCAAAGAGAAAAAGTTGCACATAAACTGCCTAGAGCTTCTTGCAGGGTCTTTTGCAGTAAAGACTTTTGCAAAGGGAGTGGGGAAAGTACATATTCTTCTGCTCATGGACAGCGTCTCTGCAGTGAGCTACATCAACAAGCTGGGGGGGACCCATTCTCCCATTTTGAACAGCCTGGCTCACGATCTATGGACATTTTGTTTGACCAACCACATCGATCTCACTGCACAACATATCCCGGGGATAACCAATACACTAGCAGACAAGGAATCAAGGGTCTTTCAGGATGCGAGCGATTGGAAACTCAACCCTCAGGTTTTTGCAGCCCTCGACAAACGCTGGGGTCCCCTAGAGATAGACCTATTTGCGACCCGCTTGACCAAGCAACTTCCCCAATTTGTGAGCTGGAAACCGGACCCCGACGCCCTGGGGACCGATGCATTTACCCTAGATTGGAGCCAATGGAAAGGATATGCCTTCCCCCCATTTTCGTTAATAGGTCGTTGCCTCAGACAGGTCCAAGCGCAGCTAGTTGCAGAACTAGTAATAGTAACGCCAATTTGGCCAGCACAAGCTTGGTACCCTTTACTGCTGGAGCTATGCATAGACAACCCAGTTCTTCTCCCTCAGGACCCTTCACTTTTGAGAAAAGATCAGGAATCACACCCATTAGATCATCTCCACTTAGCTTGTTTCAACAGATCATTTGAAACGTTGCAAATTTCTCCAGAGGTTAGGGAAATCCTTTTGTCAGCCTGGCGCCCTAATACAACCAAGTCTTATGAATCAGCCTGGAACAAGTGGAATAGCTGGTGTGTGGAACACCAGTCTGATCCCATTTCACCGTCTCTCCCAGCAGTTTTAGAATTTTTATACTCTCAGTTTAAGGCAGGGCATGCATACCGTAGTCTTAATGTATATCGATCAGCCTTATCTGCTATTTTACCGCAGTCTGATGGCAAAAAGGTCGGTTCACATCCGCTTGTAGCGCAATTTTTAAAAGGGGTTTTCCACGTAAGGCCCCCTATACCACGCTACGCAGCAACATGGGATGTTTCGAGGGTTATACGTTTTTTAAAATCGCTGGGAAACAACAGTTTATTGTCAACTAAAATGTTGACTTTGAAATTAAGTATGTTGCTGTCATTAACGGTTCCTAGTCGGTGTTCTGAACTATCAGCTAGAGATTTACGTTTTCGACGGTTCTACCCGGAAGGGGTAGTATTCAATTTGGCCGCTCTAACTAAGACTGTTCGAATGGGCGGAGTTTTGAAGTCGTGTTTCCATGCTAGGTTTACTGAAGATCTTGATCTGTGCCCATGTGCTTGTCTGGAGGAGTATGAATGTCGCACTAGTGCACATAGGACTGGGATCCCAGACCAGCCAAATCGGTTATTCCTATCTTTAATCAAGCCATTTAAACCGGTGTCTTCCAGCACTATAGCTCATTGGATTAAAGAGATTCTGGCCATGCCAGGAATCGATACCACTATTTTTAAGGCACATTCAACCCGAGGTGCTTCAGCTACTGCAGCTGCCGATCAGGGCGTGTCTATCTCCGCGATATTACAACTTGGTGATTGGTCACAAGAGAATACATTTCAAAAATTTTATTATCGACCTCAATTTAACTCCACAATGGGTAGAGCCATTTTGTCGGTTGACCGGGAGGAGAATTCACAGCTTTAAACGTGCATTGTTAAATTGAGTCGAGTATTTTGAAATATAATTATGGATTATACAAGGGCCGCTTGCGGCCTGAAGTGTAATACACATTATATGAGAAATACGAGACGAGATTTAACAATGCAATCCCACCCTCCCTACCCGCTTTATTTTGTTTTGTTTTATTACAGGTTTGATTCGTTCGCAAAAAAGACGAGGAGTTGGGAGCAGTCACGTGTTTGGCCGAGGGTGGCGGAAGGAGTTTGAGTTCTATTAGTTTGTTTGGTGCTTTAAAAACACTGTATTTTGGTTTTGTTGGAGTGAAAATAAAGACATTGCATTGTTAAATCTCGTCTCGTATTTCTCATATAATCTGTATTACACTTCAGGCCGCAAGCGGCCCTTGTATAATCCATAATTACAAGTGTAACAGAAATGTTTCAACTGTTTAGAACACTTTATAGCTTTACACACTACAGAACTGTTTATAGCTTTCTGTTGGCATTACATTAGGTGTGAATAATAATTAAAAAGGTATTATATTTTTGTTAATTTGCAGATCTCCGAAGCTTTCTAGACACTCACATAGGTCTCGCACACGTGTAAAGCATAGGTAATATGCTATACTGTACATTATAGTGAGCTAAAATTATTGTTATGTTTCGTCTTGCATTGTGCCATGAAAGGCCAATTGAATCTTTTGTAAAATGTTTGTGTCTTTGGCCTTTTCAGACACTCAAGATAATTTTCTCAATCTTCAGCAGAGAACAATAGTTTGGCTAATTCACCCCAAAGACATAGGTTGGTATTGGTGATGCACTCTCATAAAATACATTTAGTTGAGTCATTAAAGTATTTCTTAAGTTATAATAATTTGTTTTATAATATGATTAATTGATAATTGGTGTTGTATTTATGTTCAATCTCACAGATCTTCAAAACGTTCCCAAATGCTCAAGATCATCTCCTCAAACTTCAGCAAAAAGCACCAGTCTGATTCATTCATCTGTTAAACATAGGTTGGTTTGGCCAATAAGACTTATTGCCTTGACGTCATAATCTCATAATGTATTACATTTGTCTTGCATATACCTGACAAAAACAATAAACCAAAGTTTTAAATTCCCTCATTTGTGAATAGCAAATGCGAACTGCTAAAATGACGACTCACATAGATGTCATAAATAAGACTTCCTTACCAACCAGAGAACGCATTATTGCTTTATGGGCAGAAGGTGAAAGCAATAACAATATTGGTACCCGTTTTGGCATAACTAGGAATACTGTATCGAATATTGTGGGGAACATGATGAAAAGAGGCCATCTACTGGATATAAAACCTGGAATAAAACTTGAGATACCCAACCTGGTAGAACACATTGAATTAAAAAAGCTATCAAAACCAAATACATCTGCCGTCGAAATACAAGCAGGCTTGCTAAACGATAGGGTATGTAGGGTTGACAATCCAGAAACGATCTGAGCTACACATACAAAAAGCTTAAAGTAGTACCTGTGGAATCACTGACAGAAGTCGCTAGAGAACGTACATTGCAGTACATCATGCAGATGAGCAAACTTGATCCTTCACGAGTTCATTTCTTCTATGAATCGTCCATTAAAACGACTACTGGAAATCGAATATATGGTCATGCACTAAAAGAAAAGTATATTCGGCATAACGAATTACGGAATTTTTAATTGTGCATCTAATGGCCTAGGAATGCTCGCATTTTTTAATGAGTCGCTTGATCTAGTTGACGACATTTACGAAATTCCTGTTCTTGCTAACGGAGATGCTGTGGTTAATGACAAGACGATTTTCACCACAGATGATTTGCCCAGGCTGAATTGCGAAGAATATTAGAAAACAGTTGCATTAATGTTCCAACCACCATATTCTTCTGAATTCAACACATGTGAATTCAGCTTTCGACTGGCATTCATGCAAAAACACAAATAAGTTTCAATTGATTTCACAGAATGGCAATATTGCAAGCACTTGAAGAAATCACGCCAGAAATGTGTTGAAAATTCTTCAACCACTCTGGATTCTTAGTTCAAAATTAATTCTGTTTGCTAAGAGACGATTTGAGTATTTTATAATACTGTAACATTCATTTTTTATTTTGTAATATGACATGTTCATTTGAATTATTGCCTGTAAAATTTGCGTTCAAGATTGTACTAATTTGGAAACATTCGTTTCAAATCTTTAACTCAGCAATAACTATAGACGTGAGGGAAAGCGAGTTTGAAGTTATCATAACACTGATAACAGAGCAAACAGTATTTACTGTATAGACTAAAAATAGACTAAAAATAGGCTTTATGAATACACAATTGTGTTATTGTAACAAACCTTTATTAGTAATATCAAAATTTGCTTTTAGTGCTATGTAAAAGCTAAAAGTTATTTTGAAATCCTCATTAGTAGCAATAGGGTGTAAACAATATTAATGTACATAGTATAAAAGTTTGAATATATTCTGCAACATTTGCAAATTGCAATCATTGTAATAGGTAATTATTTGATATTGTTATTATAAAATTACCTATACTTTAAACAGAACACAACATAACAAAATCCAATGAGTGAAAACAAAACAAGCAAGATGCCCAGAGCTAAAATTTGTAATATAATGTGTATGTATTACCTACCCTAACTTGGCATAATTTTCTGCAACATTTGCCAAGTAATCCAACAAATGTGTCCCACTAGGCACATTATAAATGTCACTGTTATTATCAATGTTTGTTTTATTTCTATTGCTTTGATAGTCAATTGTTGCTATAGGCACAGTTCCTTCTCTTTGATAATTATACACGCTGCTATCTGAAGGCAGTTTTACCAAAAGAGAACTATGCCATCGACTCTTTTAATACTTGCGCTTTTTCTTCCCAGTATCGCAATGTTTTCTCTTTGCATTGTACTCATGACGCTTTTATTCACGTACATCTGAATCACTTGAGGAACTACTAGAATCGTTGTCAGAAGAACTAGAACTACTACTCTATTTTCTCCGATGATTTTTCTTAGACTTTTTCACTTTATAGGCGATGAAATTTTGTTTATGTTGGTAAAATTTGGCGAGTTATTTGTCAAATAAATGTTGAGGTACTAGCACTCTCACGATGCTGTCTTTTATCAATACTGTTGATTTCATCAAAACAATTTCGCTGTTCTTCAAGTAGATTTAGAAAATGATCTCTGTCATCCTTAACGTTGTAAAATTTGGGATTTTACCATTGCACGCCAGTCGAATTGTAGCAATAACTTTCTGAAGTTTTATTTTTCCAATAGATGTACGTGGGTCATAACGGTCAGGAAAAGCTTTTATAAAGCGGTTTGTAACTACGGTAGTAAATGCCCAGATTGACTTTGACTCAAACACTAGGAGATTCTGTTTGTCTTGTCTTAGAATGCCAATTTCTGACTTGAGTTTTTAACACTGTTTCATAAGAGTACGTTTTGCCTCAAAATGCTCTGGATGTTTTTTCTTCTGGCCACAACGCAGATACGGAAGGAAGAAGGAAGGAAGAAGCAATACATAAGGAAGAAGCAATATTTTTATTACCATCTGATTGAAGGCCGCGGACATGACAATTTCCGCAAACTATCGTCCGGAGATTCCAATATAGGCCTGATCATTTCGTCTAGTTGAGCTTCAACCGCACAAAGTTCATTTTCTCATTCTTCGATCTGAGTAGTAATATCTTCCTCTTTGTTCTTCTTCCAGTCTTCGACTACAATAGGCTGGGTCTCGCTTTCAAATCCAAGTTTCTCGTGACTTGCGAGTTCAACACGTGGCTCTGATGCGGCGAGTCCTTTGCTTGCCGTTTCTTGGTCAATATTTAAGTTCTGGTTGACACCACAACAATTTTTTGGCAATAAACCACGAATCAACTTCCCTTATTTTTATATGTACTGTCTTAAATGAATCTGAACCGCAGTCATAGGCATTCCAGAAAGCTTTGTTTATAATTAAACTTTCTCCAGGCGAAATATTGATAGTAGTAGGCAAGTATTTGCGAAGTAGGCAAATCTACTTTCAAGATAAGAAACGACTTGAAACATTGTGATCAAATTGCAATTTGCTCGGCACAAGAGCTTAGGAACTTGCGCAAGTCGGTTGCAACCGATTAATATTTTTTGATTGACAGCAATGTTGCAATATTCTGCGGAAACGAACATCCGGTTTGACTGTAATAGAGCAAAAGATATTTTATGTTAATTCGTCCTCTGCATGCCTACTGTGACAGCATATAATAATAATAATAATAATGATAATGATAATGATAATGATAATAATAATAATAATAATAATATGCAAAGGGCTATATACTACATCAAAGTACATCATTTAATAATAATAATAATAATAATAATATGCAAAGGGCTATATACTACATCAAAGTACATTCGAAAATCTTTTATACAAGAGTATGAAAAGTATTTCATCAGTTTTATTCTGATTTATGGTATGTACAGTTTTTGACTTATAAATAATTGGTAACGTAAGTTTGTTCAATTTTTCAGGTATTCAAAACTTTATAAACAATCTGAAAGATCGTCATCGGCTGATTCAATAGAAAATACAAGTTTTCAGGCTTGTTCTCCTGCAAAACATAGGTAGGTTTGGTCAATGCCTCGAAATACTATTCTGTACACTACTGTACACAGATTAGTTTATCCTTGTCATAATACCATACCATATTGTTTAGGAAAGGAACTTTACGTTGAATATCATTCAATATTTAGTAATCTTTAAAAATTTTACAAAAAGTTTTCTTTATTACTTTGTATTAAATTTTCCAGAAATATAAAGTTAGAAGCACATATTGCTGTACACTGCAGGAGTATTTTAGAAATTCATGTTATATTTTATATGAAATTTGCATTTTGTAGATAGTCCGGGATGTTTGCACTTGCCTGCTTCACAAATCATACATCATATTTGAGACTATTTCCTTATGACATTAATAAAATATCTGCTTTTGTTTTAAATAGTTACAAAATTACATGTACATTGTCTTCTTTCAGTAAACAGCTACTTATTGATAATTTTGTCAAGAAAAACAGTAAGTTGATCGTATTAATCATACATGGTTGAAATAGGTAAATTTATACCTTTTATACATTATCATTTAAGGACTTATTTGTGTACTTACTTACTGTTCAGGAACCGAGAATTACTATACATGTACAGTAAGTCTCAGTTTCTGAAGAGCAAAGATGAAACCAATACAGTTTCTTCTTACAATTTTTACCACAGCGCTTCCCATAAAGAATGCAGGTAATCTAGTTCAAAAACCAGAATTGATGACCCCAACACCACCACAACATAGATGAGAGCAAGGTATCATGTATGTACATGCCTAGTGATTCAACTGCGAAACAATCAATGGCAGGCACTAGGGAGGCTAGGAATCGCAAGCTCTCCCAATCTATTATACAAGGGTTTGTTTATTTTTAATCAAATACAAACCTCAACAAGAGTGCAACCATTTAAATGTAACAATTTTGGCCCAAATCAGTTGGTCGTAGTGTGTATTTCTTATTTGACAATAACATTAAGAATACGATTATCCTCATTAATTGCAATATCTTGCACTGAAAAACTCCACATTAACAATGCTGAAGGAACTTCCCAGATCTTGTTAAAGAAATGAAACAGGTGATCATGATGCTTTAGGCGTTTGTTTTTCTCCTATTTTTGCGTTACCTCGCCATTCTAGTGTCCGTCACTGGACACAATCAATTGAAATAGCTACTTTCGAGATTATTATTATATATGCAGAAGCATTAAACCTGGAGACAAGTTTATAGCCTGAGTGAAATAGGTGAATGAGTCACATCCCTAATTTGCGTACATGTAATTTAGTGCTACATGTTTTTTATAATAAACACTGGAAACAGTATATAAATAGCAAAAAACAATACATATCGATTGATAGTGTAAAGTATTGATTGGATTTTTTAATCTTTTTTTTAATTTTCAGTATATGAAGCCGAGTAATCTAATACCTTGAGAATTAAGTTGCTTGTCAATCCTTCAGATGTTAACAGACGCTTTTCACTAAATCAAAGATGTCTTTGGGACTTAACAGTCAGTGATAAAGACCAGCTCTTACTTGTTTCAACCATCAAGTGTTTTCAGGCTTACTTCAATAGGAAAAAGTGGTTAGAAATATTATATTTTGATGGTGAGGAGCAAATGCTAATAGCAAAAGATGATGACTTAAGAGAAGATTGCAACTATTTTTTTTTTAATGTTACAAATGCTATGAGAACTACCAAGTTTTTTTGAAGCTCTTCCTTACTGAAGAGCTTACCGAGCAAGCTGAAAGAAAACTAATTGTGCGGTTACCTGAGAGTAGCACCAAACCAGCCGAAGCTATGTACAAGACGTTTTCAAAGATTGTCCGCTTCGTCCAGAAATGACGCTTACATTGGTCATGAATTGGGAGTCGAAACCACACATGACAAGAAACTCAAATGAATGAATGTTACTAAAATCATTAACACAAAGGAAGTTACGGTTAAAGTGATCGACAAGTTAACCTTAAAATGTTTGAAGTGTAACAAACATATAAAACTTGGAAAAGCTTATAACAACATGCACAACATAAAGAAGCACCGTAAGCGTTGTGTAAAACTTGCTGTTGGTAATCAATCTATATCCACCCTGTTCTTAACAATGATGGCAGTTGCTGAGAAGCCTGCCTCCTTGGATGTTGCTGTGGCCAAATACATCCACAAGATACTATGCCTTGTGATTGGAAGCAATACAAATGACCAATTATACACATGCTTTGTAGAGCTTTGCGAAGCAGGTAAAATCAGTATAAAAAGTGTCATAGAGAGTTTAAGTGATGACAGCAATTCACCAAATTCAGATGAAGAATGTGAAGAAGACGTTTTATGACTAGATGAGAGAACATCAGCCAAACAAAGCAAGCACACAAATTTACTTAGATCTTGAAAAGCTAGACGAGGCAGCAGCAAAGCAACGTTCGCTTTTCTGACATCCTCTGGAATACTTTCAAAAGATCATGTCTTTTATGAACAAATGGGCTTATCCTGTACAAGTGCTATTATGGGACTAGTAGATGAACAACTGCTTCCGAAAATGTACCCTGTGTTGTACCAATTTCAACAGGCAATACAATTTAATTGCAAACCTGTTGCATCATATCTTCTTTCTGGTCCAGGAAAACATGGACGTGGCAGAAATTATCACAAACACCACAGGTGTACGTAAATATGTACAATTTGAGTTTTTTTAACCCCCGACGACGATAACAAAGAGCTTGCCTCCCGGTCACATGATCAGTGGAGTTATCAAAGAGGATGTTCAGCTTTGCATTGAAATGTGCATAGAGAAAGGATCCTTTGCAATTAAGACAGATGAAATATGTGGATTTCTTTGTTGCCTTTCAACTGATGAAATGGCTCTTGAACCGAGTTTGGAGAATTCATCTTTTCATTGCACAGTTGTCCGACTTGTCGAACCTGAACAGCTGACGTTTGAAAAAAGACAGTACTTTGACACTAATGCAGATGTCCTAGCATACTTGGATAGGCACTAATTCGTCATACAGGCAAGGGAAGTAAGAATATCTTGTTGTGATACAGTTCATTTCCCAGTCAATGTGTTTTACTGTGGCAGCAAGGGTGGAGCCAAATGCATTGAAGAGCTATACAGGGTGTATCAAAAAAAAGGTAATCCAACTTCAACACGCTATTGTACATGAACTACTCAGTCTAGGAACGAATTTTTTTCACATTCGGAAAGATCAGGCTTTTAACTATCGGATGACATGTTTTTAATACCAAATGGTGAAAAAGTGAGCACATACGAGGCTGATAAAAAATTTTAGTCGCAATCGCATATTTTCACCTTTGAGCCTAATTAAAGCAGTGCATAACAAAAGAAAAAAACAATTAATCACGAACATGTCACAGCTTGCACTGGTTTTATGCCGCATTGCTTAGAATATTCTCCTGATGTGATTTATTCCTACTTAATATGCATATGCCGGTATTTTATTCAAAAGCAAAATTCTTCAATTTAATCCCAAAGAGAGTTAATTTTCAATGGCTTTAGCCCCAACCCTCAGAGGTGAAAATATGCGATTTTGACTAACACTTTTTATCAGCCTCCTATTTGCTCATTTTTTCACCATTTGGTATCAAAAACATGTCATTCGATAGTTAAAAGCCTAACCTTTCGGAATGTGAAAGAAATTCGTTAATAGAATGAGTAGTTCATGTACAATAGCGCACCAAAGTTGGATTACCTTTTTTTTGATACACCCTGTACAACAAAATTCTTTATTTGACTGAACTGTGTGTAGACTGTTTACAAAGCAACAAGGAATGCACAATTTATTGCAAAGATTGTTTCACTGAAAAAGATGTTTGTGATCCTTGCAAAGCATTGGGCTATTCGAATGGCATCCACTTTTGCGTTCATGTCAACTTTGTCTTGGGAAAAATGTTTGTACAAGGCTGCTGCCATTGGTTTGGTGTACGGACTGTGACCCAAAGCAGAAAAGTTTTATAAACAAGTAAGTTTTATGAAAGTACCCTTACCCAATAGACATTCACCGGAAAACGATTCAAGGCGTCATTCCAGATCAATTTATTAGCACAACATTGGTTTCAGAACTACAATTTAAGCAGTGGAAAAAGAATTGGACAAATCTTTTGAGATGTCCCACTGGACTTTCTTTTTCTGCAAAGTACAGCAAGTTATTTGTTACTGATCGCCTCCTTCATGCAATTTATATGGTTGACATGCAATGTCCGAGCAACGTCACATTAATGGTATAAAGCAAAGTTATGACAACGGAAGCGGCAGAAAAAGCAAGGCTTCATAACCCTTCTGCATTTGTGGCCTGTATTGATCAGCTCTATGTCTGTGATCAAGAAAATGGAAGAATAAGAGTACTAAATATAGCATCCCTTTTTTGTCATGTCTCTCAGATTGCACAAGATGTTGAAGAAAGTGAAAATAAAGACAAAGAGTGTGCGGTTTGACATGTTAGACAGGTTGACGTGAGGAATCTGTCTTTGATTTCAGAAGGTAATGATGCTTCGAATTTGGTGTGTCCTTTTGCCATGTGCGCTTCTTGTAAAGAACCATTTCAATTATATGTATCAGATATTCAGCTTAACAAAATTTTTACAATTTCAAACCTCGATCAAGATGAGAAAAGGAACATTTCTGGTTATGTTAATGAAATATGGTGCTTTGAACAATCTAGTGTTCTGACATTGTTGGCCTTTACACAAGAGGAGGAACACCTGTTAGTTGGGGACTGCAACCAAAATGGTTCAACCTTGATAATCATCAGGAGCTACAATCAATTTCAAATGTTCCAGGCCCTATGGGAATCGCTATAACAGAAGAAGGAACTTTTACCGTGTCTTCCAGCAATGAACACAGATTATATAGTGTGAGGCAGGACGAAATTCTGACGGACACTGGTACCCTTACACAGATATGTGGGGATACTTGTCCAGGTCACAGTGATGGTGTCAATAGTGAATGGAACATGCCTTCTGCTTTATGTGTGTACCGGAATACTATTTTTGTGTGTGATACCGGAAACAGGGCTGTACAAATGGTGACATCTGCGAAAAAACTTGTTTCCCTTCAGCAAGAAATAGCCAAGTTTGCCAACATATTTAGACTTGACAAAAAAGCTTTAAAAAAAAGATAGCCAGCTACATTTGACGATCATTTTAAGCATGCTAGAGAGGTTCACTCGCTTTTTTGTAAACAGGAACAGCAAGCACTTGAGAGGACAGGCAAACATAATATTAACGGACCAGACATGACAGTTGCATGACAGTAATTTGGACACAATACGCCAATAACTGGTGGCGTAATATCATAAACTGTATAAATAAACACAAGATGATGTGTTTTTATTAAACAAATTCATATTTCCTTCAAATGTACATTTTTACCTCCCACTTCACTTAAACCTAATGAATATACAACCTTCTGTTAATCTTTATCTGTTCCTTGTAATACATTTTTTTATCCTTTAGTTTTTTTTATCCTTTTTGTATAAGCTTTCTTTTTTCTTGTTTGGATGTAGTAGATATTTTTTGTAAATTTGATTTTTTTCCTGACAGATTTTACTATGCATTTTGTCATCCATGGACTTTTGACTTTGTTAATTACTTTTTTATTTGATACTTTTCTGAGTGGAAAATTTAATTCATATTTTTTTCAGAATATTTAAAAAAAATGATTAAAAGACTGTACAGGATCATTTTCAATTGTCGCAGTTCCCCATGTTAATTCCCCCAATGATTCTGATTATTAATTATTCTCTTGTATAGCTACCATTATTTCTAAAATTGTTCGTATTATTAGTTAAATTAATAGTGCACATATGAACTTTGGGTAAGTGGTCTGAAATATAACTAATGATTATCCTATTCATACTTGTGTCAATTTGTTAAATATTGTTTGTAAAAATGTCACCTGTAAATGTGGTAGTGCACTGACCCTTGTTGGTTTTGTGATGAGTGGATAAAAGGATGAGGTAAAGAGTTGCTCAGTAAATCTGTTTGAATAAACTCAGGAATATATGTCCAGATGAATATATGTAATTTGGAAGGAATATATGTCCATTGATTGTTTGTGGTCATGTCCCGGGTCTGCTGAATTCTTGTCCGGAAATAGAAACCGGAAATAGGTTAAACGTCACATCGCACAATGATTGGCGTGTTGTTTTGCCTTTCGTGTTGGGGCGTTTTTATTATTGGACTTGAGACTTGAGATCGATTACAAGGGCATATATTAAACATGATTAAACTGTGAATAAACAAAAATATCTATGAGATTTGTTCGTGATACATCTTAAGAGGCCAAGAAATCCCGTACATGTGGCGACCCCGGCAGGATTCGAGAATTCAACAAGCGAAAACAAGAATATTTACTGCAATATGGAGGAGCAAATCGCTAATCTAGAAGCAAAATTGAAGGTCTTAAACTTTACAGCAAGAAAGACGGATTCTACCATTGCCAAAGCAGACATCGAGGTCTCGGAAAGACTTTGTTCATCGATCAAAGGAATGATAAAGGCGGTAAGCGACGTTAAAGAAGCAATCGAAGAGCAGAAGTTTAAATCAGGGGCAACCGTAGATGAAGTGAGCAAATGGAGCGACGAAATCGAACAACAAATTGAATTTGCAGACAAACAGGTGCGAAAAATAACAATCCAGATTCAGGAGTTAAACTTCGAGTTTAAACAAGCCGAGGATGTTAAAAAGAGAGATGCACAACTTGAATTCGAACGGGCTCAAGTAGAATTACAACAACAACACGAGAAACACGAAAGAGACGAGCAGATTGCACAAGAAGCCAAGCTTTTAGATCAAAAACTACAATATCAAAAACTGTTTGACGAAGAATTGCAAACTAGTAGCGCACCAAAAGACGGAGTACAAGCAAAATTACCGAAGCTACAAATAACCAAATTTAATGGCCAATTTAGCGACTGGTTAAGGTTTTGGAATCAATTTATCGCGATTATCGACAGCCAAAACATCAGTCCGATAACGAAGTTCTCCTATCTTAAAGAACACTTGGACCCAAAAGTAAAACGAAGTATCGATGGGCTACCTTTTACGGACAAGGGATATGCTAAAGCAAAAGAAATTCTAGTCAAAAAATATGCCAATGAAAGCGAGATTGTCAACTCTTACGTCGAAGAAATAATTTCTTTACCAACAATCAACGGATCTCAGCCAGGGAAAATTCATTCATTTTTTGAGAAACTTCGATATAATGTACAATCGCTGGAAACACTGAATAAGCTGAGCGACATAAACGGATACGTCAGGATGACAATTAACAAACTACCGAGCATACATGGAAATCTGGTACGAACTGACCCAAAATGGAAAGACTGGACGTTCGTTCAATTATGCGAAGCTTTACGAGATTGGACTGAAAGAAACCCAGTCAAGCACAACCAATCAGAAAATAAATGAAGAGATCGATACACTAAAGCATTTAATACGCAGCAGAAGAGGGACCCAACCAAACCTCGGGTGTGTGTTTACTGTGATTCCATAGAACATAAGTCAACAACTTGTTCAGTTGTTAGCACACCTGTAGACCGAAAGAAGATACTAGCACAAAAGAAACTATGCTATAATTGTGCTGGGGGGTCACATCCCGCTGCCGAATGTCGAAGTACCACCACATGTAGGAATTGTGGTAAAAGACACCATACATCAATCTGCGATCCTGAAGCCAAACCAGAGATGTTAAAGTCAGCTTATCAATCTGATGAAAGCGAGGTGATATATCCAGTCGTGTTGCTAGAGATAGATGGTATCAAGACAAGAGCCTTACTTGATACTGGGGCTGGAAGCTCATATGCTTCGGCCAGGCTAATCAAAGCACTTCACAAACAGCCTACGGAAACTAAGACCAAATGCATAGAGATGATGCTCGGTTCGACTACAACAAAAGTGGAAATTTATAACGTTAAGGTCAAGGCAATAGACGGTGATTTTACCATGGATATTAATGTAACAAAGGTGGACAAACCTCAATTAATGCATTTGGATAACCCAAATTATGAGACCTTGTTAAAAACTCACCCCTATCTAATTGGAGTACAGATCGATGACGTTGATGTTAACCCTCACCTACCTGTTCACGTTGTGCTTGGTGCCAGTGAATATGCTGCAATTAAAACAAAGACAGCATCAAGAATCGGATCACCCGGTCAACCAATCGCAGAAAAGACCCGACTTGGCTGGACGATTATGTCACCAGGTAGAGAAGTAGATACTGCTCCACTGTTGGTTACAAGTTCCAAGAGTGTTGATTTCAACCAGCTTTGTAGTCTTGATGTGCTTGGTTTGGCTGATTCGCATGCAGGAGATCAATTTGAAGTGTACCAAGAATTCAAAGAGCAGTTGACACGTATTCCCGAGGAGTGGTACGAAACCGGCCTTCCCTGGATAGGGAACCACCCAGAGCTACCTACCAACAAGATCGGAAGTATTCGAAGGCTTCAGCAGCTGGTGAAGAAGTTAGAACAGGACAACAATTATACTACATATGACAATGTTATTCAAATCTTTGAAGATGCGAAATTCAACCTGCACAAGTGGCACAGCAATGAGAACAAGTTAGAAGTGGACAAAGACGCGAATGTCGGAAGTGACGATCTATCATACGCCAAACAGCAGCTGGGAACAACATCATCAGGAACCAAGTTACTGGGCCTTCCCTGGGACAAAGAGGCCGACACCCTGAGCATTGAATTCCCGCAGGTGGAAACAGAGCCGACCAAACGAGGAGTCTTGTCCACCCTAGCCAAAGTGTACGACCCTCTCGGATTAGTTTCCCCAACGACATTATCAGGGAAGCTGATTTTCCGCGACATTAGCGACGAGAAACTTGCATGGGACGCTGAACTACCTGAACGATTGAAAAAGTTGTGGAATAAGTGGTATAACAACTTGCCATCATCTGTAACCATCCCAAGATCAATCGCACCCCATCAACAACTCATTCAAGAACATTCTGTTCAATACAAAAATGTTAAAACAACATGTGTTGTTGGTTCATGAGATTTCCCAATACCACTCTACTATCAGTCCAATATAGAATGTTGATCTGATTGTAATCCAACTCTCTTTGATTTTACTATTCATTTTGTCATCCATGGACTTTTGACTTTGTTAATTACTTTTTTATTTGATACTTTTCTGAGTGGAAAATTTAATTCATATTTTTTTCAGAATAATTTTTTCAGAATATTTCAAAAAAGTGATTAAAAGGCTGTACAGGATCATTTTCAATTGTCGCACTGCCGCCTTTGCAGTGAAGATGATGACTTCTAGTCCAAATGTCTGGAGATGAAAACATTTTTTGTTAGGCGTGGCTATCCCTCTACACTTACCGTAAATGATCGATTAAGCGCCGCTACTCGAATAAGCGCCGCTGTCGAATAAGCGCCGCACCTCAATAAAAAAAAAATTAATAAGCGCCGCTGTTGAATAAGCGCCGCGCGCCTATTTAGGAAGATATAAATAAACGCTAAAAATGTAGAAATAAACGATTCTTTATTTAAACGTGTTAATCCTAACATTTAAATTATTGAGGCCAGTTATTGAAACTTTAAAGTTTTATTGTCGAATATCTCCTACAACCGGGCTCATGTCGTCGATTTGCTGTATATGCTGTGAACTTAGCTGGAATCACCAGCCCAACTTCGCGCTTTCTTTTTCCTGTAACCTCTACCAAAAGTTTATTCGATTCATCGGCCTTCAGAAAATAATCTATTTGTTCACTTTGAAATAAGCGCCGCTGTCGAATAAGCACCGCTGTCAAATAAGTGCCGCGTCTTTAAATCGATATTTGCAATAAGCGCAGCGGCGCTTAATTGATCATTTACGGTATTGCCACTGCCTTATCTAAGGCCTCTGACATTTCCTGCTTGAACACCCTTAAAGACTCTGTCTCTAGCACCCCTAGCATTAATTCTACTTGCTTAGTTCTTACACATCATCCCTTCAATTTTGCTGTTAGGGATAACTTACCTAGGAACTTTCATATCCTGCAGAATGATCCCGAAAGATCTTTCATTTTCACTGATAACCCCCTAGTCTCCTTTTGGCGTGACAAAAATATCTGGAACACATTGGTTCACAGCTCTCCACAGCAAAACTGTTCAGAGCCCAATGGCACGTTCCCATGTGGCATTGGCCAGTGAAAAACATGCTTATTTACCGATTCCAGCACTGTTATTTTGGCTCCCAATTCACAGTTTTTAATCCGGCACCATTTCACATGCCTCTTTTCCAACTTCATTTATTCTATCTCATGCAACAAATGTGGTTTACTATATATCGGTGAAACTGGAAGATCTCTAAGAGTAAGGTTTGATGAACGTTGTACATCAGTTAACAACCAGGATAACACCAAGCCTGTTGCCAAACACTACCTCTAGTAATCATTGTGTCACAGACATGAAAATTAGAGCCCTCTGTACCATTCCAGGTAATAATGATAGTTACATTATTAACGACCACACATTAAACGACCACAAATTTAATTGGGAAGATTCATCCCTTCTCGCTCCTGTGAACAATTATTTTCCTCGTATAACTAGGGAATCAATTGAGATATTCAAATATAAAACTATTCCACAGAAAGGGCGACCACTTAAAATAACATATGGTCTTGTTTGTTCTAGTTCTGGCATGCTTAGTTTTATATTAGATTAGAACCTTTATCTCTTCTTAATTAACCGTTTATAATTGCTTGCGCACATAGTTTGTTTGTAATTAAACTTTCTTTAATGAAAATTTTCTTTAATGATGTCCTGAGCTCACAGGCCAAAAGCTTAGAAATTCTTATAAATTACATGGTGTTTACACCACAAGCAATTAACAACTATATTTAATAACACTGTGCAAAATTTCAAAGAACATATTAAAACAAGTTTTCAGTGTGGCCAACAACGAGCTCATTGAGATTGCAAGGAGAAGTAACCCATCTGTCCTGAGCCAAAGAAATTATGTTGGTTTATCTCAAAGTTCGATGTTGGAAATTTGTAAAGAGATGGAAGGAAGATGCCCTACAGTACATATGATTTTTACATGCAAGAAACATGGCGTTGGTTGGTCATGCGTTTGTAGCTCTGATGCTGTATTTAAAGTATTTGCTGATAAATCAGTATTTTCTCGATTATGTTGACAATACTAAAGCGTTCAAAGATAAAAGAGTTCTTAGCTTTAAAATCAACGCCTCTATTTGTAAAATTGAGCCAGATGGAAAGGGATTGAGTTAATGCCAGATGAAAGACAGAACACTTCGACGACATCTTGGATCTGAAGTGAGGCAGGCCTTTGCGGTTTCAGAAATTAATGCATAGTCTGCATCTTAATGCTCAAAGTATTGTTAATAAAACAGCCAAACTTAATACCTCTACATTTGAATATGATGTAATTGGTATAACCGAAACTTGGCTAAGGCTGACATACTTAGTAACAAAATTATTAGGGTAACGATTTCGTTATTCACAGAAAAGACAGATAAGGAAAGCAATGTAGCGGTGTACTATTGGCTGTGTGGAGAAGTATTCCAAGTTTGAGAAGATTTGATCTCGAAGATAAAGCTGAGTTCGTAGCTTGTGAATTAAGACCAAATTCAAGAGGGAAGCTACTTCTAGCCATATTTTACAGACCACCAAATTCAAATGTACAATACATAAAACTGTTAAAGAAATGACCAATGTGCATAGAGAGGCTTTCCAGAGCGTAATTCTTATGGGTGATTTTAATCTGCCTCACATAGATTGGTCTTCAATGGCATTGACAAGAAATGATGAAATTCATACTTATTTTGTTAAACTGGTGAAAGATAACTTCCTTTGGCAACTTATTAATTCCCCTACCCATGAGAACAATACTCTAGATTTGTTGTTGACAAATATTCCTCACAAGATTACTGATGTGCATGGTTTCTATGATATAATTAGTACTGACCATAAACTAATTAACTTTCAAATTGACCTTCAAATTCCTAAACAAAATAATTCAACCAAGCGTGCTCTTTATAACTTCAAAAACGCTGAATAGAATGGGCTCAAAGAAACTATAAGGAATATCCCCTTTGACTTAGGCTTTATCAAAGTGACTAACTGGACCGACTTGTTTTTGCAGGCCGTCGATCAACACATACCTAGATCTAGAGTTTGTAAATCTAGCGACCATCCTTGGATTGACTCTCATCACCTATTCAATCTCAAAAAACAAAAACAAACGATGTAGAAAAGCAATTAAATCTCAAAGTTCAGTTGACTGGGATAAGTTTAAGAAACGACGTCGGGAATTAAAAACTGTTTTGAAAAGGAGAAAACAAGTATATGCATCAGAACTCAAATCCACCATTCATGAGAATCCGAAACGCTTTTGGACGTACGTTAAGTCGATGACAAAACACTAGACTAGTGTCAGTGACGTGATCAAGTATTCATTACTAAACCAGAAGAGAAAGCTAACATGATAAGTGTATATTCAACTATAGTTTCCCCTTTTTATCTGTCCAGCTTTATCACCTGCAACATGGCTTCCTTCCGGGTCGATCTATGGCTACTCAGCTTCTCCTGGTATATCCAAGATTCTTGAATCGTTGTCGAAAGGCCAATGAGACTGATGGTATATTTTTAGATTTTGCAAAGGCTTTTGACAAAGTCTCTCACAGTCATTTGATCAAAAAACTCAAACATTTTGGAATTGAAAGTCAACAGATTAAATTGTTTGAAAGCTATTTGGCTGGACATCAGCAGAGAGTTGTGATTGATGGTGTACACTCGGACTGGCTTGCAGTGACGTCAGGGGTACCACAGGGATAAAATATGGGACCTTTGGTGTTCTTAGTCTACATTAACGACATGCTAAATTACATTGCAAACAACTCGACAGTAGCATTATTTACAGACAATTAAAAGTTGTACAGAACAATAAAGAATAAATTCAATCATATAAATTTACAAGATGACTTATTGGAACTAAGTCGTTGGAGTAACAATTGGAGTATGAGGTTCAATGTTATAAAATGCAAGGTCTAAATATTTCAAAGAAACATAACAAAGTCGAACAGTTGTCCATGCGTAATTACACCATGCTTAAATGGGTGGGCCAAACAACAGATCTAGGATTAACAGTAACAAATACGTTGAATTGGAATAACCATGTAGAGGAAATTTCACTGAAGGCTAACCACAACTTGAGATTGATCCGTCGAATTTGCAAAGAAAACAGTGATGTTGAAACAGCAAAACTGTTATATATTTCTATTGTTAGACCCCAGCTTGAGTATGCAAGTGAAGTCTGGTCACCATATACTATTAAACTTAAATTAATAATTGAAAGTGTTCAACGTCGTGCAATGAAATTTACACTGGGATATCCAAACAATATGAGCTATAAACAAAGATTATCACAATTATCCCTTCTTCCATTAGAATACAGAATGGAGATGGCTGATTCTTCTTTTTAAATCTAATTATCATTGTCGAGGTTTTTATTACTACGAATTTATTCAGAAAGTTCCAGAAAACAAATATTCTACTAGAAATTTTAATCCTAATAACTTTAGAATTAATCTTATAAAACAGGACTACTTGAAGTATTTTTACTTCAATAGAGTAGCCTTTCTATTGATTCCTTATTGCAAATATTCTAATTTCTGACCAATATAAAGGTAGATAATCACTGTTGGACTTAATAATGAACAACTCTGATTGGCTAATTCTTTCTACTAATAACTGTAGCTTTTTATACAACTGGCTTCTAACCTAGATATGACTTTTTGAAGCTTAAGTAGGGCCATTCAGGTGTAATGCATGCTAGAGTTTATTAATTCTCATATTTCTTAAGTGCAACTTATTTTATTTGATAATCCTTTTTTCAGACTGTATTCAAAAAGCTGTACAAGAGTTTTGGTAGGGAGAGAGGTACCCTCAGTTTCTTTTGTGAGAAGCTCAATCGAAGGAATGTTGCAGTAGATGTCAAGCACAATGAGGATTGTGAGCAGCTGTTTTTCAGTGTTGGTAAGTGTTTTGTAGTTGAAGCTTTGATGGAATTTTTCCAGATAGCTGATATAAAGCACAAACCAACTGCAAATTGTCCTCATAGTGATAAAGTAAAAAATGAGGATTACAGAAAGAAGTACATCATTGATGTTTTAATTAAGTTCCTAGATGAATATGTCTTTGAAAACAATGATCCAACAACGATGGTGTTTGATGGTGTTTGGTGTTATTCAGTCAATTTGCTGAGGTCTATCCTGTTGCTTGCAGATATCAAGGATGCAGTTGCCACAGATAATAGAGAATTCCCCTTTCCGAAGTTCAAACGAAGACTGGTGCTGAGTTTTCCCCCTATAGAATTATGGGGCTGAATATGGGACGCGGGAAAAATACTTTAAAAAAATACATAAACAAAATTCTATTTATGGGAAAATTCAGTTGTTGTGTGCCAAATTGTTTAAATACTTGGCGAAATTCGCCGGAATTGAAGTTCCACTCTCTTCCACGAGACCCAAAAGTATTTGCTGAGTACAAGAGACTGATAAGAAATGACAATTTAAAGGAATTTCTAGTGACTGATAACACTAAGATTTGTGGCAAGCATTTTCCCGAAGGAGAAAGGGTATGCCGAACCCAACTACCAACGATTTTTCCCTGGTCCAAGCCTGTGAAGCGACGCCGTGAAATTATTAAATACGAGTTGCCATCTAAATCTAAAACAGTCAAGGATAATTTTTCAACCACACTGCCAAACAATCAAGTAGCCTTATTTAATACAGATAACAAAGACGGTGACCTCGATATAATTATAAACAAGGAAAACAAGGACGAAAAGGGATACATAAGCACAAAAGTACAAACTGAACAATTTGACCTTCATGATTCATGTAAACAAGAAGCTAAAAAGCTAAAGAAAGAGGTAAACCTATTACAAAATGAACTGGATAAATCCAAGTATAAACTTGAACATGAACCTAAATTTAACATTGATGCTTATCAAGACTGTGATGAGGACATCTCATTCTTTACAGGATTTCCAAATTATGCTTCACTGGTTATGTGTTTTGATATGCTAAAGGAAAAAGCTGCCAACCTCAGTTATGGTGGTCGCAGAAGGTTAAACTTTGATGAAAATAAGAGTGGTACCAAACGAAAGCTATCATTGTGGCAAGAATTTACATTAGTTCTCTTACGACTGAGGCTTGGACTTCTAGAGAGAGATCTTGCGGAGAGGTTTCGAGTGTCTGTGTCTACAGTTTCAGAAATTTTCCGAACCTGGATCAAATTCATGAAGTGTGAATTAGAGCCATTGTGTATTGTATGGCCAAGCAAAGAGCAACTAATATTTTATATGCCCCCAGTATTTAAAGAGCTGTATCCAGAGCTAGTTTCCATAATTGACTGTACAGAGATCAGAATGGAATCCCCGTCAAGTCTTGACAAGCAGTCTTTGTGTTATTCAAGCTATAAAGCACACACAACAATGAAAGCACTTGTCGGAATAACTCCAAATGGTGTTGTATCATTTGCTAGTGAACTGTATTGCGGATCGATTAGTGATCCAGATATTGTGGAGAAGTCAGGATTTTTGAATCACATACAAAAAGGTGATCTAGTGATGGCAGACAAGGGGTTTTTAATCCAGGACCAGCTAGCTGCTTGTGGTGCCAGTTTAGTCATGCCTAATTTCCTCAGTGACAAGTGCCAGTTTTCAAAAAAAGAAACTGAACATAACAAGAAAGTGGCCAGTTTGCGAATACATGTTGAACGTTACATGGAACGTCTGAAGAATTGGCACTATTTTGATAGAGTCATACCTATTACTACTTCTAGTATTGCTTCTGATGCATGGATTGTCATTGCATGCATGTCAAACTTTTGGCCGCCAATGATTACATAAAATGTAGTTAAAATGCAGTTGTCTATAATAATAATTCACATGTTTTCATCCAATGGGTAGAAAGGAACAGCATGCAATAATTTATTTTAAATAATACAAAAAATTAAACTGTGGCAGATGTTAGATTAATAAACTTGCTAATACCTTGTTTGCAATTTTTATTTACTCAGTTGGAAAAGGTATGACCTTATTCCAGCGTGGTTCATTGTAAAGTACCCTGGGGTATACTAACTCTGGGAAAATATTTGCGAAATAGAATGTCTCAAGTTGTGTTATCACATTATTCCAAAAGGTGGTATTATATTCAACTACTTCAGAGTGCAACCAGACACCATTTGACACAACAAAATGACAAGCTATGTAATTACTACAAAAAAGTTGTTGCTGAACTTGATGATAGTACTTGTGCTTGTTGTTTATTTCAATGTTGGTTCCATTCTTCTTGTAGATTCTTAATCTACATAGGGTGTCCTCCATCGATTCACCTTCTTTAGAAGTTACATATTTTACTTCAATCAAATTTCCTTTCTCGGTGATTCCATCAGGACTAGCACCTAAATAGGGATGACTTTCAGATATAAAAACCCACATTTTTTTACAGTATTTCCTGTTTCTTGACAAAACCTGTCAATAATCTTTGATTCCATCTCAATTCCCTTCTTCATTTGACATGTTTGTACCTTTGGTTTGTACATAAGTATTTCAGATATTGCCTTTGTTGGGCTTGTGCTTTTTTCAAAAGACATCTTTTTCCCTGTGATGCAGTTATTCTTGGCTTACGCACATTGTACCACAGCATGGAATTATGTTGGTCCCTGGTTTTGCTCTCAATTAGCTCACGGTTGTTAGCTGAATTAAACAAGCATTTTTTGACTTGTTCAGCCTTAGCAGAAATCTCATTTAGTGACATAGGATTTGACTTGTCTGGTGAAGTTATTTTCCACAGATATTCATCAGGATGCAGGTTTTCTAAAATACCCTGTGACTCAGTTGCATCAGCAGAATTATCAGTAACTTCTGGAAGATCATGTGGTAATATTAAACTTAAGCCCATCATCTTGCCAGTCTTTTCTTCAACCTCTTTTACTTTGTTATAAAAAGCTTTCAGGTCACAACTTGAAGTACTTCTTTCATGGGGTGCTCGAACATCACCATACTCCTTTGCAAAATGTTTGGTTACCTTCCCATATTCATGTTTCTGAAATTTTACAGACTGGATTGGTTGTGATGTTAGTTTGCGTTTTCCTGCAGGAACATTCCATGTGCAAGGCTTTGATGTGCATGGTACATTTTCTGATGGTGTCTCACAAATTGCCTTAGAAGCTATCATACCATAATCCATACTAGTTTTGTCTTCTATTGAGAACAAAGTTGCTGCAAGGTGATTACATCGACCATCAACTCCAGCTGGACAGCAACAAAATGCATTGGAAATATCGCCATTCAACGAAAAGATAATCTTTACTGTGTACACTTTTCCCTTTTTCATTGATGGACGAACCTTGCTTAAAACGTAGTGATTATTGTCTTCTTTTTTGGAGAAAATCTGTAGTACATGGCCAGATTTATAAAAATTGTAGCCCTTAACAATAGGCTTTTCTGTGGACAACTGCTTTTTTAGTTCGACATCTTCTATCAAGTACTTCCAAATGTTGCGATAAGAAATTCTTGGGAGATTGACTGTTCCACACTCAAACCCAGAGGAAGGGAAATTTTCATTCTCTAGAGGGTGTACTTCTTCAGCAAGGCCAAACTCTACTCTTTTCTTTGCCAAATTTACACCACCATCTGGATCCACTAACTTTTTGTGTAGTCCGTTTTTAATGTAATCATTGACCCTGTTTTTTAAAGAAAACAGGACAATATAAATAAAACATATGAAAAGTTGAAGTTTAAACAAAACAACTTAAGAGAAAATCACATATCAAATATTACGAATAATGCATGAATTCACATCGTTTCTTATATCTTAGGAGAAGCAATTCTTGTAAAATTTTATATTTATTTAGGAGGGATTAAAAAATAAAGCTTCTCTCCCATGCACATATCAAATAAAAGTTATCGATTTAAAAAACCTTGGAACCGCAAGTCAGTCTAGAACAAACCTTTTCACTAACTCTTCTCGCTTCCCCGTGACTTTCGCACCACGGCATGATAACCACCGCTTCAAAACTGCAACTGTACATTGTTCCACGGGTTTTTGAAGTTTTGCACCTGGTATGTCTTCTTCTTCGAGTGCTAAATCACCCGAATTTGACCTTAATAAGTCCATATTTGTTTACATTTAAGTAAATAAACTTTTACAAATGTAAATTGAATTTGAAAAATTTACATTTTCCCGCGTCCCATATTCAGCCCCATAATTCTATAGGGGGAAAACTCGGCACCAGTCTTCGTTTGAACTTCGGAAAGGGGAATACCTAACAATCTTGCAGAAACAGCTCCTTTCACATTTCTTCTCTACCTCCGGATTCAACAAGTATGCCATTGAGATGCTAGTAAACATTTTGCAATGTCAAGTTTTATTGTCAGAAGCTGAAGCACATCATTGCAAATGGGCTGCTACTGTGAGTTGGAAAGGTGGTGCTTGCAAGAACATCAAGATTGACCTGTTCCAGGATAATCTCAACTGCAAAATGAAAAAGCTGATAAATTCCATGGGTGCAAACAAGACTGAGAAGGCAATTATCAAAGCAAAGCATCTGGAGAAATGACAAAGATTGTGGAAGCTTTTGAGAGTCAAGTTAACATGCATCAGAAGTCTTCATTGCACTCTCACAGGTCGTCAGCAGAAGATGAACTTGTCATCCTTAATGATTTGAGAACAAGTAGGCCATTCAAGAAGGATGACAACAGAGTGTACCAGTCATTTCTTGGTGTATCATATGATCCACACATTTGACATAGACAAATTTAAAGAATGAATTGAGAGGTATACAAACAATATATTAATGCACTATACTGTTTTAGGTGACGATTCAGAAAGTTTCTAGATTACTGCTGTACACATAACACCAATTAGATACTTTTGTGTTATGTTATTTATATATTCTAGGGAAACACTATCCTATGATATGATGTTAGCACTAGTTTCCATCTATGAAATTGACGTGACGTCATTGGCATAAATTAAATTCAAATCACAAATTAAATATTTTTCAAAACCGGAAATAGATCTTTTTAATAACTTTCATAATATTAGTTCCACTGGATTGTCGTTTGCGAAGAAATACAGAGTGAGAAAGCTTTCTTTGGCTACATGGACTGAAAAAAATTAAAGTAATAAAAATAATATAATCCACATATGAAAGACACTTGGGACATATCCACCAAACATTTTTCCTTGTTAAAACGTCTTTTTTAATCTTGGCGCATCCTTGATGAAACCACTCATCACACTTATCACACCGAACCATTTCTTGAGTGTGGATAGTTTTGGCACTCTCAAACCACGAAAGGCGACATAAACAGTAGAGCCAAACAATCACAGAATGTTGCTGGCATCGTATAAACCCATCTTGCATTGTGTCTCGCTCTGAAAATTGGAACTTAACATTGCTTATGAGACATCTGGCCAAGTAAGTGACTTCGCATCATCTGCTGGTTCAGGTTCACACAAGATGGATCCTTCCCATAGACCAGGTTAGTGGCAAAAGCTATTGCAAAAACACCACAGTCAACAGAGTATTTCTGTTGCTGTACTGCTTTGACATTCACCTTTATATGATCAGACTCTTCCTGCATCATGCTAGCAATCTGCTTTTTCACATGTGGGTTAATTATACCTTGGTACATACTGTCATAATAATTAGTTTCACCCTTTTTACACCCTTGGTTAGAAACACATATCCAGTGGATCTCACCATTGTGTGTAGAATTTGCACAAATTTCCCTTTGTGAACTGTAAAAAGAAGTTTTGGGCCAATTGTTGTATCTTCTAGTCCTGCCATATCAGAATTGGCCTCATGGAGTATGTTTTGGGCAATGTTAATTGATGTATCTGTTAGCATTGCACCATTATTGATTAGTGATAATTCTTCCTGGTCAATAGATCTTTTTAGCCTTTTAGCTGGTGTGTGGCCAAAAGTGATAGATGTTATGACAACTTCTTTGTCACCCAATTCCTCATTAGGCTTTATTGCAGCCTCCCTTTTTCTAGTTTTGTTCTTGCTCTTTTTACCTGTCTTTGAATCCATCTTTCCATTTTTGGTGATGCCAGACTGGGTGTCTTCATCTATATTTATATCTACCTGGTGTGACTTTCGCATCATTGATGCTAACTCACCAACTCTTGCTGAAATTTTTTTTTATTTGGTCTCAATGGCAGTGGCAGGTACTTATCATTTTTGGCTGTCTTTTGAACGTCAGTATCTGTATGCAATTCATTTTTGGGAGGAGCAATCTCACAGGCTAGAACAGAATTTTGAACATTTTCTTTATCATCAGTAATTTGATGCTTTGACAAATTGTGCAGCAACAGTTTCAAGGCAGCACTGGTCTCTGACAAAGCAAATTGGGTTTTCTATATTGTATGTCATTGTTGTTAGTTGTTTGAGAACTTCCCTGCAATTTCTGGCTGTAACTCCCAAATTCTTTTAAGAGCTACGCTGCTTTGGTGTGCTGTTAACGCCACAAATTGAACTCCACTAAATTCGATAACCACGATGATAGAATAACATGTGCGTGGAGAATGGTTATAAAATGTATTTTTAATGATAAAGATTATAATACTGTGCGGTTGAAGGTATGGTGACTGATCGATCGGGTAACGGAATATTGGATAGAGTGAGTGCGGAATAGAAATATAGTTGGTAACGTTCAAACTAAAAATACAAGAATTAAAGCGCACTAAGTCATGCAATCTAGACAAATCAAATACTATAACAGGCATGCATTAAATACGAATAAATCCACTAACATAGCTACATATGTTTACAAACTATAATAACACAAAGAAAGAGTCTTACTTAGTTGGCGCACACACCAAACTGCTGCTGAGTACCGTCGATAGAGTTTGAACATAAACAACTAATTGTAGAATAGAGCGACCTTACTCTAGTTGACAGTGATATACAATGAAACATTAAACTGGGTGCAGCTGCGTGTGTAGTCGCAGGAAGTAACAAAACGAAAATTAACGACGTACAATAACAATAACAAAGTTAGGGTTTCAAACCTACACTGGCTTCTTTTTGAGCTAATTTATCTGTTTTTACATTATTTTCTTGGATTTTTTTAAATCTCTTTAATAATACCTGTGTCATTATTTGCACTGGTTTCATTGAAATCATCACTTGAGTAAGCTTTATTAGAAAGGTCAGCTGATGCTTTGCCTTTGGTAGGAATTAATTTGTCATCAAGAGAAATGTTTGGATGTTCTCTGTATCTGGTTGGCAGTGACAACCATTGCCATCATGGAAAATTAGCAAAAATTGCAAAAAAGTGTCGACATGGTAGGCCAATGTGGCTGAAATCATAGCAGGTGCATTTTGGCATATTTGCCTCATCTCCAAAACTTAGCTTGTACCAAGTGTCACATGATTGGGATTTCACTTTAAATTGGCCTGAACTGTAATCACCATCAACTTCAATGTGTTGTGCACAAATTTAAGCAGCAGATGTAATGTGACTCATGCAGTGTTTAATAAATAGTCTTGGCTCTTAAATATTGTGGCAGTTTTTAGTTATATTGTCTGTATCCATCACTGCTTTTTGTGTTGAGCTCTAGGTACCTAAATCAATTAAGTACAAGCGACACAGTTTAATTAAGAACATTTAAGAGTGAATGCTACAATAAACTTACTGGTTTTCTGGTAGATAAAATAGGTGTGCATGCATGCTTCTATAAATCAAAACTCAGCAACCCTGTTGTGAATTAGGTTTTTTCACAGTAATATGGGGTGTGTTCATGTATAAACACATTTACATGTTTACCTTGCATATTTGTCTGGCAAAAATTCTTCAATTACAACACTTAACATTCCACTTAAACTATTCTTGTTTCTGGTCGCCAGGTACTGATACTTTAGTGATTCATTCATTCATTCAACACCATTATTTGTGTTGATGTTGACCAGAAATCTTTCTTTTCTGTATGCCCAGACCCATCTCTGAAATGTTTGAAAATTAGAAAGCAATACCACCAGCCCTTTTTCCTGTTCCATTTAGCCATTCCTGCGCGTGATCGGGATCAACTTGGTTAAACTTGTTAGATGAACATTTCACAACAAAGTTGCCTTCAACAAATTCTTCTTTCACTTCATCTGGGAGTTGCTCCATTTCTACAAGATAGACAATTCCCCAGCGTGCATAGTTGAAATAGTCGTGTGCATGAATAAAGGGATCATTTTCTTGAAAGATGCCAAATGCAACTCCCAGTTCCCTTCTCTCTGGGCACGTGTGAACATAAGCAAGATTGAGAACATTTCTATACATTGCCACCAAAACTTGAAATTTACGTTTTGACATTCACCCGTAACAAATTCTGCCAGGGCTTGGTAGTATTGCTCTTCTTGAAAAATGGAAACAAATCCATCTATGTTGTGGTCATCCTTCGTCACCACCGACAATAAAAGACTGTACAGTTTGCTATTGTATTCTTGTAAGAATGACATTACTTTCGGCATCAAAATTCTCCATAGGGCTTGGACAGTTATCTTATGGGCTCGCATTGCTTTACTATAAGCCTTGCCAGAAAAAACTAACTCTGCCGCTCCTTCTCCTAGTAAGCCACTTTCGATCCACATTTCATATAATCCACTTCCAGCCATATGCTTTCAAATTACCTAGAGGAAATTCATCAAAATGTGTAAACTGCCCAATCGTACAATCAGTTTTTCATTAAATTCTGGAATCTTCCACTTGAGTTCCATCAATTCGCAATACAGTGCTTGATCTACGGTAATTACAGTGTAGGCTTGCCCAAAGTGTTCTGACACAAACATACATCGCCTGATCACAGTGTTAAGTGTATCATACTCGTGGGCAGGAGCAAGAATAATTGGCATGTGTCCGATAGATGTGGTTGTTGGGTTGGTGGTTGAGTAGTTTTGGCTAAATCTTGTCCATCCGGGTTTTTGCGAGCGCTCTTGGCAATAAACAAAGAATGCTTGATCTGCAGCTTGTGCTTTTGTTTCCACTTCCGATTGCTTGTTGTCTTTCTCAAAAAGATCGATGGTGACTGGCTGTTGAAAAACTGGTTTGGTGTTTCCTTCACTGCTTTTAACAGAAGCGACATCTTGCAGATTTTTGGAACTTTTAAAGTTTCAGCGGCAGATATCTCAATTGCAACAAGCGGGTCTTGATTTTTGTTGTTACTTCTTTGATATGCAGCCATTTGTGTCGCATGAAAAGTGTTCTTCCTATCTAGTGATTCATCCAGAATATCAATATTATCGGCTGTAAAATGAATAAATGAATTTGTAACGAAATTTTTTGGTAGCACAGCACCACTTGTTGGATCCATTGACTCCAATGTATTTTTTGCCAGAGCGGTATCTATTTTCAGTAATTGCTTGTAACTAAGGCAATGACCTGCTTGATGAAACAGATTTACTAGATCTTTGGATCTTGTAGCCTGATGAAGGGTACTTGTGAGCCCAATATGTTTGGGTGTCCATTTTTCCCCCTTGCTGACACCGTATATCAAATCTTTCCGTGACGGAAACACTTTCCGTGTCTTCTCTTCACTTTCCAGTTCTAAATTGTCACTCTCAATAACACTTTGACCCCCATATAAGAGAGAGAGAAACATATAAAGACTTTCTGGTATACAACCTACGGCATCTTCTTCATTTACCGACAATCCTTTGTGGCCAGCTTTTGCAATGATGACTCCTCTTATCTTCAGAGCTAAGGAATTTCATGATTGAGGAATTGAGGAATTTGAATGGCCATTTGTTAGCAAGCTCTACATACCTATTTTACACATCTATCAGTTGGTAAATATGACCTTGCTCTGCTCCACTCTCAAGTTCTTTGCATAGCCATGAAAAAGCAAGGTCTGTTTCAATGCACTCCTTTTTTGTTTTTGATGTTGATCGCTCCAATGCTGTCAAACAAACTAAATGGTGTTTCCCTTCGGCTGCAATGAGGTCGTTGACACCAGCTAGGCACACAGAGAGCTTGTGATCGAGATAAGCAGATTCCAGAATCTTTTTGCACATAGACAATGTCATTATAGAAATAAGACGATCTTTAGGTTTCTCTGACTGACAAAAAATACACTGATCCCACTTAAATGGCTGAATTGAGCGCCGCAAATTTCTCTCATTACCGCTATTTCCTCTTATATGTCCACCTGCAATAATTTTTTCTTGCACATGAAGATGTAAAACAATGGCATTTAAATACTGTATATAATTAAACAGTTATAAAATATTTAAAATTTACTTGCCTCGCCAATAACATGATCTCTGTGTTCATTTTCTCTAGTTAGCCAAATGCAAATCCTCGGCTCAAAAGGAGGCTTATCACCTTGAGATATTTTTCTGCTTTATATTCTCTGACATGTCTCTCCTCAACCGTGCTGTATCAGATCGGATCTATAAATAAATTTAATCAGAATTCATCTGGTAGTGTTTACCTGTACAATATAACTGACAAGTGACAAACATTCACAAAAGTACATGTACACACAGTATGTACCTTCAGTTTTGGAAACTTGATTACTTCAGAAAGATGGATCTTTGATGGACAATCGAATTTAATTGTAGTCTGTGGCAGAAATCTCCTTTTTTTAAATGAATGATCTTCATTCTAGAAGGGTCCCGAAAATCATTCTTACATTTTGTAGAAGTATAAAAATTTTAGAACAAATTGCTATAAGATGTCTACCTCATTGGTTATGTGTTATTTGAAAAAAGATGTTACCACTAACATCATCACTAATAATATATAACGTGACATGGCATCTCTGAATGCCTCAGCTGAACAAGTTTGATCATTACTGTCAATTATGGATACAAATTACTACAGCCAGAATGTCAGAGGGCCTTACCTTTTCTTGTGATAGTTTCTTTTTAAATGCTTTTTTTCTGTCTGCCCCATGGTGACAGTCAAATACCTTTTTTGCAATTACAAAGAAAGGGCTTCCATCAAATGGAATATGACCATCATTGAAAAATACCTTTCTAGACTTACCAAATGGGTCTGAAAAAAAGTCATTTTATAATGTAATTTAGAAGTTGTATACCTTTAGTAGCAGGCAAAAAATCATGGTGATATTACTTATCACAGACACAGACAAAGCGTTGGGTGTTAATGGTAATTTACAACTATTAATAAACAAAAAATGAAAATTTTGGCAGGTTAAATTCATTATTAAATTTTATAATTTGTTAAAATTATTAACAATTTATTAAAAGGGACTGTCTCTTAGGGTGTAGTTACTTCAACTTATTGGGTATGGATCCAGCTTGATCAGACACTAACAACTTTTGATTTGAGAAAAACAGTCGTACAAAAACTAAAATCTGCTGGACAACCACGCTATAAGATCAAGGAAATTACTGGTCATGCATCGGAAGCATCTCTGAAAGATTACGATGTAATCAGCGAGGAAGAACGCAGGCAATTGTCCCATATCATCAGCGGTTACAGTGCGACGTCCCAAACAACAACATCAATTCCTCCAGCTTCAATCGTATTGTCTTCCACAGCTTCTATATCTAACAAACAAAATCCATCAATTGTTCCAGTTCAAGCCAGGCAGCAAATTGCGTCTGCATCTAACGCTATCCTTCGGCAAGAACAGCTGGACATTCCCACTATTGTTGACCGCGAAATATCGACCCTCGTGTCAAACAAAAACCCAGTTTCTTCGCTGGCTCCAGTTAGCATTGCATACAACAACTGTGTTTTCAATATTGGCAATCAGGCGGTAAACACGAACAATTCAACTGCCAGAAAAAGACGACGAGCTGTTATCTTGGACTCGGATTCAGATTAAACTGAAATAAACTTTGAACACGCTTTATAAAAACTCACGTTGAGACTGTTGACAGTTGAGTGTAGAATAATTCAATTTAAGGAATGTTGTCATGTGATTAATCGGATATAATATCCGGAATTTAATAATATGTTAATTTGAATATGATAAATTTTAATAATTTGATTATGATAAATTTTAAAAATTTGTGTAGAAGAATTATCGTAGAAAATTTAATATATTGCACTTCAAAAATTGTCTTTTTGTATTTTCCCCCTCTTTAAGTTTGATTACAGAAGATGGATAATTAATAAGTAATAGAACGAATTAAGTCGTGCAATTAATGCCAAATCATACTCCTGCTTAACAAATCCCGCTGTGCGGTCGGTTGATTTTGTAATCACTCGTATGATTTTGGCATTAATTGCACTCCTATTCGTTCTATTACCATTATAAATAAGCCACTCATGGCTTGCTATCTCTGCCAGCAGTCCTGTTTCCTGAAAATAAGCTTTCATGCTGCATGGAGGAACAACATGAATGATCTGGCGAACATCAGGTATATTCACACATATTCCGATAGATATTGTGGCAAAAACAACACGAATAAAGCTGCATTTTGAACAGAGCTGTTTTAAAATTTCTTCTTTCATCTGATTTGTTTGTTTGAATGAAATTGTGCAATCTGCTTGAGGGGATTGGAAGATAATTAACAGGAAAATATTGTTGGGAATATAAAACTTTCTGGATGGGCAAATACAATGTGTTACAGCCGCCACTTCTGGCTGACGTACTTCCGGGTTATGAGCCTTTTAAGGCCTGTTTGGTGAAGCACGCAAAAAGGATAGACATTTTCTTGAAGGCCTGTTGTCATAGTTTTATCTATAATGTTTTTTTGCCAGAGACCTGTCACAGATATTTGTAAGTAGTTTGTTAATGTTTTTATGTCTCTATCTTGTATAATGTATCTCGAGGTATATCGTGTAACTCCTGTGCATTCTTGTATTTGTATATAGCACCGTTATCTTAATAAAATATAAAATGAGAGCAAACATGTTGAAACTCAAAGCCCCATAACCAGTTGACAGCTTTAGGGCTATAGTGAAATATCTACGCAGCAACTGAAAACAGCTCTAGAAATTGCGTTATGGAACCCCAGACAGATCAGACAATGACAAAGTCAACCAGCCAAAACAGTCCTGTCTTGGACAAGACAAACGGAAATACAAATGCGATTGAAATCATCCACGAAAGCACAGACAAAGATCAAAAGAGTCCAGAAGAAGTCACGAAGTATTGTCGAAGCACTAGAGAGAGAACAGTAAGCCAAAAAGGTAAAGAATACCTCTTAAATCTGAAGATAAATATATTCAAACAAACAATGTGTTGTCTAGTTGATAAATTGGCTTCGATTAAAACAGAAGTAAGCACGCTAGAGGAAGGCAGCGACTAGATACAAAATTGATCAACTAGAGACTCTAGTTAAAGAATTCACCCGGGGCTTAGACAAATTATTAAAACTGCTCGAACCTGAACAGCGTTAAAGTTATATAACAGAGTGTCAAACTGTTTTAAACGACCGGCAAAATGTGAAAGCTTTGTTGGTTCTAAATATGCAAAAATATGAAATCGACAATATCCGGGCGCCTAATCCCTGTTCTTCATTACTGGAAGACAGACAAGATCTTTTCGTACTACCTCTTCTATCCAAGAGAAAAGGTTAGAAGCCCGTGCTAAAGTAGCCTCGCTCCGAAGTAAAATGGTAGTAGAAGAGGAAATAATAGAACAAAAAAATTTGTTAGCCAAGCATGAAGCCCACAAGGAAACTGAGAATAAGGCAACAATTAGCTGAAGCAGAAAATTATGAACAAGCCAAAAATCACCAAGAAGGAATTCCTGTATTTGTGAAAAAAGAGCTTCCGACGTCTAACACGAGTAATAACAACCTGAAGACTAAAATAACTCAAGATAGCGTGACCCCATCACCCCACCCAGTTCAGCAAACTAGGTCAGCACCGGATAAACCCATGAATTGTAATGCACCCTCCTTCACACCTCAACCAGATAACACATCTCCAACCCCAGTACTGCAACAGCCCTTGGTGTCCAGCAACGAACAAACAGTTCATTCTCCTACACAGTAGCCTGAAAAGAGTCAGCTGTGCGATAGCAACAAAGTTATTTTAGAAGCACTATCCCTCCAGAGATTGCCAAGACTTACACCGAAGGTTTTTGAAGGTGACGAAATGGAATTTTTGCGTTGGGAATCTTCCTTTGATGCCCTAGTTGCCCCGAGCACCCACGATTCCAAGACCATGTTGCATTATCTATGCCAGTTTCTGAAAGGAGAACCACTGAAGATGGTAGAATATTATCAGGACTTGCTCTACGATGCCGATACTCCTTATTGTTGAGCCCGAGAAGAGCTGAAATACCGGTATGGCAATGCCAGCATTCTCACCACGAGTATCGACAAGAGGCTAACGAATTGGCCTAAAATTGGGAGAGACTACAACCGAGAACTCCTGCATTTTAGCGACTTCCAAAACCAAGTTGAAGTGGCCATGAGTAAGTACACTGCCCTAACGTGCTTCGATTGTTCCAGAGAAATTGTGAAGTTGACAGAAAAACTACCTGGATGGTCACAGAACGAATGGAAATGGAAGGTGTGGAAATACAAAGAGACCAACGGCGAGGAAAGTTTCCCTCCATTCTTGAGTTTTGTAGAAGCAATGAAAACACTTGCCCATCATGTCAACATGCTCGAATTTGGTGGAATCACGAAGCAAGAAGACAGCCAAAGAAAAGAGTTTGACAACCAAAGGACCAAAAGAAAGAATTCGAATAGGAACATCACATCCTTTGGTACACGAGTGAACCAAGGAAATAGAAATGAAGAATTAGAATCATTCTATAAATAATGTCTTGCGTTGACCTTCTATCAGCGAAAAACTTTCATGAGAGGAAAACGAATATGTTTTAACTGCCTAAAATCGACGAGTCACATTGCAAAAAAATTTGATCAAGACAAACCTGAGTGTGGGACATGCAATCAGAGGCATGCAACAGCTTTACACGATCCACAACGCCATCCCACCAAAAATCGATACGTCTACCCACAGCCTATACCCGAGAGGATCTCCCCACAGATTATACTGACATTCCGACGAGAAGAGCAGCCAGCCAATGGAACCACCTAAAAGACATCGCGAAATATATACCAGAACAACGTAAAGTGGAAATTGGCTTGCTAATCGGCCGAAATGTCCCACAAGCAATGAAAACCAGAGAAGTAGAAAACAGGAAAGATGATGAGCCATGGGCGGAGCGTTACGACCTGGGATGGACAATAATAGGTGACGTATGCAAAGGACCCGAGGGGAACAACAGCAACGAGACATTCAAGATCAATGCAATCGTTATACGTGACAGTTTGATGGCCAAAGAAATCTACACGACCTCGGATGTCCAACAAATGATGGGACTTGACTACTCCGAAAGAAAGGCGGAGCAAGGAGACAACACAATTCACTCGATTGAAGATCAAAGGTTCTTACAAATCCTTGAAAAAGGAATCAATGGGCACTGGGAAATGCTGCTCCCATTTAGAGACAAAACTCCCCCACATCTACCAGATAATCGTCCACATTGCGTCAAAATGGTGATGTCTCTGAAGAGAAAGTTCGAAAGGGATCCAAAGTTGTTTAAAGACTACTCAGAATTTATGAAAAAAATAGTCACCAAGGGACATGAAAGCAGAATCAAAGACAGTGCATCCGAATCCCAGCCAAGACGAACATGGTACCTCCCTCACTTTCCAATCTACCACCACCAGAAACCAGATAATTTCCAAGTTGTTTTTGACTGCAGTGACACGTTTCAACAAGAAAGCCTCAATAAACACCTCCTTCAAGGACCAGATCTGATGAATAAGCTTACAGGAGTGCTTAACAGATTTTGGCAAGAAGAAATTGCTGTGACGTGTGCGACAAAGAGCAGACGTTCCATAATTTTATGGTAGCTGAAGAGCACAGAGATTACCTTTGTTTTTTGTGAAGGTGACGTGACTAAGCCCATGTTATGTTTTAGGACATTATTATATTGAAAGACTATAATGTACAAATATGGCTACCATTTTATACTATTTTGGTACTGCAGGCTTGCATATTATTACATATATTTCATATAACATTACATCCCTATTATTAAAAAATATTTTAAAAAAACTTGAATTCTTCTAATACTATATCTAATTCTAAATTATTTAGCAATATGTCTCTATACTATCCCTTTAACTATTTTTTTTTATTATCCATCGCAGTAGGATAGTGCAAAATAGTATAAAATTGTAGCCATATTTGTACATTATAGTCTTTCAATATAATTATGTTCTAAAACATAACATGGTGGCAGCGGGAAGTTAAAAAAAAAAAGGATGGAAAACCTATCTCACTGACAATCTCGCTGAAATCTGGAGACTTTGGATACAGCAATGGGAAAATTACGCCATTGTAGCACAACTTGAGGAGCGTCCAGAAAAGTTTTGTGTCTATGTTTCTACATGCTGTTGGTACTGAAGAGCTTAAGGCCTACAACACAATGACATTCAAAGGCGAACCAACATTACAGAGCATTCTCTCAAATTTTGAACAGCTGGCTATCGGGGCACTAAACGAAACTTACGAAAGATACATTTTCAATGGAAGAAATCAAGAGCACGATGAAAGCATTGCTCTGTATATAACAACACTAAGAGCCTTGTCTTGTACATGTAATTTTTTAGAACAATGTTATGTTATGTTTTAGAACATTATTATATTGAAAGACTATAATGTACAAATATGGCTACCATTTTATACTATTTTGGTACTGCAGGTTTGCATATTATTACATATACTTCATATAACATTACAGCCCATTGTAACATATCATATGAATGTGCATTTGTTCAGAGCAGTATCCAGCCCAGGATGCGCAAACTTTGGTCTTCCAAAGCAGCGCAAGACGGCGAAAGTTAATTCGGAGAAGAGGTTGTGAATTTCGTACGAAATTATTTCTATGTTGACAATGGTTTAAAATCAGTCAAGACAACAGAAGACGCTGTCAATCTTATCACAAAATCACAAGCAATGTGTGCAAAAGCGGGACTTTGCCTTCATAAGTTTGCCAGTAACTCCATCGACGTCCTGGAAGCCGTTCCAGCCAAGGGACGCGCCAAGGAGATAAAAGACCTCGATCTACGTCACGATACCCTCTTGATTCAACGATCGCTCGGGACGTATTGGTGTATAGAGTCGGACACATTCCAATTTAGAATAACGTTAAAGGATAAACCCTTTACACGCCGCAGGATTTTGAGTACAGTCAGTTCCGTTTACGACCCATTGGGAGTCGTATGTCCAGTGATTCTCACTGGAAAACTGATCTTAAAGGGATACGGCAATATATTTTTTTTTACCTTGAAGTAATCTTTGTTTCTCACACACATTAAGTAAATAGGAAATCATGGTTCGTTAACGTTTTATTAGCTCATAAACACGTCTTGTTTCCATCGCAATTTCCCAACTACGCCGCCATCTTGAAATCATTTT
Source organism: Dendronephthya gigantea (assembly GCF_004324835.1). Taxonomy (NCBI): domain Eukaryota; kingdom Metazoa; phylum Cnidaria; class Anthozoa; order Malacalcyonacea; family Nephtheidae; genus Dendronephthya; species Dendronephthya gigantea. Next base: position 1,281,005 of record NW_021163049.1, read on the forward strand.
CCATATGATCATTTATGAACATAATCGAACTGTGACGTCACAACCAGGGAAACTCTTAATTGTTTTTGCATCAATTTCAAACAAAGTACATTACAAAGCACAATGTATTGTTCTGTTTACGGCTGTACAAGCGACAGCCAAAGATGTTTTTAACAGAAAACTGCATTTTTTTGAGTTTCCAAAGGCATCAGTTGACGAGAGAAAGAAACATAGGGAAAAATGGATCGAATTTTGCAGGCGAAAGCTCTTTGTGCCGACAAAATCTTCGCACATATGCTCACTTAATTTCAGTTCTGATGCTTATGTTCTGCCGCATTGCCCGAATTTTTTACAATCTATTGGTTTTACGGGTAAGTGCAAAGTTCTTTTGAAAGCAGATGCTATACCAACTGAAAATAAACCTTTGCAAAAAATAAATGAAATTGGTTCCGAGTTAAAGAAAAGGGCAACAGGAATACTGAAAAGGAAAAAAGTAAGATGCAACTGATACACATACTGTTTACCAGCTGAGATTTTTTTGTTGTATAATTTTTGTACTGTCATATAAAAGTTTTTTAGCAAATATGTACTTTTTTAAGAAGTTAAATGTATTCTTGAGGAACAAAATAAAGAAAATGTTGAACCTGCGCAATCTCCTGAAGCAATGTCTGAGGAAATGTCTATAGACACTTCTGACGACACGATTGAGCAGAAACGATTGGAAAAGTTCTAAACAGACGGACAATGACTATATCCTGTCTATCAAAAATAAAAGAACGTAAACTCCTTCGGTGGCGTCGCCACATAAAGATGTTAAAACAAAAGGAACTCAAACCTTGCTGATTACTTATGCAAGCGATTATTTGTGCCGGATCTTATTTTGTGTTTGACCCAAACAAATACTGCAAACTTTGGAGAGATAGTTGATGACTGCGAAGAAAATATTTTGAGTAATACCGTCACAGACATCAGCACAATAGAACCAACTTGTAAAACATCTTCCACGAAAACTGTAGATGAACAAAATCTTGATGAAAGTCAGCAGTTTTTGCCCTCTGATCCCCTCGAGATTCCATCTGATGGAATTTCCATTGATGAAAGTGGTGATGACGAGTATTTAAATTAAATAGAGAGTGAAAGCGATTGAGAAGAAACAGAACAGTTAGATAAAAAACAAACTACACTTACAAGTAATAAGAGTTATCAAGATCAGATAAAGTTTATAGTTTGGGAAGAATCGAATGCAAATGTTTTTCAGTTTTGCTTCAAGTTCCACGCTCTATGTAGGGTAATCCTCGAGAGCAAAATTGGAAGTTACTGTAAGATCTCTGTCTTGTGTCCACCTCATCCTGAGGATAATTTCTCTTGGACAACCGGGCCAGTGTCTAATCGTCTACCCATCCTTAATTTGATGATTACATCCAGTATTTTAACCACAGGCATGGAATCTAGCAAAGTCCTGCGATTTATGGATTCGTTGAACATTTTGACCATCAAGCCAAGAGAATTTACAAATCTTCAAAAAGCCTACGTCATCCCTGCGGTTTTCAACGTATGGAAAAGCGAGCAGCTTGCTTTACTGGATGGCGTCAAAGACAAATCAATTTGCATAGCATCGGATATGAGGGTCGACAGTCCCGGGCATAGTGGACTTTTTGGGTCTGGGAGTACCTTAGATGTTGATTGGATTGTGATCCTTGACACTCAAGTAATAAAAGTGATATCTATACCTTTCTTAATACCAGCATTGAATGGGCCTCTGTTCTGCTCCTTATCATGGTTAAAACGGAAGAGTCAAGTATACATTTCTGCCAAAAAGTGTAGCGACCTCTTTTTTCTCCAAATATACACTCAAAAAACTAATAAATTTCCAATGCAATCTGTCAATAATACACTCAACATTATGTAAAAAAAACAGTAACTAGAAAAACCTAAAAATCTGAAAACCATGCACCGTGATGAATTTATTCTTACCATGCTGAAAAATGATAAAAAATAGTATATGTAAATTATACACTATAAATAACCAAGCAGTGAACGTCGAATGTTGTTTTTCGATTATTAAATTCATGCAGTGATTGCAGTCGACTATATATAAACCTTTAAAGTGATATTTGTTATATTAAAACTCCAAATTACACTTTTAAGGACTCTTTTGGAAGTTAAAACGATGTAAAACCTTAAATAGTCGGTCAGGTCTTCGCAAAACCGAGCAAAACGACATACTGTACCAAGGTCATAAAATGTATTCGTACAGCAAACACGAAATAAACCTCGAAATAAACAAAATAGACTCTTACCATTTCAAGGATTATCCACCGTGCGAGGGTACTAAATCCGCCCGGAGATTAGGAATTACACCCGGGACCCGGGAGAACATAGCGGAATCCAAAGTTGCCCAAATGTCATGGACGTTCAATGGTCATGGTACTTGTGCGCATGCACGAAATGCAAACGAGTGTAGACTGGTAATCAGCAACTTCCTGATTGGCTAAGACGAAACGTTTGTGTTTCAGTGAAAAACGTCAGCAATTTAACTGTCATTTTGCAAACTATTTTTTAAAAAAACGTTTCGAAAACAAACTATGAAATTTGGAATAAAATAACAGATAAAACACTGAGAAGAGTTTAAAATATTATCAGAACTGGAGGAATTAGCGGTGAAAAGGAACAACTCGATTATAATCCTTGAAATGGTAGGAGTCTATTTTGTTTATTTCGAGGTTTATTTCGTGTTTGCTGTACAAATACATTTTATGACCTTGGTACAGTATGTCATTTTGCTCGGTTTTGCGAAGACGTGACCGGGTCCCGGGTGTAATTCCTAATCTCCAGGCGGAATTAGTACCCTCGCATGGTGCTCCGCACCGGCTCGGGGACAAGGAAGTGGGAGTCACAGTGGGAGTACAGTTGACCAAGAAACAGTAAGGGACCTCTTAAAGATATTGGATCCAGAAGGTGTTGTTGGTAGATCAAGGTACTGCTTAAGAATATGTAACACAAGGTCTGAATCATATATGGCATATGGACGGATATGATAAACTCAAACTCTTTGGTTTTTGTATACATAAGGCTATCGATGGATATAGTAGATAGGTGATGGGGTTAGAGGTTGGCCCCTCAAACAATAATCCTGCTATAATTGCTCAATAATACATTGAATGTGTACAGCAAATGGGCGGAACCGCCAGGAAATATTAACAGGCAGATTGTGGGACAGAAAATGTTCATGTTGCTGGGTTACAACGTTTCTTTAACAATTATGAATATAGTTTCCTTTATGGGAAATCATGTTCCAATCAACAAACTGAAGCGTTTTGGGGTAGTTAAGAAAAAACTGCACAGTGGATATTGGTGGATATTTTATTTTAAAGACATGTGAGACATTGGTTTGTTTTGCGACAGTGATGATGTTCAGGCCAAATGCCTAAAATTTTGTTTTACCAAAATTATTCACACAAAACTTTCAAGATTTTCACAACTTTGGAATCCACATAAAATAAGGAAGTCTGGGAATTCCGAATCACCGGATGGACCTCCTCACTGCTGTATTGTCAGATGATATAGAAATTTTATCAGATTATTCTCCTAAATGAAAAAAGAATATTGTTCCAAAGTTTTAAATTGTTACAGATGAACTGATTTTACATGCAGTATGTATAGTTTAAAGTAATGTTTTCAGTTGAAATTAGCAAAGCAGATAGAAAAGCAGGTACTGAAAAACAATTTAATATGTTTAGAATTTTGTTTTCATTACGCTTTCAAAAATGTTACATATAATATGTCATAAGCAAAACTTGACTGTGAACACAACTATAATGTATAAAGCACATTTGACGATCCAGGATTATTTGAAAATAATATTAACAAAAACAAACATGAATACACAACTAATTGAATATCCTGGTGGCAATGTGTGGTGAGGGAAATAATAAAGTTTTTACTTTTAATATATTTATAATCTGTAACCATGATATAGTGTGATATAATTTTAGTGCTTTGTTATTTCCATTGCCTCACCATTAAAATTTTTAATGAATAATTGTACAAATAACACCTCAACATGGAAGAGTAATTAGACAATATGAATCAGACAATAAATCAATAACAAATGTTTAATTAATTTTGTTTAAGGCAAACCAAAGTCCATTTTGTATTTGGAGTATGTATTAGCTTTAGGGAATTTTGATTCCCCCCCCACGCTTCATCATCATGCAAAAATTCGATGGTTGGATACAACTTTTGTGGTGGCAAAACTTTGCATCCCGTCATGAAGAAAAGGATATTGCTTAGTTGAAGAGGTTCTTCTCCATCCTCAACATCTTGCAGATAATCTCTCTAGTGAGAAAAGAACCAAACTCTCAATGAGAGCCCTCCTTGAGCCAACAGGACTAGCAACAACTTCCAAGTATATTGGAAGTGAGATTCAATGGGAAATGACAGAATACTGTCTGAAAAGGTTCCAAGTGTCCTCAAATTGAGTCAAGAACACCCAACGCTGAAAGACTGCTCTTGAAAGCCTCAATAGATATATTGGCATGCCCAAGCACTAACCACTTCACGGTTGCTGTCTTCTAATGTCTTAATAGGTACAAGGGTTCCAGCAAAGAACAGTTGTGAATTTATTGTTGTCCAGTAGCTTTGTAGCAGCTTTAATATTAGGAGCATTATAGAGTAATAAAAGGGACTCCTGCAACTTGTTATCAACATCTTGAATATCAATAGCAATGCTTTTAACTACTGGAGCAAACACTTGAAACATTTTCAAAGAAAGATACTGACATGACTATGATTAATCCTGCAAGTAATACTCATTTCGCTCAATGCTACTAGATCACAAAGTTAGCATCTTGTGGGCCACAAAATATCTGGGAGGCAACCAACCACTGTATTACAAGTGTAAAATACTCTTTCATTGGTCCCCCTAAGTCAACCTCACTGTTCCCCAGATCGTCAGTAAATTTTACTGACACTTTGTTATTTGGTGCAAAGGATCTCTGTGACAGTGCTCACTTTGTGCCCTCCCAAATAAAGTTACGTGGAATGTTAAATTTGGAAATGTTACTTAGATCGATACTCATTGCTAACTTTGTAAGAATTGCATTTGCAGAATTTTCATCACTGCAACGGAATGAAACAAAGATCTAATTTATACTCATTTCTCAAGTAAGTGCATTTCTTCTACAACTTTAAGATCGACGGAAATCTTACTTTCGCAGAGATCAGTTATATATAGCCCTTCGATTGTTGTTACTCGGCTTACGGCGACGTAATGAATATGAGGAATTGCTCTTCTTTTATTTTTAAATTAACGACGATTTGTGACTGAGTATCACCTTGTGATCGATAAACCGTTTTCACGGCAGCTGGCCTCAAAGGAAATTGCTTTCTTACCACTTGAGCAGACTTTGTTTTACCTACAAGCAAATTGCGTTGTAACAGGTTTTATTGGTGTCCAAGTACTTAGTATAGATGTACTTCGAGCATGGAGAATTCTATTTTCTTGTCGGGTTTTCTTTCCAACATCTTCGTCGTCAAACTGAACCCAAACGATGCCGGAAGGTTTAGTATTATCAGTCAATTGAACATGTTTAATGACATTACTTGCACCGTTTGTCAGACCATCATCAGTGCGTATATTCAACGCAATTTATGTTCGCTGTCTTACAGCAATATGCAATTTATGAGCTAACTGTTTTGAATTTTTCAAAGGAACATGTGGTATTTGTCTCATTATCTTTTCTTTCAGTTCAGCTGAACAGGCTCCAATGACGCTATCTTGTGCCTTGATTATGTATTTATCACTACAATCAAATGATTGATAAACAATATCATTGTATTCATCAACTAAAGCATTTTGAATGAATGCTGCCCAATCAGCCAGAGTCACATTGTGCAAACAATCATGTCGTTCTATATATCTTTTTTAAAGACCACCAGAGTGAATTTCCTCTGATTGATCGGACATTTTTTCTATTTCACTCAATGGTTTAAGTGATTAGACTCTTTCAGAAGGAGGAGATGTGTTAATGAAAATTACATTACGTGAAGATTTTCGCATTGGAAGTTGCAAAACAATATACACTGCTTCTTGTGCACTTATTTCAACAGAATTCAAAAATTTGTTCCCAATATCGCGAACTTGCTGTTTGATGTTTGTATAACCTTCTTTTGCTTCTGCACAAGCTTTACGAAGCAATTCACTCATTCCTTTTTGCGCTTTGGAAATATATGATACAATATACATTGCACAGGCATACACATCTAAGACATATTGAATGTCCATGTTTGCTCGCCATGCCGAAAGGCAAATTAGATTGTAATTATTAATCCTTAATTCATTTGGACTTCTTTTTAAAAAGATTGTCGGAGTATTCAAAGAGGATCGTATAGCAAGGATATACTGCCGTTCTGAAACACCTAACTCTTGTAGTAATTAATCAAAAGTAATGTCTTTACCTTCCTTAAAATCATTTAGTTTCGTTTTAATCTCTTTCCACAATTCTTTGCTGGCTTTAGCAACAGTTGAAGAGGTGTCTTCATCAAGTGGATAAAGGATCTGAGTACATCTCATTGGTGGTTGTGGATAGTTGAATCTACAAATATTTTTAGACTTTTTCCTGCAAGTATGAGAATGTCTGTGTGTCTGTCTATTAACAAGACCAAGTAGTTCTGAATCATCTTCTGGTTTGTTACAGGTAATTATGCTACCAATATAAGCAACAACATCTTCATATTTATTAACACCAAACAAAGGTGCATTTTCAAGCGATATCAACATATGAATATGCTGGTATTCAACTCTATAAAACCAATCTTTAATTTTTCCTATTGGAGCAAGTTCATTTTAGGGTCCAAGTGAACTGTTATATGAAATGTTAGTAAACTAAATCCGTTTTAACTAATAGCAATAGCAGGTTTAAAACACGTAAAGTGAGCCTCTATTGAGCTTTAACTTGCTGGGGCTGTACATGAATTAATACCTGTGAGTGAGAACACTGTCAATGACGTCAATATGTAGGTCAATATATGCTATATCAAGTTCTAACTTTTATCTCTAATTTGTTTTGAAATAGGCTGGTTTATATTATGATTTCGCAAGTAAATTTGCTATAAAGAAAAAAGATTTATAAATGTTCAATTGCCCAAAGGATTTGTAGATTGCACTCAGCAAAAAGAATCATCTGAAAATAGCCATTTTACAGTGTCATGAATACCAATTCCCCCGGTGATGGATGGACCCACTGAGGATATACCCGGGAGCGTTTTTCCTGCTGTCAAGGGTAAAGGAGAGAACGTTGTCTTGCGAGTTACAGCTCGTTGAAGTCAAAGTATTTAGAAGCAGCTAGTTTTAAAAATATTTTAACATACGAATCACAACAGGATTATTAACAATAATAGTAATATATTATTAGGTAGAATTTTGCGCGCATATATATAGCGACATTTTCCCCGCAACAAAGTTGAAAGTATTGTACTTTTCAGTTTCCGCGCAAAAAACATTGTTTGGGCGCAAAATTCCGCCTAGCGAAACACAGGCCCTGAGCAGTAGCACATGCTTAACAAAATGAAACATTTTTTGGTAACATGGATATTTGTTTTTGAAATATGCTATTTGTCTTTGTTGTAAGAGTCCATGTAAATGTTTGGCTTCATGTGAAGAGTAACAAAACATCACTTAATACTTTGAACTTTGAACGCGCTCGAGAGAAGAGGTGTAATCAGAAACCATGTGAAGATCTGGTAAAAGCACTAAATATCAAAAACATTTAGCTCATTGTAAAATAGGAATAAAAACATATGCCTACGCTTACAGTAACCTAATATAAAATAAGTCAAATCTGAGTGATTCTGACAGTCAGGCAATTTAGACGATCAATTGCATATTTTATCTGCGACTATGACTATTAAACACGACTTGCAAGCGTCAAGCCGCATACTTGAAACATCATTTGATGCAAAATATTGAAATCAGCAAAAGAATACAAATGTCAACGGATAAAAAAGACTTTAAGGTATCTGTATGTAAGACTTGATTTGCTTCACAGCACTGACACCTCAACTGCTCAAGCAAAACAATTAGCAAATTGGATAGTACATCTTAATATTCTAGATAAATTTATATAGTTCGTATTTATAAACAGCTTGAATCTAGCTATGATTGATTGTATGCTTTTAGCGTTTGATGAACATATACAAGTTATAATTGTAAACGTAACATGTAAACGAAAGATGAAAATATCTTACCTTGAATAGTCAAAATAGAACAGAAGCTTTAAAGTTTAACAAAAATTTGAAGATCCTGTCCATCAAAATCAAAAAGCACATGGATATGAGCGAATTTAAAATTTGTGTTCTACGAATAAAAAAGGCGCACGACCACAAGTCCTTGCGCTAAATAAAATTTAGTTCAGAACCCCCTCTCTGCACAAATTGGACTGCTGCTACGCTCGCTCTCTTCAGGCTCGCTCGCTCTGCAGCAATAAAGATATATTAGAATTTTTAAATTCTTACAAGTGCTTTTGTCTTGCAAATGCAGAGAACATCAGTGAAATTCTTTTTCAGCTTGTTCACCAAGAAATTGTTCAAAGACCAAAATACATACCTGCATGTTGGTCGACAATGCTACAATGTTTAACAGTATTTGACCCTTTTAAGTCAGTTGAAGATTTCAGAATGATGAATGAGGAAAAAACCGTAATTATGCTATCAATATAAGCAACAACATCTTCATCTTTATTAACACCAAACACAGGTGCATTTTCAAGCGATATCAACATATGAATATGAGGTGATGCTCGGTGCTAGTATTCAACTCTATAAAACCAATCTTAAATTTTTCCTATTGGAGCAAGTTCATTTTAGGGTCCAAGTGAACTGTTATATGAAATGTTAGTAAACTAAATCCATTTTAACTAATAGCAATAGCAGGTTTAAAACACGTAAAGTGAGCGTTAACTTGCTGGGGCTGTACATGAATTAATACCTGTGAGCGAGAACACTGTCAATCACGTCAATATGTAGGTCAATATATGCTATATCAAGTTCTAACTTTTATCTCTAATTTGTTTTAAAATAGGCTGGTTTATATTATGATTTCGCGAGTAAATTTGCTATAAAGAAAAAAGATTTATAAATGTTCAATTGCCCAAAGGATTTGTAGATTGCACTTGGCAAAAACGAATCATCTGAAAATAGCCATTTTACAGTGTCATGAATACCAATTCCCCCAGTGATGGATGGACCCACTGAGGATAGACCCGGGAGCGTTTTTCCTGCTGTCAAGGGTAAAGGAGAGAACGTTGTCTTGCGAGTTACAGCTCGTTGAAGTCAAAGTCTTTAGAAGCAGCTAGTTTTAAAAATATTTTAACATACGAATCACAACAGGAATATTAACAATAATAGTAATATATTATTAGGTAGAATTTTGCGCGCATATATATATAGCGACATTTTCCCCGCAACAAAGTTGAAAGTATTGTACTTTTCAGTTTCCGCGCAAAAAACATTGTTTGGGCGCAAAATTCCGCCTAGCGAAATACAGGCCCAGAGCAGTAACAAAATGAAACATTTTTTGGTAACATGGATATTTGTTTTTGAAATATGCTATTTGTCTTTGTTGTAAGAGTCCATGTAAATGTTTGGCTTCATGTGAAGAGTAACAAAACATCACTTAATACTTTGAACTTTGAACGCGCTCGAGAGAAGAGGTGTAATCAGAAACCACGTGAAGATCCGGTAAAAGCACTAAATATCAAAAACATTTAGCTCAAATTCTTCGTGGTATTCCCCCATTTACACATGCATTATTGCTTGAACATGTGATAACTGACCACTCAAGTAAACTTGGAAAACCACCGAATGCTCACAAGCATAAAAAGTACGGCTATTAAATATAAGATGGTTACCCAAGTTAAAGTCAAACCTAGGCCAGGAAAAGTTTTTCCTCTTTAAAAGTGTTGTGCATGCCTCTGAAAAAAGCACACTATGCTGTATATGTTCACCTAGGCCAAGACACTGGTAAATTATCCCATGCAAGTTGTACTTGTACAGCAGGAAAAGGTGGCTGCTGTAAACATGTAGCTGCCCTATTGTTCCAAATTTTGGACTATATTCAACTTGAATTACCTAAAGTCTTAGATGACTTAACATGTACACAACTTTTACAACAGTGGCATGTGCCTAATACTAGTGAGAAACTTGACAGTGCAGTGCTTTTTGACCAAGTAAAAATTAGCAAAGCAACTTCCAAGACAGAGAAGCATTATGTTGCAGAATACAACAACCCAGCACCTGTTTTTGCTAAGCATGTAAATGTGAAAGATTTAAAAAAACTAGAAGATGGTTTGAAAACTGTTGGCACTGTGATTATTTGCAGGGCCTTTTAGCATCTAATAATTGTGAACCATTCCACTATCAGGAATTTGTTGAGGAATTACCTTCTAAAAAGGCATTTAATGATGCAGACCTATTGGAAATCAAATGTACAATGTTGAAATTTGAAAATCTATACTGGAACAAATTACTGTTCCTGACTTTACAGAAGTGTGCAAATATTTACCTTCTCAGGAGTATATGCCATATACTAAAAGCACTCTTTATACAACCAAAGAAAAAATGGTTGATATTGAATGCACTACAAGAGGTCAATCCCAATGTAAACTATGGTTTAATGAACAATAAGGTCGTCTAACTGCCTCACATTTTGGTACTGTAATGAAACGAAGAGAGAATGTATTCCCTACTTCACTTCTTAGCAGGGGTGGATCTAGATATTTTGTGACTAGTTTCCATCGCGCACTAAATCGAGCGCCGGTAGGCGCGAGCCCCCCTTAGGGGGGTCCGGGGGCATGTCCCCCCGGAAAATTTTGATTTCCAGAACCTCTGAAACGCGATTCTGGGCATTTTTCAAACAGTTTTTTATTAAAATATGAAAGTTCCATTAGGCCAAAAAATTGCTAAAATAAGCTGGTTTTCATTGAAAAACAGCATGTGTGATGGTTTTGAATTTTTGGAAGTCAACCCACCAATTGAAGCTAGCAACTGCAGAAAACACAAGAGATAATCGATCTTAGGTTTATATTCTTTCAAGGCATTTGCGGTTCCTAAACGGAACCTTGAAGAAATTAGGTTTACATCATTCTTCTTCAGTTCTTCTTCTGTTATCTTCACATCAGCCATGAGGAATGTTGGGTTAACAATGGCACTGGCAATGTAGTATGCTATGAACTGGAACACAACTACAATGTTCTTTTCAGGTTATATAACAGGATATCATTGGATGACCAGATTCTTTACTCGTATGAATCATATGCTGTTCACCATTGTGAGCAAGGAACATTTCAAAAACGTTTTAAGATGTGTGCTTCTTCTGCAAATCTTGTTGTTAATAATGGTATTTATTATATATGTTAGTATGTCACAGCAAACCACCATCTCAAAAGAAGGGACCTCAAGAAGGAGGCAAGGAAGACAAGAAATTGGGATTTGGAAAAAATCATACTAACTCTTCTAACGAAGGCCCTCAGGTTGAAAGGTCGGGCAGTTGTTATACCACATTTGATGCTAAGCTGTTTTATCAATAATACAATTTCATGCACATCTATATACAGAAACAAACACAAAAATGATGAATTAGTCATCACTACATAAAATGTGCACCATCCTCATTCTTCTTGGATGAAGGGAAGCAAACATATCAACGATCTTGTCATAATCTAGGGAAATTGCCTTATGTGCATGCATTAAGGTCAAACCATTTAATCTCTCCTGACCTGTGGTGTTCCTTAAATAGTTCTTAAGAAGTCTAAGAGATGAAATAGACCTCTCGCAGCTACAAGAGGTGACAGGAATAGTTGCCAATAATTTTAAAATAGTAAAAATATTTGGAAAAGCTAGAGGGTCTACAGCTGTTAGAGTTTTAGATACCCTATCAGGAAGATTGTTAATACCAACTTCTGCAACCTTCTCTTCCCACCTTCTTTGCCATAAAGTTAATTCTGCAGGCAAGCCAATAACATTTGGAATATCGGTTGAATAATAATTACAGAATTCTGTAACAGAATTTCTCCAGGTAGATGGGTTTGCCAACATAATAGTAGGCACTATAGAAAACCCACTATAACATGTATAGGCTTCAGGAGGGAACCTAGTTTCAAGTTGATTCAATGCATGATCAAGAAAAACAACAGTAAGATTTACTCTATAATGCCCTTCAACAGAATCTGATGGATTATTATTTCTATGTGCTTGTACTGGAATAATTCTGGGCTTACAGGGGTCAAGCCCAATTGTAGCTGCAAGTTCCACTGCCTCCAAATAGAGTTTATTGTGTTCTCTATTAATGTTGGACCTCAAGTCTTGAAGAGCTCTCTTCAAAGATGAAATTTCTGAATGAGCCTTCAAAAGGTCCATTTCTTTCCTTTGCAGTTTTACAGTTGCAGGTCTAGTTAGGTCTAGTATATACCTAACTATGACTAAAGTAACTACAAATTCAAAAGTTATACTATGCAGCATCTTTATAGCAGCTGCCTTGCTCTTTTGATTCCAGTCACCAGAATCAGGTTCTTCATCCCCCCCTTTCCTATTGTGAGCAATATCTTCTATTGTACATACAACTGGGAGAAGAAGCTCAACAATTCTATCCAAGCCATCCAGGCGAGCAATCCACCTGGTTTCACAAACATTAATTAAAATTTCATGCTTGGAAGAGGGCAACAATGACTTAACCTTCTCCTTTAAATGCTGTTGCCATTTAGGAGAACCAGAGAAGAAAGAAGAAAGGCTCCTTACAATAGACATCATGTCTTTAACTAAATAATTGGAGCAAGTGTCAGCAACACAGAGATTGAGGCGGTGGTTCATGCAGTGAACATACAATGCTTTCCTAAACTGACCTTGGATAAGTGTAGAAACACCATTGTACTTTCCTGCCGTATTGCCAGCACCATCATAAGACTGCCCTCTGCAGTTGGCCATTGACAAACCAAGGTCAGCTACAGCCTTCAGGATCATGTTCTTCAATGCCACTCCACTGGTTCCAGCTTCACAATGGTAGAAGCCAACAAACTCCTCTCGAATCTGTTGAGTTGAGTCAACAAATCGTAGCACTAAAGAGAGCTGCTCTTTGTTGGAGATATCAGCTGCCTCGTCTGCCACCACTGAAAACAGCTTGCTTTCTACAATTTCTGCTGAGATCTTTGAAGTTATGTAGCTGCCAACAGTGTTAATGATCTTGTTCTGTATCGTTTTCGAACGGTAGGTAGCATTTCGAGGGGCATTCTCAAAGTGTTCTTGTAGCGTCTTGTCTCCACTGTCAACACGAAACGCCAGCAAAGCTTGGAAGTTACCCTGAAGAGTTTCGTCGTCGGGATTGTCATCTCTTGCACCTCGCAATGCCACGGCATTATGACCACAAAAGACGACGGTCTTAATAATAGACCTCATCTTCTCACGATTTTTTTGGATCTGCTGTTGAGCTATCTGGTTTAACTGTTCATCAATCCCAACAGTGCGTCGTGCCATCATGTCCATAAAGTTTGCCATAGCCACCACACAGAAGTTGTGTGTTTCCCACTTTCCGGACGAGTGATTTTGGAGACGCGTTACAGCCGTTGTCCAGAAGGTTAGCGGCGATTTTCCGTTTCCTTGGGTGTGTGGTGCAGTAAAAATATTGTATGTAAAGGGGATTTCGCAAGGTTATTATACAGAAATATGGTTGTAAATTCACACGTTTGGCAACATTTGACTAGTTTCCAGAAACTAGTGGCACTAGTCTAGATCCACCCCTGCTTCTTAGCAAAATCATCTTACCAGCAAGTAATGTTACTAAGCCCCCAGACGCCTGTCAGTGGGGCAACAGTAATGAGCAGACAGCCATTCAAATATATTTAGAGCAAAAGAATTTAAGACCTGATGATGAGTGCATGTGTTCAGTGTGGGTTATTTGTTAACACTGAAGCCCCATGGCTTGGTGCAAGCCCAAACTGTTTGCTACATGATCATGTAGAGCCATCATCATTTGGGATAGGAGAAGTGAAATAACCGTTTTCAAAAAAAGAAATGGTTGACCCATCATTCTATTTACATGTACTTAATGAAAAACCACAACTTAAGAGAAACCATCATCATTTTTGACTCACGGATGTTGCGTAGCAATATCTGTGAGTCATTGTGGTTACTTGAGTGTGGGGCAGTTGAACAATGGGAAACAACCAGCCTGCTTTGCGCGCACAGTTTGCCTGCGTTCGGGTCTTTCAGAACCGGAAATCAGGCTGGACTGTTGTACCATGCGGTCTTTCAATTGCTCTTACAATTGCAAGGACATATGCTGAAAAGGTGAGTGATTTTTTTAGTTGACTTAATTGTTATCTCTTTTGCTGCTTGACCCATCGGATCTGCTGTTAAACACACTGATATACCTTTTGGCTGAAGTGTTGCCAATATTTTGGTCAATACACAAACATACACACAATATTTCTGGTGCCTTACAAGCGCCTCTGTTTTCAATACCGTTTTACATTGTTTTCACTGTTTCTTTCAATTGTGTTACAAGTGCTGATCGTGTTTATTTAATTATTCATGATATAGGGATCACCGAAAAACAATTATTCATGATATAGAGATCACCGAATACAAAAAAGTCACAATATTTTGGTCAATACACAAACGTACACACAATATTTCTCCTGCTTCACAAGCGCCTCTGTTTTCAATACCGTTTCACATTGTTTTCACTGTTTCTTTCGTTTCTTACCATTGTGTTACAAGTGCTGATCGTGTTTATTTAATTATTCATGATATAGAGATCACCGAATACAAAAACGTCACGTAAGTTTCAATACGTTCTATATTTTTATATGTGGACTGCGCTTTGCGTTTGTAGTGCTGTGTGCTATCATTTATCATGAACGAGTCTCGTCTGTGTATCAATAGATCGCTTCAATTTTATCCTTTATCGGGAAAATTTCAGCAGTCATTATGCTCTTTGATGAATGTCCCACTTATATTTGGACGCAATGAAACGACATCAAAACCACTGGCTAATCCAGCGAAACTTTGTCAGATTACAGGGGATGGCAATTGTTTATTTAGAGCATTGTCATATTTTTTAACCTGTAGACAAACATACCACATGATTTAAGACAAAAAATAGTGGATCACATGAACAGCATAGAACATGTCCTTAGGTCTCATATTAATAGTTCAGTTCATGATTATTTAACCATGAGTAACATGAGGAACTGTGGTGTGTGGGGGACTGATATTGAAATCTTTGCAGCCACTTCCCTCTTCAATGTAGATATTTATGTTTATTCACAGTTTGGTAACATTTATAAATGGTCTAAATTTTCTCGAACTATGTTAGATAGATTGCCAGTATCTAGTCAAATGGGAATTTACCTACAGAATTTAACTGGGGTTCACTATGATGTTGTACTAAATTGTTTCTTTAGGGCAGTTTCTCATCAATTATTTCAAAATTCAAACTTTCATCAAATTGTACGCTCATCAGCTGTAGATTACATTAGAAATCATCCAGAACAATTTGTTGAAAGTATAGCAAACAACTCATTTTGAACTTCACTATGTTTCTACAACTACATGTTCTCGAAACAAGGCAAAAGTGAAAATACTGGTAAAGTTGAGGTAGAACTAGCAGAGAAGTTAGAAAGCCCAAAAGAAAAAGTAAGTTCCATGAGAACTGAAAAAGAGTCAATGAAGCGAAAAAGATGCAGTTTTAATCATGGTAAAGTACAGCATGAATTAGAATGTAAGAGACCCAAATATGATCCACAAGAAATGATATATTCAGATGTCAATGAGAGACAAAAATACATTCAGGCATTTCATGATCTTGTCAAATCTGGCCCTGAGTATATCTGTACATGTTGTGATCAGTTATGGTACAGAACATCTGTTAAGATGTGCAAACCAAGTTCTTATGACATGTGTACTGAGAATATTCTTAAGCTTTGTCTTACTAATGTTAAAAGTATTGACAATGTTGAATGGATTTGTTACACTTGCCACTCGAACTTGAAAGAAGGGAAGGTACCTGCATGTTCGAAAGCTAATGGTATGAAATTCCCACAAAAATCTGATCTACTAAGTCTTACCTCCCTTGAAGAAAGATTAATTTCTCCACGCATACCTTTCATGCAAATTCATGAACTTCCAAGAGGAGGTCAATTTAAAATACATGGAAATGTTGTAAATGTCCCAGCAAATGTAAACTCAACTGTGAATGTTTTACCAAGATCAATAAACGAATTACAATCAGTCTAGAATTAACAATAGTAATTGTCAGTTACCGTTATTAACCTATTTCCAGTCTGATAAAACATTATCAATAATTCATACAACAGAACAAGAAGTTCTGATGTTACTGGAGAGGGTCGATATTACAAAAGCTTGTGGTCCTGACGGTATTGGAAACAACATCCTCAAACTATGCAGTAGTGGCATTCATAAATCATTTACAAATTTTCTTAATCTAAGCTTTCAAAAAGGAGAATATCCTACTGAATGGAAAAGAGCTAATGTAAGTCCTATATACAAAAAAGACGACAGCCAATATAAAGAGAATTACCGTCCCATATCTCTTCTTCCATCTATTTCAAAAATATCAGAAAAAATCGTATTTGCAAGGCTGTATGAATTTTTATTAGAAATACATTTCCTTAGCGATTTTCAGTCTGGATTCAGACCTGGGGATAGTACTGTTAACCAATTAACCTATATTGTTCATTTAATTTACCAAGCCTTGGATATGGGGAAAGAAGTACGTATGGTTTTTCTTGATTTCACTAAAGCATTTGATCGGGTATGGCATAAGGGTTTACTCTACAAATTGCAAACTCTTGGGCTGAAAGACCCTCTTCTAAGTTGGTTTCTAGTTATTTAACAGACCGAAAACAAAGAGTTGTTATCGATGGGCAGACTTCAGGTTGGTTAAACACTGAAGCTGGTGTCCCACAGGGATCAGTGCTCGGGCCATTACTTTTTCTTATATATATTAACGATATTGGTGTAGATATTGTATCCAACTGTTTTCTTTATGCTGACGACACATCTCTATTTGACATAACTGACGACCCAATAAGTTCTTCCTTAAAATTAAATTCGGATCTTAATAAAATTAGTCAGTGGTGTAAACAGTGGCTAATGGAGATGAATCCTTCTAAATGTGAAAGTATTACATTTTCAAAAAAACTTTATGGACAAGTACATCCCATACTATATTTAAATGGGAATACTTTACGAGAAGTTAATTCTCATACTCATCTAGGAGGGTCCCCAATAGGTTTTGCGGGATGCGGGATTACGATTATTTTGGCAACGGGAAGCGGGATCTAAAAAAATAGTGAGCGGGATTCGGGATTTTTGAAAGTTGCAGGACGCGGGATTTACGAAGTTTTACGAACGTGATACGGGATCGGAATGAAGAAAAATCAGGATAAGGAATTTTTATTGAAACAGCTATTCTAGTTATTTACGTTTTGATCGACAAGATCGACATTTCTCAACACTGTGTCTACTTAGACTACTTATCCCTAGACCTAAATAGTCCTTAATAGTACCTAAGGGTCTCCCTGTGGCCTATGTATGAAATTCCAAAATGGTGAATGTACGTCAAGAAGGCCTTTCCGAAGTCGCTGAAGTCGTTGAAAGCACTCAGATTTTTGATGTTATAAACTGTGTCGCCTTATACTACGAGAGAGGGAAATGTGGAAATTCATTTTTGCACAAAGAAAAATTTCGCGCACAGCTATCGCAATCGGTACGAACAGTCCAAGCCTTGAGGGAAACTGTAAGGTTAGTACTGAGTATAATTTCTTTAAGACTTTATTGTCTTTATTAGTAGGAATAGTACCTTAATTAAATGTATAGATGGCTTTATTTTAAGCCGATTTATACTACTAACTAGCGTTTTAACAGCACGAGTCCCAAATTTGCCAAAATGTCTAAACGGACCAGAAGGAATGGTAGCAAACAAGACCGTGGAATCAGTAGAAATGATAAAGATTGGTTTGGAAAGACTGGCGACGGTTCTTCATTCATTTGAATACCGCAACCTAAATTTGCTAAGTTGTACAACAATGGATGTCGAAAATTTCCACTCAATTGTCCATCATAAAGCTCCACTATGCA
This sequence comes from Dendronephthya gigantea, assembly GCF_004324835.1. Taxonomy (NCBI): domain Eukaryota; kingdom Metazoa; phylum Cnidaria; class Anthozoa; order Malacalcyonacea; family Nephtheidae; genus Dendronephthya; species Dendronephthya gigantea. Next base: position 1,299,137 of record NW_021163049.1, read on the forward strand.
CGGTGCTGGACTATGCGAGAGACTTCGGCAATGCCGTGAAAGAAGGTTTGAAGCGAACGACAAAATGGGCTGCGTTTTACTACACTAATCCCAAATCATGGTACCCTGTCCTCGATCGTTCCATTTCCTTATCCAATATGCCGTTAATGCCGCCGTTCGCCAACGCTCAGTAAGACAAGAGACCACAATGTCAAAAGCTGGGACGCTTCCTGGTTACCTGTATGATAGAGAGACTCAACCTGGAGAGAGAATTGATTTTGAAAGTGGATACAATCTCCCTGAAGTAGAAAGAGATACCATGACGACAGAAGCCGAGGAAGAAGAAATAGATGAGATGGAAGACAGACAAGAAGACCAAGAAGACCTACAGACGTCCGAAACTTTAGAGATTTTAGAGTTTGACTCAAGTAGTGATGAAGAGTCTGAAGATGTAGACGATGTAGCTACTGGAGATGCGAGGATCGAAAATGACGCAGGTCTGGTAACATTGGCCCCTGAAGCCAATTTTCTTCTTGGTGCTGTATCGAGATTCGGGAGAACAATTCGTTTTAATAACAGAATCGTTATGTAATGGAACCAACGTGGTTAAATTGTACTTACTTGACCTTACGTACTACAAAACTCACCCGGACTATTATCTCCTATTTTTCTGGTGTTCTACAATTTATTGATCTTTGTTAGGGACCGTGGAATTGTGTTCACTGGCAATAGGGATAATAGGGAATATACTTAGAGCTTCCCCTTTTTATAGTCTACTAGCCGTGTATAGTAGTCCGTTCACAAATATTGCAATTGTTCTTATGAAAGAACTATCACACCTCATTCGTTAGGCATACTGATAATATGGGTCTGTATAGTTTGCCTTGTAATTCAACTTCATTTAATTGACTTGTTATGCTGGACAAATCATCCACTTTAGTCGACCACAGGTCGAATATTAAATAGACGAATTATCTTTCTGTTGAGTCGTTTTTTGCAAATTATTGGAAAAACTACAGTAAAACTCGTGTATTTTTGTAGGTTTTTTTCGGACAGTTTCTGCCCGCGGGGCTAGTATAGTCAGTATAAACAAAAGCACCAGACTGACACGGTCTGACACTATTATCATTTTAGTCGGAATCTAACTGTCCTAACTTGCGTAGCTGACTGACCACCTGCTACGCAATCTAGTCGGGATTTTGTCTGGATCGACGGGATCGGGATAGGCTAGAAATTGTTATCGGGATTCGGGATTGGGTCGTAAATATGGTGCGGGATTCGGGATTGAAAAGGCCTATTGGGGACCCTCATCTAGGGCTGAAATTTACGTCAAATTTTACATGGAATTACCATATTCAAAGTATACACAAAAAAGCTAGCAAGATGATAAATCTCTTAAAAAGTGTAAAATATAAGCTTCATAGATCAACCCTTATATCATTATATAAAAGTCTTATTAAACCTCTGATGGAATATGCTGACGTCATTTGGGACGGATGTACTGAAAGCGAAGCAAATCTTTTAGAAGGAATACAGAACGAATCGGCTCGTATAGTTACAGGAGCAATGAAAGGAACAAATAGGGTACGATTATTGAACGAATTATGCTGGGAAGATCTAAAAACTAGAAGATTTTTACATAAATTATCGTTGCTTTATAAAATAATAAACTGCCTCACTCCACCCTACCTTCGCGATCTTTTACCTCCATATGTCCATCAGAGATCTGATTATCATCTTAGATCTAATGAAAATTTTACTTATATTCCTACTAGTACCGAATATTTTAAAAAATCTTTTTTCCCGTCAGCAACTGCAGCCTAGAATGGGCTTGATAAAAACTTGTGCAATGTGGAACCATTATCACTATTCAAAAGTAAACTACGTAATACATTTCATGGAATGCAATATAACACTCTCTATAATACCTCGTTAAATCGATTCAGTTCAATATTACATAGCAGACTTCGTCTAGGTCACTGTGCGTTGAATTCCTATTTATATAGTATTAATTGTGCAATTTCTCCATATTGTAAATGTAGATGGGGAATAGTTGAATCAATTAAACATTTCTTTCTGCACTGTCCTCGATATGCTGCTCAGCAACAATGCTTACTTTCCTCGTCTGCACAGTTGCTCCACGCCACCTGGTTAAGTTTATCGGAGGATCAGATAGTTGAAACATTACTATTTGGTTCAGAAACGCTTGGTTATGAAGAAAATCAAATTTTGATGCGGAATGTTCAACTGTATATCCTTCAAACCAAGAGATTCACCAGTTTAATTGAATATTAATATGTAATAATTTATCTCTAGATTTTGAAATCTCTTCTCAGAGCTAACTATATTCTTTCTCTTTATAAATCATCCAATATTTGTGTATCTTTTATTTAAACACAATGTACTCCTTAGTTCTAAATAATTCAACATGATCTCCCTCGATGAGCCTAGCTCTTGGAGAAAATGTTGAGAATTTAAATATGTTTAAATAAAAAAAAAACGAATTACAAACTATTCCAGTCAAATTAAAAAGGCGTCTTAGTTATAAACACCACTACCAATTCCAGACTATTCGGCCTGTGAAGGTGCTAATGGCTGCTCAATATCTTGTAAAGAATAGCAAATTATTTGTAAATGAAGGTATACAGGTAAATGATGCTTTTCTAGATACATATGCAAATGAACTGGGAAACAACCCAAATGTATGAATGAACAAGGTGACCAAAATGATACTAATCAAGATCTTGTGTTCTCTTCTCCTGTTATTGAGGGGAAAATGGATAAGTTAAATAATATCAGTAAGCTGCATGAACCTGAAAGCAGTGTGAAAGACCATACTAATTCTGAAACATTTGAGGACAATTCTGATGATAACTGGTGTGAAATTGAAGAGCGCCCAGCCCCAGTAATGGACACATTGCTTGTTGAACCTGATGCGATTCAAGATAGCGAATTAGTATTCAACTTTGCACCTGGGGAGGATAATAAACCTTTGGGTTTATTTACTGATAAAGATTCTGAATTTCTGTCTTTCCCAACTATTTTTTGTGGAGAAACTAGAGTAGACAACAGCAACAGATTAGTTCCAGTTCATTACAGTACAGTGTGCAAATGGGAAATGCAAAGTCGGGATAGAAGGGTTGCACAATCTGTTGTTACAATATATTTTACCAACTAAAAAAGCTCCAAATTAGGAGAATTCATGATACAGCATCCATTGCCCTTCGGAAATGTAAAACTAAAGGAAAAAAGTACAAAGCGGGTGACTTGAAATCTGAAACTTTCATTTAAAAGCTAGTTCACCTTGATGAAGGATTTAGAGTGCTGAGAAATCTAAGAGGTTCCCCTCCATATTTTGAGAAATGCAAAAAGGACTTGTTTGCTATGATCAGACAACTTAGGAAACAAACATGGTTTTGCTCATTTTCTGCAGCTGAGACTAGATGGCCACATTTACTTCGAATGTTAGGCCGAATTGTCGAGGGTAAGGACTACAGTGATCAAGAAATAGCAGAGATGACGTGGCAAAAGAAATCTGAGCTTATAAAAAATGATCCAGTTACATGTGCCCGGCACTTTGATCACATGGTTCATTTGCTTATCAATAACTTTATTAAATGTGAGCATAAGCCTATTGGTGATGAGTGCAACTTTTTTTACCGGGTTGAATTTCAGCAACGAGGTTCCCAACACATACATGCATTATTTTGGGTTACAAATGCACCTGTATATGGCCAAAACTCGGATTCAGAGGTGGCATCCTTTGTTGAAAAATATGTTTCATGTAGTGGTGATGTTCAAGACATTAAGGCAGATTTATTAAACTTACAATTACATAGACATGCAAAAACATGCAAAAAAAGGGGAAAAACATGTGTAGGTTCGACTTTCCAGTGCCAACTATGCGTGAAACAATTGTGCTGCAGCCTTTAGCTAAAGAAGGCCTTGATAAAAAAGAGCTTGAGGAAATAAAAACTAACTCTGCGCTGGTTGTCGATAAACTTGCTGCCATGAAGTATGGAAGTGACAAAAATCATGAGCAATTTCTTGAAGAAATACATCTCACAAATGATCAATATGTAAAGGCTATACAATATACACTACAGCGTGACACTCTTTTTCTTAAGCGATCGCCATCTGAAATACGTGTTAATAGTTACAATGTCGATCTTCTCAAAGCTTGGAGGGCAAACATGGACATACAGTACGTATTAGATCCTTATGCTTGTGCTGCTTATATTTTGTCCTACATAACAAAAGGGCAAAGAGGGATGAGCAAACTTTTGGAGAAAGCTAGTGAAGAAGCAAAGTTAGGTAATAAAGATTTGTCAAGTCGGATTAGACATATAGGCAATACATTTCTTAATTCTATTGAAATAAGCGCTCAAGAGGCTGTTTACTTAGTTTACTTAGTGTTGTAAATGGCTCTGCGTCAATCGTCGCGTGATTGTGTTTTCATTAATACATCAAACTCTGGAAAGAGAACATTTTTACTAAAATCTAGGGATCAAATAGAAGCTCTGCCACATAATTCTCAAGATATTGCATCTGATAATTTGATTAAACGATATGAAAGGAGACCAAATCAGTTGAAGCATGTGTGCTTAGCAGAGTTTGCTGCTTGGTATAACTGTGTTCGTCATAAAACAAACCATTCAAACTTCGAGAATGAGAATGACTTTTTACCCGAATGTGATTTTGAACCTAATATTGATGATGATTTTTCTGGTGATGAAACAATTGACCTTAACCAAAAAGAGTATCAGCTAAAGGGAGGATTAACACTCGTCAAAAGATCTACACCAAAAATCATTCGCTCTGTAAGATTTAACAAAGTTAAGATCCTGAAAATTATTATAGAGAGCAACTCATGCTTTATATTCCTTGGAGAAATGAACTCAAGGACCTTTTGGGAACATGTGAAAGTTATTTGCACATGTATGAGTCACTGGAAGGTTTAATATTGAAAAATAAGCAGCAATTTGAATTTCAATCTGATGTTCTCGACAAAGCAATCAAAGAATATCAATCAAAGAAGATTTAGAAAATCCTGTAATCGAGTGTAATCATTGGGATACTGTTGCACCTAATACGCAACATTTAGATGAACAAGAACAACTTAGCCAAAAAAACGCCAGTGAGTTGTTTGGTTGTTTTGATCCTGGAGAAAATACAAATCACAGTCAGTATCACTTGATAGATGATATTGGAATATATCCCAGTTCAAGTAATGTAGAGTTAATAACTAATCCAATGAATGATACTGACTTTAGGAAGCTTGTCAGATCTCTGAATAAGGAACAAAGACAGTTCTTCAACCACATACTTCATTCTGTCAAGGTCAGTGATGATCAATTATCGCTCTTTTTAAGTGGTGGTGCTGGAGTAGGAAAAAGCTGGGTTACTAATGCTTTATATGAGGCAGTTACAAGGTATTTAAACCATATTGTTGGAGAGAATCCAGATGAAGCAAAAGTAATAAAACTTGCTCCAATCGGTAAAGCTGCTTACAATATTGGAGACAAAACTGTCCATTCTGTGCTTCAATTACCTGCAAACAAAGGATTTCACTATACTGCCCTTGATAACGACCGACTTAATACGATTCGATCTAAGCTAAGAAAGCTCAAAGTAGTACTTATTGATGAGATTTCAATGGTTGGCAGTGGTATGTTCAATTTGTCAATTTACGCTTGCAACAGATCATGGGTTCAAAGATGCCATTTGGAGGTGTAAGTATTATCGCTGTAGGGGATCTATTTAGCTGCAACCAGTATTTGACAAAAGGATTTTTGAAAACAGCTACAAGGATTATGGCCCATTGGCTCTATATGCTTGGCAAGAATATTTTGAAATGTATGAGCTAACCCAGATAATGAGACAAAAAGAAGATAAGGAATTTGCAGAACTTTTAAATCGGCTTCGAGAAGGGCGGCATTTGCAAAATGATATTGAAAAATTAAAAACTCTAATTTTCCAACCAATCAATTGCAATTCAAATATTACGCACTGGTTTACCACTAATAAATCTGTGGATGCTCATAATAATAAAATGTTTAAGTGTTGTGATGATAATAAAGCAGAAATAGACGCAATTGATATTGTAGTAGGCGATATTTCTGATGATAAGAAGCACCAATATAAACAGAGGATCCCATCAGATTCCACTAAAACTATGGGGCTACATTCCGTTCTCTCAGTTGCTACATCAGCAAAATATGATCTAACCACCAACGTTTCTGTCAATGATGGAATGACAAATGAAAGTGAGTGCACAATTTGTAAGATTGATTACAAAGTTTTAAATTAAAGTAGACCGAGTATTATATGGGTTTTATTTTCAGAACCTAATATTGGACACAATTGTCGTAAAGAAAATTTACACTTGTATAACACACAAATACAAAGCTACTGGGCCCCAATATTAGAAATAACTCGTCAATTTAAAATTGGAAAAAGTACTAATGTGAAGTCTTATGAAGGCAGTTCCCTCTAAGGCCAGCTGCTGCAAAAACAATTCATCGTTGTCAGGGAGACACCCTTGATGAAGCAGTTGTTGATTTCCCAAATTCAACTAGAGAGCACGTGCACTGCATTTGGTCTTAGTGGAGTTAGAAACATTGATAAGTTGCATATTTTAAATTTAAGTGAGAATAAAATTAAAGTTAATCCTAAGGTTAAAGAGGAGATGGCCAGACTCAGATCTATTAATATAGATATATTAATAAGAACATCTACATAAAAAGTTAACCAAATTCGAATAAACTCTTTTAACCATGTTCGCAATAGTAACTTCGAAGCCAAGTAAAATTGATAAGAAGTGGACTAAAGCTGGAAGCAAATCTAAACCGTTTACTGATAAAGTACCCCTTACCCATGTAGCAGCATCTACACCAGTAGCGGCATCTACACCAGAAGCGGCATCTACACCAGATGCTACTCTCATAACTGAAGTTGCTATGGATGAAGGTAAATATCTTTTTAAATGCTTACAATTGTCCATTTTGAAAAAAATTATCTTCTGGCTCGAAAGTTATACTTGCAACAGATCTAAATGCGTGCACTTTATTAAGCATATTGAATCATAATTTTTTGCATTTAAGGTCATGGTAATTTTATATCTGACGAAGCTGCCATGAATGAACTTATCTTGCACAAAAGTAAGTATGTAATGTATGTACAGGGTGTTTCAAAATAATTGATATCATTTTGCAATCTAGTAAGTACTAACTTAACTACTTATATGTTACAGGGGTCGGTTGTTCGAAGCTCATTTAAACTAACCTGTGGATCCATTGAACAACAACAAGCTAAAGTATTTCAACTTGAGTAGAACAATTACTGTATGTTTGCAACTAAAAATATTTAGTGCATAAGATATGTTCACAAAATGTGTGATACTATTTTTTTTTTCACTTATCCACTGTTCACAAGCTAAACGGCTTTGGAACAACCGGCTCAAGATTAATTAGATTATATTTAAAACACTTTTCTACTAATAAGGTCATTATTAACTATACTTTAAAAGGTCGGAGCAATTTTGTACTGCCAAGTAAAGCTGCAGAGAAAACAGATGCGTTAGATGGAAGGAAGAAAATGTTTATTTCTTAAAACTTGCATCTGTAGTCTTTTGCAAATATAACTGCCCAGTATCCATGCTTTTTAGCCAATCAAATTGCTTTGTTTCCGGTCCGCTTTTTCACATGCGGACAGCTCAACCGGACTGCTAATGGTTTTTATATACTTGCGTGTGCAAATCACGGAAGGTTTATTATTTGTTATAAAAGGGTTTAAAATTTTAACTACCAAATTATAAAAATTATAAAAAAATTTCTAAAGTTAGCCAAACCATTGCAAATCCTGATGATGATCTCGCCAATACCTATAAGAAATTCACCATTTCTTGTCCTCCAGAAGGGATTTTGGCAATACACAGATCCTTATCTTGCAAAAAATGTGCGAACTCGATGGTTCTGCACAATGTCGGGAAGACAATAAAATGTAGTGTGTGTGGCCTTGTTCAGTTATCACATCTCTGTCAAAAAAAGGTCCATGCCAATGGTTTCTTTATCAATGAACAGGGCCAGAAGATATCTTTGTTGATGAAACAACATATTATACAAGCATTGCTCGACATCTATCAAAATGAAAGCCATAGCAACGTGGCTAGTTTAGATGAATTAGGAGATGACGAACTGCAAAAAATTCTTCTAACCATAAAAGCAAACATCACCTACAACAATAGAAGTATTGCAACTAATGTGAAAAAGAACTTAAACATTGCAAACTGAGAAAGAATTACCAGCCAAATTCACATGAACACTGTACATCGGACAGCAATACTGCATGTTATTGTACTAAGATACACTGTAAGAGTGCTCTTTTATAGTTTATATTATGTTTAAATTGTTTTGTTAACATTGTATATCAAACAGCTACGGTTATTCCATGTACCGTATGAGGTGTACATTTATAATATATAGTTTACTTTGTTTAAATTCATCTGTTCAAGGCTTTACAAAGGACAGCTAAAAAGTAAAGACAGCTACGGTTATTGCTCCTATAGTGTCGTTACTCAGTAAAGTACACATAGAATCTGACTATATTTTGAAAACCGTCTATCTATATACCACATTATGTATGCGAATATTAACATCTGTATAAAGCTATACTAGCATACTAATTAACCTAATTATACTAATTGACAATACTAAACTTCTCCCTTTCTTGAGACAAAATGAACAAACTACTTTTAGTGGGTTCCATGGAAGGTGGTAAGATGTCGACTCTGCTCATTTAACTCAATTTGATGGTAGCCCTCGTTCATGTCTAATACACTGAAGACTTTGGCTCCTTCCAGTTTGAATTTGATATCACTGATGGTTGGAACGTCTGTAAAAGTTTACTTAGAATGGCGTCGTTTAAATCAGAAAACTTACACTTTCCGGCTTGATTTCTTAGCCGAAAATGATACTGAGCGACTGATTCATCCTTATTCTGCTACATCTCGGCAAACTTGCTACAAGCGCTGTCAGAGTTTGTTATCCGGATAAAATAATTGTCCAATTTGGCAATAATTTTCTCGAACTTGTTGTCTCGATCACCGTCACACTCGGGTACATTCTGTAAAGTGTCTATGAGCTCGCGTATTAGCTCACCTCCATAGATATTTATAGCGTCTACTTGATCGTCAATATTGTTTACACGAAAGAACCTTAATCTTGTTTTTAACTCCCTTTTCCATTTCGGCCAGAGTTGACCAGTTTCATCTGGATTTTCGCTTGTCGAAAACGGCTTCATTTTAATATCCTGTGGACCATGTCTGTGTTGTTGTTGATTTGAAACCTGACTTTGAACACCATCGTCTGTCGTGGAAGCTTCTCCTACTTCTAAACCTTTATTAACCTTAGACATTTCTCTTCTTTAGGTCATCCTCGTCGCCAAATATAGTGTCGTTACTCAGTAAAGTACACATAGAATCGGACTATATTTTGAAAACCGTTTATCTATATACCACATTATGTATGCGAATATTAACATCTGTATAAAGCTATACCATGCATACTAATTAACCTAATTATACTAATTGACAATACTATAGCTCCTCTAATTTAAATCTGGTAGATGTGCTTGGTTAATGAACACTTTTTTGGTAATCGGTTATTGTTAAACTCAAACACAAGCTCGTTGAAATTGAATTGTTTTTAATGTTATTTAATGCTCACTTTGTCATAACTCCAACATATCTGTTCCTAACATATTAATGCCTGTATTCTAAAAGCTCTCTCATACTCATTGAGCATGACTGACAAATCGCTGTCCTGTTCAAAATTGATTCCTCAATCAATGGTAAGATTTCGGGAGAAAATACTCAAAATCAGGCTATTAATTTTCTGGCGATATCATGGAATGGCTACGAGGTGATTTTGTAATGAGCTTTTAGAATACAGGCGTGCATTTCACCAAATTCAGTAGAGTGCCTGTACGATATTTAATGCAGTGAAAACCTGCAAAATGCTCCAAATCAATTCTCTCATTTTAATTTGATCCCATCTGTGAGTCGGCCTCAATGGCCTTTGATTATCAAATGCAAGGTGTTATGTCTGCATGCAAAGTTAAATGGGGAGACATTACACAGGTATTTGGATATGTTTCTTTAAAAAATTGTGGCATAGTTTGTTGCACATAATTATATGATGCCCAGAAAAGAAGGGCTCTTAACTTGTGATATAGAAACTCTAACCAAGTTGCCCATATATGGGAAACTTGAGCCTCTGAAATGCCAAATCTGTGAGCAATGTCAACCCCCATGAAATTGCAACAAAGGCAAACTAGAACCATAAACAACTCTGGTGTCATAGACCTTTTTCGTCCCTGCTTTTTTGATTCTCGTGCCGAGTATTCCACATTGTTACTCGATCTAGCATAAGTTAAGATATTACATGCTGGCTGCAGAAAGTCAAAGAAAACTTTAAATGTTGCATAATTTTGGACACCTGTGTAGAATTTAAAATTTATGTCGCTGGCAAGTACATGTTCTAATCGCAGTGCACACTGTTAGATGATAACTCATCATATTTTCTTTGTAAAGCTATGTGATCATCAGGGGTGGATCTAGGGGTGATCAGAGCGATCACGCGACTAAGGTAAAAATTGCCAAGAAAAGTGTTTCAATGAAATAGCAGTCAAGTTGCTAAACACACACAGTTGATTGGGCTGATGTCACTCACTGGGTGATGTTTGGCAGTCCAGTTGTTAAAAGAGTTCTGTGACTAGGCCTTCAAGCACGAGCATGCAGAAAAGCGGTCTTATGCATGAATTTTGCTCGCTTTGTCATCAAATCCTAGTCATCTGATTGGCTGTCCCTCTTTTTGCGCGATCTGTGGGGGGTTCTGATCGGTGAAGCGATCAGGGGCTCGAATCGAGCTATTCAATAGGCTAATTCAAAATCTATCTGAATTCTCATTGGTTGTATTTTTCTGATCGATTAGTGTGATCTGACCTTGACCTGAGAGCATGCAAACAGCAAGGTTTCTTGGCCTTTCTGATTGACGTCATTGTAGTTTTGACAGCAACGAAAACTCAAACAATTATTAAACTCGAAAAAAAAAATTATCATCAAAACTATTTATTAATTTACAACGCCGTGAGATGTGCTTTGGAGAAAGACGATCAGCTATATCTTAAATTATTGAGGCCGATCTGAAGAAGCGAATAGCCGCAGCAAAGCGTTCAACTGAGCAATTTTTTAACGAACTGAACAACACCAGCGTCTGCCTCACGAGAAATTTTGTTGTGGAATCGTACATCCCCATGTCTGTTCGGAAGACAACAAAGAAGTTTTGTACAGCCCTAAGGTAAACATAACAACATTTTACAAAGATTTCGTGCATTTGTTTATTGGTTATTGTATAATTTCTGTTAGAACTGTCAAGCTGCACAAGCTATAAAGTTGAAATTTACACGTTGCACATTGAAATTTACATAGGATTTCGCTTTAATTTCCATATAACTGCGGCGTATGCATATGCATCAAGAGGAATCGAGCAGTGTAATAATGTATTATGTGAACTTCGTAATACCTTCTGTGATATGTACAACCCGATGTATTAAGGCAAAGCTTAGAGCACTGAACTGTGTTTTAATTTCAAAAATAATTATTCAAAATTATTATAATGGCCATATTTCCTGCATGATTACATTTTAAACAATGAACACTAGTTTATTATATAACAATTCTATAATTATATTGCCAATTATTCACACTTAATGGCTCATGAAAGTGGAACATGATGTTTTTGCTATCAAGTTTATCAATTACTAGGTTAATATTTATTCATCTACACCTAAGTGACTGACTAAGATTTACCTAGGTGTAATAAAACCAAGTTTCATTCATGTCTTAGTCTCTCTTAGATCTAACACTACTGGAAACTGCTTGTATAGCTATGTGTGCTTTGTAGAAGTGAGTATAACAATAGCCTAATGGAGCTATTGAGAATTTTGACCTCCATAGAGCTCTTCCTTAATGCTGATTTTTATTCTCAGCACCCTTGTTTTTCTTCTGTTGTGGAAGAGCATGATCAATACTTCAGCCAAAGTATCAATATAAACCTTTTACCAATGTCTGTTTCTAAGGGATGTTTATAGATACTGGTTGTATGAAATATGACTTGGTTAGACAGGAAGCTATATATATACTTATATAATTGCAGTGAGAAGAAATGGTCATCCTTTCTCTGTATAATTGGTCTTAATTGCTTCAGTTTTAAATAGGAATACTTTCACCTATTATCCTGATAGTGGGGAACAAAGAAGTAAATTGCTATTTAATTGCATTATTCAACCACACTTAACTCCAAAGGAAGGCTTGGATGATCTTCATATTTTGTTTTGTTATAGATGTGAGAAACACCAAAATATTCAATCAAACTAGCATATTTGTGGTTGCACTTATGTAAATTTAATCAAGTATGGTTACTTGCAATATGTAAAGCATCATTTGCTACTACATTCACCAATGTCTACACCAGTGCAAAGATTTGAAGGCGGGTGCTGGGCCACTGCTGGTGCATAAAAACAATCTGCATGTGCTCTTATGTGAGAATCACACAATATCTTTGTAGTATCATGCGTTTCCTAGGCATACTGATGAGCCCTGATATTTGGCGAAACAGTCACATTGCATCTGCACCCCCCCTGACGAATGCAACGTCTTCCCCCCCCGAATTTCTTGACTGAAACTTTTTGACTAAGGTACGAAAAATCCTAGATCCGCCCCTGGTGATCATTTTTCAATTTTTCATAGTTCGAATCTTGTACATCAAAGGTAGTATTGTGCTGTTGAAACTGGTTTGCTTCAGTGGTTGTGTCCTTGTTTATTACACATGTATGTTCCCTTCCACGACTGCTGTTTTCCGTTTGTCTGCATGATATTTTTGCAACAGTTGGCAATGCACCAAAAGATTTCTTTCCACCGGGGAAGTGTAAGGAACAAACTTTGTGGCTTTTTAGAGGTTGACTTTGTATTCCTAATAAATTTAGCCATATTTCTTTTAAGCTTGAATCTAGGGAAAATTTATGGAACAATAATTCCGTATTTTTAACATTGTTGCTTCGGCAGAATGGCACACAACACGTTGTTCCCCCATACTTTTTATCTTCGGGTACTTTCTTTGTTTCGCTTTCCATATATATCAAAATAAATGGCAAACCAAAAGGCTGCAAAATTTGCTCGAGACAAGCGACCTTGCATAAAATTTGACTCGCATGAATATGTTGTTGTTAAAAAACTCCAAGGAGAAACTTGAACAGCAGTGAATAGTACTTAAAATACTTTTTAAATATTTCAAAACCTTTGAAATGTGAAAGCTTGGTATTTCAAAGAGTAACTGTTTTTATTTTTGCCGCCAGACAACTTGAATGTTTTTGTTTGTGAAAAGAACGTTTGATCAAACATGTGTTGTTTCATGATCGTCAAGTGTGCAAACATTTTTACCTCTCGAGCCGCTACAATTAAACCGATCATTGAAATATTCGGGCAAACACAAAATCACAATGTGTTCCTTCCATTTAATACAGTACTCACCTTTTGATTGTGTAATACTAAAAAAATTACCGCTACAAACGCTATCTTCAATATTTTGCGTGTTTAGCACAGTGCCACTTTCGAAAAATACAATCGCCATGTTGAAAAATTTTGCTATGTAATTAAACTACTGTGATGCTTTGCAATTCTGCAATTGGCCCATTGTATCTAATTGTAGACAACAGCACCAGCACTAGCAACTTTTTTATCCCCAGGCATGAAAGTATTTGTATCTATAGATTTCCCTTAATTCCAAACCTTAAACATTCAGCGTACAAAGTATGATGGGATGTAGAGCCATCATTAGTCACAGTATAACATCGGAAATTCATAGCGAGCCAAAATTCTTCACAAAGCTGCTTTTCGTTAAGATGATATATGGCAGGTGGTTGTGAATGCCGAGAAACAGAGATCGATACTACTTGTGAGAGCGCGACTAATTAAAGAAGCAGCAAGATTCTACATGTCGATGTGCACACGACCTGCCCACTCAATACAACTTGACTTGCCAGCATCTTATAGCACGATTTCCAGCACTTAAAGATGCAATTGTGTTACCTGGAGAATTGTGCGAGTATGTAAGTCTTTGTTTAAGAAGTTATTATTTTCGGGGCAGATAAAGGCATGATTTAGGGATTTAAGGATATGTTTGTCAATAAATACAAATATACTGAATACAATATTTTGCTTAACATCATAAAATATACTATCATCACACTATATGCTTTACACATATCCTGATTCGTGCGTATCACCGAAAATTAGAGGTCCTAATAAATTAATATAACTAGTTCGTTGTAGACCAGTTTTACAATGAAAGCTTTAACTCTGCTAACCACTTTGCCATTAATATATATGTAGATGTAATGAAACGTTGCTCCTTTTTTCAGTTAAAACTTAAACGGGACATCTCTCAAAGTGTGCGCAACCACAAAAGGTCGAGAAAACCCCAAAAAACACAACAGACTATTCTTGGAAAAGTTTTAACACAGGACCAACAGATTGATGAAAAAGTTTTGCAATCTCTTTTGCAAGAATTAAAAAACGACTTTGGCAAAGCTAAACCATGAAAGGTAAAATTTTTCTGCAAATGATGGTCACGTAACCAATGCGAACATTGGTGTGTGCTCATTCATATTACACACTCTATAAATTCCACTCGTCAAGGGAAAACACTTGTTCATAATTAACATTTCTGTCTTGATCTTTACATATAGGAACATATCACGCGCATCCTAAGAAGTACTCTTCCAAATTTTAAAGCGTGGGTTGAGAGTGACGTACCACCATGCCTAAATGATGTATTAGACAAATATGTTGTGTTAAGATGTGCAGAATGGGTAAGGATAACTACATGTATTAGAATGGAGTTTTCTTTGCAAAACAATAATTTTGATCACTTCCCTATGTGAGCATTCATATTATTTACGATATTGTGTTGATTTAGCCAAATGTACAATGTCAATATGAGCGCTAGTTCCCACGATTACGATTATTCCTGCATCGATCATATGCATTTAATATGCACAAATTCAACTATTTACATTAAAATCTTTCAACCCAGTTGTTCAATAAACAGATAATTGTAGATTATACAGGGGCTGCTTGCAGCCTGAAGTGTAATATTTTTTTTTGTTTTACCACTGGACCTCGTGAAGGGCCTCTGAATCTAGGTTGACCAGAGCTTTGTAAGATTTCTGTCTTTTCAGAACACAATTCTTGGCTTGCTGGATGTATCGATAATGCAGTGGGGCTGGAAATACTGCCTGAATTGATGAAGATAGTAGGCCCAGGAATTTTGACCATTCCCGCACCAAGGTTATAGGGTTGTCTAAGAGTTGTTGACAGTTTTGAAGGACCTTCTTTATTTTGTCCTTTGGCTGACTCAAACTCATGCTGGCCAAGAACCCCAGAAACTCAATCTGTTGGGATGGAGTTAACTGTGACTTTGGGTAGTTTACCACAAACCCTAGTCCCTCCAAAAGATTGAGTGTTGTCGCTGCATGCTGTAAGGGTAAGTTGCCTGCATTCTGCCATTATGAGAAAGTCATCCAGATAAGCTACGAGTCGAATGCCCCTCGGACGTAAAACTGACAGAACTGGTTTTATAAGCTTTGTGAACACCTGTGGGGAACTTGCAAGGCCGAATGGAAGGCATGCAAACTCCAGAAGTGAGTCTCTCCAAAGAAAGCGGAAGTACTTCTGGTGGTCCCTCCAGACAGGTACTGTCAGGTATGCATCCTTCAAGTCTATTTTCACTAAATAATCTCCTAAATAATAATAATCTCCTAATCTAAATAATCTAAATAACCTCAGGTATTCCGATGTCTTCGATTTCCTTTACCACCGACTCACGTATGCCATTGATAAACTTCATGTTGAAAAAGCTCACTTTGAATTTTTCGAATAGGTACAAATGCCCTTCCGTTAAGTCAGAGATCATGTCTTCCCAAATCGTCGCTTTGATTGAACCAGTTGCATCGGCTATAATTGCTTCACACTTCAGCAAGGTTTTCCTCATTGTGTGAGAATACACGCTTTTGCTCATTCCCTTCCAAACCACTTTTGCCATAATGGAAATAGGGTCACCATTGATACTTGATTCTTTTATTTCATTAACCATATTTTGTTCCTTTTCGTGAACTGTATTCCATGGAAAAGCGATATTCTTTTCCCGAATGACTTTCGACCTATTGTTCATGGTATACTCTATACTGTCATGTTAATATTTGCGTTTCTTCGCTGTGACATCGAGGAGTTTTACAGGAGATTTGCGGGTTTAGTTCTCGATTATATCTTTCCGTTTTTCTGGGCTGAAACAAACCACCCAGACACTCTCTTCTCGCTCCTGAATTTTGAAGTCGAAGTACCGGTTTCCTGATGCTGGCATTTTAATTTCAGACACTCCGTGAATATAGCCTTCGACGTCTTTTTTTATTCCCGTCGAATTACTCCCCTGCCCTGCCATTCCACACAATATAATTCGGACAATTTATAGACAGTGAAAATTAAAATAACAAAGCAACGGTACCTTCTGATTTAAATATAAACACATGCAAAAGATGGTAAAGATGTATTCCGATTGGTTGCTGTAACCAACTCCCGGTTGACAACCTTAATTGAATTAGCTGTATACCAACTCCCGTTGAGTGCCAGAGATCAGAACCTTGTAAACAAATTGAAATTCTTCTACCAAATACTGAAACAGTGCAATTTGATATACAATAAAAACTTCTCTACGCATACGCCCACAGCCATGTTCAACAGTTTTGCAATTACAGTTTCTTGGACCAGGATATAAACTAGTAATATTGTTTCCCGTATATGTCGGGTCACATGACAGGAATCAGTATATTTTCATATATTATCCAGTAGCAGAACTGTGTCGCATTGTGGTGTCGCTGTGCAGAAAAGCTGTTGTAAATTTGCACTGTCTAAAATGTGGACTTTGTATTATGAAATACACTCACGCTACATAAACCTACATGCACTATTCGTGGAAAGGCCTACAGCTACACTAGAATACATTGAGCATTTTCAAACCAGGCCAATGATACCAGTTATAAAAACCAATTGCTCCTCCTGTTATGCTATGACATGGCAGCAAACACCATCAAATGTTAAGAAATTGCTCAAATGAAAGGCCAGTCAACAAGAAGACTGGCGTGGGGGTGTTGGTGTAATTACACTGAAGTGTTATTCCTAAAGCAAAGAATCTGATATGAGGAGTGTTCGACAATTATATGGAAGCAAGGTATGTTTAATCATTTTAATATTGTAACTGTATCCAACATTTATTTACTATGTGTATATCGTTAATCTACTATATTGTAAGCTCAAATATATAACTTTTCCTCTCTGTCTTCTTTTAGAATGGAAAGTTTAAGAATGAGACAGTTCGGAAACTTGTCACTAATTATGCTATAAAGTATGTCCAAAAATATTGCTCTTCGTAAACAATGAAAAGAACATAATTTATCTTTACATGAAAGCTTTTAGAGCCCTCAGAAGCTCGCAGAGTAAGCACTTGCGTGTTGTCTATATTGACACACTACATAAAGTTTCAGTTGAGTAATTTTATAATCGAACTCCCTTTTACACTAACAAATTTTCTTTGTCAAATTTCTCTTCCTACTGCATACAAACAAGTAGATTGGTTATAAATGATTTTATTATGTCGTTATGCGTGAGCAACCTTATTGTGTTGTGATTGAATACACTCAACTGCATGCCGGCAGGGTAATAAATTTGTCAAAGCAAATTTGGTTGTTTAAAAGGGCCTTTAGCTTAATGTCTTCGGATTATCATATTTTTCATTTCTTTATTTGTAGAGGGTGAATACTTACAATTATAAAATGTCTGCTACTATTGCTCAAGGTTTCGGACTGGCAAGCATGCCGTAAACTGTTCCTGAAATTCCACGTCATGGGGTAACTTTTATGGATATCCTTCGCAAGTTCCTTAATGAACGACTGTTAACTCTTTGAAGACATGGCTATTGGCTAACGTACAATATCCCTGTGTGTACCTTGTATCTTAACTTTAGTTTTACTACGAATATCAACATCAGTAATTCGAAATCTAAGGACCAAAACCCTCCATTCAATGTGCGTTTTACAATTACCATTATAAACTTCTTATACATTTGGACTGTTGCAATGAAATATTTTTTCCTTCTAAATTGCAACTATGTGCACTAATTGTAAAAACTCTTGGTCCAATGAAAATCGTACTGCACAATCTTCTATCTGTAATGTATGTGTACTATTCTGCAAGTTTTGTAAACAGAACTGTCTCTTTTTGTTCTAATTTTGTGCTTTTGGAATAAAGTCTTTTAAATTCTGAACCGTTCTCGAGTTGATTATAATTGTACATCTACTATGTTACTGTCAGTATACAAGACATTTTCAAATGACGTAATTTGTAGTACTCACTAATCACTAGTAAGATATCTTTTCTTTTTGTCACAAATAGATATGCACAACGACTACATGCTTGAGAAAGTGTCTTGTTTGGAGTTAAAATTACTCTAATATTGGGGGTTAAAAGTCTGCAAATAATCCTACTTTTCGGGGTTAGGGCAGGGGTTAAAATTTAATAATACTTGTGTGCCTGGAAAAGTCCAATGAGGATTTGTTTTCAAGCTCCGAGTCTGTATTTGTAGTTAATTGATAGTTAAAAAACATCACAGCAAAGCAAAATATCGTCAAGGTTGCATAGCAACGAAAAATGACTTTATCACCTCCGATCCATGAAAGCACATACATATCTGCATGATTGAAACACATTGTGTATATGTAGATTCAAAGCCGACATTACTTCTGTTTTTTGAAAAAGCTCACTTGTTGAATTCTTGAAAAAAAGTCAACGTATGAAAAGTCATTTTTCCAAACAAGTGGCACAATCTCTACCTTATCTAATGAAAATCAGGTATAGTCAAACTTGTATTTACGTTGAAGCATGAAACATGGTAAATATGTCCATGTTTTATGATGTCACAACTATTGTCACAATAGACAGGCAATTTTGTACCATTAAAAGGAGCGTATACAAAGAACTAAGACTCATAAAAATATAAATATGTACAGTACTAGTGATGTGGCTAGAGAACGCTTGTAACAACTAAATAAAAATATATATAGTACATGCCATATATGGTTGTCCATATGGGCTTACAAGTCCATCTCTTGCATCAGGCGGTTGATGGTCACCCTTTTTCTAGCCTCATCCGTGTTTCCAAGCAACGCCGCCTCCAGAAATGCATAAACATTCTTTCCTCTTACAGGGTAAGTAATGTTGTATACATAGTATGAGCACATCAATACCACAATAGCTTTTATCAGATTTGTGTTTGTGAATTTGAGGATGATGGCCCCTTCCGCTGCAAGGTATAAAGGGCTGATTGCCCCATATTCCCCAGCACCAATCAGCATTGGGGCAATCACAGACTCATCATCCTAGGTAAAAGATGAAGAGACTTTAAATTATTCAGCATTCAATAAGATTAACCACTTTCAAACAACATCAATTCCTCTGACCATAAAAAAAATGGCATAAGCAGCATAGATTATATAATATGTGATCAAGAAATATTTCAAAATGTTAATCATTTTGTGGTAAAGAAACCAACATATCTTTCGGATCACAGCCAATTGATTGCATGGACTGATATTTATCAACCAATACTTAATACAAGCAACGTTGACGAACACATTCCTCTATACAAACTGCCACTCAAATTTCAATGGTCAAGCAACTCAACTGATATATTCAGGCAAAAATTAGAATCTATTGAAACCCAGGAAAAGCTAAATGATTTTACACAACGTACATTCAGTAAAGACCAAGACGGCATTAATGAATGTATGAAACAGTTCCAAGATATTTTAATTGATGCATCAAAGAAATTACTTAAGCCAAAACGGAAAAAATTTAGAAGGAAAATAAATAATATACATAATAAAAAATGGTTTGATAAAGAATGCAGATTTAAAAGACACGAAGTCCGTAAACTTGCAAATAGAAAACACAGAGATCCCACAAACATTAATCTAAGAAATGAATAGCATATTGCTCTGAAAACGTATAAAGGGACACTAGAAAATAAGAGAGAACAATTTGAAAATAACCGAATAATAGAATTAGAAAGGGCTGCAGAAAATGACCCAAACTCCTTCTGGAAAACCCTACAAAATAGTACTGACGAGGTTGAAAATGGAAATAATAGGCACAATGGCCCAAAAGACGATGAATGGTTTAGTCATTTCTCAAAACTTCACCACAAGCACGAAATAAATGAAGAACATCTTAAGATAATTGAAATCCTTAAAGACAAGGAAAAAACTAGTAACGAATATGTGCTTGATAAGGAAATTACTAAACATGAAATACAGATCATTGCTAAAAATTTGAAAACGAGAAAAGCAGCCTATTCAGACAAAATAAAAAATGAAATGATAAAATGTGGGATAGACATTTTAGCAAAAGGATATATTAAACTGTTCAACACCATCTTAAGTGTAAGCATATTCCCACAACCATGGTGTGAAGGGCTTATTACTCCCATTTTTAAATCTGGTGACAAACAAGACCCCAATAATTACCGGGGAAATTGTATATCAAGTTGTCTAGGAAAATTTTTTTGTTCAATTCTAAACAACAGACTAATGACCTATACAAAAGAAGAAAATATAATACACCCCTCACAAATAGGATTCATGCCAGGAAATAGAACAGCTGATCATATATTAACTTTAAAAACCCTACATGACAATTACATAAAACCCCATCAAAACAAAAAAATTTATGCTTGTTTTATTGATTTCAAAAAAGCTTTTGATTCTGTCTCGCATGATGGCCTTTTATTGAAACTATTAGAGAGCAAAATAGGGGTAGATTCTATGATTTAATTAAAAACTTGTATTTAAATACCCAATGTGCAGTTAAAATTGATGATCATAGAACTTCATTCTTTCCATACTCTACAGGAGTTCGCCAAGGTTGTGTATTAAGTCCCATTTTATTTAATCTCTACATTAATGAATTACCAAAATTGCTCCAGGAAACAACAAGCTCCGATCCTTTTTTATTATCAAATAATAAGATCAATAGCCTTTTATATGCCGACGACTTGGTAATATTATCGCAATCATACTCCGGTCTTCAAAATTGTCTAAACACACTCCACACCTGGAGTAAGAAATGGTCACTCGAAATCAATTTAAAAAAAACGAAAATCATGATTTTGCAAAAACATAAATCCAAACATAAAAACATGATATTTAACATTGGTAATGAACTGCCTCCGAAACTAGCATGTAGGATCTTTGATGGTGTAAGGCCCTGTTCATATGATCCCGCTTACTGAGATGTCTCACCTAGCGAGATGAAAAGTTCCATGTGTTCATATGGTGTTTTCATCCCGCTTGCCGAGATAAAAATTCTTCGTTTCCATGGTAACTTTGTGGAAATAATTTTCATCGATACAGAATAAAACGATCGCTAACGCGATTTTTTTTGCCTTTAATGATTGTTGTGCATCGTAGGACATTAGTTAAGCAATATTTTTGATAAGTTGTACTAACCCAAACGTAAAATTTGCTAAAAATCGTGCAAATTAGCGTTAAAATCGAGTATTTATAGTGTTTAGATTTCATCCCGCCAAGCGGGATAGCGTGTTCATATGGGAATCGATTTATCCCATCTACTTATGATCTCGCCTCTCAAAGGCGAGATCCCGGCTAGCGGGACAATTCGTTTTCTCATATGAACGCGTTGTAAGTTTTACTAGTAAAAGTAACACACGACTAGATCATAGGTAAGCGAGACGTCCCGGTAAGCGGGGTCATATGAACAGGGCCTAATATCTCCTATATTACTATATAATTCAGAAGTATGGGGATCCTACACTGGCATAGATTTCACAAAATGGGACAAAACCCAGACTGAAAAAACTCACCTAAAATTCTGCAAACTCTACTTAGGCGTAAACCGGAAAGCAAGTAATAATGGAAGCAGAGGAGAACTTGGTAAATTCCCTCTACTAATACATGTAATTCAGAAAATACTAACTTATATCAAGAATCTATACAAATTACCAAATTCGTCATTAGCAAAACTAGCATTTATAACCTCAAAAGAATTATATCTCAACGGTAGAGAATCTTTCTACTCAAATATAGTAAACCAAATGAAAAAACATTTTCCATTACTACAAGAACCAATCGACCTAGAGTCATTTATCAACGAAAACACAATAAAAAGTATAATTGACGTAATAAAAACTAACTACATTTTAGAGTGGAAACATGAACTGAGCAACTCCTCTAAACTTACTTTTTATGACAAAATTAAGAATGATTATAAACAAGAAAACTACCTAACTATAATAAAAAATCCATGTCAAAGACAACTATATACAAAATTACGGATAAGTAACCATAAATTATTAATTGAATATGGTCGATACCAACAAATACCTCGGGAAGAGAGGATATGTAAACATTGCAATTTGAATGCTATTGAGGACGAATTTCACTTTGCCTTCGAATGTCCAAATTATGACAATCTGAGAAACAATTCTAATAATATTCTCAAAAACATGTTCGAACTAGATTTACCTAAAAGTTCAAGAGAAGATTTGTTAACGCATATTATGATCAATGCAGACCCAGTGTTAACAAATCTCTTCTCAAATTTTATTATGAAGTGTTTCAAGGTTAGAGACATGTGCCAAAATAACCTCGAAAATCAAAATAATGATACAAATACAATTACTGTATAATATCAATTGCTTCATGAACTCTAAGATTTTCATAATCATACTTGTTCTGTTATCTTTGTTATTATTGTATATTAGTGTAAGTTATTATGTGTCATTATAACTTTGACAATACCTGTAAATAGCTAGGTCATGTCAATAAAGTTCTTTTATATATACCCCTTACTATTTTCGTCAATTTTGACGACTTTTTCAACTGTTCAAAAAGTATCTTAAAATGCTAAAAATGGCTTCCTAAGACTAATATCTTTCATTTTAGAGCATATTTGGTTGGTTTTTGGCACATTGAAAAAGTCATCAATTTTGACCAATATGGTAAGCGTTACCCTTACCATTTTGGTCAATTTTTATGACTTTTTCAATTGTTCAAAAAGTGTCTTAAAATGCTAAGAATGGCTACTTAAGACTAATATCTTTAATTTTAGAGCATATTTGGTTGGTTTTTCAAAATTGAAAAATTCGTCAAAATTGACGGAAATGGTAAGGCTTACCCCTTACCATTTTGGTCAATTTTGACGACTTACAATTATACAACAGGCAGGTATGATAAAACTTGTAGACAGTTTGTGAACATCGTAACAACTGGCTTACAGACTTGTTACGAACTATGCATTTTTATGTGTGGGAATGTTAATTTAAAAAGGGTTTGTCTACAGTCGTGTCGCAACGTATCATTATAGTGAAACGGTGTGCTGCAACTGATTCAGTCCTTAAGACATGAATGTGTAACAAGTTTGATCGTAAAAAACGATATTACATATACTGATGCCGGTTGTTTAAAACTCTAACTACATTTTGCATCAGTTAACTCAGAAATACATTTTTGTTCTTGGCCAATTTTGTTCTTGACTGCACTTAAAGGTTAGGTTTATACAACTGGCCCCTGGTAACACAATAGAATTATTTTGTGTACCTTTGTAGGTAACTGGAAGAAAGTAAGCCACTTGTCGTCACTTGTTGATACCTCTGTTCTAAAAACTGGTCTAACCTCTTGAGGGATGGGAATGGTGTTCACATTTAACGTGATAGGGAACTTGGAAATATCTAACACTTCATTTTGCTGAGCCATTTCTGGAGGCAGATTTGCTTGTGGTATAGGACCTGGGTATTCACTTTCACATGCAAGATAGGCAATTTAACTTCACATACTGCTTTTTTTATTAACATTATTTGGCCTGCTTTGATGTTACAAGCCCGTAACAGCTCGTCACTTGTTGAACGAATCATCTCTGCTGTGTACAACTAAAAATGGTGTTTTATTAAATACTATGACGGACAAAGTTAGCCTTAATCTGTAAACGTATTTCACAACGTAAGTATAAACATGTCCTGTGGACAATATTAAAGAAAGTTTGCAGACGAAATGGTCTGATATGCCCATCTGTGTTTATGTTTACGCCATTTTCACAATTGATCATTTTTGCGTTTTGACCATTTTCGTCGGTATGACTCATTCCCAGTCTTTTTACTGTACATAAATCAGATTTGTATAATCTCGTTCCTCAAGCCTGCGATTTGCTCTGACCAAAGGTTATCACGGGCTCGGGGAACAAGATTGAAGTGGTTTTGCTAGTTATTTCAGTTTTTTAAATTTAGCCATAAACTAAATTACAGGAATGTTACGTCAGTTAGTAATTTTCATACGCCATATTTTCAACAAACGCCCTCAAGCCCAACCTCCTACCCAGGTTCTTTGCTCCTAAGCGCAGAAAACTTTTAATCAATTTTTACTTTTTAATCGCTTATATAAGTGGCCGAATGTAGCTTTTAACATTTGAACTGTAGACATTCGTAGTGTATCTACATAATATTGGCTTAGCAAATGCATGGACTTCACTTCGTTGATTCAGCAAACTTTGTATAATATGTTATTCTGTAAACCTAGGTAGATTTATAGACATTTAAGTACCTCGTTTGCCTGACGTTTCAGTCTTTTGACAAGTCCTATTTTCGTCTATTTGTGGTGATTAGACGCGCTGTATCGGTATCCTGTTTACGCGCAATTTATTCCTTAGTCACTGATTGTGGTTGCTGCGTCAATATGGGTATACACACTTATGCTAAAATATTAGTTGTTACTGCGTAGATATATAACCACATAAACCAAGGTGGATTGCGTATTTTAGGCATTAACCTTTTAGCGTGTTTTGTTTCCGTTAAAAATTATGTGTTTTTAAAAACATGCTGTGCGCAATTCCGGAGGGCGGATTTCCACTGTCGCATTTCCACTGCCATCACATCTGCGCATTCACACAGAAGCCCTCTATAAAAACTGCGCAGCAACAATCATTATTCAATTTCTATCGAACGCGATCGAGCAATGGCTTCTAGCATAAAAAAGACGAAAAGGGGTAAATACTGTGTTTGTGGAGGTCCTGGATTGCGCAGTTGCACAAATACCTATCACATTGAAGAATATCAATGCACAAGTTTATCGAGAATGAGGAACAGCGGAAAAACTGGATAAAATTAGTGCGAAGACATCGGCCAAATTTTGTTCCAAGCAAATCGTCAGTCATATGTTCAAGGCATTTCGAGAAATCTTGCTTCGCAACAAGGTATCATGTTGGGGTGCCTGACGAACTCAAACCAAAAGCTAGATATCTAACACCAGGGTCTGTTCCAACTAAGGATACTGTCATCCTGGATGAAATGCCAACTACATCACATGCTAAAAGAAGGGTGAGCCTTAAAAACAACTTGACAAGAAATATTTGAATATTTTTTTGCGTGTTGAATATTATTTGTTATAACAATCTCTTTTTTTATCCACAGATAATATGTCACCAGTTATCGCCGCTATCGTGTGATTCCAACCAAGACGAGGAAGAGCACACAACTTCAGATGAAGATGAAGCAGATAAAATTGAATTAGCCCACACAAGAGACAGATGCGAAAGTCCGATTCTTTCTGACAATCTAAACGAAGTAAGTTTTATATCTGAAGATCAGGAATTGCTTCCGTGCACCAAATGTGATCTGGAAAAAGAAAAACTAGAGCACCTTCAGAGAGTACGTTCTGTGCAAAAAAAACGCCTTTTAAAGAGAAAGTGGCAAATAACAGCACTAAGGAAGAAGAGTAAAAACCTCAAAAAGGTTGGTTCAAAGTTACATGATTACTATGAAAGTGATACCACAATCTACATGATTGTTTTAGGGCTTGTTTAAGTGATTTCTTTAGAATGAGCTACTATAAATATTTTGTTATTTTTTTAAACTAAAATTTCACTAGAGAAATTATCATTTTCTAAGATCGTTGAATCTTTGCAACAAGAGATGTCCTCTAGTTCGTCTGAAGACGAGAGCAGAAGTAACTACGATTCCGATGAAAATAAAACTGGTGAAGATATAGGCATCTTGAATGAGGCTTTGCATGATGAAGATGGATCACTGCCAAACAGCTCTGAACATGAATTGATCGATAATTTTAAAGATCCAGATTGGAATGCCAATATGGAGGATGAAGAAACAGACTCATCAGCTGATGATGAGCTCGAAGACGATGGAAAGGAAATACAAGAGGGCACATCACAAGATGCAAGGTAGGTTTTTATATACACGCAGCATCAGTGAATAATTCATAAAGTACTTTGAAAAACACAGAAATATTATTGCGACTTATTACACCTGTTGTTTTTTAGATTAGCGGATACAGAGCCAAAGTTTATAGTTTTTTACAGTATGTTGGTTTAACTGTTTTCATTGTTCTGCTTTCACTGCAAGACCGAATCGCCAAGTGTTGACATAAAAGTTTGTGGAACAATAATGGCAATAGTGGAAAAAAGATGCAAATCATGCAAAGGGTCTTACACATGGAGAAGCCAACCATTAGTGTTAGGAAAACATCCTGCTGGCAATATCCTGCTGAGCTTCGCAATTCTCATGTCCAGATCCTCTGTTAGCAAAGTTCTTCTACTCTTTGGGCACTTAGTGTTTCGGACAGTCCACCTTTGGACAGAACTTTACATCTTATTTATATTTGTTACGTCATATTTAATTTATCTTGATTATACTTTGATTCAACTTGATTTGCCTGCAATAGGATATGTGTTGATTTGTAATTTGATTCGGGACAGTTATATATATTAGGATAAGAACAAAGAGATTTGAGTTTGATATTGAGCATATAGCTTGTGTATGAAATGAAATGAAGTGCTGTTTCAAGCCGTAGAGACCCACTCTTCAGGTACTATAATCTTTATTTGTAATGTGTTAAGTTCTTTATTCACCAATCAATAATATAATGTAATCTAATCAAACGCAATCATTTTAGAATATATAAATAAATATTACGAAAATCTCTACGGTGTTGAGCGTGGTTTTGCCCATTGGAAACAAGTTTTGAAGATTGGTTAACACGTTGAGATGTTCAAAAGAGGACTGTAGTACAATCTGGTACCGAGATAGCAGGCAAATTATCGTGGTTATTGGGTGAAATCATGAGCGATAAAGAAGGCCAAAGTGGCGTA
The DNA here is from genome assembly GCF_004324835.1 of Dendronephthya gigantea. NCBI lineage: Eukaryota > Metazoa > Cnidaria > Anthozoa > Malacalcyonacea > Nephtheidae > Dendronephthya > Dendronephthya gigantea. Next base: position 1,326,453 of record NW_021163049.1, read on the forward strand.
GGCGAAGTATCACAAGAGACGACAGTAACACATGGCGTTGGTGAGTTAAACCCGCAAATGAGCAAGATAAAGAAAAAGCGCGCACTTCAACGAGGTAAGATGACTCGAACCATTAATAGAGTAAGAAAGCTTATCGACCAGGGCCCGGAGATGCGCAAACGAGTCGAAAAAGTAATGATAGAAATCCGCAAGGACTTTGAGTTAGCGCGTGAGTGTCATGCTGAGTTATATGAGTTTGCTGACGAAAGTCAAACCTCAGCCATGGACAGTTGGGAAGATAATTTGATCAAAGACTTTTACGATGTGGAAGAATATGTTGAACACTACATTCAGTCCGTTCCTGTGCCACAACACGCTAACACAACGTCTTCAACTAGTAAACAGATTTCGGGACAATCAGCTAGCAACAGCGAAAATATAGCAGCCGGAGGCAATAGTGTAAAATTACATCAAAACCCCCCTGAGGAACTCCCCACCGTACAGATCGAAACCAGGGAAACGACTGAAAACAGCGAGTTGGTAATCAACAGTAGCGTAGATAATACGGAATTAGACAATCGGCGGAATTTAACTAGTGATTTAACAACGTAAAATCCAGAGCAAGTCAGCGCCGGCGGCCTTCCGAAACTTGATCTAAAAGCTAACCTGTCATTGCTGCAATCCTTTGACAGTTGGATAGATGATTTGATTGAGTTTAAAGAAACAGTTCTGCCTACCGGAGTTTCAAAAATGTCTATAGGAGAAGCGTTATATAAACTAGAAGCTAGTAAAGATATTCCAAGTATAAAGTTAATTAAATATGACGGAGATCCACTTAAGTACGTTGAATTTATCGACCGTTTCAAATTGCTTATACATGATAAGCCACATCTGTCTGACGACGTGAGAATGGCGCAACTGAAAATGCATGTAACCGGAAAGGCTGAGCGTACTATAAGCGGATTAGGCTCACAGGGAACTATGTACGCAACAGCGCTCAAAATCATTAAGGAACAGTTTGGCCAGCCAAGCGTTATAGCAAGAGCGTATATTACAAAATTAATTGATGAGCAAAGGATCAAAGGTAACGATAAACAAGCGTTACAAGAACTGTCTTTCGACGTTGTAAATTGCGTAGCGACTTTGAAACAAATTAATCATTTAGCAGACGTCAATGCTACCGACAATCTCCGCAAGATTATAATGAGATTACCCGATCACCTTGTTCACAAGTGGAAAGACGTCGCGTCTGGCCTTAGAGAAAGGGGAGAAAGTCCCTTGAGCACATCAGTAAATTCCTCAGAAAGCGCGTAAAAGCCGAATTCGATCCAGATTTTGGAGACATTTATAACTTTAGTTCTCGAAAGCCAGCCCGAGAAAGAAATGGTGTTTACTTTAATCAAGGGAACTCTAAGAAACCGTTGAAATGTTACGTATGTTCAGAAGAGCATCGTGTTGTTGAATGTCCGACCTTTTCTAATTGTACAACGGATCAAAGAATTCAGCACGCTAAAAATGAACGGTTGTGCTTTTCTTGTTTGAATCGCGGTCATCTGACTAGAGAATGCAAGTCCAAAACAAAATGTGGTATAGACGGTTGTTCTCGTTTTCATCACCAACGACTCCACCCGAACACCGAACCTCCTCCAGCACCACTCAGTTTAGCAACATCAGCACTCGATAGCGACAGTATTATGCCCGTTGTAAGAGTCCAATTTAAATCCGCAAACAGAAGAGTTCTAGAAGGGAATGTGCTCGTTGATAGCGGCGCCGGTACTACGGTAATTCGCAAGGATTTCGCGAAGTCACTGGGACTGCAAGGACAATGAGAACGAGTTGACATAGCCGTTGTTGGCGGCAAACGTATCACCCAGAATGACAGTAGAAGAGTCAGTTTTAGATTTCGCCACTTAGGGGAAGAGAATCTTACCCTATTGAAGCCCACGAGTTAGACCAAACCATCATCAGTATCCCTGCAATCAACCGTAACTGGTTAAAGTCATTCGATCACCTTAGCGACATAGAGTTTCCACATCGTGCTGGTCAGGTAGATCTCATCCTCGGGGTGCAGTATAGCCATCTCCACGCGGAGAACGAAGTTAGACAAGGTTCTCCTTTCCAGCCTATCGCCAAACGAACGAGATTGGGATGGTATGTCATCGGCCCGGACTCCGCCACGCGAAACCCAAGCATGAGCTACTTGAATTTTGCTCGGAAGATTGACCTAGAGAAGTTCTATCAGTTTGAAACAGTCGGAGTGCGAGCGCCCGAGTGTAGCTGTCCAGAAGAAACCATGACCAGAGAAGGAAAGAAAGCAGTGGATTTGTTTGAATCATCATGTAAAAGGCTCGGTAGAAGATACCTGATTGGCCTCCCTTGGAAGAGAGATCCGGCCAACCTTCCAAACAACTACCCACTTGCAAAACGACGCCTCGAATCCCTTGAAAGAAGCTTAGCAAGAAATCTCAGTAAAGCCAAGAGTTACGCGAACGCCATTCTTGAGTATGAAAAGAATGGATGGGCACAGAGATTGACGGATCTGGAGATCAAGAATACGAAAGGCCCTGTGTATTACCTGCCTCACCATGGTGTGTATCGCCCAGAGAAAAGGAGCACTCCCCTGCGGATTGTGTTTGATCCTGCATCCCCCTACCAAGGAGTTTCACTGAACTCTTTGCTGTACAAGGGTCCATGTCTAATCAGGAATTTGCTTGGTGTTCTACTCCGCTTCAGAGAAGAAGCAGTCGCGTTTGCTGGGGACATTTTGAAGATGTTCCTACAAGTCTTATTACCGGAAAGTGATTGTCAGGTCCACAGATTCCTTTGGAGAGACATGGAAACGTCTCGAGAACCGTCAACCTATGTTCTCCTTCGAGTTACCTTTGGCGATAAACCATCACCAGATATGGCGAGCTTTGTTATGTTAAAGATAGCGGAGGAACATCCAGAGACTACTCCAGAAGCATCAAAAATCATCGAGCGTGACAGATACGTCGACGACCTGCTTCACTCGTGCCCATCAAACACAGACGCTATCCAGAGAATCTCTGATATCGAGAAGATTTTGAATACTGGCAGTTTCCCAATCAAAGAGTGGCATTGTTCTTCGAAGAAAGTGCGAGATTGTGTGTCTAAAGGTACCAAAGTGACGTCCCAGTTAAATCCTGTTTCCCTTCCAACCACCGAAACTTCCAACCCTAAAGAAAGCGTCAAAGAAAATAACCAATTCAATTTAGATGGAGAGCAAGGAGTCAAAGCGCTAGGAGTTTCTTGGAATCCAGTGACGGATACCATACATTTCGAAGTGAAGGTGACACAAGCAGAGCCATACACCAAGCGAGTGATCCTGTCCAACATCTCAAGATTGTTCGACCCTTTAGGTCTTGCGTCGGTTGTGAGATTTGGAAGATGGAAATGCAATTGACCTGGAGAAAGTTGTTTGCGGAGATCGAAGAATTAAAGACCATACAGTTTCCTCGATGCCTACAACCACCATCACCCATTGGTTCACCAGAGTTGCATGTATTCGCTGACGCCAGCGTCCTCGCATATGGAGCAGCAGCGTATCTAGTTTGGTCCTCGTCATCTGGAAGGACAGAAGTACGCCTCATCTCCGCCAAGGCCAGAGTTGCCCCATTACGCCAAACGACTATTCCACAACTGGAATTGATGGCGGCCTTGTTAGCGACAAGATTAGCAAAAACCATCCACGATGAGTTCAAAATCAAACCTATAAGGGTGACGTTATGGTCAGACTCCATGATAGTACTTGCATGGCTACGTTCGGAATCCACTTTACTCAAATCGTTTGTTGGCGTACGCGTCGCAGAAATCCAAAGCACCTGGGAGCCCCACGTTTGGCGGTATGTTCCAACAGACCTTAATCCAGCTGATGACCTTAGTTGTGGCATTGCGGTCCATGAGATGAACGAGCGTTGGATGAATGGCCCGTTGTTCCTAAGAGAGTGTCCAGAACATTGGCCAACCGAAGTCAAGGAAACATTTCCAGAAGTACCCGAAACGAAGGTCAACAAACCGTTATTTACATTGCAACCTGTGAAAGGTCCCATCATCGACCCATCCAGATTTTCAAACTGGCAGAAATTATGTCGCGTCTTAGCCTATTGCCTGCGCTTCATCAATAATGCGAAGTCTCGAAGTCGAGTACAAGGCCCGCTTCTTCCCAAGGAAAAAGAATCAGGCGAACAGTATTGGATCAAGTCCGCCCAACAGCAATTAAAAAACTGGAAAGAACGCTATCAAGAATTAGCCCCCTTTGAAAAGGACGAAATCATTCGTGTTGGAGGACGACTGAAGCACTAGCCTTTATCGTACGACGAAACCCATCCTATGCTCCTACCAGCAGACCACGTTGTGTTGAAATTAGTTGCCAAAGATTCCCACAACCGAGTATTCCACGCGGGTCGTGAACGTACCCTGTGCGAGACACGACGGAAATTCTGGATTGTCCGTGGCAGAAACCTGGTAAAAAAGATTGTTAAAGATTGCGTCACTTGTCGTAAATTAAGGCAGTATCCTTACACCACACTCATGGCTGACTTACCCCCAGAAAGGCTAAAGTTGTTTTCTCCACCCTTCTCAGTCACTGGCGTGGATCTATTTGGTCCATTCTATCTCAAGTACGGTAGAAATAAGAAAATCAAGGCTTGGGGAGCAGTTTTCACCTGCACGACGGTTCGTGCCATACACCTAGAAATTGTCCAAGATCTTTCCACTGACGCTTTTCTCCACACCCTGCAACATATTTTCTCCCATATTAGGTTTATTAAATTGAAATAACTTGCAGACTAAGTTCTCATTCTACCCTTTGAATAGGATCACAATGTTTGATATCAATGACAATGGGATAGAATAAGGTGATACATATGTACTGTACCTTCTGGTAACATATGTTTTGTAGTCGTCCCTAATCTTGAAAAATGAGAATTGATCATTTCTACTTCCTCTCCAGTGGTGCCACAAGCTCCATCCTGCCACCTTCCCCTCCATAAAACCTTAGAATACAACAGTGTAGGTTAGTAAAATTGAATTTTATATTTTTTACATAGACTATTATTTAATTTAGGAAATTGTGAGCGCGTCCTGCCGACATTTTCCATATCAATAGTTTCATTTTTCATTTCTTTAGAATATAGTATGTGAAAAAAGTGTCGACAGGCTAGAATACAGCTATCTTCATATACTGTAACTCTGCGATCACTTTTTATACTGTAGATAACATGATTCTGTATCTAAATATTGCCTCTTAACATGGGTTTAAGGTTAAGGCCAGAGTCAAACGCCGAACTTTGTTGAGCTAAGTTCTTTGTTTCACTTCATTTGCATTAGGTTCGACGCATGAAAAGTTCCACGTTTGACCGTGGCCTTATTTAATTATCCCACATAATTAAACCAAATAATTATACCAAACACAGCAAAACAAACCTGGCACGACCACGAATGAGCTTTCGCATGCATAACAGAAAGTGCTGGTCGCATCAATTGCGCAGTTTGGTTATCATGTTTTCGAAGCCATGGCCAATATTTGCAAACAACATCATACAAAAAATACCGGACATGCAGCGGTATAAAGTAAGTTGTTTGCAAATAATGGGCATATCCATAAACTTCACCAAACTTCATGTTAACAGAATGCTGTGCAATAGCGTGTCTGCAACCAGCAATTTCCAGTCCAGTTTCATCCAGCTTCGCTTTCTTCTTCAAAATATTCTTGGCAGCTCTCCAACTGGTGTCTCCACATGTATTTGTAGTTACATCGTGCGCTATAAAACACAGCACAATTTAAAAAGCAACGAAACCAAATACAGTTGCATGTGTATATTACAACGGCCCCATTTCAACTGTACAATGACATACCCTTTTTTCATTTCCGTACACTTTTTCTAGGTGTTCAGTTACTTTCTTATCGGATGCAACAAACTTTTCGTCATAGTAGCATTCCTTTTTTCTCCTACAGTTGGAATGTAAGAAAAAATGTGTGATAATCAAATTGATATTATATTTAAGTACTATTGAAAACATTAATATTGACTGGTTATTAATATGACTTCCCAATCCTCTCTTTCTTTGGTACGTTTGGTTTAAGGTATACACACAGTAGCCTAATCACACTACACATTTACAGTACTGTAACATTTATAGTATAGCCATTAATAATTATCAAATCTACTCTCATACCCTCCAGCTGAGTGATATCTGTATAACTTCATGTTTCCGTCGATATGCACGGAATGCTGGTCTAAATGACATGGCGGGCAAACCATCCAGTCTTTGTGCAACAATATATCGAGCTCATGTTGACAGTATTTCCATTCACGAAAAGAGCGGGAAAACGTGGAAACGTTGATAGGACCAGGCTGAATATACATAGAGTACAGTACATAGTCATTCATACAAACAGTATATACAATTTTAGTCATGCAAGCCAGCCATAAATGCTGTCCATTCTGCCGGTAACTGATGACTTAGGGTACCTCAAAAAAGGTTTTTTATGAATGGAACATTTACGATTTTAAAAAATTATTTATTTTCAGGAAGCTTTCTCACAAAGTGATTTTCAGAGAGGTCCTAACTAGGGACTAACCTAGGAACTAAATAAATAAATTTACAATGAAGACATGTATATAAAAATGTTCCAAAGACATAGTGCTAAAGTTTCTTTTAGATTTAGTCCGTACATTCCAAATGTTTGACGTCTTTAAGACAGTATTTAAAGGATTTGAAATCGATTTAAAATTTACCTGTACTTGATTTTGTATAACTAGATTTTGTTTCATATAAATTGTATCAAGCCAGTCCTTTAGATTAAATAATTTTGCTTAGTCACATTATCGTATCATACGTATACTTAAAAATATATTTATAAAACCTTAAACAATCTGGACCATGTTCCCCATCTGGCAGAAGGGGCAAAGATAAATGGTATCATAAACACTACTGGTAGCACTGTTATCAATCTATCTTACCCGCCCTTTCCTTTTAGAGAACTCTTCCAAACTTAACAGAAAGGCTCTTTCAGAGGCCCCTGGAACATGCTTTTGTAAGATATCTCAATGCATAAAAAGATCCTGATGAAACAACTGTCGAGTATCAGAGACACTGCCAGGCCATAGACCACAACGAAGAAGGTCTTTAAAACAATATGGAGGGACATCACAACAACATCTTGTGCAATAATATGAGCACTCATTCAAATCAAATCTACCTACAAATTATAATAAAACGTTTAATGTTAAATACGCATGTACAGTACATTGCTTTAAAACAACGAATTTCTTTTAGTATTTTTACAGGCTTACTATATATATATATTTAAGTTTCCTGAAAAAAAGGCAAAAAAATCAAAATAGCTGATTGATTATATAATATATATATATATATATATATATATATATATATATATATATATATATATATATATATATATTATACGATATATATATTTATGGATCCAGTAAATATATATTACCTCTTAGCGTAATAATTGTTATGAAACTTGTCTGTACAGTCTGCAGCATTTTGTCACTTGATTTACAGTTAGGACACACCAAATAGTTAAAATGAAACCATCTGTCTATATAATGAGAAATCAAATTAAAATCTCAAGTACTATTTAATGTAGAACATGAGCAGCAGAGTTTTATCAGATATAGAAATATATATTCCTAAATACAAAGATAGACCTTCCAATTCCAATTGACCTGAATTTTAATCAGACTCACTGATCTCAATTATATCTCCATTTTCATTAGCGGACATGGTAGGTGATACTGGTTTCATGTGTCCATTTACAACAGCATCACGGTCATGGAAAGCATTAAACTGATGTGCTTCATTCTTGCAGGATGTACACAACATCTGATCTTTGCAATCATTGCATCTTAGAACAATGATGCTTTCTTCACACTTATGGCAAACTTCATCTTTGTTTGGAATTTTACAGTGGCCAAGAACATCTTCAAAAAGGTTGGGTCTGCAATATTTCCAGCTTGTTTCAAGGTTATCCATCCGTGAGCTCCAATTCCGTTTGATATTAACTTGTTTTTTCAAATTCCATTGCTCTATGAGCTCTTTAGCTTCATCAATTACCCTCTCTATTTCCTCTAAACAAACAAGCAAACTTTCCGCCAATTTGTTTTTGCTACTCAAGGATATGAGCTGATATCCGGTGAGTAGCTTGACCAATCATATTGCAGAAAAGCTCATATACAGTGAGTAGCTATATTATCAATAATATATATATATATATATATATATATATATATATATATATATATATATATATATATATTAGTAAAATAGTAAAGTAGGGCATTTCAGCTAGGCACAGTACAATGTAACTTAGTCAATGTGAAGGTACAGTATCAATGGCCAAAATCTCATAGCAAAGCAAAGTCATTGGTCAATGAGGTAGTCACACAAACCTTCACTTGGGATGATCTCAGGCTCATTTGACATATCATCACCAGGTATTACAATTTCATGATCTACAGAACATTTCACAAAATAAAAAAATTAACATTATCTACATAGTACTGTATTTACTTTACTGTAAAGAATCTTAACTAACATCAGCACATGTACCATCACTCAAGTCTATCTTAACACATCATCTACCATCTAATGTTCTTGTGTCTAACACATCAAAATACCATACTGCCTTATCTTCAGCTGATATGTTGTTCTTGACAAATCGAGAAACCCTTGAGATTGACATTGGACAAAATTCAACCAACAAATTTACTCACCCTGTCATTGTTGTCATTTTCAAGTTTCCTCAAAATAACAATTGATGTACTGTAGGAACCACTAGGATACTTTCCATAGTACATGTACCGGTATTGGTTAACAATCGCCAGCAAACACTTTCCTACCTAATCTAGGCTATATCAACACAGTTAGCATATATCTGTATCATGTAATCTTACCTAATGAACTTTCTGCAGAGTTGAGTGTGCTTGCTTTCTTTCCTGGCCCTGGCCGGTAAGGACAGTGTGTCCAACCTCGTACCCAGGGTCTTTACTCTACTCCTGGGGAGGAAAGACCCTGGTTGGGGCTGGTCACGTGTCACGCGGATTTCGCGTGGTAAAATTAAAATGACATTAGGGTGGTGTGGCAGGGGAGCGTATTTTTCACTCACTATGAAAATTGGAAAATTGTAGTGTTTTTATATTGTTTGTACATTTTATTTTGTATCGCTCTTCGCAAGCTGTGCACTTTATAAAAGTTAACTTGAAACCAACTACATCCTGTCGTCAAAAATATGGATTATAGAGTGTTAAATTACATTTCAACTGTGAACTGTGAAGTTCTGCTCAAATTTCAAAGGATTATTCATTCAATCGCGTCGATGGCTAGCAAAGGCACGCCGAAAAAACTCTACCGAAAAGGAACGGAATCGACCACTATTTCTCGTTGCAGGCTTTGTAACTGTGTTAGTGATCCTGGTCACAGTAAAAATCTTTATCGGGAGCAGAATCAGTCGATCTTACGCAACGCGGAGCTAGTTTATGGTGGTGAGTTGCCACGAGACAGCAATCTTCCTCATTTGATTTGCACGCCATGTGCAAGAAGGATCAATAACTTCAGTCAGTTTAAAAAGACTGTTACTGAAACTCAGAATTTATTACAAGAGGAGGTTCGTGCAAAACGTTGCGTCGAACTGTCCCCGTCTCTTGCCAAACCGTCCGCTAAAGTTCGAGCAACTGGGAACTCTCGTCGTCGAAGTATCGACTTCGATAATGCTAGCGCCAGCTGTCCATCTGAAAGTGCAAGTTCTACATTATCTTTGCATGTAAGTATCTTTTGGTTTTGGTTTTTATATGATCGGTTAGTTATTCCTTAATATTTCCTCTTATGGAATATTTAGCGCTATGATTCCCATGCCAAGAAATGAATAATGCATTCATGATTGCATAACAATGGTTCATTCATGAGGTCTTATGATTCATGAGCCTAACATATAAAAAGTGTTATAAGAGTGACGTTTCGTCTTAACTCAAGGCAGATTCAGACTAAAAGTAAAATTACAATTATAAGGATTAGAAAAAAGTAAGTTTACTGTATATATATATATGGTATATGTTAATCACATGAAAGTGGGCAAGACTTGTGTTTAATGTCAAGTTTATTTCTACATATATTTATAAATATGCCTTGATAATACTATTATTCTAAAGATTGCTCAAGTGTTGGATAAGGCGAACAAGGAGTTAATTGAGGTTGCCAGAAAAAGTGAGCCTTCTGTTTTGCGACGAAGAGGCTATGATGGTATGTCAGCTGACAGCTGGATGTCAGAAGTATTGGAAGAGTTGGCTACCAGATGTCCGGTCACCAACAGCATTCTTGCAGCTATCCTGGAGAGCAATATCTACCCAGCGAAGAAATGTCCTGCCATCTGCTTAATTTATGGAATCATGATGTTCATGCGATGCCATGAATTAAGCAGAATTCAGCGAATCAATTCTGTTCTGCTGACAGAAGGCCATGCATCTGTACATGTAAGTCATTCTGAACAACAGAAACAAGTACATATAAAGGCTATTAACAGTACAATTAAATGTTAGACCTATCCCTCAAATACTGGTATTTAAAACATTCAATAGTAATCCAACATAATGAACTGCTCAACTGGTTTAATTTGATGATTGGAATCACTACACAATAATTATTGTGCAAATTTTGACATTCTTATGAAGCCTGATCAGGTGTTGAAAAATTGGATCTTTACAGGTGTATACGTAACTTCCACATAATGCCAGCCTTTCTACATGTATTTCTCTTATAAAATTTGAAAAAAAAGTTATACTGTAAGAATTTTTTTAGTGTATATTTGTTTCAGTCTTAATTGACATAATATAAAAACAAAAAATTGGATACTTTCTTAAAAATGATTAGCAATAACAAAAAGTAACACAATTCCTGTAAAATTTGACTGTTTAGAAATAAGTTTGCCAACAATATAATTTATGTAAAGCAATATTGTTTCTATTCAAAAACTATAATTTGTATACTATAAGCTTGGTTGAGTGGGTGTTACCAGTTGTTAATGAGTTGCTTCTGTTACAAGTCTCAAATAGATTTTTGAGGCTTCATTTGAGGATTGCATTTAGGTAAAAATGGGAAACTTATTTTCCTGATTACATTTTTTTCAGTTGATTGCTCGCCTGAATAAATATGGTATGTGCCTTGAACCAACCATGAAATACCCGATTCTTGATGACATTGGCCAGAAATTTATTGACCGTGCTGTAGAGTTGGTGAATTCCGGCCACAAGTTTGTGTATGTGCTGGACAACATCGACTGGGAGGAGAAGGCACATGACATGAGACAGGACGTGCAAAACAGAAGTGTTCATGCTGTGGCAACAAGTATTGTATTTAACCGAGTTTCTGATAAAGGGTTGCCCGATTCTGGTCCACAGAGAAATCTGAAGGATTGCAATGTCCGTCAGTTGATGGATATCAATTCTCTGGAATTGGAGGCAATTCGAAGCCGGTATATAATACTTGTTGCCAAGCTGTTGTTTGAACATTTCCCATGTTTTGCAATGTTCAGCCCATATGTCCCTGGAAGCACTGATTGTGCTTATGCAAATGAAATGGCAAAGAAGTCTGAAGTTCTGACAATGCCTGTAATAATGAAGGATGAAAAGAAATATGCTGATGTTGTGTCTGTTCTGGATCAGCTTGAAAATTGGACACATGACATTTATAGAGCTGCTGGAATGTGTTCATCAGATCCTGAACCTAGTGATGACACCAACCCCACTGTACGAACTACATCAAGACCAGACCAACCTGGCTCACATGTTCCACCTGCTGTTTCAGAGAGTGATCCATTAAGTGGTGTTAGGATTCCTTGCTATGGTGATCAACTTACTCGAGTTCGTTTTGCTGGAGGAAGAGATCTTAGAGCTGGGTGTCATTCAGCGAAGCAAAGATTAGACCACCTGTACCCTTTCTGCATTGTTGATTGGCATAGCAAGAGAAGTTTCTTGAAGGTATTTTATAAGTGCATTTGATTTTTTATTAAATTAAATCAAGTAATGCAAAAAGTTCTGCGCTAAATAAAAGCAGGTTTCAAGGGACTGGAGTTTTATTATGCAGTAGGGTGGTATAAGTAGGGCCATATAGAAAAAAGGCCAAAAGGCAATGGGGACCATTTGAAAATATATTCATGATGTAGGGGATCATAAAAATTAAAAATGTTCAGCTAATAGAAATGAACCAGGGTATGTAGGAATATAATTGGGCCATGGCAAAGAGCACTACACCCCTCCCCCCCCTTATTAGAATTGAACTGCACCTTATTATAATTGCACTGTCCCTTGGTATAGTAACATTTCATTAAACCTGGTTACACATAACTTTCTTGTCATGATAGGGTTCTGAACATGTGGGTATATGATGTATATGCCCAGACATAGTAAGAACATTTGTAACAAATCTATCATTTCAATACCCGTTCAGCTTTAGTAAAAAGTTATATTTTTGATGTACATTTTTGAGCAGTTAGAATTTACAATAATACATATTATAATGATGTTTTAATTTGTTTAGACTGTATTCAAAAAACTTTACAAAAACTCGGGACGAGAGAAAGGAACCATTCGGTTTTTCAGGGAAAAGCTTAATCGGAGAAACGTCACAGCTGATGTCAAACACTATGAGGACTGTGAGCAACTGTTCTTCAGTGTTGGTAAGTGTTTTGTTATCGAAGCCCTGCTGGAATTTTTTCAAATGGACGATACAAAACACAAACCAACGGCAAATGGTCCTCATAGTGTTTATGTCTTGAAAGAGGACTACCGCAAAACATACATATTGGACACCATCAACAAATTCCTGGATGAGTATGTTTTCGTTGGTGGAGATGAAGTTTCAGATGGTGTTTGGTGCTACGGGGTTAACCTCATAAAGTGTTTCATGGTGCTGGCTGATTTTAAGGATGCTGTTTCCACTGGTAATGGTGAGCACTTATTTATCCTGAGAAAGCAGCTGTTGGCCCATTTCTTTTCAACTCCTGGGTTCAATGAATTCGCGATTGAAATGTTTATCAACATTCTCCAGTGTGAAGTGTTGTTGTCCAAAGCAGAATCCCATCGCTGCAAATGGGCTGCCACTGTTAACTGGAAAGGTGGTTCCGGTAAAAACATAGAAATAGACTTGTTTCAAGAGAACCAGAACTGTGAAATGAAGAAGCTAATTCGATCAATGGGTGCCAACAAGACGGAAAAGGCAATCACTAGGGCGAGCAAGGCTTCTGGGGAGTTACGAAGATTGTCGAAGCATATGAGCAACAAGTCAACATCAATCCCAAATCTTCAACTCATTCACACAAGTCATCAATTAATGATGAAAAGATGATAAGCACGGACCTGCGAAGTTTAAGGCCTTTCGATAAAGAAGAAGGTAGAACCTTTGAGTCTTTTCCAGAGATTTCCCATGACCCAACCTCAACGTTCGACCAAGGAAAGTTTGCTGAGTGGATTGAACGACACAAGAAGAACATCCTGATGTATTATACTGTTGCTGATGACGAGGAAGAATCTTGTGAATAACTTTACACTTGTACTGACAAAAGCTGATTTTTGTACATATGCATTTATAACTGTTAGCTAGTGAAATCACATTTGGTTGCAACTTAAAGCAATTTTATTGCTTGTATTATTAAAGTACCGCTATTTAGATTTTTTGATTGACTACTGCAACCTTAGCCTTTATTCCAGTCTATTATGTGTTCGCTAGTGGAGTGGAACAAAGGCTAGTACTGCCCCAGAAATGTCTAAAAAACATTTCAAAATCTTTTTTAATTTTTACAGAATTGGATAATTTGGTTCAAAACCTCTTTATCCTTGTTTCTCATATTTTCATATTGAAGTTGAAAGAGATGAATGTGAAGATTTTATAAGAAATTTCTCTTGTGAGAAATGCTATTTATTGAATTGTAATGTTCGAAAAGATGTCATTTTGGTGCATATAACAAGTAGTTTTTTAATTGCTGACAGTATAGTTTATACTTTACTGTATGTATCTACTATAATAGCGGACTAATAGAATGTACATACTGTAACATAGCCATTTCATGTTGCCACATTAAATAATATATTTTACTCTTGGCAGCGGTGAGGGTTCTTTTAGCTATATTCAATCAAACTGATATTGTTGAGGAGGCTGGAGTGAAAGGACATCTGTCTACTCAGGCTAATAATTTTCTTATCAGAATTTTTTTGAAGAACCTAGTCTTCCAATTTGTCTTACTGTAAGTCTGTAATGGTCATCTATATTTGATATTTTAACAAGCAGACTGTGCAAAATCTTTTCAACTCTTTCCAGGCAGTGCTTTGCATATAACCCAGCAAATAATCTTATAAAAATCATAGCAAAAACTGTTTTATGGAAAATGGATATCGAGTCTTGACACTCTGACTTTATGCTCCAATGGGATTGAACACACAAATTGACTGTAATTAAATTATTAGTGCTTATCACTTTACAGCACAGTCAGCATACAATATTGTCATAATATTTATAATTATGAATGTTAATATGTTAATAAATCCTTACCAATACATCAAACAAAAAATTAACAATTGTTTTAGTGTTCAATTAGTACAGTACCTAAAGTTTCTCTATACCAGTAAGGAGCTGTAAGCACATGGGGCAATCACAGTCTTTCTCACAGACACCACAACAAAGGTGTAATGGCTTAAAAACAACATCCTGCTTGTAATCTAATGATTTTAGCAATAAATTTCTGAGACATGCATTGTTACTCATGCAATAGGCCCGCATATCATCCTGCATTCCAACTCTGTTGTTGGCTATATCTCTGTTATTATAATATAACAAAGCAGTTGAGGGCTTGCCATCTCTGCCAGCACGACCGGTCTCTTGGAAGTATTCCTTCACCGAACTTGGGGGTCCAATATGTATAATTTGGCGGATATCTCGAATGTCAACACCCATTCCTATGGCTATGGTAGCAAAAACAACACGAACAATGCATTCCTTAGAACAAAGTTGTTTCAGGATCTCTTCCTTCATCTGACTGGTCTGTGGAGCATGGAATTGTGCGAACAACCTGTTGGATGGGATTGAAGCAGCACCAAGAGGAAAATATTGTTCATTACCAAGAATATGCTCAAATAGTTTGTACGCAAACCCACATATTCTCAAAGGAATGTAAATTATGGTTAGTGGATGGTCAATCTTTTGATGTAGGAGGGCCCTGGCAATTGGTGCCAAAATTGATTGAATGGCATCAACATCTTGTCCAGTTCGAAAAATCTTTTGGTAGAAAATATTCTTTCTGTCAGGATTTGCAACAATGTGCTTGCAATTTTTTAAGCCAAGTGAGTCCTTTATACACTCAATATCAGTTCTATTGGCAGTTGCTGTCATTGTCAGAACAGGCACATCTGGAAACATTGCACATACGACCCCCAATTTAGCATAATCTGTTCTAAAGTCAGGTCCCCTGCAATAAAATAAAAACACAGTTTAATCTTAATGCAACCAGATGGGGAAAGGGGTAGGTAGTGACATAAAATTTCAGCTAATAGTGATGTGCCAGTTATATACTCTCTGCATTTTCACCTGCCATATTATATGTTACCCTACTAAAATGCTGATACTCACCAATCGACAATACAATGGGCTTCATCTATTACAATTCCAACAACATTTTCCTGGTATGTCTGGCTAAGCAACAATTCCCGTCCATATTTACTGGAGATGAGAGTTTCAGGATGGGCAAAAACAATTTGATAACCACCATCGAGTAGCTTTCGCTTTTCGCAGAAGTTGAAATCAATGTCAACGTTAAAATCATCGTCATCGTCCATACTCTCGTCAGAACTGCTATCCTTGTGTTCTTTTCTTAATTCCTTTATGTCGATAATTGCTGCTTGGATGCCGCTCGACTGGGTTAAACGAGATATTTGGTCACTCATCAACGAATTTAACGGTGACACCACAATTGTAATGGAATTAATAACCCCTGCCGTAGAAATATCTTTCGAACTTCTCCAAACTCGTCTCCAAATTTGAAACATATCGTTCCGCAAATTGTATTTCGCAAACAACAACATTGGCAGAAGATGGAAAATTAAAGACTTGCCATAGCCCGTTGGCAAAACACACATCACATCCTTTTTTAAATAAAGACTCTCTAAGCAAAGAACTTGCTTCGGTTTTAGAATTTTATCTTCGTACAAACTATTTAAAACCGCAAACTCTAAGCATGACAAAAAAGCAATGTAGTCCAACATAGCGAAAGATAGGAAAAGAACGCACCATGTGGAAGCATGTAATTTGATATCTTGCCTACTCCCCCTTGGGCTATCAAATTTCAGCATGACACGTGACCAGCCCCAACCAGGGTCTTTCCTCCCCAGGAGTAGAGTAAAGACCCTGGGTACGAGGTTGCAGTGTGTCTTCCTTTTGCCAGTTAGAGAATCTTTCTCAAAGATGAAAAAGCCTGGCTTCTTCCTTCCCTTATTGTCATTGTTTGCATGCTTTGCAATATATGAACGAGTTCGACTAAGAACACTTTCGAAGGATTCCTTTCGTTTACTCCTTGCAGAAGAGTGTTGACTTGACCTTGGCAGATTGTCTTTAATTAATTAAACAAGGAAAAACATTTTAGGAGTTTGTTTATATGATCCCAGGTACACATAAGATGGCAATGTCAAGCATTTAAATGGTTTCATTCTGGCAATGTATTTGCACATATAACATGCTGCCCAACCCAGAGGATATTACTCCTAGGTGAAATCATATAAACAGGCCAAAAATAATCCGGAAATAATTGGCATAACTGGCAATAGGCACTGTAGTCTGTACATAGAGATAAGGATTAATTTAATATATAGATGGGGTCAGTTTTGAAAACAATATAGAGTGTAAAATGGGTGAGATGAATTTCCAAACATAGAAAAACTACACAATTCGAACATATATTTTTATAGAGGAATTTAACCCAAATGAGGTTACAATTTGGCCATACATTTTACTGATTTAAAGTACTTGCATGCGAATTCCTATATTTTAAGTTTTTTACTGGTTGGAAAGCTCTTACAGTTTATTACAGCTAGTATAAATAGCATGATCTATATAGTAGCATGATTTATACAGTAGCATAAAGCAATATCCCTATTATAAATAGAGACCTATTCCCATGAGGAAAAAGCTAACGGCTTATCGCCTACTAAAATGTAATATATTTACATCGAAACCCTCCAAAAAGTGGCTGTTTGAAATATAAATAAACTTTCCCAAACTGAATAATGCAAGTGTTTGATGACTCGTAAAGACACTACTTATTCACGTTGCATTTTTTCATAATAAACTTTAGAAATTGAATATTCAATAGCTGTGTAAAGTCATGAAAATTTAATGACTTACCGAAGTTTGAAGCTGGAACATCCGCCATATTGACTAAACCCGTAGCCATGTGCGTGTGCCCAGGAAGCTATATATACGCGCGCTCATTTGCGTCATTAATTTAAGACATATCCTTAATCTTAGCAAATTTGACATTTAAGGATAATCCCTAATTCTACGTGTGAGGATATGTTGGATAATCCGTTAACAGGAACATGTGCAGGAACAGGTTGAGACGAATATCTTTCAAACACTTCCATTAATTACTGCGTCGCGCACTGCGTGAACGCAGTCTTAAATTGCCGTCTGTGTTTTGTTTTTTTTGTGTTTTTTACGTTTTCGACCCGGTCTACCTGGCCGCGCAGGCCAACTAAGATACTCGTATTTTCAACTCGTTTGATTTTGTATCGAAATATTTTCGTGCTAAACACACTTCAAATAGTAATCTAAGCCTAGTAACCCCCACAAAAGAAATATTTTACTGAAACAAAAAATTGAAAAAGTTTGTTGTCGCCAGGATTCGAACTCGGGTCGTGCGAACCAAAAGCAGGAAACTGCATGCATGATACACGTCATATAAAATAACATGTACACGAGTCGCTGTGCATGGCCGATAGCGTAGGGAATCTAGACGTCTGTCGTTCAAGAAAATACGTACAGGTAATCATAATGCTGGATTCTCGTCTTGTCTTGTTTGATATGCTCACTCTACATACACTAGCACACACTGATTGTGGTAAACATACACTAAAAGATGCCGAGCACTTTCGAAACGGGTTTACAGACAACGATCACATGAATCATGAAAGCCTTGTATGCCATGAAAGCCTTGTATGCCATGAAAGCCTTGTATGCCATGAAAGCCTTGTATGCCATCAAAGCCTTGTATGCCATCAAAGCCTTGTATCCGATCAAATCAATATCTGTACTATCACTATAATTATAAAAGCCAAGCCTATTTATATTCTGAAAGCCAAAGTTTATGCTTATTACAAGGTTCTGAAATTGCATCATATGATATTCACATTGATACACGATACGAACACAAAGGAGATTACAGGGTTGACCAAACGAGATACCAGTTCAAATGTATGTGAAATCAAACTGATTGAATTGAATTTTTGCATTGTGCATAACCATTGCATCGAGGTAACTATGTCTATCTCGTTTGTTTTACTAATGCTGGATTTCATTTGTTTCTTTGTTTCATGCTATGCATGGTTGATTGAATATCATGAATATCGCAAAAACTCTGGACTAGAACTAGACATACTATTATTACCAAGCGAGAATTCGGGAAACAATAAAGTCGAATCTTTGAACAAATTGCTAAACGAATGTCGTTCACGTTATGACAAATTCGATGTCATTAAGAAGTATAATCATGGCCGCCATATTGTTCACAACAGGGCCGGATTAACCTATCGCGGGGCCCGTAGCATTTTTTCAGCGCGGGGCCCCTCAACCCCCCCCCCCGGCGGGCCGAAATTCAGATTGTCGTGAAATCAAAATATAATATGTATACCATGATGTGCAAAAATAACTCTATGACATCGTTTTTAATCAATATTTTTATTTTATATGTAGTTGCAGGTATTCAGACCCTGTGGAGATGGCTATGCCCTCATTGTAGGGTTGTTGGAGGGCGCCTATAAAATAAAAATATTGACTAAAAACGTTGATATATATTTGAATGTCTCGACTAGTCGACTGTAATCTTGTTGTTTGTAAAATGAGACGTCGTGTCAAATGACACCTGCACTCCGGTAACACAAATAGGCAATGAGTCATGTCTAAACTGCAGTTTATGGAAGATTCTAAAATGAATTTCTTAAACGAACTTTCAGTAAATACCTACTTTTTGGAATAACGTTATTTTATTTTGTGGCCATGCGGCTTTGGTTGGGGCTCTTTCGGCGTGACGGCGTCGACTCACGCGCAAAAAAAATTATAACCGAGTAAAGCGCGGGGCCCCTAAAGCGCGGGGCCCATGGGCGGACGCCCCTTCAGCCATATGGTTAATCCGGCCCTGGTTCACAAACACCAAAAGATTCGTCGCGATAGAGCGCCTAGTACAATTCCGGCTAAGAAAATCTCCCGTCTCTTGACTAAAACTAGAAAAGTACGTAAACTGGTTCGCAAATATATCAAGAAAGAAATACCTAGATCTTCTCATATCCATTGCCTTCTTTATGCATTTAGTCATGAACGTAAAAGACTGCTGAGCGATCGAGTCGGATACCTAACACGTAGACACACTAGTCAGAAACGAAGTGGAAAACAAACAGAAACTACAGGCAGAACATTTCGTTGTTCAATATTCCACCACCACTCTTCAAAACCACTCATATTTGAAGCAATTTACAAGCAACTTAGTAGCAAGAGCTTAAATCATAGAGATAAGTATTGCAGGTTTAACATTTCTACAGATATTGAGAAGAACCCAGGTCCAACATTTGTAGATCCTAGTAAAACTCTGATGGCTCCTTATAGCCAAGATTTTGTTGATGTGTTTGGTGCAAACGCTGGACAACAATGTGTAGCTATGAGCTTAAGTGCGTTGTTATATAACAATACTAAAGGTGGTATAAGATATAACACAGAGCTCATTATAATCATGGATATGGGTAATGAACTGTATTCGTTGCTGTCAAGAATTACTGGACAAACATACTTACTGCTAACCGAGTTACCTGAGAAATTGACTTTTCTGGAGATAAATTATGAACTCCATTTTAGTGAAAGTTATACTGGCCAACTACATAGTTTAGATTTTAACCAAGATAATCCATATGTTGTCCCTTTGCAATATGCTTTTGAAAAATTGTTACAAGAAGGTTACAATTCATTTCTCTTAACAATTAGTTGTAACACTGTGTCTATTTTTACTGCTGCAAATGGTTCACTAAAGGTTTTTGACTCGCATGCAAGAGATTCATCTGGTATGGTTGACCCTACTGGTACATGTGTACTATTGGAAGTTGATTGTATTATATACTTAGTACAATATTTTAGAAATTTACAGAGAACCGATGTTTTATTTGAGCTCAAAGGTGTTCATATTAATGTTTCCCAATTTCTTGAAGCCTCAAACCACACTAGTATGCCTTCAAACTCTGTACCTATAGGTCATACTGATCCACAGCAAACAAGCAGTGATGCAGCTATCAGTTGTGATGCAATTCCAAGTCATATATCCCATGTAATATGCTTTTACTCAATTTGTTTTTCAACAATCCTGCCGTGTAAATTCTGGAGAAATTATACACTGCATGCTATCACTGAGCATGGTAACAATGAAGCCTTAAGAACTGGACAGAGTTTTTCACCAGATAACTTACCAAAAAGTATGAATATTTGTGGTGGTCTTATTTCAATATCCCATAACTTAGAGACACACAACATTTTGGTAACAGGTTCAGTTGCTAGTAGACAGGTACTTAAGAATTTAATATTGAAAAACAGTGAGAAAAATACTGGGTTTTTGATGTGGATTTCCAAATTCTGTATTTCATGTATTTTTCAGCATCATCCCAACCAAACGACAAAATGTTTCTTACTCGTATGCAATGATACAATTGATTTATTTAAAGAATTTAAGGATTTGAACTCCCTTGTTGACAGCATTTGCACAACTGTTTTAGAAAAGCTGAAATCTGAACAGGTACCATACATCAACAGGTACAAAAATAATAGATACAGATGTATGGATCCAACTAAAAAACACACTTTTCTACAAAGCAAGAAAGAAGAATATCTTTATATGGATCAAACTAAAAAAGAAACACTTCTACGAAGTAAAAAAGAAAAATATAGCTCTATGCAACAAGCCGAGAAAATATCTTTCATACAAAATAGGAAAAAAAAATATTGTTCTATGGATCAAACTGAAAAAGAATCTCTTTTACAAAGTATGAAAGAAAAATATAGCTCTATGGATCAAACTAAAAAAGAATTTCTACTGCAAAGTATGAAAGAAAAATATAGCTCTATTGAACAAACTAAAAAAGAATCTGTTCTACAAAGTATGAAACAAAAATATAGCTCTATGGATCAAAATAAAAAAGAATCTCTTCTACAAAGTATGAAACAAAAATATAGCTGTATGCAACAAGCTGAGAAAAATTCTCTTTTAGAGTGTAGCAAACGGAAATATGACTCTATGGAACCTTATGAAAAGGAAACTCTTCTTCAAATGAAGAAACAAAAATATAGATCACTCAACCCAGTCAGTAATCAAACAGGTTATCAAAAAGAACCTAAAAAAAGCAAGTTGAAATCATTAAAAGCCTTGAACTGTTTAGATGATTATATCTCAAGATTTATCAGCAAGATTAGAGAGGGGCCTTATTATATCTGTTCTGTTTGTAATCGGTTACTTTACAGGAAATCTGTTGTATTACTACATAGAGAAAAGTACACTCCATGTGATATAAATGTATTTACTGATGTACAATCATTTGATAAAAATCGATACATCTGTAAGACGTGTCACTCAAAATTATTGAAAAATAGAGTGCCATGCCAAGCAATTTGTAACAACATGTATGTTGATGACATACCAACCGAACTTTCTTCATTAGAAAAACTAGAACAGATTCTCATTGCTCAGCGATTCGTTTTTGAAAAGATAGTTGTTATGCCAAAGGGACAACAACGTAAAGTTAAAGGAGCAATCTGCAATGTACCAGTTGAATGTGATAATACATGCAAAGTTTTACCACGTGCACCAGAGAGATCAGGTATTATAATGTTGAAACTAAAACGAAAACTCCAATTTAGAGGTCATGTTTATTTTCAAGCCGTACGTCCTGAGTTTCTTATGGTTGCTCTTAATTGGCTTAAATTGAATAATCAATTGTATAATGACATCACCATCGATATCACAAAAATAGATGAAACCCTTACAACATTTGGACAGGGTGATGATAAATCAATAAATAAAGTAGATGAAAATGAAAAAAATACAATTATGACCCAAAAATCAAATGAAAGCAAAGACCACAGTGATAACAGTGAGGAAACTACAGAAGACCCACTAAATCAATATCGACAAGCTCCTAATGAGACATGTCTTCAGGCTATATTGCCTGATTATCCTGTCAACACTGAAACCAATGAAAATTCATCATTAGGTAATGAAGTGTACAACATAGCACCAGGTGAAAATAGACACCCTGTATCAATAATGACTGATGCAAAATGTGAAGAGCTTGCATTTCCGGTATTGTTTCCTAAAGGTCGCTTTGGTTACACATATGAAAGAGATATCAAATTAACACCTATTTCAATGCCAGGCTCTTGCATTACAGTGGAAGGTTTGCTATGAACCCAGAATATCTTTTCTTTGCACAGTTTGTCATGGAACAAAAGAAAGTATCTGATAGTATCAACATTGCATTGAAGAAAGTCCATGGCCAAGCTGTAACTGCCTCACAAATAAAATCAGATGTAAACCAACTGAAAGGTATGATTTGCCAAGACCAAGCATATTTGTTTTTGCGACAAATCCCAGGTACTCCACCTTACTGGCAGAAATTTATGTATGAAGTAGTAGCCATGGTTAAACAATTAGGTATTCCAACTTGGTTTATGACATTATCATGTGCTGATCTTAGATGGCCTGAATTGTTTAAAATTATTGCTAGAACACAAGAGAACACAAGTAAAAATATGACTGATGACGAAGTGGAAGCTTTATCACACACTGACAAGTGTTCAATGTTAAACCTCAACCCTGTGATTGTTGCAAAACATTTTCAACATAGAGTTGAAACATTTTTCACTGAAGTTCTCCTTAGTGAGCTGAACCCAATTGGTAAAATAATATATTATGCACTTTGTATTGAATTTCAAATGAGAGGCTCGCCTCACATTTAATATGGACCTCTGATTGTCCAAAACTTGACTCAAATAGTAAAGAAGCATATATAAACTTTGTCGATAACCATGTTCAGGCTCACCTACAGAACAAGAATTACATAACTTTGTGAAAATGTACCAAAAACACAGTCACTCCAAAACCTGCCGCAAGTACAAGAATACAACATGCAGGTTTAATTTTGGTCAATTTTTTACCAACAGATCAATAATTGCAGAACCACTTGATAGTGATTTAGATGATGAAGTTAAGAGTCGTACACTGGATCAACGAATGCAAATTTTGAATGCTGTTAAAGAAAAAATTGATGAAGTGCTCAACCCATCAAACTATGATGATACCTTAACTGAGCAGGACATCCTAAAATCAGTGAATATCACTGAGGGTCAATATTACTGGGCACTATCTATATCACCAGATTCAGATTTTGACTTGCACCTTAAGAGACCTGTAAACAGTTGTTTTATCAACAATTACTTTGTAGCTGGTATTAAAGGCTTTGCTGCCAATGTTGATTTACAGCCTGTATTCAATCACTATAAGTGCATAACATATGTATGTTCATATTTCACAAAGGATGAAACTGAATGTTCTCAAGCCATTGTCAATGCAGCAAAAGAAGCTAAACTTGAAAAGATGAGTATAAGAGATGGACTTAAAAAAGTTGGTGCTGCTTTTCTGTCTAGAGAAGTGAGTTCCCAAGAATGTGTCTACAGATCAATGCCTGAACTTTGGCTTAGAAAAATATTTCCAAAAACTGTGTTTATCAACACAGATTTCCCAGAGAAGAGAGTAAGAGTCACTAACAAAACTAGATGATGACAGTACAGACATATATAAGTCTAATATTATCGAACGTTACATTATCAGACCAACAAATTTAGCTGTTGTTAATAACCTCTGCCTCGCCCAATTTGCTGCTTATTACTACAAAGATTATAAGACCAATTGCAATGATGTCAATGACTCCCAGCCTGAGGTTTTGACAGATGATGTAGTTGAATCTCAGACTATGGAAGGTGACACCAACCTCCCAAAAAAGATTAAGTTGATAAATACCAACGAATACATGAAATGTTGCAAAGTTAAAGCTGTTGTAAGGTATCATCGACCAAATAAAAAGAAAGAACCAGAAAGCTATTTTCACCATTTACTTATGCTTTATTATCCATGGCGTGATGAGAGTATTTTAATGGCAGAAGATCAAACTTATGCTACAAAATTTTATGAAGCTGAGGTACAAACTGTAGTTCAACACAACCAAGCTATATTCGAACCTGATGCAGATGCAATTGATGAAGCTTTTGAGTCTGTAACATTAAACCCTAGTAACATCTGTTCATTTGACCCACTAAATGATCAGGAGAATACAGACATGGGTGCTGAAATGCAAGATAACTTTCCCAATGAATCATTTCATGAACAATCACCATCACATCTTGGCCCAGTGCAAAACAATCCAAATCTTGGAGGAATTAGTTCCTACAACCAACCAAATGAAATATGTGATGATACATTGCGTACCAATATTAGATCATTGAACACTGAGCAACGTCATGCATATGATATATTTCTTTCATGGTGTCGCAGTAAAATAAAAAGTTTGAACAGTTTAAAGCCTGCTAAAATTGAACCAATCTACCTATTTATAACTGGAGGTAGTGGTGCTGGCAAAAGTCATTTAATTAAAACTATTTATCATACAGCAGTTAAGACATTTAGACATCCACCTATTAACCCTGAGTTACCAACAGTACTTCTTATGGTACCAACAGGTGTAGCTGCAATAAATATTGATGGTACCACAATCAACACTGCTTTAGCTATCCCTAAGGAAGCTGGTGATTATGTACCTGCCATGTCGGATCAAAAGAAAACTCAGTTAAGACTGTCACTCGTTGATCTCAAACTTATTATTATTGATGAGATATCTATGGTTGGAAATACAACGTCAGAAATCTCACAATCATGGAAAATGTGTTGTGCATATAGATACACTTTTCCATTTGTTGTAAAAATTCCTGACAAACATTGAACCCATTTTTTTTGCAATGTAGGCAATTTTAACAAAAATTCAGGACAATTCTAACGACAGTATCTCACCATACTGACCCTGAGATTTCTGAACGCTAGCATTATCTAATTAAACAAACATTCAGACATGTTGAAGGAACTCGATATCAGGATATCTTGCAAAGAGTTCCTTCAACAACATGCATATAAAATTAAAACTTCGCCCCCTCCTTTTTTATATACAGTGGACCACAGTCACGACCAGGAACAAGACAAAAATGTGAGTATAAAATATTACTGCATAAGATGAATATATGGTATTAATCTTATTTTTCTGTTTATTTTTTATGTCTAGATGTTTAACTCCATCTAAATAATGGCTTAAATCACCAATTGCATCCCATCTTGTTGAACATAATATACCTCTGTGGAACAGGATTATCCCCATCTCTAACGGTTGGATTTTCAATATTTCTACAAGTATAAACCACCTGGTGCTTATAAAGATGTTTGGAGTTGGACAATTGGAATTAAAACCACAATTCACATAGACTGAAAATACCATTTATTATGTCAGAACTGAGGCCCCTTACTGCCATCAATGTTAGAAACAAATGTAACTTGGACTCCTCATCTCCGAGATTACCACTTCAACACAAATTGTGGTTAACATTTGGACCTTTAAGTGTTTTGCTCTAATGATCGTGACACTACAATCAATGGACAGGTACCTGATTTATCATCAACAGTAATGAGTTGGACTTCAGTTGATATGTAACATTGATAACAAGTACATCCCTACTGCTATAGCAAAATTTAATGTATTGACAACATGCATCTGTGTGTGGTGTATGTCATAATCTCCATCCGCCAGCCAACATCAGAAAGGGCAATTACATGCATGGACAGTCAACAGTAAGGCAGAGAAGTCTGGAAATCCAGCCTCAAGCATAAGATCCAAATATGAATCGATCCTTCTGGTTCAAACCATGCTACCCCGCAGATATGAAAGATGGACTCTTTCCTCTAAACAACACTGCCACCTAGATCGCTGCATGCACAGTCTGTTAACAATTGTATGAATACAAAATAAATTTATTGCAAACATCAAGGTTTGAGAATTTTACTATAAAAAAGATAACATCTACCAGCAATTACCCAACAACAATTACCACAATTGTAAAATACTGGTATACCAGTAATTTCAGTAATCTTAATAAAGTTTCCAACTATAACAATCAAACAAAATAATTCTAAATCTGCTTACATTATTCTACCAAATTTGTACTTAATTAATAATGTTTTCAAAAATCATAGACCTCCTGACCCAAACCATTCATTCATTCTTGACCCAACAGCCTCATTTTTTTCATTTCAAATAGTTACTTGTGTTTAATACACAGTCAGGTTGATAAGTCACTTGTTACTCAGTGTAACGGAACCAGAAACAAATAAGTGCAGGAAACATACGAGTAAGACCCTCACCTGCCCTTCCATGCTTAAAACATAAACACACAAACGAGGCCATTGGTCAAACGCAAATAAAAAGAAAAACTCATCAAAACAACAAAATTTATTACAATGAAACTAAAATAACAGTTCTTCAATATTGTTCTCCTGCAAAATACCATTTTTCAAAATTCAAGTAACAAACACAACTCAACAATGTTTACAATGTCGCCCCATGCACCCAAATTCCTAAATTTCACAAACCCTACTCATTCTTTTGCTTCTTATGAGCATTCTCATCCTCAACCAAGGCAGCGGCAAGTAGGTCATCTATCTCGTGTTCAGCTGATGGATCCTCTTGTGCAAAAGGTGTTGCATGCTCAATGATTTTTCTTTTAGAATCAACTCGTAGGGAAAACTTGGTGTTTAGTAACAACATGTCATCCTCAGTAGGTTTTGACTTTGGTTCACACCATTGGAACAAGTGCTGAATAACCTATTATAATAAACGAGAAAAACCACTTAAACTGCAGCTGTGGATATAAAAACACTCCTAAAAATGATTTACAATAATTTACAAAAATAGAGTAATCATCAAGTGGCCCAAGGGCATCAATGACAGTAAGTTACAAACAAAATCAATTGGCAAAGTATTTGCTATATAGACCATCATGACATCTTGGGCCCACCTAAGGAAAAAAATCAGTTCTTACCTTCGTATGTGCAGTAAACCACTGGTTGTTGTTCAACAAGACCATACACTTGTAAGCAGGTTGTAGCGTGGATTTTAGGAACATACAGCAACATGTTGGGCAGTTTATTAATGCGTTGTTCGTCTGGACATCATCAATCTGTATTGGTTTCCTGCAGGCTAGGCAGGAAAATGACGCGTGAAATTCCTTCACGGCAAGAATAGGTGTCTCCATCGTCATCACATTACACGTGGCAAGTGGACGCTTTGCTGGTCTTGCCACTGTCATTTCCTCCCCCAACACCGTTATCGACGTCTCGAAGGTTGTTGTCAGATTCAACTGACCATTGAATTTAGAGGCGACAGCGTTGTTGATTGCTATAACATCTCCATCTTTGAAAGAGACAACATCAGTCCGTTCTCGCCAGAGAATCAATTCCATCTGTCCCGTCGTATCGGCGAGACAAACAGTTCTTTTTGTCTTCGTGTCTGGATAGGTGCCAACCACACAAGGGTCCTCAAGACTCACGACCTTCGCTTTTACATTTAAAAATCTGTCGTCGCCGGTTTCTCCCCTTAAGATCTGTGAGATCGTATAGCTGCAATGTTCTATTTCAACTTGCGAGGCCGCCAGTGATATTTTCGTTTCATGGTCAAGCACCAACTCCGAGTTTGTTTTGTCCCCAAACGACTTCTTCACCTTGAACGACTCCAATTCGTAGGTTTTACTCGACTCGAGTTTGGAGTAGATCTCTTCATTAAACACACACAGCTCTTATCGTTGAAGATTTGTCCTTGTCGCACAAATTCACAGAGAACATGCTACCATTCCGCGTGGGTTTTATAGGACTCTTGTTGAGTATCGCACATGTTAACGCCTTTGACGATCTCCGAGGAGAACTTGGAGGAGGTAGTGCCTTTAAATCCTTTATCGTAGTACGCTCTGTAAAACTGTTCTCAAACTCCATCTGCAAAAATAAACACAAGGATACTTCATTTACATTTCACACGTGAACATCTTCATGACAGTGTGAACAAGTGCGATGTGTGTTGCCTCAAAAACACAAAGGCATTCATCAAAAATATATAAAAGAATATAACATATAAAAGTGCTGTAAAAGATAATTACCCTTTTGTTTAAACAATCGCTGACCAACGGATAAAACTAGGAAACCAAACCCACAAACTATGCACACACACTGCCGACAATATCAGAGAAGGAAACTTCGTTACTAAACTCCACCAATGTCTGACCACAGTGTGATCTGACTACCTGTCAATGATATAATGATAGTCCATTGAAACACGTGTCTGGTGTCTACAACCTAATGTAATGTAATACGATATCATGTAATGAGGTGTATAGGTGCTAGACATCAATCAGACCGCATCTTCCCTCATTCAATCAAACCGCACCTTCCTTCAAGGGTAAAAACGGCGAGACCGATCCTATTGAATTTCAGCACAAACAGATTCCGACAGCACATGATTCCAAACTCAGCATTATTCATATCGATAGCTACATCTGCCTAGCACCAATAACGCACTTTTACCCCAATATTCTGTACGAAGTGCTCTATTTACTACAAACTCTAAGAAAGAAACATTTTTCTAAAGGTATGAATATTGAGGAAAAACAGGAAATGGGGCACAGTTGGATGCAACTATTGACGCGACGCAGTTACTGCCAGAATGGGCGTCTTGTCTATTTATTATTTCTTCGTTTGTTCCATCTTGACTATTATTGTTGTTGTTGACAGGATCCATTGCCTTGCCCAGGGTTTCCTTAAGTTTAAGTTTAATATGCCGACCGTTTTGAAAACTTAATATGCTAAGTTCAGACTATACTTTTTCATTTTGTGCCGTTTTCGTTCCAATTTTTGCCGATATCGTGTAACGCACGGCCGAAACAGTATAATTTTTATAATATACCTTTTATGAGGGTAAACTTTGATTCTTTGAAAATATGTGACCGACCTCATATTTGCGACCAAATATTCGCCTTCGGCTCAGTGAATATAGGCTTGTAATCACCTCACCTTCGGCGACGCAAATTTTTTTTCCGTAGACAGTCGGTAGCATCCTTGATGGTCGGTAGTATCCTGTAGCGCTTATTTATTCGCGAATATTTTTGCGATAAAATCTCGCAGGGACAAAGCACTGCCGGAGCACTGGCCAGTGGCACTGGCACTGAGACACTGACACATTTGGTCAAAATTCCCAACAGCCAATGCGCGTATTTGTTAGCCTCAGAGAAGTATATTAAAAACATGTGTCTTTGGAGTTGCTGTAAAATATTATATTAATAAAAAAATATTAATTCAAGCTTATTGGCAAGACAAGACTTTCGACAATGTAACATTATTTCTTTGTTGGATTTTCAGGTGAGCAACTTTTATTCAAGCAAGCTACAATCTACCATTACTCCATTAATTAATGATCTACTATAATCAGATTTCAGATACTGAGATACTTTATATTTATACAAACTGCTTGTGGCTATTTCTAACTATATTCTTAATTATTATATAGCAATATTCACAGCAATATATGAATCACAGCAATATATGAATATTGCTATAAAACACGTTTTTTAACATGTAATGAATATTTTTATGTGGTCTCAACATATATTACTTTTTTTAGTAGCATCATCATGGCAGCCAATGGTTTAAAAGAACTGCTGAAGCAGTCTATCAGTGAAGTGCACAATACTTTTAATGGGACTAAAAATACTTGTGATTTAATATCATCTGTGGAGGACATCATACCATTACCTACCACTGAATTCAAAGTTCTGAATGTGCAAGGAACACCAATACAATTTAAAGCAAGCATTACATGTACCCTAAAGAATGGTGATGATTTGGATAAGTTCATTGACAACTACAGCACAAAAAATAATGAAACTTTGCGTGTTTCAAAATCAAGGAGTGTCACAGATCAGAATAGTCCATATCACCAAGTGAGATATTACAGATGCCACCACAACACCCGTTACAATGGCACGATGCATCCAGAAGCAGTCCTTCGTGAGAAGCCAGGAAAGCGCTTCAAAAACACCAATTGTGGATTTTCACTTATTGTCCGATTGGCAAAAAATGAAAGGCATAACTCACTGCTTGACATTGAATGGAATCACAACCACCCGACCAATTCCCTACCTGCCCTTAGTTTTCGAGATATACCACCTGAAGTTATTGAGAGGATAAAGGCTTTGTTTTCAGCTGGCTTACTTCCAGGTAATACTTTTATATGAATAATAATTTAATTGTTTAATTGCATACAGGCACAGTATGCTATTTGTGATTCTATTTGGTATCTGTGAGTAATAAAGCTATATTTTCTTTTTTCATTGATTTATTTCTTGCATTACTTCAATATATGTCATAGGTGCAGCACATAGAGAATTTATGAGAAAGCTGCGAAGTGAATGTGAAAATGATCTGGAATATCATGCAAAACTTGCTGATCGCTCCAAGGTTCCAAGGCGAAATGATTTCAATGCCATCTATGGTACATTTAATAAGTGCTTATATGGAACAGAAAGTTTAAAGTCGATGTTTTTAATGGTCAAAGAGAGAATTGTTTCTCTAAAAGAGAAGGATGATGATTATAGAATTGTTTTGCAAGAGTTCAATGAAGAAATTAATCAGCCATTCATCCTTACTTTGGTAACACCACTAATGAAAAGAGTACACAAATGGGTGAGAATATGATTAATGTACCCTAACAAGTCTATCAACTTCTGGTGCTTGCAAAAAAGTTGGATTCTACACAGGACCTGTAGGATCTACATAGGATTCTTGATTATTCCTAATCCTTTTTGGTCCTACGATATTGTATAGGATCCTATAGGTTATTTCACTATTGAATAATACCAATCCGCCACCATTGCTGACCTTAGGAAGTTTCCCCAATTGTTAATACATTGTACCTTTTCTTATTCAGTAATTTGTTTTACATTTGCTTTAGATCCCCCAGGCTGGAGATCTGGTGTTTGTTGACTCTTCTTCAAACATGGAGGAGTTCAACTTGCGTGTGTTTTTAATGATGACGCACAGCGTTTGCGGAGCACTGCCTTTGGCAATCATCATCACAAGTGATGAAACAACAGAAACACTAGTGACTGCCTTCTCCCAGCTGAAATCATCCCTACCAGCTGATGCCTTTTTTAGTGCCACTCCTGAGAAAGGCCCACGTGTCTTCATGACAGACAACTGTGCCGAGCTAAAGGATGCTATCCACCAAGTATGGCCTGCTGCTACAACTGTTCTCTGCATCTTTCATCTGCTTCAGCAGATCTGGAGGTGGTTGCATGATAAGAATCATGGCATACTATTAAAGGACAGGCCCCATCTTCTTCTGGGATTTAAGCGTGCTGTGTATGCTGAAGATGAGGAGGAGTTTCAATCGGAATATGAAAGCCTGCTTCAAGATGAGATTGCAATGAAATACCCCAATTTCAGCAAATATGCCTCTGCTGTGTACGAAGATTCGGAATCATGGGCTTTATGTTACCGCACAGAACTGCCATTGCGTGGGAACAACACAAACAATTTTTGTGAAGCACAATTTCTGGTGATCAAAGATGAGATATTGAATAGACAAAAAGAGGTTAATGTTGTTGGACTCATTGACAAACTAACAACTGGGCTTGAATACCATTATAAAAACAAGCTTCTAGCTATCTCTTCTGGAAAGTTTGATGGTATATACAGTGGACGATTTTCTGGTTTCTCAAAAAAGGGACAGGATGGCATTAGATTTAAAAAGCCGGCCACAGAAGCTCAGGCCCATGCATTGAAAGAACTTGTCTCCCTTGGCAACAATACCTTCCAGATGAAGAGCTTCACTGAAGAAGGCAAAAGCTACTTGGTGGACATGACCTTAGGTGTTTGTCAATGCAAGAGTGGTATGAATGGTGCCCCATGCAAGCATCAGTATGTTTTATGGGCAAACAAAATGGCTCATAGCACCAATTTCCTACCACTATTCAGCAAAGAACAGCGGATGGAATTTGCAAGAATTGCCATTGGTAATACAATGTCACTTCATCACTATGAGGGCCTTCATGACAGAGTAGTTGTAATGCCGGAAAGCAATGATCATGGATCTGCACATCAGGTAATTACAGTAATATTTATGGCTTACTTATGAGACTATGCTTGTGGCTTTACTTGTATGGTTATGGGATCATAAATCTGACAAATATCTTTTAAACTATTATTAACCCTTAACAGATATTTTAAAATAATTTAGCTGTTTTAAAAAACCATTACCACTAGCCAATTTAATAAAATATAAGAAAAAATTACACCGAAAAATGACATCTTGTAAACTCAAGATATGAGCTATATATCTTGTTGTCTATATATAGCTCATATCTTGAGTTTACAAGTTGTCATTTGTTTACAAGTCACTTCTTCTTATATTTTAGCTGTTTTACATTCTAATTTTCCAGATAGAGAATGATACCCAGGGCGAAAGTAATTTTACTGCAATGCAGCATAGAAATGTTCCACAAGAGGCGATTGCTAAAAGTGAATGTGAGGCTGCCCTCTCAGAAGTGATGAGTGCCATTAAATCCAAGATGGATGAATCCAACCAAGATTTCCTGAGAAGCATTCTTAAATTTGCTGGCCGATCAAAAAGTATGCCAGTGTCAAAACTAACCAGTTCATTTCATACCTTTGGTGCAGCTGGAGTCACCCATTCTCGAGCAACTGCAACATCAATTGTTAAGAGAGCAAAGCGGCAAAAGATAGCTGTGCAGCCAGAGGCTGTAAAACGAAGAAAGTGTGACTCTGGAGGTAGGGCAAAGCAACCTAAAGGACAAACTGTGAAGAGGAATCCATTTCAGAAGAAGGCAGGGAGAGTCAAACGACCTCACCAGTTTGCAGAAAACGTTCGCTGTAATGAGCCAATGTCAAAGAAAGCAGGCTGAAGTATGGCAACAAAAACAAGATGCTATGAAACAACATAGAGTGCAGGTGATGATCACATTAACCAATTTATATAACATATATCATATTAACAATTTAAAGTAAAACTATTTCTCAAATACAAATGTATGAATTCCTCAATGTCAAGGCCTGGGTGGTAAGGATTGTCAGAGCCAAAGAAATCTTAAATTCAAAAAAATTATGTCATCCATGGGTCAGATATTTGTGTCAAATTTCCCTGTATACTGTACTTTAGATTGTCAAATGGGAAAACCTCAATATCCAAATCCCCCTACCCATGTACAATTTGTCAAATATCCATGAATTGCCTGTCTCTAGGGCCTTGACATTGACAAGAATGTAAGGATGTTAGTGATACTTCTTATTATGCTTACGTAAATTGCCCAGAAGTGTAAATTTTGAAGTACATTTCTCACAGGAAAATTGCTTCAGCTTGTTGTGAGTAGTTTCATGCCGTTTTAAACCCTGCTTTGTTGAAAATGTTTTCTTACACACCTCACAGTGGTTGGCCTCTGGATTGTGGCACTTCATGTGTCTTCTAAGTGCCTCACCATTATGGAATGTTTTTCCACACTGTGTACAATCACAATTCCCACACTGCTTTTCATGGTAGGCTAAATCCTTAGCACGCTTGAAAACCTTTAGACACTTTGAACATTTATGCTCCACCAGGCCACAATCAATATCTTCCCTCATACGCTGACCTTCATTTATCCAATCCTAAGGTTGTAAACATTAGATTGATTAATATTGAAATATATGTTACCAGAAAAGCAAAAGTGGCATCTATTTCGCATTTTTGGCCAGTCAAGTTTCATATGGTTTTGTAATACCTGTCGCACACTCGCACTGCATTTTTTCCACATCGTTGCAGCAACTTTACTCATGTTACCCAGCTCGGTAGACACAACATCCTCATCATTGACAATCATACCCTGGTAAGATTTTAATAGTGAAATAAAATATACTGAATTAACAAGTCATTCCAGCACTTTATCCATCAAATATTACATTTTAACACACGCCTTAGCATTTCTGCCAAATTGTTCGATATCATTAGTAGATACTTGTAATAAATATATAAAGGCGATGTATATTAAATATGCCCAAACAAAGTTAATAAACATATGCTTACCGCAACGCTCTTGTAAAATGCATGATAACCGGTGTATTTCGATGTTTCGGTACCGTTGCTTAGTCTTTCCGCCATTAAACAATCTAGAACTCGACTTTGTTTATATAATAATTATAAAAAAACGCGAAAAAAACAATGATTTACTGCTACAATGGCAAACAAACTATAGAAATTAAGCGCGGAAATTTTCAATTTACTCATAATTCGCGCCAGGACTTCGCGCTTCACTCATAATTTGCGCCAAAATTTGCGCTTACGGAAATCGGAAATGTTCGTCGAACG
This sequence comes from Dendronephthya gigantea, assembly GCF_004324835.1. NCBI lineage: Eukaryota > Metazoa > Cnidaria > Anthozoa > Malacalcyonacea > Nephtheidae > Dendronephthya > Dendronephthya gigantea. Next base: position 1,361,258 of record NW_021163049.1, read on the forward strand.
TCGGCTGGTTACGACAGGATGCTACCACTGAGCTCTATAATAATTCAGTTCAATTATATAGCTCAGTGGATGCTACCGACCATCAAGGATGCTACCGACTGTCTACGGAAAAAAAATTTGCTTCGGCGACCAATCGTTGAATATTATAAAAATTTAATGGACAAAACAACAAAATTCATTCAAACACAGTAAATCAGCAAAAGACTGAAAAGAGCATGTATTTTAAGACTATTCATTAAGAACTATGGCGCTTTATTAGAACCTTTCTGTTTTCGATGAAATACAGCAACAAATTATTCGCATGCATGAAAAACAATCCAGAGTTTAGTAATATTTCGACCTATCCAAAACTGCTAAGTATAATTTCATTCATGCAATAGACAAGGCTACGAATTTTGTTCTTCGCTTTGATTAGCCAATCAAAACGTAAAAATAGTATTCTTAAAATTTTTATGGAACTGCATGTATGTATGTAAGACGAAGCATCGCAAGGAATAAAATTGCAATAGACATGGCCAGGGGCAGATCTAGGATTTTTCGTACCTTAGTCAAAAAGTTTCAGTCAAGAAATTCGAGGGGGGGGAGATGTCACATTTGTCAGGGGGGGTGCAGCTGCAATTTGACTGTTTTGCCAAATATCAGGGCTGATTTGCATGCCTAGGAAACGCATGATACTACAAAGATATTGTGTGATTCTGACATGGAAGGAATTTTCACATAAGAGCACATGCAGATTGTTTTTATGCACCAGCAGTGGCCCAGCACCCACCTTCAAATCTTTGCACTGGTGTAGACATTGGTGCAAATGATGCTTTACATATTGCAAGTAACCATACTTGATTAAATTTACATAAGTAAAGTGCAACCACAAATATGCTAGTTCGATTGAATATTTTGGTGTTTCTCACATCTATAACAAAACAAAATAGGAAGATTATCCAAACCTTCCTTTGGAGTTGAGCATGGTTGAATCATGCAATTAAATAGCAATTTACTTCTTTGTTCCCCACAATCAGGATAATAGGCAAAAGTATTCCTATTTAAAACTAAAGCAATTAAGACCCATTATACAGAGAAAGGGTGACCATTTCTTCTCACTGCAATTATATAAGTATATATATAGCTTCCTGTCTAACCAAGTCATATTTCATACAACCAGTATCTAAACATTCCTTAGAAACAAACATTGGCATAAGGTTATTGATACTTTGGCTGAAATATTGATCATACTCTTCCACCAGAAGAAAAACCAGGGTGCTGAGAATAAAAATCTGCATTAAGGAAGAGCTCTATGGACGTATAAATTCTCAATAGCTCCACTAGGCTATTGTTACTCACACTTCTACAAAGGACACATAGCTATACAAGCAGTTTCCAGTACTGTCAGATCTAAGAGAGACTAAGACATGAATGAAACTTGGTTTTATTACACCTAGGTAAATCTTAGTCAGTCACTTAGGTGAAGATGAATAAATATTAACCTAGTAATTGATAAACTTGATAGCAAAAACATCATGTTCCACTTTCATGAACCATTAAGTGTGAATAATTGGCAATATAATTATAGAATTGTTCTATAATAAACTAGTGTTCATCGTTTAAAATGTAATCATGCAGGAAATATGGCCACTTGTATGCTTTACTGTGATGCATTTTGAATAATTATTTTTGAAATTAAAACACAGTTCAGTGCTCTAAGCTTTGCCTTAATACATCGGGTTGTACATATCACAGAAGGTATTACAAAGTTCACATAATACATTATTACACTGCTCGATTCTTCTTGACTTGATGCGTATGCATACGCCTCAGTTATATGCAAATTAAAGCGAAATCCTATGAAAATTTCAACGTGCAACGTGTAAATTTCAACTTTATAGCTTGTGCAGCTTGACAGTTCTTCAACTCAAATTACACAATAACCAATAAACAAATGCACAAAATCTTTGTAAAATGTTGTTATGTTAACCTTAGGGCCATACAAAACTTCTTTGTTGTCTTCTGAACAGACATCGGGATGTATGATTCCGCAGCAAAATTCCTCGCGATGCAGAAGCTGGTGTTGTTCAGTTCGTTTAAAAATTGCTCAGTTGAACGCTTTGCTGCGGCATCTATTCGCTTCTTCAGATCGGCCTCGATAGTTTTAAGATATAGCCGAACGTCTTTCTCCAAAGCACATCTCACGGCGTTGTAGATTAATAAATAGTTTTCATAATAAATTTTTTCTTTCAGTTTGATAATTGTTTGAGTTTTCTTTACTGTCAAAACTACAATGACGTCAATCAAAAAGGCCAAGGAACCTTGCTGTTTGCATGCTCTCAGGTCAAGGTCACACTGATCGATCAGAAAAATACAATCAATGAGAATTCAGATAGATTTTGAATTAGCCTGTTGAATAGCCCAATTCGAGCCCCTGATCACTTCACCAATCAGAACCACCCACAGATTGCACAAAAAGAGGGACAGCCAATCAGATGACTGGGATTTGATGACAAAGCGAGCAAAATTCATGCATAAGACCACTTTTCTGCGCGCTCGTGCTTGAAGGCCTGGTCACGGAACTCTTTTAACAACTGGACTGCCAAACATCACCCAGTGAGTGACATCAGTCCAATACACTGCACGTGTTTAGCAACTGGACTGCTATTTCATTGAAACACTTTTCTTGGCAATTTTTACCTTAGTCGCGTGATCGCTCTGATCACCCCTAGGATCCGCCCCTGGACATGACTACGAATCAAAATCGAAAAAAGGAAATATAGATACTGAATAAAATCACTAAAATACACTATTAATTAAGTGCAAACTTCAAGCAAATCACTTGTTCAAATTTTCCCATGCAGTAACTACTTGAGAATTCGTAAGGGTTTTATGAATTCAATGTTATATAGCCGACGTTGTTGATACTTGTAATAAGCCGACGTTGTTGGTACGAACTTTCAGGAAAATCCTAGCTGTTTTCTCTTTAACTTATATACTGTTAATGCATGCTTGGTGGAACATGTTCTTATCCAATAAATAACTATCCACTGGATAGAAGACTTTTCTGGGGCCGGTCGGTATCAAGCCCGTTTAGCTTAAACAGTGGAACTTATTTTGAACTTATATCCACCGTTTAAGCTAAACAGGCTTGATACAACCGTAATCAGGGGCCGGTTGTTTGAAAGATGGATAAAGTTATCCACTGCATGGATAGTGATTATTTCAAACATCCTCACCACTACTAGGCATGGCCAAGATTGAACTTCACAATTTTGAAGTTAAAATACTTTTTAACGATAATAAATTTAATATAAGCATAGCTTTATCGTTTTTCAAGATTTTCTATATATAACGGTTGAAAAAGTCACTATCCAGTGGAAAAATTTATCCACCTTTCTAACAATCGGCCTCTGCTACATACAGGTGCTTCTGCTATTAAATAAGTGTACTGTAGAGTATAGTACGCGGAATCGATAATCCATTAAAGAAACTTTGACCGTCCAAAATAAACAGTAACGCATTTCTTATCTTAATTACCCTATAAAATCACATTCATTCCCAAACTGTAGACGTGTAGTAAAACTGTTTATTAAAAAAAATATACGTACTAGATTTGTCTGTGACAAATTGCCTCTTGAACAGTTGTTATGCTTATTCCATTGACATCAAATGTCTAAAAAAGTTGTGAATAATATTAAGTTATCTTATGTAAATAGTTATATCATAATCAAATCATAGTAAATCTTTTTTAAAATAACCGTTTTCAAAACGACCTCGGTGTCCCTGACAAATAATTTCCTTATACTCCAAATTGCTTTGAAAAAAACACCTTTTAACCTTTAATAGCTATGTCAAAAATAACGATTTTCGAGGAAATGTGAAATACAAATTAAAGATATTTTGAAAACCTACTTTTCCCGTGACAGACGTCCATAGCTTTAAAAATCGTTTTCGTTCTTTAAATACTGGGATAAAACCATATATATCCCGAAGTTCAAAGTCAAAAAAGTCACTCCCGTCAATTTGATTTTCTTAAATGTAGAAATAGCAGAAATAAGTGCTATAAAAATATCAAGAAGCACATTCCTTCGTTTACAAAGCAAAAAAAACACGCGTAAACACTTCATTTTACACTGGCTCACCAAGCATGAAAAGTCGTTCTTTTTCAAAAAATCGATAACTTCATTCGAAGTTGAGCTTTGGTTTATGTAAAAAAAAAGACATTTTGAAGCACAAAAAGACATAAAGTGTACACAAGTGAGTTTCTAAAAGAGAAAAGACCAGTAATTTTGGCACGATATCCCATGATTCACTGGTCGCCAAAGGTTACGTAATTTACGTAATTCCATTCCCAGTCTTTTCGCGAGTTTGGCAAGTTTTTTGTTCAAACTCGTATTTTTGAGGCCTTATTTCACTTTTTTTACTTAAATTGATGATATACGAATATGCAGTCGTAAAAGAATATCATAAGCAATCCTTTTTATCCAATTATTTGTGTTTCGGCAAAATGAATCGAATTCCATGTCAAATTTGTGAGCATTTTTTTGCTCCAAGTATATCAGAGATGGTGGGACATTTGGTTAAAGTTCACAAAGATGATTCAAGGTTGCATATTGTATGCAATGTGCCTGGATGTCAATCCACCTTTTCTCGAGTATTCAGCTACAAAAGTCATTTTCAACGCTCTCACAAAGACATTAAGGCTAACATCGGGCAAGCGATGAGGGCAGTCGATTACAACGAAGATAACAACGATGATAACAACGTCAACAAAGGGCAAAATGAAGATGATATTAAGCATTTAAATGCACTGTTCTTGATGAAACTGAAAGAAGTACATTATCTCACTCAAACATCGCTAGACAGCGTAGTAGAAGGCACGGCATCTATTGTTAGAAATACGGTAAAAAAAGTACGAATGGAAGTTGAGAAAAAGCTTTAAGAATCTGGACAAGAGATAATGGATATCGACCGGGGAAGCTACCCGGAAGTGCTTGTAAACGATGAATTTGCCTACATTCCACTCTTGGACACGCTACAGCAGCTTTTGAATATTCCATCAGTCCTTGCTCAGGTAATTCAATGTCTTTCTTTATTTAATGTCTCTTTCATTATGGAGTGGTTAGCACAGTATAGGGAGGAAATAGACGGGTGACACGAGTTGGTAAGTCTCTAACAGTTAATTGTTCGAAATTAATTTAGCTATTATTCATAATAAACAGGTGCTGAACTCTCACGTCAGCAATGATGGGTTTATCAGAGACTTCTGTGATGGAAAACTTTACAAGTGTCACCCATTATTTTCAAGAAATCCAAATGCGATTCAAATAATTCTATACTACGATGAACTAGAAATTGCAAATCCGCTCAGGAGCAAGAATGGAAAACACAAATTAGGTATAACCAGATTTGTAGATTTAGTTTACTGCGCCATACACGAAAAAGCCTTTTATTCAGTTATTACACATGATTCAATAATCAAAGAATTATTAAAAAATAAAGATTAAGAATGTTGATATACATGCATATTTCACTCTGAATGTTCACCTCGGTTTCCATTCGTGTAGCTACTTTTAAAATGAATGTGCTTTTTTCAAATTTGTTCAAATTTCTCTCATGTATAATGTTACATCACTCATTTCAGGTGCAGTATATTACACGTTAGGGAACATTAAGCCTGAGCATCGATCTCAAATGCACTCTATCCAGCTTGTGGCACTTGTTACAGTTCCACTTGTCAAAAAATACGGTATTGATACGATTTTGGAACACTTCATGGATGATCTTAAAGAACTCGAAAAGGTAATGTGACTAGACTAGAAATACAATTTGCATTAATACAGGGGCATTAGCCATTACGTGTTGATGTCATTCTAAATGACAGTTATAATTTGGTAAGCTGGGGGGCACCCAAGAGCGAAACCGAGATACAAGAGATAAGCTTATTTTCCTTGGCTTGAGATAACCTTGGCTCACAACTATTGGGAGGATTTAAAGAAGGTTCAGCAGCTCACCGGAAATGTAGAGAGTGTATGGGAACTCTGAAAACGCTTATTTCACAGGTAAATTGAAACATCTATGGGAAAAAACGTGTTGCTGGAGTGCGCAGTATATTTGTATATTGGACATTGTGCATGAGGTAAAACTTGTATTATGGAGTGGTAAGCACATGCAGTATGGGGGGAACAAATAGACCGGCAAAATGAGTTGGTAATCTCTTATTATTTCTTTCTTGCTGAAAAGTAAATTAAACTATTGCATGAAAGTTAACGCTAGCAATACTTATCGACGTTTCACAATGATGAAAAATGAAATCCCGAAGATATGACTGATACCTGTCAAACAACATATTTACTACAGATTGAATTTACCATTTATTTAACATAATGTAATTCCTTGAAAGAGACTGTGTTTTGCGAACCAAAGATGGTCACAATCATCACTGCAACCAACTAGAACTTAATCCAGCGCTATCCATCACTTATGGTGTCAAACGGAGATCAACTCTTCTGGATTCGCGTTACTTTCACGTGATCGATGGTCTTCCCGGTGATGCTATGCATGATATTCTAGAAGGTGTTCTCTAATATGAATGCAAGGAGATGCTAAAAGTATTCATAAATGAAGAAAAGTACTTTACACTGGAGCAATTGAATACTCGGATAAAGCTGTTTGACTATTGCTATTATAATGATCTGAACAAGCCATCACCTATTTTGCAAGGAACACTTGCAAGTGAAAACAACAGCTTAAGACAAAAAGGTATGTTAAATTCCAGATTACAACACCATATATATATACAATTTTTTAATGATTCTTTGAATTTTAATTTTCAAGAGATTTCTGTCTCACAGGTTATACACTAGGTTACTGTCTCACATGTCATTGATTTATATAATTATGTTCTATTTTTAGCTGCCCAAATGTATTGTTTGGGAATGTTTCTACCTTTAATCATTGGTGCGCTCATACCAGAAGATAACAAACATTGGCAACTCTTCTGTATGCTTTTGGACATTATTGACATTATCTTTGCCCACAAAACCACTGTTTACTCCATTGGCGTTTTGGAAGGTCTTATTGAAGAACATCACTCAACCTTTGTCAGCCTCTATCCGGGCAGGTCCATTATTCCAAAGATGCATTACATGGTTCATTATCCATCCCATATGCTTTGGTATGGTAAACAAATTGCTTTCCTTAAAGAGAAAAGAAAAATTTTTTATTCTGAATAAAAACATGGTTAATAATTAAGCTGATTACTTTTACCACTGGTTGTATTTTTCAATTTGTTTTATTGATCTTTTTATAATAGGTTTGGACCAATGAGGCGCACCTGGTGCATGCGTTTCGAAGCAAAACACAGGTACTTCAAGCGACTGGCTTCCTACATTGGAAACTACAAGAATGTGGCCTATACACTATCAACTCGACATCAGGGGCAGCAATGTTACCTAATGAATGTCAATGAAAACGATGACACATTAGCATCATTCATTGAGAAACCAACTGCAGTAGGTAAGCTGCTGAATACCTGATACAAAAATTAGTGATTAACCTGTCTTACAATTTGTTAAGCTTTATTTGTATCAGCCAAGTTATCAACTTAAGCATCATTTTGACCATTAGAAAAAATGATCACCTTTTTCTTGCAGGTAGTGGAAAAAAAGTGGTTGCTCGTGAAACAGAGTATTTTGAAGAACTGTCGACTAAAGAGATTAGTGTAGCAAATACGGAAAATATTTTTGAGTGAGTAATGATTGTAGATAATAAATATTTAAAGAGTTCTTGAGGCAGCTAGGTTAAAAAATTAGCCCATCGTATATGAGGTTTGCAGATAATCTATAGAAATCATGATTGCAATACCATGTCAACAAATAACAATATATCAGTGTATTTAAAATAACCATGGTATAGGTCATTTGCTAACTAATCCAGCATACTTTGTATAATGATCTCACTCCTTGCTCCAATTTGTATAACTGTATATTTTGTTTCTCTATATTATATATATTACTTTTCATGTGCTCTGACCTTTTCTCGCTCTCATACACTTTTTATCTTATTGTCTGTCTCTAACTGTCAATCAGTTATAATTCTATTGTCCAAGCCTAATTATCTATAAATAGCAGTTATGTATATTACACTTTGCAGACCCTCAACTGTCACTATTAATGGAATTGACTACAGAATTGGCACTATTGTTGTAACGGGATACTTAGCTGACATGGAAATGCCAGAGTTTGGTTTGATAACCAAGATAATCTGCCTTTCAAATCAAAAGTGTTACTTCAACATCAAGAAGCAAGTTCCTATCCAATTCAACAACCATTTCCACTCATTTAAAGTAAAAGAAAATCAGGACCCAGCATATCTTACCACTGAAGCTGGATTTTTCACTCATGTTCCAATGCACTTAGCACATCCCATGAGTGCTGAAGGCCGAAATGCATCCTGGTATGTTGTGCTACCATATAGCACAACAGTTCACATGCCATAAAATTATTTTGCTCCATATGGTTCGTTGATTGAATGTTTGTTAATAGGTTGAATGGGGGCAGTGCATAATAATTTGATTATTGTCAATCCATTTTAACCTAAAAGCAAAAATTAGTGAAAGAAGCTTCTTTAAAAGTCAAATATCATTGATGTCGAATAGCCCAAGTTCACTTAGAATAACTTATTAGGCAAGACACAAGGTACTATGCCTCAGATGATGGATAATATAGAGAAGACATACCCGGTAATCAACTAGTGGTGAATCAGTGCCCCAATACCTAAAATTTACTAAGAGGGATTGTGTACATTCATTTATTTTTCTACTCTTATACACAAGCCATTGCCTTGTTTTCAATCATCACAATAGTGGTTGATTCAGGGTAAGTCAGATAACTCAGATTAAATACCCGGCCTAACTTGCAATAAAATTGCTTAATAACAACACCATTGGTTATTTATTTCTTGAGTACATTTTTACATAAAAACCTACGAATATGACTGTAGTCAACCCCTCAACGAAATCTATTTGTCGATGGCCCCCAAGTTTAGAATAGAACTATCAACTGTACAATTTAATTTAGTCTGACTCACCCTGGATCTGCAACTGACCCACAAGTAACCACAAATACAACTAAGGCTTATAAGTTTTTTATGTAAAAAGGAATTGCATTTAAGTAGTATGCATTTAAAGGAAATGCGTACTCTGATATTACTGTCCATACTATTACCTAATACAATACGGTCTACTCAGTACCTTGATCTTGGCAACCCGTCCGCCGAAGATGTTTAACTTGAACTTCATATTCATAGACGACCACAGATATGAACTTCACATTCATCGACGATAATTTAGCTTTTTCTTTTGTTTAATACACATGAGCTAGATATTTAAATATCGTTCTCATAACTCGATTGATAACTTAGTGCACAAATAACAAAACAATATGCACATGCTCCTTGTTTCCGCCATCTTTGTTTTCACTTGTGTTTGTCGAATTTAATACTCGATTATTTATCAACCAAAAAAAATAGTTAAATATTTATTTGCCGACCAATCATAAATTGGTTGAAAATAATTATAACAATTGAAAATTGGTTCTATTATTAAAAAAAGTAAGGTTAAAACAACCAATTGTTTTGAACAAAAAAGCCAGGTTAAAATTACCAATCTGAATTGGTAGGCAAGAAAAAAATTAGTTATTTTAACATTAAAATTTAACAGTGTATGTTCTAATATGCAAATATCTGTATTTATTTACATACATAGCGTGCACGTAATATTCGCCAACTGCTCGATGAGTCGTCTTGTTCTGCATCAAAAACGAACTCTGCAACTGGAAGTGACATGGTTGTGGATGCCGAAAATGATGCAGCGTTGGACGAAGGTGATATTTTTGTATCTAAAGACACCAGCAATGAGCAAGAGCAAAGTTAATGGTCTACAAGAAATGGGGAAAAACAACCAATCATTTGAAAGCACTTTGTCGAATAACATTGATGTTTTGCCTATGTCACCGTGTTGGAGATCTACTGAAAAGAATGAAGAAATTATTTCTCTGCAAAAATTGAAGTCTAGCCAGAAAAATCAGCTAAAGAAGCGCACTTTAACAACTTGTGAGTTGAAGTTAGAAATCAGAACACTGGAGGTGGTGAGTTCACAAACAATTGTGCATGTATATTGAATGTGTATAAATTGACAGTACCTGGAAATAACTAAAGCTGTAAAGATGAATCTAGGCTAGAAAAAAAAGTAATTGTATGTACAATCTTAGTGAGATTGGAATACTGTTGTTTAAGTTTATTTATAATTACTTGTAATTTTTACCAGAAACTTGAACAAAGGGAGGAAGTGGTCATGAATGATTTGAATGATGATGCTAAAGAGCCATCTGCTTGTGATGTCAGTATGGATGAAGATTCATCCACAGATGATGAAAGTGATGCAAGCAATAATGATGATGACCCTGATTGGGATAGCAATGTTTATGCATCAGATGATGATAAAGTGGAAAAAGACCATGAACCAGTTCCATCAAAACGAGAATTGAGGTATGTGACATTAGGTGTTTGATAAAAAATTAAATCATCCTAGTATGGTCAACAGACCTAAGCACTGTGTTGCTTCACAGCATCACTTAACTATTGAGACCAGAATGCTTTGAAAATATTGTAATTAATTATAATTCTAGCTAAGCATTCTGGTCTTAGTAGTTAAATAATGGTAATGCCATGTTCAAAATATTATAGTGGGTAAGGTGTGTATATCTATTATCATTAGGGTTGAACCAGGACTGTCACCAATGGATGAGCCTAAATTCATTGTGTTTTACACAATGCTGGTAACCCTATTTTCAAAGTTCTGCTTCAATTCCAAATCAGATCTACCTTCTGTGTCAATGAAAGTTCATGGAACAATGGCTACAGTGGATCAACAGTGCAAAACATGTGGTGTAGGCTATAAATGGCACAGCCAGCCCTTGGTTATTGGAAGATACACAGCTGGAAACAACCGACTCAGTTTTGCAATACTAATGGCTGGTGGATCTATCAGTAAAGTTTTGTTGATTTTCAAACACATGGGCCTTGCAGTTTATTCTGCCAGAACTTTCTTTCGCCATCAAACCAAGTTTTTATTCCCTGTCATTTTAAGACACTGGACCAATTGCAGGAATGCCATGATCAGGACTTTGAAGAACGTTTCCAATGCCTCTTGGTGTGGAGATGGGAGGTTCGACTCAATGGGACATAATGCCAAGTATGGTGTATATAGTATGTTCTCTGCTGATCTGTCAAAGATAGTGCACTTTGAATTGTTGCAGGTATGACATATCTATTGGTAGTATATAGTGTAGTTTAGATACCACGAATTGTGTTCTAGGTGTGTGTGGGCCACAATTTACAGCTGGTAGCCATTTTGTGGTGGCTGACATGTAATTCATACACCATTTTATTAACCTGTGGCAATTATTTTATGTCAGTAAGTACTACCTCTTTGATATGTAGACTATTTGTTTATGATTTCACACCTTTAAGGCAACAACAACAGTAATGCAATGGAGTTAGAGGGAGCCAAGCGATGTTTTGCATTTATGAGGAAATGTGGCTTAAGTGTTAGTGTTTTTATATCTGATCGGCATCGTGGTATCGCCAAGTGGATTAGGTGTCACCAGAAGAAGACACAACATTTCTTTGCTATATGGCATATTGCCAAGTCAAACATAAAAAAGTCCTAAAAGCCAGCAAAGAAAAGGGTGAAGTATTGCAAAAATGGACAAAAGGAATCAAAACACACCTTTATTGGTGTGCTACATCAACAAAGCCAGGTTTTGGTGAAATGAATGTGGCAAAGTGGAAACCTTTCATGCACCATGTCTGCAATATACATGATGACCATCCTGATAAATTATATAAGAAATGTGCCCAAGAAGAACTAGAGAAGAGGAAATGGCTCAAACACTGTAAGTTGATTCCAAATTACAATTATCGCATATGCTCTTTATTAACCCATTAAGTGCCAGCACTTTCCACATGACGAGTAAAATCGTCTGGCATTAGACAGAGTAAATACTAAAGATAGGGCGCATCAGGGCACAATGCCGTTTAATGGGTTAATATGACAGCTAACACAATCATTGAGGACAAGCTGACAAGGTAGGTCCAACCAATGTGAATGTTTGCATTGTAAACATAGCAATATATTGGCCTGAGAACATAACTTACTTGAAGCTCTTTAGAATTTGACCTCTACACTCAATATTGAACATTGTCATTTATAGGTAGTAAACCATATGAAAAACTTAATGGCATCATCAAGAAGAAAACATACATCAATGATGTCAGAAAGATGTCCTCTGAAGCTCAAACTAGTTGCCTGGAAGGGTTCCATGCAACCCTTAATCATTGGCACCCCAAGATGCTGAGCTTCTCCTGGATAGGGACATATTGCAGGTACAATAAAATTAGAAATCATTTGAAATATCAGACACTGGGGAATATGGAAGACAATCATCATTACTTTGAAATGCAACCAGAAGTTTTTCCTTTTATCATTATAGGCACATTTTAGCATGCATGCATTTCAATGAAAATGTAAGTAGGAAGTCCAGAACAAAAAAAAATGGTGAAGTTTACATGAAAGTTACCTACCCAAAATACAAGTTTGGAGAGGAGCTGGTTCGTGAAGTTGCCACTTTACCAACATATGGTAAGTTATAATATCTTGTTTTCCAGCTTCAGGACAGGAAATGGAATATTCATTTAGGCAAAGAGAAATGTAGGCTGGCTTTTGAAAGAAATGCTAGATTAGCCATTCTCAAATTACAATATCACCTTGCTTTAGGATATGTATGTGAAATGAAAAAGCTTTTAGTTACCATGTCCAAGGCTGAAATGAAAAAGGTCTATCAAAAACAAAAACAGAAAGAACCAGATCCTCTTACAGCACAATTTAGTGATGGTCTCTCAAGAGAAGATGCCATTAAGAGACAAATTGAAAGACAGAAGAAAACTGTGAAATTAGTTCCATCAGGTGCAGTATATTTTATATCAGTGACACCTAAAAAAATACAACCCCTCCTCCTTTTCACTTTCATGTCTGAAAAACAACCAAGGACTAAAGCAATCATCTTTTAATTGTTTACAGTTGAACAAGATAAATTACTGGCACAACAGAAAGAAATAATGGCATCAAATCAAAACAAACAACCAAGACGAAAACCACAATGTAAAAAATGTGGTAAGCACATGAAGGGCCATTCAGCAACAGAGTGTGTAAGACTGTAACAAACAATATCATTAATTTGTACAAATGTTTCTACAAAAATGCTTATCTGCAATAAATTGAGACTGAAAAATGCTGCAAATATTGCTATGTATATACACTGGTATAGCCAGCACAATATATCTAGGAGAAAATGCCAATTTTATAGCATTATTCATTTCTTTAGAAATTTATTGTTTTTACAGTCAATGAATGCAACAGAATTTGCATTGCTACCCCAGACATATCAGGATGGCTATGCCAGTGGGCTATATTACTTTATTCCATCAAGTGAACATACTGTGACAAAATGTAATGGAAAGTTTTTTTGTAATACTGATATTTAATGTTCATTCTCTTTGCTGTGCACTCATAAATCCCTTTGTTTCTGTGCTTGAATATTGCTTCCTTGTATGCATATATATACATGCAGGAAGAGGCCTTTAACCTCACCGCAGACCGCACGGGCGTGCGCTGAGTAACCTGTCTCGTTATAAACAATAACAATGCAGAAAAATCGATATTTTTTTAGTTTTTCTGCCCATCCTGACTTAAAAACTATCAGAAAAGATAACTAAAGCATTTACAGTTTATATATAACAGTTAAAAGATGACAGGATAAAAAATAACAAAGAAAATAACGAAATTCCAAAGACGAGTTATATTTCCGGTCGTCATCACTTTGTAATTTGATATCGATATGATTTTGCCAGCTGCACTGCGGTGTCAGGTTAACAGAAATATATATTAATTTCCGAATTAAACTTCGGACTCTAACGTCCGAAATTATTAGGCAACCTCGTACCCAGGGTCTTCTGTGTTCACAGGGCGCGGAACTACGCGACGAAGACCCTGGTCGGGGCTGATGACGTCACCCCCAGATTTTGGGGGTAAACGTACAATTTTACCATGGGTCGGGAGCATTCTCGTACCCAGAGCCCTTCCTACGCGTGGTCTCTGTAGGGCGCGACGAGGGGCTCTGGCGAAATCCAAATCAATCCGGCTTCTGATTTGTCGCCAAAATTCTAATACCGAAAGTGAATAAGCGGACGAAAATAGCATCCGCTAATTAATAATTTGAAATATTGACAGGTTCATATATTCAAATAGCTGTAATATAACTAATATTATTACACTTTTGTGAAATGGCAGAAGACACACCGAAAAAGCCAGTTCACAATTTGAGTTCACATGTAGGTCGTTGTTGCGGCGTTAATGCAAGTCATAGAATTTATCTTTTCGGCGACAAATCTAAAGAAGATGGGATTTTAAAAGCAATCGAAGAGTTAACGAGGAAACGTATATCTAAAAAGGATGAACTTTCCAAGTACGTTTGCCGTCCTTGCTCTCGAAAAAGGAATTGACAATCAAGAAAAAAGTTAATGAGTTTATAACACAATACAACCATTCAGAAAACATGCAGAAAAACATGTCAAAATCAGAGCGCTTTAAAAGAGGACGAAAAAATGATGGTTGTTTGGACAATTCGAAGTTGCCGAACCAAAACGCAAAAAGGCCTAGAATAAATATAGCAGCTGTGTTTCAACGACCCCTCAGTGATATTCACAGTAGAGCAACTGGTTTACAATGCAAAGAAAGTGAATGTCCTACTTCTGGTGTGCCACAACAAATACCAAGCAGTCCGATTTGTGAGTCACCTAGGCGTTATCGGCGAGTGTTAGCTGCCAGATTTCAACAAATTGCACCAAAACCAAGCAAAACTATTCCGTCAAGTAATAGCGTGGAAATGTTGAACATTTTGCCAAATGTACCGACATCCAACAGGACGATGGGAAAAGCCAAAAGAACTTTACCGTCTTACTTTAGTATGCAAAAGGAACAATCAAAAAAGAAAGGAGACGAAGCCTTAGAAATTGTGAATACATTTGGCTTGCAAAATTTTAAGGTAGGAAGAATGTTTTCTTTATACTTTTACACAATTTACCATGCATGATAACGAATATTACTACTTGTAGATTTCAAACCGGAACTGTCATAACTTAGTTTAATGTTATGTTAATTAGTTATGTTAATTCGGGGTATAAATAGTTGTTCACTATCACTTTGATCATACGATACAAAGTTCAAGCTATAGTCTCTACAATTCAAGAAGCGAACGATTTTCTACCGGACAGGCAAATTAATCTGTAAGTTTCATGTATGTATTCGTATGGTTTACTTGTTCGTATTCGTATTCATTTGGTTGTATTCGTACCGTACTAATCTTTGTAAATATTTGTTTAGTTGAACCGCTACATGATTAAAATTCTACGAGTTCAAAGTACACGTCTGGTTAAGACTGAGTCTAACACTACTAGTATTATTGTTTACAATATATAAAACAAAAATATGGTTATCAAAATTGTCGCAACACTGTAGATAGAATATCCATTGTTGCAACTGATGTATCTGAACTTCTGCTACAATACTGATTACTGTATAATTATATTGTATTTTTGCACATTTTATGAGTAATTTTATAACAAGATATTAGATTTAACGTGCGAGCAAAAATGATTACCTTCTCTAACTATTCTGACCAGGAAATAAGCAAATTTTAGCCAGTGCTACTAATAATTCGGCTCCACAAGATATTTGCGTTGCAGTATCTTATAAATAAAATTGACAACCTTTAAAATTCGTACGTTGATATTTCTTGTATGTGTGCTTTTATATATAAGTAAATATATACATATATACTATAATCTTTGTTGACTTTTCCATTTTTTGTGTATATAATCAATTGAAATAAAATTGAACAAATTTTTATTGCCAGGAAAACTCAACCAAATGGTGCCAATTATGCCATTATGAAGTCCTTAGAACGAATATAAATATCCATTATATTAAATGACGGTATTATGTAAATAAATTCGCTAAACAGATTTCAATTACTCAATATTTATAGGACGCGACTGAAAATGATATTTGCCTAACTAGCAAGGAAAAGGATGATTTGTGTCAGAAAGTTTTGGATGGATGCCCATCAGTTATTGCAGAAGCCATTTATAATATGCCTCATGTGAAAAGATGTATTAAAACGCTTGTTTTGAAAAGCGTCAACGAACAGTGTAAAAATCTTTGTGTGAAAACGAAAGGAATACCATCAGTAATGCGGGTAACAAGGAAAAGCCAAAGGGATCTCAAGTCGTTTAAGTGGATTGATGTTCTACGGGAATTAAAAGACAGATCTCCAGATATCCTGGAATTTCTACTCACAATTGCAGTCCCGTCTAAATTGAAATGCACCTGGCAACAGATTCCTCCAGTTTGTACAGCGTTTGGAATCTTGATGAATCAAAGATGTCGTGAACTGTCGTTGATTCAAAAGATAAATACTGTAATACTTGGATCAAGTAATGCAACAAAAAAGGTAGCAATCAAACTATGTAATCCTTTCGGCACATATCAATATCCGTTTCCTGATTCTACAACATTTTGCAGCCAAACTTTCAATTCCAAATTGTCTATTTGCATTTTGCGGGACAAATTATAAAAAAATTATGTACGCATAAACAATGCATGTTAATTTCATTTGGCAATTTTATACGGTATACTAACCGCATTTGCAGTTTAATAGTTGTATTTACAATACACCTGTATATGTTAAATGGAAGTTTCATTTTCACAAACTCTTATGGAAACCATCAAAACCAATTACCCAACTACTTTATATAAGATTAATGCAAAACGTTGTGGTATCCTAGATCTGTGATACATTCATAACATGCATTGGTGGTCAACCAAGTTTGTTTTAGGGCTTTTAGGGGGTGCTGGTTGAGCCCCAAGTGCATGAAACCTGTAAAATCTTGCACTGTTCAGCAACATGCTGTCATAAAGGTGCATCTAGTAATATCTTGGTAACAATTTAGTACAATTAAAAAACTTAAAAGCAGTATATAATCTTTTTGGGACCTGTCTTGGACCCCTATTGACTAATGTCTACATGGGTGCACACCCACACCCAATAGATTGAATCTACACTTTGTTGTAATGATCACTTACTTCAAACATTAATTGTGCTAAGTCATATAGACTCTGATTAGTAATATTGTTTTGCTAACTACCCTCATGATAAATCTTGTTTTATATTGACCTCATAGACATTCCAGAGATTTAATAAACTTGGAATAACCCAGACCAGAAAAAGCTTTGTGAATCTTATGGATGATGTTGGTGGAAATTTAATTGATGATTTGAAGAAATTTGTGAGCAATGAGGGTGAAATGAGAATTGTATTTGACAATTTTGATTTTAAGGTCCTTGCAAATATCATCCTACGTAATCACTGTAATTCTGACATGCATTGGATTGGCCATTATGTCACATTTGATCGCATACCATCGGATCACTTAGATGATACAAAGCCACTGGTGTCTGATATCAATAAGTTCAAGAAAATGAACTATCTGTTGAATGAGGATGAGCTTCAAATGATGAATTCTGACTTCACAACACTTGTGACAAGAGTTTTGGTAGAATATATCCCTTGCCTCCAGCACCTTAATTCAAGTGTTTGTCAACATATCCCTCACAAGTGAGTTTAAAAGTAGCTAGTATATTTCTTTTATGTATATTTAGGAATATAGTGAGTGCATTTTGTTACAGCAAGATACACTCTTGATACATCACATGCCTCCTTTTAGCCTGAAAGCCTCATTCTAGTGTTTCAAGATTTGGCTCATGAATCATGAGTGTAAAATTCCCAGGCGGGACACAACAATTGTATGATATGTAATTGCTGAAAAGGTCTGGGTATTGAAACTTTCAGATATTCTAATGGCAAAACAATCGGTTGTTGTTGGCCTACCAATTGTACCGTTCAACCAATCAAAACATTCAGATGTGTGTCAGTACTTAGATTATGTGGAAGATTTACTGGCAAAAATATTTGGCAATGATGAATATTCTACATGTTTGCCTTCCCAGAAAGCAGCCAAAAAGAATGACATTGTGAAGCAAGTGAAAGTTCCACTCTGTGGGGATCTTTTGGGATGTGAAAGGGTAACTGGTGCAAAAAAAACAAGACTGGGGTGTGACAATGAAAGTGAACGGTTTGAAAACATCATTGAAAATGCTGCACAATGGCATCCAAAGCAATCATTTCTAGCAGTATGTTTTCATGCAATACTGTAATTGCTTATAGTGTATTAATTGTATATTCACCAACTTTACTAAAGTTATGAACAGAAAATGTCTGGCAATGCCAGCAGCACTGTCACCAGGAAATTTATGACAATTAGCTAGTCTTCACAGAAAATATTTGTCAATTTATCAATACAAACAACAGATAATTAGCTTTATCATATATGAAATTATTTTATTCAGAAACTTTAATTCTGACTGGTGATATAACACGGGAAATTGTTATTTTATGTGTATTAACAGTTATATGTGCATTTTCTAGCTCATATGGAAACAACTGTACAAGGCAACTGGATCTTGTGGACGAGAGGTTGGGACGTTATACAATCTTCAACAACAGTTCAATATGGTAAATGTTTATACTAAGGTTAAAAAGAATTACCGCAGTGCTGAGCATTTAATGCTGTCTGCAACCAAAGCATACATATGTTGTGCTTTCATGCAATGGTGTGGCATGAAGAGATTGGAAGACACCCCACAAGGTATAAGCATTCCCACCAAAGATGACACAAATGAAGTTATTGAAGCATTTATCAGAGAAACTATTGGCTCATTTGTGAAAGAGTATGTTTTGGTTGAGTTTGATACAGAAAAAAAGCTACGACACCAGCTGCAAGCAGTAAAAGATAAAAGAAAGAATGCGAATGAGTTACAAACACCCGACAGCCAAACAGTCAATGGTGGTGGTTTATATATAGCTACATTTGTTCCAGGTATGTAAAACACCAACAATATTTTGTTGCAATTTTCAGCCCCAGATTTATATGGATGACTAAATATGAGTACAGATCTGAAAATCATCAGTGTTAACAGGCTTTAATTTCACATGACAATTTTATGTGTGCTTTTATTACATAACTTGATTTACAACAATAAGCAAGCATTGATTACTGTATGGATCACATAAAGAATTTTTTTTTTAAATTTTTATTTTCCCATGTACATTACAAATATTAATATTAATACATTATTACAATATAGATATTTGGGCTAGAGACCTACTAGAAACCTTAGCAGGCTTTTGTAACTAGGCCACTAGTTGTGTTCTTTTTAGATTACTTTGGTATTTACAGTAATTATTAAATGAAGATTATCAGGCAGAAGAAAAGTTTTTTACGGTATATAGAAGATATTTACAAATTTGAAGTGAAATACTGTAGTGTTTACGATATTAAGATAAAGAGATAAAGAGTTAGCATAAATTTGTACAATCAAAATTGATCGGACATTGCTGTTTAACGAAACTGTGATTTCTGAAACTATGTATATGCAACTGAATTTAGCAGAAAGTGTTTCTTAATTAATTTCTTGAAGGTATTATAGAAACGTATGTCTTTCAGATTAGCTTCTAATCTGTTCCACACATCAACTCCTTTATTTGAAAGAGTGTGTTTTACATAATTTGTTCTCTTATAACATTTAAAAAGTTTTGTTGCGTTTCTTGTATTATGTAGATGAATTTGGTTGTTTGTAACGAAGTAGTTAGTGAAATATTCTGGTAAATTATTAAGATGATGATATCGATGCATAAACAAAGCAGTTAGGTAATTGTTGATCAAAGTACACGTCTGGTTAAGACTGAGTCTAACATTGTTCAAAGATTAACTAAAACTTTATATCTATCAATTTGGAACCGTCGATTGACAAATTATGCTATCACAGAGCGAAGGATCGCCAAACCAAGAAACAACTAGTTTTGTCGAAGAATCAAGCGAATTTCGGCGATTGAGGCGTTGCCGCTCGGCTGCAAAGGCGAACATAACAAAGAAGATTAAAGAGCTCACTGAATTGATAGGTAATTGTCAAATTAAAGACGACGCTTTAGCGAAGATAAAGGAATTTGAAGACGTGGCAAGTAAATTCTACACAGCTCATGCCAATTATCATGACATAATTGGCGACGAGTATGATATCCGAGACTCCGAAGAGTATTTGCAAACAGAAACAAGGCGAATCGAGAATTTTTCACGAACTCTGAGCGAGTGGATTTCGCGTTTTGAAGACGAAGTATCAAAGGCGGATCAAGAAGTTAGACCGGGTGATTCAATAAGCAATATTGGACCCTCGCACCGCGATAAAACACGTTCGCTAGCTAGCTCACGTTCGAGAACAGGTTCGTCTACCCTGAGCGCCAGACTAGCGGCAAGAGCGAAGAAGGCCTCATTGGAAGCAGAAAAGGCAGAACTAGCTAAACAACAAGCTCTACAAAAGGAAGAGCTTCTTTTCAGACAAAAACAACGCCAACAAGAGGAAGAGAAGTTACGATTGGAACAAAGAAAATATGAACTGAAGCTCGACACAGAATTAGCAAAAGCTGAAGCAGAAGAAAGAGTATATGCTGAAGCACTTCATAGCGAAAATCAACCTATGGCAACACAATTTACACCCACAATGGCGAAGCAAGCCGGAGTGAAGCTAGAGAATAAATACGCTCTCGGGCAACAAGCCAAATCAATGCCTAATTCCACACCTTGGTTAAAGTCTACGGAGCAAGCCTTCAACTCTGAGAAAAGAATACAGCCGACTAGAAAGAATGTTGCTACTACAAACCAAGGCCAAACAGAGAAGGGTGATACAGATTCGGACGTAGCAGAGGAATTCTTATACAACGTCGCAGAGATACAGCGACAACAACAGCAACAAATGCATCAGATGTTCGACATGCAACAGTCACGAGACCAGCAATTACATCGGTTACTCGATCAGCACCAAAGGTCGACCTTGGCTATGACCCTGCCTAACGTTCAGGTTCCAACCTTTGCTGGAAATCCAATCGAGTATTGTCACTTTGTACGATCTTTCGAGAACCTGATCGAAGCAAAGACAACAAGCGCCAGTGCAAGACTATTCTATATGGTCCAATATACGAAAGGTGAGGTGCAAGAGCTTGTTCGAAGTTGCTTAACTATGGATCCAGAAGAAGGATATCTTAAGGCAAAGAAGCTTCTGAAAGACAACTACGGACAAAACTACAAGATTGCGGCTGCATACGTGGACCGGATCACCCAAGCATCGCCAATTAAAGCAGAAAATGGCGTAGGCTTACAGAAGTACTCCGTGCTACTGGCTAGTTGCAGAAATACCTTGAAGGAGATCGGATACATTAGCAGAGTGGAAAATCCTGAAAGTTTGGTTAAACTAATTGGGAAGCTACCCTTTTCTCTGAGACAGAGATGGCGAGAAGTTGCCGATAACATCACTACCCAGAAATCAAGAGAGATAACCTTTGATGATGTTGTTGAGTTTGTTCAAGCAAGGTCGAGAGTTCAGAACCACCCAATCTTCGGAAAATTGAACAACGACTCACGAAGTAGACCAAGTGAACCTTTAGGTTCTAGGGGCAGACTGAACTTTCAAATTGATGGTAAGCTAGGTGATGAAGGAAAAAAGGAATCAAAACCCTACAAATGTTCCATGTGTAATGAAGACCATATTCTGCCACGATGTATTCATTTTAAGAAAGAGTCCCTAGTGGGTCGTCTTAAGTTTGTTCGCAAAAGAGGACTATGTGACAACTGCTTGTTTCAAGGACATGTCGCAAAGTCCTGTCCAAAGCCCAGTTTCTGTAAGGTAGCCGGCTGTCAGAGAACTTAGTGGAACTTCCTACTGTTTTCTCGACCGAACGGTTACCTGTCGATAGATCTAGCATTCCGCTTCAAAAGGATGTTGACAGATGGCCTCATCTCAGAAACGTAAACGTACAGGAAATCGATGCCGCCGTTGGCTTACTAATCGGGAATGATGTACCAAAGGCATTGGAACCGAAGGAAGTCAGAGAGAGCAGTGGCGCAGGACCGTACGCCGTGAGAACAGTTTTCGGTTGGACGATAAATGGCCCGCTTGGAAGAAATAAAACGGCTCGTCGTTGCGCGAACTTCATTCGATCTGATTATGACCTAAATGAACAGTTTCAAACGTTCTGCAATATGGAGTTCAACGACTCTGTATATGACACAAAACTGGAGATGTCGGTAGAGGATTCTCGTGCTCTTGGCATGATGGAAGGCTCGGTTCAGCTAAAGGACGGACACTATGAAGTGGCTTTACCATGGAAAAATTTCCCGCCACGTCTGCCAACAATCGTCCATTAGCGGAACATCGCCTGAACCTTTTAAAGAAGAGGCTTCTCAAAGATCCTCAACTGCTTTCAAAGTATTCAGAATTCATGGATAACATGCTAAGCAGGAAGTATGCTCGCAAGGTCCCTGAGAGTTCGATAACCCAACCTAAGTTACCTTTATGGTACTTACCCCACCATCCCGTAATCAATTCAAATAAGCCCAGCAAAATTCGCGTGGTTTTCGATTGTGCAGCAGTTTTCCGCGGGACGTCACTCAATAGTCAACTATTACAAGGTCCAGATCTAACAAACAGTCTTGTTGGAGTTTTAATTCGCTTCCGAACGGATCCTGTGGCCTTGATGGCGGATATAGAGGCTATGTTCCACCAAGTCCGCGTTACACCAAGCGACTATGACGCATTACGATTCCTCTGGTGGCACCAAAATGATCTTGATAAAGAACCCCAAGAATTCCAGATGATGGTTCACCTTTTCGGCGCAACGTCCTCCCCGAGTTGTGCGAATTTTGCACTCCGAAGAACCGCCGAAGACAACTCAGACGACTTTGGTGCTGAGATATCAGATATAGTAAAACGGAACTTCTATGTGGACGACTGTTTAAAGTCTGTTAAAGATGACGAAGTGGGCATCAAAACGGTGAGCTGTTTGACCCAGTTGCTAGCCCGGGGAGGATTCCACTTGACGAAATGGGTTTCAAATTCAGCAAGAGTGATTGCGTCGGTGCCTGAAGATGAAAGATCTGGATCTGTAAAGGCTTTGTGTTTTGGCCAACCAACGGTTGAACGAGCACTAGGAGTTAAATGGGATGTCGCGAGCGATCAGTTTGGATTCAAAGTAATCATCAATGAGAAGCCATCAACTCGAAGAGGGATACTTTCAGTAATCAGTTCAGTCTATGACCCTCTTGGGTTCACAGCCCCATTTATTCTTCCCGTGAAGATATTGATGCAACATCTGTGTCGACGAAAGTTGGGATGGGATGACCTAATTGAGCCCGACGATATGGCACGCTGGAACACTTGGTTGAAGGAATTGCCAAAGATCGAACAGCTTCGCGTCCCAAGATGTATCAAATCCTACTACGTCAATCCAATAGTTCAGACGCAGTTACACAGTTTCGCAGACGCTTCGCGACGTGGATATGGGGCAGCGAGTTATTTGCGCTTTGAAGATTCGAAAGGTAACATCCACTGTTCGTTCGTGATGGCTAAGTCAAGAGTGGCTCCTCTAAAGGAAACAACCATTCCACGACTGGAATTATCCGCTGCTGTGGTTGCGACAAGACTCGACAAGATGATACGAAACGAAATCGATATTGAAATCCATGCCTCCATCTTTTGGACAGACAGCACCTGTGTTCTGGGGTATCTGAATAACACAAGCAAGAGATTCCAGACATTTGTTGCGAACAGAGTTGCCACCATTCATGAAACAACCACGCCTGAGCAATGGAGACACGTGACCAGTGAAGAGAACCCGGCTGATGACGCCTCACGAGGATTATCTGCAGATTCCTTGTTACGCAGTAATCGTTGGTTGAATGGTCCCGAATTTTTATGGAAACCAGAGAATTATTGGCCATGTCAAATCAACCTGGCCGTTGCAGTCAGCGATGACGACCCAGAAGTCAAGAAGAATGCCCAAGCCTTCTCTATTGAAGATAGTTCACACGCCACAGTTGAAGGAATTATCGAGAGATTTTCGTCATGGGAGAAGCTGAAAAGATTCGTTTCATGGATACTTCGATATCGTGCCAATTTATCGAAGGCTGTCATGAGAGCTAAGACTAACAGAAACTCGGATATTTCGACTCCAGACTTCAGACCACTCGACCTGGATGAAATGCAGCATGCAGAAAAGGAAATTTTAAAATATATTCAAGGAAGAAGCTTTCAAGAGGAGTTAGCTCGTCTTAACTCCGTTGATGACCAGTCAGCAAAGTCGTTGAAAGGCCAAGTTAAGAAAAGTCCCATCTACAAACTTGACCCTCGGTTGAAGGATCAACTCTTGCGAGTCGGAGGACGCCTAACGAATGCCCCCATCTCGGAGGAACGGAAACACCCCATCATCCTACCAAAGAATTGTCACATTTCCACCTTGATTGCAAGGTATTACCACCGGTTAGCGGGGCACAGTGGTTTAGAACATGTTCTGTCCTTGATCAGAGCACGCTACTGGATGATCGGAGCGAGGAAGACCTTAAAAAAGATGCTAAACAGCTGTGTGGATTGCAAAAGAAGACAAGCAGCAGCAGGTGAACAAAAAATGGCGGACCTCCCAGAGCATCGAGTCACGCCAGATAAGCCGCCGTTTACCTTCGTTGGGGTGGACTGCTTTGGTCCATTTGTTGTGAAAAGAGCACGTAGCCTGGTGAAGAGATATGCCGTTTTATTCACTTGCTTAACCATCCGAGCTGTTCACATTGAAGTGGTGCAAAGCCTCGATACCAGTTCGTTTCTCAACGCATTGCGTAGATTCATCGCCAGAAGGGGACAACCTGAAGTCATTAGATCTGACAATGGCACTAATTTTGTCGGCGGAGAAAGAGAAATTCACAGTGCAATCGATGATTGGAACCAACAGAAAATTCAACGATTCCTCCTGCAGCAAAACGTCAAGTGGATCTTTAATCCTCCCTCAGGATCTCACCATGGTGGAGTTTGGGAGCGCTGCATCCGAACTGCCCGTAAAATATTGTTGGCCCTTTTAAAGCAACAGACTGTGGATGATGAATGCCTTACAACTGTTATGTGCGAGGTTGAATCCATTATGGACAGCAGACCATTGACAAAGGTATCTGACGACCCAAATGACCTAGAAGCCTTGACGCCAAATCATTTGCTTCTTTTACGCCCGGGACCATCGCTACCCCCAGGAGTTTTCCAAGAAGCTGATTTGTATTGTAAACGTCGATGGAGACAAGCTCAATATCTCTCGGATGTTTTTGGCGCCGCTGGCTGAGGGAATACTTGCCAGAATTGCAACGCCGTCAGAAATGGGTTAATGCTCGTCGCAATTTTTCTGTAGGTGATATTGTTTTGCTCGTTGACGAAAATACACCAAGATCGTCGTGGTTGCTTGGTCGAATCACGAGAGTGAAACCGAATTCGAGAGACGGCTTCGTGAGAAGAGTAGTTTTAAGAACGAAACTTAACACCCTGGAACGCCCTGTGGACAAGATTGTCCTCTTGGAAGCATCAGAATGCACTTGATTGTTGAAGAGGACATCGTCATGTCGATTGGTTATTGATTACGGTTAAAATCTTTATATACTGTTTAAATGTCGCCTTATACAACATTTCGGGGCCGGAATGTAGATTTCAAACCGGAACTGTCATAACTTAGTTTAATGTTATGTTAATTAGTTATGTTAATTCGGGGTATAAATAGTTGTTCACTATCACTTTGATCATACGATACAAAGTTCAAGCTATAGTCTCTACAATTCAAGAAGCGAACGATTTTCTACCGGACAGGCAAATTAATCTGTAAGTTTCATGTATGTATTCGTATGGTTTACTTGTTCGTATTCGTATTCATTTGGTTGTATTCGTACCGTACTAATCTTTGTAAATATTTGTTTAGTTGAACCGCTACATGATTAAAATTCTACGAGTTCAAAGTACACGTCTGGTTAAGACTGAGTCTAACACTACTAGTATTATTGTTTACAATATATAAAACAAAAATATGGTTATCAAAATTGTCGCAACACTGTAGATAGAATATCCATTGTTGCAACTGATGTATCTGAACTTCTGCTACAATACTGATTACTGTATAATTATATTGTATTTTTTGCACATTTTATGAGTAATTTTATAACAAGATATTAGATTTAACGTGCGAGCAAAAATGATTACCTTCTCTAACTATTCTGACCAGGAAATAAGCAAATTTTAGCCAGTGCTACTAATAATTCGGCTCCACAAGATATTTGCGTTGCAGTATCTTATAAATAAAATTGACAACCTTTAAAATTCGTACGTTGATATTTCTTGTATGTGTGCTTTTATATATAAGTAAATATATACATATATACTATAATCTTTGTTGACTTTTCCATTTTTTGTGTTATATAATCAATTGAAATAAAATTGAACAAATTTTTATTGCCAGGAAAACTCAACCAAATGGTGCCAATTATGCCATTATGAAGTCCTTAGAACGAATATAAATATCCATTATATTAAATGACGGTATTATGTAAATAAATTCGCTAAACAGATTTCAATTACTCAATATTTATAGGACGCGACTGAAAATGATATTTGCCTAACTAGCAAGGAAAAGGATGATTTGTGTCAGAAAGTTTTGGATGGATGCCCATCAGTTATTGCAGAAGCCATTTATAATATGCCTCATGTGAAAAGATGTATTAAAACGCTTGTTTTGAAAAGCGTCAACGAACAGTGTAAAAATCTTTGTGTGAAAACGAAAGGAATACCATCAGTAATGCGGGTAACAAGGAAAAGCCAAAGGGATCTCAAGTCGTTTAAGTGGATTGATGTTCTACGGGAATTAAAAGACAGATCTCCAGATATCCTGGAATTTCTACTCACAATTGCAGTCCCGTCTAAATTGAAATGCACCTGGCAACAGATTCCTCCAGTTTGTACAGCGTTTGGAATCTTGATGAATCAAAGATGTCGTGAACTGTCGTTGATTCAAAAGATAAATACTGTAATACTTGGATCAAGTAATGCAACAAAAAAGGTAGCAATCAAACTATGTAATCCTTTCGGCACATATCAATATCCGTTTCCTGATTCTACAACATTTTGCAGCCAAACTTTCAATTCCAAATTGTCTATTTGCATTTTGCGGGACAAATTATAAAAAAATTATGTACGCATAAACAATGCATGTTAATTTCATTTGGCAATTTTATACGGTATACTAACCGCATTTGCAGTTTAATAGTTGTATTTACAATACACCTGTATATGTTAAATGGAAGTTTCATTTTCACAAACTCTTATGGAAACCATCAAAACCAATTACCCAACTACTTTATATAAGATTAATGCAAAACGTTGTGGTATCCTAGATCTGTGATACATTCATAACATGCATTGGTGGTCAACCAAGTTTGTTTTAGGGCTTTTAGGGGGTGCTGGTTGAGCCCCAAGTGCATGAAACCTGTAAAATCTTGCACTGTTCAGCAACATGCTGTCATAAAGGTGCATCTAGTAATATCTTGGTAACAATTTAGTACAATTAAAAAACTTAAAAGCAGTATATAATCTTTTTGGGACCTGTCTTGGACCCCTATTGACTAATGTCTACATGGGTGCACACCCACACCCAATAGATTGAATCTACACTTTGTTGTAATGATCACTTACTTCAAACATTAATTGTGCTAAGTCATATAGACTCTGATTAGTAATATTGTTTTGCTAACTACCCTCATGATAAATCTTGTTTTATATTGACCTCATAGACATTCCAGAGATTTAATAAACTTGGAATAACCCAGACCAGAAAAAGCTTTGTGAATCTTATGGATGATGTTGGTGGAAATTTAATTGATGATTTGAAGAAATTTGTGAGCAATGAGGGTGAAATGAGAATTGTATTTGACAATTTTGATTTTAAGGTCCTTGCAAATATCATCCTACGTAATCACTGTAATTCTGACATGCATTGGATTGGCCATTATGTCACATTTGATCGCATACCATCGGATCACTTAGATGATACAAAGCCACTGGTGTCTGATATCAATAAGTTCAAGAAAATGAACTATCTGTTGAATGAGGATGAGCTTCAAATGATGAATTCTGACTTCACAACACTTGTGACAAGAGTTTTGGTAGAATATATCCCTTGCCTCCAGCACCTTAATTCAAGTGTTTGTCAACATATCCCTCACAAGTGAGTTTAAAAGTAGCTAGTATATTTCTTTTATGTATATTTAGGAATATAGTGAGTGCATTTTGTTACAGCAAGATACACTCTTGATACATCACATGCCTCCTTTTAGCCTGAAAGCCTCATTCTAGTGTTTCAAGATTTGGCTCATGAATCATGAGTGTAAAATTCCCAGGCGGGACACAACAATTGTATGATATGTAATTGCTGAAAAGGTCTGGGTATTGAAACTTTCAGATATTCTAATGGCAAAACAATCGGTTGTTGTTGGCCTACCAATTGTACCGTTCAACCAATCAAAACATTCAGATGTGTGTCAGTACTTAGATTATGTGGAAGATTTACTGGCAAAAATATTTGGCAATGATGAATATTCTACATGTTTGCCTTCCCAGAAAGCAGCCAAAAAGAATGACATTGTGAAGCAAGTGAAAGTTCCACTCTGTGGGGATCTTTTGGGATGTGAAAGGGTAACTGGTGCAAAAAAAACAAGACTGGGGTGTGACAATGAAAGTGAACGGTTTGAAAACATCATTGAAAATGCTGCACAATGGCATCCAAAGCAATCATTTCTAGCAGTATGTTTTCATGCAATACTGTAATTGCTTATAGTGTAATTGTATATTCACCAACTTTACTAAAGTTATGAACAGAAAATGTCTGGCAATGCCAGCAGCACTGTCACCAGGAAATTTATGACAATTAGCTAGTCTTCACAGAAAATATTTGTCAATTTATCAATACAAACAACAGATAATTAGCTTTATCATATATGAAATTATTTTATTCAGAAACTTTAATTCTGACTGGTGATATACACGGGAAATTGTTATTTTATGTGTATTAACAGTTATATGTGCATTTTCTAGCTCATATGGAAACAACTGTACAAGGCAACTGGATCTTGTGGACGAGAGGTTGGGACGTTATACAATCTTCAACAACAGTTCAATATGGTAAATGTTTATACTAAGGTTAAAAAGAATTACCGCAGTGCTGAGCATTTAATGCTGTCTGCAACCAAAGCATACATATGTTGTGCTTTCATGCAATGGTGTGGCATGAAGAGATTGGAAGACACCCCACAAGGTATAGCATTCCCACCAAAGATGACACAAATGAAGTTATTGAAGCATTTATCAGAGAAACTATTGGCTCATTTGTGAAAGAGTATGTTTTGGTTGAGTTTGATACAGAAAAAAAGCTACGACACCAGCTGCAAGCAGTAAAAGATAAAAGAAAGAATGCGAATGAGTTACAAACACCCGACAGCCAAACAGTCAATGGTGGTGGTTTATATATAGCTACATTTGTTCCAGGTATGTAAAACACCAACAATATTTTGTTGCAATTTTCAGCCCCAGATTTATATGGATGACTAAATATGAGTACAGATCTGAAAATCATCAGTGTTAACAGGCTTTAATTTCACATGACAATTTTATGTGTGCTTTTATTACATAACTTGATTTACAACAATAAGCAAGCATTGATTACTGTATGGATCACATAAAGAATTTTTTTTTAAAATTTTATTTTCCCCATGTACATTACAAATATTAATATAATACATTATTACAATATAGATATTTGGGCTAGAGACCTACTAGAAACCTTAGCAGGCTTTTGTAACTAGGCCACTAGTTGTGTTCTTTTTAGATTACTTTGGTATTTACAGTAATTATTAAATGAAGATTATCAGGCAGAAGAAAAGTTTTTTACGGTATATAGAAGATATTTACAAATTTGAAGTGAAATACTGTAGTGTTTACGATATTAAGATAAAGAGATAAAGAGTTAGCATAAATTTGTACAATCAAAATTGATCGGACATTGCTGTTTAACGAAACTGTGATTTCTGAAACTATGTATATGCAACTGAATTTAGCAGAAAGTGTTTCTTAATTAATTTCTGGAAGGTATTATAGAAACGTATGTCTTTCAGATTAGCTTCTAATCTGTTCCACACATCAACTCCTTTATTTGAAAGAGTGTGTTTTACATAATTTGTTCTCTTATAACATTTAATAAGTTTTGTTGCGTTTCTTGTATTATGTAGATGAATTTGGTTGTTTGTAACGAAGTAGTTAGTGAAATATTCTGGTAAATTATTAAGATGATGATATCGATGCATAAACAAAGCAGTTAGGTAATTGTTGATTTTAAAAATATCTAGAATATTTAATTCTTTGAATAAATCCTCGGTGTGTTCCAAGTACGACTTAAATGTCATTAAACGTACAATTTTTTTCTGAATATTCATTACCTTATTAATTCGGGTTTTGTATGTGCTACCCCAAATTAAATTGCCATAAATTAGATATGGATAGACTAATGCATAATATATTAGTTTGATAGCATTTCGATTTAAGAAATGTCTAATTTTAGCTATTATTCCGGACGCCTTGATGAGTTTTTTTGAAACATTATTTATATGATCATTCCATGTCAGACATTCATCAATGATGATACCAAGAAATGTTGTACTTTTAACTTGTTCTACATTTACATTATTCATGGTAATTTGAATTTCATGTTTTGGTTTTTTGTTAGAAGATCTAAATAAAATGAATTTTGTTTTTTCGATATTTAGAGATAACTTATTGACGTTTAACCATTCTGTAACTTTATTAATTTCAGTTTGTAAGATTACATTAAGTGATTTAAGACAGCTGCTGCTATAAAATATATTAGTGTCATCAGCAAATAATATGAATGATAGTAATTTGCTGCACTGTTCAATATCATTTATGTAAAGCAAAAATAGAATTGGTCCAAGAATTGATCCCTGTGGAACCCCACTTCTGATCACCATTTCACTTGACCTAACTTGGTCATATTTCACTATTTGTTTTCTATTTTCCAAATAATCTTTAAACCATAGTTGTGTTATTCCCCGTATACCATAGTGTTCCAGTTTTTGAATCAGAATCCTGTGATTAATAGTGTCAAAGGCCTTTGACAAGTCAAGAAAGATTCCTATTGTGTATTCACCTTTTTCGATTGCTTTACTAATTTTGTCAACAAGTTCAATGACTGCATGCTCAGTGGATCTATTTTTTCTAAAACCATACTGACTATGTGTTAACAATCTATGTTTTTCAATGAACTTCATTAATCTCTTACACATCAGTTTTTCCAGTAATTTAGAAAAACAAGTGAGTACAGAAATTGGTGTAACTAGAGCTATTTTTAGGCCATTAGGAATACTTCCATTAAGGAAAGTCAAGTTGAATATGTGTGACAGGGGTTCAGAAATTTCCTTAGCAATTGTCTTAATGACATGTGAACTTATACCATCGTAGCCTGGACTTTTTTTAGAATTTAAATTTTGAATCTCAATTTCGACTTCATGTTTGGTTACTGGTTCAATAAAAAAATTGTTTTTATTCTTATTAATCAGGTATTTGTCAAAGGTTGTTTCACTATCTGGAAGTTTTTTTGCTAGACCTGGTCCAATATTTACAAAATACTCATTGAATTTATTTGCTATTTTGCATGGATCATCAATGATTTCATTGGGAGAGTCGCCATTGAATTCCTTTGGTAAAATTCTATGGTTTCATTAATTGTCTTCCATAAACATTTTGTATTATTCTTGTATTTTTTTAGTTGTTCCTCATAATGTTTCTTTTTTGCTATTTTTATTACATGGTTTAATTTATTTTCATATCTTTTGTATATTATCTCATTTTTTATTACAGGGCAATTTAGGAATTTCTTATAAAGTTTGTTCTTATTTTGGACTGATTTAGCAATGCACCCTGTCATCCATGGACTTTTATTTTTGTCAAATTTCCTCTTTGATACTTTTTTTTGTTAATGGGAAATTGTTTTCATAGGCTGTCGAGAATTTATTGAAGAATTTGTTGTAAGACTCTGTAGTATTACTGTTGGAAATTACATCCTCCCATGATGTAGTTTTAATTGTATTACCAAATGATTTAACATTGGAATCATTGATGATCCTTTTATTAATAATTTCCATTTCTGGCTTATTCTTATGTTGTTGATCTTTAAATTTGCGTATATGAAATGCTGGTAAGTGATCAGAGATATCACAAAAAAGTATCCCATTTATACTCGATTCAATAGTTTCCGTATCATTAGTAAAAATATTGTCTATTAGTGTAGCTGTATGGTGAGTGATTCGCGTTGGTCTTAGTATAAGAGGTACATACGATGACGTGAACAGTTGTTCAATAAACCTGGTAGTATAATCACAAGACTCTGATTTTAACAGATCAATATTGAAGTCCCCCATAAGATAGCATATTTTATTTTCTTTGTCTAATTTGCCAAGGATGTTATTCACTTTGTCTTCAAATAGGTCAATTTTATTATTTGGTGGTCTGTATATTAGACCAACTATTATATTTTTCCCAACAGCTGTTATTACTTCTATAAAAACGGATTCAATTACATTTACAATATTTGTGTTTAAATCCTTGCGTAGTTTATATTTAGTTTGGTTTGAAATATAAATTCCTACACCTCCTCCAATTTTATTCGATCTGTTTACATTTACAAAATCATAATTATCTAGTTTGAAGAGGTCGTCGTTATTATCGTTTAGCCATGTTTCGGTTAAACCTATTATCTGAAACTGGTTATTTAATGAATTCAATAGGTGTTTTAATGAGTCAAACTTATGAAGTATGCTTCTAATATTTAGGTTAATCATCGAAAGACTATTCGCATTAACTGGACTTACTTTATTTGTTTGTTTATTGAGATCATTAGGAATATAATATTCACAGTTTATTTTAATCGATTCATCGAGATTTGCGTTGTTTTCAGACAGCGCAATGTTGTTATTCATGTCGAAAGGGTTGAATTTCATATGTCTTAGTCTATCCATATCATTATCACTAATATTGTTTCCGTTCATAGTAAATTCATATTCTAATTCATCAAGTGTTTGAAATGGTAAAGTATCAGCTAAACATTGCTGACATAGATCAATACTAGTAGGTGTTATGTTACTGTCATTAAAATTAAGTGACTTTGTGCATGCTGGAACAGCGTGAAACAGATTATTGCATTCTAAACATTCAGTAAATTTTTGAGTTTTTTTAATAAGTTTGGAGCAAGAAGAACATTTCTTCTTGTGCGTAGTGCTAATAGTACTCATTGGAAGATTTTAGTGCAATATTAGAAATAAGCTAGTAATAAACTATATATATATAACGATTTGTCTATCATGTTTCAAGTAATTCAAGACTTTGTATTATTGAAGATCTGACCTTCTATTATTAATTTGTCTCTCACGAGTTTAGCCCTTTTACCTTCGACTTTTGCTTTCTTTAATTCTGGGTACAATGTTTTTCTCACTTTCTCTATTTCTTCAGGAAACTGCTCACTTACCCCGATATTTGTTCCCTTTAGCTTTCTTGCGTTAAGCCGTACGTGTTCGCGATCCTGGTGGTAATTAAATTTAACCACTATCGGACGTGGTTTTCGATTTCCGACTCTTTTCTTACTAATTCTATGGGACCGGTCTATCTTTATTACTTTCTTTGCATCCTTTATTTCATACTTCGTTTCTAGCAAGTTGTGAAGGATCTCCGTCGTGTTTTCTTTGTCTTGTTCTGGTATATTGAAAAACAGCAGATTGTCCCGCATAGATCTCGCTTGTATATCTACTATTTTATCGCGTAATGTTGCGTTTTCTTTTTCGAGTTTCTCCAGTTTGGTTTTTGTTAGCTCTTGGTTTGCCCTTGTGATTTCATTTTCACTTTTTAGGTCCGCTATTTCGGCGTGCGCGTATTCTAATGAATGCTTTATTTCTTTCATGTCAGCCTCTATGCCGTCAAGCTTCTCTAATTTCCCCATCATGGTCGTAAACATTTGTTGAATTTGTCGCATATCTATCTCCTTTTCTCCGTCTTTTTCCTCCATTCCTCTGCCTGGTGTGTTAGGTTTAGGAATTTTGCATTTTACTGGTTTATTAGGCGTACATAGGAGTGTTTTATTAAAATTTTGCGCAGAGCGCTTTGTGGCGTGTTGTTTGTCGCCCATTGTAACTCAATCAAAAATAGTTTCTAATATTATGCCATAAAGACTATTTTGTAGGTAGCATATAGATGTAAAATCAAATAATCTCCATGCAAGCTTGTATTTTATTATTTGCACAATTTTATTTGTATGTTATCTCACAAAAAAGCAAAATAATGCAGTAAAATTAACTTAATTTCTCCTTATAAAGGTCAAGTTGTGATAATTTTAAAAAAACAAGGGATGAAGTTGCCTATGAGATAAATTGGTGCAGGTAAAGTGGTTTGTTTAGAAGGATGTGGTGCAGTACCAGATAATGTTTGTCCAATTGTGGTTGGTGCAGTCCAACCATCTGCTTCATTCACTCTTCAAGTTGGCCAACTTGTTTTGTGGCAAAAATTGGAAGATGTTAATGCTTTACTTCCGGGCAGGTCTTAGGGGAATGAAGTATGCCTTTGAAGCAATGCGGCTTATAACAAATGTGAAAGGATTATACACAGAGAAAATGGCACATAGAATTATTCACGGCCAATTTGTTAATACTGCTGGTGCCAATTATTTAAGGATGGAGACTTTAGTGAAGACTTTTTAAGGCATTCTAAAGGGATTGTGCGGGAACAAATCGCTTAAGGCTGTAGAACAGGGCACTCAAGCAGCATATGCATATGGTTTGAGGAGTATCTTGGATGCAATTGATTGGGACACTGGTGTACCACCAGACTCAAGCAAACACACTCAAGCAAGTATCCACGAAACAGTAAAAGAAATGATCAACATTTTGAACAAGAAACAACCATTTCAATACACAGCAGGACAAAATCTGTCATCGTTTCTACTGGAATCTGTTGATGTCATTTTCTTAAATAAATGGTTAACAAATCACAAGAAAAGGCTAGCAAAAGATTCATTTGCATCAGACTGTGATGACGAAAATGCTGATGAAAATGATGATGATGAAGACTCTGATACCGAAAACACTGACATTAGTGATTTTGAGAGTGACAATGATATGTAGATAACCTACCCCATTAATGCAGTGAATACTCTGTGTAAATGAACTATTATGGCAGAACTGACTTGTTAGTGTTGCTAATTAATATCAAGATGTTTTTTTAAAATTCTAAATATATCTATAGCAAGCTCATTGTTAAATAGTGGAAGTTTTTTAATTACATCCTCAACTGATGTCAGCTGGTGTGCATTTTCTATAACCAAATTAACAATTTCAGTGCTAAAACCACTTGTGAGGCTAATGCTTCCAGCACAACTTCTTCCACAACCATGTAGGGATAGCCTGTATGTTAAGAGTTCCTCCCTTAAATTTTTAGCTTCATCATTAATAATTCTGGGAGCAGATTCTTCAGGGTCCCCAGTAGCACATAAAGTAGAGGTTACATTTGAGGTGATAATTGATTCATTGGTACTGGAATTGAACAACAGTGTAACTGATTCAAGCATACATTCATCACATGAACATATTCTTTTATGATAATCACAACAAAAATGATCTTCATCAGTTCTAGGTGGGCATTTGTAACCAAAATAAGAAAGAATGAACTCTCTTTTACATTTAGTTGTCTGTACATATTCCCTCATGTGGGATGTCATACCTTTCCTTGACTTGGAGAGGTCATAAGAATTGTAGTACATGGTGGCTGCTGCAGGCAATCCATCTCTGCCACACCTGCCTGCCTCCTGAAAGTACTCTTCTAAAGTGTAGGGAACTCCTATGTGTATCACTCGTCTGATATTTGGTACATCCACCCCAATACCAAATGCAACTGTCACAAAAAGCAAACGTAGTTTGGATGTTCCTTGAACTAGTTCTTTTACAATTCGTTCTCATTCATATTCCGGATACTGAGAATGAAATTGAGTGAAAAGCCTGTTCTTGCTGCAAGAGGAAGCACCAATTGGGTGATACTGTAAACGTCCCAGCTTGGTACTAGCATACCTACAGAAAAGTATTCCTTTATTACAAAAATGATTATATTGCAATGCAAACATTTGTCAAACAGCAAACTATAATGATATATGCTCCTTGTCCTTGTCACTTCAGTACTGGTAATTCACCATTAAAATACAAGGGTCTTCACTCAAATAAAATCATTTGACAGAATGAAATAAAAATTCGCACAAGACATGGGCATAATCAGTTTTTTAAGGTGGGTAAATATTAAAAGAAACACAATTACCTGAAGCACTCCGATATTGTCTCAAGGTTTCCATATATCAATGTCAATGGGAAATCTTGATGTTTTTCTTCTAATTCAACTATGATAGGATTTAGAATGGGTTCCAACTTATCATATCCATGTGTTGGACAAGGATAAGAGGCTAGAAAAATGTTTGCTCGATCAGGGTTTACTTCAACAAAAGCTGGGTTTATAAGTCTAATTGAGTTAACAATCTCTGTTTTGGTATTACTCGTTGCTGTTGCTGTTAATGCCAAAAAGGGAATAGATGAATAAATGCTTGACAATATCCCAAGTTTTCCATAGCAAGGACGAAATATCTTCCTAAAAAAAATTGTGTACATCTCTCAAACATATATTATATACTTTGGTAAACAAATTGTATAGTGTTGACATTAACTATCAAGCACACTAAACATTTAAATAAGCCAATTATCAGACTTAATTATCTGTTGGATATATTTAATTAAAAG
This sequence comes from Dendronephthya gigantea, assembly GCF_004324835.1. NCBI lineage: Eukaryota > Metazoa > Cnidaria > Anthozoa > Malacalcyonacea > Nephtheidae > Dendronephthya > Dendronephthya gigantea. Next base: position 1,398,266 of record NW_021163049.1, read on the forward strand.
TTTATTGCAACTATACTTACCATTCTTCAACTAGATGTGCCTCATCAATAACAATAGTTTTAATACGCTCTTTAAAAGAGGATGAGAGATTATGAAAAACAAGTTTGTTGTCTATTAATGCTTCTGGATGGGCGAATATAATCTGGCTTGGTTGTAAAATTTTTTTTACCATATCTATAGGATTTTCATCAGGCACCATTTTAAGGATGCAAACCTTGACATATTCTTTCAATTTGTTGACTTGGTCTAGCATAAGGGCGTTCAACGGCAAGATGACTATAATTGTAGAAGGGCCAATGTTCTGTGTTTGACTGACATGCTTGAGTTGCGTTTTAGACAGATAATAGTCATATGCATATGGCAAGAGCTGGTATATTAGGGATCTCCCGTATCCAGTTGGCAAAACACACACTGTATCTTCATTATTCACAATTATCTTCTTTACAGCTTCGAACTGTTGTGGTTTTAACTGAGTTCCTTTCCTTCCCATTTTCTCCAAAGAGAAAGCCACTGCCTCCCTAAGTACTATATCTCTCTCCATATTTATTTAATACCATATTACTTGGTAAAACGTTTACTATAACACAACTTCTTTTGTAATAGATTTGTTTTCTTGCACGTATATAATAACTAATAAGTTTGCATATTAGTGTCTTACTCGAGCATGCGCTGTTTAACCGGAACCTAATTTTTGGGTTCCGGTTTTGGATTTCGCCAGAGCCCCTCGTCGCGCCCTACAGAGACCGCGCGTAAGAAGGGCTCTGGGTACGAGAATGGGGTCGGGAGGTAAAGTAACATGCTTGTCACTTTAGGAAATTTCCAAATATTTTATGTTTTGTTTTCAATAAAAAGCTATTTATATTGCGCCAAAATATGGAGTAAAAAGTCGCAAGAGTTCACAGAAAAGCATCATGTATTATGTATCGAGTCTCATATTGCATACCATGCGTCGAATAAAGCTCGAAATTCAAAGAGCACGCTCGAAACCGCTCAGTTCAATCGAGTCGATGGCTAGCAAAGACACGCCGAAAAAATTTTACAAGAGACAAACCGATTTGACTGGTAGTATTTCTCGCTGTAGACTGTGTAACTCTGTTACTAACCCGAAACACTACAGGAATTTGTTTCGTTCTCAAAATCAGGCGGTTCTACACAACGCCCAGCGTATTTATGGTGGTAAATTGCCACAAATCGATAGCCTTCCTCACCTAATTTGCGCGCGTTGTGATCGGAGACTAACCAATGCGATAAAGTTTAAGACCGTTATCGAGGAAACTCAGCGTGTGTTACAAGAATCTATTCGAGCAAAACGTTGTGTTGATGTATCGCCTTCGGTCAATAAACCACCTGCTAAAGTTCATTTAGTTGGAACTCCACGACGTTGCAGCATCGACTTTAACATCAGCCAAGGTGAATCAGAGTCGAGTCTCACTTCATCGCCACCACCTTTAACTGTAAGTTTACTTTCATGAAATATACATGTATTAATAATAGTCAATATTAGTATTTATTGTTGAATATTTAGCGCTGTAATAATATTTAAAAAACATTAATATTCATGATGACTTAGAACGCCACATGCGTAGCCACATGTTATATCGTTATACTCATGTTTTCCTGTTCCTCCCTTCCTCTATAATAATATCCTGTATTTATAATACTGTGTGTATATAAACTAATCAAAACAACACACTGAACATCCCAGCTTTAAAACGTCTTGCCTATTCGGAACTTGTTTATTTTGCTTTATTATTAAATACATGCAGTATAATACACACAGTATACAGGTCATGACCTTGAAACCTGCATCTGCATGTCAAAGCCTACACGGCCAAAAATTGATCAGGTTGTTGCATCAGGGGTGAACAATGTTGTGCTGCACCCAATAAACAGTATTGTTAACAATGTTGTTGAACCTTGTTGAATCATCAGTGTTGATGCAATATTGTTGTTACAAGCTGCAACAGCATTGATAGTTCAACAAGTTTCAACAACAATACTGTTTGCAGGGTGCAGCACAACATTGTTCACTCCTGTTTTTAACAACTAGCATCAACATGATGGTTTTTACGCATGTAGATCACAGGCCTAAATACTTATTTAACAGTAGATTTGAAAAGCTGGGAAGAAATCTCATATTTAAATATTATTATTATATTAAAGAGTGATGATCAAATGTTAGCTGTGGCAAACAAAGAACTGATTCATGTTGCCAGCCATCTGTCCTTAGACAAAGAGGCTTTGATGGAATGTCTGCAGACACCTGGATGTCAGAGGTGCTAGGAGAGTTGTCAACAAGATGTCCAACTGTGAACAACATCCTATGTACTCTGTTGGAAAGCTCCCAATATCCTGCAAAGAAGAATCCTGCTATCTGCCTTATTTATGGCATTATTAACTTCCTGTGGTGCCATGAATCAAGCAGAATTCAACGCATTAATTCAGTTTTGCTAATAGAAGGCCAGGCATCTGTAAATGTGAGTTGTTTTACTTATTTACCATTTTTTTTACAAATTGCAACCAACTATTTTGTTTTACTGCCTGATGCTTGCAGCTAGCCTATAGCATTGAACCTTTGCTACGTAATAAATACACAGATGTGCATTAGTGACTAACATGTCATATGTGGTAATTTTAAATTGTATTACTCTCCTTGACATGACTTTGTATTTGCAATGCATTAGACAGGTTCTAACTTAGGACAAAGGAAAAGGTAGCGGAGATGACATATATTGAGCATTGTTCATTGTATCATTTAGCTGATTGCCTGTCTACATAAATATGGATTATGCCTGGAGCCGAAAATGAAATACCCAATTCTGGAAGACATTGGCAAGCACTTCATCGACCGAGCAGCAGAATTAGTTAAAAGTGGACTTTCCTTTGTTTATGTTTTGGACAATATTGATTGGGAAGAGAAAGCCCATGATATGAGGCAGGATGTCCAAAACCGAAGTGTTCATGCTGTGGCAACAAGTATTGTGTTTAACCGGGTTCCTGATAAGGGATTGCCTGATTCTGGTCCACAGCAATTTCTGAAAGATTGCGATGTCCATCAACTTGTGGAAATCAATCAACTGGAATCTGATGCAATTCGGAACCGGTACAAAATACTTGTTGCCAACATTTTGTTTGATCAGTTCCCTGCTTTTGCAATGTTCAGAGACTATTACCTGCGAGAACTAACTGTGAGTATGAAAAGGAGATGGCAAGAAAGTCAGAAGTCTTAACAATGCCTGTAGTGATGAAAGACGAAAAAAAGTATTCTGACTGTGTTGATGTCTTGGATCAACTTGAAAAGTGGACACACGAGATCTATGCAGCAGCTGGACTATGTTCCCTAGACCCTGATACATTGGAAGATGTTACTCCCACAATTGGAACCACATCCAGGCCTGACCAACCTGCTTCTCATGTCCCACCAGTTCATTCTAACAGCGATCCATTGCATGGGGTGAAAATCCCATGTTTTGGTGATCAACTCACAAGGGTTCGATTTGCTGGGGCAAAAGATCTAAGAGCTGGGTGCCATTCCGCAAGGCAGAGGTTGGACCATTTATACCCTTTCTGCATTGTCGACTGGCATACAAAGAGAAGTTTTTTGAAGGTACAGTATGCTTACTAATTTAAATTAGAGGGGCAAGGGACTGAAGGGAGAGGTATTCAATAGGGTAAACCAACCAGTAAATTTTATTAATTTTCCCCAAAAAAGTTGTACTTCTTCTGGGACAAAGATAATATTGTTAAAAAATCATAAATTGTTCATGTAAATTGAGTACAAAGAGTGTATTTGTATCAACAGTAGTTATTCTAGTACTGCAGACTCTCTGATGTGATGCTGTGTCTGTATTGATTTTAGCCAATCCTATTTCAAAGAAGGCTAGAGGTTGTAAAATGTTCCTAAACAGTATCATAAGTTTTTATGAATAAGTTTTTTACTTTTTTGGTAGACTTGTTACAACCTCTAGCCTCTGCAATATCCTATATTGCTAACATTTTATTGTACCCTATTGAAATGAGGTTTAGTTCCAAAAATATAAAACAAGGTTATTTTATTTCTTCAGACAATTTTCAAAAAGCTGTACAAGAATTCAGGAAGAGAAAGGGGAACACTTGCTTTTTTAGAGAGAAGTTAATCGCAGAAATGTGACGGTTGACGTTAAACACTATGAGGACTGTGAGCAGCTGTTCTTCAGTGTTGGTAAGTGCTTTGTTATCGAAGCCCTATTGGAATTTTTCCAAATGGATGATGATAAGTGCAAACCAACAGTGAACGGTCCTCATAGTGTTTACGTCTTAGAAGAAAGCTACATGAAGACATATATCAATGAGACTCTAGAAAAGTTTCTCAATGAATATATTTTCCATGGGGAAATTGAGGTGACCGATGGTGTTTGGTGCTATGGTGTCAACATTCTTAAATCTTTCATGGTGCTTGCTGATTTCAAGAATGCTGTTTCCTCTGGCAATGGTGAATATATTTCAATCCTTAGGAAGCAGCTGTTGACCCATTTCTTTGCAACACCTGGATTTAATGAATTTGCCATTGAAATGTTGATCAATATCTTCCAGGGTGAGGTGTTATTGTCGGAAGCTGAGGCTCATCCCTGCAAATGGGCTGCCACAGTTAACTGGAGAGGTGGCATTGGTCGCAACATTGAGATTGATCTCTTTCAGGAGAATAGAAACTGCAAGATGAAGAAGTTTATCAGGTCAATGGGTGCCAACAAGACAGAGAGAGCAATTGAGAGAGCAAGTAAAGCATCTGGAGGTGTTGCGAAGATTGTTGAAGCGTTTGAAGAGCAGGTGAATATTTCCAAAAAATCAGGATCCCACACCCACAAATCATCCACTGAGGATGAGAAAGTTACTAGTAGGGACTTGAGAGGCTTAAGGCCTTTTAAGGAAGAAGATGGTCGATCATTTGAGAGATTTGATGGCATCTCACATGATCCAACCCATTCATTGGATGAAATTAAATTTAGGGAATGGATTGATCGCCACAAGAAAAACATTGCAATGCATTTATCCAGTTGAACAATCTAGTCAGAGTGAGTGAACTATGGCGTTATATTTCCGCCAAAAAGCAGTTTTCTTTTCAAGATCAAAGTTTTTATTTTAAAGTTCAATTATGAAGCACAACAGATATATTTTGAAACCAACAATGTTGTACACTATTTTACATATTTGCGATTCAAAGTGCATGTTCTAAAATTTAAGACAATTTTTTTTTTGACATAAAAGTTTTCATTACAAAGGTAATGTTTTTATTTCAAACCCAAGTATGAAGCACAAAATACATGTTTTTAATTTAAAATTAATGTACCCTATTTGCCGTATCGCACATGTTTTACAAATCGACATTCAATTATTTACATTTTCGCGCTTGATATGTATTGCACTGAAACACAGCGACGATCGCCAGATGCGACGCTTGCAACGTCCAACATTTGTTTTCAAACATCAACTTTTGATTTGAACTTCACTAGCGTCTAGGCTGGTCTAGCCCACTCCAAGGTCACCATGCGCAACTAACAACTCCAAGCGGGTTAGGTAAAACGTAAAACTCGTCTCATTACTCATCACTGTTACTCATCCTCATGGTCCATGCCCCAGAGGTCCATGCCTCATGGTCCATGCCCCAGGTCCATCCCCATGGTCTATGCACCGCGCCAAGAGGCTTGGGGACTAACTGACTTGCTGGATCCAGTTTCCAGTGGCTGGATCACAGGAATTTAAGAAATGCAATATGGCGGGTGAGCAGGTGCGGGAGGAATATTTGTTTCTTCGGGGAGCAATCCTTGAAACTATTTCAGCATTAGATAATAACGGAAATGCCGAAATAGATGCGATAACGTTAAGGTTGGACTTCATAAAGAGGTATGTAGTGAACATCAGTGATCAGGATCAACGTTGTCAAGCTATCGTCAGCCAACTCGATGATGTCATTGGAAATTTGGAAGAAGAAAAACACCAAAAGGAAATTGATAATCACCCATTGGCCGCAAACCTTTTAAGGCAAGAACGAGGCCGTCCTAAGTTTGACATAAGAGAAGAAACCTTGTCGCGTTTACTTGAAATTGGATTCAAAGTGCCTGTAATTGCTGAGCTACTCATGGTGTCCACTCGCACAGTAGAAAGAAGAATGCACACATTTGGTTTGACAGTGTCCGGTTAGTAAATACTAGATGAAGATATCTTGATTAGGTATATTATACTCACAGACGTATTAATAATGGAATTTTGTATATATTAAGTATATTAAATTAAATTTATTTTTTTTACTTTTTGTGCTCCTTAAAACTGTACTTTTTCTATTAAATGTAAGATCATTTTACTGGTTTTGTATGTCAATTTGAAATCAATTTACTCACATAGTATTTTTTTTAAAAACTTTAGGAACATATAGTGATATTGATGATGAACAACTAGATGCACTTGTTCGACAAGCTCAAACAGAGCAACCTGGAATAGGACTCAGACTGTTAAAAGGAAAATTACAAAGTCAAGGCAGAAGAGTACAGTGGGAAAGACTACGTCTCTCATTACTAAGGACTGATCCCGTAGGTGTTCATGAAAGATGGAGAAAGGCTATCCATCGCCGTAAGTATTGGGTTCCAGGTCCCCTTGCCTTGTGGCACATCGATGGAAACCACAAATTAATAAGGTTTGTAGGAACAAGACACTATCCAATGACAAAAACTGTTTGAAGTATGTAAGTTTGTGTTACGGCTATCAACACTATAACTGTGCTATATATTTATTTGCATGTTGTATATATAGGTGGAAGATGGTTATACATGGTGGCATTGATGGATTTTCCAGGATACCTGTTTATTTGAAAGCCTCCAATAATAATGAATCTGCTACAGTTTTGGATCTCTTTATTCAAGCTGTTGGTCAGTACGGACTTCCTTCGCGTGTGCGCTGCGACAAGGGTGGGGAAAACTATGCTGTTGGTAGATATATGCTCGAAAATCTTGGAACTGGACGTGGGAGCATAATTGCTGGTAGTTATAATGTAGATACCTGAAAATAAGCAAGTGAATCAGACAAAAATTAATGTCTTTTCTCTTTTAGGAAAGAGCACCCACAATCAACGGATAGAGCGATTGTGGCGTGATGTCTACGAAGGCTGCTTGGACCTATTCTATCAAATTTTTTCATTTTTGGAGAGGAACGAATTCCTTAACATCCTCAATGATATACATATGTGGTGTCTGCATTATGTGTATCTCCCAATACTAAATAGGCACTTGGAAGCTTGGAGAAATGCATGGATTGACCACCCAATTAGAACAGAACAGAACAAATCCCCCATGCAGTTATGGATTCATGGCCATCTTTGCAATAACTTGAGAATAGCTGGAAGAGATGATGCAATGGTACTTGTAAATTATACACTGCCCTGCACAGTATTTTAGTCTAGTACTCTATTGTGCATGATATTTCAGTTTGCAGTTTCAGACAGATAGTAAAAATTAGACTGTGTTTTGAAATTGTGTCATTCATGTCTTTTTTTCCTTCTTTTGTAGACCCAAGATTTTATGTATTATGGGGTAGATTGGGAAGGTCCAATAGGTGATGGTAATGATAATACCGTTGAAGTGTCAGTAACAACATGTCCCCTTAATGATGTTCAGTTGCAGGAACTTAGAAATCAAATCAACCCATCAGTTCAGGATGACAATTACGGTGTTGACACATTTATTGAAACAGTGAACATTGTTCAAAGAATGTTATTTGTTAATTAAAATGTTAAAACCAACCTGTCTAAACATAATTTCAAAGATAAGGCAGATATGTAATGAGATGAAAGTAAAATCTCTAGATACTGTGCAGAGTATCTGTATAATACATACTGTAACTTCAACCCGTAACATAGACAGCATAAAATGTACTGTGTATTAACTAACAACCATACATTGAAACTCTTAATAATTTAACATGAAGAAAAAACCCCTGGAAAATCAACTTTCTGTTATGTCCTCACATAACTACTGATACTGTCAATATTCATATATATATATACAAATATATAGTTAGTTTATTGTCATGGAGGTTCTGCTAAAAACTAGAAAATGCCCTTCCACTACTGTAACACACAGCTCTTAGTGAAGATGAGAAGGCACTTTGGTCCAGGAATGACCTAGGTAATGTTACAGAATTAGAACATGTTGAAGAAAATATGCACTCAGCATCATCAAATGATACTTTAATATGTCCAAGACCAAACTGTGGTAAACTTGGTGAGCCTGTTGAAAACACTATAAAGGATATCAGATCTTCAGGGGTACAATGTTTCAGGTAATTACGCAGGAATTCTTGGACAACTTCTTCGGCTGGACTGATGTCAGGTGGGAATTGCAGTTGCATAATAACATCCTCAGCAGTTAGCTGCTTGTGGCCTGCTACAAATAATTCTTTGAATAACTCAGGGTGCAATTCCATTCTTTCAGCAAAGCCAAGAGTTTTCAAGCCCTCTCTCAACTGGTCCAGAACGACTTTTGGTTTGGCTAAGGCATCATGGACTATCAGGCTTTGTATAACTGTGGGCTTATTTTCATTCTACATAAGAGTTTTTTAGTAAGAGTTTTAGAGTGCAGACATATCATGAGCTACTGTGCAAAGTCGTCATAAATGAGAACTGGCTACTGCACACAAAAATACATATTGTAACAGCTAGTTCTTACTGCCAAAATAGTAGTGAGACCACAGCTCCCCATAACCTCCATTACTTCATCCTGATCAAGTGTTCCAACATCCTCCACTACCTGAAACTAACACCATCCTTCAGCTACCTGAAACCAGTTTGGACAAAATGTTTACTAGTAGAACTATTAGAATCAACAGGAAAGTTGTAAGGGCATAAGTGGTGTGAAAATTGTTCTGGTCTACTGCAATTCACATTGAAGCTTCGTAGATCAAGACAGTATTGGATGATCAATCATTGTAATCATTTACAAATACAGCAGTCCAAAATGTAAAGAAGGTATTGCCTGTTGTATATGCATTTGACAATAAATTATACACTTATTTATATATGATACAGTATACTCAATCATAAAACATTCATTCACATTTCATATTCACACGAAATATAGTCTGGGCATCCTACTCAGCCTCACTAATCTAAAATTCCAAAATCTAAGCCTAAAATTTCAGATTTCACATCCTGAGCGGCTAGCCAGACCCTAACTCCAAAATCAAGAAACACCAGATTATTTCTTAAAAGTTGATATAGAGTATTAAGTATTTAAAATTATAAAAAACTTGCCCTTGTAATGAAGTTTCTCATCTGTGATGAGCAATCAATAGTAGTGAGACATTTTATTGCTTCATCAACATTGCCACTAGCCAGATAATTGTATATTCCTGGACTAAAAATTGGAAGGCCCGGGCCACCTTGTAGGATGCTATGGACAACTATGGTGCCCACTAATTTCAATAATCCAGAAGCAACAGTACTGCTGTTGTAAACAGGGATGCAATATTCCTCTCCTTCAAAAAAGGTTTTAGCTATTTCAGCAAGCAGTTCTGTGTAAAATTGACGCATAACACCTCCAGTATCTACTGCAGGCTGCCCAGTGTACACAATACGGAGCTTTTTTGCTGGATTAAATTCACTGTGCTTGTAATATGCCATGGCATCATTCAATACGTCATCTTCATCTACTTTTAACTTTTCTTTTGGGCCTTCATCAAAATTCTTTTGAAGATTTTGTAGTTCGTTGTGCAAGGTACATGACATGCTGGTGTCAAAAGTTGTTGGTTGTTCAAATTCCCCAAAAGGACATGGTAGGTCTCTCGATTCACCATCTGATAAGATTACTGTATCATCATCAGGCAATGATTGCGGTGGCATCAAGTCATGTATTATTATGTCATGAATTAAATTCTTAAGACTAATATTTGGATATTATAAAATGGTGGCATTGTTTTTCTCCATAGTGGTAGTAACTTTGGAATATCAAACAAATAGTTTGACTTGTTTTACCTTGTGCTGAATAACATATCATTCATTGTTGGTTGCGTCTTTAAAAGTAAAAATGACACACATTTATATAATGCAAAAATGTTTTAGAATGATCCAAATGTAATTCATTATTGTCTAATAATATTGTTATTGTGATTGTCACTGCATTAATCAGTCATTACCACTATCTTTCATTATCACCACAACTATCATAACTCCTTCCATGATGAAACACCAAAATCAAGCACGTCACCACCTGCATTATATCAACTATGATTATCATCACGACCATCATTGCCACAACCTCACCTACCACAATCACTACCACTTTTCATAATTACCAACACACCATCACTATCAGTATCCCTATTAAAACCACCATTACCTGACTATGACTATTACTACAACTACAGCTTTCTAATGTATTGGTGTTTACAGTTTACCTTTCTCTTTTTTCACAGATGGTGTGTTTCCAGGTGTTCTCTTAATTTTCCCATTTCCATCTCATCATCACAAACTTAACATTTGACCACTGGTTCAAACTGTATTTAGAATAGTACATGTTATTTTACTAAACAAATATATTTAATATTATGCATAAAACAATTGTGGTAAAAAATGTAGATTATACATGCCAATCAGTTTGATTGCATTCTTGGTTTGTGCTTTATGCATCACATGTGCTCTATGTATATGGATTTAGCCACAAAACTCAAAACTATTTCAGAAACAATTGGTAAAGTGCAAAAGCTAACATAATTTATAGCAGCATTTTTATATAACTTGCCAAACAAAGATTACTATGGTCAACATATATTAATTTTATTTGGCACACTTCTCACCTCCTCAGTAGTTTGCCATGGGTCATCAGCATTCAAATCTTGGATGTCAAGTTGCAAAGGCCGGATGTAAATGACTGAAGCATTTCCAATCTCCTTAATCCTTGATGGGGTATGTGGAGCTGGTAGCGGATGGAAGCCTTGGTCTTCACTACCTCTTTGGTACAGTAACAGTTCATACCCACCAGCATTTTTCAGTTTGGGGTACCTTTTCAACAACCGTGAATGAATTGTAATCCCATCCATTTCAAAAGACATGGTTGCAGGCCCCAAACCAGAATTTGCCAGGACTGTTTTAGCAAAAACAGTGGTTGGAGGCTTCTCATCATTCACAGAACCAAGACAACAGAACTTCATTGTGCATGTTGGCACTTTCTTTGGTGTCTTTCCTTTCCTGGTTGATGCTTTTTTCCCTTTTGCATATTGGAATACTCGTCTATGTTCTTCGTCAGGTGTGGTGGCCATGGTAGCTCTACCAACACCAAGATGTGGTAATACAGGATGGTACTGGTTCCCTATTCCAGGAATCGACAGATTACTTGTAGGTGTAGTGATTCCTACCCTTGGCTCAATCATATTGCTCTGTGTCACTGGCATTGTACTAGTACTACTTCTGGCTGCTTCTGAAGATTGTGATGGTGCTATATAGATAATAGCATAGTTAAAAGGGATATTGTAGTTCTCTTGAATGCTAATAAGTGATTTACATAACATAAAATAAAACAAAACAATAGATGGTCATAGCCAAATGGTGAGATAACAACTTCTAGGTGGCGTATTCAGCATGACGATTTTGTCCCGCTATGTAAATTTCGAATTATTGTAATTATTCATTTGTTTAAAAATTTCAATATTTCAAAGAACACCAAAATATTAGCATAGCGGGACACACCGCATAGCGAGCTACCCAACTGATCAAACATGTACACATTTTTTAATGTAAAACTACAACACAAAATGAAATGACTCACTGTCGCTCGCCATAGACAGAAGCTCTTCTGCTACTTGGCGGAGAGTTCTCCGGTTGTCCGCCATGTTCAAAACACATTGCGGGTGGCGGGGAGTGCGGCGAGAGGTACCAAAATAGTGCGCATGACCTGTGACCTTGGAGTTTGGTGTTAGTGAAGTTCAAATCAAAAGTTGAAAACAAATGTTGGACGTCGCAAGTGTCGCATCTGGCGATCGTCGCTGTGTTTCAGTGCAATACATATCAAGTGCGAAAATGTAAATAATTGAATGTCGATTTGTAAAACATGTGCGATACGGCAAATAGGGTACATTAATTTTAAATTAAAAACATGTATTTTGTGCTTCATACTTGGGTTTGAAATAAAAACATTACCTTTGTAATGAAAACTTTTATGTCGAAAAAAAAATTGTCTTAAATTTTAGAACATGCACTTTGAATCGCAAATATGTAAAATAGTGTACAACATTGTTGGTTTCAAAATATATCTGTTGTGCTTCATAATTGAACTTTAAAATAAAAACTTTGATCTTGAAAAGAAAACTGCTTTTTGGCGGAAATATAACGCCACAGTGAACTGCTTGAAAGAGAATTGTTTCAAATTAGAATGTTTGTTTAACCCATGACTGGTGAAGTGCCCTAATGTGACCATTTATTATTTCACTATATATATATATATATATATATATTATATATTTATTTGTTAATATCCAAACGTTTCGCCGGTCAAGGCTTCTTCAGTGGAATGGTTAGTAGCAATATTAAGATCCTAGTGTATATACAGGTATGTGACGGGTACGCGGTGACTGAGAATGTGCCAGTAATTTGGCAATAATCGGCGCTATCACTGATCGGCACAAACTTCTCGTTGGTTTTGTCCATTGTATACTTGCTGATGAGCACAAACAGGAGAGGGGTCTGGTCAATGTTTATGATGAGATCGTCCGGGATGTCATAAGCACTAACCACCTCCTTGACAGAACGACAAAATGTGAAGCGAATTTCTTTCAAGAAGCCAGGAGATACGGGTTGTTTTGCAGTTGTCGCTCGGCGTTTACTGAAACCCAATCTTCTGAAAACTGACTGGCACCATGTATTGTGGAATTCCAGGATTCCTCCGTTTTCTTTTAACAAAGACCGATCATTAGCCATTACTATCCCCTTCGCTATGGAAATAGCAATGTTGTAATTGACAACACAACCGGCCGCTCTCATGCTTTTGATCATACCGATAACTTTCTCATCAATGTTTATGGGTAACAAAGTTTTTGCTCCACGATGCTTCCTTGGCAATTGGCAGAGTTCGGTGCTTTCTTTTTGATCTTTGTAAGATTTCACAAGTCCACGAACAGTAGACTCTGGTACAGAATACTTTCTTGCTGCCGGCCTTATTCCGTGCGCAATTCCCGATTTTGCAATTTCCGCTCGTTGAAAAGCATCATATGCCCCATATTTGACGCTCTTTTTCTTTGGTTCTGGAGCGTCAACAGATATTTGCTCTCTTACTGCAGTTTCTTCGGCAGCATTTAGTTTGCTGTTCGATGATGCAACAGAAATATCGTACTGGGAAACTTTTTTGAAATATCGTAACAGAGCCATGTGCGTTGATTTCCCGCACAAGCTATTCTCTGTTAGCAATACTTGAACGGAAATGTTTGACGTTTTAGCCAATTAGTTACTAATAAGGAAGTAAAATCAGTCAGTAAAATAATAATAGAACATCAAATGACATGTAACACCTAAAGCAAACGCGACTGCTCATTGACTGTTCTGTTGTGTTGGGAAAATGGAGGGCATTTGTGTAAGCTGCAATGAGTTCACAAAATACACATGTTTAAAGTGCAAATAATTTGTTTGTAACCGAGGAATCCAGTGTTCAATCCCTGCATCTGAAGACTATCCTGGATGGAAAAGTGGTTCGAGTGTTGCTTTATGTGAAGCGTGCGATGGGAAAGAAAAGTATGCATCTAACTGCATTTATGCACTTGATTCACTTCAAGAAACCTACGATTCAGAAACAGACGACTCTGATTCAGTGAAACAGAGCACCAAGGAGACATCGTTTTCCCTGGCTTGCGCATCACAAGGTTTTCATGAATACAGAAAAATTTGGGCTCCAAGGATCAACCAGCAGTTAACAGTAAAGCCAGAATCAAGGAACCTATTCGACCCATATGCTATTGGTCTTTTCACCAAAATCAGAGGCAAGATTAAACCATTATCACTGGTTGGACATTTGCCTCGAGATATCTCCCGATTTTGCAAGTTCTTCTTTGAATATGGGGGCAATATAGAAGCAAATGTGTGTGACATTAAATTCCGTCGATCTCCATTACCACAGGGAGGCTTGGAGATTCCCATTACCGTTACAGTCCTGAAAAACCATGCAAGTCAGAGGATCTACAGCAAAATGCAGGCATTCATGAAGGAATACTACGTGGAACCTGACAATATCCCGACTGAAATTGTCCAGGATGAAGATGAAGATATTTTTGACTTTTAATGTTACCAGGACAACTTAAAACATAAGTGAAATGTGTTTATGCGTTAATAAATGAACCGATTTGCATTATTGACAATGAGTGTCTCATATTACACCATAATTACCTTTTCGCGCGGATTATATTTCGCGCAGTACTAAAAATCGCGCACTCAGCGCTGCGCGAATTCTAGTACTGCGCGAATTTTAATACAAGTAAGGTATGCAAAGTCGAAAATTTCATCTTCATCGACTTTGAGGGCCTCAAAGTTGGTGATTTTGACTAAAACCGTGACCTTAAAAGGACTAGGGCGAGAACGCTTGTGAAGACGGGTTGTGACGTCATTTCGGGAAGTCCCATTTCTTGTAAAGCCTGAAAACACTGTAATTTAAATGTTGCGCGAGCGAAGATAGACTTTGAATTGTACTTTTTCAATATTACTGTGGCGTTTCGTTTAATTTGTGGATGCGACAATGTTGTGAAGCTTTACTTATCCGATCAGCGGCGAGGTGAATCAGAAAATAACGCCGAACAAGCTGTTCATTGGCATTGCTATGATCGAACAATCTTGAAGATGACGCTTCTCTGAGGCTCTGATTCACTCAGTGCTCTGAGAAAAAAAGAGTGCTCTGCAGATGAAAGTGTCCATACCCGAATGATATTTTTAAAATGTGTTGCCAACTATTACAAAGAAAGTCGGAACAAGAAGATAAATTGCAAATACTTAATATACAGTCGGAGGCTGGTTTGAAAGACGTGTAGCAGGAAAGATGGTGAGTAGAAGTGTTTTTGTAATATACGCCATAATATTAACGTTTGCTATTTGAATCGGATGTTTATTTTACAGTAATGGTGAAGTACCAAAATTTATAAGAGTAGACCAGCCTTTTTCAAAGTAAAACGACAAACTAAGCATTTGGGGCATTGAATTATCATCTAATTATGGTGTGCTGAACAGTGCTCTACTAGAAGCTACCTATAAATTTTATCACCAAGCCATGCAGTTATTATTCAAAAGTCAAAGAGACAAGAGCTGTTGAGAAATAGTGTTTATGTAGCATTCCTTGGTACCATTAATATGTGTATCCTCAAGTATCTTCAATGATCTCAATTAGTTCATAATGCATTCTATCATTTTACTTTGTAGCTATCTTGACTTGTACATATTGCATATTGACAATCCATGCAACTTGTTCAATTATGGCGACTTGGAGAAAAGAAGAATGTCATGACTGCCATATTATATGCAGTAAATTTAATGAAAAGGACTTTCACAGAGATGACCATCTTTAAGGATTTATTTTATACTCCTTTTCATTCACATATTCTATGGTTATAAGTCAACTCAGTCAGAACTCAGAAGAGGTTGCTTCTTTAGGAATTTGACTCATTGCTGCCTTTTGTAAGCAACTTATATAATATTTAAGCTTTGTTGTAACACTTTTGCCAATCTCATTAAAATTTGAATAGCTTGTAAAACAAATTGTGTGTGTATCTTGCAACAAAATGTTGTCTATATTGCAGTGAGCTAGTTTTTTTTTGCATTAAAACACAATATCATGCATATATCCAAGAAATATATAATTTTGAAATAATAAATGTATAAACAAGGCACTTCAATTAAATTTTGAGGGTAGTTTTTAAGATTTATTCAAAAAGTATGCTCATTTAGGAGGGTTATAATACCTTTATTTTGACCATTTGACATAGCAATACATAATTACTGTTTGATAGGTTTATGTTTTAAAGATTTTATGTGTTGTTAAACCACCAATAAAATATTTACATATATACATTATTCAATAACTGATTATTTTTTCCAGCAAAGATAGTTCAGAACATTCCAATGACCTTTTATGGGTTTGTCACAAGTCTGCAACATGGTTTTGCTTGTTTTTAATGTGGATGTGTGGATCAAGTTTCCCAAGTTGAAGGCGTTGAAGCAAATTAATAGGTCTCAATCCGTTCTTGTGATTTGGTCATACTTCCAGAATCTGTTAGTGTACAAACATATACATATCAAATTACTATTTCTTGGAGAAATAAAAAATATATATATTGAAAGTACTTGGTTTAATCAACAGTAAAACAGTGTGATACATTTCTCATGTTCTCTATTGTTGCATTACGCACAATATCGATGAATCAAAACAAGTGAACAGAGCATTGATGAAACTTTGCGACGGTGATATCTTGCAGACAATGTCCTGCTAGTTTTGTTATAATAATTTGACGGGTGCACAGATATACTTATTGTGTCCTTACTTCAAGCAATGAGCCACAAGTCCCACGACGGATAATCTGTTTTACATCAAAACTTTCGTTGATACCAATATAACTGCTCATGATATCTTTTTCCTTAATTAAAATGTTCTGATCGAACTCCTCAAAGGTCAAACAGCTCTTATTTTCCACGTTATCGTAAAAAAGGCAAACCGAGCTTCCCCCTGTCTTTTGCCTCGGGCAGTGTACCATATAAAATTTTATGTACGGTAGCGCAATTCTTTCGCGTAAATGGGTGGTCTTGGAACCACAAAGCTGTGTGTTAAATTCTTGCACCATTATTAATAAATGTCGAACACATAAAGGCCTAACTTTACACAAAATCTTTGCTTATCCGATATTAATAATTTAACAGTCTTTATTTTCTATAATATAGCTTATTGTTATTTTCGCAACTTTCCGATTTGACGTCACACATGACATTAGTTACCAGTTTTTTTAGGGTCACAGAAAATCATAAAAATTGTCAAAATCACCAACTTTGAGGCCCTCAAAGTCGATGAAGATGAAATTTTCAACTTATCTAATATATTGCAAAAGTTCTTAAAATCGTCTAAACTATCTAAAAAGTCTATTTCCCCAAACATGACATAGGCACTTTAAAGGCCTCGTGTTCTCAAATCTGCAAAAGGACAATTCAAGCGAGGCCCTGATTGCCGAGTTCCAGAAATCACAGGAATTGTATGTCTTTGTGAGTTATTATTATTACACTCCTGGGTAGTTGGACCAGGATTATACGGTGGCCCTTTAGGGTCAGGTCTCTTTGGTAAAAAAACTCAATTGTACTGTGTAATTTAAGTTGTATTCCATTATAATAGAGCATTTCGGTATGAATGTTGTCATTGACCAAAATCACGAGAACTATTTACTAAAAAACGAGAATTTGAAGTTGAAAGCACAACTAAACCGTACGACCAATTATGTTAATACTAATCGCTTCGCTAATCCTGCTAAAAGCTCAATTCCGTGCCCCTTTCTTTTACGACGAGGCTGGTGCATTAAAGGAGACCACTGCGACTTTCTGCATACAAAGCCCAAATCAATGATCAGAAACAATACATCCCGTGTCCCTTTCTTCAAAGGAAAGGGTTTTGTCTAAAAGGAGATTACTGTGATTTTTTTCACAATTAGTCTCCTTACAACGATATGGTTTATCAAAGGTCTATAATGAACAATCCTGTTCGTTACCATCAACAAGCGTGGCCCCCAAACCCCCAGCTGAAATCGTTAACAGAAGTTTTACCCTACCAATACCCACCGATAAATGTGCAACACCCAAAACCGCTGATGGGACTAGGGTTGCCCCCATTCTACCCACATCCCCAGCCATTCCCACTCTACCCGAAAGTCCCTTATCGCATGCCACCCAATCGTGTCCCACATTGGTAAATCCAGATAAGTTTGACCTTCCAACTTTGTTAATATCTAATGTCCGTTCGATTTTACCCAAAGTGGAAGAACTTAAACTAGTTTCTCAAATCAATGAAGCGGATTTTCTTTGTATCACCAAAACTTGGTTAAATAATATTCCTGATTCTGCAGTTTTTCTTACTAATTATTTGATCTTTCGCAATGACCAAACCTCGTCCTGTGGTGGTGGTGTTTGCATCTACGTTAACAGCAAAATTCCATGCAGAAGACTCTACACTTATGAAGATCAGGGTATTGAATCTCTATGGGTGTCCATCAGGCCACCCTGCCTGCCTAGATCGATTTCTATAATTTTATTAGCTGTCATTTACTACCCTACATCCTGTGGCGTTGCAGAAAACGTTGCGTTATATAACCATCTCTAAACCAATGTTGATACCTTTCTCCGTAAACATCCCAACGCCCTTCTTCTTATTACCGGAGATTTCAACCCTTCAAGCACTGGCTTTGACGGAAAAACGGTTAAAAGAATCACCGGGCTAACCCAAATAATCAATGTTAAGACAAGAGGCGATGCTATACTAGATTGGTGCCTAACTAATGTTAAGAAATCTTTCTTTGATCAGCTTCAACTCCCTCAAATTGGAACTAGTGATCATAATACTATTATTATCAAGACATGTCTCCCTAGACCACAGAAGCCAGATAACAGCCCTATTTCAAAAAGAGACCTTAGATATAGTAATTTACAAAGATTTGGCCAATGGATTACATCATATGATTGGTCACCTGTCTTCCATGTCCACGACTGTGAACAGAAATACCAACTATTTTATGATACTATAACCAATATGTTGAAAATGTTCTTGCCCATTTTACGTAAAAAAGTAAGACAATCCGATAAACCATGGATGACTTCTTCACTTAAAAGTTCTATATGTAATCGCCAAAAAGCACTTTATAATGCCAATAAATCTTCGACAATGTTTAAGTACTGGCGTAATAAAGTTATTATGGACGTCAAGTCTGCTCGAACCAAATATTACGCCTTATCAGTCAATAAATTAAAACAAGGCAGTCCATCGAAATGGTGGAAAGAAGTTAAGTCTATTGGTGGTCTTTCCTCCAGAGACTCGTGGCACCATCAACTGCTGTCCCCTGATAACCCCACCAGTCAACACCTTGTTGAATCAATAAACAAGTTTTTCATTAGCTTGACCTTGCATTTCACCCCCCTTGAGCCGGACTTAATCCCCAACAAAATCCTTAAAATGTTTGCCTTTGAGCTCTCTCCTGTAATTGCTGATGTGTACAATTGCACACTGATGTGTATAATTCATCCCTCACGCAGGGCGTGTTTCCCTCCCTGCTAAAGTTGTCTATTGTCCGTCCCATCCCTAAAGAACTTCCTCCTACATCAATTGACAATGATTTGAGACCAATCTCCTTGACTTCGCAAATTTCAAAAATTATGGAAAGATTTACATTCCACTCGTTGATGTCTCAAGTAATAGACCAACTTGACCGTAAGCAATTCGCACTGCCGAACAAATCAACTACCCATGCCCTGGTGTACCTCCTTCATCAAATTTATGCTGCCTTGGACGGTGGTCATAACTCCATCAGATTGTTTTTCGCTGATTTCAGGAAGGGTTTTGATTTGGTGGACCATAACTCTATCATAAACGAATTAGAAAACCTTAATGTCCACCCTGTCCTTATTTGCTGGATTGCAGCGTTTTTGACCAACCGTCAACAATGTGTTAAAATTGATAACTATCAGTCTTCGTGGAAAAGTACCAATGGAGGCTTACCCCAAGGAACATGTTTGGGCCCTCTTCTATTTGCTATATTGGTCAACCCATTATTGAAAGACTGGAATGGTCCTTTAAAATTTGTTGATGATGCAACAACATTGGAAGTTATGCCAAGGTGCTCTCCAAGTATATCGCCTCTAGTTGTTGATGAAATCTCTCTATTTTCATCTGCTCGTGGGATGGAGCTCAACCCCAAAAAATCCAAAGAAATGATTATAAATTTTCTTCAATACTGAATTCCATGTGACCAATCTATATTCATTAACGGACTATGCATTGAGAGAGTTTGCAGCTTTAAGCTTTTGGGTGTCTACCTGTCAGATGATCTTACTTGGAATATCCACATTGACCATATTTTGAAGAAAGCTAATTCCAGACTTTTTGCTCTCCGATTATTGAAGAAGGCTGGTTTGGATTCCACTGATCTTATAACCATTTATAGCTCAGTTATTCGGTCAATACTTGAGTATGGATGCCCAGTATGGTCAGCTCTTCCTGATTACTTATCCTTACATCTTGAGTCAATTCAAAAGCGAGCACTCAAGATCCTGACAAATCTTATTACGAAGCATTGCAGACCTCTAAGCTTGAAGCAGACCTCTAAGCTTGAAAGCCTGGAATATTGACGTGATCAATTGTGTCAAAGATTTATTAATTCAACCAAGAAGAAAGCATGTAAAAATAATCCAGTCTACAACATAATCAGACCTTCCCAGCTCTTTAATGAACATGATTATTTCCTACGTAGGCCAAGTGAGAACTAATACTGAACGCTTCCGCAATTTTATTACTATTAAATATACGTAATCGTTCTAGTTTACACATTAGATCTTTATAGTTGTAAATATATAATATAATTTCTATCTTATATATTGTAGACCAGTATAATTGTTTGTATATACTTGTTATATTGTAAATAATTATGTAACTAGTTTATAACATAGGGACAATTGTGTAATTCAGTCTATACTGCAAAGCAATTGATTAATAAACAGATATTATTATTATTATGAATAGAAACGCCTTCCGTAGAAATACAAACGCCTTCCCTAGAAATATAGACACCTTCCCTAGAAATACAAACGCCTTCCGTAGAAATAGAGACACCTTCCGTAGAAATACAAACGCCTTCCCTAGAAATATAGACACCTTCCGCAGAAATACAGACACCTTCCGTAAAAATACAGACACCTTCCGTAGAAATAAAAACGTCTTCCGTAGAAATACAGACACCTTCCGTAGAAATACAGTCACAGACACCTTCCGTAGAAATAAAAAAGTCTTCCGTGGAAGTGTAAGCGTCTTCCGTTAAAGTATAGTCGTATTCCGTAGAAATATAGTAGCCTCCTTCCGTAAAAAACCTGAATGCCTTCCGTAAAAAGTAAATTTTAATGCACGCGCAAGCTTCTGTCATGCTGACATGGGAATACAATTTATTCCTCTTTATTTTATATACAGTCTTACACGCGCAAAAATGTTTTGCCAAAATTGTGGAACAAAGCTTTATCATTTAGGCAGTTATTGCCATAACTGTGGCCCACTACAAATGTCGTCTAAACCAGGTATGTATTTTTAATTTTTGATACATGGTACGTTACTCATTTATATTTTGAATAATTTGTATATCAGTATATTAAGTCGCCTTATCGCTATGTTTTCTATTTTTATAAACGTACAATTGATACATATGGATTAAAATAAAACAAGGAATGGCTCGTACAATTAAAGGGAAAACAATTTACAGTTTAATTACACAGTACAATTTGACACAATCAAAACGAATAATTTACATATTACATTATAATAAAAGTACGCCAGGCGAGCATGTGCTTGCAACTGAACTGTATACAAATTGGAGTATCAGGCCATTGCTTTTTTTTGCATATAAACACAATTATATAGCACAATGGGGTCAAAAGCAACAAACAACTGCAGCATTTGACTGGTAGTTCTGAAAATCTCCTTCTTGGCACATGAAAAAGCAAATATAGCAAATTGGGTTGATTTGAAAGAGACATAAACATATAGTTGTCTGTTAATGTAACTCATTGACTGGTACCATTACACCTGTACACCCTCCACTAAAGAGTAAATTTGTTATGATTAGAGTGAAATTCTAGTTAATTCAGTTCATAATTTACTGAATTCAGCAGTGCATATTAGGGGTGAGTGTATGACAGCCTCATAAATTTGAGAAATAGTTTAAACAAATGGTCATTAATGACCCATTTTTCTGTTCTAATTGTCAAGTATAAAATTATGCAGTTTTTATCGAGTATCAAAATGTTATGAATTATAAAATTATGCTTTTTTTCATTAAAAGTGTTCATAAAATGATTAACTTTTTAGGACCACATGGTTCACCTGCAAGTAGCACTAGCCTATCTATCTACCAGTAGCAGCAGTCCATCTACAAGTAAAAGTGTTCCATCTACAAGTAGCTCTGGTCTATCAACAAGGAACACCCCTTCATGGTGTTCTTACCTTCCAGGCTTTTAGGAAAAAAAAGGAAGAAGACCGATGTTCCAGATTCAAAACCAAAAAAGGAACACATTCTAGTGCAACATGTAAAAAGGCAAAGGTAGCACAGGAAGTCAAAGTGCAAGTGGGTCTAGTCTGTGATGATGGTGATGGTAGGTTGAAAAAACTGAAAGGCAGAACAATTCCTGTTCTTTTTAATGAAACAGATGATCCAGAAAATCTGCTTCAAAAATCTATAGATAAACACACAAGACACTTTAAGCAATTTAATAAAAATGATGTGCACGTCATCCTTTATTAAGACATGACTCTTGTTGCAAACTTGCCTGGTAGTGATACACCATTCACCTTGGGGGTGTATAAGCGTGACCTGCTAAAGCCATATTCAAAGATATACTTTTGGTTGTGTACTATTGAAGATTTCAAAAATTGTACATGTGAAAGTGAAAAAGAAAGTGGACATGAAGATGATACACATATGATGCACAGTGCTTTTGGTTCTTCTGAAGGTAGAAATAATAATAATTTGGTTCAAAACGAAGAATTTAAACCTACTGCTCCTGACAATGCCATATTAGTAGCATCAGATTCACCGCCGACAACATCACAATCTCTGTTTCATTCTGACAAGGCTGGCCATGGAATAGAGAATTATCTAATCCAGACCCAGTGCCCGACATGCTTGTTGTATTTTGCTCAAAACAAAATTGAATCACATGCTGATGCTTGTGCTCAAAGCTGGTTTGATCCTGTTGGTGAATGTGGAGTGGCAAATCCTAGCGACGAGCAAGATGTTGAAAATCTGGTTTCGGAAGAATGTTCAGAAATTCCTGAAAGCATTCCTGAAAGGTTGGAAGCTATGAAGAGAGTTATAACAACACTAAAGAGCAATGTTAAAAACACATAAATCAATAGACTGGCCATTAGGAGAAGGTGTATATTTGAGGATTACATGGATGCAAGACAAAAGAAGTATTTTAAGCCACAAGGCCTGCTTAAAATATCTTTTACTGGAGAGCCAGCTGTAGATGGCGGCGGATTACGGCGTGAATTTTTCACAGGTATTATTGATACTATGGCACCTGACAAAGAGATACAAATATAGTGAGGGCAAGTCCTCTTATAATTCTGCTACTAGCACATCTTAGTATAGATTGCAATTGTAATAACAGTATCTTACTAACTTATAGAAGCATTGCACCACATACAAATGAAACTATTTGATGATGAAGGATATCCTATTGTGAACATGCAATCTTTTGCAAATCAGGAGCATGAAGTTGCTGGTGCAATTATTGCCTCGTCCAGGAAGGGCCAGCTGCTTGCTTATTCTCTTCAAACATGTATGATTACATTGTGAGAGGAATTTGTAGCGTACAGGCACACAACTGGATTCAGCAACTGCAAGATGACACATTGAAGACTGCAGTCGAGAAGGTAAATAAATAAAGCCTGAGGTCGGTAAAGTTCGAGTTAAGCCCTTCAAGTTAAGCCCTCCGAGTTAAGCCCTTTTCGAGTTAAGCCCTTTTCGAGTTAAGCCAGACCACGCCCAATTAGAGAAGTATCAAGAGTGATTTTGCCCGCAGATTTAAATTTACACCCAGGACCCAGTTTTATAAAGTTTTGAAATCATTCTGAAATCATTCACTATTTTGTCATGTAACAAACATGTCTATGACCTTGGATAACAGAGAGACATTATTCTAGAGACAATCATGTTGCACAAATGATAATTATTAATAAACAAAAAAATAATGCATAGATGAAAGCCTGTGAAAACAATGAGCAATTGACAAGCTTACTCAATATGGATGAAATGATGGATGTCTTAATGTCCATTAACTACAGGGGAATTACTTTCAGGGAAACACTACAAACATGTGACAAGATTATTCGGTAAGTGTACAAAAATGCTTTGCCATCATGCAACAGTTTGTTACCCACTTGAACAAAAACCAAACTGTGATTGTGCACACATTGGTAATCCAGGTTAACAAGAGTTAACTTTGAGGTTTTAGAATGTGTGGTTACATACCATTTTACAAATTAGTTGACTGCCTGTATTAACCATTTAACCGGTTAAATGGTTAATACAGGCAGTCAACTAATTTGTAAAAAACTAAATAAAACATATTGCTTTTTGTGCAGATCTATGGTTATTACAGGCATAACCAAAACGCTGGCCATGATTGACCAACTGATCTTAGGACTTAGGTCATTTGGGGTGTTGACCGAGCTGCGCAAACATTGTGAAATTATGGAACCATTATTAACTATAGACGGCGGTGCAAATTTCCTGGTCACGTCAGATTTAATGCTGGATCATATGTCAGTGGAATGCAGCCCTGAAGGGAGCAACAAGAAGGGGCCTGAAATTGACGTACATAAATTTTTTTGCGACTATATCCATGAGATTGCTAATAGAACAGGTATTTTTCTAATAAATTACATACCTGCTTTCTGTCTTGTACAGTAGTTTGGTGATATAACATGCAGTTGGTAGCATATAACAACAATATTCACAACAGGTTGAATGTTTTCTCCAAACATGTGTCTTCCAACGACATCAACTGTAAGACAATGTTATAAGTCAATGTTAATATGAAACTTGATTTGCTTTTTATTGTAGACGAAGACAAGAATGATCTGGCAACATTGTACAAGTTTGTAACTGGTGCTAAAAGAGTGACACCCCTTGGATTGGAAAAAAACATCATGATTAAGTTCAAGCATGGATGCGTGCCTGGATGCCGTTGTAGACCAACAGCTGCCACTTGTGATCCGAGCATTACTTTTCCAATCCATTTTAAAGATGCAAAAGACTTTGAGATGATGATGGATGGAGCCTTGGCAGAGAGCTCTGGTTTTGGATTGATATAACTATTGGCGATATAACCATGCCGTATATGAAATATCCGCAATGTGAATAATTCACTCAAGTTATTGATCAATTGATAGTTGACATTACCTATAGTTGAGAAAACATAGCAATATACTTTCAATATGTTTGCAATTTTGCTCTATTTTAATTACTAAACTGATTTCAAGTTCCAGTATTTGCCATTAGAATGTGAAATAACTCTAATGATTCGTTATGATTAACTGGAAACTGCATTCTATGAAAGTCCATCAGGTAATGAAAGTATTCTTGAAAGATATTATCTTCATCTATGTTTGCACTCATGCAGTGTTCCTCAATTTCCTCCAACTTATCCTCAGATACATGTATTCAACAGTCAAATGCTCCAAATTCTTCTGGGATTGTATACAAGACATCTGGAACTCCACCAACAGTTTCATGACGGGAAGGTCTAATATAGTGTGTATTCCAGTACAGCTGAACTTCGTCCAGTGATTTCTGTAAAACATTATTGAAACAGAACCATAAACATTCATTTGTATATTCATCCTCTAAATTTAGTTGTCTCTCATCAAGCAAGTCTTTAAAGAATTAAATCCACCAGTTAGTGCATGTTTTTTTTAAATGCGACCACCAATTTTCTATTCTCTGGTTATGTGGAGAAGTGCCAAAAACATGTGCCTGCTCCCCATGAAATGGTGCATTATCATCTGATCGAAAGTAACATTGTGCTCCAGCTATAACACCATTTTCTGTGGCACAGTCAGTACGTGTTTGCAAAGGACACCCTTCATTTTGCTTTATAGACTCTAAATAAAATTGGGCAACAGTTTCTGGAGAATTATTTGACCTTGTAACTTCTAACCACAGTATTTTTTGGCTAAAACCATCAATTCCCCTATGTATAGGAAAGCCAAATGGTTTCAGCTTATCATAACCTGAAAGTAAAAAAATACAATCAAGTTATTAGTATGATCACTAAAATCATGAAATAAAGTTGTCTGATTTGAGAGTAAAATACAAAAATAGGGTGTAATAAGGTACATGCCATTCTGCATTATCAGTAACTGGACACATATAGACCAGTTGCAGTGCATTGTAAAAGTAAGGAACATTTCACACAGGGTACGTTACCAATGTTCAATGATACCTTATAACAGTTGCTGATGTGCGATACTTTAATTTAATATTATACACAAAAATACTCATAATTTATCATGAGTAGTACATATGTATTATGTATATCTACATACCATCTACATGCCAGCACTGATTGGGTCCATTTGATAAATACTGGCGTCTCCTTAACATTCTATTTTTTCTCAAATTGCTTGCTTCCGGGTCCAGTTCTTTTAAAATTTTTGCTACAAGTTTTCTTGGGATATGCAAGGGATGTTTGAGCTTTAATATATGCCACATCTTTCTGTAGCCAGCTAAGCAACCGGCACCATTCATTTAAACTCGTATTAAGTCCCTAACTTGCTCCTCACAGATTTGTTCTGTCCGTTTTGCTAAATTGTATGACCGCAGCTGCCGCTTAAAACTGCGCACACTCATGTTTATGCCATGCTCATTTTTAAGGAGGCAAGTTATAAAATGGTATTGATAACCACAATGAAAGTACTGCTCTATGATTTTTTGTTCATTGTCTAGAAGGAAGGAGAAAACAACAGAATTGTCTATTTTTAGTAAGATTATATAAACTTGTAATCAAAGATGGTATTTCATTTGTCTAAGATACAGAGTGACAAAATCGGTGGGTGGAAAATTGGCAGTGGGAACTCCAAGGATGAAACCAAAGATACAGAAGCAGTGGCAAATAAGCTATTTTTACAGAAGCAGTGGCAACTCAGTATTTTCCTTTAAAATCTTTATACTTTAGTAAATGATAAAAAACTCAATCCTATAATTCTAAGTTTTAATTTGAACAAATGAGTGTACACTGTAGTCAGTATATGTATATTCATAAAGCCATTTTTGCCCAAAACACTTTGTCTTGGCTCCATTCTTATTGTTTGTTATTATAAATTAGGACGAAAAGAACATAGTTTTCCTTACCTGCACTTTCATGTCCGCAATATGGACAAAAATTGCAATTTTGAAAGGAAAATTCTGCCAAACACTGTTCACAAGCCACCATTTTGCCCACGCAAATGCAAAATTTTTGGCGGGAAAGCTTGCGCGCGCATTAAAGTTTGATTTCTACGGTACCTGCGCCCTGATTTCTATGGAAGGCATGAATATTTCTACGTTTTTTACCGAAAGCGGCTACTATATTTCTACAGAATATGCCTATATTTTGTACGGAACACATGCATATTTCTACGGAAGGCGTTTCTATTTCTATGGAAGGCGTTTCTATTTCTACGGAAGGTGTCTCTATTTCTACGGAAGGCGTCTATATTTCTACGGAAGGCGTTTGTATTTCTACGGAAGGCGTAGAAAGAAGGCGTTCTATTCATACCGAAATGCTTTATTATAATGGAATACAACTTCAATTACACAGAACAATTGAGTTTTTTTACCGAAGAGACCTGACCCTAACGGGCCACTGTAGGATTAAGTTCTATATCTCCACTGGTAAGAAGAATGTTGAACGTAGCGTTTGCTTTAGGATAGTAGGAGAACTTATTGTGGGATCTCCTTTTATAAAATACAGTTTGAACACAACTCGCTCAACATCGTCGCGGTTGAATAAAGAACACATGCTTTATGCAAATTTCAATACTGTTTATCGACCACAAACAACAAAAAAAATTCTTGCTTTTAAACAAAAATCTTGAAGCAACACAAACATTGTTGCTTAGTTTAACATTAAGCCAAACTAACCGTTCGCCTGTCGCCAATCTATTGTACTGAAGCTGGCTGCGATCCATAGCCAAGTGCCAAAGTCGGCTTTCATGTCTATATTCACTGACGTTCAAAGCCAAACACAACCTCACATGTTCGGCCAGTTTGCCCTGATTTCCTGACGAACAATTCTGCCATTGATTACATTTGAATCTTGTGTATGTAGAGTCACAAATTTCATTAATTTGTGTTCGGTCATAGATTAAATAGACTGAAAAACAAAGTAAAAATACGGAGCTCACAATATCCGTGACCGCCATTACCGACACTGCAATTCTATACCTACCAATTATTTTATTTATTACATTTTTATTCAATTCTATGTATATTAGCTAGCTGATGGAGAAGAACAGCTAATTTCTGCATTTGCTCCATATGATCCTCCTACCCCTGAACCAAAGAAACCACAGCAACAGGGGAAAGGCAGTGTCATTGTGTCAAGCCAAAACCAGTGAAACAAGGGCAATCTGAAGACACATGTCTGGTTAACGATGAAGATCCACCACAAGTTAGATCATCATTTGTAAAGTATGAAATGAATGAAATCCCTCACCTGTATGTGTTACAGCCTATTGATGGCCTTAAGCTTCAAGTTGGGACTTTAGTAAAAACAGAGCATTGTTCGAGCCCTCTCATGATTGTTGAATTATTGCAGAAATCCAATAGTGTTATAGCAAAGCTTTACCCATGTGATATTAGCACAACTGCAATTCTTAATGATTTTGAGATACAATGTGATGTTAAATATATTTCTTTGTGGGATGGAGAAAAGCTTAAGTCAAAGACTATGGCTGACAAGATATATAGTATTGCCTCTACTAAGTTTTTTTCCCTTTTTATCAAGTACTGATTGTCCAGCATTAAGAACATGTTATAGAAATGTTGTTCGTGGAAAGGTGTTAAGAGAAAATATCCACTCTGGGTTTTCTAACTTAAGTTCAACTAGGTTTTCGTTTGGCCCATGTGATGTGTTTTGTGATAGTAAGATATTTGGGTTCGGCGAAAGGTCTTCCAGCAAGTTTACACTACTTCAGGATGGAGACTTTGCCATTTTACATGCCATTATGGGTGGGAAATGAGATATGAAACCTGGCAAAGATGCAGATAACAGCAGTTGAAATTGCAAGAAACAGTGATTTTGTGTTACATGTTAATGCAAAAATGTCTGTTGATACCCTATTAATAGTCATATTGTATTGAACCAGGTCTAACGACATTGTGTTAGAAAGAGCAATGCAAATTGCTACAGGAAATGACTACTTCACTGTAGAGGATTGGTGTTGATTGAAGACTGTTTTTCTTTTGCCGCCGGGAGGAGCGACAGCGTGTGTGCAGACTAAGATTATCAACATTGGCATAAAGCAAAGGTTAAATATGAAAAGCTACGGGGATTTTGGTAATTTGACGCAATCAAATGAAAACACTTTTTAACAAAAAGGTTTTTTACATTGCACGTTGAATCAAATCACTCAATTGGCATGTATTTGGGTTCACAGGCATGATTCTCTTAAAAATGTAAAGTTAAATAAGTTATCAATGTTTAATAAATATTTTCAACGAATAAATACTATGTATGTTGTGTTATTAAAATGTTATTATGTATGCCAACTTAACTGTCCTTTTGTCTTGTAGTAGTTATTGACTTTGGGAGATGCACTGTACCATTGTTCTCTTAGTTCATTGTGGACTTGTTGAAAAGTGACATGTTGACTGCCTGGTTTCAACTGCTGCCTTACAGTTTCAGAACGCTCTCTTACGAACATCATATAATTGTTTATTGGCTTTTTCAGAGGCTCTGTTTTCTTTTTTTGTGACTCTTCTTTTAGCAACATTTTCTTCAGTCAGCACTCTTTTCTCTCCTTTGGCATTAGCTTTTAGGGTTTTCTTGTTTTAGAAGTCTGTGTAAACAGTATGTACCGCCGCTACACTAACCATTGTTGCTGCTGGAGTCTCTGGAGTAGTTGTAGCTACTGCAAGAGTTTCAGTAGGGGTGGTAGTTCTTGCCAGAGTTTCGGTAGGCGTTGTAACCGCCAATGCTGCAGGAGGTGTTGTATTTTCGAGGTTTACTGACGTTGTAGCTGCTAATACAGTGGGATTTGTATCTGCCGGAGATGTGGTAGGCGTTATAGATCAGATGCAATGCAATCTTTAACAAATTGGTTAAAAAGAGAAGCTTGTTCAGGTCTTTCAGCAACGCGCCTCTTGATCTGTCGGTACATGTGCTCAAATATGGCTAGTATCGGATCATGGAATGAATGCCCACCTCCACGAGAGGTGTGGTGGAAAAAGTGTTGTTGGTGTTGGTAATGAAGGTGCTCTCCAACCTCAGTCGATACACGCATTAAGGAATGGAATGGAAGAGACTTCAGTAAGATAGGAGCGATATCAACAGCTTTGATCATATATGGCGTCATCTTATCTTTACTATACCAGGCTTTCATGAGACCATGAAAGATGTCAGCACATTTCACATATTCTTGTATAAGTTCCTCGGTCACACCAAAGGTATAATCATTCACGTTAACCGAATCGACAGGGCTGTTTTGTTTTAGCTGTGGTGCACGATCGAAACGACAAATTTCATGCATCCGAAAGTGATTCACCCATATTAGCACCTCACAATCATATTCGACTATCCGCTTGGATGGCCAACTTATTGCTTGTTGAAGACTGTTGGTTAGTACACCAGGACATGTAATCTTGGGAGCAACGTTGTCAAGAATATGGGGATATTCACCGAAGTAATGAGGACAAGCGGAAATCAGTTGAGCACACGTTTTGTTCAGTGATACCGGGGAAAGTTTGTTTTGTCCAGGCTCAAAATGAAATTTAAAATGTCCACTTCTAACACCACACATGTTAATGTTACTTTCCAAGTGCTTTAGAGCACAGTCTCTGTCGTTTTTCAAAATGACCGATTCAGCTTCCAAGCTAAAGATCGATCTCACTCGCAAAGTTAATAGTGACTCTGTGATTCTTGTGAACATATGGTCACAACATAGTAGATAATCAAATGTGAAAAGTGCAGGGAAAGGGAATTTGGGAGTTCTCTTGTTATTGAGCAATTCAGCTCAGATCGCAGTCCAGTAACTGAAGAAACTTCTCCTTTTGTTGCAGTAGTTTCCCTATTGTAAATACTGATACCAGTTTCACTCGTTGGATCAAGGTTTGGATCAGCTATGGCATCAAGAAACATTGAGTCACCAGTCAAAAATACATTGTGCTCATCATCTTTGATCTTCTTAATCCATTGATTCAACCACCCTGAACTATACCCCAAGGACGCCTCAATCGTTAAATTGAGCTCTAGATTTAACCTCGAATCTGAAAAATAGAATATCGAGAGAGGCCACAGTTCATTTAGATATTATGATATTTCATTTGAATTTGGATATTATGTAGCAACTGGTCATTGTTTACATTTCCAGTTGCTAAAAGGACACATTTTTGTTTTCCATATGCCCTTGCGTCGCCATAAACTCGCCCGTATTCTTGCGTTGGGGTCCGCGGATAAACAAACTTTAAGCATTAATGAAGACGTTCTGGATTAATACGCCAACCTGTTGCCGTTCTTTTGGGTTGAAGGACCACCGTAAACTCATTCTTTTGCTGCCTTTTCAACTGGTCAACAGAATATGCGCTGTCAAGCAGACCTGGAATTTTCCGTCTTAGATCACAAGCAAACTGAGTTGAATTCATATTGTCCTGAACGTTTAGAATGTATGTTTTATCCAAATGAAATCTTTCAACCGAGTGATCTAAAGTCATTATATCATACGCAGTTTTCTTGGCCTAGCAATTTCAATGATGTCTTGAATGGACAATTTTCCATCCCATTCAGTTGGCACACTTTGTATTTTTTTTGCTATTTGATACTGATATAGCAAATCCTAGAAAAAAATCATCCTTAGAACCATGGTGAATAGACGTTGCTGCTTCCTTATTCGACGTCTCCAGTGCTCTACAGCGTTTTGCAAGAGGTCTAGACTTGAACGCCCTTCATCCATTACCGTCATTCTTCTGTTGGATTTGTCTAAAGTTTTCTCTTTCGATCAAAAGGGCAGTAGGCTGACATAACCCTTTGCAATTTGAGAAAATCGGAGAATTTCATTGCTTGGGTTAAAGAACTTATCCTAGTTGATCACAAACTGTTTTTTAAAATGTTCAGGATGATGCCAAGTCAATTTGAAAAACTTTTAACTTTAGTCGCGCCAAAGATAACCAAAGCCAATACAAGGCCAGGAGTTATATCCCCAGCAGAACGTCTTTGTGTTACATTACGATATTTGGCAACAGGAGATGCGTACGCCTCTATAGCAGCAAGCTATCGTATTGGGCAAACAACAGTAAGTAGGATTGTCCATGAAACTGCTCAAATAATATGGCAATCACTTTTGGAAGATGGTCACTTAAAAGTACCACAACATGCTGATGACTGGAAAAAAATAGCTCATGTTTTTGAGAAAAAGTGGAACTTTCCTAATTGTGTTGGTGCAATGGATGGGAAACATATCGAAATTCAGGCACCACCATCTAGTGGGTCACTTTTTTTCAACTATAAAAAGTCATTTAGTATTGTTTTGTTAGCAGTATGCGATGGTAATTATCGTTTCACCCTTGTGGACATCGGTGAAGCTGGTCGGGAAAGTGACGGTGGGGTTTTTGCAAATAGTACCATTGGTTACTGTGTTAACAATGACAAGCTCCCATTACCAAATCCCAGACGTCTTGATACATCAGGAACTCTTTTTCCTTATGTCTTTGTTGCAGATGATGCATTTCCACTTCGTAATAATGTTGTTAAGCCATATGCAGAAGCAAATTTGGATATCAGAAAATTAGTTGCCAATTATAGGATCTCAAGAGCTCGAAGAATCGTAGAAAATGCATTTTGAATATTGGCAGCAAGATTTTGTGTATTTCACCGCCCAATTCACTCAAGGATTAATACCACTGAAGCTGTTACAAAGGCTTGTGTTGCCTACACAATTTTCTCATGGCTGGCAGACAATATGATGAAAATTGTTATTGTCCACCAGGATTTGCTGATTATGAGATTAATGGTCGACAAGTGAATGGTGAATGGAGGACTATCGTTCAAGGTGATACAAGTTTAAAACCTCTAAATAGCATTGGATCAAATAACTACAGCAAGGCTGCAAAACATACCCGAGACAGTTTTGCAAACTATTTTTGTTCGCCAGTTGGAGAAGTTCCCTGGCAATGGGAAATGTACTCAGTAGATGTAAGCTGACATTGATAGTGTTAACAGAGGTTGAAACTTTTAAAACAATTACATAAGCTTTAACCTATTGAGCTGCAATAGACCACAGTTCTCCCTACTTATATTTTCCCCTCTAATGCCAGGTGATTTTATTCTTCAATGGAGAAGCTTTGCAGCTTGATGGGCTAAAATCCCTCCAGCCCAAAGCTGGGGCAAAAAATTTTATCTTGTTGTTATGCATGAGAACATTATGTTATTAGAGTGAATGTAATGAATAAGTGAAACATTGCTTCTCATCATGAGAGGATATATTTCATATATTAGTTTAGTCAAAAATATTACAGCCCAGACTACAGCTTTAAAAAAACCATAAAAGATTAACAAAAGACTAGTTACAAATGCTTTTACTATATGAAATAATGTTCATGGAACAACTTTAATGCAATAATTTATAGAAAAAATATAACAACAAAGATCTTCAGAAAATGTTTTGGCCATTTTAACTGTTTTATCAAATATTTCATTAACTTACAGTCTAGTAATTAACAGTTCCTCAGATCATTTATAACATCAGGAATCATCAGAGAACTCTAAATCAAAAAGCAACTGCTGCATTTTTATTTTAGCCAATTGATTCTTCCTCAAAGAGATCTGTCGAAGTCTTCTTAATGTGTGTTAAATACTGCAACAAAACTGCTCATCTTCATCTTCTGATTTACTGCTTGATAACTTATTTTCTTGATCTTTCTTATCAATTGACTTGATTAGGAATTGCTCAACTGGATCAAGTTCAAGTTTCTTTTTTCTTTTGGGAACAACAGTGGCCTGTGGAAATTCAGGTTTTAGATTCTGTGTGACTTGCTGCTTATTACTATATTGGTCACTTGCTTGGCTTTGTCCACTTGCTTGGGTAAGGTTTAAAATAGCAGATTTTGGCACTGTCGTTTCTATGGTAGTAGGTGTATCAGGTACTGTTATTTCCATTGGAGGTTTATCTGGTGAATCACATCTTATTAATTGGATATTACTGTGAGTACTTCTGTTACTGACAGAATCATTTAAGAATTGCAACTGATTATAAAAGCGACAAGTTGGTGGTTTCGAATACCCACTCCCAAACTTCTCCATGTCTCGTTTTCTGTTTAGACACTTTTTGAACCCATCTGATAGGTTTTTCCATTTCTGTTTCACTTGTTGTACTAAAATTGAAATGTAATAAACAGCTTAAACTACGACACTACCCTCCTAAGGACTTACTTGAAGTCTTAGGATGCAAAAGTAAATTATTTTACTCGAAATATATCTAATTTAATAAATAATTTTCTAATATATAAAACAGGCATCACCATGCTGTGGGGCAGTGTGCACCCCCTAGTCCTGTCCATGAAGAAGGGGGGGGGGAGAAGGAGGAGGGGTGTTGTGCTATTCTGAGATTTTCAATGATAAGGCAGAAACATGATTAAAGACAAAATGCAACACACTAAATTAAGTTGACAAATGATAAATAATAGTACAGTAACATGAAGGCTATTTTTAACTAGATTGCCAGAAGTTCAGAACACTGGTATATGTTGATATAGGCAGTAGATGCACATGAATGATCTAAAAAAGGATCTATTCTTGTGCATTTAAGTAATACTGTGATTCTTTTTACATAAATTTGTTTGATGAATTGCAGAAATTAAAAATACAATCGTCTTGCAGTAGATAAACATACCATCTAACCCTGTTTTCTCTGCAATAGCATTCCAAACAATCCGCTTCTTGTCAAGTCTTTTATGGTCTGGCAAACTCCTGTTCCACAGAATAGGATGTGCTTGTACTTCTGCTACAAGCACTTCTAACACATCCGTAGAATTTGGGTCTAGACAGAGCATACAGTTAATTTTAAACGGTGTACTTTCAGCCAGGGACCCAAGTATTTTCACCATTATATACTTCTATTTTATGGCCCTTTGGGCTTTTATCGTGTTCGGAAATGACAAGTGTGAAACAGAACAAAGCTTTACCTTCTGAAGTTGATCCATTTAGGTTTGATACTGAGTTGTCTGTTGCGATATTACATTCACTTACAGTTTCATAGCTGTCATCAATATCTGTTAAACCTTCGTCCCATACTTGAGTCGCCATGTTTGTTTCTTCGACAAAAATGGAGTGATTTGATTGGTTCCCTTGTTTTCGCTTTCGCAGTGAGATGACTGAGATCCTACTCACTGGCGAAGAGAAGCGAGGAGAACTTTTTTCTCGCGAAAAATATTGTGCCTCTACTGCGCACGCGTAGAATCATTTCGCGCCAAAATTTTCGCATTTCGCTAAGAAATTTCGCTTGTGGAATCAGGCCTTCACGTTAGCCTGTGTTGTCAGCCAGATTTACACGGTAATATCCGGCTGGCTACGCAAGCTACTTTACGTACGATTGACTTTTAATTTGTGAAAATGTTCTTCTATAATTAGATACAAATTGTTATTCGTATCTGCTTCTATAATTAGATACGGAGTGTTTTTAGTAATTTTACTATGGGGTTTATTTTTGCAAGATATTACATGTAAGTAGATTAGAGATTGTGAAAATTTGCTTAGCGTCAGTACTCAAATTACATTGTCATTGCTTGCTGGATCAAGCTGGAGCATTTCTCAGCAATAATTTGGTCTTTAATATCAGTTTTGAGTAAACAAAACACACTAATTCCCTTCATCCCAATAAATAAAGGTCACTGTATGATGCAAAAATTTAATTGATTATCAATCTTAATAAAAAACAAAGTCACACAGAGTTAAATGAGTGTAAATTGAATGCATATTGTATAGTCGTAAATCATAATAGTGATAAAGATTTCTCAAATTTTTTGTAAACTTGTCAGAAGGCCTAAAGAATATTATATTAAATACAGTAAGTACTAAAATTGATTAAATAACCTTTAAAGCATTGCCTAAATACAATAACTCACTTCAAACTTAAATTATAGATACATACCCCTCGGAATGTTTACATATTGACTGAATTTATTAATGACTGACTGGTTTGGATTTTCACCCCTCTACACAACACTGAAAGTGTTTGGTTTATATTTCATGTTTTCGAGCCACAAACTTCTTGTTGTTTTTAGAAAGATCCGATAAAAATGCTCGCATGTAAACTAAATTAATCACCTCTGGTGAATGTCTATTAATTATACTAATTTGTTATAATTAATTACCAAGTTAAACATCATTCCTTCATGTTGGGCATAGTAGAATACTCTTACGGAATGAAGTTGTAGACCAAATCTTGTGTCATTTTGTCAAAAAACAAATTAAGGAGCTATAAGAAGGGTCATGAAGGGTTGTTGTAGGTAGCCCATTGAATATGTCTGCATGCTGTTGTAGTGTATCATTGAATGCAGATTAGTGGTGGGCGATATTTCTTTAAAATATCGATACTTCCGATACGAAGAATTTGGTTGTTGGTATCGATACTATTTTGCAGAATCGATGATTTCGATATTAGGTAATTGGGTTACGTGAGGATTACATGGAGTATTATAGACTATTAGTATGGTGTCCCATTAGAGACATTGATTTTTTCCAAAGATATTTTCAAAATGTATTCCTCATTTAAATTAATTTAGTTTCGTTTTAAAATAATTTCGTTTGAAGTAATTTGTATTGATTTGAAATAAAAAATAGCATGTCCCATTAGAGACATTAAATATTCTTTCCTGTATTTTTATTTTTATTGAAATGTTTCTGTTTTTATCTTTTTTACATTTTTACTGAATTACTTTTTATTCTTTAGTATATATTTCATTGTATAAATTTCATGTTTTGTTTTAAAAAATGTCCCGTCGGAGCATAGTTGGAGGAGTCATTTTCTTCTTGCATTTTGAGAAACAGTGTTTCCCGAATGAGTTAGCCTGCACGCAGGCATGTCTATTTGATCACCAATATGGCCGCTGCCCAAGGTACAGCATGGAAAGATGACGAGGATTTAAAAAATTCATTGGAAGATGTGGTTAAAAAAGGATACAAAAGGGAGGAAGTTATAATGACTCTTAGAAGGGACTTCCCTCAATACACGTGGGATTGTGTCAAGACTTTAGACCGGCGTCTGCGACATTTCTCTATAAATTACATTGATTAAGACACTCCTCTCGAAGCAGTTCAAGGTGCAATTGCACAGGAACTTGAAGGGCCAGGCAGTCTATTCAGTGTGAGAGCAATGACCAAACAGTTGCGAATACACCATATACCGTAGAGTATGGCCCTTCCACTAGCAATAGAATTGAGCGCTGGTGGAAGGAGTTACACGAAAGGCTTGAAAAATTCTTTAAGTTTCAACTTCAGCAACTTCTAGATCAAGGATTTTATGATCCTGAAGATGAGGAGGACCGCAACATGCTTGCTTATATTTACATTCCAATTGTCCAAAGAGAAATTGATTTGTTCGTTGAGTTGTGGAACAATTCAAGAAGTCGCTTACAACGAAACACATTAATGCCTGATGGAATACCTAACATAATACACAGTTGTCCAGAGGAATATGGATTAGAAGACAAAGGCTGGCCATTAACAAATGATGAGCTTGCCAAAGCTGCTGAAGTGTCTGGTGTGCTTGATGTGACAGATAAATACATTGATGATGATTTTCAAAGAGAATGTGCCAATCACCTGGATGATGTTATTAGTATACAAGCTAAAGATGCAGCACGAAAATACAGGGAATTAAGAAGGGCAATTAAAGGCAGAAT
The DNA here is from genome assembly GCF_004324835.1 of Dendronephthya gigantea. Classification (NCBI taxonomy): domain Eukaryota; kingdom Metazoa; phylum Cnidaria; class Anthozoa; order Malacalcyonacea; family Nephtheidae; genus Dendronephthya; species Dendronephthya gigantea. The sequence continues at coordinate 1,436,141 of NW_021163049.1, forward strand.
TCCTTAACACATAAAGTGTGTTTGTGAATGCAACCATAAACAGCAAGCACAATATTTTATTAGTGGTTGTAAAACTTTCTGCACCTACTTGCATGGGAATTTTTGTTAGATTTTATTTTTCTTAAAATATTTTTGTTACTCAATCTGCTATGTATAGCTGACCATGTAATGTGTAAAATGTGGACAATATTATATTACACAAAAAAAGAACAGCAACATAACATATATAATCACCCAACTTTATGGCAAGCAACTGGCCACAAACCCTATATGAAGTTTTGATAAATGTTGATAACTTCATTTGCAAATTCATTTAACAATTGACCAATCAGAATCGCTTGTAACTAAAATTTGACCGACCAATATAAAATGAAGTTTTCAATTGCTGAAAATAACCTGTTAAATTCTTGAGTTATTAATCAAATGAGTTGCTTGAAATTTGCAAATAAAATTTTAAACATTTTTCTAAACGTTTTTTTGCCACAACTGTAACCATAATATAAACCATAATAACTTTAAAGTAACTAATTTAACAAGAACAAAATATAAACTGAAATACTATGTATAACAAGGTCAGGTAGTGTTGATGATTACCACTGTGTGCAGAACATTGCGGTGCTGCACCCACAAATTAATATGCCATAATCAGACTAAGTGTGTTGTATACAGTCAAGTTAAACTAACAGTTGAACTGCAAAACTGCCAGTTCGACTATTTCTTATAGGATGTACAAATCCGCAAATGTTCTCAACAACAAACACTAAAAAGTAGTTTTCAACAAATGTATAGGTGTGATGCTTTTACAAGACCATAACATGTTCTTCCAATTTAAGGTCTTTACAGTAGCTATTACAACAGTTATGCTCTAAAAACAACTTGATAGCATTTTGTGAGAGATTCCCAATACAAAAATTGAGTTTGTTTCCAGCACCATCATAGCTTACAAGATCTGCACTTGCTATTTCAGGGTCACACAATTTGTAGCCTATGCCTTGTATATTAACCAGCAAAAACTTCTCTCTGCTAACCTGGTATGAAAAATGAGCCAGAGCTTCCACTTTCTGCACAACAACTGTGGTACAATCATGAAGAATCTCTCCAGTATTATTCATGTACTTGACAAATGGTTTTCCTTCAATGAATTGCTCAATTGTAACACTTTCTGTGATGTTTCCATTTACTCGTATCTTTCCAAAGTATATTCGCTTATATATATATACGCTTTTCGATGCCTTCTTTGAGCCATTGCAGCTGCATATTTCTTAAACTGTTCTTTTTCCGCCATGTTCTTATGTAATAGCACATGGTCATTCACCTGTCATTCACCTTCACCCGACCGCCTTTGATATTACCGCTACTTTCCATCTCTCAGTATGCTTTTTTCGAAATGTTTCTTGTCAGAAATGTCTCCGATGGGACACAGAAAAAGTTGTCTTGTTTTATTTTAAAACAAAACATGAAATTTATACAATGAAATACATACTAAAGAATAAAAAGTAATTCAGTAAAAATGTAAAAAAGATAAAAACAGAAACATTTCAATAAAAATAAAAATACAGGAAAGAATATTTAATGTCTCTAATGGGACATGCTATATTTTATTTCAAATCAATACAAATTACTTCAAACGAAATTATTTTAAAACGAAACTAAATTAATTTAAATGAGGAATACATTTTGAAAATATCTTTGGAAAAAATCAATGTCTGCAGAAAACATTGCAGCAGAACTCAAAAGAATCGCTGTTGAGTGTAAGATAGATGACAAAGTAGTTGCACTGGTCACAGACAATGCGGCAAATGTTGTTGCAGCTGCAAGGATTACCGGATGGAGACACATCCCCTGCTTTGCCCATACTCTGAATTTGATTGTCCAGGCAGCTATATTTGCAGATACAGTGTTGGCTGATTTGAAGAAGAAGTGCAAAGGTATTGTAACCTTCTTCCACCAAAGTACTAAAGCTTTAGACAAGCTGAGAAAAATTCAAAAACAACTTAGCATCCCTGAGGGAAAATTAATCCAAGATGTAGAAACTCGGTTGAATTCAAGCTTTTATATGTTCAAAAGAATCCTTGAACTACATGAAGCTGTCACTACAACACTTTGTTTGCTGGGTAGGAATGAGTTGTGTCTCTCTCATCAGTAGATGTAGAAAAAATTAAAGCATCCATCAAGGTACTTGAACCCTTTGAAATGGCAACGACTGAAATGAGTGCCGAAAAGTTTGTCTCAATCTCTAAGGTAATACCAATAGCAAGAGCTTTGCAGCAGCTAACTGGTAATGATGCATCCCAAGGGGTCAACAAGGAGCTTGTTGCACAGATGCGCCAACATTTTGTCAACATGGAGATGAATGGTTTACTTGCCAAGTCCACCCTAATAGATCCTTGTTTCAAAAAAATGGCTTTTCTAAATGTTGGAGCATCCCGTACAAATGCAGAGTCACTAATGCATGAGATAGCTACAGTGGAAACGCCAGCAGAAGATGTCCCAACTCCATTGCCTAAAGGTGATATACTATGGCAAGCTTTTGATGCAAAAGTAGCAGATAGAGCAAATGCAAGACAAGGTATGAATGAAAGTTTGCTTGAGAGCAGGCAATATTTTGAAGAGCATGTGATATCATGTGAAGATTATCCATTGACATGGTGGTGTGAAAACAAGAAGCACTATCCAGGTTTGGCAGGATTAGCTAAAAAATATCTGTGCATCACAGCAACTTCAGTGCCTTCAGAGCGTTTATTTTCGAAAGCTGGGGAACTAGTCTCACACAAAAGAAGCTGTCTGAAACATGTAATCATTGAAACACCATAAGACACAATCCTTACAACAAAACTGAACAATGGATGGTTATGGACTCTTTAAACATTTTTGATCTTGAGTATTGTGTTTAAACCTCATGGCTCAGTTCAAATAATTATACTTTTTTAAATCTTTATTGTTGTTTTAAACTTTAATGCATTGTACATTTCCATAAAACTGTGTCAATATAGCTTTACCTTATGGCCTTATGCCTTATAGGTGAACAGTGCTAGTATCGATATCGGTATCGTATCGAAAATATCGATAAAAAAATATTGATATCGTATCAAATCATAAAATCCCAGTATCGCCCACCACTAATTGCAGATGCAGTTGCCTCCAGGCTTTGCTTTGGACCACCCACAATCTGTGATTTTACAATCATGTGATTCAATATTAGCATCAGTTTAAAATTGCAAATAACCAGTTATCTGAGAATGAGATGTCATATGCCAATCCTGGGATTTGGGCCAAAGTTAGACTGGAAATGGTATGGCCCAAAATTAGGCTGGAGACTGGTAATTGGTACCTCCTAGCTTTCAAGACACTCTATAAGCATTATAGGGAGCAATAGGGTGTGTTGCACCTAGTCACACAAAAACAAACATTTTATGATCTGAAAACCTACCAGAAATTAATAGAGATTTGAGTATTTTTGATATTTATATTAAGGTTGACATCTGCATTTGTACAATATGAGCACTAAAGATAGCCTGCTCGCAGACTGAATTAGGGGGCCGGAAATTAAACGGGGAAAATTCAGTCTGCTGAACTGCGGGCATTTTCGTGTACGGTGACGTAATATGAACTGCATAATAATATGATAATTATTCGAGCGCACCGCATACTAAAATGCAAATGGTGGCCATTGCCAGGAGCGCGCATGGCGTCGAGTAATCGTAATTGCTACTGTATTCTGTGCTCTCGAACGATCGAAAAGCCGCACGAAAGATATTTGGTATCCGGGAAGACAAAATTTAAAGCTAGTGAGGCTCTTCGACAGTTGCCATTTGATGTTTTAGAGACATCAATTTACATTTGTCGACAGTGTCTCGATAAACTACGGAAACGAACCGCTCTTCTTGCTCAAAATAAGCTCATCGTAAGCGAACTTAAAGAGGCATATGAAAAAGGTCAACGCGAAAGGCGACAAGGCTTTGAAGACGAAGAACCGAGCAGCAAACGGCCATGTATAACAGCGCCAAATTTGCCCAGCACATCTCAGACAAAGGCTACGACATCAATTGCCAGTACACGTGAAGTGGTCAGTGAGCTGCCGGAATTGTTGGAAATACCAACTCGCATTTTACATTCAACCCCCGTAAAGTCCAGAGAAACGACAGGAGTTAACGTTATAGCAACGTGGCCAAGTCAAAGCAGGCAGAGGCAGCTGAATCCTGATTTGGAACCATTAGGAAAGATGCTTGTTAGAGGAACATACAAGCAAATTGCCAATGCAGCGTGGAACAATCCAAACTTAAGAAAACATCTTGTCTTCAATGCTTTGAAAGACATTAGAAAAGAATGTGTTGGCTTGTGTTCAAAAAAAAACCCAAGTTGCCTGCGGTCACCCTCAAAGGAGCAGATGCTTAACTTTTCTTTTGATAAGCAAAGAAAAGAATTGGAAGAGAGAGCACCATTGTTTTTCTCTGTTCTAGTAGCTGCTGGTTCAACTAGTACCAAAAAGAGGAGAAGGCATGGATTCCAGCTGTTGGCATGGCTTCATCTATACTCCTCAGAAACCGTTCACCATATATGAATGCTATTCAGTTGTTGTTAGGAATATTTCTATATCATTCTAACTGGGCGGTAAGTTTAGTACCACATTATTTATTTATTTAGATCCACCCTATATGGCAATAGATAAAAGTTGACCAGTTTAACCAGGACACATTTCTCTTCTACACTTGTATATTAAAAATTTCTACATTACATTTACAGCCTGTAATGTCACGGTTTTCCAAGTTGAGACTGGTAACATCACCAAACCATCTTTACAAAAAATTGGAAGAATTTGGTGCTGGTCATGATGCAGTGATTAAAGAGATGGTCAGTCAGGATTCCAAATGGTTAGCAAGCCAAGAGAATGCAACAGAATCAATGCAACCCTCTGTTGGGTTTAAACTTACAATTGACAATGTGGACTACAGACAGAATGTTCATTACATGACTGAGGAGCACCAAAACTTGATAAGCATTATGTCTCTGTTAATGCAACCATTAATAGGGTTTCAGCAAACCATTTGAGTCACAAGAGTCCTGTTGGTGGCATCAATGAAATGGAGAATGGGAAGTGTATTCCAAATCACACAGAGCAGAAAGCACAGAGAGATGACTATATTTCTCTTGTCGAGCGTGTAATTGTGGAAAATGTTCCATGCCTTGAATTTGGAAAGGATATTATACAAAAGCATATTCCACATAAATACACTAAGGAAGCATCGCAACCAACAGAATCTGTGAGTGTTATCAACAAATATTCACCTTTTAATCCTATGTTGTATATCATAGTCTAATACAACATACACCACCAGAATGATTTTTGCTCTTCCCCAGGTCCCTACAGCGTGTGAAAAAAATAACATTTTATTTGAATTATAATACTACAGGCATTTCTTGGTGTAATCTACGAGAGTGAGAATGATGCTAATGGGATAAACAAGATATTGCATGATCTTCATAAATATGTCCCATTTACCGGTGAAGGAAAAGACCGAGAATATGCCAACCAACCTATTGTTGGAGATCAACTGACGGTAGAGCGAGCTGTCAATTGTCACATGACCTTGTGCAATGGCTTCACACCAGAAGAGCAGCTAGATGGTCTACACTTTGAAGTGGCAGACTGGCATGCTGGAAACAAAGCTATTGGTGTAAGTTGAATGGTGTTACAGGGACTACTGTATAAACCAGTTAAATCTTATCAGTCAGAATGCTCATTTCATTTTTTTTAAATATGCAACATTGCATTGTAGATACTAGTCAGAGAAGAAGTTAAGGAGAAATAAAGTTTCACTGAAGAATGCTACCAGAAGGGGAGACATTAGCTCTCCAAGCTTCTTCATATACTGATATTAGCAATATTGTTCCCTTGCCTTACTAGGAAAGAGACTGATAGTATTAGCAATATGTTGTTGGATGGGTTTGAGACATCTTTTCATTCCCCAACCTTTTCTGCAACAAACATATTCAGTTATGTGTTTTATTAGTGTTAAATTTTTTATGCAATTATAGGTTGCATTTTCACATTTGTACAGTGCAGCTTCAGCAGGAGACAAGTGCACATTGTACAGCGACCGTAATTTGGTAAACCGCGCGCAATGTGAAAAGTGATGTGGACTCCGCTGTATTGGCAGCACGGCGGTTCTTCGCACTTGAGATCGAAGCACGAATTGTAGCAGCTGCAATGACAGAACTAGGCATGGAGGAATTTGATGATACAGCAGATGGAATTCCATTAATGGACAACTGGACTAAAAAAGAAAAGGGAACCTACATCCGTCAGTTATCCTCCAAAATTGTGGACAAATACATTTTGGATGAAGAAAAACACAAAAAGATTGCTGCAGCTGTAGAATGCCTTGAGGAGAAGCATCTACAAAGATTGAAAGACAAGACAGCAGATGGCCGATACAAGTGTCGATTTCCAGGTTGCGGAAAAACTTTTAGCAATGATGGAAAATGGCGAATGATGCATGAACGAGCTCATGACCCTCCCGTTTGCATTGAGGAGCAGCCAATGCTGGTGGAAATTTTTGATGGGGGCGTTGTAGATGATGATATGTACAACTATCAAAGAGCATTGCTGGACTATTGGGATGGTAGTGATGAACTTCCTAGATGCTATTTCCGAGGGTGATGGTTCAAGAGTCATACGAAATTGGAAATTTCTTCTTCTTTATTTCCACCATGACAAAGGGAGCCAGAAATATGCACTTGAAGCTCTTTATCTGATGTTTCAGGTGCACGCCCTTCTCAGTCCAAAAGCAGCCCACCATCTTGTGTGGAATAGATTTTCGAAGAGGAAGCATTCTCTCGGAGGAAATATTTCTCTTGACCTCCAACTAGAATTCCTCAATAGGATTTTCAAAGATGTCGTCAAGAAACTGGGTCCAAATGCCAACCCTAGATCCATTAGCAGAATTTGTAATGCTATGAACGTTACAAAAAAGTTGACAGAAAATTTTGACAGTGCTATGGCCCTCTACAAGAGATCAGGAAAGCATGTCCGCAAATCATGTAGTGCTGACTTGAAAAAAATTGTGAATGAACTTTTGTTTCATAAAGCATTTGCAAAAACACCAGGAAGATCGTATGGTGCCTACTCAGGGATCAAACCATCAATTGTGTCAGACTTTAATTTGCAGAGGTTTTATGGTTGGATCAATGACCACAAGAACTATATGATCCTTCATCGAAAGGCCAGATAAAATAATTGGCTGATGTGAACTGCAAACAACAAACAGATATATTGCACAAGGTTGTTGTCACAGTGTTGTTTATACAGTAGCATATTGCATTTCAACCCTTTTTGTATACCAATGATTTACATACCATTTGATGAAGCTTTTGATGTAGTTTCAAACAAGATTCAATAGCTCAACATGAAGTTCTCATATGTTTTATAAGCAAAGCATCTGATTGGTGTGGGAATCAAAGGGCAAATCAATTGCTTAGTTTATTAAACAGTTGGGAATTTCACCCAGAAATATTAAATGTTTTAAAAGTGTGGCCATTGATGATTCATTTTAACCCTTAATTTTACCCAAAATAAGAAACTTGTCAAGGGACCAGCCAAATACCAACAAGCACTTGATAATAGTTATAAATGATTTCACAAAATAATTTAAATGTAAATAGTATGGTGTAAATTGCACTTGATAATAGTTATAAATGATTCCAGAAAATAGTTTAACTGTAAATAGTATGGTTTACAGTGCACTTGGTGTAGTTTTAAATGATTTCACTAAATAGTTCAAATGTAAATAGTTATGGTTTATAGTAAGCAATAGATGTTTAAGATGACATGATATCATGGTATAGTAGAAAATGTCATTTATTTACTCATAACAGCAAGGTTTTCAAGGAAACTATCATTTCCATCCTCATTTGAATCATATAAGGACTCTGTTTCATCAAAGTCATATTCATGACTATGCCAAAGCTCATGAAGACTGGAGTCATCCTTCAGTTCCTCCCAATCCATTTCAATGTCAGAAATTTCTTCGAACATTGACACATCATGCTCAACTGTAATGTCACCAAATACTTGTGAAATAATATTCAGTACAGCATATGCATGATGTCTTCGCCAAATTTCAACATTTTGTAAAAACATTCTACTGTAAAAAGTTTGTGGCATGTTTGTAGAATTTGGATAATCTGAAGCCAACCAAACTCCAGAAACACATTAGGTACACCTACAGCTGACGTCATACCAGACATTTCCCTCTCTATTAACTCCTTCTTAAATGTTATAAGGTTTGCTCTTAATTTTTCTTTAGCATTTGCACTTACTGCTCTTGTTGCATACAACTTTCCTGAAAGGCTTGGGGTATCTGTAGTTTCTTGGATAGCAACAAGAGGCACTGTGCTACAATCTGCCAGTCCACATTCACATTTTGCAGCACAAATGTCACAACACATATGCGAAGGGCCATCACTGCTATGACTGTAGCCAAACTCTTCCATTATCATTTTGCGAAGACATACAGAGTCTTCGTTTGATAAAAATGTTGCCATCTTTGCTGAGCAGTAACTTGACAGCAATCCATTGTAAAGAATAATGCAGTTACTGGGTTTTCCATCTCGACCAGCTCTCCCACTTTCTTGTACATACGACTCTAGGGTGCTTGATGGACCAAAGTGAATGACTTTGTGAACACATTTGCAATTTACACCCATGCCAAAAGCGATTGTAGAAATCAAGACACGAATGTGGCCAGCCTCATCTCCAAACTTGTTAATGATGTGTTCTTTCACCACATTTGGGGTGCCTGCATGGTACATTTCAACTAATCTTTTCTCAGGATCTGTGCTACCATGATAAAATTTTTCTTTTAAGTTTAACTGAAACATTCGAAATATTAGTCCACACTGTTTACGGGTTCGACAATATATCAGGGTGCAATCTGTTTTAACCCCATTATGGTAAAGCTCATCAATAAGCCCTGAAAAGACCATCTCAAGAGGCAAATTATTGTTGATATACTGAACACTGTAACACAAGTTCTCACGGTCAGGACTCATTTGTACTGTGTAGGTGCTCTTTTTTGGAAGTTGTAGGGAATTAAATATATATTCTCTTGTTGACTTTGCCGCTGTTGCTGTTAGGACCAAAAACTTTAAATGTGATGGCATCAAAGATCTTAATTCGCCTAAATTACCATACCACTGTCGGAATGGTATGCTTTGTCTACCATGTCCCCCGTCACTTGAACCCCTAAAATGATAAGCAAATATAACAAACGCTAGAAACTAGATTTAAAAAAATAGATATGTAAGCAAAAAGGCTATGACATTGAAACTTACCATTGGGCAATACAATGTGCTTCGTCTACAGCCACTCCAACAAGATTTTTTACAAACAATTTGGAAGAAAATATTGCTCTCCATTTGCTAGTCGAAAGAAGACACTCAGGAGACGCATACACATGCGAGTATCTTCCTTGCATTACAGTTTCTATCACCTTGTCTTTAGAATCGTCCGTAATACAAACAGCAGGTATTCCCAGATTGGTCAAGTAAGCAACCTGTTCTTCCATCAGCGATTTTAAAGGCGAAATCACAACCAATATGCTTGTGCCGTTGTCCTTTGGCTTTATGACATCAGCAATCAATGGAACAGCTTGAAATACCAAAGATTTTCCAAACGAAGTAGGCAGGTTTACATATACATGTTGACCCGAAAAGTATGCATGTAATGCCTCTATTTGCTCAGCATACAACTCCTTTAAATTAAATGTAGAGCACACAGTCCGCAAGGCAGTTTCCCAACGGTGAACATCGATATCGTAACTGTGCTTCGACGACGCCATGTTTTCATAACAATCAGTGTAAATTGTAAATTTATTATATAATTTTATATTTGCAAAAATAATTTATTCAAATTATTTAGCGACTAAACGAATCAAAATGCTTGATCTATCGTTGATACGTTTGAACCAATCACGTTCAGTTACTTAAATCCGTGTAAGTGTTACGTCACCGTACACGAAAATGCCCGCAGTTCAGCAGACTGAATTTTCCCCGTTTAATTTCCGGCCCCCTAATTCAGTCTGCGAGCAGGCTACACTAAAGAATGATGGCATAATTGTTTTCATATGTTTAAATAAGTTTAACACATTGGCAGCCTTGTGGGAATACACATATCATATTGGAAACTAATATTACCATTGTTGTTTAGAATTTACATTGTACATTTAATTATTATCATTGTCAACCTTCATAGAATTAGCTGTATTTATGATCAACAAACTCTTCGAACAATTTATCAGCAACAGATTAATTTTTTAAAGATAGATCAGTTGATCTGTGTTGCAACCACTTTCGTATTTCTTTCAATTGCAAAAGTGAAACAGCAACACATGCATGAGGATACAGTCGAAACTGTTTACAATCAGTATCACAACCACAGAATACCTTACAGAAGTGGAACTCCTGTACTTTTTTCGTAAGTGTGATTCGTCATGATTCGTCACTTAGCAAGTGCATTTTTTTGAGGTAGTCACCCCCCTGCCAATGTCTAAAATCAAGCCATTTTTAGTATTGGCAGGGGGGTGACTACCTCAAAAAAATGCACTTGCTAAGTGACGAATCACACTTACGAAAAAATAGTATAGAGTTCCACTTCTGGTAGGTATTCTGTGTCACAACTATAAGGAAAGACTTTTGCTAAGAAATAAGAACCTCAAAAGGAATCATGATAGACAACTTTCCTATCATTTTGTCAACCGAAAGAGGTTAAATAATGCAGCTCATCAATAGCATTAACTTTAACAAAAACATCAGGCTTCTGAATTAATTCCATCTTAAAAGCTTCAAACGATATATAAGACTAAACAATAAAACAAGCATAAACGCAACACGAATGACAACATCAAATGACTCACTCTGTTTTATACTCGATAAAATATAACCAATTCGATTGGTTATCTCTTCTTTTTTGTGTTTGCGTGAAAAGATAAAATACCCAACTTTTGAAATAAATTTACAAAATGCTAAAAAAGTAAATAAACGAGAAAGATTTGTCACGGAAATTTCCTTAAAAATTATATATACAAAATCAACTGTTTTAAAGTTGCATGCAGAAAAAAAGTCTCAAATAACTTAAGATGATTTATATAAACTTTTTCAATTTGTTTTAATTCAATTTTTGAGAAATTATTCGAAAACCGCTAATCGCTGCAATAACTTAAACTCTTTTTTTTCAAATTAAAAATTTCTCAATTTGCATACATCTCATATGCTATCATTTTACAACCGCACATATGTTTAAATAAGAACTTGCAAGAACGAAACTCATTTGATTTCTCTTTAAATGTGTTTAAATATTTCATGCAATAAAATAAAATCAACAAAACCAAAGGAATAAAAAATACCATTTTCAATTAAACAATTTTTCACCACATTAAAAATAATTTCCTTAAATTTATTTTCAACACCATTATTAATTATTGGTTTATTGACCAGAGAAAACAAGTGCAAAAAACATTGTGTCATCACTTTCTTAACTCATATTGTAGGTAAGGAGGTTGAGATAATCTACTTTTAGTTTTCTTCACATGAAAATTAAAATTCAAATAATAAATTTCATAACAAGTCAATGGCTGATGTGGTCTATACAACGAACAGACAACAATTTTCAAAGAAATCTTTGAATCAGGAAGAAAAACAACATTGACTAAAAAAACAAAATACTTCACAACATAGAGATCGCCATTAAAAAAATTATAAAGTCACCAAGAGAATTCAAGCCAAGAACAGTTGATGGAAAAATGAGTCAACTATAGGTCCTCCGGCAGGAATCAAACCTACGCTTTTGCGATGCTGGTGCAATGCTCTTCCCACTGAGCTACAAAGGTAGCTCCCAAGAGCAAGCTTGGTTAATGTGTATAGATAGATGGTAATAGATACATCCCAAAAGCGTAGGTTGGGTTCATGCCGGAGGACCTATAGTTGACTCATTTTTCCATCAACTGTTCCTGGCTTGAATTTGAAGTGTGTATAATACCACTCGAACATTTCATTAACAAATACCACTTATTAACATTTTTTAAAAACACACCAGCAATATAAGTATCAGGTTTATCATTAACATTGAAATTCTTGCAATAAACATTCAAATTATCATCATACAAACAAGAAAAGATATCAAGACGTTGTAGAATAAGTAAGGATTTCAAATTAGATTTAGATTTTACTTGGAATCGAACTGCCCATGGTGGTACTAGAGCCCTTTGAGGCACAAAATAATAGTCAACTACCCATTGTGGTAGAGCCTATTCAGGCACAAAGCAATAGTCAACTACCCATTGTGCTAGAGCCTATTCAGGCACAAAACAATAGACAACTACCCATTGTGGTAGAGCCTATTCAGGCCCAAAGCAATTGTCAACTACCCATGGTGGTACTAGAGCCCTTTGAGGCACAAAATAATAGTCAACTACCCATTGTGGTAGAGCCTATTCAGGCACAAAGCAATAGTCAACTACCCATTGTGCTAGAGCCTATTCAGGCACAAAACAATAGACAACTACCCATTGTGGTAGAGCCTATTCAGGCCCAAAGCAATTGTCAACTACCCATGGTGGTAGAGTCTATTCAGGCACAAAATAACAATGGACTACCCATGGTGGTAGGAAACACTAAAGTACCTGAGGTGATAGAAAACAATGAATTACCTGTGGTTGCAGAAAACAATGAATTGCCTGTGATGGTAGAGGCGATAGATAAAAACCTTAGTTGCTTGATAAATTATAAACAAGAGCTTCAAGGTCTTGTAATAACTGACAGTGAAGTTAAGTCTCACTACTATACTATTCATTCAGGACTTTTGAATACATTCATGAATCATAGTTATGCTATTTTAATATTAGAAGGCTACATGATGACCATGATAAAACAATTAAACTATTTCTATATATTCGACTCTCATACCAGACACTGGAATGGCATGCCTGATCCTAATGTCACTGCAGTTGTCATAAAGTACACTAACATTGTGGAATTAGAACAATATTTGTATTCTTTTTCAACAAAACTACATGTCAATTTATTTGAAATTGTACCTGTTGTTGTAACAAAAACTAATGTAAGCCCAAACAAGGCTAATGATTATAGAAAAAGAAAACAATCAGAAGAAATTAGTCTTAAAAAGATGAGTGAGTCAAAAAAAAGAAGACAGTCAGAGGAAACTGACAGTGCTAAACAAATCAGACTTGAGAATGATAAACAGTCTAAAAAGCTAAAGAGGTCAGAGGAGACTGACAGTGCTAAACAGATAAGACTTGAAAAAGATGTCAGACAGTCGAAAACACAAAAACGGGCAACAAATGTGTCACATGCAATAAATCAACAAGATTATTTAAAGATATTTGACAACACAAATTATGGTGGTATTGAAGAACAATGATGGGCTAGGGCTAACATTAACAAGTTTCATAAATCTGTGCATTGTAATATCAGCCAGTCTACAATATGTCAGGAGGCATGGCCCCTGAAATCTAAACCAAGGGCACCTTATGTGTGTTCACGATGCTCCAGAGATAAAAAATCTCCTAAAAAAATTTTCATCTGAAAACTCAACAATTCCTTCATGTGTCCCAGATGAACTGCAAAACTTGACCCACATTGAGGAAATGTTAATTGCTTGTGCTTTGCCAATCATGAGAGGTCTTATATTAAACCTGGTGGTCAACAAAGTTATTCAGGGCATTGTATTAACTTGCCACAAAATGTCACCGAACTTGCAAAATCTTTGCCAAGATATCCCAAGGATTTGGCAGTGGTCAAAGTTAAAGGCAAGAATGATACATTTAAAGATGTCTCAGTAAGTAAACAAAAAGTACACAATGCTTTAGTTTGGCTGAAGAATAATAATCAACATTATTCTAGATTAACAATTAATTATCGTGCACTAAATTCATTACCTAAGAAATGTGTGCCACCAGATCGGTTGAGACTAATCTTGATATTGTCTCTGATGAGGATTGTTCTCCTGATAATGGTCCCCCAACTAATAATCCTTCAGAGGATATTGTTTACAACAAGTCAACAGAGGTGAGTAGTTTTTTACCTGTTGGCCAACAGCAACAACAGGAAATTGAAGCTGTCAGGAATCAACTTTGTGAAAATGAGCCAATGTCATTACCTACAGTTGAAAATGAACCAATAAATTAGTATCAGGTATCACATTTGGCCACAATGGCTTTCCCAACATTATTTCCTGATGGAAAAGGTGATCCTACAAATCAAGAACTTTTGAGAGATGTTCCTCTTCAGGAACGAATAAAGCATCTTTTAAAGTTTGCTGAAATTATTGATGATAAATGGAATATCGTTTTGCAAACCACCCCAGCTTTTCATATGGGCTTTTAATATGATTCAGAGAAAAGGAATCTTGCAGCAAAGTGGAATATTCCTTAAACAAAATCCAGGCAAAGCACGTCTCACTATTGATGATGAACTGTGTGAAATGGCTGCCAGTAACAATGCTAATATGTTTATGTCTAAAGTTTCCAGACATGTCGGGAATATTGCAGGTACAAATGCTTACTGGGATAGAGTTTGAGAGGAACTTAAAGTCATAATTACAAATGTTGAAGCACCAACATTATTTGAGCACCAACATTATTCCTCACTTTTTCCTCTGCAGATATGCATTGGCCTGAATTGCATGTATTATTTAATGCTAATGAGGACTGTGAAAATTCCAATATTTCTAGTGAGGTAAGGCAACAAAATGTCATTAAGAATCCTCATCTTGTATATTGGTTTTAGAGACTAGAAAGCTTTGTTAAACACTGGCTTTATGAAACACTTGGTGCAATGTGGCACTAGTTCAGATATGAACATCAAAGTAAAGGTAGCATCCATTGCCATGGAATTGCTAAACTGAATAATGACCCAGGTTTGTGTCAACTAACTCAGATTGCTTTGAAAGGTTTCTTAGCACAAAAAATTAAAGATGAAACTGATTGCTCTGATACAGCAGAACTAGACGAGGATATCGAAGCTGGTCAAAAAGCTGCTGAGGCAGTATGTCAGTATGTTGATTGGTTGCTATCAACCATTAATCCAAATCCACCAGATGAAGAAATGCGGATAAGACCCGAGGTTCATCCATGTCAACGACCTCATCAGGGCATCCCTGAACATGAAAAACAATCAGATTATGTAGATTTGTTAAACATGGTTCAACGACACACTCGTTGTAGTACAAGTTACTGTCTGAAAAAAAAGTCAAATGAAACAGATTTGAAATGTCGATTTCATTTTCCTTTTAAGCATTGTTCAAGGACAAAGCTAGAATTTGAAAAAATTCACACTGAAGATGATGATAATCGTTATACAGCTAAAGTTGTAACTAAATGAAATGATGCTAGGTTGAATAATCATCAAAAACGCCAACTCCAAGGATGGAGAGCCAATTGCAATATTCAAATTGTTATCCATCACTATGCTTGTGTTGAGTATCTCACAAAATATGCAGCTAAAGGTGAACCAAGATCACCTTTGTTAAAGCAAGCATTCAATTTTGTTGTTCAGAATGTAGACATCAATAGCGAGCCTCGTCAAGCTATTAAAAGAATAGTTATGAAGTCTCTCGGTGAAAGGGATTATGCAGTGCAAGAGACAATGCATCATTTATTGCCATTAAAACTTCATTGCTCATCCTTTAATGTGATCCCAATAAGCTTAAACATAGAGTGCGTGAAAATGTTGAAGAAGGTTAATCATGCACTGATCATTTACTTCTTGACGTATATGCTAATCGTCATGAATATGATAGTTCACGAGACATTATGAAGATGAACTTTCTCCAGTTTGCTACGACGTACAAAGTTGTAAACAATCAACTGGCAAAACTTCCAGAGAATTGTTATACCACAAATATTTCCTACATATTCTCCAAATCGAAAAGGTCAAAATTTTGGTCTTTATTGCAAATACCAACTTTTGAGGTATAAACCTTGGAGAAGATCTCAGAATAACGCATGGGATGATCAAGACAACCCTACTGACAAGACTTTTATCAACGCTTGGCAAGAATTCTTGCAAACACCTTATGGACAACACAATGTCCCTGATTGGTTTGACAAGTTACAAGCTGTCATTCAAAGTCAAGAATCAGAATCTTCTGAATGACAGGTCAGATCTAACAGGCCAAAGCTTGTGCAGATTACAAAAGAATGTGACTGATAATGATTACATCATCATTGATAAGTATTCTATGCTTAGCCAAGTTACTTTTGGTTGGATAGACAAACGTTGCAAACAAGCAACTGATTGTTATGATAAAGTATTTGGAGGAAACTCATTAATTTTAACTGGTGATCCAGGTCAATTACCACCAGTGGCAGACAAACCTCTTTATCATGCCAAACCATCAAGCGCTGTTGGTGAACAAGGCTTTCAAGCATATGAAATGTTTGGCAAAGTCGTTAAACTCACAGTTAACCAACGAGTACAAGGTATGACCTCTGAACAAATCTGTTTCAGAGAGTTATTGTTAAGACTTCGCAAAGGAAATTCAACAATTGATGACTGGAAATTACTCCTGACCCGTCAACCATCAACCATCAAATGTCACAATTATACAGGAATTTGAAGATGCTACTAGACTTTTCTATAGCAATGAACAAGTTGCCAACTACAATCATGAGCAACTAACAAAGCTTGAACATCCAATTGCTCCTGTTGATGCTCACCATTCATCAGAAATAGCAAAAAAGATTTCCTTTGATGACCATGGCCAGAAATCGCGGACATTTGAGCCGGCGCTCGTGATTGCAGCGGTTTCGTAGGTGGAGGTATATTGTTATGATTATGTCCAACTTAGCTCATTTGTTATGTATAGTGGGGGAAAATAGGTTCTTAACCCCCTTTATTTTATGTCTTTTAGCAACTATGACATAACTGGGCAT
Organism: Dendronephthya gigantea; assembly: GCF_004324835.1. Taxonomy (NCBI): domain Eukaryota; kingdom Metazoa; phylum Cnidaria; class Anthozoa; order Malacalcyonacea; family Nephtheidae; genus Dendronephthya; species Dendronephthya gigantea. The sequence goes on from NW_021163049.1 coordinate 1,453,090, forward strand.
AAGATCTATCAGAAGGAAGAACTGAATAACTTTAAATACCTTCCAGAAAACTGGTGGTATCATGTAAATAGTAATGGTGAAGGGGTAGCTGTGGATTTTCCACTCAGAGCTAAGCCTGTCTTGTCATTATCAGCATGCAATTTTGTAAGAAAAGCTGGTTAGCTATTAAAGGCTGCCAGGCTTCCAGTAGAGAAGATTTGTGTAAACATTGTTAGAAAAGCTTTATATTTATAAATAAATAAAATATTCTTTAAATAGGACAATATATTATTATTTTCTACATTATTTATGTACAAATTATACAGTTTTAAACTATTGTTAAGAAATATTTTCTTTGTCTTGAAGGGAATTACTGACCAGTTCCTTTGATTGATGAAGATGTGCTCTTCTACAATCATCATTTAGTTTTTCAATCCCTTCAGAAGAAAAAAGAAACCACAAATGATATGATTGTGATATTACTCTATCTGTATATACCCACACCAACAAGCTTGAAAAAGGTGCTTGACCACAGTGGGGCTTGAACCTACAACCAAATTTCAAAGGTCGTACATTCCAGCCCCACCATGGTCAAGTATATTTTTCAAGCTTCCCGGTGTGGGTATACACACATATAGTAACATCAAAATCATCTTATTCACCTGAGTACATTGCACCAATACACATAAAAACCACAGTTGCTTGTATTGTAAGGTATAGCAGCAATTCTGAAGAAATCAAATCCATATTTACCTTGGCCAGTAAATGTCTTTACTCCCTGATGTTTTTCCATTAACCGAGGGACATGTTACACCATAGCATGCATGTATGGTGTTACTCTTGATTTTTCATAGCCCATGCTCTTCCCACTGAGTGAATTGAACAACCTTATCCAAGAGGTAGCCTAAATAGAGAAGTACTTACCTGAAAGAAAGTAAGTAAGTGCAAACATAGGCTAAATATAAATGTGAAGAACTGCATCATGATTTACCTTATCAAAGTAATTCACAATTTCATCATTAGTAGGTTTTTGAATTCCTAACAGAACATAAAGTTCTGCAAATCTCTGAGAATAAAAAAATGAAAAAATATTTTAAAACCATGCTAAAACAAGCTTTCAAGTTTCAACCTATGTATTTGATAGAACAGAATAATGTCCTTAAATGTATTTTAAATTACTAAATTTTAAATTACTAAATTATTAAAACAACAAATCTTCCATATCTTCACAACCGTTTCACTGGTTTCTGGTCTTATGACATCTCTAAGCTTGTCAGGTAACTCCCTTAGAAGACGCTTCTTGTCTGCCCCCGTTAAACTGGTGAAATCACGGAGGCTACTACCCTTTCCATCACCATCCATCTTTGTCGCAGATTAGCGACAGTACAGTTAATAAGATAGAGATCAGTAGGACATGTTGATCAGTAGGACAAAGAGCGGGAGTAACAGTTGAAGTTAGACATTGACTCAAGTACGAACAGTAATCTTATACTTGCGTGTATTTTTTTCCTTTTGCTTGATACGTAATAATATTTATAAACTGACGTTCGTCTGTTGTTATTCGAAGAACCTTAAAAGTGCAAGTTCTCGGTTGTTTACGACAAATCACAACACAATATTCATAACAACAACACTCAACAATCGAGACAATCTTCTCCCATATCTTCTCCCATACATTAAATGTGACTCCACAGCATGAAATCACATTTATGAGATCATTTAGGTGCTTAGGCGTTCTTTGTGCAGGTGGATTATTCAAATTATCTTCTCTATCCCATTCAATAGCATCAGTGACCAAGTTCTTTATTAACTTATCTAGACAGAACATATAAATACATGTATTAAATGAGAATGCACCCTTGATAAAATGCGGCTGTATATGTTCACCCTTGCTCTTTAGTAGTTCCCCAAAATAAATGCACTGCACTAGTTTATATTACATAACTGTAATCCTAAGCATTAAATGAAGTTCATCCAGAACCACATTTTCTAATGGGATGATGAGTAATGGCCGGTGTTCGCATGAAAACTTCCCTTTCTTTGCATGTTCTTGCATTTCAGTGATGGTTCTGGCCAATCCACAGCCCCAGTAAAAATCCATTGGTTTTGACATGTCATGCCTAATTGACAACATGAAGTATTCATATTTGTGTTAAACTAAAAAGCTGAGAAAATTGAAAGAACATTATATTTCTGAGAATTTTGGTAACATGGTATTTCTAAGTCTATGAGATTATCACCAAACCTGTCCATCTTGTGGATCAAGCACCAAATACATGCATAATCACATGTTGCTGATTTCATGCCCAGCAAAAGAAGAAGAAACTGAAAAACAAAAAAAAATTATGAGTGATGCTTAAAATACATGCACAAAATGTTTTGGGTATGGATCCATAACTAGATGTAGACATAAGAGGCATTCACATAATTACCAGTGTTCTTATTTTCATTTACCTTGTAGTCTCCACCAAGATAAACTTGTACTGGAATATCTTTTCCATCCAGGGTAACTTTTTTATTTTCAATTAACTTGTTCACTTGTTTCAGCAAAGAGGAGCAAGACTGTTGTAGCAGTTCATAGGACTCATGGCCTTTTATTACTGCAATTGTGTGGTTTCCTGTAACAGAACAAACAACACTTATGCATTGCAGCAGACAGCACTATTGGTTGGAATTGCAACACTTAAACCTTCCAACAGGAAATATCCACCAGAGCATATTACCTCAGTAAGTAAAACAGAGTGCCGAGCATGCCACTACCCTTTAATTGGTTATAACCCAATAAGCTGCAATGCACTCCAGTTCCCCCTACTTTTGTGACAAACACTATATGATTTTTTTTATTTGTCAGAAGGAAAGCTCTGGAGCTCAAGGTTACTCAAAGTGTTCGTTCATTCCACATAGTAAAAATGTTATACCTTTTGATGAAATTACATCAGCTTCACATTAAGATTGAAAATGACACCACCACAAAATTTGTCAGTCTTGACATCTTTGCTCCATCTCCTGACAATTTTACCTTCAGCTTTAAAGAAGGGTCATCTAAGTCAATGACCTCTTGTTGAACCTGTTAAAAAGTAAATTAGTAATAGAAGATATAAAAGTATAAAAATGTATGGCTGGATTAGGAAGAACCATATAACATGGCTGTTACCATGTACAGTAGTTTCTCATGTTACCCACAGTTTACCTGTTAAGCCGCAATGTGCCCCTGTGTGCCCTACTTATTTTTTGACAAACATCAAATAATTTCATTTGTCAATTGGGAAGCTCATGACTTCATGGGTTAAGACAAAATGTCTGACAATTTGTAGACAGAGATACATCCCACTACATCTTTTATATTTGGGTCAACTGGGAGAGCCTTGAAATTAATGCAAGTGAGTTTGACTAGTGCATAATGTATACACATACCTTTCTTTGAATACCAGATTCCAACTCCTCCATGAAGTCAATTTGAGCTCCTTGTGCTGCACCAGGTGTCCTAGTGATATGGCAGACATTCTTCATATCCTCCTTACACTGCTTAATTAGATATGATTGAGGTAGGTCATTGCCTGGTGATACCATAGTCAGTTTGTGATAAGCAGCCTCTCCAACACCATTCTCATCGACAAAGCTTGCAGTTTGCAAATCTAAACTGAAAGATTTTGCAAACCACAGGGCTTTCTCCATATTAGTTTTCAGTTCTTTCAATTTTCTTCTTTGTTCCCGCTGTCCAGTCTCTGACAATTTTTTACCACTGTTGCAGAATTCCAAATCTTGACTTAACTCTTGTATATATTTGTGAAGATTTTGGTTTTCATCTTTCAGTTTCTCAAGCTCTTCATCTGCCTTGGCCAAGTTCTCAGTTGCAATTCGCTCAGCAGTCTGTGCTTCAAAGAGCTCTTTAACCAAATCTTCGCAATGTTTCTCCAGGTCTTCATTTCTAATCTTTTCAGTCGCTAGTTCCTTTCCAGCTCGGCGATAGTTACCAAATCATCAAGCTGAACGGCAAGTTTCAGTTCTTTCCCACAAAGCTTTCGATAACTCAACCCATTTTTTCGAGCAAATTTGCCTTTAATTTGACTGCATTCTCTTCTTAGGCGCCCTTCAATGCATTCACTGTCTTGTTTCACTTTCATTCCAGTTTTCTCAAACAGGATTGCATTAAAAAAATCAAAGTAGTTGCATGATATGCTTTTGGGCTAATGCTTTATGTTGTGCTTCATACCACTCACGAAAGCACTTGTATGGCAAATGTACCGTGAAGACTACTCCTTTCTCTGGGGTGTTTTCCTTACAAATATAGCGGCGAGAATGATGAGTATCAACGCGAGTACGGTGTTTGCAATTTTTTAAATCAATGAAGTCCAAAACCAACATATTTTTGACAGTCTTACAACACAATACATTCAATATTGCACAATAATGCTCAATATTGTGCAATCACCACGGAACAATTGTAACGCTGACCAGTGATTTAGGACTGAGTGTTCAATTCGCATTGGCTGTGTTGGAAAATGGCTGCTTGTTTATCGATCAATGATAAAGTTCTTCAAATTTAAATCAAGGAAGCAAAGCGAGAAAATTATTAATCCCAACATACAAACAAATCCAAGGCAATGGCTTGCCCCGTGAAGGGTTTATTTCGGCATACAACATTGAAAAAGGGGGGGAGGGGGAAAATGTTGCCTTTCCAGGCTAAGCGGTCCAATATTTATGTCACTGATTGTCCGAGTATTTTATTGTGTTATCCGCGGGCACTTAAAAGACTGTAACTTTAAAACCAAGCATTGTAACTTAATGAAATTTTTAGCAAGTATTAAGAAGCAATTAAGCTAATTATACGTCGAATAAATTCCATTTTTAATTTTATTGCGTAACAATATTTTAATTTAAACGTACAAACATGACACGAATTCATGACTTAACCGTAGAGCAACGAGCTTTAGCACTTTTATTGAGGCGTGAATTCAAATATTCTTATCGTGAATATGCTTTAAAAACAAACATGTCAAAGTCAAGTGTGCTTAGAGTCATTAAAAGCTTTGATATGAAAAAAAAAGGTAGCGATAATAAGTTAAAAAAAGTCTCGCCAAGGTCGAAAAAGAACATTAACGCAACGAGATGAGCGTAAACTGAAGAGAGCAATTATGCAACTCCGCAAAAGAAGTCCAAACTTCACGGTTATGGAGGTAGTTCAACGTAGCGGCATTTCACCAACAAGCGTGACTTACAGAACATTTCTTCGGTATGTGAAACGGCTAGGATATGGGTATTATCAGACTCGAAAGAAAGGTGTTCTTACGAATAAAGATTTAAAAAAACGCCGAAAATTTGCGCGAACCATGGCAGGCAAACACAAAGATTATTGGACATCAGATGTAGCTTTCTATTTGGATGGTGTTTCCTTCCTTTACAAAAGCAATCCACTGAGTGACGTGCTCAAACCGAAAAACCGTGTTTGGCTGAAAAGAGGCGAAGGATTGCTATTAACTATCAAAGGCAGTAAAGAACTTGCTGGCGGTAAATGATTGCATTTGCTTGTAGCTATGGCACACGGGCACGGTGTTATTTGCGCAGAACCATATGTAAAGATGGACGGCCCATATTTTGCACGCTTTATACGCCGTCATTTCCCCATTGTATTTGACATTACAAAAAACAATAATACCAAACCGAAATTATTTGTAATGGATAATGATCCTTCATAGACCTCTGCTGTTGCGAAAAAAGCTTTAAAATCTATTGGAGCTAACATGCAAGTTATTCCAGCCAGATCACCTGACTTGAATCCAATTGAAAATTTATTCCATATTGTTCGAAAAAGAATGGAAGCAGAAATTTTGCAGAAGAACATTATACACCAGTCATGGGATGAATTTGTCGAAAGAGTTAAGCTGAACATTTGGTCTGTCTCACAAGAATATGTAGATAAGACAATTGCAAGTATGCCAAGGAGAATTAAAGATATTCTTAAACTTAAGGGAAAACGAACAAAATATTAGCTACAGATTAGATATAAGTCCCGGCTGCTATAATTCCTCAATGCATTACTGTTGTATTACATATAGTGCTTAGCCGAGCCTAATTAAAACAGTCATAAATTGCGTATATATATATATATATATATATATATATATATATATATATATATACATATATATATACATATACATATACATATACATATACATATACATATACACATATACATATACATATACATATACATACATATATACATATACATATACATATACATATACATATACATATACATATACATATACATATACATATACATATACATATACATATACATATACATATACATATACATATACATATACATATACATATACATATACATATACATATACATATACATATACATATACATATATATATATATATATATATCATGCTTATATATAAAGTTCATCCATATAGATCTATTAGTATATACGGGCCAAATACCGATATTTATACCAAGTAACCATTTGCCCTCTTAAAAATGATAGATTGTTTGAACAAGTAACCGCAAGTAACCACAAGTAACCACAAGTAACCATCCGTTTAAAAACTACAATGGTATAAAGTCAATAATATCTACATCAATGGTTACTTGTGGTAACTTGCACTATGATGCAGATCATTTGTGAACAAATATCAAATTCAGCACGTGTGTGTAACATTAGAAAGCCGTGTTGACTTTGTGCAAAATAACTGTGCATTTTATTTCAAAAATTTGAATGCCTAAAGTCGGTTACTTGTGGATACGTATACGGTTAACATGCATGCATGCGTGGCTGTGCTATATTTAGACTTTCCCCGATTACTCGTTACCAATTAGATTGTTCATATAATTTGGTTTGAAAAGCAAGACAGTGCATCCTGTAGAGCGTATTTGTCGACATGCTTTAGCTTTAATGTTTATGTACTATGCACATGCTAGCAAATATGTATCATTAATATATTAAACTAAAAACTCATAGTCATCAAGGATAAGGCGAGGAAAGCATGTTGTGCACAGGTCGACTTCTCTTTGTTCTTCCTCTGGGATTTGTTGGTTGAAATTGAATATTTTCCATCTTATGGCCATCATCTCTGTCTCTCTTTTGTCTACAATGCCGCCTTTGACGTAGACAAGTTGGTGTTTGCTTGTGCTAAAAATTGTCTTTGTCGAACACAATGTCGTGGGCGAAATGACACTTGGGCGCAGGTAAATGGACCAACTGACCTTTGAGCATGAGAAGTAGATCATGCCAAGCGATTATCTGTGGCGACCAACGGAAATCGTTGAGGAAGACAACCTCGGCTTTTTCAGCACCCACCCATGCAAAGCTTGTAGATGCCGGATTGGTGAAAGTATTAAATACTTTGTTCAGCGAATTGAGGAGAAACCTTTTACCGCAATTCGCCAGGCCTGTCAACATAATATTCCGGAACTTCCCACGGCCTTTCGTTAACAAATCTTTAACGCAGTTAGCAAAATTGTCCACAGAGATGTTGTTATTTGCCAAAAGTTGCAACGCACAGTAATGCCATTCATCAGAAGTATTGCATGTACATCCAAGTTGACGGGCATCTTGAAGTAATTCAATGCGGGTTTTATCTCGTCTTTCTTGTGTTTTCTGTGCCGATTCAATCTCCCAAGCAGTTGCAATTAATTACTAACCACCTTTTTGCCACGATTTACAATAAATTATGTATTACCACTGTATGTATAAGAATATCAATATGTCATCAACACATGCATTAAATGGTAAGTTTTATATTTATTTGTGTACTTCCTTCTCCTAGAACATTTATTGTGTACGATTATTAAATTGTTTCTAAAAATGCCTTTTTGTGGTTTCCTACTTCTGCAAAAGAATACGAAAGAAACTGGATTAGCAATCACAGTGGCATTACTGAACACAGGTTTTTCCAAAGTATTAGAATTTCTAACCCGTTCCAATAATTGAAATACAATAAATAATATAAACAATATGGATCTACGGTACAACTAGTATGTGGATATTAAGTGATTCCATGCTGAAAACAAGAAACATGATTCCTAGAGAAACTGCAAGATCTTGCGGGATCAACAACCAACTGAACCACATTCATTCAGCATCATTGTAGTTCCAAAAGATGTCATTTAATTTGTTATTGATTGTGTTTTACTACAAACGCAAGAAAAATCTTGTTCCCAAAAATATACAAGGTCTATACAATTGACAAAAGTTTCGATATGCAATATGATAATTGCCATGTCACTTCATCATGCACCAGAACGTTTACGAACGTTACAATCTACAGATATGAACGTGCATAGTTAACTAATGCAAATAATCAGTCCTTACTAATATACCAAATCTGATAAAATGAACCAAAAGATACTGTTTATGCAAGCATTCGTAGTTTGAACTTCGCACAAATAAGATGCATACAGTGTTACTTGTTGCTTATACTGTGCTGTAAATAGAATACTTTATGTTGTGCTGTCCTGTGTTCTTTTGTGTTGTCATGTAATCTAAGCAATAATATGTAACGGAACAGTAATTTCATGTGCTATGATCTATTAACTATGCTGTGATGTAATAATGTAGTATCATTAAAAATAATATGCAACGTAACGTTGTAATGTCATTGTCTGCACGTAAAAAAACACATTGTGTAAAACGAGAGGCCTATTTGAAAAAGACCGATTGTTATACATGCACATGTTACTAATTGTATTTTCGAGTTTCATAGTTTAAAACAGCATCATTCAATATCTTGATTTGCTATAACAAAATCTTGATATTCTCTTTTATAATTTACGCAGCAAATAACACTTTGTGCCTCGTGCCGGTGTATTCCACCACACTGAATGAGTCAACGTACGATTCTGCCTCAATGGGCCATATACCACAATGTCAATGGTAATTTGCACCTCAATGGTCCTTTCTATAATGGGTGAATCAAGAATACCTGACCGTAATACCTGGTCTCTGATGACTCACACCAGCTAAATTATGCTGAGAGTCCTTTTCAATAAGTAAATCACTATACAATGTAGTTATGTTATCGTGTACTGGTGAATAAGGTGAAACTGTGCGAGTCATTGATTGGTTTCTGGTGTTATCTCATTCAAAAAGTCATTCAGTATGTTTGAAATACGCACGACTATACATGCGCACAACTATATATAGACTTGGAATTAGATGGGTTAGAAGTTGGGTTTGAAACTGAAAGATAGCACCAACACTGAGGTTTGGAATGGATAGAGTCGGGTTTAGGATCAAGATACAAAAAAAAGAAAATTTTGCAGGAGACGTCCCAATGACGACCATTACCACCCCATACCAATTTCCACTTAGAACCATTTTTCCCCCTGATAATGATTTTCAAAACCGATATTGGTAGTATGGAAAGCTATTCAGAAGGAAATGGCAAAAACAGGCAGTAAAAGTTGAACAGGAAACAGTAAAGGCAAATGCTCAACTTTTAATATAAAAATAAAGTCTATAACAGTGGTACTTCTACAGTAAAAAATAACAAAATGAGTGCCTGTCTTTAACATTGTCTTTATCAACAGCAAAGTATAACACCAACGTGAACAAAACATGAAGAAAATATTGTATACGCACTATGTTATCTCACAGGAGAGTCAAGACAGGAATTTTAAACCTTAGGTTCACTTTTAATGTTTATAATTTTGTTCTCAACGTTGTCATACTCAAAGACAAAAGAGCTCCCACATTCGAGGACACAGCACATTCATCAACCACTTTGTACAGAAATTTTTCTGACTTTGCTGTGTTAATGTATTTTTCATTCTTCAAAGCTTTGACACGAATATTTTGAAGCAGGTAGATTTTGTGCAGCTCCAGAGTTTTAACATTGTCTTGCCATAAAATGAGCTTTACAAAGCCTGTTGGATCTCCTACGATCAACTCCTGCTTCATGAGAAATGAACCATGCTGAGTCGTGATTTTTTGACAGAATCTACATATGCAACTTCAGCTTTTAAGGAGACAAGTTGTTCTGGGGCCACTTGACGGAGGTTGGCAATGTTGGTTGTAAGAGATGAGGAATCCAGTTCTTCAGAATAGGTACAATCTATCGATGATAATGGAGCGACTTTGGTCTGTTTTAAGATAATCACATCATTCTTTCCATTGGTTTCGCTCAAGCGGATATTCTGAAGTTGAGCAGGACTTTTTGAGAACTGCGCATTGTTTATTTCAACATGTTTTTCTGGGCTGAAACAAACTGCTCTCACCACGGATTTTTCTCCTTGTAATGTACAATTGAAGGAACTCTTTCCAGACGAGGATCTTTTCACAGGGGATACTGCATGGATAAAGCATTCTAATGATTCTAAAAAAAAAATAAGCAATCGCAATAAAAACTCGAATCTTGATTAATAGTATTTGGTAAATCGTAGTAGTGTACTTGTAGTTTAATCACGTTGTAAAGCTATAATAATTAACTTGGAGCAAACCATGCATTCAATCTTCAATTTTAAGAAAATACATACCTTTCTCATATATTTTGCTCATTCTGAAATTCGACAAAAAAAAAGACAGTTTCTGACTCTGGTTGACTGAACACTGCAAACACATGCAATCAATGACATGTTGTTTGGCATAATGGCATGATCGATCGACCAATGCTGGCCAATAAGATTTCGATATGATAATGAGGCCATACCAGTGAACTCTATACATAAACTGATTACAGGAGATTTCGACCTTTGAAGCTTCTTACAGGGAATTTATATTTGTAAAAATTGGGGTTGTGGATATGAGAAGTAATAGATAAATTAACTCTGTTCTCAAAGTACAGAAAACATAGAACCATATTTGCCCACTGCTAGAATGAACACTTGAGTTAAACGTAGATGAATAATAGCCCGTAAAAATAAAGCCATTGTTATTTCACAAAATAATTGCTTCCTGAATTCAATATGCACGCAATCAACACCCCCCCTCAGGAATTTTGAATGGATGTTCCCCGGAATTGCAACAATCAGATAGACACAAAACCATTTTCAACTTCACATAGCTCCACACTAGGGGCTGGGTAGAGTGAGCTTTAGTAAATTTTTATTGTACATCGAAAATAGTGTGCTGCTGCCTTGCAGGTGCTCAACAGCAATGAGGGTCGTACAGAGGTATTTTTGTAACGCGCGATTGACTAATTCATATTCTCCGAGAATCGTGAATTTAAAATGTTATTCTTCGTGATCCGTGACGGAATGATTTCACGTGACGTGTGAAAAACCCGAATTAATAACCGATATTCGTGATTTAAAGGCCCATTTCTCGTGATTTTCAAAAAAAAAGGAAGTTGAAAGACTTGAAAGCCTTTCTTCGCCATCGAGAGCGAACAAATATTCGGAGATTGTGGAGACCTTGCAGACCCACGGAGGTTGTGGTTGGCATTTCCGGTTTTGTGAAGCTTCATTTGGTCTCGGAGATCATTGGAGATCAACATGTCAACATGGCCGAGCAAAATCCGCAAACGATAGGTACGATAGAAGCTGTCATATTTTATGTGGATCCAAAGTCTTTGAGTCCAATTAATTTTATTGGAAAGGAAAGAGTTCGCTTTCCAATAACAAACGAGCATTCCTTGTTAGCAGAGTTTCGAAAAAAGTTTGCGGAATTTGCGGCATTGAAGGCAGAAGCTGAAAAGCGTGGCCTTGGCTCATATATTGATCTTAAATTTTGTTGGTTGGAGAAAAGAAGAGATGGCAGTAAGGCGTTCGCAATAAATACCCAAGAGCAATAGGATGAAGAAAGGCTGTTATTTTCTGGGTCAACACTACAAGGTAGGAATATATTTACATATAATTGAGGTCAATTGACCATGATATATATAAAAAAATATGAAGGCTATGAAAGTTTTGCCCATACTTAATTTCGCGATTTTTCAATGCGAAACTTAGAAGTTTCAAATATATCTTAAAATAAATATTCGAGAAGGATTTTTGAACAAGGTAAATATTTGTATAAAGTCTAAAGATTATAAAAGTAAATAACTACCAAATAAGTCACATATTAGTGCTAAGTGTCAGTATAGTGACTATACTGTATGGGTCTGTATGGTAGTCTCTCGGTTTACTGTCTTTACTGTGCATACGTGGTACTACATGGATTATGTGTGAGTATGATCTGTTGTGGGCATTAAATCACATAGTTTTACCAATGACACCAATATATTTTCAAATCGAATTTTTAAATAGGTCTAATACAACTTGAACAGGTATAGTGAGGCTGCCTTACATGGCCTTAAACATTTTTAGTACGTTTTCATAGTCTTCAACTCAAGCCAAAATTGATGTCACCAACCACAGGGGATTATTGTTGTGGCGTATGGACAACATCGTCTGGTTACGAATAATATTCAATTGTGGTTTTGTTAACGAAAATAGTATATGGAAGCATAATGTTCCTTAATTGTTTAGGTCGTTTTCAAGCGTTATTAATCAGAAATACCTTTAATTTATATTCTAAGGTTTCTAATTCTTTAATATTTAAAATTATTATTTTAATAATTGTTTTTCAGTAAACATCTTAAAAAAAGTAATAACTTTTGAAAAAGCATCCCCAGTTATCAAGATCTGTCTTGACACAGACAACACATGCAACTCAGACACTAGCACATCCGTAAAGACAGTAAAGGGCATAAAGGAACACAAAATAACTGGCCGGAAAAGATCGGCATCTAAACTGGAGGATGAAGCATTAATAAAAAAGATCAAAAGACGTGAAGATGTTGAGCGAAATGAACAACAGATAAAACAACTTGACGAGATGAACAAAGGTATCATTTTTCAAATATCATTTTTCATTGGTGCATGCAAGGTTGTCAAGAAGTGAGATACTCAGGCCTCTGATCTGCACCTGAATGTATAAAAATATAAATGAATAAATTGTATAAATATTGATATTTACAAGTAATACTAATATGCCCCTGACACCATATTTACATACTATACTATTTCAGTATTGGAAGAATTAAATGGCAGCAAGGCGCTAAATGAGTATACTATTCTGTGTGGACGATGCCGGAAGAAAAAGCTGGTGCCAATAGATCGAACCTTCATAGCAAGAGCGGAATATTTCAAGAAAAGTATGTGACTTTTTGGTGCATGGTCATTTAATTTAGCCTGTATTTTGTTGTAGTTTCTGTTCCTTTCACAATTGCTGCTTTAGTGTAATATATTTTTAGTGTAAAATTTGCATACATTTCTTTGTTTTTTAGAGCACTATGACACAGCTTGCATTAAGCAAAAATGCACAGAAGACAAGAAACAAAAATCCATTGCAGAGTTTTCCAATATGAGAGATTCTATGCAAAAATTTGTCATTCAATCCGATACTGTCAATTAACACTATAGAACCTAGCAATACAAACTATGACAGTGACTGTGATGCAGACATAGACTACCAAGACAATAATTCAATGGAGTAAGGAAAATACTTGGTTCTTTTATGATCTTTTATTTATGACTAACTATATGCATCCACAATCATTGCCTGGAACATAATTCACATTAAAAGTTTTTAACACCAGCCAACCAGATTGCTTGGACTGCTTAAGCTGCTTAGGGTGGGTAGAACAGGGGTAGAATTTGTGTATTGATGTCACTGATTGCACTGTTCTGATCACTCACTCATTCACTGTAGTTTGAAAAAATGTATCTGCACAGAAATTTAATTCTTTGTCTTTTTCTGGTGTGCTTCTGAAAATCAGTAATAAAATTAAATAATGTTGTTATATAGGTGTTGTATATTTTGATTGTGATTGGTTCATTCGTGGTCACATGACTTTAAATAAATGCAATGTTTCCCGCCAGGGAAACAAGTGAAAAATTGTTGCCCGCTTCATAGCAAATAAAACAGTTATGGAGCCGAAAACAAAAAAACAACGTTTCTCAAACTTGTCAAGCGATGAAATTCAACTTTTAATAGAAAAAAAGGATTCAGAAAACACTCGGAAGTCAACAAAAAATGCTGTGGCCACCTTTATAGCATTTTGCAACGAAATTTCTTCGGACGAATCTCCACCGAGAGACCTTGATTACATTGAAGGACTGTCGAAAGAAGAACTCGACTAGCTTTTAGCTGCTTTTTACCCAAATGCCAGGAAAAAGAATGGCGAAAACTACAAAAAATCTGCTCTTATGGGTTTGAGGTTTGGTCTTCAGAGGCATTTTCTACTTAAAAGGAATATCAACATCATTAGTGATCAAGAATTTGCTAAATCAAATCAAGTCTATGAAGCAGCAATTGTTGAACTGAAACGGCAAGGTTTTGGTAATGTCGAACATCACAACTCCATTTCGCGCGAGGATCTCCAAAAAATACAGTTGTCCTATAATCCTGCTGTGCCAGACCCGAAAAGTCTTCAAAGATTTGTTTGGTTCAACATCATGTTTCATCTAATACGTAGAGGAAGAGAAAACCTTCGACTTTTCACGAAGCAGTCGTTCGCCATAAAGACTGACGCGACAGGAAAAAAGTTTGTTTATCAGGCGACAGACGAGCTAGACAAAAACCACAGAGGCCATGACAACGCCGACGATTCCACTGGCGAAGGTCGTATGTACGAACAAGACGGCCCATTGTGTCCAGTGAAGGCATTTGAACTGTATTTAGCAAAGCTACACCCTGAACTGTTTTGTTTATGGCAGAAGCCTAAATCGAAGGAACATTTTACTGAAGCCTCCAATGTTTGGTACTGTAATGTTCCTGTCGGTAAAAACACTTTAGGAACTTTAATGAGCCGGATTTCCAAGGATTTGGAACTTTCACAAACATATACTAATCATTGTATTAGGGCGACAGCTGTCTCTTTACTTGACGACTGTAATTTTGAAGCTCGTCATATTATGCGTGTCTCTGGGCATAAGTCTGAGAGTAGCATTCGCTCGTATTCAAAACGACTCTCAGAGATGAAACAAAAACAAATTTCATATTCGCTCAGTAGCGCTTGCTTTACAGAAGCTAGTACTTCAAGTGAAATTGTACTTGTAAACGAAGCTCGAAACGAAGCAGAAGAAATTGTTTGTAAGCAAACTACAAACAGCTCACAGTCACTTATATTGACTCAGAATTTTGCCTCCCACAGCCAAGAAACGGTCAATTTTAATGCTGGGGCTTTTGCCGGAGCAAATGTGACCATTAACTTCTACAAAAAATGACATTTCAAAGCGAAAATATTGTTTGTAATTTAATTTAATCGTTGGCTGCATGCGAAGGTTTTGAGAACGCTTGTTTGTTACATTATAAAGTCGGGTCACATAGGCTTAATTGTTGATGGTAAAGTGTTTATAATATAAAATTGTTGTGTAACATGTATGCTTTTGTTCCTATATAACAAAGCACTTAATGTACGTTCCCTCGGAAATAGTGAGTTTTGTTTTCCCTTGAGTCTGAATGTTTCAGACTCTTGGGAAAACAAAACTCACTATTTCCCTCGGGAGCATACATTAAGTGTATAATATTTAGCATGCCTAACACTTCGAAGGGTCTTCGAAAGTTTTGAATGAACTGCTAAAGTGTGGTAATATTAAGTTCTACTAATTTACTTTGACTCAACAGGTTTTATTATTGTGATATTGGCGAAAGTGCCAAATTGAACAATGAGAGCAGTGATTTTGACACAGACAGTGATCTGGTGACAGGCTCAGATTCACAAGACTCAGAGTTTAATCCCGATAATGAGCCCAACAATTCTAATAGTGAAGACTCAGATAGCGACATAGACAAGGAATATTATATATTTCCCATGTCCGTGGAGAAAGCCGATGATGTTTGCGTAAGATTAAATAATTTAATCAAAAGCGGCCAAATTCCGAAGGTCAAAATATTTTACAAATATCTTGATGCCATTTTGTATGCTATGACTGACCCAAACCACGAATATGACAAGCAAGTTGTTGAATTTTTCAACTCTATTAAATATCTTGGAGGAGAGAAGACGGTGAACTTTATCTGGGGTGCTATGTGGCATGGCTGTGGCGGCGTTTTTGATCCAGAGTTAGCTAAACCAAACCTCGGTGGACCTGGAAGAACGACAAGATTAAGGCATTTGTCTGGCTATACTACTTCAAGTGGCATAATTAAGCCATGGCTTGATTCAGTTTTAAAACTTGCTATAGACCCTTTAGTGGGCGTGAAGCCTATTATTGATACAGAGATTGTCAATGTGATTGGGGCAGCAATGGAGAACAATGGAACGGCTTTAAAGGCTGCGATACAATACGATGAAAGACAACAAATAAACGTGGGTTTTAAGGTGACATCCGACATAGAATTTGTAAAGTCAAATCTTGCTCCCTAATTGGAATTTCTGAATGAGAATGTTGTGACAGAAGCAAATGTTACCTATTTGTCAACGACTGAGAATGGAGTTGCCATGCCAGTTGGTGTCATTTACAAAGCCAAGGCAGGCAAAACTGAAGAAGAGATGAAGGAACATTTTCTTGACCAAGTTGAAGTTTTGCAAACATGCCATAACTGTATTCAGTCAGTAATATCTTCACGGCATATTATTGATAAATCTCATACAATGATTTGCAAAAGTGCATGTCAAGCTTGTATAAGGACCGCTTCTGTCTGCAATACCTGTCGTGCTGAAGGGCAAACTTCCCACATACCTTCTCTTCATGCTTGTCAATGTTGCCTTGAAGCCAATATCCAGTGTCGTCGAGTAGTAGTTCTTGTTTTAGCATCAGATTGCGAATCTGGGAACAAAAAAGCCTTTGAATTGATATCGAAGAGCAAACTTGATGGAACGTTGCCACCTCAGTTTATTTTTATTTACCTACCTAATGATATCCGTGTAGGCAAAAGTCTGAAATGTAGCTTCGCCAACTGGATGCTGTTATTGGATGATGAGAGAGCATGTTTAGCAATGCTACATACCATCTGGGATTCTGACCTGGAACTTAAGAAGTTGTTACCAAGAGACAGTGTTTTAAGTAAAGATCAAATGAATGTAAACTGTATTTTGCATTTGAGCGAACAGTCTGTGTTAACTCGTCTTCAAACTGTTGATTGTGTCGTACATTCAGTTGTCCCAGACAGCTACAAGATCAGTGAGACCAACAAGGTTGGGATGTATCCACATCCCGTCGCAATTTGCTGTGGCGAGAACGGAAAAGTACTTGTTCTGGATTATGTTCCATCGAAAAACCTCACTAGGCTTCTTGAAATTAGGCTTCATGTCCCTGCAGACGTTACGATCATTGGAGAGTGCCATGGCGCAGCTAAATCGCTTACTTACTGTGATGGAATAGCTTATGTCAGTTGCCCAGCAGGAATACAACTATTTCCCTTGGGAAAGAACCCAAAAATACAGGCAAAGAAACTTAAAAAAACGGAGCTCATTTCTGAGTTGCAGAAAAGAGATGTTGACATGCTAGGAACTGTTCCGGTACTTCGCGAACGGCTGTGTAGATATCTGAAGGATGTGGAAAGAGCGTATGCACAAGCCCATACAGACCTAACAAAAGTCCAACTTTCTCAAAAGCTCGAGCCTTCCAGCATCGCTAAGGCTAGCGATAGCGTTATTTTTTGCGCCAGCGATGTGGATCGGGTTATCTATTCTATCAGTTTAGAAATGGATGGAGTGGCAGTTAAAGGTGATGTTACCATTTTTGCACAATATCCATCCTCCTGTACAGAGGTACTATCATTGTGCGTGAATCATAACATCCTTTATCTGTCTCATAAAGGCACTCCATGAGGAATCATAGCTATTGCAATGTCAACACTTGAGGAAACTGCTGTGCTTCGAAATGGAACTATTGAATGTAGTGAAAGCGCACAAGTAGCTGCTTTCCTTGATGGCATAGTTTATGTAGACACCGGTAGCCTCCAAATAAAGACTAAGAGCTGGTGAGGAGACTGTAATTATTGCTGGAACGGGAAAAGAGGGAAATTCTAATGGAAGAGCAGACCAAGCGTCATTTGCGCAGCCTATGGGCATATGTGTGGAGCTTGATAAAAACATTTTTATCACCGATGCTCAAACTGGCTCTGTCAAGCTAATTACCACAATAGAAGGGATTATAAAATATCTGCGTTATTTAGGACTTTTGTACCAAGCGTTTTCGGTTCATATGAAACATTAAATGGTCCCAAAACTTTCCTTACACCAGGCAATTGATCTTCTAGAAGAACTCGACAGTTATTTGACAACAACAACAGAAAAAGCATTGTCACGTAGTAACGAAGGCGATGCAAGTGGACCAAATACGGCAAGTAAAGCAAGCGGTGCTCATGGAACTATTTCTAATGAGAGAAAGCTTTCTGTCAGTATGATCTTCAACGGGCTAAAAGATCTGGCGGCATTAATTGACGAACGTAACTCAAACTACACAATTGATCTGCACTCCTGTCTAACAGTTCAGGTTGAAAATCTGCATGCATTGGGTCATTTCAAAGACCAGTTTCCCACCACCTTGCAGTACACACAGAATCTGGCTAATACAGTATACGAAAGTATTAAGCATGTAGTTCACTGGAGTGCCCACTACTACACGCATGCTAAATATTATCCAGTTCTGCGCCAAAGTACTCCACTGAATGCCGTCCCAAGGATGGATCATCTTAAGCCTGTAACACAGTTAAATAGGCAGGAAAAAGATCTTATGATTGAGTGGGCGATGACCAATGGAAAAGCTGTGCGACAGAGAAGTGTGAGGCAAGAGAATACCATGTTCAAAGCAGGAATATTGCCATTAAACATGTACAGAATGACAGAATATCCAAAAGAAAAACTTTCTTTGCACCCTGTCGATCCTGTCGCAGTGCAAAGTCAACCAGCTGCGTCTGTGGCAATTACGCCTCCTACGCTTTCTACATCACACGACCTGGTAACTGAAGAGGGTCAAGCAGAAGAACAATTGGAGGACGAAGAAGAGTACGATACGGATTCAGATTCAGACTATCCTGTGGCAGAAGATGACGAGGTCGATACACAGGATAATTTAACATTCCTTCGCGGTGTCACTACACATTGTGGACGAATGGTTCGAGTAGTTCGACGTGAATGATGAAGACAAAGAAAATAAGGTATGCTCTTTTTTGCCGCACACTTTTGCATATTTTCCATTGTAACTTTATGAATGAAATGAACAGAAAAACTATACTATAAACGAAAAAACTATCATATGAACTAAAACTATATGAACGAATAAAAACTATCCTATGAACGGAAAAACTATTGTCGTGATTCGGAAAAATAAAATTTTGGTGGTTGTGACTCGTGATTTGTCATTTTCTTCGTCCATTGGAAGATTAAACTTTTAAAAACATAGAGATTAAGGGTTGGGGTCTATCTTGCACATGGTTGGTGGACACTGGAGCACAAATAAGTGTATTACAAGAGTCTTTAGAATCACAAGCTAGAGGGTACAAATTGATTTAGCCAAGGGCTATTGGCAAGTCCCGGTCAAGGAAGCGGACTGTACGAAAACTGCCTTCTCCTGTCACAAAGGTTTATTTGAATTCAACACCATGCCTTTTGGTCTTAAGCCGCCACAGAAAAGGAATGTTTAGCTGTCGTTTGGAGTTTAGACCAATTTAACATGTACTTGGAAGGGAGACATTTTACAGTCATCAGGGATCATAAGCCATTATTAACATACTCGCGACAACTTAAAGAGCCTAGAGGAAAGGTAGCCAGATGGCACGTCTGCCTTGATATTTATGATTTCACCATTCAACACCTTCCTGGAATGTTAATGACTGTTGCTGATGTGTTAAGTCGTGCACCCATTCAAGCAGTAACTATCGACGAGGTATGGACAGATAGAGAATTAAGTGCATTTCAGATGGAGGATGCAGATATTGGCGTGATTAATCGCTGGGTTGCTACTCGGGTGAAACCAAAGAATATCGAACATCATGTTACCAGTTTTATCAAGACACATGGCAAGAACATTAACCTGGTCAACAACGTACTAGTTCTGAAAATAGCATGTCATGGACGGAACATCGACGTACATACAATGATCCCGCAATCGGAGGTACCACATATACTACAACTCCTTCATGACCAAGCAGGACATTTTGGTGTCGCCAGGACCCAACATAATGTTGGAACCCGATTTTTTTTTTTTAATTGGAAACGTGATGTGCAGGATTGGTGCCGTTCCTGTGAAAGTTGTCTTCAAAGAAAAGGGGTGCAGAAAGCAGACCGACCACCGGTGGGACAGCTGCCCATTCCTAAACAACCTTTTCAATGTTGGCATATGGACTTTGTTGGCCCTTTACCCAAGACACCAAAAAGCAAACTGTCTTTCCTCGGTCAGCTACATACAAGAGTTTGAAATCGAATTATTAAGAAACTTCAGTATGAGTCACTCCTACGAGCACAAAATGTCCGTTTTAACTGCTTTAGCCATGGGGAGAGAGTGTGGATTTACCATCCAAAGAAACCAAAGGGCTCAGCCAAGAAATTAGTCGGGGAACGCTTTCCGGGCCCTTATATATTGGTTAAACACATTGGAGATACCTCCTACAAAGTAAAACCTGTTTCGCGAGGGGGAAGGAGAAAGGTCATAAATCATTGTTGTTTTGAAAAAAGACTGAGAGACCACAACATTTACAGTCTACGGATAGCGAGGAGAGTTCAGATTCCGACGATACAAATGACAGAGCTTCAGATTCTAATTCCATGGGGTCTCAGGAGCTTAGACTCGATATAGATAGGGAAGAGGTCCTTGGACCTCAGCTAGATCCAGAACCTGCTGCAGCCTGACCACACAGAGAGAGATGAGCACCAGATCGGTATGGATTTAGCCAAGTTAACTTGCGAACAGCATTAGAGAATGAACAAGCAGAAATTTGACTCTGAACTTTTGAATAGTTTAAGATAAGTATTTAGGGTTGTGTTGACATTGGATACTCTGGAAGGGAGGAGTGTTAGAGTAATATTAGTTATGGTAAAATGACATTAAGTATGAGGATGAAGAGGCGCAAAATAGGAGAGAACTTATGGAACTGGCTTGAGAACAGTGCAGACGTAGAAATGTAAAATATAGACGAGGCATTAATCGTTTGAAAAGATCACACTAAATATACTCTTTATACATAACTCTTTATAACACAATCTTTTTTTCTTTCAATTAAATATACTCTTTATACATAACTCTTTATAACACAATCTTTTTTTCTTTCAAAAATAAGGATTGATGTTCCTGAAAAAGAAAGTGGAAAGATGAAAGCTTTCACAGAAAAAGGTGAAGATGTGCTCTTCCCTCACTGTATATGTTATGAAAAAAAAGAAAGCAAATACACAAATGAGGAAATGGCGAGTATGGAATCACTTCCACAAGATGCCGGTGAAGAAATTGAGCATCTTACCCTATAAAGCCCAAGGAGAATGTTTGGCAGCAAATCAAGGCTTCAAAATCACACAGGCAGAGCAAAGTTTCATTATGAAAGCATGCAGTTGCAATCGGAAAGTTGACAGATTTGAAGAATTCTTTGAAAATGAATAAACAGACTGTTTTTTCCGCAGATCACCTTGACAATGAGGGATATGCACTTTACCTTTTTCCCTTAAAAAATCGTAAGAAAAAATCCTTCAAACTTGAAACACATAATAATGAATGAATTCAACTTTTTTCAAATTACCTTTATGCTCAACAAAGAAGCCGTTGAGGATCCATTATATTATTCTCTCCGAAATCATAGATCCTGATAAACACCAAAACCGGATAGAAAATCACCAACGAAATCTTCTTCATTCTGGTTTCGATTTGTCAATGGACACAAAATCAAGCATTATGTTTTTTATTCTTAAAATAAAGTCATTTTTTGTTAAAAGCTGTTACTGATTCGTCAATAGCTGTTACAACATTTCAGATCTTAATAAATAAACTATTAAAAGCTGTCAGGGATGTGTGTTTTTCTCATTTCAATTCAAATTCAATGTTACTACCCAATTGTTAATTTATTTTTAACTACCTTCATTAACCGTGACCATGATCGGATTTTCCCCGCCCCGCACCTTTGACCCTGCTATGACCACCAAATCACCTCACGCGTAAGTATTAGCGCAAAGTTCAAATTCACTCAGTTGGCTCAACCAAGGCTTTGGGTAACATCTTCTTTGCTCCGTCACCACATGCTGATGTGTGACCTGTTTGCCATTAGCTTGATTTTACAGTGCCCTATAGGGGACATGCAATATCAAATATTCCTAGCTGCAATGTTTTGTTTAAGACTGTGATTTCATATATTGTTCTTGAATTTACCTTTATACATCCTTGTTGTAATTTGATATGTCGCCTTGTAACCTTGTTGCTGCAATTTTATATATATCGTTGCTGCAATTTTATATCTATCATTGTTGCAATTTTATATACGGCTGCTGCAATTTTATAGGGACCTTTAGCACGCAACGTTTTCTGAGTGACGGCAACGCGTGTGACCGCAAAGGGCCTGGAACTGACACAACACCGTCGCGTCACGTTCCCGCCAAATTTCGAATACTTTAGCAAACAACAATCATGTAAGCGACGCTCAAAACATCTTGATCGTACGGAAATGTCTTCGTTTAGAGATTTGCGAGAATTGCTTGTACTTTCATACGATAGCAACTTCATTTCTGATATAGAATTGTTTGTCATGTATAATTCTTTCTTGTTGAAAAACCCAGATTTTTGCTACGATACCTATCCTGCCTTTTCCCTCGACAATGTAGAAGAGGCCGAATGCAAGGCTGAGTTTCGAGTGTTAAAAGCAGGACTTACCTTGTCTTCGAGAGGTTCTTCGGATACCAGAGAGATTCAAATTGGAATAAAGAAGTATTTGTGATGGTATGGAAGGCCTATGCATGCTTTTAAGACGTGTTTGTTACCCTTGTCGATACAGCGATATCATACCTCGGTTTGGTGGCAGGCCAGTTTCAGTTATCAGCCTTATCACAAACCCTGTCATCGATTATATTTTTAATATGCATGGATATCTTATCTCTGAGTGGAATGAAAACGTCTTAAATCCTGTCGCTTTGCAAAGTTATGCAGACGCCATAGCAAGACAAGGTGCACCACTCACTAATTGTTTCGGTTTTGTGGATGGGACAGTACGGCCAATTTGCCACCCCGAAGAAAACCAAAGATCCGCATATAATGGGCACAAGAGAGTCCATGCCCTGAAATTCCAGTCCATCGCCTTACCCAGAATAAGCACTTTCAAAACTGCGCTAAAGGAACTTTATTCTTTGAGACTGGTAAATAGTAGTGTCTACTAGCTTAGCTGAACTTTATAGTATTGATAATGTAGTATTTTATGTAGTAATGACATTGATAATGTAGTATTCTATGTATAAACTAATGGCATGTCATTTATATACGTACATATAGTCAATGGTAGCTGTAGTCAATTGGGACTATGTCCTGTGTGGCCACCTTTTGCCAAATTGTAAATATTTTATTTCTGCAATAAAGTGATTAGGAAAAAAAAACATGGAAAATGGTGCAAGTGTTTGCTTGGAGTTATGGTTGGTTAGTAATAACCTTTTGTAGCATTATCATTAAAGCTTGATTTTGTTGCAGCTGCTGTTGTTGGAGTGTGTGCATTTGCTCATTCTGGGCTTGGACTATCTGCAGAATCTCTTGCTGCTGTTGCAGTTGTTGTTGTTGAGCTTGCTGTTGTATCTTTTGGTCTTGTTTTCTTATCTCCAGCTCTTGTTCAGCTTTCACTTTTAAAAAGGATAAAACACCTTCTGTACTTCTTGTTCTGGTTTTCTTGGTTGCCTCATTACCATCAACCTCTTGTTTTCTCTTCATGGTTTCTCCCAATCTTTCTAGGGCTTTGTTTCTTATATCTTCTGCTGCAGCTTTATCAATCTTGTCCTTGCTTCCTACGCTTTTTTGCGTTGTCTCTTCTTGATCAATGAGCTCCTCTATCAGTATATCTTTTTCATCCTGCTCATCCACCTCAATACCGCTTGCAGCTTCTTCCTCACGTCTGTTCTTTTTTAACTTGTTCTTTAGTAAATTCCATCTATCTCGAACCCCTCTCTTTTCCTTTACTCAAAAGACAATGTCTTTTGATGCATTAAGTCTGTCTGTAATTTCATCCCAAATTCTCCCCCTGTCAGGGCTTCCTTTTCTATGGTGAAAGATACATTCACTTTTTTGAGACGGTTTTCATTTTTCGTGGTGTATGTATGATTTATTCGTATTAAAATAATGAATTGTTGTACTCACATGCTTTTCTTCTTCAACAGAGTCTCGACAGCCATTATCAAACTAAAAAATACAACACAAAAACAAATATTTTGGCGAAAATAACACTAGCACAAACTTCATGAAAGGCATTGGGTGATATACTGATGGCTACACTCTATTCATACATAAAATTTGACGAGGAAAAAGAAAATTTATACTCACGTTTTCCAACAACGTCAAAACAAGCAATCAAGCGTCTGCGCGAGAAAGGCGACGAAGAGATTCCAAATTCTACGCATGCGCATGCCGTTACCGGAAGCTTTGCTTCACTTCCGGGTCACATTGCCGTTGTCATTTATCGCCATGCTATAGGTCCCTTATGTTTTGTTGCTGCAATTTTATATATATCATTATTGCAATTTTCTATACCGCTGCTGCAATTTCATATTTTGTTGCTGCAATTTTATATTTCGCTGCTGCAATTTTATATACTGCTGCTGCAATTTTATTGTTTAACTATAATGTGCTTAAATGAAGTATATCAGTATTCAAATTTCAAAATAGTTTCAAGTATTCAACATTTGGGAATTTCCCACTCCCTGTTCTTTTCATCATCAGTGAAAAGAGTATATCAGTAAATCTGCATTATGAATCTAATGATCAGGGCCTCTCAGAGGGTGGTGGGGCTGAAGGGGCAATTTGCCCCAGGACCCTTTTTTAAAGAGGGCCCCAGAATGAAGAAGAAAATAAAAAAATTGTTAGATACGATACAATGGGATAAATTGGAGTAAATTGCATTTATATAGTGAAGGGGCCCAAGCCGCATTTTTCCAGGGGCACAAAAATTTCTCTGGAAGCAATCCTACTTTTTTGCAGGGATTTTTATCGTGGACCAATCACAATTCTGGTTTCAGTTTTTATTTTTTACTTAGCAACGCACAAAAAATTTTGCTGTCACTCAATCATGTTTTGTTCTCGTTGTGGAATCTTATGTATAACAAATGCTAAGTATTGTCATCAGTGTGGAAAGAGCATTGTATCTTCACCCAATGGCACCGATGCATCATCACCTAGTACCACAAAAAACGCAGATGGAATAACATCATTTTTAACACCATTGCCATGTTCGAGTTCGATGCCATGTACTAGTCAAGGAACCAGTTCTATTTCTAGTCGCAGCGGGCTATCCTTCCAGTCATTTCGTGCCCGCAAAGAGTCAGAACAATCCACTTTTTTAAAGGATCAAAAGTGAAAAAGGTCAAACTCGAAGAAAAGAAACCGGAACAAGTAAAAATTAATATTTGTGTATTGGTTTTAGACGATGGGAAACTATCTATTAAAAGAGGAGCTAGTCTTCCATTGACAGTATTGAATTCTATAACATCTTGTGACCTGTTCGAAAAAGCCGTTGAAAAGCATTCTAGATTCAATCAAAACATTGTCAATACTCAGGCAAATTATTGGCTGCTTTATCCAGATCGGGCCTTTCAAGCGCAATTTTTTTTTAGAGCATAACTGACACAAGGCATTTTCAAATGAAAAAAAATATGATCGTATCTCTTTGATAGGGGACAAAAAAAATTTGGATGCAAACTCCATTTTTTCATGGCAATATTGTTTCATTGTTCCCTGTCCCATTTCATTTATGGTGTTGTATCATCCTAAATATTCTAGTTTTGCGAAAAGCATCTGTAACTTTTGTTTTCAGCATATCAAAGAAGATTATACGTACTTTGAAACGCATCAGAATGGTTTACCGGAACTTTATGTCCTTAAACTGGTTTACCTGAGGTTATAGCGGAATCTAAAATACTTCTTATTAACCGAGCGCAAGATTTCACAAAGAAATATCAGACCTCCGTCTTTTTGTGTGAAATATGCCCTAAAGGTACAAAAAGACCGACGTCTGATATTTCTTGGTAGAGTCCAAGCAAGCGAGGTTAAACGTTTATTATATTGCATACTTGGCACTATTTAATTTACCTAAAAAAGTCTGGAGCCATCCTATCAATTTCAAATAATATCAATTAAATTTGCCTCTCAGTATTGTGCCATTTTCTTTCAGAATTTCTCTGTTTTTCATCTGTAACAACGGTCCATGAGAGGAAGTTCTGGTCCATTACGGTTTGGTACTGCTTCATTACAGGAAGAGGGCAGATATTTATATATTCATATTCTGCATTATTAACTTCTTTTGAAATTGATTGTTTTTACGATCTGCAGACACAAATATATAAATATCTGCCCTTGTTATTATCGATTTCTGGCACCCCTGCAGAAGTGACGCTTGCCATATAATAATTAACATAAACTATGTAAAGTTTTATTGATTCCATGGTCTTGTTAGTGTATTACTAAAAGTTAACTTGGTTACCAAGTCCTTATGTAAAAACAATTACTTTGTGACATTTTTTAAGTATTGCTAACCTCATATTATAAAACTGCTGACACATTTGGGCCCGGTTGTGTCAAGGCCGAATAATGCTATCTGCCCTCTACGAATATAAACCATACACTTAATAAAAGAAACAGCAGTTAATAACTAATATAAGATTTAATCCAGGTTATACTGAACAACGGACACCAACCACTGATTTTTAATCCTGAAGACTCGTTAATTGTTGGAACAATAGAAACGCTTCTTCCTCTTTTCTTGGAAAAGTGAGTCCTAGATCATCGGTCATTGTCTCGAAATACTCCAAATAAACATCCTCAGCTGGTTCCTCTACCTCACAATGAACTTTCATTTCATCAACTTGCCTGCTATTTAGTTCCAACAATCAATTTTTCCAAAATTATCTGGCAAATAATACAAAATGTCTGGCACTCCTGCAGAAGTGACATGTGTAGATCTACGAATATAATGGCTATTCCAATGGTTTTTCACTTTATTTAAATCACTTTGAATAAGATGTGCGAAGCAAAACCATAAACATTTCATGTGTAGATCATTCTGAAGATTGAGGATATTTGACTCAACCATGACTTTAAAAAAGTCCATCCACCAACTTGTTCGATGATGTCTCAGGAAAGACCACCAACCTTCAATCCTTTGGTTGGAATGAGAGGAACCATAAATATGTGATTTCTCACCAGAAAATTGATCTGTTCCAGTTGAACGGAAATGGCATTGCATAGCTGCTACAATACCATTCTCGATGCCACAGTCTGACCTCACAACCATTGGACAACCTTTTATTTCGGTAACTGTGTCCAAAAACAGTTGTGCTGGAATTCTAGGGTCATTATTGCTTTTAACAACCTCAAGCCATAGTATTTTCTTACTATTTCCGCAAATGAATCCATGTATGGGGAACCATATGGTTTCAATTTATCATACCCTAGTGGAAATAATTAAGTCGAAATTTAAACTACTGTTAATGAAAAGCACATAGTTTATTTTATAACATAATGATAGAAATATTTTTAATTTACCCTTCTGTGCAAAATGAGTCATTACAAAGAGAAATTTTAATACCATCTATTCTGTTGACAGTATTTCTAAGGTGTGTAACTGAAGTCCTTTCTTAGGGGTCTAAATGATTGTAAAGAGGGAGGAGTGTGTGAACAAACCATGAATATGCCAGCAGAAATTTGATCCAAGAGAAGTATACTGCCGTCGAGTTAATCTTGGTGACCGTCTCTCTTCAACCGCTTCTGGGTCGATCTCCTTCATAAGGCGTGCCACCAGCTGGCGTGGTACATGTATTTCATGTCTTAGTCTCAGGGCGTGCCAGATACTTCGGTAACCAGAAAGTCTTCCTGCACCGTTCATTTCTTCAGTTATAACTGTTCTTAACAGATTTATATCAATATCATTTCCTCTTCTTGACAAGCCTAGGTCTTTCAACCTTTGTTTTAGAGTTTGAATGTGCATGCATACCCCCCTTCTTTAGCAACTGAACTATAGTAGCGTATGGATAACCACAGTTGACATAGTGAATTATGAAGGCGTCTTCATTTCGTTGATAGACTTCTTCAGCAATCAAAAGGGAATGACGTTCGTTTTCAAGGCTTTTACCACACAAATGGCAGTAATACGAACCTTCTAAACACTCAGTACCACAGGTGGAACAGAACATGAATAAAATTCAATATAAATATAAAGTACTAGTAAGCGAATCAGTAACCGAATAATTAAATACACATAAAAATCCCCACGAAAAAGTAGGATCGCTTTATTCAATCATTGGATTCATAAAGCAGATTTACTGATATATTCTTTTTGCTGATGATAAAAGGAACCAGGAGAGGGGTGGGAAGTGAGAAATTCCAAAATTCCCAATGCTTAAAACTATTCTGAAATTTGAATACTCCTTTCAACTCGAATTATAAATAATTCATTGCAT
Organism: Dendronephthya gigantea; assembly: GCF_004324835.1. Lineage (NCBI taxonomy): Eukaryota > Metazoa > Cnidaria > Anthozoa > Malacalcyonacea > Nephtheidae > Dendronephthya > Dendronephthya gigantea. The sequence goes on from NW_021163049.1 coordinate 1,481,578, forward strand.
GTGTATACTTCATTTAAGCACATTATAGTTAAATAATAAAATTGCAGCAGCGGTCGGTATATAAAATTGCAGCAGCGAAATATAAAATTGCAGCAGCGGTATATAAAATTGCAGCAATGATATATATAAAATTGCAGCAACAAAATATAAAATTGCAGCAACAATATATAAAATTGCAGCAACGATATATATAAAATTGCAGCAACAATATATATATAAAATTGCAGCAACGATATATAAAATTGCAGCAACAATATATATAAAATTGCAGCAACGAGGTTATGAGGCGACATATCAAATTACAAAAAGGATGTATAAAGGTAAATTGAAGAACAATATATAAAATCAGTCTTAAACAAAACATTGCAGCAATGAATATTTGATATTGCATGTCCCCTATGGGCCACCATATGATTCAAATAAATTAATATCTTTAAAACAGGTCACATGACATGCAAACGTGAACCAGCACACTTCCCTTTCTCACACCAATCTCATTTTTTGAACAATCTGGACAGTCAATGTTACGGTACCACGTCCGTAGAGCCTGATTTCTTGCGTAAACAGGATGTGATGTCATTTTTTGTAATACCAAAATATAATAATTTCTCCCCCCCCAAAAAAATCACATCTACTACTATCGCTAACCTGCACCTAACCTAAGCCGGTACTTCTAGTTCATCTGATAATTGTGTGGAAGGTTTAATATATATTTGGACGCAAACATTGGACTTGTTCTACTCGTTTAATAAGTTTGATTGTTTGGGGAGCCCAAGTGTGTGTGGCATAACCAAGGTGAGGTCGTACAATCTTGAACTTCGTTGTAAGGAACTACGTCGGATTGTATACTTTGACGTGAAGTCTTTCCTTCGCCAGACTCAGAACTGTCGGAGCAACTGAATAATGCCTTTAGTTCTGAATTTGGTGAAGGAGAGACTTCACATCGAAGTATACAATCCAGACATAGTTCCTCACAACGAAGTTTATCCTTTTCATTGAAAGCATTGCTTAAAAAAAACAGGCAATCAAGGCTGCAGAGGAGGAGCTGAATATATATATTTATATATATATATATATATATATATATATATATATATATATAATTTGGTTTTCTCCTTCAGCCGTATAGTGCTCTACACTAAAGTGGAGCTGGGTTAAAATTTGAAATGAATTGGAGATTAAAACCTAAAAATTGTTCATTAAAAATTTAAAGCACTAAGCACCTCTCGAAACAGAACTGTAGTGCTTTAAATTTTTAATGAACAATTTTTAGGTTCTAATCTCCAATTCATTTCAAATTTTATAATATATATATATATATATATATATATATATATAGTATATATGTATATAGAGCTATAATATAATTGCGATAAAGACAGAAAACTAAGGTTGCATAATTACTACAGCGCTGTTTGGAAGGAACAAGCTCCGTCTCATCAGCTGTATATAAGAATTTATTATTAATTAAAAAGCACGTCTTAAATCCATCAGAGTCTAATTTACATGATAGATAGAATCTATAAGTTCCTTAAAAGATATTTGCTAGCAGGGTTTTGCTCTCTGGTGTAAGGTTGTTTCTGCAACACTAAGTTGTTACGGGCGCTGATCTTTTTCTCCAGGCTTGGCATACAAGAGTAACTGATTTTAAGTGTTGCGGTTGAAGATTTTTCTTAGGGGATGTTTCTTTCCAAAGGCTGTGTTCACGATGTTTATGAACTTTTTTCCTATATCTGTGGCTACATACTTGCTATAAGGTGGGTTGACCCATGTAATGTTTCTGCATCGCTCTCTTTTTTTCTTGTTGTGTCTGTGTCTATCTGTGTAGAAGTGTAGTTGGTAATTGTGCCCGTTATCATTGAGTGCGTTTTGATAAGTTGGCACTGCTTGGTCGAACGACGCTTTGTCTGACGATATTTCATTCAGCCGTCTGTTAATGCTAAGGGGTATGTTTTTAATGATTATCGGCGGGTGGTTACTCTCGCTGTGGACGTACAGAGGCATTTTGTTAGGCTTTGTGTAGGGGCTGTAGGAGCTGTAGCGCAGATCTAGCGTCACATCAAGGAAGTTAACGAAAAACACTGCTTCTTAATGGTTTCTATTTTCCGGGAGGTCTTGCAGAATGCACCCAGCCCATTGTCTCTGTATAGACCTATGTTCCTTCTGATTTTGTCAGGGAGCTGGCATAACAGGTATGTCCCATCGAACAGATTTGATGATTCCTTTTTTGCCCATGCAGACTTGTCCTCGAAGAGCAGTGATTGTTTGGCCTCCATGATGATGTTTCTGTCCCTTAGATCTATATGGGTTTGGGTGGCAGCAAAATCCAAAACTTTATTGAGTAATTCTGTTGAAATTGATGGATAGAAGTTAACAATGTCAGACGATATAAATGAATGCTTGTCTTTCTTCTGAATGTTGTTGAACCAGTCAAGCGTTGCTTTTGTGTTCTTCCATTGGTTGACACCAGTGGCACTGATTATGGCTTTGTTTATGTCGTCAAGGATTCGTTTACTGATTTTGCCGATTTCGTTGGGTTTATTAATCGACATGTAGGGCTCTTTGTGAAGTTCTCTTTATGCATGCTAGTGATTCAATTCTATCTTCTAGGTCGAGCTGGTGTGCAATCGAGCTGGCTTTTTTGTTGATCTGGCTTAGGGCGTCCATGGGGGCTTTCTTGTACTCTTTTTCAATGTTCTTTTTGAGAAGAGCTCTGTATTCCGTGGGCGGTAGCTTGTCAGCCGGCACAAGGGTATCGTTAGTTGTTTTTATAGACTCTTCGTGTTTGCACAATGTAGAAAGGAATTTACTTGGGGAGGGCTTTCTGAACTCAATGTTTTGCACCATGTCGGTCATCATAAGCTCGAATTGTTGAAGTTCGGGTATCTGTGGTAAAGACTTTGTTGAATGGAAGCCAAAGGTCTCTCTATGTTGCTCATTGCTGCTTGAATCTGGTGGATTGAGGAAATGAAAAGCTCGCCAGGGCATTCTCTTAAGAAGCTTATAGGTCATTTCAATCAGTCTCTTCATGTTTTTTTGTTTCTTAGTAGTAAAATATTCTTTGTGGAGCATCCAAAGTTTATCTTCTCCATGTTGATATACAAAAGCAAGAGTGCTCAACTTGCGGGTAGGCGAGGAGCAATAATGACCGACATGGTGCAATGACCGACAATGATGACCAATATGATGACCGACATGGTGCAAAACATTGAGTTCAGAAAACCCTCCCCAAGTAAATTCCTTTCTACATTGTGCAAACACGAAGAGTCTATAAAAGCAACTAACGATACCCTTGTGCTGGCTGACAAGCTACCGCCCACGGAATACAGAGCTCTTCTCAAGAAGAACATCGAAAAAGAGTACAAGAAAGCCCCCATGGACGTCCTAAGCCAGATCAACAAAAAAGCCAGCCCGATCGCACACTAGTTCGACCTAGAAGATAGAATTGAATCACTAGCATGCATAAAGAGAACTTCACAAACAGCCCTACATGTCGATTAATAAACCCAACAAAATCGGCAAAATCAGTAAGCGAATCCTTGACAACATAAAGAAAGCCATAATCAGTGCCACTGGTGTCAACTAATGGAAGAACACAAAAGCAACGCTTGACTGGTTCAACAACATTCAGAAGAAAGAGAAGCATTCATTTATATCGTTTCACATTGTTAACCTCTATCCATCAATTTCAACAGAATTACTTAATAAAGCTTTGGATTTTGCTGCCACCCACACCCATATAGATCTAAGGGATAGAAACATCATCATGGAGGCCAAACAATCACTGCTCTTCGAGGACAAGTCTGCATGGGCAAAAAAGGAATCATCAAATCTGTTCGATGGGACATACCTGTTATGCCAGCTCCCTGACAAAATCAGACGGAACATAGGTCTATACAGAGACAATGGGCTGGGTGCATTCTGCAAGACCTCCCGGAAAATAGAAACCATTAAGAAGCAGTGTTTTCTGTTAACTTCCTTGATGTGACGCTAGATCTGCGCAACAGCTCCTACAGCCCCTACACAAAGCCTAACAAAATGCCTCTGTACGTCCACAGCGAGAGTAACCACCCGCTGATAATCATTAAAAACATACCCCTTAGCATTAACAGACGGCTGAATGAAATATCGTCAGAAAAAGCGTCGTTCGACCAAGCAGTGCCAACTTATCAAAACGCACTCAATGATAACGGGCACAATTACCAACTACACTTCTGCACAGATAGACACAGACAAAACAAGAAAAAAGGAGAGCGATGCAGAAACATTACATGGTTCAACCCACCTTACAGCAAGTATGTAGCCACAGATATAGGAAAAAAGTTCATAAACATCATGAACTCAGCCTTTGGAAAGAAACATCCACTAAGAAAAATCTTCAACCGCAACACTTAAAATCAGTTACTCTTGTATGCCAAGCCTGGAGAAAAAGATCAGCGCCCATAACAACTTAGTGTTGCGAAAAAACAACCCTACACCAGAAGAGCAAAAAACCTGTAACTGCAGATCCAGAGCTAACTGCCCTTTAAACGGGAATGCCTAACAAGGAACATAATCTATCAAGCAACCGTCAAGACAGCGTCATTTAGGCACAAGGAGAAACAGAATGCAACCGAGCTTAGCAAGTTTATCTGGTCCCTGAAGGATGACAGAGAATCAAAGTAACACAGAAGATCATCGCACAAGCCGCTCCTTATTCAAGCGCTATAAAGCGTTGCAACTTATGCCTCTTAGAGAAATATCACATTTTTTGCAAAACAAACTTATGCTCACTTAACAAAAGGAACGAACTTACTAGCACATGCGGTCACGCTAGCAAATATCTCCTAAAGAATTTATAGATTCTATCCATCATGTAAATTAGACTCTGATGGATTTAAGATGTAAATGTAGATGTATTTAAAGATGTATTTAAAAACCGTTCGCTTGGTTTCTCGAGTTTCACGCTGAGTCTGTTGGAATGAAACACTAACTTTCTCTCGCATGTTACAACAAGAATTTCCAAAGCCGAAAGATAAATTAAATACTGACAGTACAAGAGACATTGTCTACAAAATTAGGTGTTCTATTCATTTTTTTTTTTATTATGGTCAAACCAACCAAGCGTTAAAAACAAGAATAAAGGAACATAAAAGAGCTGTTGAACATAATGACAAGAATTCTAAGATAGCTCAACACGTAGAGAAGTATGACCATAGTATGGATTTTATGAATGCCAAAATAGTACGGAAAAAAATTATCATCAATGATTGTTCCTTGAGGCATGGTATTCCAAAGTTGACAAACATTCTGGCAATGACCATGTAGAAATTCCGGATATTTATAACTCTCTAATGCATCTTAATCAGCTAACGAATTACATAGAGGACTGTTATTAGCCTGTCAGTTTTTAATTATCAACTGACGAAGATTGGAGGTTTCTGATCAAAACGTCTTACAGAACTTTTATAAACGTGATTACGTTTTTATATAGCTAGTGACAAGAATTTTTAATCTTTTATATAAATATGAATCCTAGCTGCAATGTCAGCATTTTTCGTCTTATAAATTTACAATATGGTTCGGGTGCTAAGACGATCGCAAGAGACCTTGAGAGGAAATCCTATAGCATTGTCAAACAGAAAGAGCATTTGTCATTCAATCACGAGTTAAAGAACGCCAAGATATTATTGAAAAGTCTTCGATTTATGCCACCAATTCCATATAATGTCAAAAGCAGGTTGGAGTTTCCTAAGACTTTGCATTCATCATGGTCATTACAAAATCAAGCAAAAACAGGATGAGTATCAAAACAATTTAAACATTTAATCAAATATTTTGTCGCCAGAACATTTGGAAGACCAATGTCATTAAACATAACTCAGAGAAAAAGAAAGCTACTATTAAGTCTAGGCATGAACAAAAACTTAATTTGTTAAGTGTAACCACAAATACCAAAGCATATCAACATATACAAATCGAGGTGGGTAATTGATATATCTACAAGACAACTCAATACACAGGAAATGCAGATACTTAAAAACGGTCGGAACTATGCCTTTACGAAATTTGAAGAAAGATAAAGAAATTACTATTGTTCCAGCTGACAAAGGGAAAGCAATTGTTGTTATGAATACTAAGGATTATGATAAAAAAATTCTGATTTATTACTTGATAAAAAGACCTACTTAAGAATTACAGACAAGCGTAGAAACCCTACTAGTAAGGTAGAACAAGATCTAAAACTCCTACAAGGTATTAAATCCGAAAGATGGTTTAATGACAACAGTTTATCACAGATTAACCAGGAACTTTACGCCTATTTACATAGTTCAGGCGTGTCACTGGCAATGTTTTATAGTCTACCCAAGATCCATAAGCTGGATATACCGCTTTGTCCCATCACCAGCTCGATTTCGTTTCCAACATACAATCTTTCAAAACACTTAGTAATTATTTTATCACCTCTGATTAAAGGGAGATATAGTGTGCATAATAGCACTGACTTTAGTGAACGTGTGAAAGACAAGTTTATCTCAACTGACAAAATCATGGTCTCATTTGATGTCATATCGTTGTTTACATCAATCCCTGTTAATTCAACTCTAAAGATAACTAAGGACAAACTTGAAACTGATCGAGAATTATCAACTAGAACTCAAATATCAGTCTCTAATATTCTAAAACGTTTAGAGTTTGTATTGAAGAATAGCTATTTTACGTACAAGAATGAATATTATCAGCAAACATCTGGATGTGCAATGGGATCGCCAATTAGTGCTACTACAGCTAATCTCGTTATGGAAGATATAGAAGAAACTGCTTCAACAACTGACACCCACCCACCCCCTTGGTGGTTCAGGTATGTTGATGATAGTCATGCCTGACTAAAACACAAGCATATAGAAGAGTTCTATGAGCATTTAAATTCAATAGATAATGAAATCCAGTTCACGCTTGAAGTGGAAGAGAATAATAGACTGCCATTTTTGGACACTGTGACAATTAGACAAAATGGTCAAATTAGAGTAGATGTTTACCAAAAAAAGATGCATAAAGACAAATACCTGGATTACACATCCAATCACCCTTCACAACATAAACAATCTTTAGTAAATACCTTACTCAATAGGGTGGAAAAAGTCTCCTAATCCAACCAGGGAAAACTTAAAGAGAGGAAACATGTTATAAAGGTCCTAAAAGACAACGGTTATCCTTTAGAATTCATTAAAAGCTGTGACAATAGGCAATATCGACATGAGAATGTGGTGCGTGAGAATGCAGCACGAAACTCGACAGAGTCATCTAGTTATGTTATGTTACCATATATTAAGGGTGTTACCGAGAAAATTACAAGAACATTACACTGGGAAAAAGTTTGTGTTTCATTCCAACCGACTCGCACATTACAACAAGAATTTCCAAAGCCGAAAGATAAATTACATACTGACAGTATTTGAGACATTGTCTACAAAATTATATGAGGCTCCATGGTGGACAAAAGTCTAAAACATTCTATATGATGTCATTTTATAATATATGGTGTCACTCTTTTCAATAATTCATGTTTATTTAGAAATATTGTCTCATTTATATGCCATGGCATTTTCTTCACGAATAGGGTCTGTTTTACTTCATAACAGTTTAAATTGTTTTACATTTTTATGGTCTGATTTGTTTCACGTTTATAAGGTCTACCCTGGGAACGAGTAAATCACCGCGCGTCACGATGACAAACATTAGCATTTCCTACATGAAGTACTTCGCTTACAGGGACGACCGGAGTCCCCGGACGAGTCAAACGACACAAAGAAGACATGAATTCCGAAGTTGATGTTGAGCAGTTTATTTATCATCTACCAAACAAAATAGAACAAGCCAAGCGACAACTGTTTAGTGGAAATTTAAATGCCATAGAGTTTTGGCATAGGCGGATTGACGATTTTTTAAATGTACTATACGTCTTGTGCCATCGTTTTGAAGAGATTCAAAGCGATGGTGAATTAATCACTAATTTCAACAATCTTTTTGTTGAAGTATATGCTATTTACAGTAGGTTCGAGACTGTCATTTCAACACATAGTAATTGATTCTGTAACGAAGAAGTTGTACTTCGGTTTCCTGTTGATCTTCCTACGGAAGGAACCTGGGGTAGACTTAGGTTACAAATTACGAGAAAAGAACTTGAACGTTTCTTTGACATTTACAAGTTGTGGAAAGATGTAGCCTTGTCTTTGGGAGTCAGTGAAAGAACCATTAACCGAAGGAGGATAGAATTAGGAATGTTGACGTCTTCTAGATATGGTCCTGGTTGTACTTATTCAGATATATCGGATGACGATTTGTGTGCGGCAATCAGATAAATTTTAGGGATTCTTCCCAATGCTGGAGAGAGTTACGTTTTAAGCGCCTGCCGAGCTCGTGGTATACACATGCAACGCAAGCATATGAGAGATGCAATTAACATAGTAGACCCTGTAAGTAGAGCGTTAAAAAGAACAGTAAGCATCGTGAGAAGGCGTTATAGCGTTCCTGGACCAAACTTGCTATGGTAAGTTAGGCCTAAAACATGCATGCGATAAATTAGGCAAAACGTTTCAATGATTCCACAATATACATTTAATAGGCACATTGACGGGAATCACAAAATGATCAGATGGTGGCTTGTCATCCATGGTGGGATAGATGGTTATAGCCGATTAATTGTTTATATGCATTGTAGCACTAACAATAAAGCCCAGACAGTTCTTGAACTGTTTCAAGGAGCTATTACTACTCATGGTCATCCATCAAGGGTGCGGTCTGATTTTGGCACAGAAAATGTTGAGGTTGCTCGATATATGCTTCAAATGAAAGATATTAATAGGGGCAGTATGATTACCGGGCGATCAGTGCATAATCAACGTATCGAGCGCTTATGGGTAGAGGTGAAAAGGGTGGTTGTGCACCACTTCCAAAATATTTTTTACTTCCTGGAAGAATGCCAAATGTTGGATCCTGTAAATGAACTTGATTTATTTTGCCTCCACAAGCATTTGCAAAAGTAGATTTTTAATGTTTATTGCCATCAGTGTTAACAATTTCCAGTTCGAAACTCATCCTGGCAACTAGGACATATTCTATGAGCTTAATTTTCTTACTGGAGAAATGTGAGATTAACTTTTTCTCTTCCTATATGTGTGCAGGTTCATCTTTTAAATTAACAACTATTTATTTATTAAACTAACACAATTAACATAAAGTCAGTGAAACACTTCTCAACAGTACTTCCTATAAAAGTGTTAATGAAAACATTTTTCTTTCATTAATCAATTTCAGTGTTCAGTAAATCCAGAATGTCCAAATTTCAATGCCACATCCATATTTCTGTTCAAAGCTGCTTTTGATGAGTGGACTGTAGGCAGGTACAGGATATTTGTACATGCACCAGCCTTGGGCAACTTATTATCGTCATCATCTTCAAGGAATTTCACATTAATAGACATGTTTCTCTTCATTGGTGCAATGCTCCATAAACCAGTTGAAAATTTCAAAAGAGTACAGTTTGCCCCTTGGAAATTCCCCTGACTTTACACAATCAGATGATATGATATAATCTAAAAGCGATTGGTATGATTGCCTTTCAGCATTTGAGCATGGGTTGCTCTTAAGAAATGAAGTGAACACATCTGGTTTGGGTTCAAGATTTTGGTAGGAGAGAATGTGAAAAGCAACATGTGGTGTATTTTTAGCATACGAAGAAATCCCAAAGACTCCAAACCTTTGCACAATGAATCAAGTTGATCCTTTCTGCGTCTTACTACCCCATTATATATCAACTCATGAACCAAGCACCCCTTGTTGTCAATATTAATTACTTCAGTACTTGACCATTCACATGCATTTATGACCTCCCAGAAAGAGGATGATTTTGGATTAGTTTCCAAGACATTGTTCAATGCCTCAGGAGTGTTTGCCTCAGTGCATTAATCAATTCTAAAAGAGTAAATGTCATTTCACTCAATGATATAAACTCCGTCAAAATTGGCAAATTAGAAGGATCTTCACCTAGAATGTAATCTACTACCCATTTGGCTAGTAACAGAAAACCAGGGCCACCTTGCAAGACAGAGAGTACTATCATTTCCCCGACAACCTCAAACTGAACAGACTGACAACCAATGCCCCTTCTTGGAGTCAAGGCTGTATCTCCTTCAAACAATCTTTTAATAACCTCGTTAAAACATAAAGTAAAAAACTCATTACGTAAAGCACCAGCATCAAAGCCTAATTCACCACTACCAACAAACTTCACACAGAGATTTTTTTAGCCTACTGGGATGCTTAAGAGCAAGCTTATAGAATGCCAAGCATACACACCACAATCCTCCCTGTTCACCTCTAGCCACAAATCATCATCAGTATCAATAACGCTAGCAAAATTCTTAAGAATATTTTGTGGTGATTCTTTGTGACACATGAGGAAGAGATCATTGTCTGAATTAAAGACAGAAGTTAGAGAGGTTGATGGATGGGTATTAATACTGAGAACATCAGTACATGACGAAGATGATGGAATGTTTCCTAAAGAGCTATTAATAGGTTCATCAACTTCTAATAATAGCTGTGCCGCTTCCTCAATACAACCATTTAAGGCATTGATGGCTGAAAGAAGTTCTAATTGTTGTTTGTTAGCATATATTTCACTTAATTTACACAAACCATCAGCATATCCTCCTTTGTCACTATCATCACCATTCTCATCACCCTACATTGTAAAAAAAACAAAGTTCAACTTGTGGTGTAACACCACACCTGGGGGCCCCTGGTCCATAACCATACTGTACCCTAATAACCGTACATATTCTGCAAACCTATTTCTAGTATAATACACTCTGGACAAAGGGCCCACTTGGGCTGCCCAGTCTAAGCCCTCAGTGAGTTACACCACTGGTTCAACTAACTTCCTGTGAGCACTGTTTCAAGATTTTTTCACTCCAGTAGAAGCTAAATGCACTGCAGATCTGACAATGTCAATGGCAAAGATTGCCATTTTGAAAATAGAAGAATATATATTTATATTTAGGATAGAAAAATGGTATACCAGGTATTTAAGAGCGAGTGTCCGTAAATCTCGAGAATCGGACGACAAATTGGAAAATTCGAAATTCCATTTATTTTACCTATAGTATCCACTGGGTGAGCTATTTAAAAAAATGTAGTTCAAAAGTCGCAGCTTCTTTTATTTTTCGAGAAATTACTTAAACATGATTTTGGGGCCCTTAAGTCAATTTTCATCGGTCAAAATACAAGATTTTGAAGCATTCGTGACGGCCACCTTTTAAATGTATTACGGCCGTTTTTTTAAATATAATCGAAGTACATCTCTATATTTTGTTTTACTAGCAAAATCTTTTTTGATTACGAAGTCTTTCTTGACATTTAAAAGTAGCAAGTATATGGTGTTTACGGCTCACAACAGAAAGGCCATTTTTTGTCAATTTCAATGTGCCCAAATGAACCGTGGTACATGACAAATTGCAATGAAAATAAGACTAACTTGCAAAGTAGCCTTCTGTTTATAACATATTAAAAAATCTCTGGCGGCAAGCAAAACCCGCAACAGTGAGAAGTCAAAATGTTGATGCTATTTTTAGATGTCGGTGCATCATAATTGTACATTACACCGGTAATTACATGCAGTGACAATGTGACAAATTTGTCGCATTTCAAAGATGCAGCGCAGAGTAAAGAATACAACAACAATATTACTGTTGGAGAAAGTTAAAAATAGTACATTATTGTTTTAAGTGATGAAAATGTTTTTAAATCAAATTAAAGAGGTGTTTTATCAAAGATCAATCAATTATGACACAAATGCGTCACTATATAACACCGTTATTATTTAGTAAATTCCTTGAGTATATTCTATACAATAAATAACAATTCATATATTAAATACTTTAATAAAGAACAATTAATCACAAACGACAAGCAAAGACTTGTATAAATGACAGTAAAACTAGAAATCAAGCGAAATAGAAGCACAAACAAGACATTAATTGTCCCTATATTCACTATATGCGTGGAAGGTATACAAATATATAAAATATATAAACGGATGTGCCAGTTAAATATCGTGCACAATAATCAACCCGGTCCAGAATAATTTTGTTGATGCAAACGAAATTAACAAAAGCAGAAAAGGGGAAAACTTAAAATTTTAAAATTTAGAAGTTGCTTTGGGCAATCTGAGTGTGCGAACGATTATAGCATACCAGACATTTTAATCTTTAACTTTGTAAACAATTACATTATGACATACTTTTGGACTTGAAGAAATAATATCTAACAATCTAACATGCAAACAAGAAGGAAACTGTAGGATGGCATCGTGTTCCTATGCAACACTAGTTGGCGGTCAGTGTGGACCTAGTTCGTACAATCCTTCTATTGTAGAATGCGTAACAATCAAGGATTGTAATAAGGACATTTTAAACCATTGCTCACAATATAAAATTAGTAACGATTGTGGCCTGTCTGGAAGTGAATCAATGTTACTTCTTGCTCGTGCAGGTAACCTCACCGAATTTTATATTTATTTTTCATCCTTTGACTTTGTTGACTTACTGTTTGCAAATTTTAAAGATTGTAACTAAAACGTATCGGTCTTCTTTAGGAATTTTTGAAATGTGTCCTTTACATCGAGATTTGTATGGCATTCGCTGGAGGTGCAACAAGACCAGATGCTCAATTCAAAATGACCTTGCAGCACATAAATCTTTATCCGTCAAAGCTCAATGTGGACTGACAACTTTATTATCATCTTTTATTTTTAACAAGACCAAGATACTTATTCCGGTGGGAACAGGTACGAGGTTAATTTATTCAGTATACATCTAGCTATTTCCTGCGTATAAGGTCGGCAGGAAACGTGAGAGAAGTATGAGGATATTTTACTATGCATGCACAAGTAGTGCAGGTTTTGCTTTTAACTGAGTTTCTACGTTTTTTTGTAGAATGAAGAATTTACTTACTAAACTTTTCGCAGCAATGCCTTTATTTTACAGGATATGCAGTATACATTATAGTGTATACGTTAACTTTTTTCTTGTTTTAGGGATATGCAAGAGCTGTAAAGAACATTTAGCTCATCTGGCAACAGAATGGAGAACTAGTAATTTAGTGTCAACTGACGACGAATCAAGTAACTGCTTAGAATTATCAACACCTCTGCCGCAGATTAACGCAGAACAGCCGGTAATAAGAAACAATTTTAACTTTATCACGAGCCATGATCCATGCACTACATTTTAACAGCTTCTATTCTTTATTAGGGAGACAGTAATACTGGTACGTCAGATGAACTTGTTGAAGAAATGGATAAACTTGTACTTAACGAGACCAGGTGGAGCATCTTCTCTCCAGACACTGCAAGTTCTACATCATCATCTTGTGACGTCACCGATGTTTCTTCTTCATTGGTTGCTAGAAAAACAAAGCTAAATGAATATTTGGAAGCCTGTAATATTCATCCTTTGAAAAGACAATGTCAGATTGGGACCAGACATCAGAGCGCACACAAGAACGATACATCCAAAAAACATGTGAAATTGTCTCGTCAGTGTTAAATGATATTTCATCCACTAATGCCCCACATCTTTGGAAAGGGCTTCAAACTTCCGGAAGGATGAACAAAGCATTTGGATTAAGCCATCAGCCAGCAGAAAAAGCATATTTAGAAGCCTTAGCCGAAGCGTATAAAACGGCAGATAGCTGGGATACTCGGCGCCAAGTCTTATCTACCATGTCCGATGTGGCTAATTTTAATGTCATTTCAGAATATATTCCTGGTCTTACACACTACCGTTTTACTATGGCTAATCTTCATCGACTTCAGTATGGAAGGTGCGCTCCAGTTCCGTTAAAGACATCGCCTCGTCTTCGTATATGTCAGCAACAGCTTGACCATTTTCTGAGTTTTATAACAAGCCCCCATTTAGTGCAAGACTTGCCGTTTGGCGAAAAAGAATTGAAGATGTCCTCAGGTAAAACAATTAAAGTACCGAACATCATCCGTACCATGATACCTCAAAGAATTGTGAACCAATACTCTCAGTACTGCAAAGAAAACTATTTTCAATCTTTCAGTAAGAGCACAATGTTAAGAGTACTAGACGAATGTAGTGCAACCCATCGTAAATCTCTTCAAGGTCTGGACAACTTTGCTGCTCAAGGAGGGCGGTCTTTTGATGACTTGGGCACCGTTGTGCTGACTATCTCACCTTTAAAGAAAGAGGGCGAAAATTGGGCAACAGAAATGCAAGAGGCTTTGAAAGTGGGAAAGCTTTATCTAAAAGGAGATTACAAGGTAACAAATCAATTAAACAAGGCAAAATCATTAAATATGTTCTTCGTATTTATATATTTTACAAACCTGGTATGAAATTTATTAGATTAATATTAATATTATATCTCAATGTAATTTTTCCTGAATGCAGTAGGCACTTTACAGTACAGTACAGTAGAGTACATTGTCGGGCATTTGTTTTATGTGCCATGTTTCAGTTCTCATTTTTGCGTTCTATTTTAAGGTGCACGTCAGTGACAACGCTCGTGTCCCTGACCATTGCTATATGTACGCGTTAAGCGACATCACAGATAAAGATTTCAAATACAAGTGCAAACATAAACATGACGAAAGGTGCAAGCAGTGTGAAAGTCTTGACTTCGCTAAAGAACATAGAACAAGCAATCGACGAGTGCACTTTTTCCTCGGAGGAAGAAAGAGACGAAACCCTGTATCTATTCACATCTGCAGTGAGAGCCATCAACTTGTGGAAAGGCCATCAACTTCGGAGCGTTCGACAAGACCAAGCCAGACTAGACGTGATTAATCTCCTAAAAGACGAGAAGACAGTGTACATAGTGAATGACTGGGCAATGAAGTTCCTTCCCCGTCAATACCGCGAGTCACAATCAGATTGGTTCGGAAAAAGGGAATCTCCTGGCACATCTCTGTCGTTTTTCGAAAATCGAATGGCCAATTAGAGTCTCAAGGCTTCATTCATATCATTGAATCTTGTAGCCAGGACAGTGCTGCCATTGTGTTAATCATGCAGCATGTCCTAAAGACCTTGGAAACCGAGAATCCGAAATTGAAGAGAGCATTTTTCCGCCAAGACAATGCCGGATGTTATCACTCAGCCAGCACAATTCTTGCATGCCATCACATCGCCAAGACAACAGGAATAAAGATTTCAAGGATTGATTTCAGCGATCCCCAAGGGGAAAGGGTCAGCTGACCGTCTTGCCGCTACTTGCAAGTGCCATATCAGATTGTTTGTAAACGAGGGTAACGACGTTACAAATGCTGAAGAAATGAAAAATGCCCTGTTATCACATGGTGGTGTCGAGGGAGTAAGAGTGGCTGTAGTACCGTGCATCGATGATTCTTTCGTCGCTCAGCTAGAAAAAATCCCTGGAATAAGTAAACTGAACAACTTTGAGTTCAAAGGAAGAAATATTGTTACATGGCGAGCTTATGATGTTGGAAAAGGAAAAAGAATAAGTTTATCGAAGATCCAAGGTAACCGTGTATGCTTTTTTAACACATTCCCTGGGGTAATGGGTGTGGCAATAGACATGGTGGATACTAAAAAGTATGGGCGAAAAAGTTAGTTTGGGCAAATGTCAAGGTATCATCCGACAAAAATCTATTAAAGCCACTACAATTATCTTTAATTTCGCATTAGTCGTACGACAAATTGCCGTATAAAGTGAATGCCTTTCATAGAGGGAGAAAATTGTATTATGCAGCCACCGTTAATTTTTAGGGCACCAAAGTCAGAACACATCTGTTCGTAGAGTAATTATATTCTATCTTATTGTTGTAGATATAACCTTTAATTGGATCACTGTCGGGTTTTCATCTGGAAATTTTAAACTCGTTAAATCAACAGCCGAAAACACAAAGCGAAAACAGCAACCTGCGACTACTGAATTCGAAAAGGCCGTACAAGAAGAGGAGGCAGAAGATAGTGAATCACCAATCTACTCTTGTCCTCAAGAAGGATGCACTCGTGTTTTCCAGAGATCTTCTGCACTAGAAAAACATCTTTCTTTGGAATCCTGCACCAGCATTCTTGAAAAGCAGACCATGTTGGATGTTGCAAAAGAAAAATATGCATCCCTTTTAAAGGAAGATGTTTGTGCGATTCCATCCATAAGCACTTCTTGCAGCACTGTCGTTGCCGATTCCTATCCTGTTGCCCAGGAGGGGTGGGCACTTAAAGAATCGACAAAAAGTTATCGTTTCAACGAAAAGCAAAAAAGCTACCTAACCTCTAAGTTCAACATCGGCCAAGAGACAGGACGGAAAATGAAAGCGGACGTTGTATCGAAAGAAATGAGGCATGCGCGCGGGGATGGTCACCGGCTATTCGGTGTCACGGAGTTTCTTTCTGTTGAACAAGTTTCCTCATTCTTTTCTCGCATGGCTGCCAAGGTCCGACGCAAAAGATCACTATAACGGAAGCAGATGCTGTGGCTGCTGTAGAAGAGGATAATTTTCATGAAATGAGAAACAAAGTTTTGTCATCGTTACAACTACAACACCCTATCGTTTTTGATCAATATAATGTATGTGATATGGTGAAAAGTAGTACTCTGAAAAAATTGAAGATGGATATGCTTCAACGCCTATGCGAAGAACTTAACCTCGATGTTCCAGAAATGTCTGGCAAGAAGAAGAGCACAAAATTACCTTACATCAAGCTCCTAGAAAGTGCTGTTTCAGGATGCTCCTGTAACACTGGCTGACTGCTACAAATAAACGAAAACTGTACTGTACATTTCTATAGACTATACCCTTAACCAGTAAGTCACAAATTTAGTTATATTTGCCAAAAACTTGACGAATCAAGTTAGCGCTCCAAACAATGATATAGTTTCAACGTACGATGTCTTAAAGCAAAATAGCGTCGCATTAGTAAAATTTAAATGCAAAAGAGTTTTATTGTTTAGGGAACA
Organism: Dendronephthya gigantea; assembly: GCF_004324835.1. Taxonomy (NCBI): domain Eukaryota; kingdom Metazoa; phylum Cnidaria; class Anthozoa; order Malacalcyonacea; family Nephtheidae; genus Dendronephthya; species Dendronephthya gigantea. The sequence continues at coordinate 1,498,567 of NW_021163049.1, forward strand.
CTCATACCGAGGGGGTATGAAGATGTTAAGGGGGCACCAAAATATTTTCAGGCATTAAGGGGAGGGGGGCTCTGAAAGTTTTCTGTATATACAGAAGGGGAATATAAATATTTCAATGTTTTGGTGAGGCGGGGCCTCATCATGATAATTTATCATGACCCTACTAAAAGGTGTGTATATGAGACTCTGAAAACGCTGTTTCTGACTAACCATGGCGTGGCGCCTGTAATGAAGTCACTAACCTAAACAAATTTCTCAACTGCCCTTCTGACTGTGGAAGAAAAGTGTGTCCTTGCCAACTACTCTTATTTTAATGCTGAGCATAAAAATACCTCAACTCCTTGGTCCTTGGGTTCTGATTTCTGGGCGGCATTTAAATTTTGAAGTATCTTTTGGAGGGGATTGTCGAAAATATTGCGATAACTCCAACAGGGCCCCGAAAAAATATACCCCTTTTTGAAGACATCTTCATCCCCCCAGCATAGTAAATAAACAAATTAAAACTGGTTGCTAAATTAAAATTGGTTTTGCGAATTGCCAATTTTAGTTTCGTTGAAAAAATTATAGATTGACTGGTTTAATGTGACGCATTTGTACTAGCTGGCCTCTATTATCGACTGATTTCAGATAAAATACTCCCTTGCATGAACTTAAAAAACGCATTCATCACTCAGATCTCTAATGTACTCTTTTAAAGTTTGTCTTAAAAATTAATAGCGTTGTTTTCGTTATTCCGCGTTCTTTTGTTAATGAAATGCGACAAAACTGTCACTGTAATTACCGTTGTAATGTACAAACGTGTTGTCAGGCAAAATCTAAAAATAGCATCAACATTTTGACTTCTCACTGGTGCGGGTTTTGCTTGCCGCCAGAGATTTTTTAATATGTTATAAACAGATGGCTACTTTGCAAGTTAGTCTTATTTTCGTTGTAATTTGTCATGTACCACGGTCCAGTTGAACACATTGAAATATACAAAAATATGCCTTTCTGTTGTGAACCGTAAACACCATATATTAGCTAGCTTTAAATGTCAAGAAAGATTTTGGAATAAAAAAAGATTTTGCTGCTAAGATAAAATATAGAGATGGTCTTAGATTATACTAAAAAATGGTCGTAATATGTTTGAAGGTTAGCCGTCACAAACTCTTTAAAATCCTGTATTTTGACTGATGAAAATTGACTTAAAAGTCCCAAAATCATGTTTAGGTAATTTCACGAAAAATAAGAGGAGCTGCGACTTTTGAACTATATTTTTCAAAATAGCTCACTCAGTGGATACTATGGGTAAAATAAAAGGAATTTCGAATTTTCCAATTTGTCGCCCAGTTCTCGAGATTTACGGACACTCACTCTTAAAGTATTTATCACTTAAAATGTTCTTCCAAAGTTGTTTGACGGGAGGAGCAAATAGGCGACTGAGCAAAGCACCACTAAGCACTTGGTCTTTGGTTAAACATGGTTTTCTTAAACGGCATGTACTAAAACCCGAAACGTCAAAACGAAACGATCGAAACGAAACGACCGAAACCAACGAAACAACCGGAACGAAACGACCGAAACCAACGAAACGACCGAAACATATAATAATTTTTTTTAATTATGTGTCTTTAATATCTAAATTATAAAATATAAAACTTCTTCAGATGAAACTGTCAACTGAAATTGGATAATGTTAATGTAGTGAGATATATTACATATTAGACCTTTAGTTTACCAAAACTACATTGTTAGGGGCCTGCCAGGAATTAGCAAGGGGAGGTAAGGGGAGGCAACCTAAGGGGAAAACAGGTTGAGCCTTAAAGGGAAGGGTCATGAATAAAATGGACAGAGGTGAGGGTCACAAAAATTTGATATCATCATAGTGTAAGAGAGTTTTAAAGGACAGGACCATGAATGAGAACAAAGATATTATCACAAAAGTATTAATTAACAAGCAAAAATGTAAAACATCATTCTATGATTTTGATGCATACAGTACGGCAATTCTGTATGTCCACTACTTTGCAACAGACGACTGCCCTTTAAGAATTCGTAGCACTTTAATGCATCATGTTGGTAGTATCACTGACATTCAGATAGCCTCGAATGACAATATTGAATGTTTTTGTAAAGATTGTGCTGTTGGTCATCGCATATACACCTGGCCTTACTTTCTCAAATGCTGTTGCACAGGTCGGCGAAAAAATAAGGTGGCTTGACTATCAATGATACTACAATAACCATGATGCAAAGCGCTACTAATTCTTAATAAGGGAAATCATCTAGCTGCTGCCACCATCTTGGTTGACTTTTCAAAACATGTGCACAAATAATATTTGCCATTGTTGCTGTACTTTGGACAGGCACTTTCAATTTATTGACAAACAAAGAAAAAGTAAATCAACTCTGTTTTCTTTAATAGCTGATGTAAATTTTGTAGAATCAACCAAGATGACACCTGACATTATGAATTAATTTGATACCAACCATTGCATTGATTAAATTCTAATAACCTACGCACAAGTCTCCAAATTGGTATAGTCGTTTATCGAATAAGAACTAACTTTAACTCAAATCGAACAAATGTGAATTGAAGTTGTCAAATATTTGTATGCCTCTGAATGTGAGTAGACAATTCCTAGCTGTTACATATATGGTTCATAGTGGTGACTGCAATGCCATAAACAGTATTTAAATTAGCAACATTATGCCAAATTCCTTCCTTATCCAGTCCTGGTGAAAAGTATTCATTTTAGGCTGCAGCAAGGCAGGAACCTTTAAGGCAGAAGGCAAAAACTCTGGATGTTTCCTTTCAACACATGACCGTTTTAAATGATAATGACAGTTCTGAGGTACGTTGGATACTTTTAACGAACCATGTGGTGCCCTGTGTGATATATATATATTGAATATTTAATTAGGTGTAAGGTATAAATATGCATGCGTAATTAGCAGCAGTTGTTGGCTTGCCGGATGATGCTGTAAGATAGAGTAAAACAGAGAATAAAACATTTTTATGAAGACTAGATCAATCCGTATCAATCCGTATCAAGGACAAGGCATATACACTACACCCTGTAGGACCTGAACTCTTTCTTCACTATACATACATCATGGGGAGGTGCTGGAACAGCTGGTGGGATCCGAACGGCTTGGCCACAACCATAGCACATCCTTACTTGTGTGCCTTCCAAATGCTTTAGACCAAAAGTATCGTCGTCATGGTGCAACCGAGTGGCATTTGAAAGCGATAAAAGAGCAGAAACTGCAAGTGATTCATTATGGACAGATTTTGTTTGTTGCTGTGTTGATGGGTCAGGTTGAATTTCCATCAATGGAACCCTCTTTTCGTTGGATTTTCCTTTTCTTTTGGTTGAACTTGGTTTCTTTCCAGATGACTTTGGCAAATTCCCCTCTACTAATGCATATGGATCGGGTTCCTTTCTATTCTTACAGACCACAGCTAAAAACTCTCGTAAACAAAATTCGTCTTCAGCAACTGCTAAAGAGTGGGAGCAAATCTTTGCCGACTTGAACTTTGGACAGGAACAATGTATTATTCCAGCATCCTTTACCTGCACTGGGCATGGAGGGCAATTTTCACCATCGAACACCAGTCGCTGGGTTCCCGACTTGTCCCATGGAACATGAAACACACCCTGGACTTGGCTCAGTATCAGCGAAGCAGAAGACCAGATTTTTCTCAGATTTGTGCGGGACAAAGTCGAAATGGAGCATTCGTCATAACCAATCGATAATTTACCACGAGTATCTTCGGACAGAACTGAATGAACAATAGCATCATCTGCTTTACCGATGGTATCTAGATCCGCAACAAAACACCGTTTCATGTGCGTGTTGCGTTGCGCGGCACTCATTTCAACCCACTGATTCAGTTTTTTCGCTAAGTGTTGAAAATCTTTGCTTAGACGATATTCACCCATGCCGTAGACAGCCTTTTGTAATTCTTCTTGTTGACTTTTGGCCGTATCTTCGAGAGAAAGACAGAAATGCGACCACTCTTTCTTCCCTCCAGCATTTCTTTTTACCACGCTGTTGACGCATTCTGATGCATTTTGGGTGTAGAATTCGGGAGGGGATCCGAGACCAGCACTTTGTCGGACACGTGCAATAACATTTTCTTTCATCACCGTAGCAAGATGATCTTTGAAACAGGCAAAGAATTCAGGATTCCCTGGATGTTGGCTGATCTCCACTTCCTTACACTTGGGTTCAAGGTCTTCCAGCATTTTGTCAAACTCTTCTGGTGTTTTTGCATCAGCAAGTGCCATAACGAACTTGTCATCGGTCCGCTGTCCAAAAATAGTGTTGACAATCTTTCGTTGAGCATTTTTATCAAACGACAAGGATACAAGCTTTCTCTCTATGTTATCTGAAAGGTGAATCTTACATCGAAGATGGATAGCATGCGGCAGTTTGCAAACAAACGCGTTTGCAATGTTAATTTCACCGTCTGATCCAAACGCTGTTAGTGATTCAAACTTTTCACAACGAATCTTAAGCTGACTAGCGAGGAAGTGGTAGTCTTCGAATTCTTTGGTCATATGCAGTATGGATGGACCAACAATAACTTGATGTGTCCCTGATTGCTTGTGGACAAACATCTTGTGCTGAAAAGATGTTAAAGTAACGAAAAAATTGTCTAAGTTGAAAGTCTGTAGCTTGGAAAGATCGGGGTTGCGTCTTGCTTGATTCTGACTTTGCCATGGAAAAATCTCCCACGAAAGTTCCTTCGTTGACAAGTTCTAACAAGTCATAAAATTCATGGCGCTGTGCTGTCTTGACATTCGACCTTCCCGCGGCAACTTTTTGGTTAAGGTTGTAGGCTTGCTTGCGATCTCGCGGCACATCAGCTAGTGAGGACACGCACTAAAATACTTCTTCCACACGCGCTAAAATAATTCTTTTCAAACCTGGTAAAACCTGCTTCAACTGAGTTTCCAAACAAGTGGAAGCTGTGACTGTTCAGTGCTGTGCATTCACAGATATATTTTATAAATAAACCTTAAAGGGAAATGGCAACATATTTTTTTTTAGATTGAATTATTAGATTACCTCTTAGTATGAAAGAAAATAGCGAAATCTCCATAACTGTGTCGTTCAATACTCCGAAATAGGCAATTGTTGAAATAAAATTTCAAGGTCATCGTCGCCATCTTGTTATTTTTTTTTATGCTAATTTATGCAAGTTCCCTACGGCGTGACGTCACAACAGGGCTTGCTTTTTGCGGCAAATTACGAATTCTGCTGTCTTTGTGTTGTTTTCGCGATGTATTGTCCAGTTTACGGCTGTAATAGCAGTAGTAAAAGAAATCCCGAGAAAAAAATACACTTTTTTTCGTTTCCTAAAATAATCAACGAAACCGAGAAAAAAAGAAACAAGATATGGGTCGATTTTTGCAAGCGAAAATGCTTCGTGCCATCTCAGTATTCGGGTTTGTGTTCGCTGCATTTCAGCGAAGATGCTTACGTTCCTTCGCATTCTCCTCAGTTTTTAACGACATTAAATTTTCAAGAAAGGCGAAAACTATTGCTCAAACCTGACGCAGTACCCACGAAAAATAAGCCGCTTGATATGGTTCGTAATGACTGCAGACAATCGAAGAGGAGACAAACAGGAGTTCTAGCACGGCGAAAAGTGAGTACAGTAAAATGTTATGTGGTGGTGATAATATAATGGGTTATGATTTTTGAAGAACATTAACGTAAGGAAGACGCAGATTTAACACTCCACAGTTAAAACGTTACAAATTTATACAGGTTTTGAACATTCTTCTTTCGTAGGAAGTTCAAGAGTTGATTACAAAATCCAAATTACCGCCTAATGAAAACGAAATCGTCAACGACGACAACACGATCGGTACTGTTACTGAACAATCAGATGAATCAGAAACTTTAAATGCTGATTGTAGCAACATCAGGACTACAAGTTGCCAAACCATCGCAGTGGAATATTTTAGAAAGAGTGAAGCTACTCAGACAAAGAAGTCTATGTTATCAACAGCAACAAAAGGTACACAGACACTACTTACTGTTAATTCGTTGTCAAATCTACTAGTGCAATTTCCTAAAAAAGCTTCAACTGGTTCTCAAACTGAGCCACCTGACAATGGTATTGAAGAATGTAGTGTCACAATTAATGAGTGTCAAACAAGTCAACATGTTGATTCCTCGAAAACAAGTGAATCTTGCACAGCACACGCTGAGATCCCTGAACCACCACCAGAAGAACCGGGCGAATTCGATTGTGATGAAAGTTCGGACGAGACTTACTGTCCGGAATTTGACAACTTATCGGATGAAGAAAGTCGAATTGAAAAAGAATTCACGAAAGAAGAATCAGAACAAAATGAAAAACGTATTCTTTTGTCCAACGAGAAGCCTATTGAGAATCAGCTAAAGATAATTATTTGTGAAGAGTCGTTAACGCAAATCTTTGGGATTTGCCAAAAATGTGGAAGCAGCTGCTCAGTTTCAATAGGAAACATACTCGGAAGTTATTGCGTGATCTATATATCGTGTTCGTTAAACCAAAACCATGACTTTTCTTGGTCAACTGGTCCTTTAATAAATCGACTTCCTTCTCTAAACATACTGATAACGTCAACAATTTTAGCCACGGGGATGGAATCGAATAAAATGTTGAGGTTTATGGAATCTTTAAACATTCTCTGTATTAAAAGAAGGGAAATGTCACACCTTTAAAGTTCATACGCAATACCAGCAATATTTAACTTATGGAGATCAGAGCAGCAGATGTTGATTGATGGACTCAAGAACAAACAAGTCATTATAGCTTCTGACATGCGGGTGGACAGTCCTGGCCACAGTGGCCTTCTTGGTTCTGGAAGTACTCTTGACGTAGAGCAAAACGTTATTTTAGATACTCAAGTTATAAAGGTAATTGGGAGGTTTAGCTACAATGTATAATAGATACTCTAACTCTCCATAGTCCAAATCAACAAAAGCCATGGTGGCTATTTTAGTGTTCCCAACGAGAGTAATTAATTTTCTAAAATTGAAATACTGGCATGGTAGATGTGACGCCATCTGCAAACGCTCTATTGCATTTGTGGTTAAAACTGATATATTGATATATATTTTAGAGTACTGAAGTCAAAAACTCCAATGCGATGGAGTTAGAGTCCCTGAAAAGGCAACTTTTGTACCTTGAGAGTGCTGACATAAAAGTTAAAAAACTTGTGACAGACAGGCACGTGCAAGTATCAGCGTATATGGCAAATGAAAAGCCAACTATAGAGCACAACTACGATGTGTGGCATGTTGCAAAGAGTAAGAAGCCTAATTGCCAAATAATTTGATCAGAGCTCCATACGAAAAAACATAATTTAACGATAAAAAAAAGGATTAACTTTTCCTAGTAAGAACTTATATTTATATATAACTTAGGTGTGAAGAAAAAGCTTTTGAAAGCCTCAAAGGCAAAGAAATTCAAGGCAATAAAGCCATGGATTGGGGTAGGCAACATGAGATCAGCATAAAATTTAGTAATAATCTCAATTAGGAAGGACTGTATGCTACTAAACATAAAGGTCACACGCAGACAGTCCTTGAAATTTGCGACAGCATGAAGCAATTGCCGTTGTGATAGTTTCACGACGGCACTTTATTCTTTAAGCTCGAAAGCTCTTGTAGGATGGCAATACTCACTTTAAACGCATGACGGTCTATTTAGGAGCAGAAATAACATGGGCTACAACCGCTCAAACTATATAGAATAGGTATACAGAAAGAATTGGTTTGTGAAATAAACATTTGCCGCAGACCGGTACGACCATATTATTGTGTCCAAAGCAACACTATATAACAGCTGTGCCGGTGAGAAAGCGTTACATGATAATGCGTACATGAACTCGTACCCCAACAAAGATTGATTTTTCAAATTGTTCGACCTGTTGAAAAGCAAGCTTTTTTGCTGCCGTGGCGAATTTTGAATTTTCTGCAAAAATGTCTTCGTAATAAACAATAAATGTTTGATAGGCACACTTGATCCGGCAGGTTTTTAAGTTACCCATATCTTGTTGTTTTGCAGTCAAGTTTTAGTGCGATAAGAATCATCATCTAACAAATATCGGTCAAATATGAAAATTCAAAAACTTTTTCAGTCAATTTGTAACCATCTTTACTGGGTGGCAATTTCAACCACAAACGAAAATGAAAGAGAAGAAAAATGGAGAAGTCTTCTAAATCACATCACAGACGTGCATGTTCACGGGGAAAATAAGATCTTCCAGAGATGTACCCATGGAGAGTTGGATAGAGCATGGATTAAAACAGGTTACCTAGTTTTTCCAAACTTTATATAGTAATTTCTTGAAAGTCTATAATACACACTATTTACTATTCTATACAGGGTCAGCTGCACACAAGAAACTCGAGGAAATCCTTACACAATCACGACTAATTTCTGCTGTTCGGAAACTATCAAATCTTCACCAGACTTCATCCCTTGAGTCCAAGCATTCTATAGACAACCAGTTTGCCTCTAAAAATGTCTACTATCCATTCCATTCACTTATGGCGAGGTACGTATTTGCAATTTTGGAATGCAGGTAGAAAACTGTGACCAAAATGTGAGTGCATGTTACTTGTTTGCCTATTGAGAACTAAGTGAAATCAAAACCAATTTAGTTCTAATTATCCTATTATTATAGCTTTTGTAAGGTAATTAAAGGAACACAGGACAAGTTGGCAGAAATAGATCCAGAGCAGTTTGGTATGGGAGGGGGGTGCACACTAGATACCCAGATTAGCACCCCTCCTGCAGCCTGTTTGGCCTAGACTAGAGTTTGTACCCAATGCCCGCACTACTCCCCACGCAAATCCATCACTGCCAGTTGGTATTCAAAGCATAGGAAATGTTAAGAAAGGATCGAATTTTAAATGTCTAAAGACCCTTTTCTTAGTTATGTCACAAATGTATGTTTAAAAGCCAAGAAACCCCCATTCTTATGTTTTAAGGTGATTGGCTGATAATTCATGAAACCATACTGTAGCCCCAAGGTATAACATATCAAAATATTTCAGGCTGTTTTGCTCTAACATGCATTTTAATGAGAACTCCAAGAAAAGCCAAGCCAAAACCAAGAAAGGTTTAGATCGTTGGGCAATAACATACCCAAAAGCACACAAGGGGGAAAAGGCTATTGCTAAGAAGATAAAAGAAGCCCCAACTTTTAGTAAGTTGATTAACAAGATCGAATGACTATATAACTAGCCCATTATGTGCAGAGCTCTCCTAGTGACAAGTAATATTGTCTAGCATTTGTCAAGTAGGGCACACCGGGATGTTTTGCAGAGTAAGTGTAATTTCACAAACTACATGTATATTCACAAATTAAAAGTTACAAGTATGTTTTTAGTGCTTTGAAATCACAAAATGTTCATTCAAATAGGCATAGTCTACCTCATATATTACTTTTTTACTTAATCCAGGCAATATAACTAATATTAAACAATAAATGTCTTAACGAAGTCTAACCCTAACAAATCAAATATATTAAATTTTTCTAATTTTAGGTTATGTAAAGCACACTCAGTCTGAAAGCTTAAAGCTACGACATAAGTTCCCAACGATAAAAAAGGCACAGCTTAATGCTATCAATGTCCTACCTAAAGAACCACCCTCCCTTGTGGATCAATATCAAAAAGCAAACCCACCAGAAAGTAAAAGCTCAATCATTGCCAAGCGATTCAGTAGATTTAGCAAGCTGGCATATCCTGAGAGTGATAAAGATACATGTGAATGTTCAGGCAAATGTGCAACAAAAAGATGTGGATGCAAAGCAAGCAAGAGATTCTGCTCTTTGAGTTGTGGTTGTAGGAGGGACATATGCGTAAACAAATAGTCTCATTACTCTCATAATCACCTGGCTGACACAATGAAGAACAATTAACTCCTGGATTCTCCCAAATTTTCATCAGCGAATCATTTTGAGAACTTAAAATGCGTGTATAAACCATCTGGAGACGGAAACATTTTCCGGATGGATGTGTACACACACGAAGGGAAAGCTCGCCGGATTTTTTTTCCTAATATACCAAAAATCCACCTTGAGCATCTTCTGTAGGATACAAGTCTGTATAATTTGTGTGTTTGTTCGAGTTCCTCGTCTCCCAATGGCCAGTTTTCCTCCATATACTGCGATACATCAACACACAGTACATCCTTTGACAACATATTTTGTTGAAAAGCTGACAAATCTGTTATGCACATAAGTTCTTGACTTTCTACTTTTTTTAATATATCGTCATACTCGTCGTAATCTAAAGACTTTTCATGGCAACAAAAAGACTCGACTGTTTTTTCCATTATAGTACACTTTCCGCATTTACACCAGGAAAGTGTTGTTTGACGCCAGGCATTCGCTGCATCAAATTCATCATCATACTCATCCTCTTCATTAGAAGAGTCATCTTCGCTGCTTTCTATTTCGTCAATTTTATTAGGTTCAAACATATAAGGTTCAATAATAGGTTCACACAGCACTAAATCGACGAATACATCTTCCTCACTTTCTATATGTTTAGTCGCCATCTTGAAATATTTGCCCTGTTGTGACGTCACGCGAGGTTCTTTAATCGGTTGAAAGTTCGATTAAAGATGGCGGCCTTATGCTGAAAATTAATGCTTTTAAATTCGGAATAACCCGAGCGTAATGCAAACTTGAGTTATTATTTAACGTTATATACCTTATTTAATATGTATTATTATATTTGGTAAAGAAAAAAAATATGTTGCCATTTCCCTTTAAATAAACCTGGTTTTCGTTGGTCTCGTTCGTTTCGGTTGTTTCGTTTCGTTGGTTTCGGTCGTTTCGTTCCGGTTGTTTCGTTCGTTTCGTTTCGATCGTTTCGTTTCGACGTTTTGGGTTTTAGTACATGCCTTCTTAAACTGGTTCCAACACCAAGGAGTATTTCAAAACTAAATTGAGATTAAATACGAGGCTTTAGGTAGGTTTTAAATCAACACCTCATAAAATTCTGGTAAAGACAGTAAGTCGTAAAAGAATTAAAGACATTTCCTCATATTTGCACAAAATAGACAGCATACCGTGTTGAAATAGTCGAAGCTCCGACTTCCAACAAAGTGAACTCTTCACAGCTAAGCTTATCATTAAAACACTGATTGAGATGTTGAAAAACTTCCTTATCTGACCACTTTTTGTTAATTGTTACTTCGCTTAGAACAAATCCTCGCTCCATAAGATTTGCTTTCTCTGGAGGACATAAAACTCTATCTGCCTTTGAATCGGGTAATAGAACAACTTCTTTTGATCTAAATATTTCTTCTCGCTTCTGAGGTTGTTCGTTATTGCTCTTTTAGTGTGTATGGCGCACTCCGCCTATGGGCTCTACCGGACTGGCGATGACTTATCCCTCGCTGAAATATTGGGGCTGTGCCACTTTAGGATCCTTGCCTGAACAATGCAGAAAATTCTTAACTTGGACTAGTAAATCCGCCACCACTAGAGTTTCTTGATGAGCTGAAACTTCGATTTGTGCGACTTGAACAGGGCTGTTGAGCAACGGTGGATTAGTAGTTACATAAGGGCCGATGCGATGCCGACAATGACAAAGGCTGTTGAGCAACGGTGGAGTTAAATAAGGGCCGATGCGATGCCAACGATGACAAAGTTGTTGTTGAGTGAGTTGATTCTTTGACTGATTATTATCAATACATGAATTATTTAAATTGTTACTTAACATTTCACGGAAAGCTGGGTGATTAAGTATGCCATCAACAATATCCTTCACTTTATAGTCCTGTTGGTTGCTATTCATTTCCTTTGTTTTCGACACAAAAGAAATAAAACAAAATCATTACAAATGAACAAGATGGAAAGAATCGCGGGAAACAGAATGAGCCCGCAAGTCCAATCAACTATAATTGTCTGCTTCTTCGTGATAGCAAAAACATTTTGGGCAGTAATTCACTCGTTTGCAGGGTAGACCTTATAAATGTGTGACAAATCAGGCTTTGTATAAAATTTGAGATTACATATATAAATAGAAATCAGACCATAAAAAATTTAAACTGTTACGAAGTAAAACAGACCCTATTTGTGAAGAAAATGCCATGGCATATGAATAAGAGAGACAATATTTCTAAATAAACATGAATTATTAAAAAGAATGACACCATATATTATAAAATGACATCATATATAATGTTTTAGACTTTTGTCCACTATGGCACCTCATAAAATTAAGTGTTCTATTTGTGATTTTGTTTATTATGGTGAAACCAACCGAGCGTTAAAAACAAAAATAAAGGAACATAAAAGAGCTGTTGAACATAATGACAAGAATTCTAAGATAGCTCAACACGTAGAGAAGTATGACCATAGTATGGATTTTATGAATGCCAAAATAGTTAGTAGGGAAAAAAATTATCATAAACGATTGTTCCTCAAAGCTTGGTATTCCCAAGTGGACAAAAATTCTGGCAATGACAACATAGACACTCCGGATATTTATAACTCTCTAATGCATCTTAATTAGCTAACGAACAGCTAAGAAACAACAAACATTTATTGTAAAAACATTTTGTGATACTGGTTCCACAAGCAGTTCAAGGCATCCTTCAAAGCTGTCAAACTTGCATAGACAGAAATGGAGGACATATTGAAGGCATAAGACCCTAAATTCGTTATGAAATGAACAGAAATTTATGTAAATTTTGTTACATAACAGTTTGTCGATTTGATTAAAGTTGCATTATCTTTTGTCTGGAGGTCTCACTTCAAATTCCCATTGGCAGAAAATTTTGATTTCGAGCAACAATTTTAATTAAGGATTAATGCACTCTGTTGGCATTGCAATTTATATATTTTATTTATGTTGACACAAATAAAACTTGTTACAGAATACGCTGTTGCAGCTGACCAAATTCATCAGGACTCATTAAATTCCACAATGGAAACTGAAAGAGAAACTGGTCAATCAGCTCCAATCAAATGACTTAAGTGAGTCAGTAGATTTAGATGCAGAAAATAGGAAAAGAACTGCCCCTATGTCAGCTGATCTGTTAAATGACTCTGATCAGTCTACCAAGATACCTTACCCAGAACAAACTCTTGAGGAATACATCCCATGTGTTTGCAACGACTTCACAAATCTGAGACAAAGTTCTATCTACTTATTTGTTAGGGAGGTTTCAATTACATAACTCGTAACATCCTAACTTTTTCTTTATCAATTGGTATTTTGACATCATTTGAACATTCATTTATAGTTTTATCTTTCTCTTGAATTACAGTTATGCATGAAAATTTTATATAGGATGCTCTGGTGGCTATAACCTTAAAGTGCCCATGTCATAAAATTGGAATTTAGATTTTTAGAATCCAAATTTGAAATGAGTTAGTAAGTTCTGAATCAAGACCGAAAGCATTTGCGTTTGTCATACAAACCAAATTCCTAGTAACAGAACGAAGTATATATATATATATATATATATATATATATATATATATATATATATATATATGATATACATATATTGTCTATATATATATATATATATATATATATATATATATATATATATCGAGCACTCTACTCATATATGATTCTAAATACATATTTGATATATATATATATATATATATATATATATATATATATATATATATATATATATATATATATATATGATATACATATATTGTCTTGTTGATCTCTTTAAATTTTTATTGCAGATTACCAGTATTTACAGTGGTGATGGGTCAGACCTATTTGCAGTAAGTCAAATAATTTGCATCATAAACTTAATTTGCATCATAAACAGCTATAATTTTGTCCAATTGCCTACCAAACTAGTAGTTTGGTTTGCACTACTGATCAAATTTGTTGGTACTGGTAGTTTGAAACTACCAGATTGTCCAGTAGTGGAAACTTGGGTGCTTTTTAGAGAAGTGGCCATGTGCATTTGGGGGGGGAAGGGGAGGGGGCTGGGGGAACCTATCCCATTCTAACCACGTTTTGTAAGAAGTAATTTTGTACAGTAGTATTTTTGTTGCCGTTTTTATTATAACAAATGGTACTTTATTATCTTGTGCTTAGCTCTTCCTTATCTTTCATACTTTGTTTGCAAATTTAGCTGAAGTTGTTGAGGGAGTAGCCCCCCCCCCTCCTTGTTTCCACTACTGGATTTTTTATCAAATCCTCCTGGGTTGCCTGCCCTTGTGTTGAGAGTTGTGGAAACAAATTATTGTTGAACCCAAATCATACCTCAGATAAGCCCTTTTCAAATTAAGCTCTGACCACATGCAAAGCACACTCATTTTTGTTTTTGACTAATTTATTAGATTGACTTAACTCTCGAAGATGGAGGTGATTTTTCGTCAGAGGTAATATAACCTGGGTTGGAAGGCCCTTGTGCTTTTACTAATTGATTATCTAAAACAAGAAGGAAAAGATCACCAACAGAGGCAAAATGCAAAAACAATTTTTGAAAAAGTCTATTTTGAAAACAAGACACCTGCCATGTTGCCTAGGAAATGAGCCAACAAAAACATGAAATTCAGTTAAAAGTTTAAAATTTGTTTACAGCGCATTTTTTAAATGAATTAAGGTTCTAGTCTAGAAAAAATCTTTATATGCAAAGAAGAATACCATATAAACATCGACTTTGTCTCGAAAGAGTCACCTCGGCTTTGGCAAAATAGTAATTCCATAAATATTTTAGGCTGTGGACCAGATAATTAATGACTTTGTAGAATTTTCTCCAAATTAAGACAGAGAGCAATACGGTATGTGTATAAAATGGAAAAACCTTGTTAGAAGCTTCAAAAAGGAAGTTGCTGAATTGCAATATTCAAGTATCTTACAGGGCATCTTACAGGAAAACAGAATATATAATTAAGAGCATAATATATGTATGGTATTGATTGGTATGCACAGCATCAACAACTAAACTTTTTGCATTGGAGTTATCCAGTGTGTATGTCTGTCCACGGTGGATCCCCTCTGGTTATTTCCTTAAATTTTAAATATGCACTTTTTGTCTTTGTGCACACAAAAAAAGTAAATCAGTGTTGGCATATTACTTAGTCTAGTCTACTTTAAACTTTGCAGATTTCAACGCCCACATGTTCTAAAAGGTTGTTTGGAGACGAGGATAGAAGGTAACACCAACAATTGTACATGCTACACGGTAGATAACACTATACTAACCCCACAAAACAAGTATTAAAGAGTAAAGTTTGGAATGGGTTACAAATGTTCACGCATCATAGGCCATTTTTTATTATGATAACTTTGCTCATGCAGGCAAAAGTGCTCTGAAAATGTGCGAACAGTGATGGACACATAAGACAGTAAACTCTAGTTTTTTATTTCCCAAGCCGTATTGTGTGCTGTTGACAAATTACAAAGCAGAACATAATCCGAAGATTAACATCTTGAAACGCAAAATATAGTTTAAAACCTAATTTGGGTTTCAAGATGTTAATCTTCGGATGATGTTTTGTTTTGTATTTTTTTTAAAATATCGACTGGTATCAGTTATTTTAGTTCATAATTTGGGAAAACTAAATTTAATAAGATATTGATTAAAATGTGTAAAACTGTTAGGTATGTAAAATTATTACTTTTTTCTTTGTCATATCTTGTTTACATGTATTTCTATTTATTTAACAGTGGTGAAGATGATGTGCAGTTTTATAATTCTAACAAACACTGCCCAGTTTTTAAACTGTCTGCCCCGTTTCTATCAACTCAAACTGCATGTGAATTGATGTTGAATCCCAACCATGAGATGGTCTGTACAGTGATGCCTATGGCCTGCAGAACAAGTGCAACATTTCTTTTGGATACTGATTGTCTTGCAAATGCCGAAGACGTTAAAGCAGACGACAATGGTAAATTCCGTCATAATGGGAAAAAACCCGAATTTTTTGAGTTAAGTGAAGGGCAAGGTCAGGTCAGGCAAATGAAAGAAAAGCCAGAAATTCTTAAGCGAGGGCAATATAAGCTTTCAAGAACATATTGGGTGCATTCAAGTAACTCTGATTTCAAGCGACAGCTGATCGAGTTAGAAGATCATTCTGGCAACAAATCTCCCGTCGTTATATTGCAGTATCAATTTTCTGGAGATCCAACAGATATTACAGTGGAACCGCACAAGAACGCTAAGAAAGCACCGAAGCCATTTTAAGCAACTGCGAAAAGCACAAGAGAAAAAATCTTGCAAAAAGCTCAGACGCCCTTGGGCCCTTCATCAATTTACGACGAGTTATACGAGGATGCTGGTGGGATCTTAGACAAAACGGCGTCCTGCACAGTTCCACGAAGTGTGTCGCAGCTCAAGTACGAACGAGGCAAACTTTGAAAGCAGCATAGCAAAGACGAGTTGGCAGAGCTAATAAAAAATGCAAACAGTCTCAAGGGTATTTTGTTCATTCACTTCAAGTCGGTCCAGACATTAGAGTCGTTCTCGCCACTAAGTCTCAGTTAGAAGACTTAGTCAAGTTCTGCTGTGATCCTAAAAGCTTTTTCATACTTGGAGTTGATGTCACTTACAACATCGGACATTTCTATGTGACAACCACAACCTACAATCACTTAATGTTAATTAACCGTGAAACAGGATCAAGCCCAACATTTCCTGGTCCAATGATGATGCACACAAAAGAAACGTCCGAAGATTTTCACTATTTTGGAAGCACGCTTATAGAACAAAATCATGAAATCGAGAACATTCTCTTCATAGGGAGTGACCACCAAAAGTCTATCGAGAATGGTTTATCAGCACAATTTCAAATTGCCCATTTCCTGGCATGCACAAAACATGTGGAGGACAATATCGCGCGAAAGATGGCTACATTGAATATAACCCGAGAGGCAAAGTCTCAGATCCTCGCAGATATTTTCGGTGATCGGAAATCGAAGCAAAAAGGCCTGATCGACTGTGATTCTGACGAAGAATTTGATGCCAAAGTCTTTTCCTTAAAAAAAAGTTGGGATAGAGGCGAGAAAAATTGTTCACAATGTGACCAACCAGAATTTTTTACGTACTTCTTGGCTAACATTAGTTCTGATATGAAATCAAAGATGCTTCTTCCTATTAGAAGAACTGCTGGACTTGGGGACAAGTTCTACTTTAACAACAGCACAGAGAGTATTAATGGCAGTTTAAAGAAAGAGATCGAGAAACAGAAACTTCGTGCTAATCCTGGAGATCCGTCTAAGTGCTCATACACCGAATTTATCGAGATAGCGCAGCAATTTGTTGAGAAGTACCAGAGAAACGTGCACAGAGCAGTGAAAGGAGATGGGCCATACAGACTCGCTCCTGAGTTCCAACATCTGGAAATTGATGAAGACACACGGAGAGATCTTTCATCTGCCGAAAAGATAGCCAAAATTGCTAAAGTAGACCAAGCCGGTGCAAGCAGGCTTGGTGAAACACAAGCAACTACGATTGATTTAAACCAATCTTCGGAGTCTTTGTCACAGGTACAGAAATCGGCAGGCCTTCCCATTTTTGAGTGCGGTGGCCCACCTTCTTTTCTTTGCCCATCCTTGAAGAATGCTGATACCATCATAAAGAGAAACGGTGTAACGAAGGTTGCTGGAGCTATTTCAACCTATGTCGTGATTTCTCTTGCTAATCCTTCCCAACCACACATAGTAAATGATACTAAGAAGGCAGTAAAGTGCAATTGTGAAGGCTTTAAAGAAAGAAAAATCTGTGCTCATACTTTAGCTGTGAGCCACGTTTCTGGAATTCTTGAGAAAACTATATCTTGATGGACTCCAAACTTATCAAACCTTGTACAGAATAGCATTCCAAAGAAGTCTGGCAAGAAACCGGGGCCACAGAGGTACCGCACTTCACGTAGAGCACAAGAACGCCATGTTCATGATCTCGACGATCGTCATGACGGCGTGGTACCATTTTCAACTTTGGAACCATTTCTCCTCACCTGGTTAGAGGGATCAAGAATTACCACTTGTTATGGTTGCGGAAACAAGATTTGAGCGACCACACATCATCCAGTTCCACCCAAACCGTACGATATTGTAATTGGTAGGAAGCAAATTCGTGCCTATACACCTCGCATGTCCACGGGACTGCGTTTTTCAGCAAAGCCTGAAAATGTTTACTTCCACTTAAAGAAATCTTGCGTGGCAAAACAATGTTCTGCTCCTGTATCTAAAGATAGCCTCATAATACCAGATGAACAAAGATCAAAGTTGAAGTTTTCACACCGAAATATGTTGCGAAAGGAATTCGGAATCGATGTGTAACAAGTTAGCTCACATATATTCTAGTTTTGAAACTTTACTAGTTTATTTCCTGTTCTGTAATTTCCTGTTTTGTTATTTATATGCCTGAGCGCCATTCCCTGAAGGTATGGTATACAGCTATTTCAATTAAGGTTGTCTCCGAGCAAAGCGAGAAAGTCAAATACGAGTGCGAAAAGCTTGTTGGGAATAGCTTACAAATTAATGAATCTATTAGCGATTCCCAGCAAGCTTTTCGCGCTCGTATTCGACTTTCTCGCTTTGCTCGGAGACAACCTTAATTGAAATAGCTGTATGTACATCTCATCAATTAGTTAGACACGTTGGTTAATAGAAGTAGCATCGCTAGCATTGGCGAAGTCAGCCCGACAATTTGATCATATTGTGCAAATTTAAAATTATTCATTATTCATTTCTCTAGAAATTGATTGTTTTACGGTGTACGAAAATGAAAATATTTGCATCGCATGACCACATTATCGGGCTGACTTTGGTCGGTAAGGCAATAATATCTTGGAGTAAGCGCTGCAAATTTTGTTTTGTTCATTAAGCGCAAAAACAGTTTATACAATAATAGTAAATTATAAACAGTATATTATTGTTATTATAAAATATATCCGAATTATTAATATTATATATCCTATTATAAACAAAAACGTTTTGCCAACTGCGTAAATATAGGCAGTGTTTTTGAAAACCCAACTGTTCAGTCAGGTTAAGCGTTACAAATATGCTATCATTCACCCCCCCCCCCCAACCAGACAACCACACGTTTTGCTTACCACCTCATATGAATTTGAGTCAGCGGTAATTTTCGTCAGGTATGATACCTATTATCGACAACCATGGTAAAGAGTACAGTAAGTACTGTAAATAAATTCTTGCTTTTACGATGAACGAAGAACTAAAATGATCTTTTTTACCATGGCGTTCTAGGCTGAATCGATAATTTACGAAATATCCCTAATTCTCCCTCAGTCTGCATTTTATACTCCCAGTCTGCATTTGTATTTTGCAGTCTGCGTTTTGTACCCAGTCCGCAGTCTGCTGATTATACTGACCGTAAAGGATTCAGTGTTGTATTATAAGTATTGCCCCAAACAACTAGAGCATATGTAAGAAATGGATAAATGAGAGAATAATATAGATTAACAAGAATATCAATTGTCACAAAATTGCGTATTTTTGATATAGCTCTGATATTGCGTTTTATCTTTTTGGAAATTTCCAAAACCTGAGCTTTAAAGTTTAGGTTAGTATCTATCACTATACCCAAATATTTAAAATTAGGCACTTGTTTTAATACACCACATGTGTAGGCATCAGAGATGATCTAATATTGCCAATTGTCACAAACTGTTGCCGGTTCTCTAGCTAAGATTGAAACCATTTTAGCGCCACGCCCCGCACACCATACCATTCAAGTTTTTGTAACAAAATGTGATGGTTAACTGTATCAAATGCTTTTGACAGGTCAAGGAATACTGCACATGAGTATTTACCATCATCAATAGCTTTCTGGATCTGGTCAACTAATGACAAAATTGCATGCAAAGTAGAATGATTTCAACGAAATCCAAACTGTTTGGTATATAGTATATCATATTTTTCAATAAAGTTTGACAAACGTTTAGACACAAATTTTTCAAGAATCTGATTGAAAATAGATAACAAAGATATAGGACGATAATTGCCTAAAATTAACTGTGAGCCTTTTTTATGCACAGGGATAACGCTGGCCAGCTTGAATTGGTTAGTTACAGTGCCGGTTGAAAGACAATAATCAAAAATAGATTCCAAAGGCTCCGAGATAAACCTCCCAAGTAGCTTCAGAATTTTTACTGGTATGCTGTACGGGCCAGTGGCTTTTGAGGAATTGAAATTATTAATTATTTCTTCAACTTTGCTAGAGGTAGTTGGATTCAAAAATAGACTATTTACTTGGCAAGAAGTTAAAAATGACATTGGGTTTGTATCAATGCAGGGGACATCTCTGGTTAATTCATTTCCAATATTGGCAAAAAAATAATTAAAACTGTCAGCAATTGATTTACTATCAGTTACTTCCTCACCATTAATAAGTAACTATATTATATGTTTAATTCCTTTCCATATATTTTTAATATGCGATCTATTGATAGTGAAATATTGATTATAATAATTAATTTTACTGATTTTTGATAGGTGATTTATTTTGTTCCTATAAGATTTATATTTATTGTGAAAATACAGTGATTTTGTTTTGAGATATTTTTTATAGTAGTTGTTCTTAAAAGTTTTATAGATTTCCTAATCCCTGGGGTTATCCAGGGTTTATCAAGGTGTTTAAGATCTTTTTTACTCAGGCATCGCAGAGGAATATGTTTATCTACAAAATCAGAAAGTTTGGAGTGAAAATTATCGAAAACTTCTGTTGGGTTGCCATTATGGTTTCTCTTCAAATGTTCTTTGTATTCTTATTGAATTTCCATCTTTGACTAATGGTTTTCAGCTATAAAATTCTTTTTTTGTTTAATGAAGGGCAAATGGTGTAAATGCCAGAAATTAGTAAATTTTTGTCACAATTTGTTTTTTCACAATACTCCTGCTATTCATATGCTTTCGCAGGTTATTCGTTAAATAATTTCAATGTCTCCCAGTGTAATGTTTGGTCTGTCATTTTTTCTGAATTTAGAGTGTGATAAAACATGCTCACTTTAATGCAATGGTGGGAATTTTGATGGCCTCATTTTCTCGTCAGATTCACCTAAACAGGAGTTGTCATGGTAGATAGAGAATGCCCCAGACAGGGGAATCTGACAACAGATGCCTCTTTAACCAGCTGGGGCTCAGAGCTCAGTGAACAGAAAAAGCATTGCATTTGCAATGTGATTTTCATGTTTTGCATGTATGCAAATGGCATTAAAACTACCTGTTCTCAAAGCGGCTTCATTGCCCTTGAACAATGGAATATTAATTCATGGCATCAAGCAAATCCTGTAGGCAGATGTTGTAGAAAAATGAAAATTTAGTAAAGGCAGTTTTGGGAACGTGGTTCTTTGGCAAACCTGAAAGATAAGCTAGTCATGGTAAAGAAGCTTAGATGGCAGAAACACAAGAAAGAGATCTTTTTGTGAAAGAAGTACAAATTTTAAATAATTTAAGGTGCAAATATATTGTTGGCATAGAAGGATATTGTTCCTACCCTGTTGCTGTATTTCTTGAGTACATATATTTCCATTTTACCTCCCTTGGAATTCCAGATGAGGTTGCTTATCATCTTTGTCTGATTTTCTGGAGTACATGACCCAAAGTGATTTTGTTGAACAAATGCCACTCCTTCAAATGAAGATTTCTAGTGATGTTGCAGCAGCAATCGAGTTCATCCATAAAGAAGACATAGTGCCTAGGGGCATAAAACTACCTAATGTTCTTGTGCCCAACCAGCATTATTGCCATTTGAAGAACCAACAAGAGATAGAAGATACATGTGCACAAAAATCAATTCTTTGTAATTAGTCGACTTTGGACTTTGGGTAGAGTAGATCCAATTTACATCACACTGCAACAATAAATCACACCAGCACAACCAATCTTCCAAGAGGAACACTTGTTTACAATGCCCCAGAATTTGTGCTTCCTTGTGAGGGAGAAACCAAGGTTTATTCAATGCACTCTGATACCTTCCAGTTCCTTCCTCCCATGTGTATAAATTGTATGAAGCATGCACTGCATTTTAGTCGTGTCAAAGATTGTCAGCTGCACATGTTTTGACAACATTAAATGAAGAAGTACTAAAAATTTTAACAGCAAGTCACCAAAGGCAAAACTTTTGTCACTGAATTAGTGTAGATAATGATAATGGAAAGGGGATTTGTTGTATTTTTTGCTAGAAAGTATTATAATCATAACCAATTTGTTAATTTTGTACCAGTTAACAGACAATAGCCACACCAGCATAAAAGGTTGTCCCAAAGATCAAGTAAGACAAGTGTGGTTGAAGTACAGTAAGTCTTCTTTGCCAACTGATATATGGATGAAAATTTATAAAACCATTTATGGTTATAAATTTTAACTCTCTAATTATATTTGAATATTTTGAATACAGTAGCTGCAATAAAGTTATTGATCGCGTCGCGTAGCGACAGCGATCTATAGTTTCGGCTTGTTTTTTTTTATTATTTTTTCTTCTCGGGTCGACCCCCAGCGTCGCTAGCTGTGGGCCATATCACCCTAATCGGGAACCTGCGCACCGGTAAGTTGCTAGTTATATCACGTGTTGTATTCACTTTGGGCATATTTCGTTTCACCTTCGAACTTCGAAGCAGTAAATAGAATCAATAAAGCGATCAAAATGCTAGCAAGTGCTATCTTTATCTTTACACTCATTACACATACAACTAACTACACACGTCGAGCAGAGTAAGCCTGCACTAAAGGATTTCAAGCAGTTTCGAAATGGGCTGTTGTGTGTTTCTCCTGCTTTCAACATGCGACTATAGTTCGGTATATTGTTGATTTTTATTATTAAGAACATTTACGACACAAAATTTGCAACACGATCTCCAAATGAGATTCGTGATTATCATGAAATGTTAAATTCAAATGAATTTGTGATAACCATGAATGCCATGCATGCGCAGATGACATGGAATTTAAACAGTTGTACGCATTGAAATTTAAAAACCATAGCACATGAGAGCAGGCTAATAAATTAAATATTGTTTACAATTTTAGTGTTTTTTTGATGTGCAAAATTGATTAGTTGGACTCGATAGTAAATATACTTGTGCAGAATGTCGTCACGGTCACGAAAAAGTAAAACTCCGACTACTGAAGAGGCATTACAACGCGTAAAAGATCTTTGTTCGCTACACTCGAATTCGAAGCTGAAAAGGAAAAGGAAGCCTGTTCGGTTTGAAATTAACACCGATCCAAAAACAGGTCTTCGTCATTTTAAGGGAACATATGATCCCTCAAAAGGATCTAGACGCAAAGGTTAGACTCACTGACCAAGTATATATGCTTATAAATGCTTCATAATTCGTCTATTTTCGTCATATATACCATAATTCATCTATTTTCGTCATATACCTTATTATCATAATCTGCGACAAATATTCTTGAAAAGAATGGCATTAATTTTTAAATCATTTTGCTAAGATAAAATAAAAATAATTAAAATATCGCCCATCCAAAAGGGCAATTTCATTCTATTTCGATTACCGTACACGTGTATATTCAGCAATTAATGAGTGTTTTGCACTTGTAAAGTAGATGTGTACATATATTTTCAAGATGCTGCAATATCTGGTGAGTGATCAAGCGACATGTTTGATGACCGTGACTTTAATAATGAGGAAATCCAAGTAAATCAAGGTATTGTGAACATTAACCTTATGGACATTTATCATAGTATGTAAGGTCAATTAATATGATAAGCATGGGTTGATATTTTACCAATATGGTACTGGTATAAACTATTCATGCATTTGTATGGTCAATTCATAGAAAAAAGTCTGGATGATTTGATTGGTTATTGCAAAACCCTTTTGGAATCATTGCCTGTCACAAAACCTGAAGAATCAAATTGGTCTAAGAGGATGACCAATATGCAGGAAGATTGGACAAAGTCAAGAAGTTCACTCTTTAACTGGGTAGTTTCTAATGAAAATCACCACTCAGAAAGATGTTCGTTCTGTTTTGGAAGTGATGCCAATATAAGATGTCATCAATGTGGTCTATCATTCTATATATTAATGTCTGTGATAGTAGATACATTCACAAAATCCTTTCCATGACCGTGAAATATGGAATAGCAGGTGTTTTGAAGCTGTTTCACCTATGGAAAAGGTTGATGAATATAGCAGAATTAGCTCAGGTTGGTAATTACTGCACAGTGCTTGTTCTAGGTTTATTAAATGAGTATAATGAAACTCTACCCAATTCACAATGAATTAAAATATATTTGTTTACAGTACTAATATGCTTTTTAGAGAGATTTCTACTTTTTGGCCCTGCAAATTGTCCTTCATGTGAGAAAGTGGATTCTTTGACATACCATGCCAAAAAAGAGACAATAACTGTTGTAAATACTAATGGTAAGAAGTTTGGTTATATTGGGCCCTTGTGGACCCTTAACTTTAGCATCTACTGTCACTGGTACCTAGCTGATTTGGTAATTGGTCCATCTACCCTAGGGAATTCATTCAGATGCCTTATGCGCTGATGCATACTACTATTCTGCTTAAGGCGGGATGATTTAACTTATCAAAGAAAGAGCATGGGCACTAAATGGATTAATACTTTTCCACCCATGTGTCTAGTTAACCTATTGAGTTCCATTGCGCCCTGATTCACATTACTTATATATATAAATATAAGAAGTAATATTAATTTGGTATATTATGATTGATTTTGAATGATGTATTATTTTTAGGTCGATTCGATTTCAACAAATATACAACAAAATGTGTTAATTGCAGTTTGGTTTGCGAACCGTTATCCAATCTTCAATTGATTTTGCAAAATGGTTATTGGCCTGGCAGTGTGGGATCATCTCTGTCATATATCTTTGACCAAGATTTATTTCGTTTGTGGGACATATTTCAGAAAAGAATGCCAGGAACATCACAGAAAAGTTTTCTGGAGGGATTAGAAGAATTTTCATTGAGCAAAGGAAGGGTGTGTTCTATTTTTAAGCATAATATATTGCATTAACAACTTCAGGGTTCCATACAAAAAAATATCTCAAGCAGAATTAGTAAGACTTGCTAAATGTTAAGTATTCTTAATTATTATTTGTTAGTAGAGATTGGTAAAATAGTGTATCCTTTGATTCTTGATACTGCTAGCTAATTTAATGAAGAATTAACACATTAATACAGCCTACAAAATTTATTTAATACTATTTTTTTCTTTCTTATTTCTTATTAAGAGTGGTATTATCAACCCAACTATATTCTCCATTGCATTCAAAGAGTGGAAGTATTGTCAATTTGAAATAGAATCCTTAAAGGGTATGAATTGGATGGAGTGCCCTTGTTGTGAAAAAGAGCAGCATTCATGCCATGTTGATGGCAATATGAAACTCTATCGTTATAAACATTCTGGCTTGTGAGTATCTTAAATGTAGTTCATCCAATATATGTGTATTTAGGAAATGATGAACAGTTAACCGAAATAAATTAGGATTGTACAAATTAGATGTTGTTTACTATCCAATAAGACAATGTTCATTTTTTGACACAATTGTGTTAACTCAGCGTTTCAGCTCCTATCAAGACTCAATAAACCAGATGAGAGACTATATATTTGTTTTCCACTTACATAGGTCACGGTCCCAGTGCTATTATGGAAATGTTTTTATTGCAGACAACGATGATGTTAAAAAACATCTGCAACAATTGTATCAAGGAGATCTGGTTTGTTGTTACAATATTTGCACATTACAGTTTACAAGTTCCATTATTGAATATATGTATAACCTGTAATTACACCTGACACTGTTTTAAAACAGGGTGTACAAGGTAACAAATGTGGAGAGACAACATGGAAAGCAGCAAGAAACAAGAATTTCAAAAAAGCTAAGCTAGATGAAACAGGGTTGGACATTGCTGGCTGTCGACATTCTGTTGCTCAATTTGCTGTCAACATGTTTCAAGGAGAATTGTATGGCTATGCACATTATATTCTTGCCAAAAAGTTCTTGGAAAAGCCACTAAACTTTTTCTGGCAGGATATAATGTGTAAATTTTGGAACTGGGCACAAAAAGCAGATCCAGCATTTAATGGGTATCAGATCAAACCAGCTCTGTCAGTCATGCATGCCAAAGCACATAACTGGACATGTCAGGTACAACATACATATTTGCTGTAAATTTGCAAATCATCAATAGCAATATACTAGCAACATGCTAAAGTTATTTAAAAACAACAATTATTCCTCTAATTTAACTATGTTTTTTATGATATTTGAAATATATTTATTTTCTCCATCCTCTATGTTTAGGTGATTTGGGGAGGCAGATGGCAACAAGGGGCTGCATGTGCCACTGGAGAGGAAGTAGAGCAAATCAACTCCTATTTTTCCAGGCTTGGTAATACTACAAAATATATGCTGCCAGAAGGTGAGCACATGGTCATGGATGTATGATTTTGTATCTTGAAGAAATGATAGGGAAATCAATAGACAATACAATACCAGATTTGATGGAAAATTTATTTGGAAAATGTATTTTAACTTTCTGAAGTATTGAATAAATAAATTCAATACATGTAATTTTGTTTTCACTCTTGCTGTAGGTCGGGATGAAATGTTGACTGAATGCGCAAGGGCATGGAACAAGCGTAAGATAAACAGCCTGGTTCAATACCTATGTAAACGATACTATCGCGTGAGTATTGCATATACGTTTACTGTATGAGGTTTTATGTTTTTTGTCAACAATTCTATACCAAGTAATTAAATAACTCGAAGAATGTTTTGGGAGTTATTTTATATGATATTTTAATATTGTTTTTTAATAGGCTGTTGAAATGTCAAAGCATTCATTACAAAAGTTGGATGAATCAGTCGATGACCTGTCTTTAGGTAAAGCAGAAATAAAGTGCTCAGATTGGAAATCAGAAGTTCAGAATGTTGCCAAAGGTATAATAATAATATTTACTCGGTACAAGCTTTGTAGACTTTATAGCTACATGTAAATATTTTAGAGATGCGTCAGTATTGTTACTATTTAGCTACACATTGCCATTTCTTGGCATTTCTTGCCAACTTGGCATATGGAAGACTGTCAATTTTTCAAATCTATCTGTGATATTGTGTATTGAAGATTTCCCCGTTCTGACGTGTTTAAACTGTAATGGAAGAATAAAACGTCGTTCTTTTGACTTCTTAGCGGAGGAGTTAATAAGTGGAAGGAAAACTGAAATGACTGCTCAAGAGCAATATTTTCTATTTTCTGAGCACTTACGTCAAATGCAGCTTTTAGAAAATCTTGAATGCTCTTCAGCGCCTGTCGTGGGTGCTGTTCTAACCTACCAGAACATGTACAGTTCTCACATAAAGAAATTTAAAGACGTACCTGCTATCGAAAAGAGATTGAAAGATTTAGAGAGTGATTTTGAGGAATTTGACAGACCAAGTGTCATAGAAGAGGGAAAACGTTTGTTAGTTCAGAGAAGTCTTAACGTTCTTCAAACGAAAATTGAAATGGTCTATTTCTCTATTGTAAAAAGGACGTCTATTTCGAAACTTGTCAATTAAGTATGAAGTTTAAAACATTTGGCATAATTGAGCTGTAAAACGTCTATACCTCTATCGTATTTTAAGCATCAATTGTATTTTAATATTTAGATACTTCAAAACAAAGAGCAAAGTTGAGGCGGAAAACTGTAGCTGACAAGGAGCAGATGAAAAATTTGGTTGAACAGTACTCTGCGCTCTATGACGGTAACAAACCTATTGAGTTCGCCGCTGTATTAGCTGGGAAGTTTCCTTGGATACAAGAAAACAAAAGCGTTTCAGGTACTAATGCTTTAATATATTTTGCTCTATCATGCTCTAATTAATATATTTTTGCAAATCTAAAATGCAATTAATTTATGTCAAAATATTTATTTCTTTAAGACATACCTGTACGTGTGAAAGCGATGGTGGTTGAAAATTACTTCATCTCCGAAAGATGGAAAGAAGAGATTGAGTTGGTGAAGACTGAGATGGAATGTTTCCTGGCGTATTATTCGAAGCACGTTTTGCCGAAACTTCTCGACGAGATAACAGCAATTAGTAACTTGTCTGGTAAGTACAGTATACAGAAATGTTACTTATGTCTGTTAAATTATCGGTAATATAAATTGAAACCATTTGGTTTTTATATAGATAATGATAATGCGATGGATATTGGCGATCGTTCGCCCAAAGCTAGTAACGAAAGAAGTGATATCACTGAAGATGAAGAGGTAGATATTTCAAATCCGTTAATTAATCCTTGACTGTAACTATAGTGTTAAAATTTTAATATGGTTGTGTTGGTAATTTCTCTTTTAGTTTGTGCAGTATAAAGTGAAGAATGCTTCTCATTCGTACCTTTGCGGCTTGCAAGCATTGAAAAAGAAAGGTTTAGAGTATTGCATTAAACAACTAAATATGGGTGTCGAGCATTTTAGTAGAATTACGGCTGGAGACTATTCGAAAGTACAAGAATGCTTTCATGGTTTTCCGTGGTCCTTAAGCGAAGGTGATTCGGGTATGATTGAAGAGGATATTTCCGATAATGATTTTGATGGCAATGAAGAAGATGACGAGAACGACAATGATGAGTACAGCGGTGATGAAGACGGCGATAATATACGTAAAGGACGATTATTTGTACAAAGCATTTAGAATTTGTGTAAAATATTGCATGCCAATATAATAAAATATTAATTATGTCACTATGTCATAGTTCCCCTACATTGATCATTAGAAATCGCTTGTTATAATAGTTGAGCATACCGAAAAAGATGTACATTTAATAACTGCAATGCATTGCGGTGAGAAATCGTTTGGAAAAGCAAATTGACATATTTCGAAGGACATGCATCAAACAGGAGGTTATTTCCCTTTTTGTGATAAACTTCTACGTCCTTAAGTGCTTTTCTTACCATCTTTTTTCTGTCATTTATTCTTGATGTCTGGAATGCATATAGCTATATGCACATGTAGCCATCTTTTTCCCTATGGTCAATTGAATAAACTTTTAATCTCCATGTGTACATGGGAGCTGTATTAATAAATATCTAAATTATATTATAGGATTAACACAATATTCAAAATAGATTATCTGTAAAAATTGAAAATGAGATCATATTTAAAAGAGTACAAGAGGGTTGTAGCAGTTTTATACTATATCCGTGAAAATACTCCCAAAAATTGAAAATGAGATCATATTTAAAAGAGTACAAGAGGGTTGTAGCAGTTTTATACTATATCCGTGAAAATACTCCCAAAAATTGAAAATGAGATCATATTTAGAACAGTACAAGAGGGTTGTAGCGTTTTATACTATATCCGTGAAAATACTCCCAAAAATTGAAAATGAGATCATATTTAGAAGAGTACAAGAGGGTTGTAGCAGTTTTATACTATATCCGTGAAAATACTCCCAAAAATTGAAAATGAGATCATATTTAGAAGTACAAGAGGGTTGTAGCAGTTTTATACTATATCCGTGAAAATACTCCCAAAAATTGAAAATGAGATCATATTTAGAACAGTACAAGAGGGTTGTAGCAGTTTTATACTATATCCGTGAAAATACTCCCAAAAATTGAAAATGAGATCATATTTAGAAGAGTACAAGAGGGTTGTAGCAGTTTTATACTATATCCGTGAAAATACTCCCAAAAATTGAAAATGAGATCATATTTAGAACAGTACAAGAGGGTTGTAGCAGTTTTATACTATATCCGTGAAAATACTCCCAAAAATTGAAAATGAGATCATATTTAGAACAGTACAAGAGGGTTGTAGCAGTTTTATACTATATCCGTGAAAATACTCCCAAAAATTGAAAATAAGATCATATTTAGAAGAGTACAAGAGGGTTGTAGCAGTTTTATAACTATATCCGTGAAAATACTCCCAAAATTGTTTCCGCCTTATTTAAAAATACCGACAAAATTGAAAATGAGATCTGACACACCCGAGTCCGCGACCTACTTTTGCGCGGGAAACCTGAAAGCTGCATTTGCCAATTGGCGTTCAAACATTGAAATCGTCGAGGTTGAAATATTTTATAAGAGTTTTCATTAGTATTTGAAAGAACCATTCAAGTCTACTAATTTTGCATGGGGCGATATAGAAAATCGTTTCCTTCCAAGGTAAACTTTTTATGAATATTCATATATTTATTAAAATATGATATATAGATCTTTCTGGGGAGTGCTGCGCTATATAAAATGTATTGGTATTAAAAATGGTGGTTGAATGGGGACCATATAAATTAAATTTAGGGATTCAGTATACTGTTTATGTGACGACGATCGGCTATATTATGGCAGTCATGCATGAATTTTGTTATCAACGGTGGAGTGCCCTGTTGTGGGAGTCATCATCAATAACAACTTTATAAGATTCCAAATATGAACTATATATCAAAGAGTCATTGTAGTTGCTTCACACATATTTAAATAAATTTTATTGTGTGAAATATGTAATTGCTTCACACATATTTAAATAAAATTTATTTAAATATGTGTGAAGCAATTACAATGACTCTGTGGTATATAGTTCATATTTGGAGTCATATAAAGTTTTTATTCTCGAGTAAAGGATTTTCGATTTGAATATTGTTCAAATTGTTGACCAATTATTTTCTCAATTTCCCCCTCTCACCAGGGAACAGAGTTAATTGATAGAGAAATCCTGACAGGCAGGGCTGGTTGTTTCGAAAATAATTAAAGTGTGAAAAGCCAATTGATGATTACAAGTTACCTAAAATACACCATTAGATATTTATAGTACGGGTGAATGCAAATTATATAGTTTAGCTGGGCCATTATAGTGAACCAGGGTGTTTTTGGTATTAAACTTCTTTAACTTCCTTTAATTAAGTCAGTACTTCACTTGTTAGCTGTACTTACATTACAATTAATACAGATATAAAATAATTAATTATTAAGGGAAGTTAAATTGCAACTCAATAGGTAACTTGCAACGAATTAAAGTTTATAAGTTCACGGCAACCAGGTATATCATCCATAACAATTATCGCTACTCTGGTTTAAATGAAAGTAATCACCACACAAAGATTAAACTTTCATGACCCAGTAACTTGCAAATATTTGACAACAGGTTAGTTCATAAAAAATGCCAATCCAGAGATAGATTTATTGGGTACCCATTTATTTATTTTTATGGTTTGTTTAGGAAAAAAGTGGAACTTGCTGGTTAAAATCATGCTCAAATCATGGTAAATTTTACAAACGGTTAGATAACCATATTAGTTTGAGACATAGAGGGACCACTTTTACAGAGGCAAAAAGAATACCAAATGAATGTCAAAATAGAATGAAGAAAATAAAGAAGTATGACCACCCACCTCTACAAATAGACCTATCCTACATGTGTAACACTGTTAATGATAGTACCTGTGAGTCCTCTGCCATATTAAACACAGACAAAAATAGAGCAAAGAGGTGCCTGTTTGAAGATTCTTTGACACAGAAGAAAAATATTTCAAAGAAGTCCATATTTGTAAAATCACAGAGTCGGAGAGCGCATATTACAAGTTCAAAGACACCAAGTACACCACACTTCATGACCCGTATTAGCAGAACATGCATGCCTGCAGCTAAATTACTTGAATTACCAGAACTTGAATCCATTCGGTTTATAGTTCACAACACAACATCATATGCTGTACGCTCCTTGTTGTTTTTCGTTAATGAAAGGGGTAAATTGGTCGAGGACTACCATAATTCACTTTTATGCAGACAAGTCTTTGGACCAGTTTCTCTGTCTTTTCTGGAAAAAGTTTGGCAACACCGTATTGTGATAATGAGTTATTACCGTAAATTGGGAATGTTCCCAAACATTGGAAGAAGAGTTGACAAATGCTTGGCATGTAAGAAAAAAAATAGAAAATGTGAATGCCCATGTTTGGATGAGTCTGTTTTCCTCTTCTGTAAACAATCCTGCAATGTGGATACATTTGAATGTCAAAAATGTAAAAATTGGCCAATTCTATCG
Source organism: Dendronephthya gigantea (assembly GCF_004324835.1). NCBI lineage: Eukaryota > Metazoa > Cnidaria > Anthozoa > Malacalcyonacea > Nephtheidae > Dendronephthya > Dendronephthya gigantea. The sequence goes on from NW_021163049.1 coordinate 1,530,560, forward strand.
CACATTTGCTATGACTTCTTTTTCTGCCAAAAATGCCATGAAATCTATAAGGAAGCTCCAGCTTACATGAAACCATCAACATATTGTATATAATATTAACGTGACTCTCTATCTCTCTATAAAAAAGACCGTTTATTAAATAAGTGTTGTAATTAACTGCAAATCCGCCATTTTTGGGGACCATTTTTATAACCGTAAAAGATCTAAGAGATAATATACCTTTTGCATTATAGACTAGTTCTCTATGAATGTATGAAAATGCAATTAAATTATGGAAATTCCAAATTTGGTTGCGAATTGTAAAATGCGGAAAGTATGGCTTTGCAAAGTTTTGCTACCAATTTTATTTTTAGTACGCTTTTTTCAGCTGTGGTAATTTGATTGCATTTTCATGCATAGATCAAAAAGTAGTCTATAATGCAATAGGTCTATTGGTGGTTAACACTAGTATTACACTCCATTGCTGTCTGTGAACACGAATATTTGAATATCAGCTCCCTCTTATTATTTATATTCCGCCGTCCCTGTATAAGATTATACATAGAAAGTTCAATTTTTGCGCTCTCTAGTCTCTTCCCAGCCTGTACTAGCAAAAAAATGCCCAGGGCCAAAACAAGACGCGATAATTGGGGAGGTGCATATTAATAAAAAAGGTGGCGTGATAATATCGAATTGGCATTCTTTTTTTTGTTAATTAGTTCGGTTAATTGGAAAAAGATAAGTGTTTGGCCATTCATATAGCTGCCCTACGGCAAGGCTGTTTTCTCCATATTTATCTGGATAAAATGATGTCCTGGTTTTTGCAGTCAGTGCTAAAAATGATATTTTGGACGAATCGTCTCTTATGGAACAAGAATGAAGTTCCCTTCCAGGAAATACAGTCGCATGTCCAAAGAGCTCTGTTTTCCCATTCTCTTTTCCGACGACAAGAACATTGTCTCCTACATAATAATTTTTAGAATAAAAAATTAGAAATTCCTTTCGAAAAAAAGGATGAGCAATCATGTTTCCTAGAAGGAAAGCTTACCATGTTTTGGAATGTAACCTTCATTTGGAACTGATAGTTTTAAGCATCTTTTTGAAGGTTGTTGTTGTTGTTGATGCTGTTGTTGTTTTGGTTGCTGCTGCTGTTGTTTAGGATGTTGTTGTTGTTGCTGCTGTTGTTTCTCTTGTTGCTGCTGCTGTTGTTGTTCTTTTGCTTGTTGGTCTTGTTGTTGTTGCTGCTGCTGTTGTTCTTCTACTTGTTGGTGCTGTTGTTCATGATGCTGTTGTTTTTTTTGTTGCTGCTGCTGCTGTTGTTGAGGATGTTGTTGTTGCTGTTGCTGATGTTGTTTCTCTTGATGCTGCTGTTGTTCTTTTGCTTGCTGGTTTTGTTGTTGTTGCTGCTGCTGTTGTTTTTGCAGCTGTTGTTGTTGCTGCTGCTGCTGTTCTTCTTCTTGCTGTTGCTTTTGTTTGTTTCTTTGCACTAAATTAAGAGACAAGTATGATATAATAATTTTCTTGTATGATTGCATGGCGACTTTAGTAATTATAATAACTTGTAGGTACACCACTGTCTTCTTAAATGGGATATGTTAAATAAATGGTAAAACGATAAATTTGTAAATGTTTTTCCACCGCATGTCCCCACCCCCGCAAAGTTATTAGAGAGAGAGATGAAACTCTATGAGAGTTATTAGAGAGAGAGAGATTTTTAGACCCAACATTTTCTTTCCTTCCTGGGTTACTTACGTGGTGTACCTACAAGTTATTATAATTAATAAGTATGATATACTCTATCAATAAAATTGTGACAGTGCACTATGCAAATTGAACTATGCAAATTTAACCGATATTGCAATGGCACAATCAACTTATCCCTGCCTCAACACACGGACATACATAGGTGTATAATATATTGTATATTATATATAATATATTATATATATATTAATATATTAATATAATATATTGAAGTTCATATCTTCAATAGGATTCTATTATTACCTAACACGATTTAATAAACATTGTTACCAAGGCTGGTAAACTGCATGAAATAAATACATGTTATTTTTTATTAGGGTTTTAATTTCACATTTTACCTGTCATAAATCGCTCAAAAAGTGCCACAATGGCATGTCCTTCTTCAGATCGATCTGAAGAGGTTCTCCCAATAAACATCTCTGCCAATCCTTCTGTTCCATAGGTAGAGATGGTGTAACCCAGCCCATGCTTCTTGTGGGTAAGAATGACAATATCACACTGATGCCGTTCGTGTAATATACGTGCCTTGAAAGAGACGAACAATTTGAAGTATTAACTTTATATTTCAGAAATATAATGACTTAATTTTTATATTTTTACATCCTCAAACATTTCTTTCAGCTTACCCGTGCATGCATCATGTCTTTTTGATCCGTTGGATTTGTTTTCCCTTTCTTCTTAATTTTTTCAGCACTAATCTTTATTTTTTTTCTAAAAACATTACCACATTCCAAACATGTTCTCTTTGCTACAGGTTGTGAGACACCACATTCAGAGCATATCTAAAATTAAATTTAAAATTTCTCTGCATCAGTTTACTGTAAGTTTATATGACGTGGGTTTCTGGGACATCTGATTTATAGCATGGGTTCTCACACATCTAACTTAATACTTAATGCTCTTAGCAAGATCTAAAATAAGCTATTCATATTATATCTGCTCTCTTGCAGGGTTGTTATTGATTGGTGTTCCCATTGTTAAATGGGCATGTATTACTATTCTCTGGGTATATGTTAATTAGTGTAAGGAAAACAAGAAGAATACAATTAAACCTTCTTTGAGAGGGGTCTGTTTGCTGTTCTTTTACCTTTATCTATAAAAAAATAACAAACAAAGTCCAACTCCTACTTTTCAAACATTCATATACTCTACTCTTTTTCCATATACAGAACATTCAAACTAGAACAAAGACAGCCAGCCAACTATTACGGCACACAAATGTTTAGGAGTCAAGCAGAGCATTCAAATAGGTTAGGTACCTGTTAGTCTAGCTGCAACACATAAAAATTTGCATAACTTGTAGCAACAAGTTTTTTGTAACAGATTTGTTACAAGGTTGTTACAATCTTGATGACACACATTGTGATAATTTGAATATGTGAACAATGAGAGCAATTGCTTCACTGAGTTGTACATTTTCAATTTCTGTGATTACAGTTGGAATTTTTAAACAACAAAATCCTAAGTTTTCAAAGGAGGGAACTGGAACACTGTATTTCAAGTAAACTTTGGATTTAACAATGCAAAGTTGCAACTGTGATCACAAAAACGTTGACATGTAAACCGGGCATTAAAATGAATACAATCACCCTGGGGCCAGTTGTATCAAGCCCGTTTAGCTTAAATTACACTCTTACATCTCTCTTGAATGAGTCAACTTGAATATTATGCATTGAATATGTAGTTGTAAACAGTATCTTTGTATTAAGGTAAAAAAACATTTAGTTTGCTTGCTGCTATAATATCCCCGGTTTAAGCTAAACGCGATGATACACAATTTTCACAAGACAAGAATTATAACTTTGCTAGCTAGACAAACTAATTAATAACTAAATCTTTCTGCCTCGCTCGCTAGCTTGTACGCTAACTCGCTTCTGCCGAAGTAATTCATTGTTAAGGACTGTTAGTCCTTCAAACATTTAATCCTGTAAAGCTTAGAAGTTAGAATTTTCCTCATTTGCCTTTAATAATAAAGCGGACTTTTATAGTTCGCTCACTCCTCTTTAATAGTTAATAAACGCCGCCGTTCCTCACAATATCGTATAGTCAATTATTGATATTGACTACGAGATGATTACAAAATTTGGCGACAAGTCTATAAATTTCTTATGAATTATTCATGTATCTACCACTGGATGAGTCGCTGGAACATTCCGCCATGTTTGCTCACAGTTGCGCAGTTCTGTCTGCGTACAACTGTTTAAATTCGATGTCATCTGCGCATGCATGGCATTCATGGTTATCACGAATTCATTTGAATTTAACATTTCATGATAATCACGAATCTCATTTGGAGATCGTGTTGAAATTTGCATAGTTGGGCTGGCTACGCCGCTGTGAACGACGCGATCATATAATGCCTAGTAGGCGTCTTGTTTAAATTAATTCCTTTAAGGACAAAATTGCAATCTTTGTATTATTTATTTACTAAAGTGAAGGATCAAAACCATATTTTAGTTTCTGTGAAACTTTGCGGGCGAACTACAGGGTGTATCAAAAAAAAGGAGACCTTTAGAAATCAAGCTATTGTTAAAATTTGAATGCCTTTTCAATTGCATTTGCACATATGCTGAACCGGGAATGATTATTAAAATAACTTTCATCAAAAAATATTCAAATGACTAAGCACACTACCAGAACAAAAATGGTTCAACTGACTTCGGAGCAAAGAGTTTTTGTAGTCTTAACTTATACCCAGCCTGCCGTCATCAGAAAAGCGGTTCGCGATATGCACAAGCGTACGGTAGTTTGTGTTGAGAGAAGTGGAGGCCACGTTGGAGGTCATGGTCCATGACATTCAGTTCTTTTGATGTTCAATTTATCAGTAATTTTCAATCCGGATCGAAATGTCAAGTGAATCTGTGTCAGATCAAGTTGTAATTCATTCCTGACTCATGTAAACATTTTAATAGGCAGAGTTTGTAAAATGGGATGCTGAGCCATTCCGGATTCAAAGTCAATTCTAACTCATGTGAACAGCCCTAATGCTCGCACGCAGTGTTAAAAATTAATGAACAAATGATTTGTTCATGTTTTGAAGGAACAGCTAAAGCAATTTACCACGCATACTGTTATTGCTTTTGTGCTTAGTCGTTTGTTCTTAGTCATTTGAATATCTTTGGGTCATTATTTTTCCTTATGCTATTAAAGTTATTTTCAAATTCCCAGGAGCAGACAATCTTGTGTACAAACGTCAATTCATTTTCTAAAGGTCTCCTTTTTCTAATGTATGCATGCATGCCATCAATATTTCACGCACTACGGTTTAGCATATGTGCAAATGCAATTGAAAAAGCATTCAAATTTTAACAATAGCTTGATTTCTAAAGGTCTCCTTTTTTTTTATACACCCTGTAGATATGTTTTTATAGCGATTTTATGTGCCTGGTTAGAAGATCATTTTGCAATCATTTTTTATTTTCTTATTTAACAATTCTTAGGCCTTTTTGTCTAGTTCATAGAAAAGAATTGATATGAAGAATATGTTGTTCCTGTGAATTTTACGACATTGCTCCTCTGTGGTAAATAGTTTTGTTTAAAATTTTTCCCCGGAAAACCCTATTTTTTAGAACATTGCAAATGCGCATGAGCTATCAGGCCTTGATCAATATTCACATTTCACGATGGAAAACACAAGAAGCGACAGAGGGTTGCTTCTAGCATTTGTGTCGCGAAAATGGAGTAAATTCTTCTGATTCTACGCAATTTATAGATTTGTGTTATGCATTACGAGCATTCAGTAGGACACAGATATAATTTGGAATTTCAGAGAGCTGGGAAGAAACAATGGTGTGGTTGTTTATATATATATAGACACCTATTATGTGAACTATGAAGCCTGGACATCCGATGCAGTACGGAAATAAATTTGGCAGTGTACGGGCAAGCTCAGCATTTATTATACCGAGCAAAAAAAATTTGTAAGCAACTATTGTTAAAGAGGATCGTCGATTTAGTGATAATAAGGTTTAATCAAAGTTATAGCAAAGAACTGGCAATTTTGAAGCAACTGAAAAAATCACTATCCGATGGATAGCGCTATCCCCTCATAATGTATTTATTAGGAACCGTAGTAATTTAAAGGAATTTTTTCCTGGAGAAGGCGATTTTTCCTGACTTGTCGTAATGAAAATGTGCGAGAAGACGCGCGAATGTTTACACCATACCAAATTGCTTCCAGAGTGGTCAAATTTTGTAGCTATTAAATTTCACTGTCATAGATCGAAATAAATCTACAAAATCTATCAAACTAATAAGTATTTGCTACTATTACTAACTGTTGCTCCCTAGAAGTAAACATGACACGTGAATCTGGCATAGTGTATAACAGGACCTTAAAGAATAGAGGTTGCGCACATTGTCAACAATTACTATATAACACACTGCTATAAATATTTAATATGATTGACTTGGTCCCTACAAGGATTGGATTGTCAGACCTACACTGGTTTACTGTGGGTTGGCTATTTTTAGCCTTTGTGTTGTAGTAAAACTAAAAATAGAATACATTTCAAGTCAAAGTTTTGATGACAGGTTGGGTAGTTTTGAAAATGTGTAAAGTCCACTCTTATTACAAGCTGTATATATGCTTATATGCTACAAATAGTATTCATTGTTGTCATAGGACAATGTGCCATGCCATGCGGTAGGGGCCTGGGCCAAAAGTAAATAGTATAAAAGATGGCGTCTTGTCCCCAAGCCGGCGCGAAGCGCTGTGCGAGGGTACTAATTCCGCTGGGAGATTTATTACACCCGGGTATTGTGACAGAACATAGCGGAATCCAAAGTTGCTCAAATTCTATGTCGTGGACCGTGGACGTTCAATGGTCATGGTACTTGTGCGCATGCGCGGAATGTAAGCAAGTAAAGTACTGGTAATTAGTAACTCGCTGATTGGCTAAGATGAACAGTTTGGATTAAAACTAAAACGTCAGAGATTTAACTGTCTTTAAAAAATTTTTTTAAAAAAGACATTTCGTATCAAATCAACTCTGCTGAATACAGCATTTTTAAAAGAAAAAAACAAACACTCTTAACAAACGAGAAAATTTTCATTTGGAAGATGGCGAATAGGGTAAGTGAAAAGCTAAAAGATGGGAAAAAAGATGCAGGTAATGATGATGAAAGGCTGGCAAGAAGAAGGATAAACAACCAAGCCCTGTTGGATGCAGAAACGCCAGAGGAAAAGCAGTGTCGGTTAGAAAAGCAAAGGGCTGCGTACAAGAGAAGTATTGAGGTAAGTACAAGCGATAAAAGAGGAAAACAGAAAGAAAAAAGACGACAAAAATCTCATCAGGAAACCCCGAAACAAAAGGAATGTCGTTTAGCGAAACGCAGGGCCGCTTATAAACGCAGGACCGAAGCAAATACTAGCGAAGAAATTGAGACGAAAAGAGGAAAAGAACGGCAACATTTACAACAACAAACGCCAGAGCAAAGAGAAAGTCGTTTGGCAAAACGACGAGATGCCTATAAACGGAGTAGTGAAGCAAGTACAAGCAAGGAAATTGAGATGCAAAGAGGGAAAGAACGGCAACTTTTACAACAACAAACGCCAGAGCAAAGAGAAAGTTGTTTGGCAAAGCGTAGGGCTGCTTATAAACGGAGAAAGGAAGCAAGTACAAGTGAAGCAAGTGAGATGCAAAGGGAAGAAAAAAGAGCAAATGCAAGAGAGAGAAGGCAACATTAAAGTGTCCAAAAACGAGTAGAAAGACTTGAGAATATGAGGAAACATTCGAAAAAATCATACGAGACAAGGTCGAAACCTCAGGAGATACAGTCAGAAAACAATCGGGTAAGAATGTGTGATGAAGAAAGTACAAATGCTGTAAGTAGCTGTAGTTCAGACCAATATTTGCCTGAAGGTGGTTGGCAAAATGTTGACAACCCCTTGCATGAGCAGGAGTTTGTACGAAATGAAATGCACAGTTTTCATTTAGATCAAGAGCATTTAGAGCATCGGCAGTGCACAATTTGTAAAGAGACTTGGCCGACAAAGCAAAACTTGGCGGCAGATCCTTATGTTTGTTACCGGTGTCAAAGAGACAAGAAGTCACCAAAGAATCTCAGCGCCGGCAATGACATGGACCCAGGTACTGTTCCAGAGCAACCGAGAGGCCTGACACAGGCAGAGGAAACGCCGATTTCAAGGGTTCGCCCCATCATGCAAGTCTACAGAAAACACGGTGGGCAAAGGGGCTACAAAGGTCATGTGCTAAACTTACCACAGGATATTCAAAGTTTTTTGAATAGGTTGCCTGCACAAGTGGCTGACTTGCCTGTTATGATTGTGCGAAGGCAGGGTGCTGATGAAACACATAAAGATTTTACAGTTCGTCGACACAGGGTGCTTGAAGCTATATTGTGGTTGAAAACAAACAATCCATTTTTCAAAGATATTGAGATTGACAGGGATATTATCCAAAGTCTACCTGAAAATGGTGTCCCTGAAGAGCTAAGGTATATTTTTGATGACAATGAACTTCCAGTTCATGTTGAAAATGAGGGCCCCCCACAAGAACCTGTAATGAGTGCTAATGCAACAGTTGAAGAATTAGTTTTAGGAAATGGCAGTACATCATTTATTCCTATGCGGCAAAGACAAAGAAAGGATGGTGCAGCTATTCAAGATGCAGTGAATGAGGTTGACCCTTTGGACTGGCCCTCAACTGAAGGTAATGCTGTTAATGAGTTTAAAACAGATGGTTTGGCAAGCATGGCATTTCCCACACTATTTCCCCATGGGAAAGGTGACCCAACAAACAGAGTCAAACAACATGAGGTAAGTTTGGCAGAGGCATTCAAACACCTGATGAAGTTTGCAGAGAGGCTGCCAAATGGTAAGTTTGAATGGAGGTTTGCCTCACATCCCCGGTTTCCATACTGGGCATTGAATATGAAGCAGAGACATCAGTTGTTGTCACAAGCTAACATTTACTTGCGGCAACATCCAGCAGATGCTAACATGACTATGGAGGAGCTGAAGACAATGGTAAACTCGATGAGTGCAAATCAAATGGTAAATCGTTTGCAACGTTATGTTTCAAAAATTCAAGGAACAAATCAGTATTGGTATCAGAGACTACAAGAACTCTTGGCCCTGATTGAACAAAAAGTTTGCCCTACCTTTTTCTTTACTTTTAGTGCAGCTGATAGCCATTGGCCAGACTTGCAAAGACTGTTGCAAAGTAATGAGGGTGCATCAAGAACAGAAAGAGCACAAGCAGTGATAGACAATCCACACATGACAGATTGGTTCTTCATGCAAAGGCTACAGGAGTTTATCAAACATTGGCTTCAAGGTGTCTTGGGTGCTGAATGGTTTTGGTATAGGTTTGAATATCAGGCCAGAGGTAGTATACATGCTCATGGATGTGCTAAATTAAAGAATGACCCAGATATCCGGTTATTACGTAAACGTGCATGTCAAGCAGTGCTTGAGAAAGAGAAAGAAAATGAAATGTCCCTGACGATTTTGAATTCTCTTGCCAGGATATTGTCAGAGAGGGTCAAGATGCGGAAAGAAAGCTAATCAGGTGAATATTTAAATTGTATGTTTAAATTACACTCACATGCATATAAATTGCACAGATTGTGTCCAAGACTTTTTCCCAGACTTTTAGCCTACTGTATATATTTAATAGTTTAAATAGCGTACTAATAATACAAATGCCACAATGTTGCAAATATCTAAAAATACAGCTTCCACATACATTCACAAAAAAAACAAAATTCCGTATATTTTCTTCAGGAATTGCTAATTCCTATTGTTAAGGAATTGGGAGTGTAAACAGCAATTATGAAAAAAATATACAAATTAGGTATTAACCAATTTGTAACTTTTTATCCCTTTTACTGGCTTGTGACCACAGTCAATGAAGATCTGCCTGATGAGAACTGGAGAGTACCAGATCCACACCCTTCTGCTGTGAAAGCCACATCAGTTGATAATCGTGAATAATCGTGACGACGATTATCACAGGTTAGTAAATTCAGCAGAGAGGCACACAAGATGCAGTCCAGCCTACTGCCTGAAAAAGAAGAGGTTGACCTCCTGCAGAGTGCAGATTTGGGTTCAAAACCATTACAAGAGGAGACTGCGCTGATTTATGAGTTCAAGGTGAGAAAAAAAATCTGTACACTCAGAGTTGCAAACCAAGAGAAACGATGAAAGATTGAATTCGCACGACAGGGTCATGCTTGAAAATTGGCGGGCCAATGTGGATTTACAGGTAATTGTGGATGAAAAGGCATGTGCAAGATATATGGCCAAGTATGCAGCAAAAGGAGAACCACGATCAAAATCGGCTTCTGATATACTGAAGTTGTCTGTGTCTTCATTACAGAATGATGACCAAGTGTCTTCTGCAATCAAGAAAGCAATGATCCAAGTTGCTGGTGATAGAGACATGGCTGCTCAGGAGACTGCCCATACGTTACTCACTTTGCCTTTGGTAGGCTGTACATATAGTTTTGTTACTGTTTCTTTAGAAAACAGCAGAAAAGTGATCTTGATGCAGAAATCCACAAGAGGAAGTACTTCAGAATTCTGTTCTTCAAGATTATGAGAGCGACAAAAGTGGAGAGTAGGTACAAGGGGTTATCTCAGTTGAATTTGATGCAGTATGCATCTCAGTTCACAAAAGTCAGAGGTGAGTTGACAAAACGAGTGAATCCTTACATTGTCAGGACATTTCCAAAGGTTACAGCCAATCCTGGCAGCCCTACCTTTGGAAATACTGCAAGTATCAACTCATTAAGTTTAAACCATGGGAAGTAAGTCATCAAATGCATGGGATATGGAGGAAACTGATGATATGTTTATTAACACATATGCTTCATTTCTTCAGACAGATTTTGCTAGAGACAATGTATTTGGGCATTCTATTGAAACAGAATGGTCCATGCTGCACAGACAGATGAAACATATGGAACTGATGAAACAGTGATGAAAGCGATGACGAACAGGATCAACCTAATGAGGAGCAAATGAGGACTGGATGTTGTTATGTAGACTCAACCAACATTATGAGGATGCAGGAAATCAAATGGCAAATAATGAGGCAGTGGATTGGTTCGAAGCAGCAAGAGCTGTGCCGGGGATTTATTGAGAGAATCTCCTGGATGGATTTTAAACAGAGAAGGGATGCAGAGGAGCAAGGTATGCATATCAAACAGGTGACCAACAAGTGGTGGTTGACCCAGGGACTTGAATGACAAACAGCGACTGGCATTTGACATTATCACTGCATCCATGGCTAATGATGAATGTAACCACTCGTATGATTGTAAGTGGTACTGCTGGCACAGGTAAGACATATTTAATTAGTGCCCTAAAGCAGGTATTGCAAGATCAATGTATTGTCACAGCAACCACTGGGATTGCAGCATTCAGTATTGGTGGCCAAACGTTGCATTCTGCTGCTCAACTTCCAATTCGGAATACAGGATTACAGGGCGATTCCTTACAGAGATTGCAACTCAGATTGGAAGGTAAGAGTTTCTCATTATTGATGAAATGTCAATGATTGGACATAAGATGCTTTCATGGCTTGACAACAGACTACGTGCAGGTACAGGAAAAGAGATGTCCCATTTGGTGGCATGTCGATTATTAATGGGGGATTTTGGCCAGTTACCTCCTGTAGGCGATAAACCAATGTACATGCAGGTAATGGTTCCATAATCAGTGACCATGGTCAGAGTATGTATTTAACATATGATCATGTAGTCATTTTAGAGCAGGTCATGCGACAGATTGGTGAAGACCCAGAAGAAGTTGCATTCAGGGCGCTATTGATGAGAATGAGAGATGGACAAGTTACCGAGATGGACTGGAAACTATTCATAGAGCACTCCAGACCTAACGTTCAATGGATCGATTTATGATGCTATCCGGCTGTACTTTGATAAAAAAAGTGTGCAGAATATAACTACGAGAAGTTGCTAGAGATTGGACAACCATTGGTAAAATTCAAGCAAGGCATTCAGGTGGGGTGCAAGTGGGCAAATCTGATGAAGCAGGTGGTTTGGAAGCAATCCTCTTTTTGTCAACCAAAGCAGAGGTGATGCTGACATGTAATTTGTGGGCAGAAGTTGGTCTTTGCAATGGCTCTTTTGGAACTGTTGAGCAATTTTGGTTTGCAGAGAATATGGGTCCACCAAATCTACCAATTGCAGTACTGGTCCATTTTCCGGCATATTCTGGTCCTGCATTTTTACAAGAATGTTCAAAGTGTATACCTGTGCCTCCAAGACTGTTTGAGTGGATGGCTGATGGCAAGTATTTGTCAAGACAACAATTGCCCTTGCGGCTGAGGTATGCCATGATAATACACAAGTCCCAAGGACAAACACTAACCAAGGCTGTAGTTGATTTAGGTAAAGGGGAGAGAGTTGCTGGCTGCACGTTTGTGGCAACATCCAGGGTAAGATCGATTCATGATATTGTGTTTGAACCTATGACATTTGATCGTTTGAAAGCCATTGGTAGGAATAAAAGTTTGAAGACTCAACAAGAAGCAGAACGACGACTTTGTGTGCTTGCAGAAGAGACTAAACAGAGGCATAAGCATTGAATATATGCATATAAGGATATGGATTGTATTGTAAGTTGTTATATCCTTTTGTTTAATGATACTGGGCACCAATGTGCTTTCGAGGAAATCATAGTCGCCTGCTACTAGACACAATTTTAGAAGTGAAGTTTGTATGTCTTATTACAACTTTGCCGCTATAATTTTGTTTTTGAGGATGGCAATGTACTGTACATGTGTCATATTGCTTGTTACTAGACATAATATCAGGTATTATGCTTTTGAGGGTGGCTGTTGACATGTACACTATATCAATCAAGGTAAGTTACCTATTTACAATAACAATCAATGAAATGAAAACCACAATACCATAGCGCGGGGATATTTCGCGATTTGCCTGGTAACAATAATAGAGTACACGCAAAATTCACGTATAACATAAATTTCAAAAAGAGCGCGAAAATATCCTGCTGTTTTTGGACTGCGGTAAGTCTTTTTCAAAATAAAAAACTTTATAAAATATTAAACAATTCAAAGTTCTGATGTTGATGTTGATATATGATCTTGATGTTGATAATGATGATGGTAAATATGATTAAAAAATATTTGACATTAATTTAATTAATTTGTCACAGGCTTCAAATCTTTTCTCACAGAACTAACCTGTCATACAAATAATTTTTCACTATAGAAATAAGCGATGTTGAACGTGAGGAAGATTGTAAGTTACAGCTAATTTTTTTATAGATGCTTTGCCATAACTAAAACATCCATTTTATCGTGGTACCAGCTGTAGTTAATCCTGCACCTCCTCAGTTAGCCCAGGAGGGGCAAAGACCTGGTATGGTGAATTTCAAATGTTATATATATATATATATATATATATATATATATAATTTACTAACTATATATCTAACTAACTTATATAATTTCCAATTCAGAACAATTGCTGCCAGGTCGAAACCATGAAGGTATTAGGATGACTAAGTGGCCTTGCTTTGAGTTGTTTTTATGGGCACCTCCTTATAATATGCCATACAACATATGTCAAACTTGTAATGTTTTATGTTTGTTTTATTTTAGATCGTCCACGATTTCCAAGATTGGAAGGCAAAGGCAAATTATAAATTATATCCACTGAAAAATTTTGTTTGGGGTTTTGACATTGGGTTTTGACATGACAGTTTGGTATTTTGTCTTTTTTTACTTTTACATGGTCAGATGAAAGGTTATTAAAATTTTATTCATCATGGTCAGTTAATTTTCTGTTTTTGACAGTGAACTAATCATTTCCTAATATTCCATGATAGGGCGGTGCTACAAATGTGGCCTTCGTGGCCACAGAGCTGCCCTGTGTCATTCACGTATGTACCTTATGATTTGTCATGTACTCTTCAGTCAGGTGGTCGAGTCATAGGTTTACACAAAAACTGTGGTAAAATTGGGAAATTTAACTTTGGCTCTGGAGCTAAATTTACCATGAATAATTGCCAGGATAAGAATGTTTTAGATTATTCCTCTGTCTCAAACTGACGATCCAACTCGTTAACCCAAAGTTGCATTGTATAAACGAATTTGCAGTTAGCTGAAAGCTATATAATGATATTTTTTATTTATAGGGGCGGTGTGTTGGTTATGTGGCCAACGAGGCCACACAAAAGTCGTGTGCCCCCGGCGTCAGAGGGCACAAAAAAACCCGGAAAAGCCGGTTATGCAGTTTACAAACTGCACGTTTGAGAAGTTTAATGCTTAAACTTCTCAAACGTGCAGTTTAGGCTACATGGACATACAGTCTAATTAAAATATTTCCGTTCAACATGTTACAAAACTGTATCAACATTTAAAAAAAACAATGAGCTAGATAAGTACAAAGTAGAAACAGGACAATATTGTTTTCAACTAGCTGTCCAGAAATCACTGTATGTCAACGTAGCCTTATGTTGTTATGTTGCATGTGCATTTTATTCAATTATTGTATATTTGTTTTATCGATTTTATTTGTATTTTTTGAAAAATAAATTTAATTGTGACCGGTTATTAGAAATGATGTTGTTATCTTATGAGCTGGCGAGGGTTGCTGCATGCATGTATTTCTAGTATATTATTCTGTATTCTGTATTAGAAACTTAGATGGAGATAATTTAATAAAGTATAGCAATATCACAACATGGTGTCAGGAGTGGGATTTTGATTGACGATGTGATGTACTGTCAATGATCTCCAAATATAGTTTATACATTGACTACGCTGTCTGAAGAAATGATAAAATAAATATTATAAAGTTCAACTGGCATCAACTTGAAACATTGAAACATTGAACGTTAATAACGCCATGGATAGATTTAAACCTCCTGCGATGGACTGGGTTAGTCCTGGGGGCCTTCATAAAAGATTCAAGGTATTCAAACAAAAATGTAACCTTATATTTGAAGGACCTTTAGCAGATGAGTCAGAAAGTAAAAAAGCAAGATTACTTCTGTTATGGGTCGGTGATAAAGGGTTAGAAATTTATAATACTGCAATGTGGTCAGAGGAGAACAATCATCTTAAGCTCGTGCCAATATTTGAAAAGTTTGAAGCTCATACAAAACCACAAAGTAATCATATATTGTCTAGATATCAGGTGAGATGCTTTAAACAGGGTGATATGTGTCTGGAAGAATTTTTGACAAAAGCCTGTGTACTTGTCGATGATAGTGGATATCATCCCTCATTCAAGGAAGAAACCCTTCAAGATACTATGGTTTTTGGTCTAAAATCAGACAGAGTGAGAAAGGAAGCTATAGCCAAAGGGAATTCACTTACTTTCCAACAAGTTTATGAACAAGCTAAAACTGAGGAAAGTACTAGAGCTCAGATGCAAGTTATTACTCAAGGTCAAGGAGAGCTTGGTACTGCATTGTACTCTGTTCGAAGTAAAACAAGATCAAAAGGCCAGGATAAATATCAACAAAGAAGCCCTTCAAGTACACAAGCAGATAGAAGCAATTTTTCTCAAGCAACAGGTATAACCAAACCGAAAATAGAGTTTAAACGTAAGGGATGCTTTAAATGTGGAAATAGCCATGGTAGAAATGCCTCTTGCCCTGCTGCACAGGCAAGATGTAACTACTGTCGTAAAATTGGGCATTTCCGGAGTGTGCATGAAGAAACGACTCAAACAAGTTAACGAAATCATACATGATTCAGATTATCAAGGTCAGGATATTCACCTTGATGACAGTGAGGAAGATAGTCTAACCGGTGAATCGTCAAGTAGTGCTAGCGAAAGCGAAGACTCGAACGGTGAATCTGAGACCATTACAGTGGTCTTGGGTTGTATATCATCCGAAAATTCCATTGACAGTATAAGCAATTATCCCAATAAGATTTATTCCAAAGTTGTCGTTAACAGTGAGTCTCATCTTGAAATGAAGGTAGACACTGGTGCAGACACCTGTGTATTAACTACTGAAGATTTACAAAACTTAAAGTCTCCTATTGATATTCAGCCTTGTGGTAATACCCTCAAAGCATATGGAGGTAATACCATTGAGAACTATGGGTCCACACCTCTTCATTTGGCATACAATGAAAAATCTACTTATGCCAAATTTAATATTGTTCATGCCCCTGGCCATTCTTCCATGATAGGATGTCAACAAGCTCAAGAGTTGGGCATTTACAGTCATTAACATTGACGAATTCACGAGTGACCAGGTACAACATGTAGCTCGGAAGGGTAATTTGACAAAACCATTGGTGTTGAGTCATTATCAAGATTGTTTTGATAAAGTTGGGCGCTTTCCAGGGGAGAAATACCATATCCAGTTAATTGATAACCCCTTGCCTGTAATCCATCCGCCACGCACTGTTCCTGTCCATATTCTACCATTGTATAAGCAAGAGTTGGAGAAGATGATCGAAGATGATATCATCGTTAAGGTAACCAAACCTACTGATTGGGTGAATTCTATTGTCTGTAATATCAGAGAATCGGATGGAAGGAAGAAAGTAAGGCTTTGTTTAGATCCAAAAGACTTGAATAAGAGCATTCGTCGCCAACACTACTACAGTAGAACCATCGATGAACTTCTACCATTATTTCTTGGCAAGAAGTACTTTTCAGTGATTGATACCAAGAAAGGGTATTGGCACATTGAGCTGGACCACGAGTCAAGCATGCTGTGTACCTTCAATACACCCTTCGGTCGATATCGGTTCAAGCGTCTGCCTTTTGGTGTAGCTGTGTCCCAGGACATATTCCAACAAAGGCTAGATGGCATTTATCGGGATATTCCCAATATCACAGGGATAGCAGATGATATTATCATTTCTGGTAGTACCCAAGAAGAGCACGATCAGGCATTCGTTAAAATGAACAATGTGAGCCTAAACTCTGAGAAATTACAGTTTAAACAAGCAAGCGTTAACTTCTATGGTTATGTACTGTCTCAGGAAGGCATTCTTCCAGCGGAAGATAAGTTGGAAGCAATTAGGAACATTACCGTTCCAACCTCTACCAAAGAATTGTTGTCCATCCTTGGGTTAATCACTTATCTTAATCGTTTCTCTACAAAGCTTGCCAAGTTAACGGCCCCCCTTCGAGAATTGGTGAAGAAAGATGTACATTTCAATTGGGAGCATCACCATCAGCTCGCACTTGATGCGGTAAAAGTAGAGCTTCAGTCAGCACAAGTTGTCTCGTATTACGATCCTGATCCAGCCATTAGAACGATCCTGCAGTGTGATGCCAGCCAGCAAGGCTTGGGCGCTTGGTTGAGACAGGTCGATTCTGGTGGTAATGAGAGGATAGTGGCCATGGCTTCAAGGTCTCTTAATGATGCTGAAGCAAAATATTCTAATATTGAAAGAGAATGTCTAGCTGTGATGTTTGGGCTTGAGAAGTTCAACTATTATCTACTCGGAAGACACACTCTGGTCGAAACTGACCATTCCCCACTCGAGCAGATCTTCAAAAAGAACATTGCGGAGGCTCCAGCTCGGTTGCAGAGAATGCTGCTAAGATGTTTAAAGTATGACATCAAAGCCAGTATAGATGTGGAGAAGACATTCCAGTTGCTGATGCCTTGTCGCGAGTATGTATGAAGAAAGTAGCATCACCCAAACAGAATGCAACCCAAGATTGCGAGAATGAAGTACATGTTATTCACTTTATGATGGATGATTTCCATCCTGTTGATGTAAGTCAAGTTAAGTCAGCAATCGAGGCAGATCCAACAATGCTTCTTTTGAAGGATACCATTTACAATGGGTGGCCCAATTACAGGAAGCAATGTCCACAAGAACTATGGGATTTTTGGAATTTTATATGTGATCTAGTTTTGGAGGACGGTATAATCCTGAAAGGAGATAAAGTGGTAATCCCTGAATCACTTTGAGTCCAGGTGTTGAAGACAATCCATGGTGGTCATCAAGGTGAAACCAAGTGTCTCCTTCTTGCTAGGCAAGCAGTCTTTTGGCCAGGCATATCAAGCGACATCCGCCAAATGGTTAAAAGATGCGAGTCCTGCAACAAACACCAATCAGCGCCAATGAAATTACCACTGATGCAACCAGACTTGCCAGCATCACCTTGGGAAAAGTTGGGCGCAGACATCTTTGAATTCAACAAAGCAAAGTATTTAATGGTTGTCGATTATTCAAGATTCATGGTCATACGTCTTTTGAGTGACATGTCTACATCTACGATTTCCAGTCATTTCACCAGCATTCTTGCAGAGTATGGCCTACTATCGATGATAATGGTTGATTTTGGAAGTCAGTTTGTCAGCAAGAAGTTCAGGGAAAAATGTAAACGAAGCAATATAACCTTGACCCTTAGTTCGCCATATCACCATCAAACCAACAGCTTGGCCGAAAAAAGTGTTGGCATTTGTAAATCACTCTGGAAGAAGGCGTTGGAGACTAAACAGTGTCCCTATGCAGCTGTGTGGATAAACCGAATTACCCCTCTCGATAGTCAGTTGCCATCGCCTTACGAGCTCCTTTTCGGCCGTAAACCTAGATTGCTGTTACCGAGTGGGAGGTCTGCCTTACAATCAAGGCATTCCAGTAACGATGTCCATCAAGAGTTAAACACACAGCGCCAGACGAAGCAGGCAGAGTCCTATAACAAGAGGGCCAGCAAGCAAATCCTAGAAAAAGCTGAACCAGTGTCTGTTTGGAACACCCTTAAGCGTATCTGGGAACCAGGAGTGATTTTCGGCCGACCTAATCCCAAAAGAGAACCGAGAACATACATTGTTGAGAAGAATCACAAGCTGTACCAAAGAACGAGGGAGCATATTCGACCCCGGCAAATTAGCACCGCAGAGGAGACCCAGGGTCTGTTGCCAACAATTCCCTTTGAAATCAGCACCAATGATCAGAAAGAATCAAATCCACCTCCACCTACAACACCAAAGAAGACAAACCATTCTGTGGCATCTGCAATGGTTATTCCAACACCTGTGCCAACCAAAACTGTGACACCTAGTGTTACTGAGACAGCGCCGACTCCTGTTAAGTATGTAGGTGAGGAAAAAACAAACGAGAGAGCAGTTGGTGTTGCCAAAAGGGGACATTCATTTCAACTGAGAAGTCAGACAACTAGATCTGGAATAATGACACGTGTACCTGCACGTCTGAAGAACTGAACATTTTAATTGCAAGCTGTCGGAGTTACTGTTTGCATGATAGGATAAAAGGTTATTTTATATAGGTTTGAATTATGTTACAATAATTTTTTTTTTAATTTTGTTTTGTAATAAGGGGGATGTCATAGGACAACGTGCCATGCCATACGGTAGGGGCCTGGGCCGAAAGTAAATAGTATAAAAGATGGCGTCTTGTATATTATTCTGTATTCTGTATTAGAAACTTAGATGGAGATCATTTAATAAAGTATAGCAATATCACAACAATTGTCAAGTGACAAATAGTATTGTTTGTTCATGCATGGGCCTGTTTTACTGTATCTACGGAAACAAAACAAACTTGACAGAAGATTCTCTCATTGGACACATCTGCATTATTGAAGTCAGCAATTTGCTTAAATGGTGACAACACATGAGTTTTCTATAGCCTTCGTTCTCAAAGACGTCTAACGATAGTAGACATATTTAAAAGCAAGTGCACAATTTCATCCTAATAAACTAAGCATCTCTAGTATAAACACACCTATTACTGTAATCATACATTCGCTTTCCCAATAGTACAAACTATAAAGTTTGTTTGAATACATAGGAAAAAATAATAATATATAAAACAAAACGTTACATTAAACCATAAATCGAACTACAAATATGAATTATTAGCCAGGAGGATCACACAAGTTTACATTAAACAGAGTGTGTTTTTGATTAATCATTCTGTTTGGATCATATTTTGTTGTTATGTTTTCAAAGCACAACAGTATTTCTGCAAGTTTATCCTCACCGAGTCCCGCAACATTGCTTACCACGCTCTCCAATGTATTTTGGAATATTGTTAGTTCCATTGCGTTGCCACCAGACAGCTTAACAGTGATATGTACAACTATTTGCTTTTTGCAACTGGACTTCCTGATCCAGCTATCACATCTGTCACAGTGTATTATGTTATTCCCCATAGCTTGTAGGATTTTTTTTGAGCAATTGCTGCAAAAAATTAATGTGAAAGATTTAACAACATCAGTGCATTCTACTTTAATAACTTTCTCGGAAATACTCTCAATCTTTTCCAAAGCAACAGTTATTTTATCAAGGTCCTTGTCTGCAACTGATGTGATTGTAGTTTCGATAATGGTACTCACTTTCTTTTCACCACTCCAAACCCGGACTTGCGAATTATTTACAGTATAGACAGAACCGACGTCTATTAGAGTTATGTGCTTCTTCCACACATCAAGATGAATTTTGCCTGTTACATCAACAAAAATTATTTCTGCCACTTTCAACTTCTTTAAAGGAGATGATCCCCACCCCTGGATCATTTAATTGTTGGAACTGAAACTGGTATTCGGTCGGGTCAGGTTTGGTAATCCTAGTCATGTTGTTAATGAGAATTTTCTCATCTTCAGATTTTATAAACCATTTAATTTTCAATGGTGTATAGTGTGTTTTCACGCGAGCCGCTGTGACGTCACCATAATTTAGCGTCCGCCATGTTGGTGGAGTAATATTGTGTCATATGCGAGGAATTTACTAGTGTTTACTTATTGTGTGTCAAATCTGTTCGAAATATTACTCAACATGCCGGCTTTTTGTCTAGTTTTAAACTGTTCAAATGACAAATATAAACGTAAAGATATTTCTTTCTGCTGTGTGCCCAAAATTATCAAAAATCAAGGTAAGGAAATGGAGATTTTGTCAACCGAACGCAGGCGAAAATGGCTGTCGGCCATAAGTCGACAAGACATAACAGACAAAAAAATACAAAATGATCGGGTGAACATTTTCATTCTGGAAAGGCAGCTCCTTTGTGGGATAAGTTTAATGTTGACTGGGTGCCTACTCTTAACATGGGACACCAAAAATCAAACATCAACGAAGCGTTGCTGCAACGAAGTCAGGATAAAGCTAAGAGAGTCGCTGAACGAAGGAAACGCATGCATGAGAATGCTGAAGAAATGGTCAAAGGCAAGTAACAAAGAGTAAACGAACCTGGCACGGTTGTTAAATGTTTATTTGATCATATGACTATGGACGCTGAAATGGCCGATATCAAAGACATTGCAGAAAATTTGCCAGACAACTTGAGAAACGCCATGACACAAACAGAAGTTTCAACCACCACAGTTTGCATTCAGACAAAGGAGTCTCATAATTCTATGCTTCAACCTGAGTCTTACTTTCAGAGTAAACCATGTTCTGCTGACTTTGATGAAGGTTTTTTCGCTGGCAATGACGAAAAAGTAAAATTTTACACTGGTCTACATTCCTTCAAAATTTTACAGAAAGTCTTCTCTTTTGTTGAACCTCAAGTCGACAGACGTCCTAAAGTATTATCCACGTTTCAAGAATTTGCCATGGTTTTAGCAAAATTGAGACTTACTGTACCTCACCTCGACCTGGCATATCGTTTAAAAATTTCGTCATCAATGGTTTCTTGAATTTTGTTTACATGGCTGACTGTCATGGATATTCCCTTGGGTCCTCTTGTTAAATGGCCAGATCGTGGTGAATTGCACGCAACCATGCCTAGATGTTTCTTAGACTCATTTGGACATAAAACTACAGTAATCATTGATTGCTTTGAAATTTTTATTGATAGGCCAACTAATCTTCTTGCAAGAGCACAGACTTTTTCCAGTTACAAGCATCATAACACTGTTAAAGTGTTAATTGGAATTACACCACAAGGTACAATTTGCTTTGTCAGTGAAGCTTGGGGAGGGAGGACTTCAGATAAATTTTTGACTGAGAACTGTGGCTTTCTGGACAACCTTCTACCAGGTGATTTGGTTCTTGCAGATAGGAGTTTTACTGTCGATGAAAGTGTTCAGTTTCGCCAAGCCAAATTGAATATTCCGGCATTCACAAAGGGAAAGGACCAACTTGGTCCTGCTGATGTTGAACAGACAAGAAAGAATGCTACTGTCCGGATACATGTTGAAAGAATTATTGGTCTCCTGAGACAGAAATATACCATTCTTCTACAAACTTTGCCAACTGATTACCTTATCTGTAGAAAAGGAGAATCTGTTCCTCTCATTGACAGAATGATTCGAGTTTGCTCTGCACTAGTAAACCTTTGCCCCCCTACCATACCTTTTGATTGAAGTAAAGTATTTTACAATATTATGTTTTTGACCATGGAACAGAAACACATTCTATTAATATTTGGAAATTATTAGTTTGATAGACCATATAAATTTTTGGTGGTCAAGTCTGAGAAGCTCTGTGTGGTGACCACTGGGCAACAACATGTTGTGTAAATCAGGGGTGCATTAGTAAGCTACTTTAATTGTACCCCATTAAGATCCAGAGCTTTCCCATTTGGGTCTGCCTGATGGGTTAAAAACTACTACCCCTGTTTGTTGCACAACATGTTGGCTGATCAGAGCAATAAAAGTTCATGAAATTTATTTCTTATTTATTCAATTCTCATGGGGGCTTGTGGTATGGGGATTAAACTAACATTTTATTATTGTGAGCCCCTCGCTTATGGGAGCCAAAGCCCTGCTCCATGATTTAGAGAATATTTCACAAGATTTCACAATTGATTGGGTCACCCAAAGACTTGGGGGTTGGGCAGGGCAAGAAATTGCTTTAGGGTGTCATACATATGATTTGACACAATGTTTACTAAAATTCAACACCAGAAGTTTATATGGCGGCAAATCTTGGTATGGAGATTTACCTACCTTGTGCAAGTACAAAGTCCCCTCCCCCCCATATTAAGCCATATTTAGCATAATACACCCTTTCGATGATTATGCCACAATTGTCTTGGAGCCTCGCTCTCATTAGTAAATCATGCAAGGTGATTGACTCCCAGGACAAATAACATAATTGTCAAAAATGTGTATTGCTGAGATTAGCCAACAGGTTGTGCAAAAGTTTGCAGTTGCACAGGGGTAGATTAACACTTTAACAGGCCAACACATGACATTGTTGTCCAGTTAAAAAGTATAAGGGTTTTGTGTGCTAATCTGCCCCTATTTAAACAACATGTTGTTGCCCAGTAGTCACCACGTAGAGGTTCTCAGTCTTGACCACCGAAATATTTACCAAAGTCTGTAACATTTTATGTATATAATGTACAACAATTAAAATGCAAAATGGATGTTGGTGTCAGCTTTTTATTTATGTGCTTTCAGCCGTCGGAAAACGAGTAATGAGACCAGCTTTCAGGCAAGTATGCAGGTGAGTTCGCATCTGTAGTCTATTAAATTGTGGAATATTTGGATCCAATGTGTAAACAAGACTTGTTGCGAAAGCAATTGCAAATACACCACAATCGGAGCCATTTGACTGCTGCTGTATTGGTACAACATTAATTTCTCGAAAATCCCCTCCAACTAGATTTTCTACTTGTTGAAGATCATCAAGTATAACATCATAAAAAAGGCTATGATACAAATTTACAAAACCTTTTTCACAACCAATCGAACTAGCACACACCCAATGAATTCCTCGAGTGTGCAATATCTGTACAAAATCCCCATGTACCTTGTCAAAATTAGAGAATGGACCCAAGCTTGTTCGTTGAAATCCTTGAATGTCGGGATTAATTTTCTTTAAAAGGACATGGGCTTGTTGTATTACAGTATTTTCTAACCACCCAGTAGGTGATTCTATAACAGCAAAGTCATGATTAGTGAGTGTTCCAAGTAAACTATATTTATCAACTTGCTCAGATTCATTAGTACCAAGGTAGATAATTTCAGATCCATTGTCAACAGAACTCTCAGGAGGTGAAGATGGTTAAGGTTTGGTAGATTTAGTTGCACAAATACTGTCCAGTTTACATTGTTTACATATCCATGAAGATTTATGATTGTTTGGGTATCGCTTATATGACATGCAGTGTAAATGAAAGAACTTCCCACGTGAGCAACTGTTACTGTGACATTTCAGTAACTTGTCCCCAGAATTAATCTTTTTCTTGCAAAGCATATAGTTTCCATAGAAGAAGCTTCTTCGAAGAAATTTTCAATTCCATTCCTTTTCATCCCATCCTTTTTCACCCCTTTCTTACCACGGCCAAACTTTAAAAGCTTCCTGCAATGTGGACATAGCCATTTCTTAGATACAGTTTGTAGGCAGAGGCAAGCAAGGTGGAATCTAGAAATGGGACAATCAGGATTTGAGCATGTTGCTGTTGGTTCATCACATGTCTTTTGCAGTAACAGTCACCTCCACTAGGGTCTGGACCAAGCTCTTTCTTCAAATCCATCTTTCTTGTGTACTACCTCCCAAGCATTTCTAGTAATATACAAGTTCTCCAAAACAATGAAAGCTTTGCCACCTGGGACGCCATATGTTCAGAATTGGG
The DNA here is from genome assembly GCF_004324835.1 of Dendronephthya gigantea. NCBI lineage: Eukaryota > Metazoa > Cnidaria > Anthozoa > Malacalcyonacea > Nephtheidae > Dendronephthya > Dendronephthya gigantea. The sequence continues at coordinate 1,554,799 of NW_021163049.1, forward strand.
AAAAATTCTCTCCTGAACTATCTTTGAACTGTTGCTTGAGATTGCAAAAACAACAAAATCACCCCTTGGTTATGTGGAGCTGTTGTTGGGTTTGATAATAATAAGCATGATCTCTCTTCAAGGAAAACTTTTGACCATCTAATTGAGGACAGGCTGATTTCTTCTGACAATAGTTCTTAAAGTCAGTTCCTTCAATGCAGTATGGGCACTTAACCTCCCCACAACCATATCCTCAACAATCACATTCACATAAAAAATCAGAGGTGGCATGAAGAAAGGGATGTTCTGGATCAATAAATGTTCCACATTTTGTTACTTTAAAGTTAACGTGATTCTGTTTCATGTAACTGGTGTATGCTTCTATTGCAGTTTCTTCATGCTTACACCCATGGATTGTTGCTGCTGTGTTAAAATGAAACAGATGTGGATAGCAAATCGACTTGATTAGAGGCTGTGATGGATCAGTATGCGAGGCAGCACGAGCTTTTGAGGCACCAATTCTACCAGTACGATGTCGGTAAAAGGCGTTACTTTTTGATTGCTCCACAGTTGCTCTTTCAATTAATACAATGTCTTCGGGACTGATACTAACTTCAACTTTGTAGCATTTTTTTAAAAGATCAATGTAGTTAAGCTGTTTGAATTTGTGATCAAACAAATCTGCATAAGTACTGATGTCCCTTGTTTTAGAAATAAATGCATCGGCATAAGGCTTCTCTAAACTCAGGCAAACAGGCTTAATTTTAGTTTTAGCACTCACTGAGCGATTTGTAAAATGCATCAAGTTCTTTTCTAGATGGTTTAGTGAGAGGGGCCTTTGGCTTGTGTGTCTTTAAAGCACTGCTGGATTCCAAAGTTACTTCTGAAGTATCAGTAGTTGTACATGAAGAAGGATCCAAACAATCGACAGACTTGTCAAGGTCAGACTTCATTTTCTTTGCCGAGGTAAAATTTATGTCCTTCACTCTTAGATAATCGACATTCTTCACAGCAGTTGGCAATATCCAGGAGCATTTAACTTGGGTACATGTGAGCTTTTCATTTAATCTTGTTGAGACTTATGGAGAATGCTGTTCGCATATTGCTAGTAGAAAAGAATACTAGCAATATGCGAACAGCATTCTCCTAAACCCGCCATACATCCATGACAAAGCGCAGATAGAATCGTTCCATCATTTGTTGTAATTATCCACAGCTGAACAGGTGGATCATTCATTCGTTGTGAGTGTCGAACTTTGCCAATAACCACGTATTTATCGGAAAAAATCTGACCCAAAATACTTGTTATAAAACCAGATACCATTTGGTTGTATGCCTGTAAGCTTCTAAAATTTTTGAATTGATCTTTCGTGTAAAAGCTCGTTTCTAAAACAAGATACGATACAAGATCGGCTGCTTCTACAGGAGGAAGGCATTCGGTACTCAACTTTTCCTCTGGAATAAAGAGAGGATCCATTCCAATAACCGATATTTTCTCGATATAACGCTTCCTAACAAGACTGTGGAGAGATTTTACATACTCAGACAAAGGAATCTCATGAATAATTACTTTTTCTTACTCGCTGTTTACGTTTAGTTCCGCATCGTCATATGAAAACACACTATAGGTGTTTGCGCTATCCATCAGCAACTGTCTTTTGTGTTTCGAGTACAACAATGCATTAATGTTTTCATTTTACATCTCTAATACCAGGGTTGAATAATCCAGAGTGTTCCTCTTGTTTTGTTTGAGCGGGAATAATTTCTGTACGTAGGCAATAATGCTGTCTTTGTTTGTCGCGGTGCTACTGGAATGACTCGCCGGCACAGTAGAGCTTTTCCCAGCTGGACTAGTTGCAATATCATTACCATTGACATGTCTATTTGAGTTTTTTGGTGTCTCAACCAGGTTTTTGGTGTTTTTTTCTTTTGACGATGTTTGCCTTTTGGGAACTTTTTCTTTTGTAGTCGACATTGTATTGGATAAACACAACAAATGCAAATGCTTATTTCCCAGAAAGCAAGCAGACTCACAAACTTGTGTACATGTGGTATAACAAGTTCTTTATCCTGATTCGTTAATTAAATTATATGTGACAGAGTCACATGATCCTGCATGTCAAAAATCTTATTATTCTAACCATTTATTGTGGGAAACGTCAAGCTGATAACAGTGAAAGACTAGTGTCTGTTCATTATAGTACAATTTGTAAGTGGGAATTACACTGATTTGAAATAAGACTGGATAATGCATCTATAGAAGGCAAAAGTGAAGCCGAAAGTGTTTGGCTGCCACCTGATTCAAAGACCCCACTTTCGTATCAGAGAAATTTGAGCAAAAAACTTGGAATATTTTGGCTTCATAATGCAGCGAAAACGGAATTTACAACTTCGTGTTTTAGACATCGTTTTATATCAACACCACTCAAAGCGAGCTCGTTTTTATATTTTGGTACAAAATCAACTCAAAATATATAATTCATATGCTCTTGGACAAATATTCTCAGAAAACCTGAAGAACCGAAGCAGCTATATTGCAAACAGCAGTGAACTGAGAGGTTAGTTTTCAAAACACTGAGGATACTAGCTTCTACTATGTTTCCACAGGGATCTAAGATGTTATAGCCTGATAATAAAACAACACCTTGCAATATGTTTGACCAGATTGTGAATGTGGTTATATTCTACTGGTTGGTTCAAGAAGGCTCCCCTGGTCTTTTAATTGCAATAACTTTGTAGTTGGTGCATCCAAAGTAGAACCAAGAGCAATCACAGTTAATAGAATATACATTGTTTGAAAACCACATAAAACTATAATACAACTCATTAACTATGTTGAGGTAGATTTATGCAAAAAATGGTTCCTTTCTCATCACATATCTATTGTATTTTGCACAAAAAAATCTTATAATTTATATAATTTACAATAGCAATCTTATAAGTAACATGTTTTTCAAGTCAAGGTTGAGGAGCTTAGCAAGATAAATGTATAGCCATTGGTAAATGTGGCTATTTTTGGAACCATTTAGAACCGCCATCCAAGTGCATCAAGACCTGAAGACTAGCAGCACCTTGAGTCCTCAATGCTGCTTTTGCTATGGCTGTCTCGACAATGTTGGCGAAGAACGATGAATTGACATGCAGAATTTCACCATCAATCATGATGGAATGATCCTCAGGTTGTGCAGGTGAATGTTTCTGCTAGAGGTTCCTTTACACAGCATCATTAAGAGGAAGAACTCCACCAGATGATTGTTCATCCAACAAACGTAGAGCTGCCTTCACTTTGCCACAAAACATGAGACTAGCGAAGGTCTTGGAAAGCTGTTCATTCGAAACCTTTCTAGTAGCCAGTAGTGTTGACTGGATGGTTCTACATTCCCGAAGAAACCCATTAAAGTTCCCTTGTTGCCACAAAGCCATGCGCCGAGACAGACAAGTCACATGGTCTTTCGATCTGAATTAGAAACTCGGTTTTTGCAAGAGAAGAGCAGGCATGATTCATAGTAAGTTTTAAAGAAATATCATGCAAGTTCTTCGAGTTACTGTTCCAAGTGTTAATCAGTCTCTCCAGTTCCCTGACGTATGACTTTCCAGCAGCTCCACTTGGCAACATAAACAGATTTTTGCACCAAAAAACCAACTCTTTATAGGCTGTGTTAACAACTTGCTTCAGATTGTCTTTCGTGACTCACTGGGGGGGCATTTGCCCCCAGTCCCCCTTATTGCCCCCCCACAAATCAAGTTTTGCCCCCCCAGGAAAAGTCCCTTTTTTGTGTCGTTAATACCAAAAAATGACTAGGCAGAATAGCAATACAATACATAGACAAAGGAAAGCAAATTTAGCACTAATTCCGTTTAATCAACATGTTGCTGTGTAACATGAAGTACAATATAAAAAGTCAATTCCAAAATGGTGTTGAGCTGTGACGTTGTAACTTAATACATATGTATGAGCATGCCATCGCGCACATGAGAAGACTTGAAAATGAAAAAAAACTGCAATGTGATGCCAGGAAATGTATGAAGATGAACTCATTCTTTGTCCCAATCGCAAGAAAGGAGGACGGTGAAGAAAACAAGAATTATGGCAACGACAATCATGAAAAATCTTGAAAAAAGGATGATAACGAGCACATTGATTTACCAGACCAAGAAAAGGGTAATGAAAATAGCAAAGAGAACAGTTCTCTCAATATTGATTCTGATAATAGACCACAATCCAGTGGTACGAAGCATCTAGAGCCAGATAGCCAAATCGAACATGTCATGATAGACTCTACTCAGTCTGGAGAGTCTGGAAGTGAAGAGGCAGGTATTTCACCAAGCCATTACAGAGGATTTATTCTTGATCCGAAAGCAATTGTGAAGGCCAGAACTGATGTTGTTTGTTTGTTTACTGAAAGAAGTCGGACTTTAACAGCTAAAAAGGCAAGGAAAATATTGTTTATTAAATGCTTCATTTGTTCAGAACATGAGGAAGAAGCGAAACAGTTTGCTACTAATCATACAGTGTATATGGCTCAAAGCGTTCGCTGTGATGGTCAGAAGAAGTTAAAAGATGTAGTCAATCACCTCCATGGGGCTCTACATGCAGCAGCAGTTAAAAAAGCAAAGTTGAAGCAACAATGGAACAGTAGTGACTCGAATCATCCTTGGTTAAGAACCATGCGATCGAATGACCCAGCAGTCATAAATACTATGGTGCATATGGCCGTAGATGTGTATAATGATAGCAAACTGCTAACTCCTGCTGCGTGGCCATGGCCATCTAGGAGTCTTGCCCATATGCGTGCTGAACGGCAAGCAAAGATTTATGTTAATGATGAGAGCAATGGAGAGTTTTCTCAGTTCACGCCAACTGCTGTCGATCTACACTATCGTGACCCTGTCCACTAAGCAGAGCTTTTAGAAATTCAAGGCAGTTTAGAAAGAGAAGAGTGGTGTAGCCAGCCTGAGGATTTTGTCCCGCTATGTAAATTTTGAGTTATTATAATTATTCGTGCCTTTAGAAATCTATTGTTTTCACAGTCAGTGAACACCAAAATATTGGCATAGCGGGACAAATCAACAGGCTGGCTACGCTACGGAAGATGAAGGCCTACATCATGCTGAATATTGCAGGCCGAGAACACTTGATAAGGCAGTACAAATTTGTCAATTAAATGAACTTTCCAAAGACTATGGAAAGCAATTATCAAAACAGGATTCAGATAAACATGATATAAACTATTTAGAAACAAAAAGCCATTAAGAAATCAATCAACCATATAAAGCTGTAAAAATTGCGGGGGCGAACATAAAGCCGAAAAACAAGCGTGTCCTGCATTTAGAAAAGAGTGCCATTGTTGCAGGAAATTAAATAATTTTAAGAGAGTATGTTATTCTGGAAAATCTTGAGAAGTTGGTAAAACTAAAAAAAGAAAAGCAGTCATGGGTTAATAGAAAGCCCAAAATTGATGAAATAGCTCATGATGATTCATCTGATGAAAGTAGTATTTATCATAGGAACAATAGAAGAATTAAATAAAGTATGTGATAAGAAGGAAATTCTTTGTTCGGCTAAAATCAATCGTCATGAAATGAAATTAAAAGTTGACACGGGAGCGAGATGTAATGTAATGTCACTTAAATTATTCAAAGTTTGAGAGACAGTGAACAAATCAATAAATCAAAGTCTGTAGAGTTAGTGGCCTTTGGGGGTCATACCTTCTCAACTTTGGGTACTGTTTGTTTGAATTGTAGTATAAATTCGAAAGTATAGTTTAGAATTTCAGATTGTTGACAAGCCAGTCGCATCTCTTCTTGGTTTAAGCGATTTGTTGAAGATGAAGTTGATCAAATTCAATGAATACGTTCATGAAGTCAAGTCAAGTGGCGATTAAGCACAACAAGTTCTGAATAAGCACAAAGATCTGTTTGATAATAACCTTGGCGAGCTACCAGCAGTATACTCCATGAAAGTGGACAACAGTGTTACACCTGTAATCAAACCACCCCGGAAGATTCCAGTGGCCATGGAAAGCAGCGTAAAGAGAGAGCTCCACAACATGGTGAAGAAAGGAGTAATCGTGCCAGTCTCAGAGCCTACAGAATGGGTTTCGCAGATGGTAGCCACTAGAAAGAATGGTACTATACGCATTTGTTTGGATCCACAGGATCTGAACAAAGCTCTAAAGAGATCTCATCACCCGATGAGAAATGTAAAAAGTGTTGCAGCTCGTATGGCGGGTGCCACAGTGTTTTCCACCTTGGATGCCAAAACTGGTTTTGGCAGCTGAAATTGGACGAACAGTCCTCATTCCTCACTACGTTCAGCACACCTTTCGGGCGGTATCGCTATCTCCGGATGCCATTTGGTATCAGTACAGCATCAGAAGGGTATCAAAGAACGATGGAACAGTTGTTCACAGGCTATCCTTGCGAGATCATTGTTGATGATATACTGGTCTTGGGGCGAGATGACGCAGAACACGATTCCAACCTGGAGAAAGTAATGCAACGAGCAAGAGAAATTAATCTCAAGTTAAGCATGGAGAAGTGCAAGTTTCGACTCCAGAGTGGTTCATATGTTGGGCACAAGTTTACCAAAGATGGGTTGAAGCCAGATGATGAAAAGATCAAGGCAATCAAAGAAATGCCAGCTCCAGATAGACCGAAAGCGTTGCAACAATTCCTTGGTTTGTTGAATTATTTGCATAAGTTCATGGAAAATTTCAGTGAGAAGACAGCCCTTCTGCGACAGTTGTTGAGCAATGAAGTAGCATGGTGTTGGGACGTACATCATGAAGAAGCTTTTCAAAAGTTAAAGGACGAAATTAGCAATCCACCAGTGCTAAAGTTTTTCGATCCTGCCAGAAAAGTGGTTCTCTCTGTCGATGCCTCAAAGAGTGGACTTGGAGCAGTGTGTCTTCAAGATGGTTCTCCAGTGGCGTATGCTTCTCGTGTGATGACGGAGACAGAAACAAGATACGCGCAGATCGAAAAGGAACTGTTGGCAGCCGTTTTTACTTGCGTAAAATTCCACATTTTTGTATAGGGTAGCAAAGTGGTGATTGAAACCGATCATAAACCTCTCATCACGATAGTCAAGAAACCCCTTCATGTAGCGACAGCCTGACTCCAGCGAATGTTGTTACAACTCCAGAAGTATGACTTGGAATTTGTCTACAAAAAAGGGAAAGATCTGTTCGTTGCTGATACTTTATCACATGCCTATATTGATGAGAAACCCGATGAGGAAGTTAATTCAAGTAATTAGAAGTGGTTGGCCAACGAAGCACCAAGGCGTATTAACCGCACTTGCACCATATTTTGCTGTAAGAGATGAATTAATGGTTGAGAATGGAATAGTTATGAAGAGTCAAAGAGTTGTTGTTCCAAAGAATTTACAACAAAGTTATATCAAGCAGCTCCATAGAGGACATCCAGGAACTGAAGCTACGAAGAGAAGAGCAGGGGACATTGTTTATTGGCCAACTATGAGGAAAGACATTCAGAGTTACCATGGACCCAAGTAAGTGCTGACATTTTTGAATGGAGCAATTTGAAATATCTAGTTGTCATTGATGCATACTCCAGATGGTTTGAAATTGACACTCTGTAAAATATGTCATCCAAGACGATGATAAAGAAGATGAAACGTCATTTTGCGGTTCACAGCATTCCTGAATTGTTGTTGACTGACAACCGATCACAGTTTGTCAGCCAGGAATTCCAGTTATTTGCAAAGGAATGGAGTTTTAGGCAAGTTACTAGCATTCCTTCATATGCCCAGTCTAATGGTCTAGCAGAAAACGCAGTTAAGCAAGCAAAGGAGCTGTTGGAAAGGTCTAAGAGAGATGGCTCCGATCCTTTACTTGGTTTGTTGAATCTTAGAAACACTCCTAGAGATACTCATTTGGGTTCACCTGCGCAGCGTTTGATGTCCAGAAGAACTCGTACAGTTATTCCAACGTCCAAAGCGTTACTACAACCAAAAGCCCTATCATGCAACTCAAAATCTGTGGAAGAAACGTCAACAGCAGAAGAAGTTTTACGACAAAAGTGCAAGAACACTTGGAAAGTTGAAAACCAATTAAGTTGTCAGAATTCAAACTTCGAAAGGGTTTGACAAGATTGGCATAGTTAAGCGAGCAACCGAAGAACCTCGATCCTATATTGTTGAATCTAACGGACATGAATATTGAAGAAATCGAAGACATTTACTTGTGGTACCAGAAAGGAATTATGTTGTGAAAGACGACCAAGACGAGCCAGACAAGGAATTGATGAGCCAGATCCACCATCTGATGATCTGGTTTACACCGAGTCCACCTCACCTCACGAAATCCACAATGAGAGCAACGTAGTTTCGGATCCAAATACGAGTACAAATTCCCTCCTAGAACTTCAGGACAGCAACAATACGATGGTTTACAACATCATCCAGTAGTTACAAGACCAGGAAGAATTTCAAGACAAACAGTAAATATAAAGACTCTGTGGCGTAAGCATAGAACGATTGAACCTATTTGCATTTAGATATTATTTAAGCATTTATAGGTTTAGTTAAGAGTATTGAAATAGGTATATTAGAACATTTCCATTATATAGAAACTTCTTTTGGAACATTTATATTTAGAATAATTTACTAATTAGAATACTTTAGTTTTTTGAAAAAAGGAGGATGTAGATCATGATGTAATTGATATTTAAATTACGGGCTCAAGTGCATATAGCACTGCAGGCTCGCTATAGCTAAATATTATATAGGTAGTCACCGTGATGCAATTGGGATTATTATTATTAAAAAACACACATTGAAGTCAGAGTGTGGTTTAAAATCGACATATACTGTATATACTGTATGTATACTGTATGCTGAATAGCATATGGAGTATGTACTAGTAGTATGGAGTTTCTAAAAAGTTTTTTTTTCAGGACAGTTCCCATTGTGGCAAGCCATTTGTAGCAATATTCAACCAACCATATTTCAGCATTAAACAGTATCGTTCAATTAATACTTATGTTTTATAAGTAGAAAATTCAAATATCAACCAAACCGTTCAACAAAATTATTCGACATTCAACAAGATTATTCTTATTCAACAAATTTATTCTATATTCAACAAAATTATTTTTATTTAACAAAATTATTTCATATTCAATGAAATTATTTTATATTCAACAAAATTATTTTATATTCAACAAAATTATTTTATATTCAACAAAAATTTTATATTCTACAAAATTTTTTTATATTCCACAAATTTTTTTTTATATTCAATGAAATTACTTAATCAATCAGGGGTCTCATTCCTGCCAAAACTAGCAAAAACTCAGAACCATGTGACATTGTCAAAAAATAGCTGACGATGAACAAAACTCAGCAAATCTACGCAGTTTTCTGATTGTCTAAATCAGGCAAGTAATATTATTGATGTAATATTACAGCAGCCTTCGCCACTAATACTGCACATCCATCGCACACAACACAAAACGATCAAGCAACATCAGAAATTGCAAGAAATCGGTCATGCAAATCTTCGTCTGGGTCTAGCCAACATGTCAGTATCATTAATTCTGTTTGTGCATACTAGTCGTCGCCGCATTACAAAACCTGTCACTGTCGGCGAATACAACTTCCAGCAAATTAAAATGCTTGCTGGACAAGGTTCCGTCTATTTAAAAATGAAAGATGGGTTTGACTGTATGCTTGTTGAGGATGAGCTTGACAATGAGTTTGATTTTGAGAAGGAAGGTATGTGTCTATATACATGCAACGTACTATAAAAATATGTAACATCTATCCCACTGTGATAATCGAATAATTTTAGTTATTTTTAATTGTATGAATTGGGACTTGAGAGGCTCATGTTAGGTTGTAAAAGATTACACCACAGTTTTTTTATGCTTTTCTTACATGAAGGCAATATATGAGATCATCTATAAGAGATATCTGTAAATAAATTAAAGCATGTCTTTTCCTTTATTTATAGAACGGTTAAGTAAATGTAACAACTTAAGCAGAAATCCCACAACACCAGCTTCTGATAATTTACATTAAGAAGTTGTTGACATACAAACACCAAACTCTAGTAGTTCATCAACTTGCATCCAAAATGAGAATGTTGGAGGTGAAAGTAGCTATGGAACAATAAAATGCCCTGAACCAACACCTGGAATCAACTCCAGCCAACAGCTGCATCCTACAGATGAGGGCACTATCACTTCCTCTAGCATAATTGCACTTCATCCCTGTCAGAGAAGCCCAAATCATCACTCTTTTCCAAAGCTACGGTTACTCAAGCTGTAGATGAATGCATCACATATTGCAAGGAACAAAATATTTCAGACCCAGTGGAGATACTGAGATGTGCTCAAAAATTCACTGTCAAGGGTAAAACATTGAATGGCTACACTGGTGATGTTAACGAGTTAAGTGATGAGAGATCAAGTTTTATTCTCACAAATAGACATGATGTGCTTGGGACAGCTTTAGAAGAAGTACCTGGGATTGAAGACCTCCAGCTCACTTTATAGTGAAAATGCACAAGATGCAGGTGGTCCTAGAAAGGAATTTTTTAGGTTATGTTTACAGGCAGTGAAGCAAAAGTACTTTGCACTGGTATAAAAGAACACCTAGCAGAGGACTACAACGTTGTTGGTGTAATTATGGCTCTTAGTGCTTTGCAGGATGGAAAAATGCTGAGGTTCCTAAGTGAAGACCAACTCCAAGCAGTTTTTATGAATGGTGCAACTAGCTCCGACAGCCTAAGTAATCTGGCACAAGGTGTTAACAAACTTGGTTTGTGTGAGATTGCAAAACAACTGCCATCCTTTCTACACCTTTTTCGGCAATCAGGTGCGTCATCGCTAACAAGAAGAAAACTTGTACACCTACTAAAGCCCCAATTTTCTGAAGTTGGATGTAATCAGAGGCTGCATAAAAATACAGCCTATACAATATTTTCTAAATATTGTAGAGAAGCTGCTGGTGGCAAAAGAGGCAATGTTACCTTGGAGCATATATTACAGTTTACAACAGGGACTGACGAAGAACCTGTTTTCAGCTTTCCGAAAGAGCCATCCATACAATTAGTATCATCTATCTCTTCTGCTAAATGGTCATTCATACCTACAGCAAACACCTGTTCAAATACCCTTTACCATACTGAGACATCTTTAGAACAAGTACCTGGAATTGAAGACCTCCAGCTCACTTTATGGTGAAAATGCACAAGATGCAGGTGGTCTTAGAAAGGAATTTTTTAGGTTATGTTTACAGGAAGTGAAGCAAAAGTACTTTGACACTGGTATAAAAGAACATCTCGCAGAGGACTACAAAGTTGTTGGTGTAATTATGGCTCTTAGTGCTTTGCTGGATGGAAAAATGCTGAGGTTCCTAAATGAAGACCAACTCGAAGCAGTTTTTATGAATGACTGTTGAAGAAATAAGTTGTTAGACTGGTGAAATAACTTGACATTTGCAAAAAAATGAGTTTTGTTTGAACGTTATGGTTATTTATTAGAGTTGTGGTACCAGAATCACTGGGGTTGATATTCAATTTTAAAGGAAATAATGCAAAGGGTCAGGCATGATGAGCCAGAATCTGATCCAATTATCAAGATATTTTGCACATTGTTTTAGATAATTGAAATACATATAATTCTAAAATTTCAGCCTAATTCATTAAATTTAAACATGCATATGTATTTTTGGGGTATGATTCCGCTATGTAGGGTGTTTATAATAAGGTTCAGACATGATGAGCCAGAATTTGATCCCAATTTTAGGAAACGGAATTTCAACAAGACATTCTGCACATTGTTTTAGATCATTGAAATACATATAATTCCAAAATTTCAGCCTGAAAAAATCTAAACATGTGTAGCATTTCGGGTACAATTCTGCTACATAGGGTGCTTATAAAAGAAGCTCAGACATGATGAGCCAGAATCTGATGCCAATTTTAGGAAACAGAATTTCAACAAGATATTTTGCACATTGTTTTAGATAATTGAAATACATATAATTCTAAATTTTCAGCCTCGTTAAATTCAAACATACGTATGCATTTTTGGGGTACAATTCCGCTATATAGGGTGCTTATATTCGGCTCTCATATTCCTGTTAAGTTGGATATTTTTCACGCATGCCAACATTTTACAAAAACACTGCCAAAAGCATTTGCCTTGAGGAAGAAATTGCCAGTGAATTTGGGTTAATTTTTCATCAAAATAGCGATACAGGAGAAGAAAGAATGAAGAACACACCTTCCACAGAGGATATGGAATGTAATTTAGAAATGTTTCCGAAAGAATGGGGAAATCAGTTATCAAATTTAACAAATTTTTAAGTATTTTCTTATAAGTGAGACAGATGTTTGAATGTCAGGAAAGTACCATATCTAATGTTAGCAAGGTCCTTACCCATGACCATCCCCCCCAAGAGCCACCGTTAATTACAAATTTGAGGGTCTGATGTTTAGCATACATTGTGCAAATGTCTCTACTGCATGCTTGTCTATTTGAAGAGATGTTCATCTGCCTTATGACTGAATTGAATGATTCAAATATTAAAGAAAAATTCTATGTATTCAAATTATTAGAACATCACAAAATGTCACAATATTCAGTTCATAATTTTTACAGTGTGAGCATTTGTAATGACACATATGAACAAATGTACACAGTGGCATAGCCAGCATTGATAATTGTGGGGGGTGACATATGAATTCATATATTCATGTTCTACACTATCAATTTGAAGTCTATTGTCTCTACAGTGACTTAACATGAATGTTGTAATTATGTTAATATGAATTAACTTCATATTAACAGGGTCTAACTTTTCAGTTGCCAAACCAATAGCCGGACCAAAATTAGACATATCATCTTGTGAATGCAAGAGAGTATGCAGTTTTGGTTTTTGCATTATTTCTGGATGCACATTTTCCAGATTCTCCAAGAATCTGCTTATTGCTGCCATGATCTTTTTTTCATAGTCACAAGTGTTGTAGTATGATGAGTATGCAATAGAAAACACCTGATAAATAAACAAAAGATGTTGCACACTAAGGATGTCTGCCTTATATTGTAAAATATGTACATTGTAGCCAAAACATTAATGTGTTACTGCCCTCAAAATGATTAACCGCTATCGCAAATGTTCATATATTACTTCATTAAATATTTGGGAGCTGGGAGCCCACCTAAACTCGCCCATCTAAGAGCTGGGATCCTGCCCACCTGGTGAAAAAAAGGTGGTTAGGCTGATTATTACTTACATTTAATGTAACATAATTGTCTAGTACTTCACTGAGATTACTCCACATTTCCAGTCCATCAGAATGAAGACAGCAACTTGTGCCCATAATTTAAAATCATGGATTTAAAAGTCAAATAAGAGCCATACATCGATGTAATACTACATGCCAGTTTTGCAGGAAATGCAGAGAAATCAAAAGCCTCTACTTTGGCTTTTATTTTCTTTTTGTCATCAGGTGACAGCTTTTCATGGTTTTAGCCAAGAGGTAAGTTATGAGATTACAGCACAATTATGCAGGATTCAATTATAAATTTATAAAACCTACATCACATGTTCTGCAGAAATGAAATGCTGAACTTCCCCAGTGATGTGTAAACTCCCGGGCCCTTTCGCACACAATGCAGACAATAGGACATTGAAAAAACACTTCTTTTTTTGTAAGTGCATCATGCATAACAATGCCTTCCTCAAGTTCTGCAGACAATTTATTTATATTTTAATGTGTGGTGATAATAACTGATAATAACGTCATTTGGCAGGTATTTTTGATAATGAGAAGAAACCTTCCACAATTTCTCGCAACATGAAAACGTTTAGGAGGGGCATATGCCTTTTGCCCCCTGTGAGTCTGAAAAAGTAAAAGCTGCACGTACTTGCTAAATCTGTTGCAATTACTTTTCCCGTTGTTTCTGAATCCACTAAATTCGAAACAGAAATGAAATTTATGTTACTAAATTTAGTGACTTCTTTTCTTGGCAGGCCTGCAAGGAAGAAAGAATACGTTTCCAATCAGTTCCACGTTTTGGATCTGTTTCCACTTGTCTCATCTGAGAATATAACAATTGGGAGCGTAAGCATCTCTCTGCCATCAGCAAGAAGTTTTGTTAGATGGGGGGAATGATTCATAGCTTTTTTGTTAAAGCAACAAAAATATATGAAAATGAGAAAATGACAATAAAACGATGACCTTATACTGATATTAGTGACCTATCAATGATTTATTATTAATCACTGTCTGAAAATTGTAAAAACAGAAGTATGTGTTAGGTACTATTGATATAAATATAGACCCCTTGTGTAAAGTTGTGTAATTCACCATTAGATTCTTTGTAGGACAACTGTAGTGTTATAATCCCAGCTATTGAGTCAATTTCTATATCCTCAGTTTCTTTTGTTACGACTAAAGAGTCCTGTTCTGCAGGTAAACTTTTGCAATTCCACATATGAATTTAAGACAGTTATCCACATTCTATCAAAAATGAATGTTTTATATAATTAATTTGGATCTGTACCTATAGTAACAAACGTTTAAAAAAAACATCTCATTTATATTAGGTACCTCTGAAAAAAATGTTTGTATTTCCGTAACTAAAAACATATTGTCTATTGCACAATATCGTCAACGTATGGCCACAAGATGACCACACCTAATATGTGAAATTGTTCAAATTTACCGTCGTACATGACACATGTTATGGTCCCCCACTGTAAGTGAATAATTTCACAGATTTGGTCTCAAATTATTAAATATTATTAAGATGACCACACCTAACATGTGAAATTGTTCAAATTTACCATCGTACATGACACATGTTATGGTCTTTTACTGTCTCTAACGATGTAAGTGAACAATTTCACAGATTTGGTGTCAGATTAATAAATATTATTAAGATGACCACACCCAACATGTGAATTTTTTCAAATTTACAGTCGTACATGACACATGTTATGGTCTTTTACTCTCTCTAACGGTGTAAGTGAACAATTTCACAGATTTGGTGTCAAATTATTGAATATTATTAAGATGACCACACCTAACATGTGAAATTGTTCAAATTTACCGTCGTACATGACACATGTTATGGTCTTTTACTGTCTCTAATGGTGTAAGTGAACAATTTCACAGATTTGGTGTCAAATTATTAAATATTATTAAGATGACCACACCTAATATGTGAAATTGTTCAAATTTACCGTCGTACATGACACAATTTATAGTCTTTTACTGTCTCTAATGGTGTAAGTGAACAATTTCACAGTTTCGGTGTCAAATTATTAAATATTATTAAGATGACCACGCCTAATATGTGAAATTGTTCAAATTTACCATGGTACATGACACATGTTATGGTCTTTTCTTGTCTCTAACGTGTAAGTGAACAATTTCACAGATTTGGTGTCAAATTATTGAATATTATTAAGATGACCACACCTAATATGTGAAATTGTTCAAATTTACCGTCGTACATGACACATGTTGAGGTTTTTTACTGTCTCTAACGGTGTAAGTGAACAATTTCACAGATTCGGCGTCAAATTATTAAATATTAGAGACCTTAAGCATATTTGATGCAACACGAGGACGACGCAGCTGAAATTCTCCTTTAAATAAATGCTATGGCAAATTAGTTGTTTTATATTATTAATTGTACCGATTCAGTGAGATATAAGGCATTAAAAACATTGTGTTTATGTTTAAGGACAATTCTATAGAGCCTAATTTGAGGCAGGGCTCGCTGGGCCTGAAATGCAACCGTTCTAGGCAAGACGTAAAAAACGAGGTTTTCCGGTTGTCAACAAAACGAAGACGACGTCTAAAACCCATCATGGGTCTTCAATTATTCATTTCTTTTCAATGACCCATTGTATTGATAGCTGTTGTTGTTGCGTTTATGTTCTACATGCATGTTCTACAGGCAGTGGTGGTCGTGGTCGAGATAGGACGTGCTTAAATTGCTTCCTTTAAAAACAGTATATTGATCGATTCTCATACCAGAGTTCGATATCTAATGCGCCTTACGGTTTAAACATAATATAGCCGCTTTAGCCATATAACAATTAAAAAAAATATAGCTTTACATCTGTGAACTGATTGTGATAACTCATCTCTCAAACTTGGTAATGGCGGATGGCCTTCGCAAGAAGAAAGGTGGCCATGAGGGCGAGGCCGAATTTGATAAAATCAAACGAAAACTGGCAAATAGTCTGCTATCTGATACGTCCTTCACTGACAGGTTGATTCAATGTATTTCTTCCACGATTGTTGATACTTTGCTCAAGACAGAATCCTTTATGTCAACGTTTTCAAGCGAAGCAGCCTCGAAGCTTGGTAAAACCTCAAACTTCAAACAAGTACTTAAAGCTGAAATTGTTGAAGTGGTTTGAAATTGCTCAGCAATGCGCCACTCTCTACCCTGTGATATGTAAATGAAATACATGGAAATTGATTTATTTTATCGTTATTTCAAACCATTTTTTTTATTAATCATATTATTATTTTAAAATTTGAAATTGAGTTTAACCTGACACATTTCTTCAATTATGTGCTCAGTTCTCTCAGGTATCTTGCAAGTTTTTGTGCGATTGCTGGTGTTGCTAGTTGCATTTTTATGAGGTCCGATGGTGGAATCCAGTAGAATGGGTGACCATTCCCATAACCCTACATTATGTATACAAAAGCTTAATTGAAGACATGAGACACTATAGGGTCTAGGGGAAATGCCTTATTCAATCTGTCACAAGTGAGGACCAGACTGATGATGGGCATTGATGTCACACAATTTAACAACTTCCTAATTTGGGCGGCTTTCTTGTCATGACTTTTGCGTAGGGACATTATAAAGATTAAAAACATCAAGCTTGCTTTATTTGTTGAAGATGACTGCAAATTGATACAAATACACTTTTCAAAAAACTCCAGCTCGCTGAGTGGTTCCTCAGGGTTGTCACCCAAGATATTGTCTAAGGTTTCCTCATTGTCGTCTGACATGTCTTCCAACACCGAGGGTTGAAGAAGCACCTGTGCCGGTTGAAAACGACGAATGGGTGGTGTTGGCTCTGGTGGTTCTGGTGCACAGTCATCTACCCAACTTTCATCAAGGTTCAGCACAGCGAGCTCCTTGTGCCTGTATGCCCAAGTACCGCAGTGCCTTATAAAACTTCCACTCAATTCAAACTGCACATTACAGCAATCCCAAGACCCGACAAAATTTCTGGGGCATTTGTACATAAAAATAAATTTGTATTTACCTCCAGATTTAAAGAGCACATAATTGACTTATCCATATTAGGATGCTGTTACCTTAAAAGGAGAGACTCCGGCAAGTCTTTGCATTTTGATTGGGTTGAGTGAAATCAATGACCTTTTCTTGCGTTTGCTCCCCACATCAGCCTGCCACTCTTCTTGCTCTTAAAATCTAATATTTACTTTTTTATTCAAATAAAATACACCGAGGTTCCTTGTTTTTCACGTTTGAAGCAAGCAAACAGGAAGACAGCAAGGAGACGCAAGACCCAAATGAGTGAGTTTGTTTTGTTTTTGAAATATGAAGTTACAATACGATGCAATAGGACTGTGTAAATAACAGCGCATTATGTTAATTACTTTTTTTTATTGTTTGAACAATATAATGAAGCCACTCTCCCCTACAATACAAACAACAAATTGTTCAAATTTGTGGACACTATAAATAATTTTTTTTCAAAACTTTCAAACAAAAAGTTTCTGTATTTTTTAGAAAGTCAACGAGAAAATGCTCCAAAGAGGATACGAAGTGGCAGCAGTTCAACCAATTCAGCTGCGTCTACAGGTAGTGTAAAGTTCTTAATTTCATCAAACAATTGTTTATAGTTCAATTTTATAAAGGTTTATATCATACGCAACTATAGTGACAGAGATATGGGGATAATTGACCAGGAAACAGAGTATTGGGCCCACCAGCAGGGTCAGAGGAAAAACATACAAATTCAGAGAACATGGAATCTCTTGAGCAAAAACGTTTAGTTCTGCTGAATGTGGTGTAGGCCATGGCGTAAAATGCGGAAGGGGGTTGCCTGTGCGTCATGCAAGGCATTACTGTCCAACGCACATAAATCAAAGGTGTGAGGACTAAATTTGTGATCCAACATAGCCCAAACTGGCGCAGTTAACATACAGTCCATATCCGACAACATCCTCTACGGTGCATCCATGATGTTGGAAGAGAAAGGTAGGTGGAAAAATGTTAGGTCAAGGTTGTGGTTACGTGCACAAAGAATGATCTGCCTAAAAATTTCATTAAACGCCGCATTGCAACCCCCTGCCAATGCCACGACTGAATGACCACCAAGCTGTCCGTCCAAACATTGACTCGAGTATTTTGGAGGCGAGGTGCGAAGGAGATTAATGCCTGTAACACCGCACACGCCACAAGGAGAGTTTTCTAACCAGTTGTGCGGAGAGTTGTCTAAGCAGTAATCACTGATGACTGAGCTGACCAGCTTGAAGCAAAACCGCATCCCATCTGGACTTCGACGGATCAGACTGGATCTCTACAATGGAATGCCGCTCTGGGCGCCATGGTAGATGTCTATCCCATAATTCTGGCGAAAACCAATAATCCAGTTCCTCGCAAAGTTTGGTTTTGATGCAGATACTCTGACGGTTGTTTTTGGTTTGAAAACCTATGGTGGTGAGGAGTTCTCTCGTATAAATCTTGTACATGGGGATGGCTAAACTGAAAGATATCATCTTCCCTGCTAGGAGCTGGAGGGTCCGTTGGGGCACCCTGGTCGCTTCCAGTGTTGCCCGTGAAAGGGAGAGGAAACGTTCTGGGACAATAGGGTCAAACAACATGGGCCAGGCTGGAATAAAACATGTATTACAAAGCAACTAATTGGATCTCCTAATGTAGTAATAGTTTGCTCAGCAAGTCCTAGAGTAAAAACGCTTAGGAATGAGCGCGAAACCCCAAAACCAAATTAATATACCTGTTCCGCTGGCTGCACTTGTGGAATGTCGGGTATTTGCCGCTTAATCGCTGGTACAGGATGATTTAATGGCACTGCTGCTGGAGGCGGAACATCAGCCGGTGCTTGACGTGCTGCCATTCCAGTACTGTAGGCCAAAAGTAATTTAGTACTTTTGTTTTTTTTTCTAATCGACCGGCTTTTTGCTTTCTGCCACGTTTTAGCTTGTTTGCGACAGGTTACATGAGGCGTGGCCTTTAACACTTCGTTCTGACCACAACAAACTTTGTCAAAATATTTGTCCTAAACCAGGACAACAGGACGAAGAGGTTAAACCCTCACCGCTGACCTTAGGCGGAATATGCGCAAATGATTCGCAGACGTTACAAAATTGTGAAGTTTGTCTTCGTCTTCATACTTTGTTGCCTTGCTCAAACTCCCTATTGTCGCATAAAGGGCAATATAAATTCTAGGCAAGGTAAAATAATGAGATAAAATAACAATGTTTGTATTATCAGTTTTTAATGGTAAAGTTTGTCATTCCAGCACAAATTTATTTTAGAAACAACTTTGTTCCAGGCAAGAAAAATGAAGGACTTCTGAGGCTCATTCCTGAAGTGGAAATTGGACAATTGAAGCCATGCCACAAGGGATGAATGCCAGATATTAAGGCATGAGGACCAGACTGCCTATCCGGATACCACATAAATTGTTAGGAGACTCTGTGGTTAAATTAGTATTTGCCCAACTGTACCTTTTCATTTCATATACCAGAGTCCAACAAAATGTTGTCTTGAATTTTCAGCATCTGAAATCAGATCATCAAAGGACAACACACCTGATAACCTGACAAATTTCCAGGAGGAAAAACAATCTGAAACCCATCATGACATGGAAAACCTTTCAGAAGAATAACCTTCTGAGAACCTGACAAATTTCCTGGAGGAAACACCATCTGAAACCCTTCATGATGTGGAAAACTTTTAAGAAGAATAACCTTCTGATAACCTGGTGGAAAAACCATCTGAAACCTATCATGATGTGGAAAACCTTTTGGAAAAATTACCTTTTGATAACCTGACAGATTTCCTGGAGGAAAAACCATCTGAAGCCCATCATGACATGGAAAACCTTTCTGAAGAATTACCTTCTGATAACCTGACAGACTTCCTGGAGGAAGACAACCTGAAACCCATCATGACTTGGAAAACCTTTCGGAAGAATTACCTTCTGCTAACCTAACAGATTTCCTGGAGGAAAAACTGTCTGAAATGCATCAACGACATGGCAAATCTGTCTGAAGAATTACCTTCTGATAAGCTGAAAAATTTCCTGGAGGAAAAACCCATCATGACGTGGAAAATCTGTCTGAAGAATTACCTTCTGATAACCTGACAGATTTCCTGGAGGAAAAGCCATCTGAAACCCATCATGACATGGAAAACCTTTCAGAAGAATTACCTTTTGATAACGGGACGGATTTCCTATCTGAAACCAAGCGTGTTGATGAAAACCTTTCTGTGTTGAAGGAAAGACGTTCTAAAACCCATCCCGACAATTTCTGCAAAACAAAAAAAAGGAAGAAAAGAAGTAACATGAGCGTTCTTCATGACATACTCACTTCATTTTGCGATAGTCAATGATCTTGAGAAAAGACAACCGAAGAAGAGAAAGTTTTGAAATTGATAAAATACTTCTGTAAAAAATATTTTTGGACAATAAACTTTGCAACTTTGATGACAATTTACAGGGTAGGTAATCCTCGAGTTAAGCCCTTCAAGTTAAGCCCTTTTCGAGTTAAGCCCCTGCCACACCTTTTTTGCCAGGGGCTTAACTCGATGAAGCTAAGACTGTTTTTGCTATCCGAGTTAAGCCCTCGAGTAAAAAGGGGCTTAACTCGAAGTCAACTAACGAATTAGTTTCTCAAGTTAACCCCTGACATTTGAGTGATGGCAGCAAGTGTGATACGTATATATATTATATTGTATAATATATATATATATATATATATATATATATATATTTAATATATTATATATAATATATATATATATAATATATATATATATATATAATATATATATATATAATATATATATATATATATATAGTGGATCTAGGAAAGGTTGTCCAAAAATATATACATATATACAAATAGTTGTGACATGTGACCACATATTTCCATCACGTGTCGCACTTAATTACGCATGCAGACGCTGCGAACGCTTCGTTAAATCCATAGCTGGCAAAGTGTAAACAATGTGACAACAGGCTATTAGTAAAATATAGCTTCATTTATTTTATCTGAGACCCCGTTTATCACCGAATGTCAGTGTTTTCTAATTGATCGGCGATTTCCCTAAGGTATAGCTCTGGATGTCTGGGACTTATTTCATATATTGCCAGTGCCTCATGCTGGTAAAATTAATAAACAGGTTGAAAACGCCATCTACTGTCCTTGGCAAAACAAACAAATCGACAGCAACTCTGGTTGAAGACCTGTTATAAAATAATTTCTGCCACAGAATCCCCCATCTTATATCGTCTGAATACGGCTTAGGCATTTTACAACAAAAATATCCCAACTAAGCAATAACCTTGAAGCAATTTTGCAGCGTTTGCATGCGTAATTAGATATGACACGTGATGGAAATATGTGGTCACATGTCACAACTATATGTATATATGTATATATTTTCGGACAACCTTTCCTAGATCCACTATATATATATGTAATATATATTTATACATTTATACATTTATACATTTATACATTTATACATTTATACATTTATACATTTATACATTTATACATTTATACATTTATACATTTATACATATATATACATTTATATTATATTTATTATATATATATTTATATTATTTTATATATATATAATATATATATATATATATATATATATATATATATATATATTAATATTATTATATAATATTATTTTATATATAATATATATAATATATATATATATATATATATATATTATTATATATATATATATATATATATATATATATACATATATATATATATATATATATATATATATATATAATATTATGTTTAACTAAATTAAGGATGCTCTTTTCATTTGTACTGTGTAATTTACCAAAATCAAAACGAAATTTTCGTTCGGCAGATTATAAACATTCACTTTTAACTTGCTATGATAATGTCAAAACGTAAGCTATGTGTCCATATTAAAAATGCATGCTTGTTTGTTTTAGTTGCAAAAAAATAATCAAAAGAATACCACATAATTTTCTAGTGCAAGTAGGCTTAATAAGCTCTACCTTCACTGTCTTTTAAGGAATGCTACAGCTTGCAAAAATTTTGACTATATAGACCTCGTAACAGGTTGCCTGCAGACTTAGGCGAAACTGGGCCACAAATTGAACTCACACATTAGATAGTTGTTTTGATAGTGTAAAAGGGTAAATTATGCCCTAAGAGTGAAAATACATGCATCGACCTCACATTGTGAAACATGATTATAAAAACCCGCAAAAGCATTAGGCTATCAGTTCTGGCCATAGTGTATCCATCGTATATCCGTATTGCACTGAAAAGATGGGGTGATGTCAAAGGCCCACTTAATGTAAGTATTAACAACAAAAATTGTATAGTAGCACATGGATATTACGCCATGCACGAGATCGAAATATTACTCTATTGTAGCAAAAGAATGTTTTGCCGAACAGAAGTTGTGAATAACCTGGAAAAGCATGTGGCGCAAAGTTGTAACAACTTTTCCTAGTACTTTGAAACTGGTTTAACGAGTATGCATAGTTTCTCTCCATTTAAGAACATAAAATTAGTAGGGAAGCAATAAAAGTATTATTCGCTAAAACAAATAACTCCTTTAGTTTCAAAATCATGAATCGATTAATGTTGGAAGCTGTTTACGACGGTCTATTTTTCTATTGGGATATTTGTTCTTCAAAGGCTCACTGTTTGCATCCGCTTTCAGAAGTTTTCAAAATCGTGGATGATGACTGGAAACGTTTTGAAAGAGCGCAGCTTGAAAAGGTTTACAAGTAAGTAATTTTTTTTGTAATTTTCCTATAACATATTCGGATTTATTTTACGGTTATATCTGAATAATTTGAAACTTGAAACTTTGCTCACGTTTTACTATGTTCTAGAGAGATGAAATACAGTTGATTTGATTTGAAATACGGTACGATTTTGGAATCATGGAAATGAGGAAAAAGCAAACCGATATAATATAATATCACATGAGTCAAAATATCTCAAAAACACTGAATGCAATCAAAGGTCTTACAAGAGTTCTTTGAAAACACCATATCATATAGGCACATTAATTCAAGCTTCATGACGAAAGTATTTAAGTAGAACCGTTTTATATTTTGATATTATCCATGATCTTATGTTAGTCCTACTGGCGAGACGCCGGTGCGCTATAATTTGAGTGTTATATAAAAGTATGCAGTGAGGTTTTACGTTTGAGGGCACATACTAATGACGTTTTACTGCATCAATAGCTACAAGATTATCGCTCATGACGACATGTAATTAAGTTCAAGTTATAATGTAACATGTATCAGATGTTCCTGCATTCACGGTATAATGGTTTCTAAATTCATTTATTCTAGCATCTGTTCTTGTGTAATTAGCCTGTGGCCATGTCTTTATCTTACAACACATCCAAGCTCCACACCCTACATATCTTGATTAGTTATAATCTTATATCTACAATTAAAACATAAAATTCCTATTTGCATGCAAAAATTTTATTTAAAAAGATAACGTTCTTATTAGTGGCAAGCCTCTGACGTGCTTTTATACTAAAGGTAGTCATGAATTATAGTCAATATATATAGTACAGTCTGGGCATATGATATGTTTAAATGCAATCACGAATTAGCATTCCAATCTAAAAAGACTAATACACAGTCCGCGTTCTCTGGTCGTTCAAAATTACTTTAATTTCATTCACACTTATTACGTATTTTGATGTTAAAATTTGTGTTCACAAATGCACTCGAGTCTTGTTGTATTATCTTCTATTTACCCAATGTGCATATTAGAAGAATAGTAAACACTTCTGCAAACTGAGTTGCAGCTTAACTAATCACACTTTTTTCAATGTATTTTAATTTTTTTTTCTTCTAAACTTCAGAATGATGGGTACTGGACTCTAATAAAACAATTTGAGGATGCACTTGAGAACTGGGATCGCCTTTTGGAGGTGGAAGTGTCGGAATTGCAAGATGAAGACAGTCGCAGGTTTCATAAAAGATTTCAATGATGGTATATTTTGGGTACTAGAAATACATTGCATGCAAAGTCCCCTCACCTGAAGCAATAAACTTATATTTCCATCAAGTTCAATTATAAAGTCGACTCTCGA
The DNA here is from genome assembly GCF_004324835.1 of Dendronephthya gigantea. Taxonomy (NCBI): domain Eukaryota; kingdom Metazoa; phylum Cnidaria; class Anthozoa; order Malacalcyonacea; family Nephtheidae; genus Dendronephthya; species Dendronephthya gigantea. Next base: position 1,579,153 of record NW_021163049.1, read on the forward strand.
GCAATCAAGTTTGACTATAATCATAATTGTGCTACGAATAGTTTTAAATACTACAATTTTTAGCGAAATTTCAATTACTCTTTAAACAAATTCACCTTTAAAAATAAATACTTTCCAAATCAAAATCATTTCAAGGAAATTGACAAATAAATTCAAAGAGGTGTCATACATTTGTTGATAAATCTACATATTAAACATACAAAATACCTGTATGCTTTAAAATACAAAATCTACCCATTTACCTGTTCAAAAACACTTTAAAAATGCTTCAAAATCGTAGATTTTTTACCATTCCTTTAAATGAAAATTTTTCTATCCAAAGGCATCTTTTACATTATATTTTAATAAATTTTCGAGTCAATTTTTCGTACATTTTTAAGACCATCCAAATGAAAAATATTTAAAAAAGTTTATAATTCAAAATATCAGTTATGCTGACGTGAACCCAAATTTGCATTACCGGGTGTAATTAATATCTTCGGGCGGAATTAGTACCCTCGCCCGGTGCTTCGCACCTGCTCGGGGACAACAGCCAGATGATATTTTTGTAATTCCCCAAACTATTGAAAATTTGTGGAGAGACTTGATTCTTGTTGTCGAAAGGCTATCAATTATCAAGAATGTATCGGAATGGCTTATTGTGAACTGTAAGTTTTGTATCTTTTAGCTTTTACAACTGTTATCAGTTAACCCAACAATTCTAATGAATGAGTAGTGGGGTTGATAGATTCTACTAGGATAAACACACTGGATATATACTAGTTTCAGTATCTTAAAAAACAATTGAAACTCCCACGGAAAACTTGTTTGTCTGTCTGCTGAAGTTTGTTTTATTTTATATATTTAAAGCCATTCGTTAAATGGAAGATGAATTTTAACCGGCGAATGTTTTGCGTGTGGAGTGGTTGAAAGTTCAACAAGCAATAAAACTGAGGATGTAAAAAACAATGAAGACTATGCCTTATCGGAATTGGTTGCCACCAAATATGAAAAGAAAATAAAACCGTCTGGTTATTGTATGGTAAAGGTGTGGGATTTGGCATCAAAGCTAGCCAGGGAAAAGAAACACGATGGAGACTACGAAACATTATTGTGAGATGCTGTAAGTGAACTAAAGCATAATCCAGATATTTACAATCTCATAGGAGATTACGAGAATGAGCTGTTCATGTATGAAACTTTTGAAGACTACGACTACGACCCATGACTTAAGGTGGCTCCCTAGGGTTTTGAGAATTTTTTAAGTGCAGGTTTGATGATGCAGAATTAAGCACCAACATTGTAAACTATCGATTAAAATTAGCTTTAACGTATTGAGTACCATGTTCGAAATAAGAAAATATTGATTAGCCAATCATAGAAGCTGTTGCCATGAGAACAATGACGTTTCAATATGGCCACCAATTATCATTAAATTACGATTATTTCACAAACCCTTCGGTGAAATGTCTTCTTTTTCCACTGAACATTTTTCCAGATGGTTAGTAATTGACAGGACAATTTTAGGAAAAAGTTATCGATACAACAAAAATTAAAGGGGGAAAACATGGTTTTACGCAATTAAAAAAAATCCTATCGATAACTTTCTTTTAAAATTGTCCGGTCGTTTACTAAATGACCTGCAAAGCATTCGGTGAAAAATAAAAAAAAATCACCAAAGGATTCACGAAATAATTGCAATTAAATTATAATTAGCGGCCATGTTGAAACCTCATCGTTTCCATAGCAACGGCCTTCACAGTTAATCCGTCAACAGTTTCTCATCTCTAACGTACTCCACAATATAATCAAAAGTATTATTGATCTTTAGTCTGCAATATTGGCGCCTAATTCGCCACAACAAACCTACTATCTAGAATTTTTACAAAACTCTAGGGAGCCACCTTAAACATGGACTATGTTGGTTCTGAGATATGTTGGTATTTTCACGTTTGCGCCGTCACTATGATGTTGCAGTTCATGTCGATTTTAATACTGCAAGTTCTCAAGTTTTTGAAATAAAGTCCCAGGGTATTTCAATGAAGTTTTTCTTTAGTTTCTCATGAAATAGAAAAATTGACACGTGGAAACTAAATTTCTATACATTAAATTTCATTCAATGTCTTTCCTTGTAAAATTCAGGTATAATTAAATAATACAGCATTAGTCACGTTGCAGTATTTTGGTAGCATGTACACTGTTGTAGGCCATAATATAGTCTCATCCACAGGGGTAAACACACATAGGCGTGGGGTACAATGGCACTTGCACTGCCCACAAATTGTAACTTTCTGCAACAAAGGTGCCACGATCAGGGTTTTTCCAGACTAACATGTAATAGGCATCACTAAAAAAGTACTAATTATGCTTGCTGAAATATTTCAGCTTCAGTCGCTTTGGAATATGAAAAATTAATAAGCAAATCGATAAAAGAGCTTTGTTCCATTGCTATGACCAGACGTTGACATAAGCAGTTGTTTGGAGAAGTCGGAAATTGTCAAATGTATCAACGATGCACAAGACGTGGATCTTCCCGAGACAAATACTAAGCCAATTGAATGTGTCATAATCAGTGAATGCAGCAGTCCTGAAAGTTCAACAAAATACAACATGCCAAGTGATTTAGACTCCTCACTCTAAGAATCTTCAAAGAGTGAAAAACAAGACTGGGAAGAGAAAAATAGAAGAGCACATAGAAAAACAAAAGACCCTTCGTGACGAAAGAGTAACATGTCAATGTGGGAAGGTTTTGATGTTGGTTTTGTACGATATTGACGGATTAGTGGCTTATGGGTTGGCTTTTAATCCAAAAGAAAAGATGCAAAGCAGCAAAGATGGCAGACCATGGGGAACTTGGGTAACGTCCAACAAGAAGGGATTTAGTGGCATAAGAAGAACTGCATGTTGCCAAGGCGGATTTTTATGTGAAAACAGTAAATGTCCGTTTCTAACCATGTGTAATAAAAGAAACAGACTTCAATTTGAAGCAGACGAGAATGAAATAGAGTCATGCATGTGTTGCAGTCAACACGCTAATGCTCAAAAAATTTGGGAATTTGAAGAGAATGAAGAATATGTCACAGTTTACCATTCTGAACATCACAATTGCAAAGCCAAAAAAACGGTCTACCTAAATGAGGAAGGCTTGAAGCAGAGGTTCGAGACAAATTCCAAGACCACCCCCAAGCAGGCTGCTGACAATATTATCATTGAAGTACTTTCAAACGAGGATGTCATGGGAGGATGTTCAATCTGTTGTTGATTCTGTCATTGAGGATGAGAAAGTTAAATACTTTAGGAAAAAAACAGAGAAAGAATCCTATCCCCTCGGTCATAGTTTCGAAGCTGTTGGGAACTTGAGAAATCAGTTACTGAAGAAAGATCCTTTTTTGATATACAAAGTAAACAGTCGTAGCCTAAATGGTGAACCATCGTACGTATTTAAAATGAGTAAGATTCAGGCAAAATTAGCAGTCGCTATGGATCATGACTCTGATTTTCTCTGCAATGAGTACTTTTTTTTTGACAGCACTTTCAAGTGATGCCCCGGGTACGTCACACTAGGAGCTCATGTTTACGCCAAAATTATCCGCAAAGTCGTTAAACTAGCAACAATGGAATGTGAGACTGAGTCGACGGAGATGATGATAATTTTTTGGACTCTGTTCAATGAGGTTCTCAGACAATTCACAGGAAAGAAAGCATATAAATTCATGAAATGAACATGGCGGAAACTGGGCAACAATTCGAGCGGTGTACGGAGAGAGCACCGTTAAGGAAAAAACAGTTAGTTGCGAATTCCATTTTAAACAGTCTGTTGTTCATCAAACACTTAAAAAAATTAAAAACACAACATAAATTTTAAATACTCGCAGACAAGTTAATGACCACTGTCTCTGTTAAATGCTACCAAGAAGCGTATGAAAACCTGAAGGTTTTTATACATGATAAACCAAAAAAACAGGGATTTTTGAGTACATGGCTGGAATGGGGAAATGAAAGAAAGAGACACTTTGCCAGGGCATTCAAACCTGTCGACGCGGCTCGGGTTAATTTATCAGAAGGTTACCATTCTACCTATGTGATAACTGGATCCACTGGTCTTAAACTTGTTGACGCTGCCTTTAAAGATGCTGTGTTGGCATTACGGCTAGAAAGATCGTTGGAGCTTTATGGACAAGGAAAAAAATGCCAAGGGGTAGGACCATCTGGGAAGAAACAACAAAAAAGGGAGCATGCATGCCGATGTGTTGTTAGAAGAAGCAAGTGACAGTGGTACGTATCATGGCCATCAACCACCAAAGCAGAATCGGCAAAACGCAAGACAAGTGGAGTGACTCAGAGTTCGTCATCAGAAAGTGAAGAAGAGCCAAAGAAACGGCGGAAAACGAAAGAAAATGGACAAAGCGGCAGGTTTGTTACATACTTGTTTGCTATTAGTCAATATGATATGTAATTATGTCATGTGTTTTGATATTGCCATCAATTCGTTCTTGCTGTGACTCTCATTTTTATATCATGATATATAATTATTCATAAATATCATTCTACATACTTTTTCAATGTAGGTTGCTATATTTTCTAAATGCCTATATTATAGTATAAAATGTGTGTAATTTATGCACCCCAACTAAATAAGTTTTATTATAAAAGTCATATTTCTATAAATGTTTCATAGGTATAGATCAACATGCAGCCAAGCCTTTCTGAAGTCTCTAAAGAAGGCCAAAGAAGATGGAAAAAATATCTAGTTGGTGAAGAGGACTCAGTCCAACTGCCATGGAATTCGTAGTCGCAGGTTCTCAGGCAGAGTATGTGGTCAACATCAGCAAAAACCTTCGATGCAGTTGTCTGGTTTTTTTTACATGAAACTCTACAAGTCGCAAGAAGGTATCATGTAAGCACATCATCTGAATAATGATTGACGTGCTTAATGTTGCAGAGTAAGCAACCTGTTGCAACAAGTGTCCTTAACAGACAAGGAACTTAAAGGCATCTTAACTAATGCATGCTCATCAGGACAATCGCACATTGTGTCATCATACAACACATTCGAACCGGTAGAAAAAGAGTCTATTTTGAGTCCAGACGGTTATCACAGCCGAAGCAACTTTAGAGGGCAAGGAAAGTGCAATGAGCGCCTGAAAGCATCGTGCTCATGCAAAAGTATCATACCTGCAGGTAAGATTTTCATCACGGTATCTGCTCTATATATTCCTCGTGGTCAAAGATTTGCTATGGATCGTCTGTTTTACTTTTGTGCAGATTCTTGGTGTATCGGTAGAAAGCCATTTTCCAGCAATCTTGCTACACCTCCCAAAGCAATAGAAATAGATATCAGTGAAGGTTCACAGTTGTCAGCAGAAGATATTTCACTTTTTCGAAGCAGAGAACTTCCAATAGTTATGTAAAAAGCAACAACAAAAAAAAACATTTATTTTATACAAGGTTTTTGGTCTCAAAATATATTTTATATAGAAACACTGGAATTATCCACATTTCATAAATTCAATTTTGTGAATTTAGACGAGTTAGTAAAAACAAGAAACAGTGTTTTTTTTTTAGAATTAAAGTTTAGTTTATTTAGAATTTATTTAGAATTTATTAATTGGTGACTATATTATTACACACTTGCTGCCATCACTCAAATGTCGGGGCTTAACTCGAGAAACTAATTCGTTAGTTGACTTTGAGTTAAGCCCCTTTTTACTTGAGGGCTTAACTGGGATAGCAAAAACAGTCTTAGCTTCATCGAGTTAAGCCCCTGGCAAAAAAGGTGTGGCAGGGGCTTAACTCGAAAAGGGCTTAACTTGAAGGGCTTAACTCGAGAATTACCTACCCCACAATTTACCATTTTTTCGCTTTTCAATATATAATTGCTTTCATAGGATGCGGCAATTAGAAATTTTATGTGATAAAGCTTGGTTTCCTTACTTCCACATGAATAGGTAATCGCTGCTTAGGCATAAGATGTACCAGTTCAAATTTATATTTTAAATTCAGTTTTTGATGTTACTACCTTTTGCATTCAAGCTTGCAACATGCAATTTTAAAACATACCTTCGACTTCAAAAACATGGCAATTTCTTTACCCAAACATGACAGAGGGTATGACAAAACGTACGTTTTGAAAAGTCAAACCTATGTTTTGAAACTTCAAATGTATGTTTTAAAATCGCACACCACAACCTTGAACGGAAATGGTAATAAGGTAAAATTACTAATTAACTGTTTTAGGTTTCCAACCTTGGAATGTACCATTCAAATTTATGTTTCATGTTAATAAAACTACATCAGCTATTTATAGGGGCTGTGTCAGGTTGTATACTATTGACAAATCTTATTCCACATTATACAAAACTATATCCATTATTCGAAAGAGTCCATATTTCCCTGGATTATCCGCAAATTAGGAATAGTTGACACCAAAGGATACACCTACCGCGAAACTATAGAAATTTTTTAAACTTAGAATTTTTACTGCACTTCCGTTATCACTTTTGTTAGGTATTTAGTATGGTAAAAATCAGGCTAAATTTCACCTTATCGCCAATGTTTGATGTTGATGAACCCAGTATTAGTAACTCTTTCCATTATGTTCATCTTGTAGTGATGTTCTTAGTATTAATAGTCATCTATCAACTCTAGCAATGTTATTAATAATGATGATGACTTGTGGCTAGAAGTTAACAGAGAGGATTTGTGGTGCATATGCTTGGCATTTTATAAACTGGCTCGCAAGCATCCTGATAGGCTGGCACCTCATACAATTCACTATGATATTCACTTAAAAATGCATACTTTTTATTTATTATTAAATATTCCACATCAAAGCAGCCTAATCTATAAACTAGAAGTTTCTATTGCAAGGGAAGTGCTGCCATACTACCAGATCTTGATTTATACAAATACACATAATTTTACATATTGTATGAATGAATTTATTTTGTTTAAGAAAATCGAAGTTACAACGGTCAATGTGCTATAATTACTATATACTATAAAGTGCACTTTGGATTATATTTGTACAATGTCATGTTATTGTTGTTGCCAATATTTTAAACTGCCATTAAATGTCAATAATCCTTCACTCCAGTAATGATAGTCTATTGTACCATTGGTTTTTTGTCCAATATATAGATGTGGCATGTTCATTTAGCATGTAGTGTCTATCGTTGGCCAACATTATTGTGCAATAACTTGTTAGCGTATTGTATATACTCAGATATACAATATTTAATAATACATGGCAGATTCCATCCATTGCATCGATATAATATATACATACAATCTTGTAAATCAGCACTTTGTTTCAATAGGAATACATTTCTGTTAATCCAGAAGGTCCCATCCATTACATGCAATGCAATATATCCAGATTATACTTCCAGTCATCAACTGTTGAGTCGCCTTTGCGAAGTCGTAATAACAAATCTCTGAACTGTACTTGTTCAGATGTCATACCTTGCACACGTCGATCTACAGTGAGTTTAACAACTTTGTCAAACATATGATATGCTTTAAACCTTGTTCACGAGCAGCTTTTAATGGTTTAGCATGGTAAAGAGGGTTATCTGCTATACTGCTACATTTTAACTGTTAAAATCAAAGATTTTCCTCCAAATACTTTGTCATTATAACCAGTTGCTTGTTTGCAACGCTTGTCGATCCAACGAAAAGTAACTTTGCCAAGCATAGAATATTCATCAATAATGACGTATCAAATTTTATTAACATTCTCTTGTAACCTGCACAAGCTTTGTCATCAACATCATATTGCTCATCAATAGTGTATTCCTCTTTGTTTGTTTTTATCCAAGTTGGCATTTCTTGAATTTGTTGTTCTGAATAATTGGCTGTGTCAAGATGCCAGTCATGTGTTGACTCTGGTGTTTGTTCAGAGTTGTGAAAGGAGTGTTTAGATCTGATAATATCATCCACTCTTCTTGAGTTGTCTCCTGTTCTTCAGAAGGTTCATCTTCAGGTTCTTGACTTTGAATAACAGCTTGTAATTTATCAAACCAGTCTGGGACATTAGACTGCCCACAAGGTGTTTGTAAGAATTCATGCCAACAATTGATCAGAACCTCGTCAGTTGGTTCCTGGTCACCCCATGCATTATTTTGGGTTGTTCTCAAGGGTTTATACCTCAAAAGTTGATATTTACAATATAGACCAAAATTTGGACCTTTGGGATTAGGAGAATATGGAAAACGTTTAACATAACAATTTTGGAATTGTTTTATTACATTCTACCGAATCGTATTAAGCTTTCTTCTCTGGGGAGACCAAATGCGTAAACAGCATACAACTTTTTTCACTGATAATGCAGCATTGGCTGATATTATAAATAAGGCTACTTCTCATGGTGTGACTGTTATGGCTTTTGTTCTCCGTCTGGTGCTGGCTTGTTTGCAATTTAATATTCTCTCTCGCCCTTGCCATCTAGCGGGGGGGGGGCCCATAACAAGGTATCTTGTCATGGCAAGGTATCTTTTAAATATGAAGCTAATGAAGGGAAGCGATAAAGGAATTATTGGCATACCAATAAAGAATTTATTGCTTCCTGCACTTAAGTAGATTAAATACTTTAGTTTGATGCGCGAGTAATTTCCCTGGAATTCTGAAGACATATAGGTAACACGTGGGAGAGCGGGGATGAGAATCAGTATAGATAAAGTGCAGAATGTGCTGCCTATTCATTCTGCTCCTTACTTGACAAGGTCATTACAGATCGAATTTGAAACTCCCCGTTTTGTCACGCAAGCTTAATGTAAAGATATGTTAGTATATTTGGTTGGGCGTTTAAATTAGCTCCACCTTTTCTGTGCGAATTGCCTAGTAATTGAATTTATTGTTTTGATTAATAATTTGATAATTGATTAATAATTAATTTGTTGTTAATTAAAAATTAATAAATCGGCATGTGCGTTAGTGTAGTGTATCTCTCATGTATCCGAGAAGTTAGTAACGTAAAATAAGACCAGAATATATGTATAGGACACCGCGGAAATTGGTAGACTTAGCCGTAATTCTCAATACTTAGACTTTAAATTCCGCAAGCTAAAAGATTTATAAGTACTCAACAAAATATCTCTTGCACAAAAGATTTGAAGCTTGCACACGGCAAAAACAAATCATCTGAAAATGTCTGAAAATGTCTCAAAATGGCCATTTTACGGTGGCAGATGCATATGAAGAGCCTTCAAAAGTTTCCAAAACCGATATTGGAAGACAAATTGAACTTGTTTTCAACTTATTTGATAGTATTTTCTTTGACAGCAGTTTCTGAATACTAGGATTCAAATGTGAGCAACTGATGAGATATTTGACTTCCAACACCAATTTCTGCGGTGTCTATGTATAGTTTTAGTAGTTACATAACAAAACAATTTACAAAATGGACGTTCCCCTCAAGACCCTTTCTGCGCCTGCGTATGTCCTTGATCTCCACAAAGTACTTCATGCAATCAATATATAACAGTTAGACAATTACGCACATTGCCAAAATGATTCCAACTTCTGAACTTCTATACTTTTTAAAGTACAATGTAATGTGCTTATGAATTTTGCGATCGAATAACACTTAGGTTGGCAAGGCATGTAAATGAGTACGAATTGTATTATATTCAGAAGCTTTATATTGAAGACTGGCACATGCACAGTATGCCAGAGTTAACGCCAGAACAGGCGCCTTGTTAAGCTTAAATGAGACATTTTCACAATTGTTTTCCAGTTCAAATTTTCCCATTAAAAAGTTTCCAGTTGATGTGGACAGAACCACCAAGACCTTGACCCTACAAGATATTTTTAGGTTCATCACTGGCTCTTTGTTCCCACCCCCTGGTGGATTAAAGGGATTGCTGGATTTCATGCATAATTCACTTCATGGAGCAAGATGCAACTGAAATATGTGTGGTGATTCAATTTGCTTTCCTGTCAAGGACCAATATGTGATTGAAGATTCGTCTAACTTTTTTACAGATGGCAATAGTGATACATCAAGACCGCACTTACTATGGCAATATGAGCTAACCCCAAAGCAACTAGTTGTCAGTATCAGCTTTGGATTCATTTGGCATGTAACTTCAATACCACAACTTTTTGAATAATAAACTTGAGGAATAGAAAACAGCGTTAAAGTTAAGCGTTAGCCTGCTTTTAATCATATGCTATGCAGTCAGTGGCGTAGCCAGCTCAACAATTTAGTCATGCTATGGTAATATTTTGGTGTTCGTTGACTTCTACACCGCCCCTTTTGCCAGTGTCCCCCCCCCACTTTTGACATGCTTCCACAGCCCCTGCATATGCTTTCCTCAAGTTGTTTGGGGAAACATACATAAGTCACTTGTATTGATTTTGCTACTTCGTGTTTTTAAATACATAGGTACTGGTAAAATCCAAGGAAATGTGCCTGCACTTTATATTAAATGAAAAACTTTCCCTATTCCTGCTCTCTTCCATCAACAAATACATATGCTTCTATGTACAGACATATACCAAATTCTTCATCATGTACAAGATTCACTTGTCTCTGGAACAACTCAAAATCTTGCTGTGACAATGGGTTTGGCTAATCAGGTACAATAGAGAGAAGTGTCTTATAATTGCCAAGAATAACTAATTATAACAAGTAACAAAATTCTACTTAACTGCTGTTACTATTTTACATGAACCCTTTTTTCATTCTCTTATAAATGTATATCAGCAAACCCCTGGGCAATGTTAGTCAAGGAACAATCATACCATTTGTACAGCAGGGCATAGGACACCTAATCAGTTATGAATAATTGGTCTAGCTCAACTAGCTAGGAGCTCTGGGTGTTCTGCCAGGGAATTACAACAAGATTTGTTTCAGAAATGATAAACATTATCTTCAATGGTCTGAGGAAAATGAAGGTCTTGAGAATCAGGGCAATGCTATCAATTGTAAAGAATATGCAAACGGTTATACATTGTGTGTTCGATCTCACTCCAGACCTGTGCCCTGGTCATGACCTTATAATCATGCACAACCAATTAGAAATGACAATGTCTCAATCAAATGTCAATTAGAAACAAGAATGTCTCAATCAAATGTCAGTTTGGAACAGCCTTGAAGACAGGTAGCAAAGTATAATAATAACAAATACATTTTAACAGTGAAAAACAAGAAATATATTTAACATGTACTTAGCAAGTATGCATGGGTTGAACTGATAGAAACAAGGATGGGGGGTGTAATGTTTTTATGACCACTTACAAGACAAATACTGAAGTTTTATTCACAAGCCAGCTCTTATGTACACTAATACTTAATACATGCAAATAAGTACTATATTATACTACAATCAGTGACAAAACTCTCCGGACATTTCACTGAAATTTTCAATATGAACCCCCCTTGTACCCCCCCGCCCCCTTTCAATGTTGAATATAAAAAATATGGCTTAATATATTACTTACTGTCGCTCCAAAGGTTTTCTACAGAAACAAATTTGCCTTTAGCCAACATTGAAGAGGGGGACGGGGGAGAAGCCACTGTTTTTAATGAGCTGTCCAAAAAATGAACGAAAATATGTAAGTGTCCGGAAAGGTTTTGTCAGTGATTGTAGCATAATAATGAGTGCTACTAATCCTTTTATATATGCTATTAACATTAATGAGTCCCAAGCTCCATTACAGGGGGAATCTAGTCAGTGCGTTTAGAGCATTGCAAATCCGAAACGTTTCCCTCGCATGAAGGTATGAAGTTTACCAGCAAGAAATTTCAAACCTTTTAAAAGAACAAGGTATTTCAAACCAACCTCATGAAGAACTGAATGTTGCATGACTGGTGTGTCTTAATAAAGTTTAAGTATATAGCTATGTATGTATGCATGTATGTATTCAGTTCTTTAAAATGCAAAATTAAACGAAAGCATTCGTTGTAGAAAGATGCAATTGTACACTTAAGGGAAAATGTGGAAATACTTTACAGCAAACAGCACATTATATAAAGTACCAAATTACAAAACTAAATTTGAGGACAAAGTTCTATTTCAGATGGGGGTTGAATGCGGGACATAGGTTAGGATTAAAACAGATATAGATTTTCCTTTTTAACATCTATTCATCTAACGATTAATTACAGCAATAAATTGTAATACATCAAAATCTCATTTCCCATCACTTCCTGCCCATGGATTCTTCAACAAAGGTTCTATTAGTAAACCTTTTAAATTGCATTCTTATTTTACTATTCGTCTTTAAACTTGTAATCGTTCAAAAGTCATTTCATAAGAAACTTTCTATTATCAATGGCAGCTTCTATTGCTACCTTTTGGATCAAAATCATCATTTTGAACAAATGCATCTTTTGTGTTCATTATTTTTTTATGTACTGGGGCTTTCTTTAGTTGTCTTGTCCACAGAAGGCACTCGAAATTTAATTCTTTCTGAAGGTGAGGCATCATGTTCCAAAAGGCCCTCCCTTTAGCAGAGTGCTCATCAAACCACTGTTTATAAGGCTCTTTGCATTTCTTAGAAAGCTCTATTATTTCTTTGCTTTGCTTCTTCTATCAGCAGCATCCATGGATCCATTTTTCTCCATATTCTGAGTCAGTCGTCGTCAATATAATGTGTTGTTTGTGAGTAAAAACTCTTGATAATCCAAAATTGTTCTCTAACTGCAGCAAGTATATTTTGAATTCGGCTATGTTTAACTCTGCTGTAGAAGTCTTGTATAACAACCAGTTCAGTAAACCAATGCTTTGGCAGTAGCATTGCCGGTGACTTGGTTGACAGTGGAAGTGTTGTTTCGTTTATCCTTCCCTTAGACCTTAATATGTCTTGTTCATCAAGGAACAAACTAAATTGATTGATCAGGATTGGTGGTGTACAATATTGTTTGACTTCTATGAAATGTATTACTTTTGAGAACGCACATAATTGGACGGATTTCACTTAAACCAACTCTGCTTCCTGAACTTCTTCTGATGTTAATTTCTCTGGTGGTACCACAGTATTTCGCACCTTGTTCTTCAGGTTACAAATAAATCTCAGTACATACGCTGTAACTCTTAAAAAACGACTCAGCTTACTAAAACATTCACAGTTAATCACCTTTGTAATGTCACTAGGAACCTCTGCATTGTCAGACATAGCCGTAAGTGTGTACAATACTTGATGGATTCTTTACAAGTTCTGCAGAAGCTTCAGTACCAATATTCGTCCTTGTCGGGCACGCAGCCCATTCTGATTTAATAGGAAAGACAGACAACCCTCTTGAAGAAATATTGGCCGGATTTTCTGAGCCTGGACAAAACTGCCAGTGGTCTCAGTTTGTTAGGTGCCTGATTTCCTCTACACAATTACTGACATACTGCTTCTAGACCTTGTCCTGTTTGACCCAACAAAGAACCGTCATTGAGTCTATGCAGTAAAATATATGAATACTTTTAGGCAGTGATTTCATTGCGGTGCTCACTACTCATGCCAAAATTGTTGCGCCTAGTAGTTCAAGTCATGGTATTGTCTGGAGGAGCCACTCAAGTCTTGGAGGCAACAAATCGGACTTCAACATTTCCACCCATTTGTATGTTGTTCTTATATAAATCACTGCAGCATAGCTTTCCTGGAAGCGTCACTGAAAGCATGTAGTTGGGTCTCAATGGTATGTAAGCTTTGATTGAAGTAACATCTGGGAATTCAAACAACATTTAACGAATGAATTTCAAGGATTGTAGATACCCACTTCTCAAATGTATCCCCTTATAGCGCATCATCCCATCCAAATTTCTCCATACATAAGACTTGGAATAAGCACTTGAGCTGTACAACAAAAGGACTAAAAAACTCCAATGGATCAAATATCTTTGCAGTTTTCTTTAGAAGTGATCTTCTTGATACCGGAAGTGTCTTGGCGTAATCAATTACACTGAACAAGTTGAAACACAATTCGTCAGATTTACACTTCCATCTTACTTTCAGTACTGTTACAATGTTATCCTCTTTCTCTTTCCTATGTCGCTTTCGTAGGCATTTGGTCTTCTTCTATGATCGATTTACAATTCCCTTCGTTTCCCATGTTTTCTGATGACTCAGCACTTCGTATGCATGCCATTAATTCAGGCGAATTAGAGATTAATTCAGGATGAATATCCTTGTACGAATTTAGATGCCGTGCAATTATTATAGACCCCAAAATTCTATATGAAGGATGGAGACCAAACACTAATCTTGTGAATCAAAAACAGGAAATCTCACTGTTTAAATTGATCCAGGGAAACCACACATGTCACAGTCCAAGTTGCTGATGCGAATCATCAAAAATGCTTTTTCAATGTCAGCCATACGCACAAGGTGATGAGACCTGAATTTAAGTAATATGTCAAATAACTTTCAAATGAACTTCGGTTCTTAATCTTCATTAACAATCTTCCAGATGTTCTTCAAAATGGAACTGAAACAGCTCTGTATGCTGATGACGCTAAATTCCACAGCACATTTATTTCTACTGACGACTGCAAATGTTTACAACAATCGTTAATAAATCTGAATTGCTGGGGTGTAAATAACAACATCAGTTTCAATACTTCTAAATGCAAAGTACTCACTATTACACAGAAGAAAAATCCTATCACTTATGATTATAAACTGGGAACAGAAAGTCTGATTCGAGTTGACAGTGAAAAGGATCTTGGCATCATCACATCCTCAGTACTTTCATGGGAACTTCAAATCAATTCTGTCATTTCCAAGGCGAACAAAATGTTAGGTGTACTGAAACGAACTTGTACCCAACTCACAGACATGAAAGCTTGGCGTACTCTTTATCTGACTCATGTAAAATCTCAACTAAGCTACGGAACGGAAGTTTGGTCGCCCGTAAATAACATTCAACTCTCAAAGCAGGTTGAAAAAGTGCAACGTCGGGCGACGAGATGGATCATGATAACAAAAAGAGGAGAGTTGAGTTACAAAGAACGTCTGTTGCCCCTGGATTTTCTGCCGTTAACCTTCGATAGGGAGGTTAAAGACTTGGTGTTTCTGTACAAGGCTCTGTTTGGTTATGTGAATGTTGATGTCAGTAATTGTGTCTCGTTTGTCAGTCATGGTCGAACTCGGCTGAGTAACACCTCAAAGTACATTCTAAAATGTCAAATCTGTAGAACAAGCACTTATCAATCTTCGTATTATAATCGTGTCGTGAAACTGTGGAACACTGTATGTAAAGATATATGTTTAGACACTGTGTCTAGTCCTAGTTCTTTTAAATGTTTAGTTAAACGTAGATACTTTAGTATTGTTGATTCTATTTATGATGTTGACTTGTCATGTACGTGGTCCTTGGTTTGTGACTGCTCGTGTCATAGGACCTAAATTGTATTGTACTGGGTGTGTGTAGTGTTGTGTGTGTAATGATAGTAATGATTTAGTAAAGTTTGGGAAGGTATCTTGCATGGTTCCTCGAGTCCCGTTTATACCTTGCCCTTTTAGGGTCTATATTTTAGGAGTAGTTTTAATTGAATATTTTATATGTTTCTTTGTAAAAATATGTTTAATTGACAATAATAAAGGTGATAATAATAATAATAAAAAAAAAAAAAAAAAAAAATAAACAATGGTTTAAAGACAATTTGCCAAGTTTTGGGTTTTAGTCAATATTTTTGTTTTATATGTGGTTGCAGGTATCCTGTGGAGATGGCTATGTCCTCATTGCAAGGGTGTTGGAGTGTGCCTTTTGAAATTGAGATGATTGGCAATGTGGCAATGTTGAAGATTGATTATTGGTAACATTTGATATGATTCTGTTATAGGAATTGTGGAATGTAGAATATTGTGGATAATTATGGGTTTGAAAATTATAATTATGAAATGCTATGAATCTGTAGCCTCCTCCGTAGGCATCTCTTATGTATTTATATTAAGATTTATATTTGGCTTGGGTTAGCTGTTTTGGGACAGGCAAGGAAAAAAGTATGAGAGATGCCTGCCATAAATCGACACAACAAATAGTACTGTGCATACCAGTTTGCGCATGCTAATTTTAGAAAAAATGATAAAATCGTACTGTGTATAGGTAGAAGTAGAAAGGAGCACATAGAAAATATTAGGTACTTTACACATACAGAGCTATCAAAAAAAATGTTCCAAATGTAAAATTTTCGTTTTTCAGGATATTTTGTTGAATTTGGCAAATTTTTGTGTTCCTAGAGATAGTTAAGACTTATCTGGTGTACCTAGGCCAAGTTTGGTTTTTCATTAACAAAATTATGTTACCGGGGGGTTATTCCTTTCTACTGATATTGAGAGGGCTTGCGCGCAAAAATGTAAAGCTGAAATTGAGATATTATTTAGCTGTCTAAAAGTAGGAAAGCTTTTTAATAAACTGTCAAAGTTTCAGGAAAAATAATGCATACTGGGAGCAACGTGCGACCCCTAAAGGTGACAAATATTCCATTGCGCGCAGCGGATTAAATGCATCGTTGATTTTAGCATGACCGATCTCATGCAAGGTGGGCAAATGAATAAATTAAAGCGAGAACCACCATCGACAACCTAATAACAACAGACAAGGAACCCATCAACCAAACAACAATGAGCAACAATCAGCACCTCACATAAACATTCCATCTCACTTGAACTACAACACACAACAACAAATCCTGGATTTTCTAAGACGCAACAAACCCATACACCACAAATAACAAAAAACCAACTAAAACTCAACACAGATACAAACAATTACAACAAACGAAACATCCTAAAATATTTGAAAACACAAAGAAACACAAATAACAACAGACACAAAAGCAAAAATAAACTATATAAAAAACTCAAATATAACTCCCAAGACAATACTATTGTCATCCTCTCTAACAAACCCATCTAACATGAAGCACAAAAAACCCTGTCAAAAGGTCTTACCTTCGTCCCGACACCCAAACACACACCATACAAGACCATATATGATTCTTTTCTGAAATATAAAAAAAGCATGTACAATAAATATTTCTTCAGAAACAGAAAGGACACTAAAAAACATCTATTTAAACTACCCAGTAACTTCACAGCACCAAACCCCGACAACAGCAACCTGTTAGAATACATATCAAATGTACTCTACGATCTCAAAACTGAATTTGCAACACAAAAACAAACTACAAAAACCAACATATCCTCACAAAGCCTCAAAACCATCCATGATCTGAAAAAGGATGATGATATAATAATCAAACCAGCAGACAAAGGAGGAGCCATTGTGATATGGCCAATGGAAGATTATCTTACAGAGGCATATAGACAACTTTATAATGCAAAACACTACCAGAAACTAACACATGACCCGACCCCTGAAATTTTAACTGAAACAAAAACCCTAGCACACAAACTTCACAAATCTAAGGCTATTGACAACGCAACATTTAAATATCTCACAACTGACAATCAAGCCAGGACACCACAACTATACCTTTTACCCAAAATACACAAAACTAACATTCCAGGTCGACCTTATTATCTCCGGTTGTGGTGGACCAATAGTCAAGCTTTCTCAATATGCTGACCATCTACTCAAACCACTTCTACAACACATACCATCATATGTCCAGGACACTACAGACTTTCTATGCCAGATATTTGCCCAGAATAACACACTACCAGACAAGTTCATACTTATTACTATTGACGTAAGAAGTCTCTATACCAACATACCTAATGATCAAGGCATCCAAGCCTGTATAGATATTTTGAAAGAAATCGACACAATTACCCCTCAAATGGAGAAACTACAATAATTGACAAAAAATATTGGGACATGGCATGTAAACATCCCTTTTTTTTACGAAAGTCTCAAAATTAGCATTATTCACCTAATTCCCTCCCCCGCCCCACACCCCAAATCAATGTTGAAGTAAGTGAGGTAAAATCACTTAAAAATTTTCGCTGCAAAACAATACAATATTGTTTTGGGGGCGTGGGGGGATTCGTTTTGCCAAAATGATTCATTGTTTCAATTAAATTGTCAATGATTGTCTGGAATTTAATTTACCTATTTATGTCACAATACCTTCCACATTCAACGTTTTAACGACATTTTACTTGAAGTATGACCGGTATTCGACGGGTCATTTGCATAGGTTTTAATTAGCATCTGCTTTCAAACGAAGTATTCAACGGTTTAGATGAAATCAACATGCAATCTCTACAGCAGTATGAAAGTTCTTCTTCAGACAGCAACTTTTATGAGGACGAGCTACACCGGTCATTCAATGGTGTTGTTCACAAGAGAAGCATAGGCGCTCTGGTGTCCACTACCACATAGCTATAAAGCTAAACAAGAACCAACGTTGGTTACCAGCTAAGAAATTCCTACAAGATAAACACGGGATATCTGTGCACTTCTCAAATGTACACAAAAATTATTACAGTGCATGGTGCTATGTAATGAAAGACGACAAAGGTTATGAGCAAAGCGAATCTCACCCAGATCTCTCAAATGCTGGTGAACCATCAACGTCAAAGGCGCATGATGTCTTTAAGAGGAAAAGGGAATATCGAGAAAAAGCTGACTCATCCGCTGTTCCCTGTGGCAGTGCCGACGGTGTTTCTAGCACATCAAATACAGAGAATGCAAATCAATCCCGGGCAAGGAAACGTCGACGTCTGTCAGCATACGATGTATCGCAAATTATTATTGCAAAGAAGCTACCCGACCGAATCGTGTTAATGGCTTTTGCGAATGCCCAGAAGCAAGAGGGGAAAACAGACTTGGCGGAACTTTTAATGAATCGGACAACAAAATCTGTCAATGAGATCATTAGCAACGCATGGGAGATGGAAAATGCAGAAGCGACCATGAAACGAAGAGAGAAATCCCGCATGGAGATCCTAAATGAGGTTCTGGAAAGTGGTTGCACCTGTAAAACGCACAGGGAGTGGGAAGCATTTGCTTTGGAGACACTCCATAACAATGATATACCACCAGTGCAATTTAGCTCGTGTGTTAAAGAGTTACTTTTGAAAGGGAGAGGAAAGTATCGTAATTTAATGCTAACAGGACCGGCAAATTGTGGAAAAACTTCCCTGCTGAATCCGTTGAATAAAATTTACCGCACCTTTACCAACCCTGCATCCAGCAGTTTCGCATGGGTTGGAGCCGAAGCTGCTGAAGTGGTATTTTTGAACGACTTTTGTTGGTCTCCTCAAATTATTGCTTGGCAAGATTTACTGCTCCTACTCGAAGGCCAACAAGTAAACCTACCTGCTCCTAAGTCCCATTTTGCCAAAGATGTTACATTCGATGGAGACACGCCTATCTTTTGCACAACCACAAGACCGCTCACTTACGTTAAAAACGGCTACCTGGACCATTGCGAAACTGAGATGATGAGCGTCAGATGGAAGGTTTTGAACTTGACGAAACAAATTTCAGAAAGTGAACAAAAAGATTTGGAACTGTGTTCATCGTGCTTCGCGAGACTAATTTTACAGGTAGAAGATTGGTAAACAACTTTCGCTTTTTTAAACGCGTGGAACTAATAAGCGAATAACACTGTATGCCCGATACGTTGAAGCATCTATATGACACTTAACCACTTTTAACTGCACTTAACCACACTTAACCAAATAAATGGTTAAAAAAGTTAATGCTATTATTTCTTTTAATTTTATTTGGTTAAGAGTGGTTAAGTGCATGTAATTTGAAGGTAGACAATTTTCATCTTTGTGGCATGGTTAAGTAGCCAATTTTATACTTCGCTACATATTTTATGTGACGAAATCACTATAAGGTATAGGAACGTGGGGTCATTTATGCCATGTTTTAAAGGTAGTCGTGTCCTCCCGGAGTTTTTTTCATGTTGTCTAAATTGTTTGGAGACCAGCAAAATTGTGTTAAGCATGGGAATACGATAATTATAAACACTTGACGAGTGCGAGCACCAGCGTCAATGATCAAGGGATTGAATATTAGAATGTTCATACGTTGTGTGTAGTGATGTATTATTCCAAAATTCTTACAGAGTGATTTCAGCATCTAACCGTGTTGAAATGTTTTATAAAATTATACACCATACAGTCATATGCACAAGTGCTTACATCTAGTATGCTTCAAACAATGAATATTTAGTATTTTGTGTTTTTACCATTTGTTTTGACAATTTTGTGCAACCGTCTATTCATAGAACAAATTGTTTTATTGATCAAGTCTTTTAAAGTCGACCATACATTATACTGAACCATTTGTTTAAATTGTTCCCATGTCTGATGGACAATGTTGTTTTCTTTTACTTGGGCCTCAATACGTTTCCGGACAATGTGAAATACATTTTCTATAGGGTTTAGGTCTGGTGATCTTGCTGGGATTTTCTGCATTGTGTAACCCATGTCAGCTATAGTACCCATTGCTTTGGCTGATCTCTGTGAAGGGTCATTATCCATAACAAAAATCTTACGATCCTCCTCTTCTTTATCCGCAATTTCAAAAAGTGTTGGAAAATTTCGAAGTACGAAATGCGCAAAAAAGTCCGCAGTCATTTTTTCATACGGTTCTGCAAATATCACTCCCTTGCCATACGATATAGCAACAATTAGATGAAGTCTTCTGCCTCCAGCCAGATCTTTACTTCCCTTGGTGGTTATGGTCAGACCATCGCCCTTCTTTCGCCATACTCTTCCCTTTGGCTTTACAGCGTCACTCATCGGATTCTCTTTGAAAATAAACGAAATGCCGTCCAAATAAAATGCCACATGTTTTGACCAGTACTCTGGAGGGCACTTTTTAAGTCGTGATTTCGCAAAATCACGTCGTAATTTTAGATCTTTCTCCGTCAGAATACCCTTCCTTCTGCTGGGTCGAAACGTATAGCCAAGGTCGCGTATTTCCCTAAGGAAAGTCCGGTAGTGTGCCTTGGTCTGTAAAATGCTGCACACTCCGAAACACACTGGACTTTGACTTTGAACAATGCGAAACACACTGGACTTTGACATTTTTGCCCTGACTGCTACTTGCCGCAGCGAGTTGTTTTTTTCTTTATACAAGAATAATGCAAAAGCGCAGTGAGTCATTTTCTCAATGCCATTAGATAACTTGAGCCATTTATGAGCCGTTTATGACGTCACTTATTGAATATGTGACGTCATGCATAACTCATTCTCAATGGGAATACAATATTATCTCAATAACTATGTTAAATGTTTGCAAAAAGCGTTTTAAATACTTCGGTAATTTATAGACAATCATTGACAAAAAACATTGGGACAAGGCATGTAAACATCCCTTTTTTTTACGAAAGTCTCAAAATTAGCATTATTCACTCATCCCTCCCCCGCCCCACACCCCAAATCAATGTTGACGTAAGTGAGGTAAAATCACTTAAAAATTTTCACTGCAAAAAAATACAACATTGTTTTGGGGGCGTGGGGGGATTCGTTTTGCCAAAATGATTCATCGTTTCAATGAAATTGTCAATGATTGTAGTTCATGACATCCTATCCCTTGTACTTAAGAAGAACGCCTTTGCTTTTAAAGACGAACACTTCTTGCAAATTCACAACACTGCTATGGGATCACCAATGGCACCTACCTATGCAAACATATTCATGGCAGCACTGGAGCAGGAGCTCCTCCAACAAGCTCCTGAAAATCTATACTATGAATGGATAAGATTTATAAATGACATATTTGCAATTTGGACACATGGCACTGACAAACTGGAAAAATTCCTTAAATACATAAACAATTTCCATCCTACCATCAAATTTGACTTTTCCTTCTCTGAGGAATCTGTCAACTTCCTTGACAAACTATACAAACAACAAACTGGAATCAGACCTGTACATTCAACCAACTGACAAAACCCTTCTACTACACAAAAGCTCATTTCACCCCACCACATGCAAGAATGCATTCATCTACAGTCAGGCACTACGATACAGATGCATTATTACAGACAACAACAAATTACAACAACGACTAAACCACCTCCTTATTGCACTGATCCATCGCGGATATGACCATGACACCATCACCACTAACTTCAACAAAGCCCAACAATACACTCAAACAGACCTACTCAATAGGAAACAAAACCCAAAAAACACAAGCCGTCCAATTTTCTCCATATACAACACAAACACAAAATACATTGCAAACATCTACGTAAACACTGGAACATATTGGAAAGACCCCAACTGAGGAGTTGATGGCAAGAACCTCCAATTGTAGCCTACCAACGTAATACTAACCTGAGAGACACACTTATCACAGCAAAACTTAATACCAGACACAACGCTAACCAAACATAATAACATCCCATAACCTAAATCCCCCAAGCCTTCCATCAACCCCAAACCTAACCAAAACCAGCCAAAAACCTCCACACCACCCTGAACACAGAGATACAAAAAAATTTTGACTACTCCCAATTGACATTGTGTCTGAATACCACGTTGAAAACACCAGAGTGGATATAACAAACCAAAAAACTTACTGGCACACACTGGGTTACAAGTGAGTACATGCAAGAACCAACACATGACAAGCAAACCCTGTGGCACTCTCCTGTGAAAACAACAAAACTACATGACCTTAACCAGTCACATCAAATCTGGCATCCTGGGCATCCTGCTGACATAAGTATAGAATAATTTTTTTTAAAAAATACTTGTTCTTAACAGAATTAAGCCATAAATGTGACCAGATGCCGGAACTAAACCTAAATGTTCAACCACACGGATTAAATACACTTCAAATCAAACCACATGAACATGGTCACGGGAAACATGGCCACGTCCAACAATCCTTATGTAATATAATGTACAGTCCATATGTTGTATATATACAGTAACCAATGATATCTATATACCTACAACCTTACACTCAGAATTATATGCACAGTTTACAAACTGATTATAAAACTTCTAAATACATACAAACCTTAATTAAAAACCTTGACTAGCTTAAATTGATCACCCTAGTCACGATTGAAACCCTCACGGTTGACGCATCACCGAACATCAACCCACGAAAGTTTCTAGGACCCGGGATATTGTACTACCCACAGATGACGATATTGCATTGTAATTCCTCACCAAAGCCCAAAACAACTCGACCATACTTGTATTAACTCATGACTATAAAATGAAACTTGAACAATAATAACCAACCATACTACATGAAGTACAACTTACGAACAAAACACAATTAAACCTCGATGTCCACACACAACCATAATTGGCACATAAACCCCCACTATCCCCCACACAGACTTTGACACCTGACCCCAGTGACGTAACATACTAACGCATTTTATGCACACACGTGTAATCCCTGACCCCTTTTCGATCAAGCTTCTTGAACGGATACAAGCTCTGCTGTTAAGCATTTTTTACACAAGTTCTGATAAAATTCTACACAGTTTCACAACAACTTTATTTATTAAAATGGCTCATCGCGTTGGTGTATCCAAGTACAACAACAACTTTGGTAAGACACACAGTTTTTCTATTTTACCTTTTACGAATACACTTTCACGCAGGTTTGATTCTTTACAACTCTTCTACAAACACACACCACTTTTACTCACTTCTTATCTTCATGGTTCTTTTACACAAAGCCAACCCTGCTCCCCGCTGACGAGTCCGCAAAAGGATGAAACGCCGCGTACAGGGATACTGATTCGCACGCTTGCCTTCTTGTCTTCTGTTTGACTTTCCTACCTACCTCCTTACATAACCTTGATTTAAACACCACCAATAACGCTACACAACCTATTACTACACACGTAACTACATAGTTTCTTGAAGAACTCCATCATACACAAACAAAACCTTTTTTACAAAAAAATTTTATTTCAAACACACCACATGGTTGGCGGTTGTCCAACAAATTCCCAACTACCCCATCTGGTTATTTTTATTTCTATTTCTCGCAATTCGCTAATTCTACAAATTACTCATTATGATCCCCTTTTGCCCACATATACATAACGTCCTATTTTTTTTCTCTAGCTTGTTTAATTCAGACAATTGTTACAAATTAACTTATAACTATATAAATGCTATAAATACTACAATATGGTTCCAATTACCTATGTCAAAATATATATATATATATATATATATATATATATAATATATATATTATATATATTATATATTTATATTATATATCTATATATATATATATTCACATGAATATTTTATATATATATATATATATAATTATAATATATATAATATATATAATATATATATATATAATATATATAATTTATATAATGTATATGTATATGTATATGTATATGTATATGTACAGGGTGTATCAAAAAAATTCGAATCCAACTTTGACAGGCTGTTGTGTATAAAATACTAAAGTAAACAATATAATTTTTATATGGCAACAAAGATTAGCTTATTTAGTTTGCGATTATACCGTTCTTATATCGACACGACCAAAACTGGCCGAGTTATCGTCTTTGAAAAATTGTTGCTCGAAATCAAATTTTTCCGCCATTGGGAATTCGAAATGAGACCTCCAGACAAAAGAAAATGCAAATTTAATTAACTCGACAAACTGTTATGTAGCAAAATTTACATCAATTTCTTTTCAATTAATAACAAACTTAAGGTCCTATGCCTTCAACATGTCCTCCGTTTCTTTCTATGCATGTTTCACATGCATACAAAGAAAGGGTGCCTTGAACTGCTCGTCGAACCATCGCCCGATCGTTTGCCAAAATAGCAACTTCCCGACGAATGAGAGCTTGTAAGTCGTTTAGATCAATTGGAGGGTTGGTATAAACTTTGGATTTCAAATACCCCCAAAGGAAGAAATCACAAGGTGTAAGGTCGGGTGATCAAGGCTGCCACTCCACAGCATGGTGCAACGCGACGACTCAATTACCAACAACTCTCTTAGGCGAGCAGTAACAGCACGAAGAAGATGTGCTGGGGCCCCGTCTTGAACCCACCAAAGATGTCTGAATGTGCCCCCCGCTTGCATTGGAAAATGCTGCAAAAGCTGCGGAAACACATCAGTGTTGATAATTTCCAAATAATTTACACTGTTCACATTTGTGTCAAAGAAAAACGGACCAATTACTTCTCCGAGTTTAGAAAACTCAGAATACTCCAATGAGTATTGATGTGGCATTATTGGATGATGGAAGTGGCGTAGAAGACACATTGGGCAGAAAAAAAGCAAAATGGCACAAGAGTTGTCGACTGCTTTTTTGGAATCTTCAACTTGATAGAGCCAAGAAAAGGAAATCTAGTGAGGTACAGCATTTTATTTAAATAAATCATTGCACTAGTTTTTCATAACTTTTTGTAGCTTTTTGGTATCATTAACCTTTATTCACAGATCAAATAAAAAAAGTTGAATGAAAACCAATAAATTATTGATATTAATTATAGAGAAATAGATGAACAAATGATATATAGATTTCTTTTTGATAATGATTTTCTTGGACATTTCGACTATTTGTGTAAAAAGGAAATTATTTAAAAGAGCTCTTTATGCAGAATTGTTTTTTATGTATTGTCATTTATTTCTCAAGGCCTTGAATCAAGATGATCTTTCTGAAAACCCAACAACTACTCAAGATGATCTTGCACTCAGTCCTATGAAGTCTCGCCGTCGCTCAAATTTAGCTAGCCAACAGTATGAGGCGCCAAATGTGACAAAATATGTTATAGTAGTGTGTTATGTATTATTTGAAATATACAGGTTACTCCTTGGTATATATGTATTAAAGATTTGTGATATATGTTACAAATTAAAACCTGCAACATGTATCACTATCTGTCATATACATCGTAATTACTGATATATATCACACCTTGTAATATATGTTACGCCACTCGTGATATATATTACGAATAAACTGTGATATATCATTGAAGTCGAAACATCGTGATATATATCACAAGAACATCGAAATACTTCATCTTATCCTTTGTATTAGGTGCCAGCCAAATAACATTGCTGGGTACGGCGGGGGGGGGGGGGGGAAAGGCATTGAACATTGAACTAAATGATACAAGGCAAAAACACTGACATGAAGTATCGCTAGTTTCCCAAAATGGCGGCAGCGCCAGAAGACAATATTGAGACATTTTTGAGAAATATTCCAAGTCAAATTGATGAAGCTCGTCATCAATTATTTTGTAATAATATTAATGTCATCGAATTCATTCAGCGAGCCTAGAGGACAGCCTATTTGTGGTAAATATACTTCAACAGCGTTCTTCAGAGCGTCAAGGCGGTGCAGCCGACCAACAGCTTCAAGATGACCTATGCTTTTTGGTGGGTGAATTACAAACAATGTGCAACAGTTACGATGAACTTTTGTTAAGAAATGACACTTCCCACCAACTAAATTTCACTTGCCAATTAGAAGAGTCTCTTAAAGGAAGAAAACGATACAATCTTCCACAAACTGCTCTCACAAACTTACATAGAATACACCAAAGTTGGGTCCAAGTTGCAGCCGAAGTTGGAGTAAGCTACCGAACTCTCTTGCGACGTTGTCACGAGTACAGCTTACCTGTTAGCAATACAAGTAGGCCACGAAACGTATACACTGAAATTTCGCAAACTGATTTGTGTAGTTAGAGAAGTTATCGAAATTATAGATAAGTTAAGATAGATAGATAGAGAAGTTAAGAAATATAGTTAGAGAAGTTTTGGAAATTTTACCTAACGCTGGTGAAACGTTTGTGTTGGGTGCCTTAAGACAACAGAATATTCAGATTCAGCGATGGAGAGTGCGAAATGCAATAAGCATTGTGGATCCATTAAGTCGTGCCATGAGGCGAAGTGTAGCTATTCCACGTCGAGTTTACAGTGTCCCATGTCCCAATGCATTGTGGTGAGTTTATTTTAACAACTTTGTAAACATGAGTTACATTTAACATTGTAACCCCACAGCAAATCATATTCTGGCTTAAGAAATTGGCCTAACAATTTTTCCAAAGGGTGTATGGTGTGATAACTTTACAAAGATGCTCTGTATTTAATGAAGTATTTAGATTGTATTTTGGTACTCATAAAAAATTCTTTTTTTATGCTTAGGCATATTGATGGACACCACAAAATGATTCGTTGGCGTTTGGTGGTACATGGAGGGATAGATGGTTTCAGCAGGAGCATAGTATACTTAAAATGCTCCCCCAACAATTATGCAGCTACTGTCCTTGAATTATTTCAAGACGCAGTTCAGAGATTTGGCCTTCCATCAGGGGTTCGTTCTGATTTTGGTACGGAAAATTTTGATGTTGGCAGGTTCATGTTACATCATCCTCAGCGAGGACCAAACAGGGGCAGCATGATAACCGGGAGAAGTGTTTACAACCAACGAATTGAACGACTCTGGGCTGACCTTAAAAGAGTAGTTGTTGCCTACTATATGAGATTGTTTTCCCATTTGGAAAATGTGGGTGCTTTAGATGCCCTCAATGAATACAATTTGCTTGCACTACACTATATATATTTACCAAGAATTAAACAGGGCACCATATGAAAGAGAGGACTGGAACAATCATCCACTAAGTACAGAAGAAAACTGCACTCCTCTCTCAATATGGCATTCAGGTGTAACCTCTCTTCTCAACTCACAATATAGTGCAATTGAAAATATTACTCAGGGTAATATAAACTGGCACAACTTTGGGATTGATGAGGATGGACCTGTTCCAGACACCAGCACCGACAATGATATACAAATTCCAGAATTTCAGACAAACCTTACACATGAACAGTGGCAACATATAGGGAATATGGTAAATCCTCTAGCTAATGATGGAAACCATGGCTGTAACCTATATTTAGAAACTTTGAATTTTATAAGTGAGTTTGTAAATAATTAATAGTTCAATTTTAAGAAACTACAATTCTTAACATTCCATTTTATTCAAGATATCCTAAAATTTTGTATCTAACACAGGAATAATGGTATATATATACAATAACACAAAATATGAAATCAATGACAAAATGAACTATAGTGTAAGACATGCAAATAAACTATGATTGTAAAGAAAGTATTGCCTCTTAGTTGTCATTGCATAAAAGAATTTTAACTAAATAACAAACAAACAGTTAACCAGGTAACAATTTCTTAACTTTAAATGTGAGTATGAATTTGCTTATTAAAATTTGCCAAATGCAACTTTTCCATTAGCAATGGAAATATCCATTTTCTTCACAAACTCCTTGTACTCTTTGTGCACAGTGGGGATGGAGAGTTTATTAAAGCATGTGTCTGCCATTGCTAAATCATTGTGCAAGTCATTTGGTAAAAATCCAACTTTCATCTCATCTTTCAACATTGGTAGCAAAGGCCAGCCGGTCCAAAACTGCACAAGATCCTTTAGTGTTTCCTCCTAAATGAAATTTAATTGCATGTAAATAGATGCCTGCTATAGACACAATCACAATTTTACATAATTATTGACAATAAGACTTCCATTGCATCTTATACTGTATGTATAAGTTTTCAAGTTATATGTAAACAACGAGTTTGAGTGTTTCATCAGGGGATCTAAACACAAGAAAACAGTATGCACTTCTATGTATAACTTTTGCACTTCTTGGTGTAAAATGGCGACATCGAGTATAGTTGACACAATATCGTTTTCTGACTTCAAGCCACAACAGAGGTCATCAAGAACTGGAATACGTTTGGTGATACCTTCAGATATCAAGACACATTCATGAGCTAGCAACCTTGAATCAGGACGAACTTCAAGATGTGGAAAACCACCTGCTAATAATGCCTCAGATATATTGCTGTATTCATCGGAATTCATGAATTTTTGGAGTTCGCTATCTGGACAATTTAAAAGCTACAAATTTAAGAATACAACATGGATAAGACAAGTTATTATAAAATGACTGTTAAGTAATTGTTAAAATTACCCTGAACACCTGTATATAAATCAGTGTTTATCACCTGACACTCATATGTCGCCAATCATTAGAGAAAAAATTCATGCATCCACAGTTGTGAGCAATCATTGTTGCCAATAATTGAGGTGTATGAGAAACAGGAAGGGTTAAATGCCTTTTATTGAACCACCTACCTCGTCTAGATTTTGGCGCAAGCAAGGATCTAGAATGTCCTGAAGTGTGAGGTGTTCTAGCACACTATCCCGGTTACCACTGACAATGTAGTTTGA
Source organism: Dendronephthya gigantea (assembly GCF_004324835.1). Lineage (NCBI taxonomy): Eukaryota > Metazoa > Cnidaria > Anthozoa > Malacalcyonacea > Nephtheidae > Dendronephthya > Dendronephthya gigantea. Next base: position 1,608,277 of record NW_021163049.1, read on the forward strand.
AACTGCCAGTGAAACTCCCTCCAAACCTCTGTATTTATTAAGGAGGGAATCGAGGACCATCTTGCCAACCATTTCAAAGAAATGAGTTGACACCAATTCGTAGTTATTAACTGGAAGCAAATGACCTGGTTCACCTTCAAAAATTCTAATACCGTTGAAATCCCCTCGAAGCAGTTCATCCATTAATATGCAAAAGAACTCTCTCCTTGGTCCACCAGCATCAACTCCAGGTTCAAACATGCCTGAGCTTACAAACTGCACATTCAGGGGATTTCGAATTTTGAAAGATGGATTCTTGTACTTCTTCATGATTTGCTCAATCATGCTGTGTTCTCTTCCTATGACAAGGTCCATCTCAGGTGCATGGCTCACATTTACATTATCGATGAATGTATGTAAAGCATCCAGGGGGTTCAGCTTCCTTATTTTTGTGTGGGAGATAGGCATTGTCCATTCATCACTTTCAACACTGTCTATAATGTAAAAATACAGAACTGAAATTTAAAAATCACATTGAAGAAACCTATTAACTGGAAGTACTCTTACAATTCTATGTTAAGTAGTTAAACATTTTACTGTACTCTTCCATAGTGAAATCCACAAGCATTATACTCATCAGTAGAAACATGTTGCCTGTTAATGCAGTGCTGAAATACACTGTTCACAACCATTGTGGTAACATCAGTTTACATGATCCAATTCACTTCATGATGGAATGTAGTCTGTCATTGATAAAGCATTACTGCATTGCCTTTAGGTGATTTACAGCTCTTATATAAACATGTATCAGAAGTGAATTGGATCTGACTAAATTGTGCACAGACCTTGACAGTATTTGTTTTTCTTTGTGCACAATCTGTAATTATTTGTATTTTACCTTGTATTTTACCTTATTTTAATGTGTGAGTAGAAATGCTTTTCTACACAATTTTATGATCACTGTCAGCCATTATTTCCCTATGTAATTACCTATGTCATCATTATCTTGGTTATCCAAAAGATAATTGATAGCACTTGTCAAATTTTCCTCTAGGAGGGCACGTTCAATCCGTTTGCTACTTTCATCAGGAAATCTATTTTGCAGCTCTTGCTTTTTCCAGTCAGAGGTTTCATTCAAAGCTATCTGATTGATTCCAGGGCTATCTGGTGTATGTGAAAAAATACTCTGGAATCTAGGCTTTTCACTCTCTGCTGACTGTCCTTCCTCGTCATTTGCATGCAACCTTAAAGCCTAGGACAAATTAAAATAAAACAGAAAAAAACAGTAAATATTAGTCTGTCACATTGCCACAAGCGCAAATCTACAGGTAGCATGTTTTAAAATATCTTACATCCTTGCTCATTAAAGCATATCAAAACAAATCAATTCCTTAAGTGCTGTAACTGCCAATACTATATATTTATCTGCAAGTGCTAAATGCTATACTTTGATAGTATATCTCCAAATGTTCTCTGTTATAATATCACCATTTGCCATTAACATAGTATTCAATAATTTGAAATTCATTTGAAAAGTTTCTAGTAATGCATAATTGCACAACCTCATACTCAGGATGATGCTCCTAGTCTTTTACTGTGGTTATTAGAAGACACAGGTTTGCTCTCTTTTGTATTTTTAAAAGCAAAAAGCAATAACAGTGCCAATGACAGTGCCTTTCACAATCCACAACCTGTATTGACTCCAATTTTTCAATAATCCATACACAAGTTCATGTACTTACATTGTTCACATGATGTTGGGTGTTGATCATAATTGCACTTGTTCCTGCTTCATCTAAACAATAAACAATATAATTCTTTTGATAGGCAACCTTAAAATACATGTATACACATTGCCAGCACCATAAACCTCTTGGTTATTAAATTATAAGTGAAGCTATTGGTTAATAAAGTAATTTATATAAAATCTTCAGTCCAAATGTGCTATCAGCTTTTCAGACCATATTAAAATAGATGGCCAATAACAATTCTAAAAAAAAATTATTAATGTGGAAATGTTATTTTTACCTTCATCTGATGATTGACCTGCTTCTTCAGACTCCAAGTGACGCTACAATAATTAGAAATAGTTTGGTGTTGAATAGTGTATTAAATAACAAGACAGATACTACCTCACAGATGATGGTACATGACAAATTTAGATCTATTTCAATATATTGTTTTAATACCTCGAGTATAAGCCAGACAGTCCTTTGCGTAAACAGCTTTCCCACTCTCTCACCATCTAGACTCTGACCTGGCGTCAGGTTAGGAGCGACAAGTTCATTACCAACACCAATTACAATCTTAAAACTTTGATAAACTAATTTTAATAAAAAATTTATACTTATGTATATTTAAATAATCATATTCAATTTTCTAGTTCTTCAGTATATTTAAATGCGAAGTTATATATTAAAGTGAAAAAAAAACAAGATGAAATTGAGGGTTTTATTCACAATATTCATCACCGAATCTGAGGTGAATAATTGTTTTACTGAAGTATAATTTTATAGGTGATTATTGGAGAAAAATTCATGGAAGAACAATTCATGTTATTATACCTTATAGCTTGAAGTTTGTCTTGGAATGCTGCACGAAGATGCCGATACACATCATCCTCTGTCCAATTTCGGCAAAAATCAAACGAGTTTATGACTTGTCCTTTCCTCATGAGGTCAGCTTTTTTTTCCCCTTTACAACTGACGAGGCAGTGGGGCTGCTCAACAAAACTACCTCCCTTGTAAATGTCACATTCGCAGCTGGTTTCGACAGTGAACTGGAACTTCTGCGACCTCGGGAGTTATTATTGTTACGAGATCTTGCTAAACGAGCTCCCTAAACCAGGCAGAAAACTTGCAACTGTTCCACCACCTTGCTGTTGTTGGCCGGTGACGCCCCACGTCGAAAAATTGCATTGAACTCCGCGACAGGACTAGCGTAGGATGTTTGGCTACGACTGCTTAGACTTGTACTTCGATTCTGATAAGATTGAGTATTACTTGTAGGGGAAATTGATACCGAGCTTGACGAGGTGCTTGATGCTATCAGTCCTCCATTTGTCGTTGTTTGTCCTTGTGTAGTTGACGGCTGCTGGTTCGAGCTTTCGATCACATCGGTTATTAGCGAACGAAACTGTGGATTGTTAACCACATTCTGGACAATCGAATCTACATCTCTACATTCATCTTTATGCAAATCAGCCATTGTATACGTAATACGCTGATACTATAAAAGCTACGAAAGCATGCAAGAAAATGGCAACACGAGGCAACCCAACACGAGAAAACCACGGAGGCGGGAGACAAGGTTGCATTACGAGTAGGAAAACGGCGCGAATTTGCTTTTACAGGCCAATACTTCATATTGTAGCCTTGTATCTACCATCGAAAATAAATTTACGTCCCCCCCGGTACCCAGCAATGTTATTTGGCTGGCACCTAATACACGGGATAAGATGAAGTATTTCGAAGTTCTTGTGATATATATCACGATGTTTCGACTTCTATGATATATCACAAGTTTATTCGTAATATATATCACGAGTGGCGTAACATATATTACACAGTGTGATATATATCAGTAATTACGATGTATATGACAGATAGTGATACATGTTGCAGGTTTTAATTTGTAACATATATCACGCATCTTTAATACATATATACCAAGGAGTAACCTGTATATTTCAAATAATACATAACACACTACTATTTATTAACATATTTTGTCACATTTGGCGCCTCATACAAGAGTCACTATCAAAACAATCACATTGTTTTTTTTGTGAAAAAAAAAAAATGATATCAAATCTTCATGCTACTACAATGCTCGAGGTTGATAAAAGAGTTCGCAACTGTGCAGCTCTTTTAAACAATAATAAACTCATTGCCAAACTATCCACTGGTGATATGATAGCCACTGAAGCCAAGTACCATGGGAAATGCTTAGTTGGTTTCTACAACAAGGTTAGGAAAGTGAAATCATCTGCATTTGAACATGAAATTGCTGGAGCTCTGAGGGAAGCAAAAAGAAGAGATTCAGATGCATGGCATCTTGCCAAAGCTGCAAATATAATAAGAAAAGACATGTTAAAGGTTAAGAATTCATTTAATGGAACATTCAATGATGACAAGCCAGAGGAATTCAGTTCCAGAGTCATTGAAAACTCTCGTAGCACTCCTGTTAAAAGGGCCGACTGCAGACATAGATCCAAACAACAATCAAGCCTGCCTTACAATCTCACAGCTTATCCAATTTAACTGTGTTACAAAACACTGCGCCAAACCTGAATCAAAGGGAAACACTTATCATGTCAAATACAGAGAATGTCCTGTTCCCATATATGCTGCTTTGAAAATTCACGGTTCTACTAGGGATAAATCTCTGGTCGAGGCTTTCTATAAGGTAGGCCTGTGCATATCATATGACAGACGTCTGTCTATCACTACTGATACTGCCAACAGCATCATTAAAAGGTACGAGGCCGAAAACACAGTCTGTCCTGCTAACCTTATGGATGATTTGTTCACAACCGCTGCCGTTGATAACGTAGATCACAATCCCAGCTCAACCACTGCTAATGATGCATATCACAGGACTGCTATTTCTTTAGTGCAGCACCCTACCAATGAGAACTCTGGTCATAAACGGACTGTTAATACTTTTGATGAATCTTCACACAACTCATCAAAGAAATTGCACCAACTTCCACCATTTTACAGCGAAGTCCATCTTGTTGCTAAGCCCCCAAAAGATTTCTTTGCAGCTCCTGGTACTGTCACTACTGAAACGTTTGATCAATCAACCAGCGAGCAAGAAACCGAAATTGACTGGCTAGAGAGCATAAGGCAACAGTCCTCCAAGAAAGACCTAGCTGAAGATGAATGTGTTTCCTGGGGTTCTTATCGTGCATCTCACTCAACACCATCTTGTTATGAGCCTGCAATCATCAGCCTGCTTCCTATGTTCACTGAAAATGCTCATTCAGTTGCCATGATTCAACACTCAATTAAAGTCATAAAATCAGCGGTGAAGCATGTCAATCTATCTCAAGTCCCTGTTGATAGCCTTTGATAGCCTTGCTATTGCCAAACAATTGCAGTGGACGAATGGTAATGAGTTTGGAGAAGATAAGTTTGTTTTCATGATGGGTGGACTGCACATCGAAATGTCCTTCCTTAATGTGCTGGGCAAGTGGCTTACAGGAAGTGGTTGGGCCGAAATGATTATAAATGCTGAAGTTGCTAGATCAGGTGTCGCTGATTCCTTTCTGAAGGGTAAACATGTAACATGTACTCGATGGGCCCACCAAGTAACCGCTGCATGCTTACATACACTCATGACAAATGCATACAAAGCTGACACTGCAGATGCAGCACTTGAAAACATTGAATGCCTATCATTCAAAGAATGGAAAGAAAAGCAAGAGAGTGCAAGCCCTCAGTTTCAGTATTGGTCTAGAGTGCTTTATTTACAGTTGTGTCTTCTACGACTCGTCAGATCATTTCGAGAAGGAAAATTCAAACTCTATATTGAATCAATCAAGGAATTGTTGCCATGGGTATTTGCTCTAGACCACCAGAATTATGCTAGATGGCTCTCCGTTCATTTGAGAGACATGCTAGAGCTTTCACAGAAACATCCTGATATACACCAAGAGTTTACCAGAGGCTCCTTTGTTGTCCACAAGACACAGAAGCCATTTTCGTCTATTGCATTAGATCATGCACATGAACAGGTGAATGCAGTAGTGAGGGGGGAAGGAGGGGCAGTGGGCTTCACTGAAAGTCCTGATGCACTGTTAAGATGGATGGTATCTGGTTCCGAGGTGTCAAGAATGGTAGAAGAGTTTGAAATCAGCGTGAAAACAACCAAGAACAACAACAAACACCATGAGCAAAGCCTTCAACACAAAGCAAATTCCTTAAACATGTCCAAAATCTGATATTGGCATTTGAAGAATCTGGCAACCCATTCCTAGACAAGAGCAAAGACCTCACTGCCTTACACACAAAAGATGTCATAGACGATGATGTTGTTAAATCAGTAAGAGATGTAAAAGATGTAGGAGAAAAGCAGTTTAAGTAATTTGTAAAAGAGCGACTTGTTGAGAGGAAACTGACCATCACTGAACCGTTGAAAAAGAACAATCTTAAGATCATCAGTACCCAGTCAAAGAAAGTAGTCTCTAAAGACAAGGCTAAGGTGAAAGAGCTGAAAGAGGACTGTGAGCTTTTTTCTAGATTGTTCATAGCCTGCCAAAGCAGTGAGGGTAACTTAGACGAATTTTTCATCTCTGAAAATCAGCCATGGCCTCCTTTATTGGCCCAGAGTGGAAAATTAAGAAGTGGACAGAAAGCAGACCTTATCAGGTGCATTCTCAACCAAGCCGGAGATCCTCCAAGCAACGTCCAAGCTGACGCAGTAACCCTCGACGGTGCTGTAATTGTTTAAATGCTCCCTGTTAAAACAGCTCGAACATTCGATGAGTACTTTAATACTATTTTTGTCCCATATGTACTTCATCAGCTGGAGACAGCAAACCGAGTTGACCTTGTGTTTGACGAGTACAGGCAGGATAGTTTAAAGGCTGCAACTAGAGAAAAACATGGAAGTGGGCAACGCCGAAGAGTTTTACCCAATGCATTGATTCCCAGTGATTGGAAGGGATTTTTGAGAGTAGACGAAAATAAGACAGAGCTTTTCAGGTATCTTTCAGAAAAGGTAAGAGATTCACTTGAAAACAAAAGCATGCGACATCATTATGACTGACTGACAACTATTTTCATCGTCTTTTTAGGTTGCTACTCTTCAATTACCAGATGGCAAAGTACTATACTCAACAAGTGGACCCAATGTCTTGTCTACGTTAACCACAAGAGAGAACATGGATCAAATTCAGCCTTGCACCCATGAAGAGGCTGATACCCGTCTTCTACTTCATGCTTTAGATGCCCAGAGATGTGGTCATCAGCATATAAAGATACGAAGCAATGATACCGATGTTGTGGTGCTAGCGGTATCATCTTTTCGCATAATTGGCGCAGAACATCTATATGGCACTGGGAAAGCGCTAAAATATATTCCCATTCATCACATCGCGTCAATGTTAACCCAAGAAGAAGCTGAAACACTGCCACTATTTCATGCAATAACTGGCTGTGATACGGTCTCATTTTTCTGTGGTCGTGGAAAAATAACTGCTTGGGAAATATGGTGTGTCTTTCCCGAGCTGACAGAGCATATGTCCTCTATTCAACCAGGGATCACAGACATCAGTAATGAGTTCCTAGATGCTTTTGAAAGGTTCGTGGTGTTGACCGGACAAGTACCTTGACTAGGGTCAACCCATTGAGACAAGAATTGTTTGCAAGGAAATCAAGACTCCTAGAAAACATTCCTCTGACTCAAGCGGCACTTTGGCAACATATTAAAAGGGCTGTATACCAAGGTGTTTTCGTATGGGGTCAGACGCTCGTTGCCCAGCCAATTCTGCCCAGTGCGTCTAACTGGGGATGGAAGCTTGATGATCAAGGCTGGACCCCCTATTGGACATCATTACCACAAGCTAAGGAAATATGTTATGAACTAATCAAGTGTGGTTGCAAGAAAGGATGTGGTGGGATGTGCAAGTGTAAAAAGGCCAATTTAGTTTGCACCAGTCTATGTAACTGGAGGTGGCTGTGGAAGCTGTGACTGAGAACTTAATGCCTGTTTAATATGCTTGTTTATTAAGTAAAACCCATTGTTTATACATACCCAATTTTTAATGGTAGCAAAAGTTTTTATATGTAAAAATAACCATTGTTTCATGACACAGGGACCCCAGTCATATCGAAGAAATGTTGAAACAGTCATCAAATATGCTTAAATATGCTAATGTTTTCTCCAAAATGACGATAACAGCTACTACAATAATATCATGCAATAAGCATCCAATTTGGAGATTAATAAAGATTTTTTCAGTTGAGCCTCGTTTTCATGTTTAACATTTTGGGGCATGCTCAGTTCTTGACTCCATAGACGAAATTAGAGTGACTCCATATCCAAAATTATTCACCTTGGTGAACTTAGTAATCATGCCAAGTTTCATGCTTTTATCACCAGTTTGAACAATTTGAGCAATAACAGCTGCACTACTTTGCCTTGTATGAGGCAATTAAACCTTATTTGGCACAACCCACTAAACATTTTCTGCAACAAATATTTTAATACAAAGTGATGTGACCATTGGAATTTCTCTAATAACACACACAGGGCAGATCCAGTTATCACCTACATACAGACAGAATACACTTGATTCATTTTATAGTTTATACTGGTCAGCTCCTATTAATTAATGTAAGCAATACTTGCAAAAGACAATTTCAACCAAACTGATTTATAGGACAGACAATGACCATTATTTTACAACCTATTCCTATAAAATGCCATTGTCCATTGAGATCCTTTTAGAGAAGTAGTAATATTAAACACACCTCTGCACCCCACACCTGCTATTTTTTCAACCACTCAAAAAGAAATACGAGGTATATATGACTTTGTTCTTGACAAATCCCACAAATGTGTTAAGTTATGGTATAATTTGCTGATCTGTTTAAGAAATTTGCACCTGAAAGGTGTCTACGACTGTGTTTTACATCTATTCATCTCTGTCGCACTCCAAAACGTTGTCGAAAATACTTATTTTGTTTCTGATTGAGTTTATTTGAATGTAAAACAGGCCCCCAATGTTCTTGAATGTGTGCTTTCATTTTTAGTCCTCTACCTCGCTATAACAAGACAAAAACATTGGAAAATATAACATTTTCCCTATAGTTCACTCCTCAAGGTGGTCACAGTAAGATGGCGGTCGTACGCCACTTGGCTTCAATTTCTGTATCTATGATTCAACGGTATCAACGGTCTCACTTTTGTAGCAAAATCTTTTATCCACTGCGAGTAGTAAGTGAAGAGCCCTACCACTTGTTTATGTGCTTTCTGATCTCTGGGGACAGGTAATTCTCACACCTGGGCTCAACACCTTTCAGGATCAGGTTTTATTTCTCTATTGTTAACCACGCTGCCAAGAATACTAATGGTTGTGGTTGAGAATATGCACTTTACTTGATTCAATGTCAAATTTTGTCTCTTTGCGGCATGTAGGGAACTTTCAAGATTTCTGTCATAACGAGTGTGATCATGACCACAAATTGTGATGTTGTTGAGGTAAGCAAAGGTATCTTCTAAAGATTCATCTGAGATAAAGTTGTCCATTGTTCTTTGGAATCCTGCAGCACAATTAGTCACTTTAAATGGCACTCTTCTCTTCTTCTCTAATTGGAACTATACATCTAGCTGAGTGAATCAATTTATTGTTTGTGAGTAATCAATCACCAGTCTCTTTCTATGCCTCTCCTTCTGAGTCACAACGACTTGAGCTCTCCACAGTTAATAACTAGGCTCTATGATACCTTCCTCCAAACATTTTTGCACTTCAGTTGTAATGAACTCTATTTTCACAGCTATATCTCCTAGATTTAGTAGTCACTCGTTTGCAATCAGCTGTCAGGTATTGAAATAGGAATGGGGTTTCCGCATTCAAAGCTGTCAAGCCACATACTTTCAAGGGTTGGGCAGCCCCACCATCCCAGCTAGCACACAACATTATCCCTTCCAACTGTAGCGAAAGTATTTGAACAGGAAGTCCACCAACAACTGTATAATTTCCTAGAAGAAAGTCAAATTCTCCATCCAAGCCAACCCAGATTTAGAACAAGGAAATCGACACAGACAGCTCTCTTATCAGTTGTGGATAAGTGGTTGGAAGGCATGAACAGCCAAATATCAGTTATTGTATTCTTAGACTTAGCTAAGGCATTTGACACCATTAGCCATGCTAACTTACTAAGAAAATTACGCGCAATAGGAGTTTCTGACTTGGCTCTTCAGTGGTTCTCCTCATATTTAGAAAATCACGAACAACTAACAACCTATAATGGAGTGATGTCCCAAAAACACCAAATTTCGTATGGAGTCCCACAAGGATCAGCTCTGAGTCCGTTGTTATTCCTTATATATGTTAACAACCTACCTGATTGTGTAAAGAACTGCGAAATTAATATGCTCGCAGGCGATACGGCTCTGTTTTTTACCGGTCGTAGTGAATCGGAAATTGAACTAAAACTCAATTCTGACCTAATCTTGATCTCGGACTATTTAGAAGCGACCAAATTCGTGATAAATACGACCAAAACCGAGTTTATGGTGCTTAGAACCCATCAAAAAGTAGTCAACGTCCGACCGTTACAGATTTATTTCGGTTGTTATTTAGTTAAACACGTCGAAATGACCAAATCTTTGGGAGTAACGCTGGATTCTCATCTATCATGGACACCGCATATAGATAATCTCTGCAAAAAGATTTCTTCCCGAGTTGGTGTTTTGAGGCTACAAAAAAAGGCTACAAAATGCTACAAAAAGGCTACAAAATCGGGCGGCAAGAATTATTCAAAGAAAGAGCAACTCAGCTTGAATGTGGGAGATCAAATTTACGTATTTGTCAGGGCAAATGTTCATTCTTAACATATCAAATGTCCCAGTGTCACACAACTCATCTCATCATCGTCATGAACATTCTTACAATGCAGGAAATAAGTATAGTTAAAAACACATACATATATAATCCACGCCAAGTTCTTTTGGTTATTAGGAACCTACACCTACACCTACAATACTCTGTAGGATTCCTATATTGTTGAACATGATTCGCTTCAAAGTAAATTTGGAGTTGCAACACAGGTAATAATATAGGCAAAAATGTTCTCTGTGTTCACCATACTTACCCTTGACAGGCATATTCAAACCTAAGAATGTAAATTTTGTGTGCCTAGGCCTTTGGACCCTAGGAGGCGGTTCAAATGGATGTACACTGCATCTAAGAATTATATGCAAAATCGTTTTTCCACTGCATTTCATTTGGTTTTTAAAAGAGGATTATAAAATTTCGTATATATTATGAAAACACTGTAACATGTCCACAACTGAAGCTTCTGGCTGATCTGATCAGTGGTAAACAAACAGCGGCCATTTATGCTTTAAATAGGGATCTTGGGCGTCCATTTTTATATGCATATTACACTTATACTGCTATTTAGCAAATTGATACTATGGAAAAATTTATAAAATGGGACAGTATTGTCTTTCTAGGTAATTTTAATCAATATATTCTCACACACATTTGATAAATAATAAATCATATAATTATATACCTAAAATAGAAGATTAATATCACTCATTAATGTTTAATGTATCATTCAAGATTTGATTTGACTAAAAGTAGCCCTCGATCCATCAATGAATTATTTCTAGGAGAGGACAAGGAAAGGTAGGTGCAAATTCGCTTGATAAAAGTATGAATTTTCTTTCAAACTGAATTTTAAATGGCTAGGTCATCAGATAGGCTTACTCAATTTAAAGTCTTATTGAAGGGTTCCATTAATGTTATTTAACTTGTTTCTTGTTAGTATTATTCAAATGTAAAAGCGGAAAATTACTTCCACTGTTACTATTTGAAGCTAGCTAATTTGAAGCCAACTTGGCTTTGTATATTTGAAATATTCTCAGTCAGTCGTGAGGGTCAGCTATGGCTATTTAAATATTTAATAGGTTAATAGTCTTGAATTAACTGAATGTATAAATATTCATGACACTTTGCTAAAGAAAAATTGTCACCTGAACTAAGCTTATACTACAGTATATATTTATAAATTGACATGATTCAAGAAGCTGCTTTGTTCCAGTATTAGTGTGTTACCTGTTAATTAGAACATGGATGTATATTTTAACAGGGGAAAGAATATCTTATAAAATGGGATGGATATAGACGGGCAGCATGTACATGGGAACCACAGGAACATATCCCTCAGCACCTAATAAGGTATATACACTTTTGAGAATATTTTACATATAAATATGAGATGATATTTAAAATAAACGTTTACATTACAGGTCTCTTTATGATAGCCCTAAGCCAAGCAGCACAAGAGTGGAAGAGGCTGTGGTGAAGTTCTTGTGTTGCTTAAAGAAAAAGCTGAAGTCCAAGTCACTGGATCCAATATGTAATGTTGACATGGACCATGATGTTTTTCGGTTTTTGTTTAACGGAAAAGGACGTCCTGCAAGCTTGGCAGCTGCAATTCTTCTGGATAAACATGATTTTGATAAGATGCCTATGCTGGATGGATCATGGTAAGGCGCCGTCTGTAGCAAGCATTTCAAAACCGCACATTTTAAGAGAATTGTGCTTGGAGAAAAAATTTGTTTTGAAAATGTCACAAGCCAAAAACTCCTTGGACTGGTCATTGATAGCCACTTGTCCTGGAAAGCTCATATAGACCAACTGGCCTCACAATTGAGCAGAATCATTGCTCTATTTCGCAGGATAAATGTCTATCTACCTCATCACTCAAGACTTCTTTTCTACAAAATCTACCTCCAATTGAGAATCGACTACTGCTGTACCATTTGGGGAAACTCACCACATATCTCTAGAATATATAAACTGCAAAAACTTATCCTTAGATTAATTTATAACCAGTCTAAAATATCTCCATCTAAACCTCTTTTTATCCAGTCTAAAATATTACCAATCAAGTATAGAGTGTTGTTTAAAACAGCAGTATTTGTTCATAAAGCTTTGAATAAACTTAGTCCAGAATATCTCAGTAACATGTTTACACCATTGGCAGCTGTATCACAACGAACTACGAGAAATTCAACCAACATGAACCTCTGGATTCCAAATTTCAAGCTAGCATGTACCAGAAGTGGGCTGCGGTACAATGGGTCAGCTGTCTACAACATGTTGCCAAGGAAAGTCAAGATGGCCAGCACAATCAGATGTTTCAAGCATGAAACATTTAACTTTTTCTTCGAAATGTTTGTCAATAGTAATTCGTAATTTTTCCTGTATGTATTTTTGTGGTGTAAAAGCATGTTGTATACATAATATGTCATATGTTTGTAATCGTCCTCTATATAGAAGGCCCAGTGGAAGATTAGCATAGGCTAAACTGGTGTGCATGTACTATATGTATGTACTATATACCTTCTTTAAATAAAGTTTATTATTATTATTATTATCATGGTTGTATTGTTTAAAGAAGAATGGGGAAGGAAGTAAAGTTGACTTTCCCATCAGAGCTAAAGCAATTGTAAGAAAATCAACTTCACATTATACTCTAGATGAAAACAATGCTCTTGTACAAGCCCCCTCATTTATACAAGAGATTGTTTCATTCTATATTACAATGAATCCTTGTAGTGTAGACAGTTTAATTGAACACTGATCTGTACACAGCCCTAGCAATTTTAAAAACAATCCCATTCATGCATAAATAATTTACTGAGTGGAGATGGAAGTGCATATAAAAATTTTTATTAGCAAAAGCAATTGATGTCATTAATTTGAGGGCATTATTGATAGCAATTGCCATTGAGAATTGCATGGGCTTTATACAGTGGTTACTATAGTGAGCAAATGCATGTCAGTTTCCACTTAAGCAGGGATGCTTTCTTCTCTCTTCAAAGATACCGGTGGTCCAATATTCATCATTTTGTTAAACATATTTGTTTGGTACCCTTTCATAATGTTTAAGACAGTCAAGTCGTTTCAATGCCAGAAGAGTGTCTTTACATCCATCATGTTTATTTGATTTGTTGTGATAAATGGAGCGAACAACATCATTAGTTTTCTCAACTCCTTGACCATTGAATATTTTAATGCCGGAGTATTGTAAAAATCTTGGTACGTGATATACAAGTAAATGTATATAAGGAGTTATGTTTGCTTTGCCATACCCTTCTTCTTTATCTTTAAGTGATAAGAATAATTTGACCCATTCGGTTGCCTAAGAATATTGAAATATATATTTATTGCATTTTCAATTCTATCTTTATAAATATACGACACTGAATCTGTAGAAATCAAACTATCTAAAACTGTGGTCCATTTTGAATCCTCGCATTCAATCATGGATCGTTTCGACACAAACTGTACATATTGTAAATCTGTAGGGTTCAACTGCATGGATAAACATACCTGACCAAAAAAAGAATCCTTTTGTTCCTGTGTAGGTGTCCAGTCAGAAATAATATTGTACACATTTCAAAGTCCTTAATTAAAAATTCTAAATTAGTTACTAAAACATTGACAATCAGGCAGAGGTGAAGGTCTTGAAGGTAATGAAAACTAGCCATATTTTGTACTTAGTTTCCTGTCCCAGTTGTTTAAACCAAATTTACATACCTGCCAAATTTGTTGTACGATTTCACATATTTCTGGTTTCAGAAATTGATCAAATTTGGAAGGCAAATTCCTGAGTAATTTTTTCTTCTTATCGCCAACCAGGCTTGTCCACTCATATTTGCTTGTTCTTTTCCCATTGCCATCCAAACTTTCCCAAACACTGAATGTGACACCACAAGAATTTATCATTTTCACAGTATTTTTTAAGTGTAATCCTTTTGGCTCATTGGCTTTCTTGGACTTGTCTTCACACAAATCTCGCCTAATTGCAGTTAACAGTATATTCCTTTCAAGGATATCTAAAAGCAAAGTTATTTAATAGGGTATAAGATTTGAAAGATTTAGATATTTTCTAGAGTATGTTGGTCCTACTTGACTCCCGATGAACTTTCTTTAAAAGAGGTTGCACGAAGGGTGTCTTACATTTTGCATTACGCTTTAGAATGGAACATCGGCTTCTTTTAGGAACATTACACATACCAACTGCTTCGAAAACCTGTTTGGAGATCTGTAGAGGATTACGGTGGACTTCAAGTTTAAGTGAACTGAGTACCCGACCAGACACACCTGACTTTTCCTGAATCTTCCCCTTGTCTGCTCTTCCATTGCAGGATTGTGGATTTGTCGCATACTTTTTGATTGTACCATGGTCGTGTTGAAGCATTTTGGCGATTTGAAGGGTGGGTTGCTTCTGCTGTAGTGCTTGAATAATTTTGGTCGTTTCAACTTGCGTCAATGCCCCTCCGCGGCCCATCTTGCATATAAAAATGGACAGCCAAGATCCCTATTTAAAGCATAAATGGCCGCTGTTTGTTTACCATTGCTCAGATCAAGCTACAGTGTCTTCATAATATATACAAAATTTCATAATCCTCTTTTAAAAACCAAATGAAATGTAGCGGAAAAACTATTTTGCATACAATTCTTGGACGCAGTGTATGGCTTGGGTTGTGTGTGTGTTCCTTTCTCCTTTTAAACCACCTCCTAGGGTCCCAAGGCCTAGGCACTCCTAATGAGTGAGCTGGTGAGGGAAAGGAACAAATGTACATTCTTAGGCCCTGTTCATATGAGCCGGGCTGACTCGCCAGAGGCGGGATCCCGCTTCCTAAGTTGTTTCTATATGTTTTTGAAATTTGATTCACATGGAAAGCGGGCCAGCCCGCTTTGGCGAGATCTCGCTTGAGCGAGGCGAGATCTTGGCAATAACGGGCTCATATGAACGCACTAGGCGGGCCAGCCCGGTAAACCGGGCTGAAAATCTTTTAGGGAGCATGCACATTTTGCCCAGTGATTTTGCCACGCTGACTTGTCAATTTCAAAATGGCGGACAAAGCAAAAAGAAAAAATTTCCGGTGGTCAAAAGAAATGGTAGAGAACCTAATTAATTGTTTATCATCGTATAAAAGCATTATGGAATATCGAAGTTTGGACTTCGACGCTGATAAGCCATCGCAGTATAAGCATTTGAGGAAGGAAATGGCCAAGATATACGCTGAGGAAGACGAGGCTTTGTTCGGACCTGTTTCACTTGATAATTCAACAATGGCGATTGAAAATATTGAGGACTTGAGCGAAGAGGAAAGAGCACAAATGAAGAGAAGAGAATCTCGTGAAAAGGAACTCACTACTAAAGGATATAACCGCGTAGTGGAGAAAGTGAAGGAGATCAGACAGAACTTCTCCAAAGCGGTTGTTGCGGGTTCTAGAAGTGGTTGCGGAAAATAGTTTTTGAGTCCTACGACAAATTGATTACCATATGGGGTAGCTCAGCTAACACTGAGCCACTCCCGTTCGGAGTAAGCTCAGACATACTGAATAATGAAGGTGATGATGATGAGATAAGTCTTTCAGAGGATGAAGATCTCATTTTGGGAAGTAATAATGCACAGAAGAGAAAGTCCATTGAGAATGCTGTGCCCAAACTTGTGGACAATAAACGTAAGCATCTGGAAAAAAGCTTGTCAGCAGCAGAACGGGACAGAATTCTCATTAATGAGGCCAAAGAGGATAAAGCAGATCGCCACAATTTTGCAGAAGTGATGAAAGAGTCTAACCAGTGCCTATTGAAATTTATGGAGGGTATGACCAAATCAATGAGTGATATAGGTGCTGGAATAAGTCGTTCGATGGAAATGATTGCCCAAGCATCATCAAGCCGTACACATCAGTTACTCCCAGTGCACCCAATACACCAGAATATTTCTAACCAAGGTATGCAACATAACTATACATCACCAATGCAATACCCAATCTATCAGGATTATCAGCCATACACTGCTACAAATTCTATTGGAGTGGCACCAGTGACTGGTACCCAGAATCCCAACAATGAAAAACAGTATATAAACCTAAATTGATATTATGACATTGTTTCTTCCACCTGCTTTCAGTTAATGTAGGGACTGTTTTCCAAACTGCAAAAAGTTATTAAATGTTGATATTTTACAGATTTGTAAAAGTTTATATTGTTAGTCACTGTCAATGATAGCTTATTATTATAGTTAAATTGTTGCAAATGCTGTGTCAGACACTCTGAGAAGTTACAGGGTACTGTTTTTAGTTTACAAATTTTAAAAATTATTTCTTCTGTGGCTTTCTTGGTTATAAATAGAGGTGTAGTTGTCACTCCCTTTGTGTCTGCCACTGTGTCAATATTGAAACAACAATTTAACTTGTTACCAAAAGATTGTAAAATAATGTTGTGTTAAGAGTTAGGGTTTAAAGGTTTGATAAAGGTTTTTTAAAGACTTGATAAAACATTCAGTACTAAAGATATTAAGGTTATTGCTGATTCTTAGTTGTTTTAAAGAGTTAATTTACATTAAAGTATAATAGAACACAAGACTGGTCCATCATATTCTATTTGAGTTATGTATCCTTAGTGTGTTAAATTGTCTTGGAGACAAGTGCGGATGTAAGAGGTTAAAATCCTTCGAATACTGTCCCCTTCATCGGTGTTGGCAGAGTAAATTGTATCAGGTAAATTCCTATGCTCTTCTTCATTTGCTCTTATCAATTCAACTTGCATTTGCACTTGTTCTTGGTCAACATCTGTTTTATGCTGCTCACAGAAATTGTGCAATACAAAGCAAGTATAAATAACTACTGGCAATATATGCAATGATAAATCCATTTTTCTAGTCAGGATTGACCATCATGCCTTGAGACATCCAAATGCACATTCAATTGGATTTTTCGCTGACCTAAGCATCTGATTAAACACAACCTGTTCATTTGATTTACAGCTTTCATATTCTTTTAAACAAAATGGTGTTAACGGGTAAGCAGGATCACCAATCAGGTAATTGGGCACAAGGCTACAACCAGGAACAACAGACTGGAAGATTCCAGGCAGGCTGTTACTTTGTAGCTTCATGTTAATAGAGGAATTCGCAAAAACTTTAGCGTCGTGCACACTCCCTGGCCAAAGACATTCAACGTCCAAGAAAAGACCTTTGTAATCACACACAGCTTGAACGTTAAGTGAATAAAACTGCTTGTAGCAAAAATAATCGTGTGAATTTTTTATCGGTCGTTTGATTGGTACATGTGTACCATCGATACAGCCCATTGCTTGTATCATACCAAATTTTGCTTCAAATTCTGACACTTTTACTTTCATCTCATCATGGTTCCGTGGTAAGTGAATGTATTTAGGCCCTAGGTGTTTTGAAATTGCCTCACACACTTCAGCAATGATAACCGATGTAGTATTTATCGCAATACCAAATGTATTAGCCGTCATTCCGAGAGAGCCAGTATCCTTAAGATAATACAAAGTCAATGCAAGTTTTTTTTCAGTTGACAATGCTCGGTAATTAGGCGACGAAGGATTCGGTGCGATGTGTGGACATAATTCTTCTGTTAGATCCATAAAGTTCCGTTTTGAGAGACGAAAATTCTTCTTCCACGTTTCCTCTGGTGCTACACCACCAATCATATTCCGCCACCATTCTTCTGTTCTGCCAGGTTGAACCCAAAATCGTCGTTTTTTTCTGAACAATTGTTTTCGCCTAGCGTATTTCAACTTTCGGTAAAAAACCGATCGCTTTCTCCACAAATATGCCATCATGGCATCATTTCGCCATTTGATATGCATTTTGCAAACCATTAGAACACCATGCATTTGAAAAATTAAAGAAAAAAGTCCTCCCAAAACTGCTGTAAGCGATGCAAGCAACATTTTTACAATTGTGTAAAAAGCAATTTGTATTTCCCGCCATATCGCGCGTCAGCGAATGACGTAACGCTACCGGGCCAGCCCGCCTCATGTGAATCAAAAAATAAACTAGCCCGGCCCGGCAAAGCGGGCCAGCCCGGCTCATATGAACAGGGCCTTAGGTTTGAATATGCCCTTCAAGGGTAAGTATGGTAAACATGGAGAACATTTTTCCTATATTATTACCTGTGTTGCAACTCCAAATTTACTTTGGAGCGAATCATGTTCAACATATATTAACCCATTAAGTCGCATTGCGCCCCCATGCGCCCTGGAATTAGCAAGTGGGTAAGTGGCATTGCGCCCTCATGCGCCCTGAGCGACGCTGTATCTCTATTGGTCAAATACGAGAAACATACATTGTTTGTTGCCTAGCAACTTATACCCCGAATCCGCTCTTTCAAATGAGACCTCGTGCAAGCTTGTACAAGTAATACTGTCCGAGTGTTTTAAACCGTGCTCTTACAAAAAAAATTGAAATATGGCTGAAGCCCTTCGCATGTTCGATAGTAGCAAAGAAGAAGATTTCAAGGGCTTTTTGATCGACGAAACGGTTGAAGAGAAACAGCCAATCGTAGCGGGAACATCAGCAATTACGTGGCGAGAAATAGCGGGTGATTCAGACAAAGAAGAAGATTTTTTCGGTTTTTCGGACATTGAAGTAGAAGAGATTGAAAGCAAGAGCGATAGAGAGAGTGATAGTGAGATAAGTAGCGACGATTTTATTGATATTTTTGAATGGAAAGATAATTTAAGTAGTGTAAATGTTGAAGACTTCACTGCCGACTTTGGTCCTTGTCATGGGTTGGGTCAAGATGCTACCCCTAAAGACTTTTTCAACTTGTTTTTCGGCAATGAATTTCTTGACCATGTTGTGCATGCTACTATTTCCTATGCTCGTTCAAAAAGTGACCAAAATTTTTCGACCGACCGCGATGAGATGTCTGCATTTTTTGGATTGAACCTTTTAATAGGCATCAACCGCCTACCCAGAATCAGTCTCTACTGGGATTCAGATATATTTTTGGGAAATCCTGGCTTCAAAACTACAATCCCTTTGAGACGGTTTTGGATTTTGAAAAAATATTTTCACATTTCGGACCCGCGGTAAGAAAACGCAACCGATAAACTTACAAAAATTTGGCCCCGGATTTCAAAGCTTGAAAACGCTTTTCAAAATGCTTATGTACCAGGAAAAAATATTTCGATTGACGAAGGTTTGGTGAAATTCAATGGTCGTTTATCTTATAAGCAATATATGCCTAAAAAGCCAAACAAATTCGGTATTAAAGTTTGGATGTTAGCCGATTCGGATACCTACTACATGCGGCGTTTTCAAGTTTACTTAGGTAAACAACAAAATGACAATGAAAATGATGCAGAAAAGGCGCATGGTCTCGGTATCAAATTCGTTGATTTTCTGGGAAAACCCTACTTTAATGATTACCAACATTTCTATTTCGATAATTATTTTTCTTCTATCTCCTTGCTTCAGCATTTGTTGGAAAACAAAACTTACGCATGCTCGACTTTGCGCCACAAAGGAAGAACTTTCTGTCGATTTCAAAAACATAAAACTCAAGCGAGGTGAAATTAGAACTAGGCAAAATGATAATTCGGTTTGTTTGGTTTCGCAAGATAAGCGCTTAGTTACGATTCTTTCGACCAATGTCGATCCCGAGCCCAAGTTTTCGGCCCTTTGGATGAGCGCACTGGAAAAACAAAAGCCGTGCCAGAAGAAGAACACAAAAAACCCGCCGTCATAAGTATATGAATGGTGTGGACATAAACGACCAATATAGGAGCTACTACCCTGTTGGATCTCCATCGAAAAAATGGTGAAAGTATTTGACTTGGTTTTTCGTTAATATTTCAATCGTAAAGGCGTATATTCTCCAAAATTTGCAGACTGATCAATGCAATCGGTTGAAACACTTAGAGTTTCGGCCTAGCAAGGCAACTTATTTCGACCTATAAGGGCTACAAGAGAATTTCTAGCGGTCCGACTAGCCGTAAAATAGAAACTCCCGTGGGTCAAAATGTCAAAGGCCATAGTTTAGTGAAGTCTTCAGAGAGAAAACGAGCGTGTGTGATGTGTGCGAAAGTTTGAAGAAAGCGCTGCATCGGGTAGAACTTTTGAGAGCGTTTATAAATGTGCTCAATGTAATGTAAACCTTTGTAGATTAAGAGCTTGTTTTAATGAATGGCATGAATAAATTTAGTCTAATCTATAGACAAAATCTTCTATAGTTTTTATCTTGTTTTAAAAAAATAAATAGTTTATTTAAAAAGCAAAAAACTGGCCTTTTGCCAGGCAGTTGCCGAAAAAAGAAGCCCTGAAATGCAGTTCTTTTGAAAGCCGCATTATAGCACGCTAGTAAAATCTCAGTGTTTTTCCCTCAGAGGCTTACTTGTTTTACTCAAATTTATATTATATCATTGATGAATTTTCTGTTAATATAATGAGCTCAAAATCAGTGTTAGACAACTTATATTTATAGGTCAATTTTGGCTATAAATATTCTTTTCTTTGGTGCAAAAAACTATGCCTCAGAAGTCACAAAATAATTTAAAGCAAGTCAAAAATCAACTCTTGAAAAAACTTTGTTTTGATTGTTTAGCAATGCAAAATCTTTCATATTTAAAATCCAAGCTTTAGAAGTTGTGTTGTCTTGAAAATAATTTTTTAATGGATGTTTCCCTTATAATTTAAATAAAAATTAAACCCTATATATTAATCTAAATGTTTCCTAATTTTCAAGAGGTTTTATTAATTTGGCAATGAGTAACTTTGATGCGCGGATTCATTCTTTATTACAAATATTAAATATTTATTCTGATAGTTTAAATATAGATTTGTTATTTCTAAAATTTACGCTAATATTTATAAAATATTTGCCAATCGGTCAAATACGTCCACTATTTTTTAATGTATCCTAATTACAAATTTTTATATATGTCCTAATTGTGATTTAAAATATGTCCCAATTATAAATTCAAATATGTCCTATATTTAAATGCGAATTTAAATATTTGCCCATCATTCTCTATGGTTGCTAACAATTTGCGCGTAGTAAAGAATGCCTCGAACAATAACGAGAGAACGAAATGAACGAGGACTTTCTACTTTTCTGGATTCCATTTGTTCCCTCTTAATCAGTGTTCAGAATTTAGAAGATACCTATTGTTCGACTGAAGTTATTGAAAACCTGCTTTTACACCTGGAGGAGAGTGCATCAACTCTAGTTTTAATTTCCACACATGCTGGATTAAACGCTCATGACGCTGTTCTCAATAGTTTCAAAATGATATTGATGCAGTGTTGGCTAAAATAAGAACATTGTGTCGAATGTTAACAAATTACGTGGATGATTCACAAGAAGGTCAACTTCACTTTAGCTACACAGCACCCTTATCAGTGGCAAAAGGTCCTGGTCGCCCAGCTGTTGTAGTAAAGTGTGAGCAAATTCTATTTTTGAGAGAACTGCATTTGTCCTGGGCAAAAATAGCTAGTTTGCTTGTTGTGAGTGTGTCTACTCTTAATCGCAAGCGAAACGAATTAAATATACCGGATGAAGATGACTCTTGGACGACCATATCAGGTAGTTAATTGGGTAATTTATTGGGAATATTAATCTCACTTACCTAGCTCAGTAAACTGCAGTTGATAGAATAAACATAGTTTGGAGACCACCTAAAACTACAATACAACTTATTAACAGTGTTGAGGTATAGATTTATGCAAAAAATTGTTCCTTTCTCATCACATGTCTATTGTATTTTGCACAGATAAACCAATAGCAATCTTTTAATTAACATATTTTTCAAGTTAAGGTTGAGGCGCTTGGCAAGACGAATGCCATTGGTACGTGTGGCTAAAATACAATAGACATGTGACGGATAAGGAACCATTCTTTGCATAAACCTGGACAATAACATAGTTAATGAGTTGTATTGTACTTTTATTTAGTCTCGAAACCATGTATATTCCATTAACTGTGAGTAAACTAAGTAACTAGGTTAGATGTTCACAACTTTCCTATGGAAACTTGTTTTGCTTAACAGATGAGCGACTGGAAAGAGAAGTGGAAGAAATAAGAAGTCTAACTCCTAATATTGGTCAGAGAAGATTATTGGGCGCATTAAGGGCAAGAGGAATAAAGATTCAAAGGAACCGCGTTCGCGAATGCTTACAAAGAGTAGATCCCCTTGGAACGTCTTTACGTTGGAGTGGAATCATCTATAGACGCAAATATTCAGTACCAACACCAAACTCACTCTGGCACATAGATGGCAACCATAAGCTTATCCGTTACAGATTGGTTGTGCACTGTTGCATTGACGGTTATTCCAGGCTATTAATTTATGCACATTGTGCTATGGACAACAAGGCTCAAACCGTCCTTGAACAATTTATGCACGGAGTGTCCACTTTTGGTTTACCATCAAGAGTACGCAGCGATCATGGGCTGAAAAATATCGAAGTCGCTCAATACATGTTAAAAAATCGTGGCGTAGCTCGTGGAAGCATAATAACGGGAAGCTCTGTCCACAATTGCCGCGTCGAAAGGATACATAGGGACGTATATGCAGGTGTTTTAACTTTCTATGCTAAACATTTCTTTACACCACGTCTATCTACCACGAATAAGGCGGTCTTTAATGGAATTTATACAACAATGGAACAATCATTCTGTTTCTACCGAGAGAAACCTCACGCCATTGCAGCTTTATACAGCTGGCATGCTCAACAATATGTATTCCGGCCATACAGCTACCGAAGAGATGTTTCGTCTTGAGGAACTATTGTTTTATGGGATTGATTGAGATGGTGCGGTACCTCTCGAAGACGAAGATTACCAAGTGGCTGTTCCTGCACTTAATGTGACACTGACAGCATTTCAGATTGAACAGTTGCACTTGGAGTGTCCTCCTCTTCAAGAAGACAAAAATTGGTGGAACTTCTAATTATCTAAGATCTTTAAATCTACTACAAACATTTCTGGGCAGTACCAATTGAACGTATTTATTGCAGGGGCGCCTCCCTTAATTGTATTGAATGAAAAGCGTTTATACACAACATATTCTTTATTAAAATCCATATCAGTAAATATTAATATCACCACCATACATGAAGGTTATACGTGTAGTTATATGCCTAACAGTAACAATACAGTACCTGTCATATTAAAGATGACTGTTTACTGTCAAAAACCCCTTAACAAATATTATGTTTAAATCATATTAAAGATGACTGTTTACTGTCAAAAACCCCTTAACAAATATTATGTTTAAACCAAAACTGTAAGTTAAATTTCAACAAGGATCGATATTCTGTTACAAAGTTATGTCATAAAGTTTTAAGAAAGTCAAAATGAATTAAACAATGTTCATTTCCCAACTATCCGCTGAAAGGATACTACTAAACTCCTCTCGAAGTTCACAGAAATTTGCGTACGTGCTTGGGAGTTCAAGGGTACATCCACATGTGTGGCTGACAGGTCTACAAGCAGCGCCAGTAATTTTACTGAAACTAACTTTAATTTCATCGGTAACAAGGATATCTGATGCTGTAATAAAACGCAAGAATGTGCATAATTTGCTTTTCTCTAGTCCTCTGACGTATTTCTTTGGGTGATTGAATGCTTCTCTCTCTGCATCATTTGTGATATCTGCATGCAACATGTTGACCACTTTCGCATTTGTCGGCTCACGACTTTTGTAAAATTCCACAAGGTCGTCATTGGTTGGAAAATAGAGCTTCAACTGAGAAACAATATCAGCCCAGCAATCTGACACGTATTTTGGTCTCTGAATTAGTTCCTTATGGGCTAACTCCTGGATAATGTCAGAAATGTTATCAAGAGTTACCACTCTTCTGCAATCAAAATTGCTTAGGAAGTCCTCTAACTCTTTTACTATCTAGCGGGATCTCTTTTGATAAAGCCTGCTCCACAATTCCTGCCTCATCCTTGGAAACATAACGTTTAAATGACGTTAACAACATAGGAACAGTGACAAAGGCTTCATCAAAAAATACACTGCCAATGAAAGCCCTGCTGAGCTGCAATGGAAAGTAGGAACAATCTTTAAAACCTTTGACCAAAATTCTTGCAATTGCTTGCCATGTTTCCTTGTTATAGTCATGTCTGATGAATGGCACTCTCTCCTCCTCCCCAATCAACGACGAGTCTGCAAATTCTGACCAAAACAGTGTAAATATTTCCCTCATCACTCCAGTTCCACGACCGACTTCTTCCTCTCCTTTGGCATTTATTATTATGCCAAATAATGGCTGGGACATCACTGAATCATCAGAAAATATCTTGATTAAATCCTTTCTTATCATGGTCCGATGAACCTTTATAATGAATGGGTCAGAATCGTGAGGGGGGGCATCATTGGTGTTTGGTGATCTTCAACAGAAATGATGGAAATAGGGTCATCCTCAAATGGCACTGGAAAGTGGTGGTCATCAAGGACTATTTCACAATTGGGGGAAACAGCTGGAGCATCATGTTCTAGGAATCTCTCAGAGTCATTGAAGCTGGTGACTTCATTTGATGTTAGTACATTATCAAGAGAGTTTTCAGTGATTGCTACATCATCATCAACCCAGTTACTAGATCTTTGTGTCAAAGAAGCACTATCACCACTTGAGCCTTGATTGGGTGTGTCAATGGACACATTGTCATCACCAGATGCTGTTGCAACAGTGGATATGCAGCACGTAGTTGCAAAAGAGGGATGCATTAGTATTTCATCTGTATTTTCATTGTCACTGTCATCCATTTCCGTGATACTTCTGACATAAATATTCCCTTGTCCAGCCATTTTAATTAATACATTTGTTGTTACCTCCACTCCATTAGCCAAATTAGGTTTGATCAAAGTACCATAACAAGCCTAATAAAAAGAATACTCGCGTAAATATAACATTCATTAGTAGTTTAATTATCTGTTGTTAATTAAGATGTCTCAATTTTATGTAAGTTGTCTGTTGACAATATGAGCCTGAAAGAGTGGCAGAAATTTAGCTAATGTGGACAAGGGTGCTCCCCACCTAAATTTTGCTCCGATGGCCCTGGGCTTGTACATTTTGGTGTCATGTGAAATTAAATTGTAATGAATGTTTTTATAGGTGCAATGGTAAGAATATTTTAATTAGGTGAACATAGAACTCTCCATTTCACCTTATTGAAATTTTCCTAACATTGCACACATGAAAACATTCATTGCTAGTATAATACAATGGTCAGATTCTTATTACTCAGTTATATTTAGTAATTCTCAACACTGAGCATGACTAAACATAATCATGTGTAAACATGCCAATCAAATACACACTATTGATTACAGTGCTCTGTACTCAGTAGTTCAATTTGTCAGTTTCATGGAATCATCCATAGTCTTGAGGTTTTTCCATACCTCAAGCTATATGATGCTAAAATCTAAATATATGACTTTTATTATGGATGTATAATAAATAGGGGTGTACTCTGAGCTGTAGCTAGACTGCTTGATTATGGGGTGTATATTCATATAGCCATGTTTATATACCATAGGAACAATAGCGTACAAAAGAAATCATTCCGGCATAAGATTAACATATTAATATGCACCCCCCCCCAATTAAGCTTTTAGCTACAGGTACTACAGTATATACAGAATATAGACCTTAATTTCCATTAAATACGTTGCAATTGAGTGAAATTGCTGTTATCATTTTATAAAAGTCTAATCTTTCAGTAGAGGCTCGAATGTTATCCTCGGTATCTGAACATAATAATATTAATATGTACCCTCAGTTTTGGCCCCTACACCCTTATCGGTACACAGGTATATAAGTGCTCTTGTTAAATAATTAACCATAATATTAAAAGCCATAATTATTTGTCATTAACTTTACAAATTCAAATTCTATCCCGTTTGGCAAGACTTTGCCAATCTCCTCCTTTAGGGTCTCGGCCGACCACAATCTTTTGAACGGGAATTCGTGAATGACAAAATTTTGCTCTTCTAGCACTAATCGCTTCTTGTGCGTTGGAACTTCGGTCTCTTTAGGATCCGGAATGAATACAAGGTCCTTAAAAACAACGTTGTTACACCCTCGACCTCTTTGTGCTTTCTTGTTGTTCCGGTGTGAACTGGTTAATGCGGGTGAATTAGACTTTCGTTTTCGTGATCTCGTCGCGTTTACGGTGGGGAACCGTTCCGCAAGCTCTTGCTCCAAACTTGAGTTGCTTGTTGATAGAACGAAAACATTCGACATTCTATTTGGAATGGATGCAGAAATGGGGTTGTTCGTTTCGATACGATCGAGAATTCCTGTTGAATTTACATTGCTTAGAATTTGCAGCGCCTCAGCGGCAGTGCGACAAGCTTTAGATAGGTTTGAGCCGTTTGACATTTTAACAGGAAAGTGGCGCGTGAAACTGACAAATTACAAATACTCAATAAAATCATAACAATAGGACATATTTGAATTTATAATTGGGACATATTTTAAATCACAATTAGGACATATATAAAAATTTGTAATTAAGATACATTAAAAAATAGGGGATGTATTTGACAGATTGGCAAATATTTTATAAATATTAGCGTAAATTTTAGAAATAACAAATCTATATTTAAAATATCAGAATAAATATTTAATATTTGTAATAAAGAATTAATCCGCGCATCATAAGTAACAGCTATTTTTGTGAAGGCAGTTATTAGTTGCTAAAATCGGCCATATTGTTTGCAACTTAGTGGATTAGAACTATTGTAACAATCTGCAACTTAATGAGTGAATATATACAGTTAATAGATGGTAAGACGACAGAAACATTTCAATACCGAAATCCAAATTGATGCTGTGAGTTTGTGAAGCTGTTAAAAAATTTGTGAAGCAGTTGATAAAATTCATAGGCTCAGATTGCAATCACACATAGGCCATGCGTTCGTCTCTGTTTGAAGCTTTACTTTGCGAGAAACAAATTTCACTTCATTTCAAGCATAATCTATCCTAGTTTTGTTTGAAATTTTCTTTCCATTGGAAAAACTGAAGTATCAAGGTAGTCAACATAAGTAAATATGGTTTTATTGTTTGTAATAGGAAGCAAAATTTGTGTAAACGATGACAATATGATATAAGCCAATAAAGTCAAAGGGCATCAAATTCAATTGTGTCTTCAACTCAAGCATTTAACATTTACATATTTATGATATAATTACAGCTTATCTGTGTCGATTGTATAAAGAAAAGGTAAATCTAATTCCCAAGTATTCATACAACCTGTCACAATGGTAAGAATAGAATCATTATTCACAAAATATAACATTTTTTCCGTCAAACTCCATGCGGCGAGATGGCTGAGAGGCAAATATAATATGATCTCAACAAGTGTATTGCATTGTATTATTGTATTATTACCTACCTAAATTATAGAACAATTTGCATATTTAATAATAGAACAGGCTAGTTCCTAAAGTCGCTGACACAGCCTTGCATGCAACCATGTTTGTAGTTTAATAATTTTGTTTTCCGATTTCCTAGGCTTTCAAAGGTCTCCTAAGTGCTCCCGCCAAAGGCGTAAATAATGAAAATATCACTGAAGTTATCATTTCAAATGGATGGAAAAAAGGAATCAGACGATTAATAATTTGCCATTTCCATGTTTTAAAGAAATATGTTAGCTTGTGTGGTAATAATTTGAATGAAATAAAATATTGAAACATATATACTATTTTGTGTAAATTTAATTGCGATTTCGGATACATTGTTAGCCAGTCTGTGAATACATGTATATTTTATGTCATTGACATTGATTTAAACATTTCTAGCAAATTGACGAGACATCTGATGACTATAAATTATATGTATTCGCAACCGAAGTTGCAGGAATTTTCAAATATCCCAAAATAATTAATGTTGTCTCAAACTTGATATCCAATCTTATCTTATTAATGTTGGTTAAACGTTGTTAAAACCTGTGCCGAATGTTGGCAACAAATGTTGGCTGAACATTGCATTAATCCTAACATTAATCCTATAGTTAATACCACCTTCCTACGAGTTCACAAAAAATGTTTACCCAGCGTTAGAAAATAACATTATCCAAAGGTTTGAAGAAGGTTAATACACCATATATACAATGTGATTGTGCTAGCTGGGATAGTGAATTGTTACACTTTCATGCTGTGCTTGCCAATTCTGTCCAAGGATAATATCAGTACACAAATATACAGCTTAACATTGGGATATATCCTGCCTTCCAAAGTTATATCAGTGTAACAATACCCCTGCATATTTGTGTAAATTCATGCATGTTGAGATGGCCATATTAATTTTTTCATGGGTCTGATGTACTGTTGGTGAATGTTATTTTACCAAATATGTGTGTGTAAAACTATGGGTAACTCCAAGTGCTGTGACAGTTTCCCTCTCTACTGAAATACGAACACACGAACTATGTAATGATTTACCTGCTACAGCCAAAGTTATACAGGGTGTCTCAAAAAAAACGCAACCACTTAAATATGCAAGAATATTAATATTGTTCGGGTTTGCACCATATTTCAGCTAAAATGACTTTTAGCATTGTAAATGAAGGATTAAGTGCCATTTTCAATTCCCAGAGGTGCTTATCTATTGCGCTTTAGAGCTGTATTAATGTTCTGCATATTTAAGTGGTTGCGTTTTTTTTGAGACACCCTGTATAAGCAGATTGTGCATGTGTTGAATTATTGCTGACTGCAGCAGTAGAATGACAAACTCTCTGGTAATCCCCTTTCATTGGCATGTGTAAAAACAGGAATACCGGAATAGCTTTTGCGCTAATTTTTCAGTATACTCGTATGGAAAATAAGATATTTATAATATTCCTAACTTTGAACAAAAGGAATAATTAATAATAGGGCCTCTAATGGCCATGATTGTTCATCTAATCATCTTTCAAATTTCAATTTTGAAGCCTGAAACATGACAGATGGCAAATGTGATACACAATAAGTATTGTCCCCGAGCCGGTGCAGAGCACTGTGCAAGGTTACTGGATCCCGCTCAGATATTTACACCCATGATGTGCAAATGTGAAATCAAACTCCTCCGCCATTATGCAATGGACCTCACGCCATGGATGGTCTTCTACATTATGCGCATGCACAAGTGTGAACTACTGAGCGCTTGAATGGTAAAGACAAAAAATTTGTATTTTCAAACGTCAATGAATAACTGTCATTTCGCAAAATTTTTATGAAATTTATAAATTTATATTTTCATAAATATGGAATACAGGGCGCTTATATATTAGCGCCCTGATGGAATATATGTATTTTAATTAAATTTGAGGGAAACTCAAATGTGGTCAGGACTTTTCACGGTTTAACAAATTACAAGACCAAATTTTCGACCGAATTCACTGTGTATAATGAAGTCGGAAGACTTTACACTTGGTAATATTTCATTCGGCACAGCTTTAAAAATTAATTATTTTGTGGTAAAGACAACTTTAATATTCTCAAATGTATTTCACTATAAATCTGAATGTGTTATGTGATAAATGACATTATAATTTCATTTATAAACTTCGTTTTCATAATGACAAAGAGAAAAGAAAATCAAAATATTTGTGTGCAAAAACAAGTAAAGGCGTATAAACATAAAACTTCAGAAGGTGTATGAGACGTCTGATGTTATATTTCATGGTAATTAATGATTAAATCATTTACCATAACACTGACCAAAGATGAGTAAGTTAACTTATATTACAATTCCTGGAGGACTTGCTCCTAATGTTTTGGGCAAAAAAAGTGAAGCAAGAAAGATGGCAGATTTTTTGTGCTGACGCCAGATATGGTTCCACTAGGCAATGGCAATGACCACTGCAATCCAAGCCAACAGACGTTGTTCTTCACCCCCCGGTTTTTTGCAAATTATTCCTGCCTTGAATAGTTTTTCAAAGTGTTTAGACATATTTAAAACGTTAACCAAGTTTTTTAAAAATTTTTGATAAATATGCCGTGTTTTTGTTCAGCTTTTGGATGCCGTAACCGATTGTCAAAACCAGATATTTCTTCCCATTGGTAACAAACTTCAGATATACATTTCAAATAAAATATTTAAATGTGTTTTAAAAAACCCGACATAATTCTTAGGTTTTTACAAGATTGCATTAACTACAGCAAAACAGCAGATTAATATTGAAATAGGCTTGTATTTATTTCAGGATTAAAGCGCTATAAATATAGTTTTTAAAGTGCCTATATCAACCTCAGGGAAATAACCTACTTAGATAGAGCAGACGATTTCAAGAACATTTGCAATATATTTGATAAGACAAAAATTTGATCTTCATGTACTTTTCGGGCCTCAAAGTTTTTTCGTGTTTGACCGTGAGTTGCTGGTAGTGGGAACTAGTTGCTCTTTTTCACCGGAAGTGAGGTACATTGGAGAACACAGTAATTTTGTAAACAAGAAACACGCTTTAAAATATAGAAATATTGCGGCAATAAAGCGGGAAATGTTGTAGTATATCAACCTTTTGGTTCGTTTTTCACTAAAACGACGTTGTCAAGTTTTTCCGACAATTAGACAGCCAACTTGATTCGGATGTTTAATTCATCCCGGATTATGTATTGCCAATATTGGAAGTTGAAGACAATACGATACTGTTGCTTCAAGAGACAGTACACCTACACATGACGGTTTATATCTACCTTACCAAGACAAACCGATTGCTGACCGACTGACCGTGCTGAGTGTAATGAAGACTAAAGTGGGACGTGTACATGAAGAAAGAAGGCAGATTCTTTTATTTCGCGGCTGGACTATCCCAGTGTTTAATATATAAAGGCACTATATTATTACATATAAAGCACATGTTTATTTGCCTGTTGATTTCCATAAAGCTGTATCAAAATACTGACATTTCAACTTATTGTTTCACAATCAATATAAATATATGTTTTTGTAGGTGCAAATGTAAAAATTGCAAGATCGATCTCTTGGTAAAAGAAAAACAGGAGCGTTGAAGCGTTGAGTGGAGAACTTGTCTTACAAGAAGTCGGAGAAGTCCCACATTGCGTAACAATGTGACCTGGTCGTTGCGTCTATTTCATAACATAGATGGAAGGAAGTATAAATGTGCAAGGTGATTAAAACAGGCAAGTATTCAACGATAACTAGTGGCTTATATGCATGTCCTTTAGCCATTTCAATTCAAACATGATAATTTAGAATAAGTTCTCAATACTTCACATTGATCTATATGCTTATGATTTCCAAAAGACAAAGGTTTGAAGGTTTTAAAGATCTTTCCTCCAAAACATTGTCTGGAATGGAATCATTAACACATGTCGACAAAGGTATTCTTCTCTCTCCCAAGTAGGCATAAATCAATAGACCTTTTCAGCTTGCATGCAATTGTGACTTGAAATGGGTTA
The DNA here is from genome assembly GCF_004324835.1 of Dendronephthya gigantea. Taxonomy (NCBI): domain Eukaryota; kingdom Metazoa; phylum Cnidaria; class Anthozoa; order Malacalcyonacea; family Nephtheidae; genus Dendronephthya; species Dendronephthya gigantea. Next base: position 1,640,196 of record NW_021163049.1, read on the forward strand.
ATTTTTACATTTGCACCTACAAAAACATATATTTATATTGATTGTGAAACAATAAGTTGAAATGTCAGTATTTTGATACAGTTTTATGGAAATCAACAGGCAAATAAACATGTGCTTTAGATGTAATAATGATGTGTCTAACGCCATTGAACTGTCTGAGTACAAAGAGGCTGCAATATCGTATATTGCTGGGTAGGTTGCGAAGATGGTGGCGAAAAAGATCCATTGCACACAATGTACAACAGTTCTAACGACAAAGAAAGAGAACATACCGGACTTGTTCGTAACATGGAAGACGAATGGGGGTTTAAAGCTACCGTCACACTGAATGATTAAGATTTGTGAAGAAACGGAGAAGTGCATTATGAGAATGCTGAATGCTAACCAAGGTGGTTTACCTAGTAGCGCTGGACTATCAGGAGCAATTGCGAAGACAGTGCTGGAAACATGTGCGAAGAGCAGGGTGTTTAGCATGTTGGACCAACACATGTTTGATTTGAGTGCAGTGGACAACCACCTGTTTACTCTAATAAAGTGCTGTTCTCAGAGTTATGTAATGATTCGAATGCACCATTTATGTAAGTTAAGGAATGCAAGTATGCATGAGAAGGTAATATGTAAACAGTTTTCAAAACTTGTGTTATTCAAACACCAGTAAAGCTGACAAGTGACCTGGGCACAGCAGTGGTGCTTTTGAGGTTTGTTTGTATGCCTTGGAATGAAATGTCAATATAACTGCATGAATTTAATTTTTTCAATTTTTTATGACGTAAAATCAGTTGAAATTCCTTCATTTTCCTTTACATCTTTCAGTTTTTTTTCAATCTTTACAAAGTTAAACAAACCTTTTACTATAAAGACAAAAGTTGCTTATATTTGTTAACAATATTGTTTATATCTACAGCCTAGGTTCTAATGTTTCAGTTATAGACATTGCATTTTCAAAAGGTTGGGCGTATCCTGGCACAATCATTTGTGTTTCGAGGAAGTGTGCATTGTTGAGAATGCGTTGTCAACGGAACCTACACATTTTAGATGTGTCTAGGGTTGAAGAAAATGTGTATGCATGGTGTTTGATAACTGGACAAACAAATTATATATTTGAAATTTAATGATGTCCCTAGAGGTGATATTTTATTTTTCTTTTCTAATTATTTTTCAAAGACGATCATGTCAACATAATGATCATGTCAATGGTCAAGCGCCTTCGATATTTTGCAATTATGTGCAATGTTACATGAAGTACACACAGAATAACGAACGGTTTTATTTTCACGCTAAAAAGGACAAATATTCATCAAGTAAAATAGGACATAAATATCTAAACAAACATATTAACCTTACAAAGAACATAAGCAAGGAAAATAAGACAATACAAATCAAAATACTATGACTGTCACTTGGCCCTTTTCACAACGTAAATAAATCAGTGAAGTCATGCTTATTTTACAGTTCAAACACAGTCAAATCTTCTTCAGTTCAAGCCAACTAACAGAACGATGCATAAAACAGTCTAATAACAAAGGATGTCCATCAAAAAACGTTCAAAAATGTCCAAATTCTTTTACCATAACTCAATTTTCAAAACAAAATGTTACAACCCACATTGATTCTTGAGCCTGCGATATGGTAAGCACATACTTCATATAAAGTTTCCTAATGCCTGTCCATCAATTCTCCCCATCGTTCGTCTCGATTTCTTCGGGGCGACGATCGTACCCGCAGTCCTTTTCGAGAAGACATAATTATGTAACAGGTCTAGTGTAAACGCCATTGCTGGTCTTCACTTTAGCAGCTCGAACTCGTCCGTCTTTTTCAGGGCATGTTTCAACTACTCATCCTAACTTCATAAGAACAACTGAAATGTTCCTTTTCTCTTTACGCCACTTCTTCCGAGAGATGAGGTTAGGTAGGTAGAGCTTCACCCACTGCTGCCACACGAGATTTGCTACGGATTTGCGAGGATTGGGTGTTGTATTTCATAGGGTAATCGACCACAGTCAAGTCTTCCTCCAACGCGGATTACATTACTTTCGTCAAGGTAGGGAGTAAATGATAACAACTTCAATCGTTTGCTGACACTCTTGGTTCTTTTCAAGGATTTGAGCTCATCGGGGAATGCTTCTCATTGACATTGCCACACTAGGGCGTCAGTTCGACTCGTAATTCCTTTACAGTTAGGACACAACTCTGCAGTTTCTTTCCTTTACATATATTGAAGAAACGATGAACTTGTGCTGCCACTCGCTGTGCTTTCCACAAGGAAGAAAGTCGTTCTAATTTTATGTCAGCATAGACAGAACACGCTCAGGATTAGATTTTTCAATGAATACTTTGCTTGGTTTGATTTCCTGGTGTTGCTGTAGTTCCTCAACAGGAATTTCCTTTGACCAATTATCTTTACCTTGATAAAGGAAATTTGGAGCTGTGAACCAACGAGTAGGAATAAATTCCTGAACAATACTTTACAATAGTTTAATGTTGAACATTTATATTCAGGTTACATGAAGTGTAAGGAGGCGTTTTACGCGTAATGGCCGACTGCATGGTTTGGAATTGAAACACTGTTCTTTCTTAAAATAAAATATCAGTCTTAAATATGGCGCTGCGACTACGAAGCGAACCTGAATAGACAAGGTTTCTCACGGATGCTAGTATACCGGAAGAGATTGCGGCTGATTACGCAAAAATACAGGTAGAAAATCGATTAACCGAAGCAACATTGTCCCAGCTCACGGCTGACAATCTAACCGCAATAAACATTACTGTCCTTGGCAACATTCTATCAATTCTTGGCCATATCAAAACTACACTCTCATCTCCAGCGACACAGGAACCGCAAGTTGAGAGTACAGTATCTACATCTGCACCATTCAAACCACCCCCGGCTGCCATCAAGCTTCCCTCCGTCACTCCGAATATGACACATTCCCAGTTTCGGAAATTCCGTATCGACTGGACTGTATACAAAAAAATCACTCGCCTTCTTCCATCAGAATTTGCCTCACATTTGTACAGCACTTGTGATGAATCTGTCCAGAATACACTTATCAATTCCTTCCCTCAGTTTCTACAATTATCTGAGGAGGAAATGCTCGAAACCATTGAAAGTGTTGTGACAAAACGTGCAAATCCCGCTGTACATCGCATGAACTTTGGCAATTTGACCCAACATGAATCTGAGTCAACACAAGATTTCTTAGTTCGCCTGCGAACACTAGCTGTTGACTGTGAATTTTGCTGCCCTTCATGTGCCACCAACATTTCCACAATGCACATTAAGGATCAGTTTATCCGTGGACTACATAACATACAGCTTCAGACCGACATTCTAACCAAAGCTAGCAACCTCAAGACCATTGAGGATATCGTCAAGCACGCTGAGGCATTCGAAACAGCCCTCCGTGACCAATCCCAGTTTCAACAATCTACTGAAGTTCTTGCAGCTAGAATTTCACCGTATCGTAAGCAAATGCAATCCCACACCTCTACCAACAAAACTTGCAATGGTTGTGGCAGAAAAGAACATGGCATACCGGGTATGCCTCCCCGTCATTCACATTGCCCTGCATGGGGAAAAACCTGCAACCTCTGCAAGCGTCCAAATCATATGTCTGCAGTATGTAGACAGCCTAGCACTGCCAGTGGACTCATTGCACATGTACACTACCAAGCTGATGATGATACCTTTACTTCTGCAAATGCAATTCAGGAGATCCAAGCACACCTTACCCCTGACATCAAAGATGCCACAACTGTTTCCCTCCTTATATTCCCAGATAGTGGCGCTAATATCTGCTTAGCCGGACCTAAGCAGCTTACCCAATTGCGCCTAACCTACCACCACCTTCGTCCTTGTAATAAACGTGTCCAAACTGTTGGTGGCTCCATTCTTACATGCACTGGTTGGATCCCTGTGAAGTTTGCAGTTGACGGGCATGTTACTACTCAGCCTTTGTTCATCTGCGACAAAGTTGACCGCCTCTATTTTAGTAAGCAGGGATGTATTGACACAAAAATCCTACCCCCACAGTACCCCCGACCGATGGCTAATTCTATATCATCAGGATCCACCACCTCTACTATAGAAGGTTCACGTCCACTACCTCCTAAACCACCCTCCCAACTCCCATACCCAGCTACACCTGAAAATGTTCCCAAGCTTGAAGCATACATCAGGAAGCAGTTTGCGGATAGTGTCTTCAACAATTCACCACCGTTCCCGTCGTTATCTGGCCCACCCGCACACATCCACCTAAAACTTGACGCCACCCCCTACGCTCGACACACACCAATCCCAATTCCCCACCACTGGAAGGCTATGGTCAAAGAGAGCTTAGATCGAGATGTGCAGCGAGGCATCATTGCTCCCGTGCCTATTGGCACTCCAGTTACGTGGTGCAGTCCAATGGTTGTGGTCTCTAAAGAAGATGGGACTCCACGACGCACAATCGACTTCCAACGGTTGAATAGTCAGTGCCAACGAGAGACCCACCACACGTCTACCCCATTCCAACTTGCATCCCAAATACCAGCCAATACCAAGAAGTCTGTCATTGATGCTGTTGATGGCTTTCATTCTGTAGCTTTAGATAGTGAAAGCCAACCCTTGACCACATTTATCACCGAATGGGGTAGGTTTATGTACCTGCGGATGCCCCAAGGATTTGTGGCTGCTGGCGATGCATACACGCGCCGTTATGATGAAATCATAGAAGGTGTCAAGCGGAAAGTCAAAATTGTCGATGATACTCTTTTGTATGACAATTCGATTGAGCAAGCTTTCTACCATATGTGGGACTACCTGACACTTTGTGCAAACAATGGTGTTGTGGTAAATGCTAAGAAGTTCAAGTTCTGCCAAGACACAGTCGACTTCGCTGGGCTAACAATCACATCCACTGGAGTGACCCCATCCGCTAAAACCTTATCCTCAATCTGTGATTTTCCCAGACCCACCGACCTCACCAGTGCCAGATCTTGGTTTGGACTTGTGAATCAAGTCGCTTGGGCTCATGCTCTCAGCCCCATTATGCAACCTTTCCGCGACCTGATTAAACCCAACCAAAAGTTCTACTGGGATGATACCTTGGACACCCTGTTCGAGTCATCCAAGTCTGTCCTTATTAACCTGGTGAAGGATGGGGTGCAATCGTACGACATCTCAAAAACCACGTGTATCCAACCTGATTGGAGCAAAGATGGGGTTGGTTACCTGCTACTACAAAAGCATTGTCAGTGTGCAGTGGTTTCTCCTGTTTGTTGTGCAAAAGGCTGGAAACTTATCCATGCTGGTTCTCGTTTCACAAATAATGCTGAAAGCAACTATGCACCTACAGAGGGTGAAGCACTAGCTGTCACCTGGTCTCTAGAACACTCCAGACTCTTCACTCTGGGGTGTCCTAACCTCATCGTAGCAACTGACTATAAGCCACTCCTAGGGATCCTCAACGACCGTGCTCTGGACCGGATAAGCAATCCTCGAGTACAAAGCCTCAAGGAAAAAACCCTCCCCTGGCGATTCTCTATCATTCATTGCCCAGGAAAGTGGACCAAGGGTCCTGATGCACTATCTAGGTATCCAACAACAGTTGCTGCTGCCCTTCAAGCCATCCGGGAACCAATCTCAGACTCTGATGTGATGCAGAGCTGCCGAATTGAAGATGCTCCACACATGGCCAGTACTTGTGCTCTCCAGCCACTAGGCTCCATTACGTTTGATCACGTCGTTTCTGCCGCTCAATCAGATGATGAATACCAAGCCCTGCTGAAACTCATCTCACATGGATTCCCAGAGAAGCGCAACTTGGTGGAACCAGCATGCTTGCGGAAATATTGGGAAGTTCGCCACCGCCTATCAATCTTCCAAGGTGTTGCCTTGTTAGATCAACGCCTGGTTATTCCGATAGCGCTCAGGAACGTTGTTTTGAGCAACCTACACTCAGCAAACCAAGGGACAACTGGCATGAAGTTCCGTGCATACCAGTGTGTCTATTGGCCTGGCATGGACAGAAGTATTCAAATCCACCGTGAAAACTGCCAGGATTGTATTCGGCACGCCCCCTCTCATCATGCAGAACCCTTGATTTTAACCCCAAGTCCATCATACCCTTTTCAACAAGTGTGTGCGGACTACTTTCAAATTGACCGCCACTCATATCTATCTGTCGTTGATCGATTCAGTGGCTGGCTTTGTATTTATGCCTTCAAAGCACACGAGGTCAATCAGCACACCCTTCAACATGTGTTTCGAGACATTTTTATTGCCTATGGTGTGTCCGAAGAACTGAGCACCGATGGTGGTCCACAATTCATGGCACAAGCCTTTCAGCAATTCCTTAAGCTATGGGGGGTAAATCACCGGCTCTCGTCAGTGTCATACCCACAGAGTAACGGCAGAGCAGAAGCAGCCGTCAAGGCTGCTAAACGCATTATCCACAACAACCGTTCGTCCGACGGTGGCCTCAACACCAATAAAGCCGCTCGTGCGATACTTCAGTATCGCAATACCCCGTTACCCGATATCAAGTTGAGCCCTGCCCAAATCCTGCTACACCGTCAATTACGGGACAGTATCCAGGCCCATCCATCTCACTATCAGCCCCATAAGGAGTGGATCCTCACAGCTGAGGAACGCGAACAGGCTCTCAGTAAGCGTAATCACCTCTTGGTGAAGAACCATGATACCACCGCACGTAAGCTCCCTCCATTCGCTCTTGGCACTAATGTCGTTGTGCAAGGGGAAAACAAGCAGTGGGAACGTACCAGTAGAATTGTAGAAGTATTACCCCATCGGCAGTACAGAATTAGAATGTTTCATTCCGGACGAGTGACCCTCCGAAACAGGCGATTCCTTCGCGAATACACCCCAATCAACCCGGAAGACTGTATAAGACCACTATCTATAGAGACACAAGCATCAGCTCCAGCACCCTCTATTCCTGCTCCCGAACCTGTACCTACAACTCTAGCTCCCGAGTCTACACACACAGCTCCCGAGTCTGCACCCCCTTCCTCTGCAGACTCCTCTTCGGCACCGTCTCCAGATATCCCCAATGGCGCTACCCTTCCTATACAATCTCAACAAGTAGTACTAGATGAAAGTCTGCGAACAACCATTAAACAGAAAATCCCGAGAGCTTTAAAGAACTTAGAAAGCTTTAATAAGCCAGGACTAAAGGACTAGGTCCTGTCGGGAGGAAGGAGATGAACAATACTTTACAATAGTTTAATGTTGAACATTTATATTCAGGTTACATGAAGTGTAAGGAGGCGTTTTACGCGTAATGGCCGACTGCATGGTTTGGAATTGAAACACTGTTCTTTCTTAAAATAAAATATCAGTCTTAAATAATTCCGATCTTTGCCTTGATGATGAATGGCGAAGCTAACCCAAGAGTGTCAAATACACCGCCTAACTTACTGAGGAGTCTTCATCGTGTGTAGGTTACATCTTCAACAGGTGTAACTGCAAATGTAAGTTCATCTGTTTCAGTGTTCCATTTGACCCCGAGCATTTTCTTTTCTGGTTCATGTTCGACAAGATTGGTCACAACGTCAACATCCTGCTTCTTTTCTTCTCCGAGCTCAGATACTACCTCCTTAAATGTAAAGTCCACTTCCTTAAATGTAAATCACCCTTCGCTAAGATTTCCTTTACCTCCTGTCCTCTCTCTATTGCTTGTTCTGTTGTCTCTGCAGAGTCAAGCTAATCATCCACATACAAGTTCTCGTTGATAGCTTTTACAGCATCTTTTTGTCCCTGGCCAAAATCTTTAGCAGCTCGGCGAGTGACGTAAATTGCTTCACATTGCGACAAAGTGTCCCCAAATGCTAATCTGTCCATCTGATAAGTGTCCACTTATCGTCTGAAAGCGATGGTATCTTGCGTCTTGTTTCTGCAATCTCACTTGGCTAAACATTGCCTCAATGTCAGCTCCGAACGCAACATCACCTTCTCGAAACTTTGTGAGAACCTGCGTAAGTTCATTCTGTAGAACTGGGCCTAGTAGCAGAGCATCCTTCAAACATTTACCTTTGTACTTATCTGAGGCATCAAATACTACTCGTAGCTTTCTCTCGGCAGATGATTTCTTATACACTCTGTGATGGGGAAGATACCACTGGTTCGGTCCACCAAGATTGTCTTCTTTGTGCGCATATCCGTCTTCTACATACTTGCTTACTGCTTTACGATAGTCCTTCTTATACTGTGGGTCTCTCTCAAATCGCCGTTGCAAGCCCTCCAGTCTCTTTTGCATGACTTCTCAATTGTTTTGAAGCTGTGGCTCGTTTTCTTTTCATAACAATGGGACCTCATAACCATTCTCCAACTTCTTAGTCTCGTGTTCCAATACATCCAAGGCCCGCTGTTCATCCTTGGAGTAGTGTGGTGCATCTGTTTTCCCAGTTCCGAACAACTCACTGTCCCAGAACTGCTTAAAGGCTGTCGGGATGCTCCCCCAACAACTTGTCTCTCGCTTGTTATGTTTTTCTCAGTCTCACAAACAAATAAAACACTCACACGTTTCAGATTAAATACAGGTTTTCTTGTTCTCGCCACACTTAGTTTTTACACCTATTTTCTTTGTATCCCCCCCCCGGTTTTAACATCATAGCGTCCACGTGCAAACACGCACGCGCAAACTAAAACAGGAATTCTTAGTAAAAGTTTCCGACACCCTCCCCCCGTTCTCCACGATCAGTGGAGAATAAACTAGTCTGATTCATCGTCCTCCGTCCAAATTCGTATCTTCTGCTTAGCCAATTCTGCTGCCACTCCTCTCGGTCTGAATTCTCTGGCTCCGGGATTTAGCGTCGTCGATATCTCAGTTCCATTTTTTGCATCTGCCCACAGTTCCAGAGGGTACAAGTCTTACCACCGCTACTTGGTCTGTTGACTTGTTCCATTTCATGCCTAACAGTTTGGTCTCACCGTTCCCTACTCCCAGTTGTTGTTTGGCAAAGCTCGGTTCTGTCTCGGGATCGCTTCCTCTTGGCGCCTCCAATCTCAGCTCATTCAAATGCCATTTGTGCAACTGAAAATGTGCTCTGCTAAAAATTTCGATTGCCGACTCGGCACTTAACCACTCGACTGCGGATACCGTGTTACCGCCACACAGGATATTGTCCACGTACAAGCTATCCTTGATTTCGGCAACTTCTTCAGAGAACTCTTCTGTTACGCTTGTCAGGTGTTGATCCAGTGTTCCTCCTAGGAGAAAAGGGGACTGATTTAGCCCAAAAAGCGCTCTTGTGAATCGATAGACCGTAATTTCATGTGGACTTTCTTCGTTCACCCAATGGAACCGTAAAACATCCCCTTACTTGAAGAAAGGCATGTTTTAGGTCTCTGGATAAAGCAACTGGTTTGAAACGACTGCGCACGAGAATGTCCCACAGCAGGTTTTGCAGGGCCGGGCTAGTCTCCAAACAGTCGTTAAATGACGGCGATTTGTCAGATTCCCGTGCAGACGCATCATAAACTATTGGAACCTTGGTGGTCTCAGCCGACTTTTTCACAACTGGTTTTTGGGGAATGTAGAATTCTTGTTGAGCCGACTCTTGGGGTGCCCTCTCGATTATCCCCTGCTGTTTCTGGTCCTCGATTATGTCTTGATACGGCTGCATGAGGTCCGGTTTCTTCGTCAGTCTCTGTAGTAGTTTGGTAAGCCTCGCATGGCTCCTCCGCTCGTTGCTCGGAAGAACATCCCTTCCCGGCTTCCAGAAAATACCTGTTTCATACCACCCATGCTCGCTCCGTGTTAACTGCTCCTTAAAATCCTCATAAATTGCTTGTCCCTCACTTGGGGACTTCTGGAGACCCAGGACATCCAGATCACACAGTTTTTGATAGTCTTGCATCGAGGTCTTCGTGAATAACATCTTCGTGAAATCATCATCAGCATCCTGGTGACATTATTATCCACCCAAATTTTGTATACTCTCCCACTGGTTCCCCGGTCTGGCCCACACGAGGCTGGGAAGCTGTTTTGATTTTCGCATAATCACTCGCTTGTAAAATAAGATGGATCAGAAGTTCATCTTTCTTGTCTGTATCATTGTTATTCCATTAAGGTGACCAAATTGTTCAATTGTTTCCTTGTAGTGGGGATTTGGCAATGTCAATAGATTGTTCCGTTCTACTTTAGTAACTTCGGTCTTCAGGGTGAATGAGCTTTTCAGATTCAAGACTTCCAACTTGTGTACGTCGATGGTCTTGTTACATGTTTGCATCATCATCTTGATCTTCTTGAACTCACGTCGTTGTGATTTACTGCTAAGCTTTTCAAAGAGGGCTGAAGATGCATAGGAGCTCCCAGCTCTTGTATCTAGCAGTGCTCTGCATGTGATTCCACCAGCTTTAACCAAAACTACAGGGTAGATAACCTTGCCTTCACCCTGTGCCACAAACATTTGATCCCCTGGCTCAGTGTCACATATTGATGTATGTTTCTTCTTGCCCCGTAAGCATGCCATTTGACTGCGACAGTCTGCTGCCTTGTGCCGGCTACCCATACAGTTGAAACATCGCTGTTTTTCTCCCAGAATCTTCCTTCGAGCCGCCACCGTAACCACCTTCTTGCAATCTGTTGATCTATGGCCAGGGTCATCACAATAAACACATAATCTGGTCTTGTGCTCTTGCTGTCTAGCTTGGAAGTTCCTTGATCTGTTTCCACCTCTCTGATTTGATCTATCTGAATCCGGCTCCTGTTTGATAGGATTCCGCTCGGTCCACTTCCTTAGGGCTTCAATCAGTTCAGGAAACTTCCAGTCCTGCCAGTTGTCATCCGTCCTGACCAGGTCACTTCTGATCCCATCTAGCTTGTCCAAGGTCATTCTAACATATCCAGACACCTCTGTCATTTTCCCCAGTGTTTCCAACGATCCACATCATGTGTCTACAGTTGCCATGTTAGGGGGCTAGATCATTAAACTGTAATGTGATGTTTATTCGCTCCAGTAATATGGGGATTGTTAGATTTCTGTGTAAAAAGTTCCCTACACCGTCCCTTTCAGATGGTGCAAGCAAATGATTGTCTCTTCCAGTGATTATTAGGTCTATGTCTAGCAGTTCCTTAGACTCCTAATGAAATTCTTTGATCACTCCAGTTACGTATTGAGATCCCTCACGCCAAAATTTAAAAACAATTCACTGTCTGAAATTGTAACTGTTTCGGGATATAAATATGGATTTAAGTACTCCGCTTTAAAATCTCAAGGATATAAAATTGATCTTCCATTCAAAGAGCAAAACGAGCCAGTTACAATGGATTTTTGTTCAGTAATTTCAATGTATTAACTTTGCAAACTCACCACGTCAAATTATCTGCATGCGATGTATAAATTCAGCTCAACGACAACGATCTTAATTAAATAACAATAGTTCTTGTGAATTCAGTCCCATCGGGGGTGCCACTTTGTCGGGATGCTCCCCCAACAACTTGTCTCTCGCTTGTTATGTTTTTCTCAGCCTCAAAAACAAATAAGACACTCACACGTTTCGGATTAAATACAGGTTTTCTTGTTCTTGCCACACTTAATTTTTACACCTATTTTCTTTCTATCCCCCCGGTTTTAACGTCATAGCGTCCACGTGGAAACACACGCACACGAACTAAAACAGGAATTCTTAGTAAAAGTTTCCAACAAGGCAACATCTAGTGATTCTGGCCCAGCCCAAGCAATATGATAGTTGTGGATGTTACCATGAGACTTACTGACCAGTCCAACTGCCGAAACTTGTCCTTTTTGCTACGGGTTCTCGTGGTTTCCCCATCTTTACATCTAACGGTATCAACAAATCAGCATGATCCAGGCCAAGCTGGATATCAATTTCACCTCCAATGGCTTTTAGTTAGGTTGATGTTCTCTAGATGCTTCCACTTTCTTTTAATATCAGGCCATGGAACTGTTTCAACTGGCTGACAGATCTTGGGAGGCTCCAGGCCATGAGATTAACATATTCAGCATCACCCTCTGGTGTCTTAACATGGAGAGTCACTTGAGAAGATGTTCTCTTGCTTTCTTTGCCTCCAACACCTGAAATGTTGAGCGTGGTCTTTCTCCGCAATCCCAGCTCCCTCTTGAAAGATTCTGATACCAGCGTTGTGTCTGAACCATCGTCGAACAAAAGGTTTCCTCTCACCTGAGTTCCACCAGCACCAACAGTGGAAACTTCCACAACTCCAAAGGCTACACTGGACTGTGGTGTCTTCGTGGTGGTTGCATGTACATTTTCTTCTTGATGTAATATCGGGTGATGTTTCCTTTTGCACTTCCCTATGCGCATTCCTTTTTTTGGGGGCAATTTCGAGAAATGTGAAATTCTTCTAAGCAACCAAAACAAAGGCGATTCTCTTTCACAAGGTTGAGACGGTTGTCTGCTGACAACTCTTTAAACTTAGTACAGTTCTCTGTCCTGTGTTTGCCATCACATTTCGAGCACTTGGCAACATGCTGACCAAATAGATCTCCTGGGGCGATTTCGGTTGTTCTGATTCTCTTTTCTTTGAGCATTTTGTGGGGGTAATGCACTCCAATAGCACTTTCCTCTTGCTCCCAACCATGTACTAAATGCTTCTAGCATCATCTTCACTTGACCTTCACCAACTTTTGTCCCCCAGGCTTTGGCATCCTCCTGTGGTAACTTATCAGTCAGTTCATAAATAAGAGATGACACAAATGGAGATTCTCCTTTACTATATCGTTTAAGTACAAAAAGGTGACTTCTCGCTTGATCAACGAAGGACTGGAAACTAAGTGCTGAATTGTGTGAGTCTCTGGAATCAACCACAGGTAGCGACTTTAGACTTGTAGATGAGCTGCTTGTAGCGTAGTTGGATGCCCATATCTGTCCCGTAACAGCATCAGGGCTTCGGCGGCATATCCTTCGTCATCTGGGAAATGACCCGCGATCACTTGGTCACATTCTTTAGATAGTTTCCTGTGAAAAAATTCCCATCTTGGCCTCCAAGGTAATCTTTGTATTGTGTACAAGTGCTTTGAAGAGACCACTCCATGACAACAACCATTTTAAGGGATCACCATAATAAATAGGCACGTCCGCTCTTTCAGGAAGCTTTCCAGGGTTCACTGATTGAACATTAACTTCCAGTGTCTTTCGAAATTCAACAATCCAATCTTCTATACTAGGATTCTCAGATTGGGCTCCCTGCATTTTGACTTGTTCAAGGTGTTGTACATAAAGCACAGCCTTTTCTTCACCACATATCTCCGGTTGTGTAGGCAGGTTTACAGGCAGGTTTACAGGCAGTTTCAGCCTTGACTGGTTACACATATCTCCAATCGCTTATGACTGCCTTTCAGCTTCCTCGGCTTCTGCTTCTAGTTGAGCGGCTTTGATTCTTTTTTGGTGGGCTAATTCCAAGAGATGGGCTGCTTCATCTTTTCTTTCCTGTTCAGCTTCAAGGTCTTCCAGTTGCTGCTTGTCAATTTTATCTTGATCATCGGCTTCCACTTGGGGTTTAAGGGGTGGATGGACTACCTTGCTGCGAACTAGTCTCTGAACCAGTACGTGTCGAGGTCTCACCGACTCGAACTTTTAAATGTTCCTGTACCATTTTGGTTATGCAGTTTACATCCACTGTTAAGTCGGTGAGGATATACATGTCTGTAAGTATTTCTTTATCCCCTTCAAGATACTTTTCGAGCCGGTCATTGTAGGCTACTACTTCTTTGAATGTATTTTGGATGTCTTGTAGATTTCTCTTTATAGCAGTCCGGCTACGGGTTTCTTCCATCATTTTGTTGCATCAATATATCTGTTGATAACACCTGTTGCAACACATCTCTTAAAGGGAATACCTTTAATTACTTCAGAGAGGGGGGTTGATGGGTCTTCTAACATTTCTTTAATTATCTACCTTCTCGACGTTCTGATCAGCTTGAGAGGTTTGCCTTGTCTCTTCATGCTTCGTTTCATCCTTTTGAGACCTTTTATCCTTTTATGACCTTGTATTTTCAGCTACAGACATTGTATTGTTCCAAAATTATTTAGCTTTTGTCAGTTCTGTCTAGTTATACTCTGATCCGGCTCGAAGGACCAAAATGTTCACGGGCTAGGGCTCGTTTCAATGTTTAGTTCACGACCAACTCAAGCGCCTTCGAAATTTTGCAATTATGTACAATGTTACATGAAGTACACACAGAATAACAAACAGTTTTATTTCCACGCTAAAAAGGACAAATATTCATAAAATTACAAAGTAAAATAGGACGTAAATATCTAAACAAACATATTAACCTTACAAAGAACATAAACAAGGAAAATAAGACAATACAAATTAAAATACTATGACTGTCACTTGGCACTTTTCACGGCGTAAAAAAATCAGTGAAATCATGCTTATTTTACCATTCAAACACAGTCAAATGTTCTTCAGTTCAAGCCAACTAACAGAATGATACAGAAAACAGCAATAATAACAAAGGATGTCCATCAGAAAACGTTCAAAATGTCCAAATTCTTTTACCACAACTCAATTTTCAATACAAAACGTTACAACCCACATTGTTTCTTGAGCCTGCGATATGGTAAGCACGTACTTCATTTAAAGTTTCCGAATGCCTGTCCATTTAGTATTTTATACACAGCAGCAATATAGCATCCAAAACATTGCCAAATTATGGGATTATATGTAATAAAGAAAATACTCTTGGCAGAGTGTCATTTGGTTGTGGGTAGTATATGATTGAAGAATTTTTCCTCTTTGGTGATCAATCATTTAAGCAAAGTGTCACAGATAGAATGGTTTGCATGCTTTGGCACCTGACAACAGTACATAGATTTTTAGATTAACTGTAAATTAAATACTAACATGTACTTTGCACAATACATTTATACTGTGTGCCTAATTTTTTAATAAGTTCACCAGTAAGTAGGTTGTTCTTATCCTTTCCAATTATAACAAATACCATTATTTTTGTGGTACTTTAAGGCAGACAGTAATCCAATCTTCTGATCCCTTTGTCTTTTTTTAATTTTTACATACCATCAATCTCATTACTTCATGTTAGTAATAATATCTTTTCTACTATCTGGGCCAATCAGATTGTCGTATTTTTTTCGCTCTCTTTTTTATGTTATGTTTATTGCTGCCGAGCCTCAGCGAGGCAGCACACTATTTGTGACGATTTTTCAGGATTTGCCAGAGTTCACTCGACTCAGTCTTTTGCGCGGATCTATGTGAACTCAAATCTGTCTGATGGTCTGTAATTCCGGGGAACAGACCTTCCATGATTTTGGGGGGGAGCAAACAATATCTCTGATCACATACATGCGCCTTTTGGAATGAATATATTTCCAAGTGGTCTGGTTGAGCTTTTTAAACTTTTTAGCAATTTCTGGGGTAACCATGGCTTTATTTCTTGCTGCTGATTTTCATCAAGGCAATGAACGTTTTAGTGTTTATTCTACAGGTAAGCAGTGTGCTTTTATGAGTTTATAAGCGCTTCTGACAGCTCGAAATATTATCCTCGTGGTCGAAGATAACATTTAATAATGTCTTATTGCAAGGGGACAAATTATATTTAAAAGCGATTAATACTGGATTGATAGTGTTAGATGCAGGTACGGATGTTTTGTCTGTAGAGAATTTACAGAAAGTTATTAGCGTTTCATCTCCGTGTACAAACATGTCAAATGACTTTTCGCACGAGATATTGTCAATGATTGACCCAGTTTCACTTCATTCGCCTTTACACGAAAATGTAAGTAAATTGCCAGCTAGTGATTTACATATTGTAGTGGAGCCTTTTGCGGTTGAAAAGAATACAATTCCAGCGACAAATGAGATACAAATTGCAAATTACAAAGTACTATTTCCATTCAGTTGCCAGCGAATTCAAATACAACATCACCTATGAGGGTAACTGATTCACCCCTTGTGGTGGAACCCATTGAAGCACCAAGTAGTGCTGATTCACCCATTGTGGTGGAGCCCATTGAGGCACCAAGTAATCCTGATTCACCCATTGTGGTGGAGCCCGTTGAGGCACCAAGCAACACTGATTCATTCATTGTGGTGGAGCCCTTTGAGGCACCAAGCAACACTGATTCACCCATTGTGGTGGAGCCCATTGAGGCACCAAGCAACACTGATTCTCCTTGCAAAGCAAGAAATAAAACTCAAATTTGCTGTATAAATTATAAAAAAGAACTTCAAGGTCTTGTTATACCAGATCGAGAAATTGAGTCATGTTACTATGATATTCACACAGCACTTCTCAATACATTTATAAATGATTGTTTTGTTATTTTTATACTAGAAGGTTATATGATGGCCTTAATAAACCAAAGAGATAATTTTTATATATTTGACTCACATGCGAGAGACTTAAATGGAATTCCTCATCCCAGAGGCACTGCTGTGGTTATGACATTCACTGATATTTTAGAGTTGGAGCAATATTTGTATTGTTTGTCACAGGAACTACATGCTGATTCATTTGAGATTGTTCCTGTGCAATTCAATATGTGCAAAATTTGTAATAAAAAGACTAAATTAATGAAAGATCAAGAATACCAAAGAATCAGACATTCAATAGTAAATGAATGTGATAAACAAGCCAGACGTAACAAAGCTAATGAATATAATAAAAGAAAGCGGTCAGAGGAAAGTGACATTCAGAATCAAATCAGACTTAAAAATGATAGAGAGTCTAAGAAAAGAAAGCGGTCAGAGTAAGATGACAGCCAGAAACAAACTAGACATCAAAACGATAGAGAGTCTAAAAAGAGAAAGTGGTCAATGGAAACTGAGAGTCAGAGACAGAAAAGACTTCAAAAGGATAGGGAGTGTAAAAACAAAAGCAGGCAAAACAAATGTGACAGCCCCATAATGAAATAAACCAAAAGGAATATTTAAATATGTTTGACACCACCACTAATGGTGGAATTGAAAAGCAATGTTGGGCAAATGCTAACATAAATAAATTTCATAAGTCTATGCAATACATTGTCAGTCAGTGTACAGTGTGCCAAGAGGCATGGCCATTAAAATTTAAACCAAAGTCACCTTATGCGTGTAGTCGATGTTCAAGATATAAAGAATTTTCATCTGAAAATTTGATGATACCTTCATCTGTGCCAAATGAATTGCAAAATTTAACTCAGATTGAGGAAATGTTAATTGCCCGTGCTTTGCCTATCATGAGAGTTTATATCAAACCTGGTGGTCAATGAGGTTATTCAGGACATTGTATTAAACTTGCCTCAAAATGTCACAGAACTTGCAACATCTTTGCCAAGATACCCAAAAGATTTGGCTGTGATTATTGTCAAAGTTAAAGGTAGAGATAATACCTTTAAAGATGTGAGAGTACAAAAGCAGAAAGTACACAATGCCTTAGTTTGGCTTATATATAATAATCCACATTATTCAGACATAACAATTAATGAAGATGCATTAAACTTATTACCTGTAAATGGTGTACCAACGGATCTAATGACAGTCGAGACTGATGATGATATAGTTTCAGATAACAATTGTTCCCGATTTGGGCCCTCCTACTGACAATCCTTCAGAAGACATTGTTTACAATGATTCTACAGAAATGAGTAGTTTTCTACCTGTTGGTGAACAACACCAACAGGAAATAGAAGCTGTTATGAATCAGCTTTCCGAACATGAGCCAATGCAATGGCCCACTGTTGAGAATGAGGCATTAAATGAATATCAGGTATCACATTTGGCTACAATGGCTTTTCCAACTTCATTTCCTGATGGAAAAGGTGATCCGACTAATCAAGGGATGTCCCTCTTCAGGAGCGAATAAAGCATCTTCTAAAATTTGCTGAATTTATAGATGGCAAATGGGTCTAACGTTTTGCTAACCATCCCAGATTCTGTTACTGGGCTTTTAATATGATTCAAAGAAAACAAATCTTACAACAAAGTGGGATATTTCTAAAGCAAAACCCAGGTGAGGCACATCTCACTATTGATGAACTAAGGGAAATGGCTGCCAGTAACAATGCTAATCTATTTATGTCTAAAGTGTCTAGATATGTTGGGAATATTGCTAGTACTAATGCTTACTGGAACAAAGTAAGAGAAGAACTGAAAGCTATCATAACTAGTGTTGAAGCACCAACATTATTTTTCACTTTTTCCTCTGCGGATATGCATTGGCCTGAGTTACACACTCTATTTAATGCTGATAATGGTTGTGGAACTGGTAATAATACCAATGAGGTCAGACGACAAAATGAAATTAACAATCCTCATATTCTGGATTGGTTTTTCACTCAAAGATTAGAAAGCTTTGTTAAACACTGGCTTTATGAAACACTTGGTGCAAAATGACACTGGTTTCGATGTGAGTACCAAGGTAGAGGCAGTATCCATTGTTTGTGTAAACTTACTGAGACTGCTTTGAAAGGTTACTTAGCACAAAAATTTAAAGATGAGAACATTTGTTCTGATATAACCGAACTAGACAATGATATTGATGCTGGTCAGAAAGCAGCTGAAACAGTATGTTGGTATGTTGATTGGCTATTATCAATTGTCAATCCAAACCCACCAGACGAAGATATGTGGGTACGACCTGAAACTCATCCATGTCAGAAACCCCATAATGAAATTCCTGAACATGAAAAACAATCAGATTATGTAGATCTATTAAATATGGTTCAACAACACACTCGTTGTAGTACTAACTATTGTCTAAGAAAAAAGTCAAATGAAACTGAATTGAAATGTAGATTTCATTTTCCATTTGACAATTGTCAGCAAACAAAGTTAGAATTTGAGAAGATCCACACATCAGGTGATAAAGAACATTATAGAGCTAAAATTGTGACTAAGCAAAATGACTCAAGGTTAAATAACCATCAGCAACTCCAACTCCAGGGGTGGAGAGCTAACTGTGATATTCAAGTTGTTATTGATCACTATGCATGTGTTGAATATCTCACAAAATATGCAGCCAAAGGTGAACCAAGGTCACCTTTATTAAAACAAGCATTTAATTCTATTATGCAAAATGTTGACAGTAATACTGACCCTCGCAGAGCTATTAAGAAGGTAGTTATGAGATCCCTTGGTGAACGAGATTATGCTGCTCAGGAGACAATGCATCATTTGTTGTCTTTAACACTTCATAGCTCATCATATAGAGTTATACCAGTCAGTTTAAATGGTTCACATAGAGTGCGTAACACTGCAAGTATAGAAGAAGTTGAGTCATGCGCTGATTACTCACTTCTTGATGTGTATGCTAATCGCGAGCAATATGACAGCTCACAAAATATCATGAATATGAATTTTGTTCAATTTGCCACAACATATAAAGTTTTTCACAATGAACTGACAAAATTGCCAGAGAATGTTATACCAAGAATATTCCCAACTTATTCTCCTAATCCCAAAGGTCCAAATTGTGGACTATATTGTAAATATAAACTTTTGAGGTACAAACCCTGGAGAACAACCCAAAACAATGCGTGGGGTGACCAAGAACCAACTGACGAGGTTCTAATCAATTCTTGGCAAGAATTCTTGCAAACACCTTATGGACAATCCAATGTCCCAGACTGGTTTGACAAATTACAAGCTGTCATCCAAAGTCAAGAATCAGAAGATGAACCTTCTGAAGAACAGGAAGTAACTCGAGAAGAGTGGATGATATTGTCAGACCTTCACACTCCTTTTGATACCTCTGAACAAACATCAGCGTCAACATATGACTGGCACTTTGATAGAGGCAATTATTCTGAACAACAAATCCATGAAATGCCAGCATGGATAAAAACTAACAAAGAAGAATATATTATTGATGAGCAATATGATGTTGTTGACGTAAATAGTTTTAGTTAAATGTAAAAACTTGCTTTTGACATTGTTAAATCTCATTTTGATGATACATCTTCTGACAAAGAGCCATTATGTCTCATTATAAATGGTGTTGCCGCGACGGGTAAAAGTTATCTTATTAATGCTATAAAAAATCTTCTGCAAAGTAAATGTGCTATTACTGCTACCACAGGTAAAGCAGCCTATAACGTTAAAGGTGTAACTGTGCACTCTCTGTTAAAGTTACCTGTAGGGTCTCGAAGTAACAAAGACCTAACAGGACAAAGCTTGTGTAGGTTACAAGAGAGTGTTAATAACATTGAATACATCATTATTGATGAATACTCCATGCTTGGCCAAGTTACTTTTGGTTGGTTAGATAAGCGTTGCAAACAAGCAACTGGTCATAATGACAAAGTATTTGGTGGGAAATCATTAATTTTAACTGGCGATCCAGGTCAATTGCCACCAGTGGCAGATAAGCCTTTTTACCATGCTAAACCATCAAATGCTGTTGGCGAACAAGGTTATCAAGCATATCATATGTTTGACAAAGTTATTAAGCTCACTGTAAATCAACATGTGCAAGGTATGAGATCTGAACAAATACAATTCAGAGATTTATTGTTACGACTTCGCAAAGGTAAGTCGACAGTTGATGACTGGAAATTACTTCTGACACGTCAACCATTGAATATCACTAATTTATGTGACTTTGAAGATGCTACAAGACTCTTCTATAGTAATGAACAAGTTGCAAATTACAATAATGAACAACTAACAAAACTTGAGCATCCAATTGCTCATATTAATGCTCAACATTCCTCTGCATTGGCCAAAAAGATGTCCTCAGATGATTTGTCTGGGTTGGAACCTGTTGTATTTCTAGCAAAGGGTGCTAGGGTCATGTTAACCATGAATTTGTGGTCAAATGTTGGCCTCTGTAATGGCGCTACTGAAACAGTTGTTGATATTGTTTATCAGAACAACCATCAACCACCTGACTTGCCTATTGCAGTCATTATCGAGTTTGAGAACTATAGAGGTCCTGCTTTTACTGTGGAAAAACCATTTTGTGTTCCAATATGTCCAATCACTGTCTCGTCAAAGTCAGAAACTGGGTTTCATGAGCGGCAACAGTTGCCTCTAAGACTTGCCTGGGCTCTAACAATACACAAAAGCCAAGGACTAACTCTTCCAAAAGCTTGGATAGATATTGGCAAAACAGAAAGAACTGCTGGAGTTTCATACGTGGCCATAAGCAGAGTGAAGTCGCTTTAATCTTGCGTCATTTAACCCATGACATATGAGCGATTAACAAGCTTGAAATCCTCAGCTAATTTACAATACAGGCTAAAGGAAGAAAACTGCCTAGATCGTTTAGCACAGACTACCAATATTATGTGTTATTTTCCGCTGGCTGAGGAACGAAAGAAGCGGAAAATGTTTTCTCACACACTGCGGGGAGCCGACGATCGGAATCTAGTGGGCATGAGAACGAAACACACAGTCGAAGGAAGGAAAAACTCCCAAGAGAGGGGAGTCGTAAGCGAAGCCGTTCGCGTTCGAGGGGGCGAAGTTCAAGCGGTAGAGATAATAAAAGGAAGCATTCTCGCCGTTCGCGTTCAATTTCCGAAGTGCCACCAGCGTGGGCAAGGGAATTACTTGACCAGCAGAAGAAAAATGCCGCCGAGCTGAAGCGGTTAAAGTCGCAGGTTTCGTCAAAAAAGGGCGAAATTTCCACCTCGAGCACTGGGGTTTCAAAGGGCACGGACCACGAGTTCAAGTACGGCGGAAATAAGAAGCAATTTGAGCTTAATCGGTCGGTGATTGACAGCATGGACCGCGCACTTGCTTGTGATGATGCCGACGAGTGTGCAGCGGAAATTACTGCAGGTAAGGAACTGCTGGTCGAGCAAAATAAACACTTAATGCTTGCAGATAAATACGGGTGGGACACGGTCGAGTGTTATACCGCCGAACCTCTAGCCAGTAACTCTGAAGACGAGAAACAGATTCGGAAAGCGATCAAGGAGAGCAAGTCGTTGAGGAATGAGAAAAAGACTGGGGCGTCAGGAGTAAGAAGCCCTTCTATCCCACTGAAAGGCTTAACCCTACTAGTGATAGGGGCCCAGGGCCTGGAAATATATCTCGGAATCGAAAGCCAGTCTTGCCTCCCACGGGGGAGTCTTGGCCACCCTGTTTTCGTTGCTGGAGGCCAGGCCACTTCGCTCGAGACTGTAGATCTGCCACCACCAACACACGGTACGTCATCCCCAGCAGCGCAACAGGAAACCCAAGCAGTGGAGGAAACTGAGAATTTGTTGACGGACTCAGACTTATTTCAGGAACAGTACTTTTTTGAAAATGCACAAGAACTTTCTTCAATTATTGTTAAGGGCAGACTACGTACACACATCAAATTTTGGGAGACTATTGGGGCAAGTCGTTGGGTTGTTGACATTATTCGTAATGGTTATTATTTACCTTTTCTGGAAGAATCAGGGAAGAAATTCTTTATGAATCGTACATCTGCTATGGATAACGAGGATTTTGTTTCAAGTGAACTCGAGAAGCTTGTGTCATCTGGAGCACTGATTGAAGTTAAGAGGGCAGATATTTATGTATGTAGCCCACTTGGAGTTGCTTCAAATTCGTCTGGGAAACAAAGGTTGATATTGGACCTCCAGTACATCAACAAACACCTGCGCATTACAAAATTTAAGTACGAGGACATTCTAACTGCAGGTGATCTGTTCTCCAAAGGCGACTGGTTCTTCAAGTGGGACTATAAAAGTGGATATCACCATATTGATATTTTCCCGGAACACACTCAGTTCTTGGGTTGTGCATGGGTATATGGGGGACAGCAAAGATACTTTCAATTCTCTGTCCTCCCTTTTGGCTTGGCAACTGCACCATTTTTATTCACAAAATTCCAGAAGGCGCTTGTAAAGCACTGGCGGGGACAAGGCCTTAGGATTTTTACCTATTTGGACGATGGTGCAGGTGCTGAGTCAAACTTTAAGGAAGCCAAGCAAACATCAGCAATTATCCAACACGATGTCCGAGCCAGCGGGTTTGTGGCCAATGAGGAAAAAAGCCAGTGGGAGCCAATGCAATGCGGGGAACTTTTGGGTTTTGTGATTAACCTGGCTCGTGGGGTGTTTACAGTGCCCGAACGGCGGGTTCTTAGTTTCAAGGACATGATCACCAAAGTTTTGTCGAGTTCCTTCCTGGTTTCAGCACGGCAACTTGCTAGACTTACAGGTTCTTTAGCAGCAATGGGGCTAGCACTGGGGCCTAGTGTTCGCCTCTGGACAAGGGAACTGTGCCATTCAGGAAGCAAATTCATGGGATCGGAGGTTCCTGTTATCCGACAAGGCTAGGAATGAAATCCTTTTTTGGCATGAGAACTTTTCGAACAGTGGTCAGCCCATCTGGACCGCATGCCCAACCGTGGATATTCTAACCTATTCCGATGCAAGTGATGTGGCCTGGGGTGGTTATGCGGTCCAGTTGGGTGCCCAGAAAGCTGTAGGCAGTTGGTCTGAAGCAGAGAGTTCCCGAAGTTCTACATTTCGGGAATTGCGGGGAGCTAGATTGGTCTTGGAGTCAATGGCACCACAGCTCGCAGGGAAGGAGGTGCGTCATAGAACGGACAACTGAGCTGCCGAGAGAATAATGACAGTCGGTAGTCGTAATCCGGAGCTGCACGAGGAGGCGGTTCTCATTTACACAATCTGTAGAGAACATAATATTCGGCTATCCGTGGAATGGGTCAGACGGGACCTAAACGAAGTCGCGGACCAATTATCGCGGTTGGATGATCCGGATGACTATAGGCTGGATCCTAAGGTGTTTCAGTATGTGGACAAACTTTGGGGTCCACACACATTTGACAGGTTTGCCAGTATGAAGACAAAGCAGCTGCCACGTTACTCCAGCAAATTCATGAATCCTGGGTGCGAATCAGTGGATGCATTTACAGTACCCTGGGTGGGGGAGAACAATTGGATGTTTCCACCACCCTACTTAATACCTTATGTTTTGCGGCATATGGGTGCCCACAATGAACATGGAACATTGATTGTCCCTTACTGGCCCTCGGCCCCCTGGTGGCCTCTACTCATCAACAAATGGGGTGGCTGGAAGTCATTTGTGGCAGGCGTTCTGGAACTTCCAACATATGATGGGATATTCCAACCTGGCTCCATGTCAAGTCAGGATTTTACCACAGGCATGCCAGCCTTCGAACTGAGAGCTCTCTGGATAAAATTTTTGGAACACTGAGATGGGTCATTTGGGCCCAGGCAAGGAGAGGTCATTTGGACCTTGATGAGTGATAGGTCATTTGGACCTTGACGAGACAGAGGTCATTTGGACCTTGAACGATCTGCTATGTCATTTGGACCAGCAGTTTACCTATTAACGCTAGTTGGGCCTTTTTGGGTGGTCTTGTGTTTGATTGGTGGTTATCGTAGTTTGGGCACCCTCAAGACTGCTGATTGGTGGCACAAGCCATTATATCAGGCCAGTAGTCAGCATATCTGAATGTGCCGGAACTGGGATAACAACTAATTGAGGGGTCAGTTGGACCAGTGCTTAGTCAGATGTGGGAGTAATTTTCTAGAGTCTTGTTTGCAGGGCCATTTAGTATTTTGCACTACTGCTTATTAATGACATTATACATTTTCATGTGTTAGTGTTTTTTTTTTTGTTTTTTTTTGTTGTCTTGGGAGACTCGATTACTCTAGTCTTAGCAGCCATGTGGGCATATGTTATTCTAGTGCTATGTCCTAATGATATAGAGATTGGCAGCTGGCTCGATCTCGATCGGTTCGAGGACCCAGAGCTGAGAAAGTTGGCAGATCTGCTGCCTAGCATTCTCATGCAAGACAGAGCTCAGGGCACAGTCAAAACATATATTGGCGCCTATAGAACCTGGAAGCGATGGGCTGGCACTCATGGCGTGTGTCCACTTGGCATTGTATATGGTCTCTTTGATACAGCAAGGACGCTCGGTATCATCAATTAATGCAGCTGTGTATGGCATTGACTGGATCCACAAGAAGAATGGTTACACACTACCGAGTGAGTATTCCGTGGTGAAGCAAGTTACCGAGGCAGCCCGGCGGATTCTAGCGAAGCCAAAGTCGAGAAAGAAGCCTTTGTCTAGCGTTCAGGTTACAGCAATTCTCCAACGGTTAGAGAAGGGATCGTTAATGGATCTGCAAATGGCAGCTATGATCTCCTTGGGGTATTTCGGATTCCTTCGTTGGGACGATCTGAAGCGCATTACTTCCAAACATCTCGTTTTCGCGCCAACCCATTTAAGTGTGCACTTGGAGAAGCGAAAGAACGACCAGTTCCGGGAGGGGTCACAGGTCTTGATCGCTAGAGTGGGCAGAGACCCGTGTCCGGTAGCAATTGTCGAGAAGTTCCTGCGGAAGGGGTGTCATAAGTCGGGGGCAGCCCTGTGGAGGCGCATTCAGAAAACCAAGTATGGTCACAAGCTTCGTAGTGCTCCAATGTCGTATAGTCGGGCTTGTGAGTTGTTCAAGAAGGAGTTATTAAAGGAAGGTCTGGATGCTAAAGAATACGGGCTTCATAGTCTGCGATTTGGCGAGGCCACTACTGCGGCAGCATTGGGCA
This sequence comes from Dendronephthya gigantea, assembly GCF_004324835.1. Classification (NCBI taxonomy): domain Eukaryota; kingdom Metazoa; phylum Cnidaria; class Anthozoa; order Malacalcyonacea; family Nephtheidae; genus Dendronephthya; species Dendronephthya gigantea. The sequence goes on from NW_021163049.1 coordinate 1,665,674, forward strand.
TCCCAGACCGTCTGCTGCAGAGACAGGGCGGATGGCGCAGTGAAAAAGCAAAGAACAATTACATTCTTGAGTCCAAGAACTCACTACTTCGTGTTACAAAAACAATGCAGAATATGTAACTTGCATGTGCCACTCTATGCGTTGTGCAGTTGCGGCTGATGCTGCAGCACCTCCCAGCGGTGTGTGAGAAGTGTTATTTTCCGCTGGCTGAGGAACGAAAGAAGCGGAAAATGTTTTCTCACACACTGCGGGGAGCCCGATGAAAGGGGGGTGTAGGCGGGTAGTGCAGGTTATATGAGCATTATTTTGTTGTTGCTTGTTGAAGCTTGACGTGTGCCCTGCCTGCCCGCCCCTCTTTCTGGTAAAAAAAAAAAATAAAAATATATATATATATATATATATATATATATATATATATATATATATATATATATATATAGATATATGGCTGTATTTCCCCTCGTGTAGGGGGAGCGAGCTATTGTGTAAAAAATAAGTGTCAAGCTTGCGGCTGACGCTGCAGCACCTCCCAGCGGTGTGTGAGAAAGGTTAATTAAATTGAACAAACAATATTATAGGTTTAAAACTAGACATGGGATTATGTTGTCGATCCCATTAACCTTTTTTCTGCATATTATCTTTATTTTTTAATGTTCACTGTATGTTTCTCTATGACACTATGTTTATATTATATTTATTGTCACTGTATGTGTGAAAATATTATCATCAGCACGTTATTTGGTAAGTTTTTTATTCTGTTTTTGTACCCCACTCCCCCTTTACGACATATTTTAGAGTAATTGTATTGGATTCTTAAAGTTACGCTCTTTTGTTTTCTAGATTCCTCTTTCTGGATAAATATATAAAGGACCAACTGATCAGCAAACACAATGAGATTACTGCCACCCAGACTGTGAAATTAATCTCTTCAAACAATTGGATTACAATCAATAATGAAAACAAAATGAATCTGCAATACTGTTATGTGCACTCATTTTTTAAAAATGATTCATGGAGGAAAGTGATGAGACATTATTTAGTTCAGGAAAAATACAGTTATGGGTGAAGAATCGTGTATTGTTACCTGTCGGTCGTGTGGTATCAGTAGACACATGAGCTAAATTAACACTCAATCTCATGGATCTGGCAGTTTCAAATAACGTCATTTATTGATGTAATATTGACAGTGTTCAGTGTTCTACTGCCAAAATATTCCTCAAAGAAGAAAAAAGTTCATTGTCAAACATTTAAATATGTTATTATATAAGATATTTTCATACGTGGAATGCGATAATGGTCACTTTCCGAAAAAGGAATAACGAACAACTTATCAAGTATTGACAAGTAATCCAAATAAACTAATGATAGAGATAATTTTTTTTCACAAAATGCTTACATACAGTGTCACCATGTACATAGAATTCTTCATTTTTGTGATGTCATGTATGTGATAATCAATTATGTTACTAATGTGATGTGGATGTAATGTGATGTGATGTCTGTTCTCTTTGTTTATTCATATGAAATAATACAAGAATGTTAAATAATCTTCAAATAAAAAAACGTGAATATTAGTACTATGTGAGTACTATGAATATTATGTTTATTATATTTTCAGAAAGAATGGATGAAACCACTTTAAGACTATAATTTCAACACCTGACAATATTGTTTATCTGGAACTGCTGATTTAAAATAAGTTAGTATTTGCTAGCTTGTAGCTGTGACAATGGATGTGATGACATACAAAATTATGAGCTAACAACAGTACTTTATCAACCCTGGTATTACCATTTGCGTTCAAGCTTGCGCCGTGCAATTTTAAAACGTAAGTTTGTCACGCCTCCTTTCATGTTCGGGTTATTTGTAAATACGGTTTTAAAATACTGAATGCAGCTATTTGAAAAAAGAAAACTGCACCTATAATATAGGTTTACTTTTCTCACAGAGTAAGGTTCCATTTGTAATTGTTTTAAAACACTTCCGCAAACATTGCAAATGTAATAAACCAATTTTATGGAAAAAGTACTAAATTAACTGTGAAAAGCGGTAGTAATCTTTGTAGAGTCAACCAAAATAGCACCTAATTAGAGATTATGATGTCATCATATTCTAAAAATAAACGTTTTGTTGCATATTTGACTATTGAGTAGCGTGAATTGTTGTATTATTACCATTTGCGTTCAAGCTTGCAGGGTGCGATTTTTACTTATGTTTGCCGTTTCAAAACATATGTTTTGTCACGCCCCCTTTCATGTTTGGGTTATTTGTAAATACGGTTTTGAAATACTGAATGCATCTATTTGAAAAAAGAAAACTGCGCATATATAGGTTTACTTTTCTCACAGAGTAAGGTTCCATTTGTAATTGTTATAAAACACTTCCGCAAACGTTACAAATGTAATAAACCTATTTTTGGATATTAGCTAAGTTCGTTTGAACTTCAAAACCATGTCAATTTCATTGTCTTAATATGACAGGGGGCGTAACAAAACGTACATTTTAAAATCGCACGCCGCATGCTTGAGCGCAAATGCTAACATTTTAAGAAGTAACAACGCATCACAATTGATTTCAAAGAAAATGTCAACAAATAAAATAAAAGGTACAGCAAACATAATTGCATATATTCAATGTTTTGTAAATAAAATCCTTGTTAAGATTATTTCTTTCCAATGTTTAGACTGCCCTGAAATTAATTGCTATTTACATGCGGTTTCGCCAAGGAAAAAAACAAGCTACATAAAACAAACTACATAAACTTTGACGTCCAAACAGATTTGTCTATGGTTAAAGCGGTTTGCTTCGCTATGGAGAAAGAAGAACAACTAAAAGCAATAGCGCAACAAAAATCACCAATCAAGATGAAGAACTACACAATTAGCAACAAATACGGCAGAGATGACATCATCATAAACAAGAAAACAATCCTGACACCAACAACAGCACAGTTTCATTACAAAACCATAGACAGGAATATTTCAATCGCCAGCATATCTCAGGTGGTTTCGAACGAACTTATTACGGTGAAGGGCAAAGTGACGCAGTTATCGGGCACGAAAGTTATCATCATGAATTCCTCTTCTATTAAGAAGCAAGAATGCTTCATTGTGGACACCAGTGGATTCATTAAGCTCGTTCTTTGGGGCAAACACGCTGATGTTCTCCAAGATGGTAAAACGTACCTGTTTGACAAAGTCCGGGTAAGACTGGTCAAAGAAGAGCGGTAGCTAAATATGCCGAAATCTGAAGATGAATGTACAATAACTGAAACAGACGACTTAAACAAAGATCTTCCTGCCGTTGATGTTTTGTCTACTGTGAAACAAGCAACGATAGACATACTTGGAGTGACAAACACATCAAAAACTACACGCTGTTGCTCCTGCTCGAAGACAGTTGTCATAACTGGCTCGTTGGCATTTTGTGACAACTGCAAGATGTCACAAAAACCAACACGCTGCACACCTCATTGGTACCTACGCCTTTTTGTCGAAATGGTTGGTGAACAAGCAAACAAACTTCAACTGACTGCTTTTAATGATGTGGCAACGAAGTTCGTCTGCATTTGCAAAATTCCCCAAACGTCCTCAGAAGAGCAGCCCACTGTCGCAATTTTAGATTTGAACTCTGTCATTGTCACATATGATTCTCAAACAAACAAGTTGATTGATGTAGAGACTGTTGAAAAACTTATTTAGATATATTATTATAGAGATTATAGAGACTATATGGTACTTGTTATTAGACAATAATTGTTGCGTTCGATCATGTTAAGACTATCTGAACTTTATTAGTTTGTTGAAATTTTCTTACATTTATATTAATAAAGTTGCTAGTTTTCAGACATTTTCTTTGTGCTAAAAAGTTTTATTTGTTACTGTGTACAAGAACGGAATAAATTTTCCCCCATACACAAATAGCAAATAGAACACAACGCACTATTTGTCATAAAAACTGATTTGTGTAAAGGCTTCTGGATTTTGTTGAAATTTAATTGTAATAAAAAATTACTTAAACATCCCATTGTTGTCACTGAATACATTCAACATCAGCTTGAAACCTTGTCGCCCATTGCGTATTCAATGCTTTAAAATGCGTAACAGTAAAAGAATAGAGTTTTCGAAATAGTACATGTTACTTAACTGGAGCGCGCATAATATTATCTTTTGAGTAACAAATGTATGACTACGCCCATAGCCATCAGTCCAATACCATTTCTATCTTCGAATCGCCGCTTCTGTTTATATTTCAGCAATCGCAATTTAATTCCATATCCAAAAACAAATTAAATTTAAATACTATTGAGTAGCATACGTTTTTTGGCAGACTGATTTAAGCTTGCATCCTACCTCGTAACGCGCAAATACACTGAGTGAGTATGTGCAACAAAACGTCCTCCCAGGCAGCATTTCACTTGCGATATAGTAACCTCTAGTTTTATTTGTAATTGACCGGAAATTGCTTTTAAAGTAATAAGGTACGAGGTCTTTAAATATAATCAATTATATAGGGTTTTATCAGTTTATTATTTTCAACGTTTGAGAAAAAAATTATATTTTAGAGCGCTCATATGGAAAACAATGAAGAAAACATCATGAACGGTACATATGTGTTTCGCGATATACGTGTTTCACATTTAGGGACCGTAGACAAATAGATTTCGTCCACCGATCGCAGACTTGTTCTGAAATGGGGGGGAGGAGGGAGTCAGCTTTGAATCCACAATAAAAAGCAAAATATTAAGGACAATATCTGAATTACCGTTTGGGAAAAAACTTTGTGAATTATTCAGAAACCCAGCGATGTTTACACAACATTATCCAAACTTCTGCTTTGGGTTTTGCTTTGATCAACAATTTTCAACAACAGTCAAGAACAGTCAACACATAATTTATAAAATACAGCTGACCATGCACTGCAGACTCAAAACCTCATGCTTTGTAAATTTAAAATACATTTAAAAATTTTTAATATATCAAAATTATTTTAACATAGAGATGCTTCTTGTAGATTTGTATGTAGGACATATACGTCACAAGGTATTAAAACTACTGTTTTATTAAAACTACTGAATATTATAAAGAAACAATATGTGAAAACAGGCTATTTCGACACCATGAACTTCTGCATGCATCTCTTCATATAGACCATATACTTTTATATAAAAATGCATGACATATAAACACAACTTTAATATTAAATATATATAATATATTTCAAACAACATTATATGCAGCAAAACCATAGTTGATCTGCATTAACCAAATTATTATCCCATGATTTATTCACACAGTTGATGTGGTACCATTTTTTGTAACATTCCCTATCACACTGTACCCAGTCATCTACATCTCCCAGGTCATCTTCTTTTACACCTTCTTTCAAACCTATAATGTATTCAATGTTGTGAGAAATTAAAACTACCTTTCATGAGAGGTTGAAGTACTGTCAGATGTTGGGTCTTCTCAGCTTCAGACATAAAGAGATAAGATGAGCAGTAAGGACATTGACCTATGGTCACTGAGTTTGGCATATTTGTATAACTTTAAGAAAACTTAACATATATTACTATAAGTCATAATTGAGGCATGCATCTCAAGTTACAATAAAAAGGATCTTTTTCTGGATACTAAAATATTGCACTATTAATGCAAAAAGTGCTGAATGTTGTACAATTTTATCTAAGAAACAAGTCTACTTCATTAGGCCAAATGTGTAGAACACACCTATCTATAACAGGTGAATTCTCCAGCTAAAAAGAAGCAAAAGGCTAATGATGAAGCTGAAATGTAAGTTGCATTGTAATTTTGCACAAAAAGAGTTATGGTATTGCATTCAATGACACTTTAAGAGTGGGATAAGCGACTGAAAAGAGGGAAAATAAATTCAGTAGTTATTTATCTAAAGTGTTATTAAGGTCTTCCTTGCGAAAAGAACTGCACATTCCACATAATTTTTTTTCAGTCACCCATTCAATTATTTCATTATCAGATTATATCATCACAGTCACAAACAGTTGCCAATTTATGCTAAGTTGTCTGCTCTATCTGATATCAACAAAAAAGATAAGATAAATCACTTGCAGAAGCATTGCAGCTTCTTACAACAGCTCCACCTTGTCCAACACGTGTTTGTGGAAAACAGCCAAGATATGTTAAAGATCATTATGCATTTGTTGTGGACACTTTCAAATTAGATCATGCAACTTTGCGAAATGGATGAATAATGGGCAACACAAATTTCAATATTTGAAAAGTGATGAAAATGATTCATTTGTTACAGGTATGTGCTCAAGGATCCTTTCCCTTGAACCATTACTATATAATTATGATAATAAATATAATTATTCTTCTTATAGAGGCAGGAAATATGAATTCCTTTAACTATGGTAGACAGGCAAGCAAATTTAAGGGGTGCCAGGCGACATCCCCGTCAGTAAAATTTCAAATTCTAGGGCTTCTAAAATTCTGAAAAATAGGGGTTCCCCCATTCTGTATGTTGGGCCAAGAATAATTTACGAGACCATCAAGCTGACAGAAATGAATATTTTAATAACTTCGTAACTCCTTTCCTAGCTTAGATGGGAAATGTAGGCAATTTGGCAATAAATTCCAAATTTTAACAATCCTTTTTTATTTGCTTACTGAACTGAAAATTTGCCTGAGAAAACAAGTTTTTTATCGGATCATTGCTGTTATAAATATGCAGATAAGTCTACATCGAATTTTCATGACAGCAACAGTCAAACACTAGCTTTTTTGTGATATCTGTAGGCGTAGCTTAAAAAGTATGTCTATATGTGTCTATTGTTGATAGTAAGTTAATATAAAAAGCCCAGACCAGCAAATAAGTCAATATGAAAGAAAGGTTAAAGAATATAAAAGTGTTTCATCTGAACAGCCTTTACCAAGAAGTTTAAACCAAATTCATTCTTCTTGGTGCACAGTCAGTGAACTTCTGAACAAGGATGTTCAAGTCAAGATTCTCCAGCAAATCCACGTCCATTGACATGAGAATAAGGTTTTCAAGCCTGTTTTAATTCATAGTAGATTGCAGTCACGATTTGACTATCTTCAACTTTGAAAACACTCTTTCGGCGCTAATTGGAAGTTATACCATAACACTGGGGTTCAGCCTGTAAAGCATTGAACAAATGAAGAAAGTCAGGATTCCGTTTCTCAGATACGCCTTTTCAATGACGTCGGTTACCAATGATGATAGCTGTAACGAAAAGATAAACACTATGTTGCTTTGGGCAAGACTGGGTAAAGACATACAGGTTCTGTGACATTCCTCTGGCAATCTTGTTATTGCTCATAGTGTGACACCTCTTTGATTTGTGCTTGCAGGCCAGTGTGCACTCCTGCTACATTGTTTGCACCATTGTAACACCGTCCACGCAAGTGATCAACTTCTATTCCATGTTGCCGTAGCTTTTGGGTAACAGCCTGGAAAAGAGCTTCTGCTGTTGTTTCATTCATTGGTATCATTGCCAGCAAACATTCCTGGACTTCGCCATTCCAAACGAATCATACAAGCAATGACAACTGTTCAGTTTGGCTCATATCAGATGTTTCATAGGCTATTATCGCGTATAACTTTGCCATTTTTATTTTAAGGCGAGGTGTATTTTGCATTGTCTACAAATCAATCAAACATTAACTCATTAGTCATAACAGTAGTTAGTATAAAATTGTAAAAATTATGGAATTTATCTATATTACCATGAGAGGTACTTAAATGATTCTGTAACAATATATCGCTTTAGGCAATATGTGTAATAAACTCTTTAAATACACCCTTATTCATTGATTGCTCATCCTCATGACGCCCTCTGAAAGGCAAGTTCAGCTTGCCAACAGTTTGAACAATGTCAAATATTTTGCTAATGATACTTCTATTTGTTCTCACCTAAAACATAATTAATGTGCAAAATGTCAATATCCTAATTGAGAAAAGCAATCTCAGGACCTTTAAGTTTAAAATATCAGCTAAACAAATGCATATACATCTCTTGCATATCTAACCAATTGCTGGCGATAAGATTCTTGCTGGCCGCTTCCTCACTAATATGCTGATCCACTGGTTTTTGATATTTCCATTGACAATATGCTTGGCTGGAATACCGGTGGCAATCCGATTTTTCATGCTTGGAGAAAATTTTTCTTCGAGAACGCCTTTCTTCCAATTTCCAAATCCAACCTTTATTAATGCTGGGTCGCCTTTTGATGCAACCTAAACGCATTATAGAAATGAGAATGTTTGGAAGCTAAAGTCATGCATTAAGAAATTCAGCTACAAAACTTATAATATAGGGTGTATCAGAAAAAACTAGAAGATTTTAAAATGTCCAGAAAACTATCATTTTATCAAAATATCTCAAAAATATATTTACGTCTAAGTATTTTAGCATCTCCTGGCTTATCTAACAGTAAAAACTATCAGAAAAATTAACCTAAAAAAGAGGGTTTGTAAAAGCCTCATTTTTAACCGCCTACGCAAAGAAAATGAGAGCTTCAAAATCCAAGTTCATTTAAAGAGATGAAAGTTTGGACTCTTTTGTGCAATGTATTAAAATTTCAGAAAATTTGATAAACATTAAGTCCGACGTGAAACGTTTAAAAATTGGACTTTTTTCCGTTTACTCCGCTCTTGTGTAACCTTTTTTCATGCAATAATGATTACATGCATGAGTGATGGTTCGAATGACGTACTTACAATGCTATTGTTATACCTTACATTGATGTTGTATCTAATAATGCTATTGTTAAAAATAAACTACTCAAAAACGTCAAACAGTACACAATTGCAAACAACAGCAGAGTTGTGGCGAAAGAAAAAAGGAACAATGACAGATCCATTACCAATCAATCCGACCCAAACAGTAACCTTGTGACGGTCATCATTTCGCTTATACTGAAAGTGCAACGGTCATTCACCACATGCTGTACTCTCTGATATTATAGGTGTTAACAGAGGCATTTAAGGCAAATCCAGCTCCGTCACCAATAAGTATATCCTGAAGAAATCGTGCTGGTCTTTTCATAAACAACTGGCAAAACCTTTCTCGCCGCTGGTAATCTCCTGCAAGCAGTTGATGTCGTCGTATCATCTGGTATGGGTGAAATCATAAGTCCAGCCGTGTTATACGATTAAAGGTGGCAGAAAATAAACCAAGACTATTTCGCCGAGCGCTAATTCTCACTCCATTTGGCTGCTGATTTTCAATCGCATTTCGTACAGCTTCAATGTTTTCTTCAGACCTCACAGTTCTTCAACGTCCTGATCTTCCACGGTTGAGATTACAGCTTGTCCCGTTTGTATGGTATTTAGCAACATTGTTGTAAACTGTACCATGTGATATACAGCATACGTCAGGATACTCCTCCCGAAACCTTTCGAGCACTCTTGTGATGCTCCCATGACTACGGTGGTATTCAGTTACCAAAAAAGCTCTTTGCTGTGGTGTAAACTGCAGCCTTGGCATTGTTAATGTTGTATATGAAAAATAAGCTAGCAATTCCTAAACAGGACATCTTTTGCATTCTCCAGATGTAATTACCAGAACTCTTTGTTAAATAAAACAATGAAACAAGAGTATTCATTGTTAGTTATGTTTAAGTACGCCATTCGAACTATCACTCATGCATGTAATCATTCTTGCATGAAAAAAGGTTATGCGAGAGCGGAGTAAACGGAAAAAGTCCAATTTTGAAATGTTTCACGGCGGACTTAATGTTTATCAAATTTTCTGAAATTTTGATACATTGCACAAAAGGGTCCAAACTTTCATCCTCTCATTTTCGTAAGCGGTTAAAAATGAGGCTTTTACAAACCGTTTTCCCGCTTTTTTAGGTTAATTTTTCAGATAGCTTTTACTGTTAGATAAGCCAGAAGATGCTAAAATACTTAGACATAAGTATATTTTTGAGATATTTTGATAAAATGATAGTTTTTTGGACATTTTAAAATCTTCTAGTTTTTTATGACACACCCTGTATGCTATCACTATAGTGAATAACTTTTTAATACCTGGGAATTAAAGATTCTACAATAGAAACAAAATGCTTTATCCTTTGCAGCTGAATATTCCAGCCACTCAAATTCAGGAGGAATCCTCATAAAGGTGAAGACTCTTTATAATGACATGACTTGCCCACACATTAATTATACAATTACAAGACATGTTATTGCACAAAGTCGTCATTGAAAATTTTTTCTTATGTGACAATGTTGACAATGTATTACAAAAGGTGTTATTTTTCAGACAGTAAGAGATGTGACAGATTAGTAAGGATATCTTTGAGTTGGTATTTTTCATCTCAATTTGCACTTAATAATGTTACATAATAAAGCGCATGCTTTTTTATTTAAAGCACATTTTTTAAAATGTATAAAGGTATGTGTTTTTTATTGTAATGAGTTATAACGCAATGAGCATAAACGTGGTATTAAACAAGATTCAAGATGTTATACTTAATGTTAAAGAGCCAACTACAAGAGATATTAAGAATATATTTACATTTTATCAATCTTACATTCGACCTTTGGATATTGACTCTCTTTTATGTTTTGTGTGTGTTTTGAGATTCACGTGTTTAGAAATCTGCTTGTGCAGGCATTGAGACCTGTGTTTATATATTTTGTTCACCACATGTTTAAGACTGATGTGCGGAAGATTCTTGAGTATGTGAATATTTCTCCGGAAAGTATTGTGTTGAGATCCCGATTTATTTTATAACTTATGCGTCTCGCTTGTTCAATGAATATGCAAGTATTTGGAAACATAAACTTGTTTTGAGGTTGCCGACGGGTATGTTCGATTGCAAGATTATTGTTCAAATTGACGATTGTCTTTATGAGATATGCCTAAGGAATCAAACTTATAAATCGATACGAGATAGGGTTAGGAGTGTTTACCTCAACGTTATGGGACAGAGTATGAATTTTATTGGACAGAATATGAATTTTATTCTTGCATCGGACGGTTTTTTTATCACATATAAAGTATGCAACGAGATTGACAGTATATTAAAAGACAGTGATTTTAAAAGAACCAAAGAGATGGGATAGAATAGCAAGGATTGAATTAATGGACATGTTTGATGGAGCATTTTTTAGTTCAACTATATTTTTTTAGTTCAGCTATATACAATTATATACAAATGTACAAACCACGTTTTACTCTATAAATCCGCCGTATGAATACTCGAATGTTGTTTTGTATCCTCTAATCCAGTGATAAATAAATCTGTCCTCTTTTTTGCTATAAAAGGCGAGGATTAGATTTTTTCAGTTATATATATTTTGGTGTGATTATGGGACGTAAGAAGAGTGTGATAACCAGAAACGAGCGAGAGAAGTTAAGAAAGAAAAGAATACGCGACGACGAGAAATTCAATAAACCCCTGAGTTTTTGGATAACGAAAGTTCATTGTGAGATTACGAAAGCGAACCCGCACGTAAAAGACATGACGAAAACAATGGACTGGAGATTAAGACTGTTTGATGACAGTAGTTTAAGCATGGCTTCGTTGACCAGCTCATTGACCGAGGTGAGCAACATTATGAGCATCGAGGACGAGATTCAACAAGAGATTGAGCATCTGGAGAGGGGCATAGACAGTTTGGAGAGCGCTGCCATTGCCAACAGTACGCAAAGCAACGCCAACAGTACGCAAAGCAACAGTGATAGCTATGTACAAAGCAACAGAGGGGTGCAAAGCAACAGGGAGCAAAGCGCTGCGTACCTGCTAGACGACCTCAACATGGATTTTGACTTCGAGCAGAGCAACAGAACGTAAAACAACAGGGTGCAAAGCAACGGCGAGCAGAGCGATGTGATGCAAAGCGATGGACCCGACGCTGTGGACCCGCTAGAGGAGATAGAGAAATATATAGAGGACTTTGGCTTTGAGGTGGAGCTCCTCGATTTCGAGTGCTTTGGCGATGACGGCAATTTTGAAGACAATATGGATTTCGATTTTTAAAATTAAGTATAGCGTTTTTAAGCTTGTGAGAGACATTTACATATGACTTTCATGATATTGATTTTATTTTTATTGTTTATGATATTTTCATATTTTATTATTGTTGTTGTATTTTCATACATTAAAACATTTTTTGATATTATGTGAGTGATTTTTGTGCTTTTTCTATTATGAATGTTTAGTATTGTGGATAGAAACCAAAGGTACTCCCACCATCCGAGGTGTTCCGACAAATTTGGCTGTCCTCTATGTATAGGTAGTCATTTTTGCTATCCTCGGGTTTCTCCTCTTTTTTCTTAGGGATTAATCTGCACGTTGTTCCTTTCGGTGTTATGGGTGTTGATTCACACCACATAAAGAAATTGCACGACTTCTTTGGCGATTCAGGACAGCAGAAGAGAAATCGTCCTTTATTCAGGCTCTCTTTTTTCACAATTTGCCTTCTGCTTCTTTCCTCATGATGGTATTTTGGTCTCTCGCTTATTTATTTGTCACCCCACTCAAAGTATTTACACAGGTTTATGTCATTTGAGCATACGAAGAAGGGACAACCATAAGACGCTTTCTCAGGGTTTTTAACCACTCTCATTCTTGCCAGGTTGTTTTCGCAACAGGAGGGTTGTTTTTGTGAGGTGGCCAAGAATTTTTCAATCTCTTTTTCGTATAGAAAACCATCCTCCTCGGAACAAACAAGTTTGCAGCTATTTGCTTGACCGCAAATCCAGAATAGACCATCTTCAGAGACACTGTAGCCTTTTTTCCCGTGTAGACACTTCATTTTGATAATAGAATAAAAGATTCTCCCTTTTTTATTTATACTTTTTGGTTGCATGTGTTTTTAAGAATGAGAAAATAAAAGCACGCATTATTAGAGTAAAAACACACATAGTTAGAGAAACAAAGCTTTGATGAGGTAGATAATGAGGATGACAATAATGCAGTACAAATTGGAGGGCAAGACAGGATAAATGAGGGAGCAAGTACGAGCATGGAACAAGACAAGACAAAAATGCAAGAAGATACCTCTTTTTACACAATTGAGAAAATTAATGAGGTTAAATCAAAAAAGTTTAAGACGAGAGGCATTGATTACCACGTTCTTTTTAATAATGAGAATGAGGATCTCAATATTATTCAAGAGTACGAGCGTACACAACAAATTTTTGAACAATTAATTGATAACATTACGGACGGGATGAGAGAGAATAATCAAGTACGCTTCGTTTTACATACACCTCAATTAAAAGCACCTATATCATTACCATTTATGTCTGTCTCTTGTTTCACCACAGAGCAAATTTTTTCTCAGGTTGAGAGCCTGGTACAATCCAACCAGCATTTTACTTTAAACGATTCTGTGATTGCAGACATTGTTCATGTTGAGATGCCGTCGGGTTCGCGAAGGCCTACACAAAGCCATGCCAATCTTTTAAAACATCTGCGAACCAAACAAATTGTTAGTAGTCATAAATAACGATGATGATGATATGTGTCTTGCTAGAGCCTAGTTGTAGCTATAGGAAAGATTGAAAGAGAGGAGAAATATTATTGCTGCCACAGCGAAGGTCGCCTGAGCGACCGAGCAAGGCAGCAGTCCTAAATTTGAAATCTTGATTTTTGCCAAGAGCGATGCATTGTGGTTACACTTTTTGCAGTTCTTTTTTCAATTATAATGCCTTTCAGTTCTTTGAATAAAAACCTTCGTGGTCACAATTGTTTGCTCTTTCACATATATGTTTCAAAGACCAGGGTAAGTCTATTTATTCCCTTGTCAAACATTTAAATATTTATACTTGTGTGGTAAACATGCAGTCATATCCTTTTAGATTGTAATACACTGGCGTCGTCTGGAGTCTTTAACTTTAGGTGAGTTTTTTAGGTTCTATTACTGATCAATTTATAAGCTATTTTAATATACTTTGGATTTACTGTGAATTTAAAATATTTTGTTTTACTTCGTATTTTACTTAGTTTATAACCACACTGTAATATAAATTCACACGCGCTTAGGCATATTAAAAAAAATCGACCTAGTGCAGTTGTTTGTGTGTACGGATTTTGCGGTGCTATCAGGATTTTTTATTCTAAAGTCTATTCTCGATGTACTTCTATGTCTATGAGTTAAATATAAGTTATTGATCGTTTCAGGTTTAAATTCATTATACAGTCTGAACGTTTTGCGTTGGCGTCACATTTCCATATTTCACGAGTTGGAAGTTTACTATATACCGTAGAAAGGGTCTTGTTTTACTACGGCTCTACTTATACTTTAAACACAAAAAGCTTGTTTGTTGTTTGTGACATTGCTGCTGTCTACATAGAAGCTTTCAATTTCCCCCAATTGTATTCTACTTTGCCGACAGGATCCTTTATAAAGACTTAAAAAAGTTATTTTTGACAGTTTAATCGTAAGTTATTCACCGTTTTAGGTTTTGATATACTGGCAGAACGTTTCAACGAGAACATACTATATAAAAAAGGGTGAGTTTTTTTAAGCTACCTCGTGTTAGTCACGTAGTTGTTTGTGTGGTCTTGCTACCGCGTATGCATGCACGAAAGTTTTTAATTTCACGTTTTCATTCTGCATTGCCCATTCAGGATTATCTTTTTATAAAGGCTTTATCTTGGTTATGTTTTTTACACAAAAATATTTTGTTAGTCATGGTACTAGGTATAACCGCGCTGTATGTTGCACGCTTTTCATTCAGATTATCTTTTTGTAAAGCCCTTATCTTATTTATACTTTTAACTCAAAAATGTTTGTTAGTCATGGTACTTGATACTTTACTGCGTGTATAAGCGCGCTGTATAATGCGAACTTTATAGACTTGTGAAGAAATTCTACCTCGTGTTGTTGTTTGTGACATTGCTGCCGTCTACACAGAAGCTTTCAATTTCCGCCCATTTGTATTCTACTTTGCCAACAGGATCCTTTATAAAGACTTCAAAAAGTTATTTTTGACACAGTTTAATCCTAAGTTATTCACCATTTTAGGTTTTTAATATACTGGCAGAACTAAACTGTGCTATTTCAGGATAGCACATCCACGACCAACCTGTTGCTTTTTGACGACAAGCTACAGCAATTATTCAACATCTACAAAGAACAAAACACTTGCGATACCGAGTTTAAGGGAACTGACAACGATTTCCTCATGGAAATTCTTTTAACCGTTGAGGCGAAAGTACTCTTTAACAACAAAAGAAATGTTGTCTCCATAGAGAAGGTTTCTACTTCATAACATATATATACAGCATGCTTATATAAACTATATTATTTAGACGGTCAACATTAGATTGTGCATGACTTTGTAGCCGAAAACACTTCAGCCATTGTTACCACTTTTTAGAAGTTTTGCATGTACTGTTCTGTTATCTTTGTTCTGACATTTTAAAATTCCACAGAAAGGCTCTTTAGTGTAAATATTTTTTCTATGAATAGAATGTTTCTCCAATGCCTTACTATTTAACCATTTATATAAATTATTTTACGCAGAAACACTAAATATAACTGTATTGTTGTTTTTCAAGATTATGCAGCAAACTATAAACGTGCCTTTACGGCATGGTAGAAAACACGGGTAACCGGACAAATATCAATGTTCGATATCGTAATAAAGATTTTAGTCACGGTTAATTAGATTAAAAACAACAGGAAGTTAAATTTCTATAACTAAAAAATCTATTTACATATCTTTCAGTGTTTGTAGAAGTCTTCACTGCATTTAACAACGACAATGCGGCTTTTCTCAAACTCAGCAGCTTAAACGACATCACAGAAGAACGGAAAGTAATATAACCAAATTTGCAGTCTAGTCGGATGCCGAAGTCTGTGTGCTTGTAATATGAAAAAAGTATCAAGTATAAGACGACCGGTATGCATAATTGAGGTGAAATGTTCAGAATATTCTCGCCTTTCTTAAAGCACCCCCAACCAAACATAACAAACCCTCCTATTACATCTACTCTACAATTTTCTCTATGTCGGGTCTTCTTTTTTGTCTTTCCTTTTTTAACACACCTTCTGCTCACACTGGATTGACACGTGCGCTCTCTGTCTCTCTCTCTCTTTGTGTTGTATATTTTGTGTTGTAAAGTATTGTATTTCATTCTGTCTTAAGATGGCTTTGAAAATTGAAGTACAGTCGAAAATTCAATGTTTCTAACTGTGTCTTGTTTCATTCATATTTGTGTCTTGTTTCATTCACATTCACATACCAACGAATATCTATAAAGTTATAATATTCTAGAGCTCGTAAGACTTAAGGACAATCTAATTTACCGTTCAGACTAGAAATATTGTCTATAATCTTTGTTTCGATATCGAACATTGATATTTATCAATGATCAGTTACTAGAGTTACCGGTTATCCGGTTACCTGTGTTTTCTACCATGCTTACCTTTACCCCTTAGTTTAGTATTAGGCAGATTTAAAAAGACCTTACGTTTGTCAAATGTCAACTTAAAAACGACGTTCTATCTCCATGCAAGGATAGGTCTTTGGCGTCTATATAAATCTGCTTAACATAATGATAAGTACAATTGTTTGTCTTATTTCTGTGACAACTCTGTGTTTTGCTATTCAAGGCAGCATTACTACCCTTTGGGTAACCTAGTCTTATAAAAGACAGTCAAAGTGCGCTTCAACGAAGGAAGGCAGAGGATTTACATAAAAAAGCAAAAGTACAGAGAGGACTGTGCGGGATTCCTGAGATCAAATTATTCCAGGAGTTTCTTACCGATTATGAGATAAACATTGTCTCTGCAGAACATGGGGATGTTATTATTTATCCTCAATTGAGTCAATCAGATGTAAAACGAATATATTTGTATTTACATAATAACCATTATGACGCTATTACCACCATGCCAGGCTTCTTTGCTCAAAGTTATTATTGTCATACTTGCAGGAAGCCTTACTCAAATAGTAAGGGCTATATATGCCCCTCTATGTGTAGATGTTGTCGATCTATGAATCACATTTCGCCGGTGAATTGTAATGAATGTGGGATGACATTTAAAAGTGAAGCATGTTACAACTATCACATGAGATTTATCGGAAAAGCTCAATCTGTTTGCAAGGAGAGTGTAAGGAAATGTTCAAAATGTGGGAAATCTGTGAGAAAGTGCAAATTGAGTCCCGACAAACATTTGTGCAAGAAAGTTCAATGCAAAACATGTAATGCGTTCGTTAATGATTTTGACGATCCTCATTTATGTTATATGAGGAGACCAAAGCAAAGAGATGAGAACACAAATTTAAATACCAATTGTGAAGAAGAGGAAGAGTCTGTGGGAGAATGTACTGGGAGTAAATATTCCGAGTTATTTTTCTTTGATTACAAGGCATGGCAAGAGGAATGAGGGTGTACATAAAGCAAATTTATGTATCGTTCACAACAAGAATGGGGACGAGTGGGTCTTTTGTGGTGAGAATACAAATTTGAAGTTTTGCGAGTGGATTTTTACAAAGGAACATCAAGATTGTATATTTATGGCACATAATTTCCAAGGATATGACGGATATTTTATTCAAAAATTTTTAAATGAGAATGCGGTGAAATATAACATTATATTGCGCAACGCAAAAATTCTCTTGTTGTCTGTTCCTATGTTTAATATCAAGTTTATTGATTCTTTGAATTTTATTCCTATGTCATTGGCAAGTTTCCCAAAAACATTTGGAATGAATGAGATGAGTAAAGGATATTTTCCTCATTTATTTAATCAAAGAGAAAATCAAGATTATGTTGGTCCTATACCGTGTGGGGCTTTTTACAACACGAACTGGATGAAAGTGGAGCATAACACGTTTTTAGAATGGCATAAAAAACAAAGGGTGTTAAATTACGTTTTTAATTTTAAGGAGGAGATGGTAAAATATTGCCGTTCTGATGTGGATATTTTACGTTGATGCTGTATGGAATTTCGTGAATTATTCAGGAGCATTATGGACATAGATCCTTTTGAGAGTTGTTTAACCATTGCAAGTGCATATAATTTAGTTTTTCATGCGAATTTCCTTAGAGAGGAGACCATTGGCATTTTTCGTACCGATTGTCAAATGAAAGTGAAACAATCCAACATGGCAATGAAGTGGCTATCTTACATATCAGAGAGGGAGGAGATTTTTATTCAACATGGAAGAAATGGCAGAGAGAAACATGTCGATAAATACTTGCTGGATGGATATAATGCAGAATCAAATACAGCATTTGAATTTCAAGGATGCATATGGCATGGTGAGATGTCATTGTTGCATTGCATGGCATGACCCAAAACCTCCTTTTTACATTTTATTATTATATTTAGGTTGCAGAAAATGTTATGCTTGTGACACAATTAATCCTGTAAACGAAAAGTTGATGAGTGATCTTTTTGAATCCACAATGAAGAAGAATCTTTACCTTAAGCAGTGTGGATATAGAGTGATAGAAATGTGGAAGTGTGATTTAAAGAGGGAGCTGCAGTTGAATGAAGAAATGCGCATATATTTTGAGGACTATGATGTTGTTGATCCTCTTCAACCACGTGATGCATTCTATGGCAGACGCACAAATGCTACAAGGTTTTTCTATGAGTGTGAAGATAATGAGAAGATTAGGTAATAATGAGAAAATTTATTTCTAAATAAAATCTTTTGCTTATTACATCATATTCTATTTTTAGGTACGTTGACTTCACGAGTCTATACTCCTAATGTAAAAAGTCAACAAGGACTGACGTTGGCATTTTCCTGAACAATCTGATGATTTATTCAAAGATTATGTTGATACCTTTTTAAAAATCAAACAAGAGGCAAGTGGGTTCCCTAAGGACTGTGTGACAGAGGAACAGAAAGAATCTTATGTTAACATGTATCTCGAACATGAAGACGTGAAATTAGAGATAGAGAAGATTGCAAATAATCCTGGTCTGCGTGCCTTGGCGAAACTGATGTTGAACTCGTTTTGGGGTATGAGCAAACTCTTTTACAATCATTATTTTTAAACCTATAAGTAATTGTGGTTTCTCTTTACAGGCAAATTTCCACAACGGCCAATGTGTCAAGGACGGAATTGATTGCAAGCCCTCAAAGATATTTTGACCTTCTTTCGTCAGACGAGTTTGAGGTGTGCGATGTCAAAATAGTAAATGACAGCATGTTGAAAGTACAATACAAAAGCACCGATGAATTTTTGGAACCCAACAACAAAACCAACGCTGTTATTGCCGCCTTCACAACAGCATATGCACGGCTGAAATTATATGATATCTTAGATATGTTGCGTGAACGTGTGCTTTATTACAACACCGACTCAGTCATTTACATTTCCAAACCGAACGAGCCAAAGCCTCCTCTAGGGAATTATTTGGGAGACCTTACGGATGATTTAACAGGAGATATATCACCACCTTTATGTCAGGAGGACCGAAGAATTATGCATACTGTACGAACGATGAGAAGTCTGAGACAAAAATCCGTGGCATCACGCTGAACCATTCCGCAAGCAAGAAGTTAAATCCGAGCACTGTTTGTGCTCTCATATATTTACATGCAAAATGTAACGTAAAAGAAAAAATTACTGTAAGTAATCCATTCAAGATCACAAGGGACAAAAAAGGAAAAAACATTATAACCAAGGAAATGAAGAAAGATTATTGCATAGTTTATGACAAACGCATGTTTATAGACAATTTCAAAACATTACCTTATGGGTTTTAAAAACACGTGAGAAAATGAAAAGACACACGGAAACAAGAAAAAGACATGTGAAAAAAATAAAAAAACTCATGTAAAAAACATGTATAAATAAAGGTTGTTATATACAGTTGCCTCATTCACTTTTTTTTTCAACATGAATGCTACCCATTACGTAATTGTTACGTTCAAAGAAGAACGCTTATGTAAAGATCTCCAAGATTACTTACAAAGAGGAAAAAGCAAACATAATTGGATTGTTAGAAGTTCAAATCCATCTCATCCTGAAATACTTAATGGTGGGAAGAAGGCAAAGAGTTTTCAACGGCCCCTCTACGCTCGTTTCTCAAACGAATGAGAGATAAAGAAATACTTTATAGACATGAAATACCGTGCTTTACAATCTTGAGGAAGCTGAGAACTGAACCTATCTCAAAGAAATTCCCGAATATACTCTCGAATGATTTGACAAACGTCAATTATTTGATTATGCGAACTATTGTTCGTTTGATAAAGCTAATAAAGCAAATACCTGAATGTACTGCCAGTACCTCTGTTACATTGCTCGCAGAAAATGAACAAATGCTTGCATGAGTGAAGTCATTATTGTGTATTTTATTGTTTCTTTTAATAAAATGTTTGTAAAATACATTGTCTTGGTTATATTTTCTCTATTTATAAATAATGAATTTTAAATATTAAATTCGACTCATTACCGATTAATGTTGTTGGGGATGTTTGTTTACACTGAAGGGTGAATCCTATGTCTGTGGGTTGTGGTTGAAAATTGAAGGTCTTATCTAAAGAAATACTTTTCCAGATCTCAATATTCTATATGCAGAATCGGAATATTTTATAATCTCTAAAGTACTTGTTGTTACAACATTGGTTTCATTATAGATTGTTACTCTGTAGGAGAAAATCAAATAACTTGGAAGAGTTGCATCATCATCGAACACATGTGTTTGAAAGAAAAACTCTACCTCCTTGTTTTCTTAACATGGGAACACCCGATTAGGGAAACCATTAAAATCCACCCTCTCAAAACACCATTTATTTGGATCGGTGGTTGATTCCCGTGAGACAAAGTAATATTTTGGAACTGTTATCATCATCGCGAGGGACCTTACATCATTTGCAAGTGTAGTTATAAGATTTCTAAAATCCTTCAAAAATAGTTAATGACATTTTACCATTATTCCCATTAATGGGGTCGTCCAATTTCGAGGTTGTAAAGAAAAACTCAACTCTAAAAGGAGTTCTGTTTTTAAATGACCCTGTTGATTTTCCTGCTCATGCTAAAAAGTACTCGTAGGTCTCCTCGTTCACGTTTATTGTTGCAATACTTTTTACCGACTATGCCTAAGATATAAAACTAGACGAAGTTGCTTCAGCTGTATTGAAAGTTACGCTTTGATACCCATGCCTAGTGTTGTTATGAAACATAACTGCAAATATCACACCGTATGCATCTAGGTCGATATCTGCTTCATAAAAAACAATCGCTGTCAGATTCATTGCCAAATCTGTACCCTGTTCCACTTTTAAGCCCTTGCGCAATCCTAAAAGGGGAAAATCTCTCTCCTTCTTCTCTCTGGTGAAAGTTTTTTCCTCTATGTGTATTACTGTGTTTCCATTTGCCACTTTCGATAAATTTAAATGTGTTGTATGTACCTTTACTTGTCCCTTGGTTGTCTTCATAACTCACTTTTTCAAAACTTTTGTCAACCATTATAAGTGAACGTTTTTCAAGCGAACTGAGATTTCCGAGAGGTCCTATGGGACTTTGAGGTCCTATAGGTCCTTGCTGTCCTTGAGATTCTGTGGGTCCTTGTGGACCTTGAGGTCCCATAGGTCCTTGTTGTCCTTGAGATCCTGGTGGTTCGGGATCGCCTTTCGCTGCTGCAGTATCCGGAATGCCTTGTGGTCCGTGCGGTCCTTGTTGTCCTTGTGGCCCTTGTTTTCCTGTAGGTCCGATAGGACCTGTAGGACCTACATTACCAACATCACCTTTTTCACATTTATCCCTTTGAATACCTCTATATTCTTTAACCCTGTCGGCTCTTTGCGGACCCTGAGGTCCTGTGTTGCCTTGAGGTCCTTGAATTCCTTTCAATCCTTGAAGACCTTTCGGTCCAGGCAAACCTTTTTCACCTCGAGGCCCTGCGTCCCCTTTTAAATCACGTGGTCCTGTATTTCTTACAGGACCATCTCGACTAGGCGGTCCCTGTCAGACCCGACGGACCTGTTGGTCCTGTCGGTCCTGGTGGTCCTATACGTCCTGTGAGATCCTGCAATGGTCAATGGCGTAATTGATGGTCAAGCGTTAACACCATTTCTAATGTTATTTTTATGTAAGCTATAATCTGAATTTCTTGTTGCATAGGTTCTTTAATAAAAAATATACACAGTTAATTGAGCTACTAGTCTTAGGAGAGCACTGAGCTATAATACAATGTAGAGAGCAGCTATAGATACAGAAATTGAAGCTAGAAGTAGTGTGTGGCCGCCATCTTACTGTGGCCACCTTGAGGAGTGAACTGTAAGGAAAATGTGATATTTTCCACGATTTGTCTTGTTATCACGAAGTAGAGGACCAAATCAAATGAAACATACCATTTCTAGCAAAAGCACACATTCAAGAACATTGGGGACCTGTTTAACATTCAAATGAACTCATTTGTGAACAAATATTTTAGTATTTTTTAGGTGGTTTTAGGGGCAGATTACATGGAGAGTTTTCAGCCCATCTGACTTTCAGCCCTGTCAGCTGGGCTGAAATTGGTTTACCATCATTACATGGAAAACTTCAGCCCAGGGTAAAATTATGAAACGAATCGCTGCAAATTTTAATTTCAATAGGAACAAAATGTTGAACAACAAGCAGTGTGCTTAATATTATTCTCTAAAAGGATCTCCTTTTTCAAAAGGATCTCCATTGACATCTTCATAGAAGCAGATTGCAATTAAAAAGTTTGAAAGGAATAGGTTGTAAAATAATGGTTATTGTCTGGTTGATATTGTCCTTTGCAAGAATTTAAGTATCGATTACATTAATAAGTGCTGACCAGTATGGACTATGAAATGAATGAAGTGTATTCTGTATGTAGGTAATAACTGGATCTGGCCCTGTGTGTATTATTAGAGACATTCACATCACTTTGTATTAAAATATTTGTTGCAGAAAACATTTAGTGGGCTGTGCCAAATAAGGTGTAACTGCCTAATATAAGGTAAAGATGGGTTATATGAAAAATGTAAGTTGAGTTTTTAATAATTTACTTTTTAATTAAATTGAGACCATTGGGTTAAAATGAATACATAGTACTGGTAATGTCTGAAATATTTGTTTACGATTGAGTTTGTTTGCATGTAAAACAGGTCCCCAATATTCTTGAATATGTGCTTTTGCTTGAAATGGTATGTTTCATTTGATTTAGTCCTCTACCTTGTGATAACAAGACAAAAACAGTGGAAAATATCACATTTCCCTATAGTTCACTCCTCAAGGTGGTCACAGTAAGATGGCAGCCGCACGCTACTTCTGGCTTCAATTTCTGTATCTATGGTTCCTCTCTCTATTGTATTATAGCTCAGTGTCAGAGACTAACTCATTATGTTGACATTAGATTTGAATTCAGGGTTATCTATGTTTCTAAAGGCCCAGGCTGTAATGATATTATATATTTATAACATTGGCCTTTTTAATTAATTTCAAATATTATTCTTAAATAATGATCACCATATTTATTTCCATATTTCGAGGTGGCTCCCTAGAGTATTGGCGTTTTCGCACGCATTTTAATCTATAGCCAAATCTTTATTATTTTTAAAGATGATGTAAAGTCCGTTCTGAGCATATATTCTGCGCATAACAATGTTTGTTTACGTTGGTTATATAATCTTTACATGACGTATGCGTCGTTATAATTTTATTATTTTCTTCTCGCTCGACAGGCTGTGATCTGTGATGAATATGCTTATTTTTTATTATATTTTGAAGAAAATATTGTTATATTTTGAAGAAAATATAAAGCGAAGCTTGTAAATAAACCGGCCGTTATTTAAAACGTTATATATTTGTAATTGTAGGACAAGCGAGAAGGTGGCGTCTGTAGCGACAACAAATAGCCTTGCCATTTCGGGCCTTATTCAACAAATAAATTCTTGGAGCATTCCTTTCAGCATAATATTGCTTTTTCTAGCAGCTTTATGATAAGATAAGTTATCGTCGTGACTCGCAATTCGAGCCTCTTCGCCTTGCGACATAAAATAAAATAATTTTGCTCCCGAACTGCCGTTTGTAATACAACGCGCTAATATCGCATATCATTAACATTCCAAAAGTTGCTCCCCCACTGATGGAATGTGTTGATGCGCGGAATTTATGCGCAGAACGGACTTTACCTCATCTTTAAATTACTATATCATGGGCTATTACTACATTATGAAAAATATTATTATTAGTTTAACTGTGAGAAAATTTAGCACTTTATTTTGGTTGCTATGGCAGCAACGCGTAGTAAAAAGAATGCGTTTCTTTACATTTTCTATGATATCTTAAATTTCCTTCTGTGATTGCGCAAATTTAAAATTTTGCACAAGGAGAGTGGACCTAAGCAAATGAGAACTGTATTTTTTATTCTCTAAGCACAAATTTATTTGTAGAGTTGTTTGTGCCGTTAAGAGGTTTTTTACTAGGCGATTTGAATTTGCAAATCTGCCGTGCAAATTCTGTTCGTTAAAGCAGCTATTGCTGGGGGTTGTCTCTGTAAAATCACCATTGGTTAGCTCTAAAGCTTCCTTCTCTTTCTCATTGCTGACTGAATTGCATGCAACACCAATCATTGCAAATATCCTGGAATAGTTCAACCATCTGTCACAACGGGAATCCTTAGAACGCTCACCGTCAAAATTCAGTAAATTATATTGAAAGTTATGAAACACACTTTTTTGGCGCTCTGAATACTTAACCCGTGTCACCAATCGTTTGACACTTTTAGAAATAACACATATATTTAACTTTTGTCGTAAAAATAGATTTAAAAAACCTGCCATATTGTTAACATTTGGAGATTTAAATTTCCCGCAAGTTTCCGCACTCGCAAAATATGTGACATTTCTCGCACACCTTGAACAATCACACAAATTTCCCATGCAGCCCTACAATTACTCCAGGGAGCCACCTTGAGGTACTAATTACATTATCACAATTTGTGATGCAATTTTGAAAATATACAATACAAAAACAGAGAAAAAGAGAAGAATATACTAAAACTACATGGTAAATGAAGAGCGTGAGGGCCAACTAAGGGCCAGTTGTCTTAAACACCACAACAAAATGAGCTTTCAGTTCAGTTAGCTCAACTATAGCTTAACTCTTGTGGGCTAATAGACTCTTTCATTGGCCATATTAATTAAAATTTTAATTAAATTTTTCATTATTTTAATTACATTTTTCATGACCAACAAGAACTTTCTCTCATGCCAACATAATGTCAGATATTTATAAAGTAATATTTTGCAAACTTTAGCTTTTACTTTAACTTTAATTTTAGCTCTTTGATAAAGAAATTTGAGTCAATACCTGGGAGTCTGCAACTGGTAGTTGAACAGGTTGATAGTACTATTTGTTGGCGATGCCCGATTTTCCAAATAAAATAGGGCTTAATGCTTGTATATTATGTCATTAATGTCCTCACCAACTGTGTTTGTTATAATATTGAGTTAGTAAGAACGCACGGAACACCAGGTTTGTGGGGTTATGGAAGTGTGGGACAACTGCTCTATATGCTGTATTTTTTGTATCTGCGAAGAGCTGGGTGCTGAGCGGTTCCCAGGGCATATGCTCGTATTGAAAAGCTGGATCTTGGGAAAAGTCGATTAGGACATATACTGATTTCCAGCTGGGTCCTAATCTGCCCAAGACATATACTTTTACCGCGCGGATTTAGAGCTGGGTCCTGAGTCGGCTAGAACATATACTCCATTTAGAGCTGGGTCCTAGTCTGCCCTGCAAGACATAAACTCTGAGCTGGGCCCTGGGAAAAAATGATCAGGGAAATCTTTCTTAGAACACTGATCTGGCTCAGTACATATACTCATATGCAGAAATAGAGTGAATTTGTAAATAGGAATTGGCTTTATGCCAGGTTATCAAATTTCGTAAAGAAAACGTGAGGTCTATGGTAAAATTGCGACCTAAACCTAGAGCAATTGCCTCCACAATCATACAACGAAGTGTGTGTGATCCCCATAGACCGAGAAACAACGACTGAGTGTTCTAATCACTTCGCTATCAATCGTTTTGAAACGCCTGCAAGGACATTAATTGGCGTACGAATGTATCTAAGGTAACAATCGGAAGACCATCTTCCTAACGTTTGAATGAGCCAATGAGGCAAACCTTGGGATGCAGCTGTAGTAGCCGCTCCGATTCGAAAGCTGTGGCCTGCATAGTGTGCAGTGTTATAACCACCTTGGGCCAAAAGTGTTCGCAGTTCTTTGGTAAATTGACCACGTGATAAAGGAGCACCGTTCGAATAGCAAAACAATGGTCCCGCGTAGTCCGGTGATGAACGGGAAAAGTAGGTTTGAAGCGCCCTTACTGGACAATATATACCAGAAATGCTGCCAATGGTTATCGTGGTTGAGCTTCGAAACGGATCGGTTTTAGACGCTTTAATGCGTATTTGGAGAAAAACCTCGTTATCCCCGCGTTTTTCGTTATGAAAACTTACATCTGATCGGCTAAGGTGTGTTGAAGAGTTATAAGGACCGGAGCAAGTCATTTCACCAATCCGCAAAAAGCCGAAAAAGGCTATGGAAAGGGCTGCCCAAATCATGGTTTCATCGTTTGTAGGAAGTACCCGTGAGTGCAATAGGCGGTGAAACAATTTGAGATGGTCTAATGTAATTGGTAGGCGTGTTCTTGTAGACACTCCTTTCACGCGCTTTATACCTCGCAAAATATACTGTAGACGTTGAAATTTCGTAATCGGAAGGTCGTAGCCGTTAACCAAATGCATATGGCGTACTGCGGAGATATAGACTTTGATGGTGTCTGGATTTACCGTCTTAGCAAGAAAAACAGCAAAATAAATCAGGATGTTTTCTGTTGTCGGCAGAAGAGGCACACGTTTGTGTAGATGAAATTGATAGTAGAAATTCATAAACTGCTTTTCCCCACTGCTATAAGTTTTAATGGTACCTTGAGCTAACGAGGCAATTTGATAGCGACGTAAATCGGCGTCTAGAGACGAGAAAGCTCCTCGGGTAGAGGTTGAGGTTGCTGGTCTGCATGCGGTGCTAGCCGCCGAAATCTGGTTTGCTGAAAACGGGAGATAGAATCAGCAATGTCATTACAATGGCCTGGGACATGCAGGGCTTTGAAATAAAAGTTATGTTTCAATGTTTGTAAGGTTAGAGCACGCACTAAGTCCATGATACGAGCGCTTTTTGAACGTTTGGAATTGATTATGGAAACCACAGTTTGGTTATCGCAATAGAACACAATCCGTTTTTGAGCCCATAAAGGTGCCCATAAGTAGGAAGCTACCACAATAGCATAGAGCTCTTGCCAATCAATGCTGATATTTTTTGTGTCCAGGGTTTGGTGAGGCAACCATTTACCCTGAAACCACTGGTTGCGGAAAATGCCCCCGAAACCAAGAGTACCAGAGGCATCCGTATACAGGGAAAGATTTGTTGAATTCTCCCAGAAAGAGTTGAGAAATAAGGTTGTTCCATTCCAGTCCTTAAGAAAAATTTGCCACATTTTTATATCTTCGCGAAAACCATTTGTCAAGCGAATGTGATGATGTGGTTTGGAGACCCCCCGTGTCAGACTGATGATACGTTGCAGAAAAGCTCGGCCCGGGGGAATAACTTTGCATGCAAAATTTAATGTTCCAATTAGTGATTGGAGCTCTTGGAGTGTAGCTGACTTTTTTGTGTGCCACGAATTTAGGTCGACAGAGAGGCGGCGCAATTTATCGGCTGGGAGACGAGCCTCCATCGTTTGTGAATCGAGGATAATGCCTAGAAATTCTATGATGAGACTTGGTCCTTCAGTTTTATGTTCTGCAATTGGAACGCCTAGAGTGCGGAAAGTTAGTAACATGCTAGAAAGGCTAGTTTGACATGCATGAGAAGGAACCCCAGTTTTGGCTGGTGGTTCCATAATAAGGAAATCGTCTAGTATGTGCCCAACATAGCTTATGTAGCACTTGTTGAGTAAAATCCACTCAAGTGCGTCGGAAAGTTGATTAAAAATATACGGCGCACTACGCAGACCAAAGGGCAACACTTTATCGAAATAATAGGACTTGTTCCAGTACATGCCTAATAACTCCCAGTCGTCCGGATGAACAGGGAATTGACGAAAAGCAGACTCTACGTCAGTTTTAGCAAGATAAGTACCTCTGCCTAATCGGATTAAAGCCGCAATAGCGTCGTCGATTTTAATATACTGCAATGCAAAATCATCTTTCTCGATAAAGGAATTGATTGATTCTCCCGTTTTTGGAAACGAGAGGTGAAAAATGGTTCGAAATTTATCCGAATGCTTTTTGGGTACGATACCAATCGGCGAAACCTGTAAATTAGCAAACGGGGGATTGGTGAAAGGACCAGCTGTGTGGCCAAGAGCAACTTCCTTAGCTAGGTTAGTTGAAACAATAGTTGGATTGTCAATGGCAGACTTGAGATTTTTCGAAAATTTGGACATGCGAGGACCATCGTAGCCAATGCGAGCACCGAAACGCAAGTCCGAACAGAGTTTCAAAACGAATGATGGGTCAGAATGCCCACGCAGAGCATCTTCGAGCGCGTCAACGCGAATTGGCGTAACTATAGTATTATCTAAAGGTATTAAATTACTGCTATTATATATACTAGGTATTAAACTAACAGTTCTATTTTCTGTTGGTCTTTTTGGAACTACGGGCGGATTTTGAGGAGTGATCTTCGTTATGATCGTTTTCTTCACGGGATTGTGTGCATTGGTACCCGGATGTTTCCCCCCACAGCCAAATCGGTTACATCGGTGAGTGTAGGGGCAATTGGGTCGTAATGGGCAAGGTCTTCCCCTGTTGTAGCTGTGGCAAAGTCCGTCCCTCGCTGCCCCAGCTTTGATTGAGGGTCCGTTAGAAAAAGGGAATAATCTTCCCGCAATTGAGTGGAGCTAGCGGTGAAAATACGCAACCATAACTGCATATCAATGTTGGCCCACGACAATGTTCGACACGCGGCGGCTTTATATCGGAATTTATGGTCATATACACACCAGCCTAAACCGCCATGCGTTTTTGCCGCATGACGGATGGTTTCCATGTACTGTAAAAGTTCTGATGCACGGTTTGGGAACTTTTTAACAATAATTAACATATACGTGTTGAAAGCGGTTGTCCACTCTTCAATGTCAGTGAGCACTTGAGGTTTGCGTGGTGTTAATGAGATTCCCGTGGAGGAAATTGTGAAACCCACGTTGTCGGAATAATCGGAACCAACATTTGACTTATTTAAATTTTTAGGTAGTAATCTAGCAAGCTCAAAAAACTCACCACTTTCGATGTCACGAACGTATTTGCTTGGAATCTCTGGCGTGAAACCCCCGTCCGCTTGCACGTTTGAGGCTGCGGGCTCATGAAATGGGGCCGGCTGCTGCTGGAGTTCTCTGGAACTTAAAAACGGGAATTGACCAAGCTGTTCTAGTCTTTCGAGTGGCGTTGGCGGTGGCGGGTTAGTCGTCTGTTCCTCTACGCGCGTTGAAGCGGTTGTGGGAGGTTGGTTTTCGAAGAATGATGAGATCGACTGCGAAACAATCTGTCTGATCTGTGCCAGTTGGTCGTCGCTGAAGCTCTCTCTCGCGTCGGGAACAGATGGCGAGTTGTTGGCTGAAACGGTTTGAACGTTTTCAACATTGGTTTGCGGTGTATTCGTATTTAAGCGTTCGCGTTCGTTCTGTAGGCGCGTTGTAAGCACCGACGGCCACCAGCGCAGGAAAAGTTGAGTTCGCGGCAAAGATTCTTCAACTCTAAAGTTGATAGCTCGCCCAAATTCTGCGGTATTTCGACAGACGGTTGAGTACTGGATGGTCGATCTTGCTGACGAGCCCTTGATCGTGGTTTGCTAATTCTTGGCATTGTTTTTTGTTTAGTGTTAAGAAATAATAAGCGTGAAACGCTGAATTTTAAAAATAAATTTAGTTGTCTCTTTTACTCGGTCCTGAAAGCTCGCAATCCAAATGAGAATGATAGCCAGATACGGCTAACACGGGTAACTGCCTGTGGGCTTAACTATAGTTTCATTGTTATATTTATGAATAGGTCAAACATAGTAGTTTGGACATAGTTAATAAACGATACTGGGTGCAGTAGCCTGCGGGTTTGGCAAGCAAATAATGAAAGTCTGTGATATAGTCTTTCTTTGTTTCGACAATATGTTTAATCTATAAACTTCCAGGTCTATAGTGCGTTGAGTATCGTCCATTAACAATAATTTGTACTCGTAAAAATTATCATTAAAAATCAAAGAAAATATTTGCTATGGTTTTATAAAATCATTATAACCAATGGATAGTGCTATCCACCTTTCTAAAAACAGGCCCCTGGTGATTTCCACATGAAAGCATGATTTTTCAGATGCAATGCGAAAGCAACTTCTGAGCTAAGGAGGGACCTGACAGAACAAATTGACCCAGATAAAGAGCGAAAAAAAGACTTTTGTATATGTGGATCCTGTTATAATGATCTAGGCAAGTAAAATGTAATTAAAATTTGACTATACCCCAATGTGCTGCCAGCCCATCCATCAACTAGTTGCTTAACTACTGTTTGGATTTTTTGTTGTAGTGCTGTTGGGAGAAATACAGGTGTAAATTTGAATAATGTAAATAAGTTGTTAGAACTGTAGAAATTGCGGTAGTATAATACCAACCATATTGAAATCTGAATCCTAATTTTGATATCTCAACCAACCAAAACATAGTAAGGTAGCCATATGGGTTTATTGGTGTGAAGAATTTTAGTGTGCAAATAACCTTATATAATATCAGTTTGGTATTGAACTTCGTTGTGTTAGCCTTTTTGGATCATTGCCTTGTGTACTTTGGGCTAACTCTAGTATCCAACCACTCTAGTACCCAGTGTTTTATTATCTAACCACTCTGTTAACCAACCACTTCATTTCCCAACTGACTTTAGTACCCAACTGACTGTAGTGCCCAGTATTTCATGATCTAACCACCCTATTAACCAACTTCTTCATTACCCAAGTAACCTAACTGACTCTAGTGTCCAACAACTCTAGTGCCCAGTATTTCAATATTTAGCCACTCTATTACCCAACCACTTCATTTCCCAACTGACTTTAGTGCCCAACCTGACTGTTGTACCAAGTATTTTATTATCTAACCACTCTATTAACCTACTCAGCAACTTCATTTCTCAAATTACATTAGTACCCAACTTACTGTAGTGCCCAGTATTTCATGATCTAACCACCCTATTACGTTATGATGAAAAAACAAAGTTCATCATAATCTTCATTTTCAAACATTGACACTGACAACAGATCTCTACTCACAACCTTGCATGCACAGGGATGATAAAATCACCCTTCATTTTCAATGAGCTTGGTCGCCATCCTGGTGTGATAGTTTGAATGGATCGTGACAAGGTGGCTGATGCATGGGTTTTCAACAGGCAAAGGAGATATGCAGATGATATTGTAGCTCCAGTATCTCATAGGAGATGCCATGCTCTACAGGTGATGCCATTTACCTTAACAACAACAATGGGGTGGCAGACCCTTTGCTCTCCATGTGTGGCTGTCATAGCTGTTTAATTTAGAGAAGGTGTTTCTCAAGGGTGTTGCAGATGGATGAATGGTGTTTCTTCTTGCAGTGGAAGCAGGTGACATGACTTGGAGAAAAAGGAGTGGCTGAGGACATATAGAATTAAGTGTGATTCCATGAACAGCTATTTTTGCAAGGATTTTATGGACTTCTTTCCTTGGGTTTCGTAAACACAAAATGTCATGTACTTGATGTAGTACATGGTTAATTAGTATTTGTAAAAGGTAATTTATGTATGTCATCATATATATAACTAAGCATAAAGGGAGTGTGAGTTTGTGAGAAAAATAGCGTGGCTGCTAGTTGTTTTTATATATTAAATACAAACTTATATCAATACTATATGGTGGCAGCGGTGGGATATCGTAAATAAATAAGAAAAGAATGAACAATTTTCGAAACCAGCGAGTTTGGGCTGTGAGAGTAATGTTGCTCAGAATTTTAGTCAATCTGCAGCAGGATTTGATACAAAAGAAGTTCCAAAGAAAAAATAAGCATCAATTCTGTTAAACTTAGCCGGTGAAGACATTATAGAAGTATTTCATACTTTTACATTTGATAAAGAAGATGAGCATGATCCAGAAGTTATATTAAAGAAGTTTCAAGAGTATTGTGAACCAAAGAAAAATATCATTTATGAGCAACATATATATTTAATACAGAGTACAACAGTCTATGCAGTCGTTTCATTCGTACTTAACTAAATTATGAGTTCAGGATAAGAAATGTGCATATGAAACACTTCAGGATGAGCTAATTCATGATAGATTAGAAGTGGGAATACAAGATGATAAAGTACGTAGTCGGCTTCGGCAGGAATCAGATTTTTTTACATTGTTCGGGCAGCAGAAATAGCATCAAAACAAATGAACGAAATTAAAGACAAGACAAAGGTAGTTCATAAGATGAGACCAGTAGGAGTGACGGAATATAAAACTGACAATGCTGCCATAATTTTAATGCTGCCATATTACTATGACCTCTGATTTGAGTGACGAAGAGCTGATTATCAGAATTGTTAAAATTTGAAAATAACAGCTGTAATTTCAGTTGCATGCCATAGATGAGTGGATTTCTATATTGAGATCAAACTAGACATTGGAGCAAAGTGCAATGTTGTATTAAAATAATTATTCAACAAAATACAAGTAAATGACGTGTTGCACAAATATAATATACAAGAATAGTGGCATATGGCAAGCATAAAATGGATGTCCTCAGGTATACAATTCTGTTATGTGGAACGCACAGAAAAATGTATCCTTTGTGATTCTACGTCATTGATGGGGATCAAAGCGCTATACTTTGCTTACAAGTGTGCCAGGAGATTAATTTGGTTCAGAAATTAAAACAAACACAGCCGAATCTGTCATGGAATTGTACGAAGACGTATTTGATAATAACACCCTTGGCCTCCTACAAGTGCAACACAACAAAGCTGAAGGAGGATGCAAGGCCAGTGGTACATGCACCGAGAAAAATTCCTGTAGTGTTGCAAAGTAAAGTAAACAAAGAGTTAAAATGATGAAAATTCTCAGAGTTATAGAGCCAGTTGAAGAACCTACAAATTGGGTTTCATCTATAGTTACAATACCAACCCCAAACAAAGTACAAATTTGTCTGGAACCACAAGACCTGAATTTGGCAATAAAGCGTGAACATTATCCAATGCCCACAATGGAGGAAGTCGCATCTAGATTACCTATAGAGCATAATCAACAGTTATTGGAGGTATTAGAAAGAGCAAAAAAGCTTGGTTTGTGCCTCAAAAAGGAAAAATGCAAGTTTCAGGTGACTGAATTTAAATATATTGGTCACATTTTGACCTGTGTTTTTTACCATTATTGGGATTTTTTAGAAACACACTTCTGTTTATGATGATATTGTGTTTAGGGGAGAAAAGATTGTCATTCCAGAGTCAATGTTTCAAACGGTACTTGATGCAATTCATTCTGGCCACCGTATAGTAGAAGGATGTAAAAGGCAAGCAGGAGAAGCACTCATATTAGCAGGTATGGGATCTCGGATACCATGAGAAGCGATTTTATCTCCTCTGACAATGGTCCACAATTCAGCAATGAGTGCTTTAAACAGTTTACCATGACATATGGAATTAACCATAAAACGAGTTTGCCGAGATATCTACAATGTAATGGCTATGCAGAGAGAGTTGTACAGGCTGCAAAAAAAATTATTATGTCAGCAAGAAAGAACGGCAAAGATCCTTACCTTGCGCTGTTAAATTATTGGAGCATCCCATGTGATCAGGTATTAGGCAGCTCTGCCCAAAAATATTACAACCGCACTGCCAAACCTCTTCCTCAATTAAGCAAGGGTGATGTCATACAAGCAACAGACAGCAAAGAAAAATTTATCAGAAAAGGCAAGGTTGTCAGTAAGACAACAGGAGTCAATTATTGAAAGAATCATCATATTCAGAAGGTGCCAGAAGAATTGGACTGTGAGGAGGATCATGGCTATGAGATAGAGTGTGAATACAGTTGCCATGATCAAGAGTCAAAGAGTGCACCAAATACGGAAAATGAGAGAATGTCACACTCTGGTGATGTGGCAGTCAGAAATGAAACGGAGATAAGAAGATTACAGTATGGAAGAGTCATCAAAGCGCCAAATATATTTAACTTATAACTGGATCAATTTATGACTTCAGACTTTTATATATTTTTTTTATAAATTATGTTACATTGGATATTTTCTAAAATGTAAAAAAAAGGTGAAAGAACGAGCTGTAGTATATAGTTGATTAGTATTTGTAATAAGTAATTTATCCATGTCCATAGTCAGAAATCAGGGTCGTGAGAGCCTGCAGCATGCCAGCAGTATCCACTATGAAGAAATTGGTTAATCCCCCATGTTACGCTCACGAATAAGAATATAGGGGAGGGTACACATAATAATCGGAGTAAAACTTCAAATGACTATAGCATCTAAACTTACCTTTATAACATAAACAAAGTATATATCAGTTGAAAGCTTATGACTTGAAGATTCTGAAAATGATGTTCATTTTTAAAACAAATGATTTGTAACCTGATACGAGCGGATTATGCGGAACACATGCTGTGAAAAACTAGGGTGTATATGAGAAAAGATATCTTGTTGTAAACTGCTTTAATTTTCAAAGTTGGTAAATTTTTATGAAGTATATACATAGTTGTCTGGGATGAGCATACAACTTTTGAATATGATAAAAATTGCGGCCACAGCGGGGTTTCAAATTTCATGTACGTTTTAGAGGGAACATTTCCCACCATAATTTCAATTGTATAGCAGGTATTGAAAAGTTGTATGCTCATCCCACAAATAATGGGGAGATGAGTATGCACAGACAATTTCAGCTCAATTCAATCAAAACTCTAGGAGATATCCTTTCTTAACCGTACAAAATCCATGTTTTGAGAAAATCCACTTTTAAGTTTACTAACAAGGTTCGTGGACCATAATGTTAGATTATACCTTGACTTCTTATGTTATTTAGGCAGAAAAGTTATCTTAGTGTCTTAAAACCCTCCAGCATCATAGGTGACACCTTCAGCTTCTCTCAAAGCTTCTTCTTGCTGAGCCTTTCGAGCCTGCTCCACCTGTCGACGCCTTTTGTGCTTTTCGTCCATCTGATGATCAGCCTGTCTGACACGTTTTTTGTCTTTCAAATGTGAAAGCCTTCTGCAGACATCTCCAGCAGGAATCTAAAGTCTCTTCATTACCTTCTCCCTACTTGTTGCACCACTATGGAAATGACAGACAGCTGATGCAACCGTGGACTTCACCACTTTAGCTCCATGGTATTTATGTTTTGGACACCAAGCCCACACTAATGAATTTATTGATTCATTGTTATTTTGAGTTTTACCCCAAACACACCTCTCAAGCAGTTTTGAGTCACTAAGCTGCATAAAAGTTGTCTTCAACAGCTCTAAAAGAGCTTGAGGCAAACAATCATCACCCTTATAGGTGCGTGTACCATTCACACGATCTTGTTGCCATTTGCACCAAGAGTCTTTACCAACTGGGCAAAAGCGGTGTTGCTTACTGGCATCATCATTTTGAACAAAATGGTTCAAAAGGGCAATTATGTTCTTTTTCATGGCATAAACTGATGCTGATACCTCTCTCTCCGTTGGATTGGAAGTGGACAAGGTGTTCTGGCGTATTGCTAGCCCATAGTATCTCTGGATTTTCAAAATCCTCTTTTCAGAGAGTCGCCCACGTCCTCCAACTGTCTTTCCATCGGAAAGCTTGCCTTTTGTGGTACCCTTCAACTTTAAAAGATGCTTACCCATTCTTTTTTGGACATGGCCAACACAATCTAATTTCTCCACCTTCTCGTCACCATATGTGTCTTCGACCGCACTAAAGGCTTTGCTTTCTCCGTCGGATATCATCCACTTGTAGCGAAGGTTGTGCCGCTCAATGGACCTGTTCCATAAAATTTTTGCTCCCTCTACCTCCATTGCTGGAGAACTACCATCAAAATTGACATCACACTCACCAGAAAAAACATGCTCAATTTGCCACTCTTTAAATTCTTCATCACTCTCACACTTTGCTCTCTTCAATGCACATTTCTGACATGTTTTTGAAATAACATAGTAGTCCAGGACTTTACCAGTGTCTATTGATATCACAAATACAACACCAATAAGAGAAGTGAACCCTCTTTTTGCCCAGGTGCCATCAAAGCTGACACCAACATCAAGAACTGAACCATCATCTTCCATTTCATTTTCTGTTAAAACCAGCTTCCTCAGGCTCTGTCAAGCCTCTGTCTTTTCTTCCTTTGCTTCCATCTCCAGAGCACTTAGAATTGTGTCTAAATGTTGGTAATATGCAGTCTTACTTATGCAAGGCATGTTCATGATGCTACAGAATGTAGCAAGGCTTTCATAGCCACCACCAGTGTCCACAGAATGATACACCGCACGGCGGTTCACATCGGCAGAAAAACCTTTGCCAGGAATAAAAGAAGAGGTTTCCAAATCAGATTCCTCTTGGCATGATGAGCAACTTGCAGAGAGGTCACTCATTAGGCCACGTTTACCTGATGCATTTTCTTGAACTTTCAAGCTGGCTGGTAATAAATTAAAGATAAAGAAAAATTAGTTATATTATATTATGTACACTAAATTGTTAAAAAAATTATATAAAACAAATATAAACTGAAACAGGCAAAAACCTTCTATTCTTTGTAGTAAATCTATACTATATTAAAGCACAAATCTACAGCATTTACTGTTAGCACAATGTCATGAAAACCCATAGTTACACAGTGGATGAAAAGTCACAAGCCTTAGCTATGCTACTACTGTGACAGTCACAATGTGAATGTGTGTTTGTTGTTGTACTTACCACCATTGCACACATGTGCTTCTGATAGAGAATCTCTAAATTTGCCAATATCAATAAGACTGTAACCTTTATTTTCAAAATCAACCACTGGATTGGGGTCTTTGGTGGACTCAGAGAAGTTTAATTTTCGTCTGGACGCACTAACACGTGGTGCGTCAGTAGTCTCAGGGACATCTTCATCTTGTTGTTGACTTGGTCGTTTTTCTTCCGGTATTGTATAATTTTTTTGCTTTCCAGTAAAGGGCTTTCCTTTCCTTGACTTACGATACACACTTCTCTTCTTTGTCCCCACCATATTGACAAACAAAATCGTATTTGAAGATCACTTTACTAATAAACTTTTCACTTGAAGATTTTGAACACTTTTGTTAGTTTGAGAATTTGCGTTGGTGAGCCCATAATGAATCAGACCAGCGCAACCTATAGTAATCTAGTAATCTATGGTAATCTAGTAATCCATGGTAATCTAGTAACCTATGGTAATCTAGTAATCTATGGTATTCTAGTAATCTATGGCAATCCAGTAACCTATGGTAATTTAGTAATCTATGGTAATTTAGTTACCTATGGTAATCTAGTAACCTATGAACTAGAAGCATTTCACTTTTTTAATACCACTCGTCAACCATATGAAGAAATTTGATGTGTGCATGGAACAAATTAAAACCATACTTTTTACGCATTGTGACATACAACCGCAAATTAGTTCATAGTCACATTTTATTTCATACAAGTGCTCATATAGCTTTTATAACAGTTGCGATACCTTGTTTACTCAGTAACTGTTTGTTAATAATTCACGCAAATCCTTGTGGCCAAAATTGGGTGACGGAAAGGTGCGGTTTCTAGGAGGTATAGGCCTCCCAGAACAGCTGGGAAAAAACATCAGGATGAGGGTATAGGCCTTCATCTTTATGGACATTGAATCCCATGTCCGAGCCTGGCTTTCCTGTGGTAAACTGAGAGAAACGGAGAGAGCCAAGGTCAGGTAGAGGGTAAGGCGCCCCCGGCGTTATGGACCTTGCTCTCCTTGTTGGTGTGTGTGTGCTTCACCGTGGGTAAAGTGTGGCCAAATGTACACCACCTTCTGCCCCGTTCTCTTTATTTCTCCAAATATGTAGAATTAGTTACAAATTGGGTGTACAATTATTTACATGAACTTTTTTATCATTAATTAGTTGGAGTATGAATGTAGTTGTTTTGCTATTTACTCCTTGTCACTGATTTGAGGGATTGGGTGGGTGGGATTTTTTGATGAAGTCTACTCGAAGACAGTTTTGTACTGAATGAGCTTGAGTCAGTTTTTGCTGATAACCAGGGAATGTCAGCTGGGCTAAGATTGACAGAGGATAAGTTTAATACCCAAGTTCCGTTTCACAACAATACGCCTGCATGTTGTATCAGCCGGATATCTGTTTCCTTAGGCACACTCAAAGAGTGCTAAGAATTTGCAAAACCCATATCAATGTTTTGTTTATTGCGAATGGCAATTGCATGAACATAGGCAGCCCAATGTTATGGTTGCCTGCACACGGGCACATATGGCATAGTCATAGTTATATAATAGTATATAAAACCAATTCCCGAACATTCAAAGCCATTTCCTCAACGTTTAACCTGCTTGTATTCTTCAGTTATATTAAAATTGTTGAAGATATTTTAACATTTTTAAAGGCAAACGCAGTATGTATCGATAAATGCACGACAAAATTGTTTCAATGCTTCCCCTACAAGCAATTATATTTTCTAAAGTTCCATGAGTGAAAAATGGAACTATTAAATGGAGACACCATGCACCTCATTTTGTATAATATCCGGCTTCTTTAGTTTAGCGAATTTGGCTTTTAGGACCTTTCCCACTTGCATTCCCAGCACAAAATAGCCATTTATCCCTTCGCTTAGCTCTAAAAAATTGGCTAAATCTTTAGTTGTTCGTGCATTTACGAAAATAAGCAGTATTTTTTTGCCCAAAAGATCGCAAATATTCACCAACTGATTCAACGGTAATGGCGGATAATAGTTTCCTACGATTCGCGAATTTTCAAGTCCTCGGAGGATATCATAGTTACGTCACATTCTTACTATCTATCTATCTTACACAGACGATGACATAAAGGATTTTGCTTAAATAAGCAAATCCTTAAAAATATGACTATATCAGGGCATTATAATGTATATACATGTACATTATAATGCAAACCTTTTTACATATCTTTTGAATGTGTTGATCCCAAGTCATCCTTTCATGGAGATATACCCCTAGGCACTCAAGAGAACTGGTGGGGAATTGGCTTTCCATTTAGAATTACTACATGATCACAGACCTTGTTCCTAAGGCTGTGTATCAACCCAATGATCATTACTTTTGTTTTGGTAGTCATTAGGTTGTAATTTATTTCTAGCTAGCTATTCACTGATTGTGTTTAAATCGTAGTTTAATTTATCTGTAAGTTCTGTGTAATCATCAAAGAAACAAATATCTGGGTATCATCTGCATAAAGACATGGATGTTGTCTTGCGAAGGCTCCCAGGAAAGTCGTTTATATAAAGTAAAAACAACAACGGTTCTAGGATAGATCCCTGCGGAACACCGGTTATATGGTTTTTTTTAATAGAAGAATTACCTTTGATTTTACAGATTTGTTCTAGGTTCGTCAGATATGATTCAAAGCAACCAAGTTCAGTGTTCGTAACTCCAAATTGTGTTTTCATTTTGTGTAATAATATTTTATGCAAGGAATCAAATGCTTAAGATCTAAGAAGACAACTGCAGTCAACTTAACGTTGTCTGGAATTTTGATACCATTCATCGTACATTTGTATCAAAGCTGTTAAAGTTGAGTTCATTGTAGTAGTGCGGTGCGGTGCGTTGTAGCGAACAATCTTATGCATAGCGTAGTGAACAATCTTGCGTTCAAAACAAGCTTGCGTTCAAAAATGTCAACTTGGAGATTATTAAAAAATGTTTTGATTCGAAAAGAGAAGCATATTTATTTGGAATCCCTGATAATCGCAGTCCAGTCATGTGAGAGCTCAGGACTGACTCAAATATAATTATCGAATATAATTATTGATACCAATTTGATAATTGAAAATATGGAAATTTTTTCAATTTCGCCCACCACTATCTAGCTAAGCAATGCCCTCCTTTGCTTGGCCAGCTTGACCGTTAAGCATTGCCAAAGGTGCTAATTGCCTTCGACTCTTCATCCACCATCTGGTCAATAAATGATTTCAAGGTAAGGAAACTATAAATGAAGCAGTTTATTCCAGTTTTAAAATTGAAACATAGAGGTGTATATAAAATATACACATGTATGTAAATATATTCCTGAAGTAATACTTGCATGATTAATAAGTCACTAGAAAATTTAAACAGTCATCAGCAAAGTCGCTAGGGAATTTAAACAGTGGCTAGCAAATTTGAACAGTCACACAAGCAATTTTGAACAGTCACTAACTAATCTGAACATTCACTAGCAAATTTGGGCAGTGCAATTATTCATAAAGATCTTTGCCTCTGCAAATTTAAATCTCAAAAAATATGCAACAAATGTAGAGGCAGATTGCCAAAATAATCTGTCATTGCCACTAATTATGTCAATACTATTATACCATCTTGTTGAAAAAGCTGAGCGGTACAAACATGGAATATCTATATTAAGTAAATAAATATATATAAAGTTGACCCACAGGCACGGATCCAGCCCAAAATCTGACCATGTCTTATAGGACTAAAAAATTTTTGGGTGGGGGTGGGGCGCTTTGTCAAGGCCCTGGAAAATTTCCAAATTTTAAACTCGGAAACAAACACTTTCTGAGCTAACTTAAAAGCAAATATCGTAAATCCCTGTACTTTCATAAACTGACTACAAAACCATTTTCAAAATTTTTGGTAAGGTATTTACCGATACCAGTATTAATTTACATTTCACACTCGACATAACGTGAAATTAGCATACAAAAATTATTCACAGACTACAGCGTAAATGCAAATTTGTATCATAGCTCGATTTAAAACTTAAGTCTTACCTTACAAGGTCATTAAGTAAAGATTTTCAGTATTTGTCTCTTGGGAAATAGCAGTTTAAAAAGCAGTTTAAAAATTGTCATTGCGATTCTATATTAAACGCGAACGAGCGAAGCCTTTCTTTAGCATTCCATCATGTTGTAGCCTGAAGAGCAATATTTCCCTTGAAATATGCTTGCTTAGATTTGCTTTTGAGAAATTTGACGGCTTTGTGTACTAATGCATTCGATTCAGCCAGGATGCAGCGAACAGACCAATTTAACATGTTATGTATGGATGTGACAAAAGCTTGCTATGTGATTGGTTTGCTACACTGCACCGTGTCCGAACATTACTATATCTAGTAACAATTGCACAATAATGTGCACGCTGACCGTGTCAACTAGTTGCTGTGATCGCAGCTTCGAATGCACGACTAGCTTCCGAACATACTCGGCACAATTCGGCAAGGTTTCTGCAAATATTATAGTTCAGTGTTAACTGAACAATCATACTAAGACACAAGGAATAATAATTCGGAATTTGTTCCCACTTTTAGCAAGAATTGGTAATAATATGACAACGATTACGAAAGGTATTACTCAAATTATTTGCTTTAGACACATATTTGCTTAATTTTGGTGTGATTCAAGAGTTAATATGTACTTCTAAATAATGTGCGAATTATAAATTGCAGATAGGAAAATTCTAGATGGGAAAATCTGACCGTGGACACGTTTGATACGGTCTAGATCTGCGCCTGACCCAAGTTATTGTAATAATCCTAGCAAACATTTAATTCGCAAATGGTTTATATACAGGGTGTGTAAAAAAAGGAGATCCGTGTCAACACGCTACTGTGCATAAAAATTATATGACTAACGAGCGTAAGATTTTTATATTCACGATAGACAGGCTTTTACCTGTTGAATGACATGTTTTTCGTAACATTCACTAGATGTTACTAAATTAGCATAGGTTACTATAGTACTATAGGTTGCTAAATAATTCACTATATATTGGCACAGGTTACTGGATTACCATAGATTACTGTAGATTACCATAGTTATTAATAGTTTACCGGGAAATACTACAATTATACACATTGCAAGCCTAGCAAAATAACAATGTATAAAAGGGACGAAAGTTTGTCGTGCAGAACAGGTGCAATAATAATGCAAGGTGAAAAATTCACCTCTAACTAAGGCCTGTTTTATACCGGTGCCATACTTCACATGTGCCAAATCATTACATAACAATATTAGATAATGTCTTCAAAGTTCATTAAAAACCACATTATTCAGCTTTCTTACGACGTGTTCCTTCGTAAGAGAACATATATATTAAACATATGAAACATAAACTTTTTTTATTAAAGAATCCATATATATATATATATAAATATATATATATATATATATATATATATATATATATAAATATACGATATTGTCTATGCACTGTTTGCTTTCGTAGGATCGTAAACCTAAATGTTTTCGCATTTATATAGAAAGTCAAAGTAAACTATGGTTACCCCATAATGATTTGTTTTGTATGCATGGTAAGCTGAGCTTGCCACACTCGATAGGTAGTCTAGGCATATACAGATTCTACTTGTTTGATGGTATCTGACTTGTATGCCAGAAACACACACATCGCCAAAATTACATTGATATATACCTGCGTCAAAACAACAAAACGGAAGCTTCGTGACGACCCCTTACTATCAAAAGTAATATCAACCAAATCATTTTAGCATATCAGCTAATTCATTTAAAATTAACATAATTAATAATAATACAAAATTACGGCTTACTGACGGGCTTACTTTTCCTCTTGCCATAAACAGGTACGCTGAGACGATGAATTAGTGAACTTGGTTCTTTTCCTCGCCTTTTCTTAACAGTATTCGAAACAATAGGAATAACTGTGGGTTCCTCAGGATTACTGTGTTCCATGAAGGTGTATTATAAACGTCCTCATTCTGCTTATCTTCCGGATTTTCACCACCAGAATCTTGCGCATTGTTTCTTCCTTCAACTTCATCACTGGAATCTCTGGACTTCCACGAGTTTCATCATTAGCATCATGTGGATGTTGAGTATCATCGCCAATATCCCGTGGATCCTCTTCTTCATTCGGTGGGTCAAGGTTTTCCTCATCATCTCCATCGCTAGAAGAATCTGAATCGCTATCAGCTTCATCGCTAGAATAATCTTTATCTTCACCACCGTGGGTTTTACTTTTGTTGTTGTTCTGTGAAGATTAATGCAAAATATTTCTAGTACATTAGGCTATATTATCGACAACAATATGTAAGTTCTGCATGCAGATGCAATATTGTACCTATTCAATTACTTTAACTTTGATTCTTGTTCCCACAGGGAAATTACAACAGGAAAATCTTGGGTCGTCAAGTCTCATCTTTATACCAGTTTCAAGATTTTCCACCAAAGGATTTGTGAAAAAGTTTTAAAAAAATTCTAACATGGGGGAATTTTTTAATAAGCAAAAATATCGTTTTTGTAGATAGAAAAAATTCCTCATGTTAGAATTTTTTTAAAACTTTTTCACAGATAAATAATCTATAGCGTAAATATTTAATGAAAAAAATATTGGGGGTCACCGAACTCGTTTGTGATATAAACATGATTAAACCCTGTTTGGCGGCCATTTTGAAACGTCTCTGTTGCCATGGTAACCAGCGCCAGGCAAAGGTTCTAACAATATTTCCGCTCTAGATATGTTTCCTGCAAAGTATATTAACTTTTAGCCTTATAGTGAAATATTTTTGGTGCTTAATATCCCTGTTTAAAATGTGCATCTAAAAATTTCGAAAAATTATATAGAGTAAGTAACTCCTCACATGCAGTTATCCCATTAAATTCAATAGACACTGTTGTATTATTGTTTAATATGTTAATTCTATTTCGTCATAGTGACGTCACTACGAAATAATATGAGATAGCGAATGCGAATCCACCATTGCGAGTTGCGTTTCACAAAGGCAATACATGTTGCCTTTGCTAACCAACAAATTTACATAAAAATACAACCTCAGGGCAAAAACCAGAGGTACCTGGCTGGATACGATCGACAATACATACAAAAACGAAACATTACTTA
This sequence comes from Dendronephthya gigantea, assembly GCF_004324835.1. Classification (NCBI taxonomy): domain Eukaryota; kingdom Metazoa; phylum Cnidaria; class Anthozoa; order Malacalcyonacea; family Nephtheidae; genus Dendronephthya; species Dendronephthya gigantea. The sequence goes on from NW_021163049.1 coordinate 1,709,708, forward strand.
GCTAAATTGTTAATAAGTGGTAAAAGCTCACACGAGAATGTCAACAGCGAAAGAGGTCGAGCAAGAGATTGAAGTCATTGAACAGGAGATTGACGAGAACGAGCTGCTTAGTGATGCACCAAATGAGTACAGCTTAGTTTCTGAGAGAGCGTCGACTAGCGTACCTGATCCGATGTATAATCTGATAAAGCAAATGCAAGAAAGCATGAATAATATGGCTTCGTCAATTAAGACCTTGCAATTGAGCCAACAACAACAGCACACAGCCTCGCCATGCGGTCGAGAGGAAAGTGCGAAAATAACGAGTACTGGCCCCAAAAAACGAAAAAATAATGCACACGACGAGAGCCATACCGCAAGTAAACGGAAAAAACTCAGTAAAGAGATTAGTGACGGTGAAAAAAGTGGCAGTGAATCTGCTAATGACAGCGACGACGCTGAAATGCTAATTGGCGCCAAAATGGCTGCGGCAAAGAACGCCACGGAAGACTGTGTCAAAAGCAATGACAACACCACCCACGCAAACATTTTGGACGAAATTAAACAAGAGTACGAGAATGCTGCTACTGGGCCTCAAGTGGAGGCGCATGTGGCCAAAACTATGAATAAACGCTGGGAAACGCGAATGGACATAAAAATATTAAAAGACAAAATGGCCAAATACAATAGGCCTGACAACTGCGAAATGATTCGCGTCCCGCGTGTGAACACGCCTGTCTGGAAGACACTGGAATCATACCAAAGACGCAACGATGTTAAGATTACAAACATCCAAAAAACATGTGTTGCGGTGGGTGCTAGCCTTGCTTATACTTTGGATGCAGTATGCAAGGACCAAAGCTCAAATGATTTAGATACATCTCAAATTATACGATATGTAGCAGATGCAGCTGCAATGCTTGGTCATATTAATACGGACTTATCACTATTAAGACGAGAACTTATGCGCCCTACATTACATGCGGATTACCGCAATCTGTGTAATCCTGATCACCCAGTTACATCCCTCCTTTTTGGGGATGACCTTCAGAAAGAAATGAAAGATCTGAAGGAAACTAGCCTTATTGGTAGTAAAGTTAGCTCCAACTACCACTCCAACTACCAGTCATTTAATCAAGGATCACATAGATATAATACCTACAGACCTCGAGAGTTTTTTCGGGGCGGTCGCCAGAAAGGCAGAGTGAGGAAGAAATACCCCTCCAAGAAGGATGCAGGACAACTTTAACTTCTCAAACAAAGGCAAGTCTACCGTATGACAGGAATAATGATATGAATAGTCAGCGCATAAAAGAAATGGCTTTGCATAAAGTAAAATGTTTTAAAGCAGGCCAGATTTCTAATTTTGTGCATCAATGGGAAATGCTGACATCTGACCCAGAAATTTTAGATATGGTTCGAGGCACTCATATTGACTTTGAAAGCTTACCAAAACAATATATTGTACCTATGCCTAATGGCTTCACTCAGGAAGAAACGGTGTTAGTTGCTTCTGAGATTAAAAAGCTTATGGGAAAAGGGGTTATACAACCCTGTGAAAAAGAAAGCCATGACTTCATATCTAAAATCTTTCTGCGACCTAAAAAAGATGGTTCACATAGGCTTATTTTGAATTTAAAAAGTCTAAATCAAAATGTGACTTACCACCATTTTAAAATGGATACTTTGCACTCCATTATTAAATTGGTAAAGAAAAATTGCTGGATGGCATCAGTTGACCTTAAAGATGCTTATTATTCATGTCCAGTAGCAAAAGAACATCAAAAATACCTAAAATTTTCTTGGAACAATCAATATTACAACTTTACTTGTTTCCCAAATGGGCTGGCATGTTGCCCTCGGAAATTCACTAAATTAATGAAGCCAGTCTTTGCCACTTTAAGGAAAAAGGGTCACATATCAGCATCTTACATTGATGACACATACTTACAAGGGGACACTAAAGAGGAGTGCCAAACTAACATTAATGAGACAGTTAATCTAATTCACTCTTTGGGGTTAGTTGCTCACCCTGAAAAGTCAGTTTTTCAACCAGCACAAACGCTGCTTATTCTTGGGTTTGTACTAAACTCAATTGACATGACTATCAAGCTAACTCCTGAAAAAGCAACTCGGCTAGTTAAGGAATGCAAAACCTTAATGCAGTCTAAAACACCATCAATACGTACTGTTGCACAAGTGATTGGCTATATGGTGGCAGGCTTCCCTGGGGTTATGTTTGGACCTCTTTATTACCGAACCCTGGAGGGGGAAAAATCTCTAGCCCTAAAACAATGTAAGGGTGACTATGAAGGGAAAATGACCCTGACTGCAAATGCAAAAAAGGAGTTGGATTGGTGGGTTAACAACATTCCATCTGCATACAATATAATCAACAGGTGCTCACCAGACATAACAGTGTTCACTGATGCTAGTAATAAGGGCTGGGGTGGAGTTATTGAAGGCCAGACTAGGACTGGTGATAACTGGAAACCAACAGAAGCTAAGCACCGTATTAATTATCTGGAATTGCTTGCCATTTGGTACTCTCTTAAGGCTTTTCGCATTAATATTGAAGGGAAACATGTTAAGATTATGTGCGACAATACAACAGCGGTCTCTTGCATTAATCACATGGGCACTAGTCATTCAGATGGTTGCAATACCTTGACCAGAGAAATTTGGGTGTGGTGTGCTGAGAATAAAATTTGGCTTACTGCAGCACATATACCTGGGGTAGACAATCAATCTGCTGACTACGAGTCTCGACGGGTACACACAGGGAAAGAATGGCAGTTGAACAAGGAATTGCTTAACAGTGCACTTAAGACCTTTAATTACCAACCAGAGGTTGATTTGTTTGCATCTCGGCATAACACCCAGTGCAAACTGTATGTTTCATATAGACCAGATCCAGAATGTATAGCTGTAGACGCCTTTTCTTTAAATTGGCAGCCCATAATGTTCTACGCTTTCCCACCATTTAGTGTGATCACCCAAACAATACAGAAAATCGAAAAGGAGAAAGCCACTGGAGTGTTAGTCGTACCGAACTGGCCAACTCAAGTGTGGTACCCAGCTTTGATGAGGATGCTGATCCAACATCCATTACGGATACCACCAAAGAAAAACAATTTATGCCTTCCATGTTACCCAGAGGAAATTCACCCACTTCACACAACGCTACAGCTGCTGGTATGTCATGTATCCGGAAAAGCCTCCATGAGACGGGCATTTCAGAAAAAGCTACCACGCTTATGCTCAAAGCTTGGCGTCAAGGCACACAAAAACAATACAACACATACCTTAAAGACTGGGGACTATACTGTAATACCGCAGGGTGTGATCCAATTTCAGCACCTATCTCTGTCGGGGTAAATTTTCTTGCAGAGCTCGCTGATAAGGTTGGTTACAGCGCCGTGAATACCGCACGGAGTGCACTATCAAGTGTACTAACACTCCCTGATGGCACATCGTTTGGGAAACATCCTTTGGTCAAGCGGCTATTGAAAGGCGTCTTTGAAGATAAACCGTCATTGCCGAGATATAGTAAAACATGGGACCTTAATGTTTTGTTGAGTTACTTAAAATCGTTACCGGAGTATGATAAAATATCTCTGAAAGAACTAACGTGTAAGCTGGCAGTGCTTATTGCTATTCTGAGTGGGCAAAGATGCCAAACACTCCATGCGTTATCCATAGAAGAAAACAGTATGTAATTGGAGGAAAATAAATGCACATTTTTCATCAGTAAACTACTTAAGCACTCTAGACCTGGGACACATCTGAAGCCCATCGAATTACGAGCTTATCTACCTGACCCACAAATATGTGTGGTTCTATGTCTGAAAGCTTACTTGAAGACCACAGAAGGTATTCGGCAAAATGAATCTGCTTTGTTTATCACCCACTAAAAACCTCACAAAGCTGCCAGCAAGGATACGATCGCTCGATGGATTAGAACGACCTTGGCACAGGCTGGTATAGATACGAATATTTATGGAGCACACAGCACTAGATCAGCTTCGACGTCGGCTGCGGCACGGCAAGGATTACCAATAAATACTATTTTAGAAAGTGCTGGATGGTGTAGTTATAACACTTTTGAAAAATTTTATAATTTAGAACTTGAACAACCAAATTTTGGGGAAAAACTGTTGGATAGATTTAATGTAAATTAGTTTACATAAGCAGGCTTTCTTTCTGTTAAATATAAAACGTTGTTTAACTACGGTGTTGAATTATTTGGAAATATGGCACATCACTTGCAAATCTCATATTATTTCGTAGTGACGTCACTATGACGAAATAGAATTGAGAAATTAAACGAGACTTACCTTAAGTTGAAGTTTGATTGGGATTCTATGAGTCATAGTAAGGAGTGGAGGAATAATATGCCCCCCTCTTTATATGGCTTTACCCATCCCAATATAATGTGCCCATTTCCGAGATTTCAATTATGGTGGATTCGCATTCGCTATCTCATATTATTCCTCCGCTCCTTACTATGACTCATAGAATCCCAATCAAACTTCGACTTAAGGTAAGTCTCGTTTAATTTCTCAATTTATGCATAGATTTAGCTATATAAAAGTGCTGTACTCATGTTAGTATGTTATATTATAATAAATGTTACACGTAGAAATGGACAAACATAACATGGTGTCAGGTGTGGGATCTTCAACTTAAATAGAAATCGTAGAGTTTGGAGAAGTTTATTTTGAAAAATGGATAAATTAAGACAACCTCCTGAGTTGCAATTCCTTTCGAGCGATGGTGATTTGTCTGAGCAGTGGAAAAGATGGATACAAATAGTCAATTTATACATGGATGTCTGCATGAAAGAAGCCTCTGAGAAAGAGAAATGCAGTGCTTTCCTATATATTATTGGTCAAGATGGGAGAGATATCCACAACACATTTGATTTTGAGACGAGCGAAGTCGACAAGATAAAACCGTTAATACAAAAGTTTGAAGATTATTGCATACCAAAGCAGAATACGACAATGCAGCGATACAAGTTAAATAAATGTGTGCAAAGTGAAACCGAATCAGTTGACCAATATGTTACTGAACTACGGCTTTTGGGGAAGAACTGTCGTTTTGGAGAACTACAAGAAGAGTTAATTCGGGATAGAATCATTTGTGGCATAAAATCGGACAGACTTCAAGCTCGATTGCTTTGAGAAGACGACTTAACTCTAGACAAAGCCCCATTAGCATATGCAAAGCAGACGAAGAATCGCGTAAACAACTTAAAGACCTGACGAAAAACGATAGTTTTAAAGTAAATTCAGTAAAGAATAGTTCAAGAAAAGTGAATAATGAAGGCAGACCAGCGAAGTTTAAGCAAGAAAAACAGAAAATACCATCGGGCGGCTCGGGTGAAGTAATAAAATGTGGCAAATGCGGGCAAGACCATCCGAGCAAGAAATGTCCAGCATATGGCAAAGTCTGTCATGAATGCCGTATGAAATTGTATGTAATTCAGGTATGAAACCAGTAACCAGCTGCCTGCTGAGTCAACTTCATATTGAGGATACAGAACATCTAACACATAAAGGTTTCTCAGATTTAATCAACAATAGCCTATGAGAACCAATTAATTTTTACAGTCCATTAGATGGCTCAGACGTAGAAATCCTGTTCGAAGGAATCCCTGACGATCCACCAGATTTAGATATGAACCTGACTAATACTGAAATAGTGTTTAAAAAACTGAAACGCCTAAATCCATCCAAAGCCCCGGGTCCCGATGACATTCCAAACTGGATTCTTCGAGATTATGCCGAAATCCTTGCCCCCCCTATATCAAACCTATTGAATTCCTCTTACAAACAAAAGAAGCTTCCCTTGTCGTGGAAACAGGCTAATATAACACCCATTTCAAAGGAGAAACCTGTTAAGGACATAAACAAACACCTTAGACCTATATCGTTAACCCCTGTCCTATCTAAGCTTGCGGAGGAGTTTGTCGTGGAAAAATACTTCGCCCCAGCTGTGCTTACGGTAATAGATCCCTTTCAATTTGGTGGCATCCCTCGATCTTCTGCTACCAAAGCTTTAATTTCTATGATTCATTCTTGGTCTCAAGCCACTGATGGAACAGGTAATGCAGTAAGAGTGGTATTATTTGATTACAAAAAGGCTTTTGACCTGATTGACCACAAAATTCTAGCAAAAAAAGTCATTAATTTACCTATGCCAACTTTCATCAAGCGATGGGTGGTTGACTTCCTCATGAACAGACAACAACGAGTGAAATTAGCAAGAGATTGTAAGTTCGAATGGATTGATATTCCTTCCGGTGTCCCTCAGGGAACCAAACTGGGACCCTGGATGTTTATTCTTATGATAAATGACCTCCGCCCTCCTCATTTTGAGCGTTGGAAATACATTGACGATACTACTGCATCAGAAATTATTCATAGAGACTCATCCAGTAATATTCAAGATGCAGTCGATTGCGTTCAAAACTGGTCGGTAGAAAATAAGATGCAACTAAATACCTCGAAGTGCAAGGAAATCGTAATCAGTTTCACTAAAGTTGAGAAAGAATTCCCTTGCCTAAAGATTAACTCAGGTCATATTGAAGTAGTCCAGCATGCTAGAATCTTAGGACTGACAATAACCAGTGATCTAAAGTGGAACCAACATAACAACATTATTAAGAAAGCCAACAAACATATCTATTTTATCATTCAATTGAAACGGGCCCACGTCCCTGAAACTGATGTTTTAAACTTCTACACCACCTGCATCAGACCAGTTATGGAATTTAGCTGCCAAGTATTCCACTTTGCTCTACCCTCTTATTTGTCAAACTCCCTGGAACGGATTCAAAAGCGTGTTCTATCCATAATCTATCCACAGATGAGTTATACGGATAGCTTATCTAAATGTGGCATCAAAACTCTGAGTGACAGGCGTTTTTACTGAAATCAGCACAACACCTGAGGCTAACATGCACGATATCATACCACCTAGATGCCTTTCAAGTTACAATCTGAGACATTCAAGAACTTTTGTCCTTCCAAAAACCAGGACAAATAGATTTAAAAACACTTTTATACCCTCATGCGTTAGACATTTTAATGATTAAATATAATTTCTAGATCTTTTTAAATATAATTTCTAGATCTTTTTGACTATTATATTAGCGTAATTTTATCCTACAATTATGTATTTTAAAAATTTATGTGTAAATAGAGTAAAAATTAATAAACTATTTTTATTAATCCATGTAAATTATAGCACGCAATTCAGCCTTATAGGCTGCCATGTGTTATCATAATTAAATCTATCTATCTATTTATCTAAGATTATGGCCACACCATTAATGTCAGAGTTGCTATATCATTAAAAACGACAAGTCTATTTGTGAAAAAGGCACCAAATCAATATGGCCAAGCAATGTTTTGTGCACAAGAGCACAAGACGAAAACACCTACAATCGACCATGTAACAAGGCAATATTGCCAAGCATACGAAGATTGCTTCGCCAACAAAACATTCTAACCGAGGAGCAACTGAACATGTACATTTTCAAAATGTGCACATAGATGTGTGCTAAGACATAAACCTAACTTTATTTGCTTGTTGGAAACAGTAAAAATATTTACATTACATATTAAGCAGCCACTCGTTCTCACCTTGACCTGATATGAAATTATTACATTAAATATTTTAAATTGTTAGATGCACAGTTTGTTAAATTGATATTATTTATAATAAAATTATTGCCTATATATTGCAGTTTTTATTGCAGTTATCAGTCATTTAAATAAAGCCATTTCATGCTTGTTGAGCAACAGATGTTTTTCTTCTCAAAGATAAACCATTTCTCTTCATAAAGTTCGTCAACCAGCCTCTAAAAGCTTTGAAGTCGATATCACTCACATTGTCTTGGTTGAATGTTGCATGTTACTTGCGCTTTCTTCATTATCAGCTTGCAGGAAACTCTAAGACTGCGCAATTGTCTACATTCAACCCACTCCAATAAAACATCCTCTAACTTTGTGCTTTGTGGTTTTCGGCCAGCACAACATAATCGACTTCATTAGCTTAGCAACAGTACGATGGTTGTGTTTATTGAGGCACAGTGTGTTTCTCCAGCTTGGTTCGGCTGAAATCAGTCTGCTATGGCAGATTAACTCGCTCAACATAAAGTTAAAAAGTTATTTTTCCTGGCCTTTTCGTGAGAAAACAATTCAATTAAATCTTTATAATTAAGAGTTCATGCTAATTTGGTTTCTATTGATACTGATAGAAGCATAAAACTGTTCAGCCTTTCTTGAGACATTGTTGATCTTAACTTGTTTTTTTATTAAAGCTAGGTAACTGAACGATCTTTCTCCAGGTGCTACCGATACTGAAATTGATAGGAAGATTCTTAGACAAATGCAGATTTCAGGGTACAAACATTCCAGTTTCTTTTCATAAATGTGGTTGATTATGTTTAAAGCTCGATTTCGTTATTTTTGTTTCGAAAACATTACAAAATGGCAACGTTCTTCCTCAAAATCGGGTTCAAAAATGTCATTCGGGTAACAATCTGCAAGGCATTTTTCTTGTTCTAGAACTTGATCTGCACTTGGATTGCTGGGGAGATTGATGATGAATTCCAAACAACATGCAATTGTACCAACCACTTTAAATCTTTCTGAAAGTTGCACCGAAAGGCTATCTAATGCTTTGTAGAAAATATTTATTTTAAAATGTTCTTCAGCTGTAAAAGATCTCAATTGTTTTTCTTAAAAGATCTCGATTGTTTTTCTTTTGAAGGATGACTTTGTCCTAAAAAAGAAGCAACCAGCTTTTCCTCTTGAAGGATGCTTCACATGAATCTCTAAATGTTTTGGATATAATTTTGCAAGGATGACTTCCAAGGTGTCATTTTTCTGAACAGAGTCATTGTCTATCTAGGATGGAAGTTTTTTGAGGACCTTCTTTGCAAAAAAAAATTGTTAACTTGTTTTGACTTGCCAAGATAAATAATGTACCTGCATAGGTTCTCCATGATCCTGATGTTTTCTTACTCTATCTAAGTGATCATTAATTATAGAATCATGATTACCAATGAGTTCTAAGCTTTCGAGATATTCTGGATCTCCTACGGCGGAACTCGAACCTCTGAACGGAAGATTTCTCTTTGCTAAATAAATGTTACTTCAAGAAGACTTCTTACAATTTTTCTCCATCTTTCCTTGTCTTTGTCCAACTGGGCCATTGAAAGCTATCGATCCCTTTGTCCATGTTTAAAGCTAAAACTAGGTTACCTGCAAGGTAGGGATTGCTGCGAGCATTTTAGGGTCCAAGTGAATTGCTACATGAAATATAAGTAAACTAAATCTGTTTTAACTAATACCAATAGTTCTGTATTAAAAACTTTGTTGTACAGTTCAAGTTCCAACTTTTATCTTGAAATTGTTTTGAAACGGCTGGTTTATATTATGATTCCGTGAGAGTAAATTTGGTATGCAGAAAGATTTATAAATGTTCAACAAAATATTTGTTGCACAAAAGATTTGAAGACTGCACTGGGCAAAAACAAATTGTCTGAAATGGCCATTTTGCAGTGTCATGAATACCAATTCCTGTGGTGTTGGGTGGAACTAGGGGTGTTTTTCCCGCTGTCCAAGGGTAAAGGAGAGGGTGCTGTCTTTGTACAAATCACAACAGGAGTATTGACAATAATAGTAATATTTAGCAGAATTTTGTGCCAGTAGCAACATTTTCCACTGCAACAAAGTTCAAAGCAGTTGAAAGTTTCAGTTTTCACACAGAAAATGTTGTTCTGGTGCAAAATTCCGTGTTACAAAAATACAAGCCTTAAGCAGCAATACCAGTTTAACAAAATAAAAATATCTTATTTGTCACAATTTGCCTTTGTTTTAAGAGTCCATATGTAAATGCTTACAGTACAACATCCACTTAACAGAACAGAACATTATATATAATAGGAATGTACAATAATCTTTCTTTGAAGTTATGTTTGTTATTTGTCTTTTTCTGTTACTGACAGTACATTCTTTTTCCCGTTGTTGTATTCAGAGGCTTCCACAGTGAGGAGAAACTCCATAAGTGTATCGTCATCAACAGTGTCAAAAGTTTCTTCTGTGTTGGTTTGGCGCTTGTGTATGTTGTATAGTTGTTTCAGCTTGTCATCAAACAGAAGCAAAGAGACTGTTGAATCTGCTTTGCCAAACATGACGTTTGCCATTATAGGTTGTGCACATCTTGATTTAACTGGGCCATTCCGCACGTGATACATTTGACGAGGTTCTTTGTTGGATCAGGTAGCAGTTTAGTTTGGCATTTTTTACACAACAAGAACCGTTGTACGCACAAAACGGCTTTGGCAGGGCAATCAACCTTCTGCGATTGTGGTAGACTGTCTGCTTCAGTGTTAAGCTTATCTATCGAGGTATCCACCGGCGTGATAATCGACTCCTTGTTCAGGGTTAGGTACTTTGTTATCAAATTTTCAAACAACTCCCTTTGAGATAGTATACACCGACTTTGAGGTAACTCAGCTTCTGTCACTTTCCCATAGCACAAGACAATTTTTCTTCAGATTCTACCTTCTTGATGTTGAAGGTCACCTCGGATTCTTGCTGGTCTTCCAACTTTGATCGTTTGTTGATGTGAATCTCTTCCTGATTAGATCTTTCCTTTCTCTTGAACTGAAATTTAGAGATCTTATCAAATGTGGTATAACAACTGCCTAAATAGACAAAACCTGTCTATAAGTATGATACTAACTCTCCTGACGAAGGCCCTCAGGTCGAAACATCGAGAAGTGTTTTGTCTATTTAGACAGTTGTTATACCACATTTGATGCTAAGTTGTTTAAAGACGCTGCCACGCTGCTCCTTGGTTATAGTAAATGTAATTGATTTATTTTCGAATAATTTCAGTGATCCAGTACCATGGTTTTAACCATTTACCTTAGTTTGGGTATTTTCTGATTACCATCAGGGGCAGGTGAATTTAATTGCTATCTGAGGATAAATGTCCACCAATAAAGACTACGTTCTAGGAACAGCGAATATAAACACTTACCTTCAAGCAGAGGCGAGTCAATTTGCTTTGCAGGCTTGGTAGTATCTTAAAAGGTATTAAGAGTAAATGTTACACAGGGAAATGTAGTAAGTACACTCATGTTTGTCAATTGAAAGTGTTTAAGAAATTTTGTCATACCAGGTACATTGTTTATTTCTGCTACAATTCTAAAACGAGAATAAACTTTTAGGCACAATATATACATTCGGAACATAATATACACATTGCCACATATTAACAAAAAATGAAAACTAAAGAAATTAGAGCAGGGTAAGGTTAGCAATTGCTTGAAGATGTTTTTCTTCATTCAACCTGTATTTTAGGGAATCAACTTTTTTTGTGGAGGAAAGTCTATCATATGTCATTGGTTCAATTATTAATGAAGATAAATTACATGCTCGACTTAATGCTACGTAAGTCATTCCTAAAGTAGTTTCCTTTTTGCCCACATCAACCCATGCTTTTTCCACTGTCATTCCCTGAGTTTTGTGAATTGTTAATGCCCGTGCAAGTGCTAAAGGTAATTGTTGCCTTTCATGTACACTATTGCCCACGCATACAGTAGCAGTGACTGGAAGAATGGGAATACAAAAAGGCATGTTTGAAAATGACGGACCATAATAATCATCAAATTTGATCAAAACAGCAATTAGCAAGTCTGGTGACCTTCCGCAAATCTTCAAATCTTCTGAACTAAATTTGTCTTTTACCACTCTTTTAAGCAAATGTTTCTCTGTATCATTAAATTTATACTAATTTTTTCATTAACAATATTCGTAGTAAGATACATTAATTTCCTTTTTATATTATTATCGTATAGTTTATTTTATGTTTTCATATCAACACGAAGAAAACGTTTCAAATTGAATAAAAAAGACTTATTTTCTTTTTTTTCTATGTTTGTTTTCAATTTTATTAAATCTCATAAGAATGTTAAGTAATGTATCTGCATCAATTTCCTCTTCATCACTGCTCATTTCATCATCTCCAATATTTCCAATTGATTCAGGTGTGTTAATTTCTTCATCATCAAATTCATAAATGAATTCATCATCATTATTACCAGCATCATAATTATTCTCTTCATCAAAATTAAATTCAATTTCTGATTGGGGGGGGTTCGGGTTTGATATGGAATGTGAATTTGGTTTCAAAAATCTCCAATAAATACAACACGCAAATTATTTCCAACATCTTAAAAAAAACGTAAATCAACCGAAACATTTCCAGTTGTATTTAACGAAAGAGTTTTTAAATGACTATTTCGATTTGGTGTTAAGTCAAGCATTATCACAGAATATCCATTTTCATAATCCTCGTAAGGAAAAGGCGTTCACCAAATTGTTTTCTGAGATTATCACGCAACAAATTGTATGCTTGTTTCGAATTCTTAAGTTCAGGATATACAACATTTCCATTTTCTTTAACAGAAACAAAATTTAAATTTCCTCATACAAAACTATTTGGGCTTTGTGCAAAATCACCTTCAAAATCTCTTTGATCAATCAATAAAATAAACAAACGTGAAGATGTTTTTCCAATAAAGATATTGGTTGCTTGATAATTTCGAATGCTGGCACTAATCGTTTGAACAACGCTTCGATATTCTGAGGTGTAATATTTACACTCTTCAGCTTTATCAACCATCGTGTTATTTATTGCTGTTCGCATTTGTTCATTTGGTTTGAAAATTGGGAATGTTAATCGTAAAGTAGATAAGTGTAGACACCACATTGCCGCTGTTGCAGCACTAGGCCCCCCACCATCAGCAGCAGCCAAAATAAGATTATTTGCAGCTCTTGTTAATTGAATTTCAATGTCAAAACTTGTAGGTAAATATCGATCACAACCATTATCATTAAAAACGGGGCAAGCAAGAATGTCCTCTGCATAAAATGACGCTCTTGGTCTTGTTGCAAAATAATATCTTTGTTCAGCACCATAATTTTCAAGGGCATCAGCAAGGTTGTGAGAAAGAACTCGATCACTGTGATCAGCGTAATTAAAAGCACCCGCTGTATCTCTGTATGCAAGATTAATTTGCTGACCATGTGTTCGGCGTTTCAGTCATTAACCATTCAAGGTATGCATGTAACCCCTCGTAATTACTTGACAAGTTAATTAAATTATGATTTATTTTAATCTCCTTCGTTTTCCACATGGTGCGTAAAAAACATGGGGATTTTAATAAACATTGTGAATCAGCTGTTGCAGCCACAGCATTATTCGTGACAATTCATTAATTGACAATCAGCGGAAATTCATACTTTGTTTATTAAAATTAATCCGGATGGTGTTGCTGAGTGACGAAATGTGTAAATGTTGGCAAGCAGGTCAACAGGGGTGGGATTAATAATTTCATGATGATTTTCTACAAATGTTTTATCAACAGGAGAATTTCTGTACAACTCAATCCCTGTTGCATAAACATTATCATGTTTTTCAATTCTTTGATCAGGGTCACTCAATCCCGCTTCCTCAGCACTTCGTTTCACCATGATGACACAAAGAAAATGAAATGCAGACAAAAATTAAAGTAATAATATATTTTTTTCTTAATCACTTACAAATTTTTACTTAAATGTTCACTTTTAAAACATTCCCCAAAGTTGATGTTAAATTAGCAATTAATAAACCTGCAGCCATTCCCCCACCAAAATTCTTTCCGTATCTGTTTTTTCTTTCTTCCCCCTCTTAGCTTTTTCTTTCCATGTTGACTTTTTTTCCCCCGGAAAATCCCTTCTCTCATCTGTCGATATCGATGTAATCTCCTTCGATGATAAACCATTTCCTTATCTCCACCAAAAATTGTTTTTAACATGTTTGCGTCGATTCGGGATTTTCTTTTCTGTTGTTTTCCTGAATTTCGTTTTAAAGTTGTTTCTTGATTCAAATTACTTGGAGGAATTAGATCCGCGCTTGTGGCTTCAACAATTGATTCTTTTTTTATTCCCCTCCTTCTTTTTCATGCTTTTTATGTAGAATAAGTTTCCAGCATAATTTTTTCCTCGTGAGTTTCCGTATAACATTGATTTACATAACTCAAAATCTTCTTCCCTTTGTGCCATATTGAAAAATGAAGAAACTAATTTCAATCAGATACTAATATCCATCTGATAACACAAAATGCAAATTAATTTCTTCATTTGCAAAAGCATCATTAGTACTGTCTTCATATTCACAAATAAACTTTAATTTTTTGTTAAAATTATCTTTTGTGGTTAAAAGAGATTTGGGTAGCTTAAACTTGCTACTAAATTTTCTTTATTTGAATTTACATCAATAAAATGAAAAAAATTTTTGGCTAATAAGAAATATTGATCGACACCTAATTCATCACCTGCTGAATTTTGAGGGTTTGACAAACCACAATAGATTTTTGCAGATCATCTGAGCTGCACCAGCATGCAATAGACAAAGAATCTGAATATTTTACAACTTCATCAACAACATCTTTTCCCCCATTTAATTTCATTCCCGTTAAAATAACACTATTAATAAAGTTATAATCTTTCTCAACCTAGCTAACACAATCATCATCATCATCTTGTTCATTTTCCTCCTCCTCGTCAAGAGCTGCAACTTTACGCTTTTGTTTTCGTGGCGCTGTTTCCTTTGCTTCTTTATGCTGAATATACTTTGATAAAGCCTTCACAATCACCCCTTTTTCCGTTGATATTCCGAAATAAAATTTCTCAAGTGCATCTTTCCATTCAACCGATGGTGGTGGTGGCGGTGTTGTAACTATTTCCTCACCATCATTTTCCCTAGTTTCATTATCGACATCAATAACACGGTCTTTCGTGATGGAATCAGCAGCATATTGAGTAGTTAAGTAGTACCCAAAGTTGTCATTTTGAACAATAAGTCGTTTCTTTTTTCCACAATCAACAAACTCTTCATTCAATTTATCAGCAACAGATCCATTTTTTAAAGATAGATCAGTTGATCCATGTTGCAACCACTTTCGTATTTCTTTTAATTGCAAAAGTGAAACAACAACACATGCATGAGGATACAGTCGAAACTGTTTACAATCAGTATCGCAACTATAAGGAAAAACTTTTGCTAAGAAATAAGAACCTCAAAAGGAATCATGATAGACAACTTTCTGATCATTATGTCAGGCTTTTGAATTAATTCCATCTTAAAAGCTTAAAGGAGCTGTGTCACTGTCTGCGCATCTCTTCTGCGCAAGCACAAATTTGAAAACGTTGGGCCAACTTTTTCAATTTTTGAAATCCAATATGGCGTCTGAACAGGGCACCATACGTGCAGGTCCAAGAAAGAATTCCAGTTGAAAGCAAGTATTTGCAAGTAAGAAAGAACGTAGGAGAGCATGGGGGGAGCGCACAAGAGAATATATTTGACTACGAATATTTTCGATACGTGGTCAAAGGCGAAAACGTTGGCTGGATATGAACGGCTTACTGACAGCGATTTTGCTGCTCACTTACTGTCTTTAGAATTTCGTAGAAGGTAAGCAAATTTCCATCAGGTTTCTGTTTTAAAGCATTTTTTATTATTAACTGTAAAAATCCAGTCATGATACTCCTTGGATAAAGATCCAGTCATGATACTCTACGAAAAGCTAGTGGAAATACAATATCAACTATAGAAGGTCACGGCGGCATGGTTGCAGACCAAGTGAGCATCGAAGGACTACAAACGTCTACGCCGTGTAAACAACCCACGATGATGGAACTATCCTCTACCGAGTCCCCTATTCTTAGTCGCATAGAGCCACAACACAATGACGAAGATATGGATGTAAATTTCACCATTCCAATTAGCACTCCACGGCCAAGTCATGATAGGTGTGCTTTTTTGCTTCAATGTGCCTAAGTGTTTCACCACTTTGGCTTATTTTGTCTAGGACATATGTTGTATCCCATCAACCTATATAATTATTACTTAAATTGTAGTTTCAACGATTCGTTATTGGAAGAGCAAGACTCATATACTAAAAGGGAATTAAATACATCTATGTTTTCTGAAGATGAGGGTGACCTATCAGAAGATTCAAGCTCTGATGAAAGTCTTAAGTATGTTCAATTCTACCAACTCCACTTTACGTATAGTAATATTGTTTTATAAAGAGTATATGAAATATACAATCATTTTGTATACTTGAATTTCAATAGGCACAACCATGATGTCTCCCATTCAGCTATTGCAGCTTTAAATGATGAAAGGCAAGAGGGAAAAGGGTAAGAATCTTTCTGAGTGTGTTGCCTTTTAAAATTTAGATATTTATTGTTGTGTAATCACTTAATTTTTATATCAGTACACTAATCATTAGTCAATAGATACTGTTTGAATAAAAATTATCCAACAAGGATGCATTATACATTGGCATACATGTTAGCACATAAACAACAAAATTATAGGTTTTTCATATAAATTATTATTTCATATTTCCTTGTCAGTTCCAAGTATATTTTTAGATTTATTATTGATTTAACTGTATTGATTTTATAGGGAAACTGATAGAAAAGATGTGGATGATGAAGAAATTATACAATGTTTTGATAATGAAGATGACAACACTGACAGTGACCATGAACGCATAGCTGAATCAGTGGCTGAGGTTATTTCACCAAGTCCTGATGAAAACGTTAGTTTAAGTAAGGACCACATCCTAAGTTTAGTCCAGGTGATGAAATGTATAACCTTGAAAGAGAATTCAAGATGGTAACTGAAAAGAAATTTATTTGCTCTTTGAATCTGCTGTTAAATGTATTTGCCCAATGCTGTCAGACACCTGGTTGTGCCAATGTTCCAAACATAAACTATCATTTTGTGGCAACAACTCTGGTTGTCAATTGCTTGTGTCAATCTGGACATGCATTTAGATTCTGCTCTTCACATGAAGTGAATTGACTGTTTGTCAACAATATTCAAGTTTCTGCTGCAGTTTTGCTCTCTGGAAGTAACTATGGCAAAATTTCTCGATTGGCTCAATTTATGAATTTAGCATTCCCATCCAAGTCGTCATATTATAGAATACAGCGATTGTATTTAGTGAAAGTAGATACAAATTATATATTACATGTGAAAGTGCTTGATAAACGACATGTTGGCTTAGTTTCAACTAATATGGAAAGAGAGGGAGTGAGGCGATCTTTGAACAAACTGCAAGAGCATTTACATGTTGTTGAGTTTGTGACAGATGCTTCATCTTCTATCAAGAAGTTATTAGGTGAGCAAATATCATAATAGACCATACCCACTATGATGTTTCTTGGCATAATTTAACTACTAAGACCAGAATTCTTTGCTAGTATCTTAGTGAAAAATCCAGAAAATACTGGCAAAGCATTCTGGTCTTTGTAGTTAAATTATGCCATGAAACATCATAATGGGTATGGTCTATTGTTCATTAATCCATTGACTGGCAATGCACCCAGCTGCGACCGACTTTATTCATTAACTCTGGCTAACACAAGGGACTTACTACAGTATGTCCAATGTCAGATGAGTTTACTTTTCAAAAGAGGAGCAATGCAGCTTGGATTAATGTATAAGTTGGTCTAATGCAATTTTTTATATTTCAGAAACTGAATTTAAGGATATCATACCCAGCCTAGATGTTTGGCACAAGTCCAAATCCATCAAGAAGTGTCTTGCAAAGGTTAGTCAGTAATGAATCTAGCAAGGACAGAACAATATGAAGGTTGCCTATGAAAATAAACTAATGTAATATGTTGTTTATAATGATTGATAAGGTAATGACTGTTCTCATTTAATTTTTCAGCTTAGCAAACCTAAGGCAATGGCAAAAATCAAGGACTGGTCAGGCCACATAGTGAGACATTTTTGGCATTGTGCCAGTGACTGCCGAAAGGATAATCCACACCAAACGATGAGGCGTTAAGAATAATGAAGGTACATAGCCACTCATTAATGTCCAATGCATGCACAAAATATTGCTTTGATCACACTAACAAATTGTTTTAAATTTATGGTTGCATAGGACAAATGGATTAGCCTCCTCCATCACATTTGCAATTGTGGTAAATGTGACCATGCAAGTGGCCAACACGAAGAAAATCTGCCTTGGTTTGACAGACGGGACCCAGACTTTATCGAACTGCAGAAAGTCATCCTTGACACAGAACTGCTAGGTAGCTCAAAATCAACCATGGATAAAAATTGCTATATTTTTATTATTATAGTCACACAGGAGGGATTGAGTGTGCAAACAGTCTCAGTCTAGTGTACACACCCAAGAGGGTGCCATTAAGGTTAGTGATGTAACAATGTTTTAAATATTAAAATATTTCGAAGTGAAACAATGAATTTATTTTAGTTACAAGGTGTATAAAGCAAAAAAAACAACTTACTGCGATTGACTGGAATTACCATGTTAACCTAACAAAAGCCACAAACAAGTCTGGGGATGAAGTTGTGACTAGAAAATACAACCCGAGGACAAGGCAATGGGATGTCAAAACTGTGAAGGTTGAGAAAGGATATCAGTATGTTCCTATCCTTTTATCCAACATCATCAGCAGAAGAATTCATTGCATTGACTTTGTAACACGAAATGTCTCACTCAATGCCAGTTATCCTTGTAACATTGCTCCTACAATTGCCCATACACCTGCACCCTCAACTAAAGACTTGCCACAAAGAAGAAGCAGATTTGCAAAAAATGACTAAACTTAGTTCCAATATAACACTTGTAACAATCTACATGCTGTTCTGTCAAATAACAAAGTTCTTGTTCAAAAAGGCATATATACAGGGTGTATGAAAAAACTATGAACTCTTTTAAAATTTGATATTTATAAAGTTGCATAATTTAGCACTAATTGATTTCAAGGGTGTCTATTCCATTTGCTCATCAAGGGTGTCTATGAATGCCTGTAGAATTTATAACAATGTAATTTTAGAGTGTGACATTTTATATAAGGTTATTGCAAGCTTGAAGCTGCTTTAACTAGTCATTGCAGTGTGTGTATTACAAACAATTAATGACGATACAACACTACTGGTGTTTCCTTTGCACTGCTTTTTAGATTCAATGCAAGGGTTGAAAAAGTGTCAGAATCAGGGAACCTAGTCCTAGTTCCCATATTTTTTTTTTGGATTGAGAGCTTCACAGAAAATTTTCAAGAAAATATTTCAACAGTTTGAGATAGCTCTGTTTAGTCAACTATTCTACTTAATGTACACACTAACATCAGCAACCTTTTAAATATTTGAAAAGTCAGAAATTAATTCTGTTACCCACCAGGATGAGGTGAATATAACATATGTAACATATGAACAAGAAAATTTAAATGCAACATACATGTAACAAGAAAATGTAAATCAAACAAAAAGTCAGGATATGGAATAAATAAGGTTACAACCAGTGCAATGTACGACCACACATAAACCAGCCTATAAAGCCTATTACTCGTAAAATTCAGTAAAATGTATATAAATGTATTAGAAAAATACCTTTACATCATTGTGTTCTTTTTCTCTTTGTTGATCCTCTGTCTCAATATTTACGTTTGCGTTTGTCTTTGTTGATCCTAATATTTACCCCAATATTTACCCTAATATTTGTTGATCCCAATATTTACGTGTTAAACCACGAAACTCTACTTTCTTCAGTGTTGCCCTATAAGCAAAAATTTGACATAAATTATCATGAATTAAATATAATAGTAAGATTATATTTGTAAACACACCTTGTTCTTGCATGGCTTACTGTGAGTTCCACACTCGCAGTCTGCTGAATAGTCAACGTTTATCCCTTAGCAAGGGCACCTTTATTTGAATTTTCTTTTCGCTTTATCGCACAAGAACTTTTGCAGGAGCAAGAGCTAAACTGTATTTATATTTATAAGAATCGGGGTCATTTTGTGTATGGATTATTCAAATCAATGCATGTATTTCCATACTTACCGACGCCTCCATCATCACTCCTAAGAAACTCTTGAAGATTTCCGATATGTTCCAAAAATAAAATTATTATGCGCAGAAGAGATGCGCAGACGGTGGTGACACAGCTCCTTTAACGCGATATACAAGACTAAACAAAACAAGCATAAGCAGAAAAAAATTATTGATATAAATTTTTTCAATTTGTTTCAATTGAATTTTTGAAAAATTAATCGAAAACCTCCAATCGCTGCAATAACTTAAACTCATTTTTTTTCAAATTAAAAATTGCTTGATTTGCATATATCTCATATGCTATCATTTTACAACTGCACATTTGTTGAAATAAGAACTTGCAAGAACAAAACTAATTTGATTTCTCTTTAAATGTGTTTAAATATTTCATGCAATGAAATAAGTAATCAACAAAACCAAAGGAATAAAAAATACCATTTTCAATCAAGGGAACACAGCAGCCAGCAGTGTGATATTTCACTTCTTTATTTACATGCATATGATATGGTTGTTCGCTTACTTGTTTTTGGTCTTTTAATACGCATATTAATTCTTTAAGGATTCCCTTAAGTGATTCCCCAATAGCCAATATTATTTAAATATCTTATCTGTGCCGATAGCGTTTATATACGATTAATTTTTGCAGGCGCGGCTGTTTTTCGTGTGACACCGAATGGACACCGAATGGATTCTGAGGGAGGAGGCAAAGGGGGAAAAATAAAAGGGGAGTGAAACTTCCGTAATTTTATCTGATTTTATCGTCTGATGCTCGTAGTACGTTGCTCCTGCAGGGGCATACAACACAGGCATTCAGTGTATGAAGGCATTAATTTATTCAACCTTGTACCCAGGCTCTCTAATCTGCGCTCCTGACCTTGCTTGAATTGAGACCCATTTAGTATTTTTTCTCCTGTGTACCATACCTTTGTTGATAGATGTCATTGGATGTCCCATATTTTCAGCTCCTTGTTCTGTTTCTTGTGTGTTTACCATTGCATTGGATGTGTTCCTCAATGTCTTCATATCATCATACAATGTTTGGGACAACTTTTCTGGACTTGGCATTACGTCAGAAATCTTCAAAGTCTCCATCAATCTTTTTGACTTGACCTTCTTATTCTCACCTGAAGGTGGAATATTGTATCCCATCATGATGAAGTTAATGTCAACATGAGAATAACACTCAAAGACAGTGTCTCCCTTATAGGCAAGAGCTTTTAGGGAAAAGTGAGTAGCCGACTTTGGAACTGGGTCTGTAATCATACACAAGATAGTTGGAATTCCTTGCGACTGTTTCTTCTTCCTTGTTGCTCCTCTTGCTTGAAGACCTTGCCGCAAAGCACTACTTTTTTTCAGCTGCTGATTTCTTTTAAATTTTCTGATTGTTTCAGATGCCATCATGTTGCAGAATTTTCTTATCACTCATTTAAACAGATCAGCTGTAATGTCATCATGGAAGACCATATCATTGCTTGCCTCATTCCCTTAAAAAAATAGAACAAATGTTATACAGGCATGTACACTTGTTCACTGTTCAGTACAAAATTCCTTAATGGTTCTGCTCTGAGATTTGCTATCAAGTATTGAAAAAAAATTTGAAATTCTGCAACTTTCTCAGGTTGAGTAATATATGATGAAAATATTCACAATTTATGTGAATTGTTGCATGTGAAATAAATCTCTGAAACATAATTTTCAGAAATGTTGCCAAATCCATCGCAAACCAAACCTCTGAACAGGCTTATTCTGGTTATAAAATACAAAATGAGATAAATTGCTTTCTTGTCAAATAAATTTCCAGTTTGATAACCTAACAAAAAAAAACTGTTGTCCTACCTGAAATTATGGGTTTGTTATTATCCAGTTTCCGAGCCGCTTCATTGACATCTGGAGTTGAATCTTCCCCATCACTCTCATGCACATCTGGACAATCGGAAGGTTCCCGAAGATCCATCCACTCTAAGTAATCATCAAAAACAAGTAAATGCAACTAATTTGTCATGTCATCTTTAATCATGTCATCTTCAATCATGTCATCTTCAATCAAGTCCTCACCATTTGTAATGTCATCTTCGATCATGTCATCTTCAATCATGTCCTCACATGCAATGTCATTTAAGACTGTTTCTTCATCATCATTTTCATTTCCATCACACAATTTGCCTTCAACATCATTTTCGGTAAGGCGCATGAAGTCTTTATTTTGGTGTAAACCACAGACAAAGCATCTTGCTTGAAAGCATGTATGTTTTTTATTGAAAGAAGTTCAAATGCAACTGATGAGAGATTTATAAAGAATTCAAATACCACATCAGGCACATATGTTTTACCACCCTTATCATATAGAGCAATATGTTCCAGTGACTCGGGATAGTTCAACTTTTCCAACACATCATCTTTACACCCTTTCATTTGCTCAAGCATTGCCTTCATCTTTCGTTTGTCTGCAACTTCTTTGACAACCTTTTGGGACTTCGAACACTTATGCTGACTGATGTATGAAATATATGTATATATATATATATATATATATATATATATATATATATATATATATATATATATATATATATATATATGTATATATGTATATATGTATATATGTATATATGTATATATGTATATATGTATACATGTATACATGTATACATGTATACATGTATACATGTATACATGTATACATGTATACATGTATACATGTATACATGTATACATGTATACATGTATACATGTATACATGTATACATGTATACATGTATACATGTATACATGTATACATGTATACATGTATACATGTATACATGTATACATGTATACATGTATACATGTATACATGTATACATGTATACATGTATACATGTATACATGTATACATGTATACATGTATACATGTATACATGTATACATGTATACATGTATACATGTATACATGTATACATGTATACATGTATACATGTATACATGTACATGTATACATGTATACATGTATACATGTATACATGTATACATGTATACATGTATACATGTATACATGTATACATGTATACATGTATACATGTATACATGTATACATGTATACATATATACATATATACATAAATACGTATATACGTATATTGTGGTTAATATACGTATATACGTATATATGTATATATGTATATATGTATATATGTATATATGTATATATGTATATATGTATATATGTATATATGTATATATGTATATATGTATATATGTATATATATACATATATACATATATACATATATACATAGATACATAGATACATATATACATATGTATATATACATACATACATACATACATACATACATACATACATACATACATACATACATACATATATACATATATACATATACACATATACACATATACACATATACACATATACACATATACACATATACACATATACACATATACACATATACACATATACACATATACACATATACACATATACACATATACACATATACACATATACACATATACACATATACACATATACATATATACATATATACATATATACATATATACATATATACATATATACATATATACATATATACATATATACATATATACATATATACATATATACATACATACGTCTTTAATTAACTCAAATTCAATGATCAATTCGGCATTTCTCTCTTTTAACATTTGACACTCCAATTAAAACATACTTCACAGGACGAGCAGACTGAACCAACATATATATATACATACATATATACATATATATACATGTATATACATATACCGGGTGTCCCAGAAAAAAGTACTCCGGTTTCATTATTAATAGCTTCTAAACTAGCTAAGCTATTAAACTGACATAACTTTCACTAGATAGAGGGAAGACTAACTTAGATTTTGATATATTACAGTTGTATTTTACTTTAAAATTTACGGAGATATCAATGTTCAAAATTGGTAGCATATTTCTGGATGTGTCTAAATTATATTGATTAACATTTGATACAGCGTTTTTTGCATAATTTAGACACATCCAGAAATATGCTACCAATTTTGAACATTGATATCTCCGTAAGTTTTAAAGTAAAATACAACTGTAATATATCAAAATCTAAGTTAGTCTTCCCTCAATCTAGTGAAAGTTATTTCAGTTTAATAGCTTAGCTAGTTTAGAAGCTATTATGAATCAAACCGGAGTACTTTTTTCTGGGACACCCAGTATATATTTATATTTATATTTATATATACATATATATATATATATATATATATATATATATATATATATATTTATTTATATATATATATATACATACATATATACATATATATACATTGAATCGGGTATTTACCATTTAAGTGAGGAAAGCAAGGCCACCATACGAGCATCTGTTGTTAATACTTTACAAAATACCAAGGAGTTGAACACAACCAACCTTTCTAAACAACAAAGTTCTGCTTTACGAAATTTGAAGAGAGATAAAGAAATTACTATTGTTCCAGCTGACAAAGGGAAAGCAATCGTTGTTATGAATACTAAGGATTATGATAAAAAATTTCTGATTTATTACTTGATAAAAAGACCTACTTAAGAATTACAGACAAGCGTAGAAACCCTACTAGTAAGGTAGAACAAGATCTAAACAAACTCCTACGAGGTATTAAATCCGAAAGATCGTTTAATGACAACAGTCTACCACAGATTAACGAGAAACTTTACGCCTATTTACATAGTTCAGGAGCGTCACCGGCAACGTTTTATGGTCTACCCAAGATCCATAAGCCGGATATACCGCTTCGCCCGATCACCAGCTCAATTTCGTTTCCTACGTACAATCTTTCAAAACACCTAGTAATTATTTTATCACCTCTGATTAAAGGGAGATATAGTGTGTCTAATAGCACGGACTTTAGCGAACGTGTGAAAGACAAGTCCATCTCAACTGATGAAGTCATGGTCTCATTTGATGTCATATCGTTGTTTACATCAATCCCTGTTAATTCAGCTCTAAAGATAACTAAGGACAAACTTGAAAGTGATTGAGAATTATCAACTAGAACTCAAATGTCAGTCTCTAATATTCTAAAACTTTTAGAGTTTGTATTGAAGAATAGCTATTTCACATACAAGAATGAATATTATCAGCAAACATCTGGATGTGCAATGGGATCGCCGATTAGTGCTACTATAGCTAATCTTGTTATGGAACATATAGAAGAAATTGCTTTAACAACTGACGCCCACCCACCCCGTTGGTGGTTCAGGTATGTTGATGATAGTCATGCCTGCCTAAAACGCATGCATGTAGAAGAGTTCCATGAGCATTTGAATTCAATAGACAATGAAATCCAGTTCACGGTTGAAGTGGAAGAGAATAATAGATTGCCATTTTTGGACACCGTGACAATTAGAAAAAATAGTCAAATTAGAGTAGATGTTTACCGAAAAAAGACGCATACCGACAAATACTTTGATTACATGTCTAATCATCCTTTACAACATAAACGATCTGTAGTGAATACCTTACTCGATAGGGCGGAGAAAGTCCCCTCATCCAAGCGGGGAAAACGCAGAGAGAAAAAACATATTATAAAGGTCTTAAAAGACACTGGCTATCCCTTAGAATTCATCAAAAGCTGTGACAATAGGCGATATCGACATGAGAAATTAAGCAGTCCGCGTGGGAATGCAGCACGAAACTCGACAGAGTCATCTAATTATGTTATGTTACCATATATAAAAGGGGGTCACCGAGAAAATTACAAGAACATTACAACGGGAGAAAGTTCGTGTTTCATTCCAACCGACTCGCATGTTACAACAAGAATTTCCAAAGCCGAAAGATAAATTAGATACCGACAGTACAAGAGACATTGTCTACAAAATTAAGTGTTCTATTTGTGATTTTGTTTATTATGGTCAAACCAACCGAGCGTTAAAAACAAGAGTAAAGGAACATAAAAGAGCTGTTGAACATAATGACAAGAATTCTGAAATAGCTCAACACGTAGAGAAGTATGACCATAGCATGGATTTTATGAATGCCAAAATAGTAAGTAGGGAAAAAAATTATCATAAACGTTTGTTTCTCGAGGCTTGGTATTCCCAAGTGGACAAAAATTCTGGCAATGACCACGTTGACATTCGGGATATTTATAGCTCCCTAATGCATCTTAATTAGCTAACGAACTGCATAAATAGAGGCCTGTTATTAGCCTCTTAGTTTTTAATTGTTAACTGACGAAGATCGGAGGTTTCTGATCGAAACGTCTTTTAGAACTTTTTATAAACGTGATTACGTTTTCATATAGCTAGTGACAAGAATTTTTAATCTTTTATATAAATATATATACATATATACAGATATACATATATATATATATATATATATATATATACATATACATATATACATATATACATATATACATATATACATATATACATGTATACATATATACATACATATATATATATATATATATATATATATATACATATATATATAGACATATACATATACATATATATATATAACTTCTCTTTCGGTTGCAATTGCAACATGCGAAATAAACAAAGAAAAACACAGAAATACAAAAGGAAATAAAAAAGTGGAAACAAATGTGTGCAGGTATGTGCTATATATATACCCTAACTCAACAGC
Source organism: Dendronephthya gigantea (assembly GCF_004324835.1). Lineage (NCBI taxonomy): Eukaryota > Metazoa > Cnidaria > Anthozoa > Malacalcyonacea > Nephtheidae > Dendronephthya > Dendronephthya gigantea. The sequence continues at coordinate 1,736,317 of NW_021163049.1, forward strand.
AATAATATAACAATTATGCAAAATATGGATAGTAAAATGCATACAACAAAAATTATAAATAAAGTCAAAACCAAAATATACACCATCGATTTCATCCCCTCAATGTGAACCAATAAAAGAAATGCGATTAACAAGTTTTTCGCTGGAGGTAAACACATTCAACAAAATGACCTGTGATGAAGTTGGAGTAATAGTATGTGGGATAATTCATAAAAATGGAATAACACTGTATGAAAAAGAGGATCACCAAACAAAATATGTGCATGCTGTGGCATCATAAAATTGACTCTTTCTCTCTAGAACATTTCAACCACGTTCGAAAAGAAGACATAGACAACATCTCAAAGAAATGGTACAAGAATGAAAAACAATATATAATCAGATACGATAGTAAAGTTGTAAATCATTGTAAATCTCAATGATTATAATACAATGTACAACATTCACAATTCTCTAAATTAGAAAGTTCACAAATTACATTTTTTCTTTTATCGTTTTCTGTCTTCTTCTCTTTACTAAAAAATGTTTTATGATAATCATAAAAGTCTTGTTCACAATTCTCAGGATCAGTCCCCTTACAAAATCCCATAAATATTTATACTCCTTACTACTGCATATTTAATTTTTTTTAACTGTAATTTTTTTTCCATCAATAGGATTAAATCGAGTAATTATTTCCACAGCGTCAAAATATGATATATGTTCAAAATCATTAAGAAGAAAAGCAGCAAATCTCCATAATCGAAATTGATTATGAACAATGAGACTTCTTTGCTTAACATCTAAAAACAAATAGAATCCATCATACATCCACTGCAATGATAAGTTCTTCTAGAACTAGTATAATTACGTGAAATAATTTTCCAAATACTGTTAGCTTCTTTCTCATTCTCAGAAAACAAAACCCACTTCCAATCGATTGTTGATTTTACCCTCTCAAATCGATTAAACATTTAAATCAAATCAGCAAGGTCGTCAAAAAATGAGGAAAGTAAAATGTGAATAAGAAATTTTCTCATCTCACAATCAGTAGGGACCTTACGATTGCATGACGCCAACGGCAACCGGAACGCCAGACGAGAAATATCAATACTGCGCATGCGTATTGCTGGAAGGTCACGTTGCCGCGAGCTAGGACGACGGCGCTTCGGATGTTTTGACGTTGTGCGAAAACGTGACACATAAAGAGCGAAATGTCTAAGGAAAACAGGTAAATGAACAATCTTTATGTGCATATGGTTCAATAGTTTTAGAAAACACGACAGAATATCAATCAGATTGTTATATTATGTAAATTCATGGCAGGAAATGTTGATAATGTAAACAAACCTAGGTGCAAACATATACATATTTTTTACCGTATTTATATAGATTTATGTTAAATTTGTACACGATATGTACACTTATATTTGAATAATCGCTCTAGAATTCGATCCCTATCTTTTGTATTTAAGAAAGATATACTTAAAAAATATATTAAATCAACATACTATATAGGTTTTACTTTTAATGCGAGAAATATTGTTAAACTCTTCCAGTACTGCACCTATGAAGTGGTCAGAAGCACATGACGTGCATTTCTTAAAAGAAATGACTTTGTATGAACCATGGCGTTACAAGAAAGGAACTACTGAAAGAGGTAATATCTGGGCAAACCTTGCAACAAGTTTAGGTGCATATCCTGAATTAACATTTAGAGTAACACAGAGGTCCATTAGGGATCGTTATCTTCTTCTTGAGATAAACTATAAAAAGAAAATTGCTGAAGAGGAAAATCCTCCGGAATATCCCCAGAACCCACAGAATTGGATAATTTGATGGAAGATATTGTTGCTTTGTTTGAAGAGGCTGATAAATTAGAAGTAGAAAAGAAGAGGAGAGCTGAAGAAGAGGCTGCTAAAATTCAAGAAGTTAGAAGAGTGTCCTTGGAAACTTTTAAAGAGACAAAAGAAAGAAGCCCAGATGAAAAACCCAATAAAAAACAAAGGACAAGTGGTGCTGATGCAATAGCCTTTACTAAAGAAAAAATTCAACAGGAGTGAAAGCAAAAAGAAAGTGAATTGGAATTGAGAAAGCAAGAGATAGAGCTTAAAAAAGATGAATTGAAATGGGAAAGGCAACTTAGAGAACAGGAACTAGAAATGAGAAGGAAAGAGCATGAGGAAAGAAATAACATGAATTTGGCATTGTTACAACAACAGCAACAACAAACTAATGCAATTTTAGCAATGTTGCAGAAATTTGGCAGTAAGTAGTTTGTCTGTTCAACATTTGATAAACATTGTTTTGCCATCCCTGTTTAGTTTTTTTATAGTTACACATATAATGATTACTAATGAGTAATGACAGTTCAGCAGCTGTGCCCTTTCTTCTTTTCTCTCACTAATGATTAAAGTTACCACATACATGCAGGGGTAGCTTAAAGTGCATGGAGCTTGAATGGAATTGAAAAATTTATACTAATTTATACTAATTTATGATATATTTGTCACAATTATTCTGTCAGGGAATGAGCATAGCTGATTGACTTTAGCATTAGCATTAATCTTGATCATTTTAAAATTGACTGTTGTTTTAGAAAGCCAGCAAAATATAATTTGTAATTATACATACAGTTTGAGATTCAAAAACCATATAAATGGATATGTTCTTTTGATTGATACTAACTAAAGTTTTAACATTTGTGTGAAACAATTCCCAATTTGGAAGTCAAATTATATAAAAACAGAGATTGTTATTGAAAATATTCATAAATTGTTGGTGGGTCAATGCCAAAAAATTTGCTTGTTGTTGATCCATACAAAATAGATCTTGCATTGTGTAGTAATGCACACACAATATACATTCTGCCAACTGCACTTAGATGAATGTTTAAGTTTTTCTTAAAATCAAGAAATTTGAAGTAATTTACAATGTCACCGAAAATCCACTCAACTGATACCCTCACTTGGCGCATTGACTTATTCCATTCCTTTTGGAGCTCTGTTAGCATTGCACCTCGAAACGGACCTTGAATCTGTCTAGTCACTGGGTAGGCTGGGTCACCATAAATAGAGAGAACATTGCCGTCAGTGTCCAATGAATGGTTTTGAAGTTTTGGAAGGACTTGTGATTGTAATAGCATTGCACTGTCATGACGTTTTCCTTCCACTGGTCCAAACAGATTTGCAATTAAGCCATTTGGTGCAACTATCGATTGAAATTTTATGGCATGAACTTTTTTGTGACTATTATAGACCATCTCTGGTATTTCCCAGGCCTGGATATGGGTCTTACCGTGCCATCTATAAACCCCCAACAGTTGTTTAAAGCAGCCCCTTTCAAATGAATCGCCTCCGCAAAAATTTCCAAATTTTGAGGATCTAGCAAAGGTTGTTCGAACGTTGCGAACAAATGATTCCAAGTATCATAAATGAAATTGGACATCATATTTGCAATCATACACAACTGAGGCTCTGGCCTAGCAAATCGAGGTATCAAGTCTGCGTACCTGCACGGATAAGCAAAACGCTTTAAAAATATGCACATCGCTTCGACTGCGTCAACTTTAAGGCCATTACAGCAAGTCAACTCAGCTGGCACACGAAAAACATCAATCAGATTGTAGATATCATTTCGATAAAATCGAAAGTCCGTTTTGCACTCATCATCAGTCATGCTGTCCAGATAGAAGTCATCATAGGTAAAGTATGGCATGTCCGGATTCTTTGGCTTGCTGGCGTTATAAAGAAAGGGCATATTCTACGTCGTCTATTGCATTACATCCGTAAGCAAACAAGATAGCGTCTCTAAGTTTGGGCATCGCCAAAAAAAATGTTCGAGTGCAAATAATAAAACGTCAAAGGAGTTTGAAAAAGATAACAAAAAGATATATATATATATATATATATATATATATATATATATATATACCAATAAAAAACAAAATGAAATGTTATAAAAACCTGCCAAAAATAATTAATTTACAAAATCTTGGACACTTTGGAAGTCTTTCGCCCTTCGCAATAGTTTAAAATTTAAAATGGATGAAACAGACGTACTACGCGAAGATTTAAAAACTTAAGGTTAAATTTTGGCAGGAGACGGCAACGCCATCCGTGCTCCCGTTCCAGTCCTTAGAAGTTCCCGTTGCCGTTGGCGTCATGCAATCGTAAGGTCCCTATTGTCAATTTCAACACAAAAAAAAATACTCACTCGTTTTTTTGCACACTTCTCATGTCCAACTTGAACTCAAATGAATAGAAAAATAACAGAACTTGTAAGTCATTTCTTTGTTTGCCGTGTCACTGTGTGTCCCCTATCAACTACATTTTCATCAAGTTGATACACTTTAATAATGCTAAAAAGGAATCCAACCGCAATCAAAAAATTTATCTATCCTTTCACTTTATCCCACCATCGGTACTGGTTACACTCCCCAAAAAGAAACAATCAGGCCGACAAAAAAATCAAAATCCCAAATTATTTTCTCAATAAAATAGCACAATAGTTTTTCCCCTGTTGCTTTTAGCCTTTGCATAGTCACGGCAATATTTAGTCTATTTTCAAGCGCTTCTGTGTGGAAAGTTTCGTTTTAATTCAGCAAATAGAAATAATTTTGTGTATTTTCATAATAATTTTCCGTACTACGCACACGGCTGCCCGCTGCTCTTGCTTGAGTTCGAATGATACAAAACTTTGAGTTGTCGGGGTTTTATTATACGGGACCCTGAAAATCCAGACCTGCGAATGGGCATACATTGTTTAACATGTGGCTTCCAACACTGTGCGCACTTCCAATGCAACGCATTTTTTAACGAAGAAAAAGCGCAAAAATCTGGCGACAAAGAATTTGTATGGTGTGAACATCTCGAATGCAAGATTCTGCATTTCCATGTTCGATTTTGCATAAAATGCATAAAAGATATGGAAACAATTGAAATCACAAGTGAAGAACCCATACAACTTGATTCAATATAGGTACAAATCTTCCACTTACAATCTAGAATTTTTTTCCAATCTTTTTTTCCTTTAAAAAATAAGGATTGATTTTCCTGAAAAAAAAAGTGGAAAGATGAAAGCTTTCACATGAAAAGATGAAGATGTGCTCTTCCCTCACCAAATGTGTTATGAAAAAAAAGAAAGCAAATACACAAATGAGGAATTGGCGGCGAGTATGGAATCACTTCCACAAGATGCCGATGAAGAAATTGAGCATCTTACCCTATATGGCGAGCATGATTTTGTCCCGCACAAAGCCCAAGTAGAATGTTTGGCAAATCAAGGCTTCAAAATCAAACAGGCAGAGCAAAGTTTCATTATGAAAGCATGCGGGTGCAATTGGGAAGTTGAAAGATTTGAAGAATTCTTTGAAAAAAAAAATGAATAAACAGACTGTTGTTTCGCAGATCACCTTGACGATGAGGGATATGCACTTTACCTTTTTCCCTTAAAAAATCGTAAGAAAAAATCCTTTTTTAGAGACATACTCAACGCTTAAAATCATATTACATCGATTGAAAACTGATCTGGGTAGAAATTACAAACAAATGGAAACACATAATAATGAATGAATTCAATTTTTTTCTAATTACCCTTATGCTCAACGAAGAAGCCATTGAGGATCCATTATATTATTCTCTACGAAATTCTAGATCCTGATAAACAACAAAACCGGATAGAAAATCACTGACGAAATCTTCATTCTGGATTTCTGACACAAAATCAAGCATTATGTTTGACTGCTTTGCACAAACAAACTGCTTTGAACATTAACTGCTTTGCACGTATTGTACTCATTATTCAAATGATTTTTTGTAATAAAATTTTTTATTCTTAAAATAAAGTCATTCTTTTGTTAAAAGCTGTTACTGATTCGTCAATAGCTATTACAACATTTCAGATCTTAATAAGTAAAGTATTAAAAGCTGTCACAGATGTGTGTTTTTCTCATTTCAATTCAAATTCATGTGTTACTACTCAATTGTTAATTTTTTTTTTTAAAACTACCATCGTCAACCGCGACAGTGATCGGATTTTTTCCCCTCGTACCTTTGACCCTGCTATGACGTCATTCGACGAACATGACACCACCATTACCACATGCATAAGTATTACCGTGAAGTTCAAATTCACTCAGTCGGCTCAACCAAGGCTACGGGTAACATGTCCTTCGCTCCGTCACTACAGGCTGACATGTGACCTGTTTGCCATTAACTTGATTTAAATAAGTTAATATCTTTAATACAGGTCACATGACACACAAACGTGAAGCAGCACACTTCCTTTTTTCACACTGATCTCATTTTTTTAACAATTTGGACAGTCAATGTTACAGTACCTCCGTTCGTAGAGCCTGATTTCTTGCATAAACAGGGTGTGACGTCATTTTTTGTAATACTAAAATATAATAAAAGTGTGCTGGCTCAAGCTTCTGCGCATCTTGCGCAAATTTCGCATGTTTCATATATTTCTAAACATAAATTCTAGCTCATATTTATTTACTGCTATTTGCAATCAAACACGGCGCGAGCTGAATTTTTATTGTTGTTTATTAGCAGTCAACGTTACATTACCCTCTACTAAACGTTACGTTCACCCACACTCAATGTTACGTTGGGCTATTGTCAACACAACGATTCACAAGTGATTATCAACGTAAGATGCTGTATATTCTTACATTTATATAAGATTCACTGCACACTTTTGCCAGTACAGTGTTTACTGAATAAAATTAGCCAATAATAAAATGAATAAAAAGACTTCTTTTCAGACATTTTAATATAAAAGTGAGGAATAAAATTACACAACGTTTCGATGTTATGATGACATCAAAACATCGTGTAATTTTATTGCTCACTTTTACAATAATAAAATGTGTATGTTTTGATTAGCCAGTTCTAATGAGTTGACGGTTGAAATATTTTTAAAACTGTGACTCAAATCATCCCTGCATATTGAATCACAACATAAAGTTGATCAGGGCAGAACACAACGTTCAGTAGGGATGAACGTCACATTAGCTGCTAGCAAACAACGTTAAAAATTTGGCACGCGGCGCGATTGATTGCAAGTAGCAGTAAAAGTATAGCAAACCAAAATGGTGTTAAATTTTCTGACAGTTCATGATATTTTAAGAAATATTCTTCTAAGTGTAATGAGGCCAAAAAGTAGCCAAATGGTCCAAAAAAATTTTCGGGCCCAAACAAGAAAATCGGGTTATTTGGCCTCAAAAAGCCCAATATACCACCAACCTTGATTGAGCAGAGGACTGGGTCTAGTCACTTACTGGAATATGGTATCTACAAAGTTTTTTTGGTACGGCTTTAAAAAAATTTAGGCTCTAAAAAAAGGTTGCCAAAATGTTCAATTTGCCCCATCGCCAAAAATTTTTGGACACCAATATCCCCCCAAAAGGACCCTAAAAGTTTCGAAGGACTAACATACTGAGGACAAAAAAGGTTCTCCAAAAATTTTGGAGGACAAGATAAGCATAAAAAAGGTCAAAAAAATTAAAGGTCCCCACCTAAGGCTAATCTCTATTGCCAGTGAATACTGCCTGCTACGCAGGCTAGCCAATCCACCAATCTCTCACAACCACGTGACAAATGAAAAGAAAACCAAAACGGTTTCACAATGACATCTCTCAAAATCATGGAAGAAAATAAGACAATTGGGATCATTCCAGCGTTGACACCGAGTTGTCGGACATAGCAGACATGAAATTGAAGAAGATTTCAAAATAACAGAGTTCAATTTTAATAGGCAAAAAGCAGGCCAGCAAATTAATACACATGATGAGGATGTCACCAAAGTGGTTTCTATAGCACAGCTTGCAGATGAAGTTCCCATTATCAACATTATGAAGAGATTATCAAACCCATTAAAATCCTGTAGTGAATATAAGCCCAAAACCGATCTCTTACAAGCAAAAATGAAAGCGTATCTGAGTCAAATGGCGGTGCATTGTTTGAAAAGCCAGTCCCCACAAGCAAGTACTTCCTTCGGTCACCAACCGTGTTGGAAGGACACGGCAAAAACAAAAGGCCAGGTAGCAAAGTCAATTGATATAGCATGGAGAGGACAAGAGTACTTTGCTGCTGGAAGAAGAGGCTTTACTATCGCAAATGAACAGTACAACAAACATAGCCCCAGAAATTCTTGGCAAAAGAAAATGTAAGCCTGGTATGATAAAAAAGAATGCAGACTGAATTACACACCGTTGCTTTAGATGAAGTTAACACTCAATTAAGTGCAAGCCCAATATTTCAAGAACTGAGCAAAGCCAAGAAAAGAAAGCTGCTTGTAGACAGAAAGAAATAACATCTGACAGAACTGAAAAAAGCACAAGACGCCATGCGAAAAAATCTGAAAGATAGCATGACAACAATCAAAGATCTCTCAACCAACATTGACTAAGCCACGGAATAAGTGACTACATTTTGTTTTGAACCATTAACTGTTTTCATATTGTGTTTCTAACATTTTGTTTTTTTTTTGCATTTTGGCGACCTACATGGGATTTCTATACTCAGAACTTTTAACATTAACGAGAGTTAACTTTTGTTGTGCAAATACTAAAAAGTATTAAAATTGAATTCAAATTTAAAAGCGCATAAAGGCACTATTGTAGTATTGGTTGTATTAATTTCTCGTTCTAACTGGCAAGCTGCACTGAATGAATGGTCGATACATCGATTCGTTTT